>NW_018742763.1:1325000-2650000 GCF_001683475.1 Chenopodium quinoa | reverse complement strand
CGGATCGAAGCAAACATTCACAGACGCTCGGCTACTGCTAGAGCAGAAGAAGAGTGACCGATTGTCAGAGTCGGCCTCTACTTCAAATTTTCAAGACAGTCTGCGAAATGCCTCGATGAGGCATACTCAGTCGTATCATGAGAGTCAGTCAGGCGGCACCTCCCGTCAGTCCGGCTTTCATAGCGACCAGGCGGTACCAAACTTACCATTTGTGCCGCAACATCAGTATTTTTTGCAGCCACCTCCATTTGGTGGACCTGCAGCAAAAAACGTCCAACCTATGGACTGGCAGCTACGGTTGCTTAGACTTTGTGAACAGCCGTCGGCCTTCTCCAAGGAAATTACTGAAGCTGCTCAGCCGGCCAAAGTGAAAAATGTACTAGTAGGCACCTATGACGGCACTACTAACCCAGAAGACCATCTGATGGCATTCACCAACCTGATGTACCTTCAAGGGTTGGATGATCCCACTTGGTGCAAGTGTTTCCCAGCGACTCTCAAAGGAATCGTACAACAATGGTTCGGTAACCTGCCGACTGGTTGTGTAAATAGCTTCAGGACGCTTGCTTACTTATTCACCTCCAACTTCGCCATGAACATCCCTGCGAAGAAAACGACCCTTGATTTGGGAACAATTCAGCAGGGCGAGAAGGAGGGGCTTCGTTCTTACATCAGGCGGTTTAACCTGATGAGAATACAGATTCAAGGGTTACTGGATGAGGTAGCCTATACTGACTTTTTCAGAGGTCTTAAAGACGGGTCTACCTTCAAATTTGATTTGGTTCGAAAGAGGGTGGCGACTCTTCAAGAGGCCTTGATTGAAGCAGAAGCCTATATACAGGCGACTGATCTTTGTACGGTAAAACAGTCGGACGGGAAAAGGTTCGACAAAAGAGAGGGACGACAGAAACAGTCGTCAAACAAAGATGAGAAAAGAAAAGAGGTCTGGGCGGATGATTCCTCTAAACTGCCGGCCCAGAAAAGGAAAAAAGAATTCAAACCATACTCCCCAAAGTATGCGTTTAACAAGGATAACCAGTTTATCCTAAAAGAAATCAAGGGACGGATCTCAATTGAGAAGCCGGTCCCCATGAAGGGTTCTGCAAGCAACCGGAACCAAGATAAATTTTGTGCTTATCATGATGATGTTGGTCATCACACCAATGACTGCATCAGTCTCATGCGGTATCTGGACCGCCTGGCTGAGCAAGGTGATCTTTCCAATTATGTCAAGAAATCTACGGGGAACACTTCCTCAAAAAAGCAGTCGGCCAAAAAGAATCAACAGGCCGACAGCTCTGATACAGATGATGCAGTCGTCTACACCATTGCAGGCGGCTTCTCAGGGGGCGGCCCCACTATTAGGGACAACAAAGACAATATCAGGCGGTTAGATGTAAATTCCGTTCACCAAGAACGGCCGTCCAAATATTCATTTCCTGAGATTGTCATCACTGAAGAAGATCTAGGAGGGGTAAGGGGGCCGCATGACGACCCACTCGTTATTGAATGTAAAGTGGCCAACCAGAGAGTTGGCCGAATCCTCATAGATACCGGAAGTTCCTCATATCTCATCAGTAGAAAATGTCTGTCGAAACTGAAATATCAGACTGATTGCATACATCCGGCCTCCCACCCTTTAGTAGGGTTTGGAGGAGGAGTCGTCCACCCACTGGGACGAGTAGATTTACGCATCCGCCTAGGCGAAAAAGGGGAAGGACGACACATGGTAGTCCGGTTCCTAGTAGTAGAGGAACTCTCGGCCTACAACATGATTCTGGGTCGACCAACCATGAATAATTCCAAGGCTGTTATAATCCCATCTCTTATGATTCTGGGTCGAGGCATACATTGATGATATGATTGTCAAGACTAAACTTCAGGAAGATCATCTGTCGGACCTCCGAGAAACTTTCGCCACACTCAGGCGGCACCATGTCATGCTCAGTCCCAAGAAATGTGTATTTGGAGTTGAGTCTGGGAAATTTCTCGGATTCCTTATCAATCAGAGAGGAATAGAGGCGAACCCTGAGAAGGTGCAGGCGGTCATTGACATGCAGTCGCCTCGTACCATCCGAGAGGTTCAGAAGTTAACAGGTTGTCTGGCGGCCTTGGGAAGATTTCTAAGCCGATCATGCGACAAATGCCTATACTTTTTTCAGGCAATTACGAAAAGGGCAAGGTTTGAATGGGGGCCGGATGCTGAGGCCGCCTTCCAGAAATTAAAAGTTCACTTGCATTCCTTGCCGAGGCTGGTCAGCCCTTTACCCAAAGAAGTACTCTACATGTACCTGGCCGTCTCTGATCATGCGTTAAGCGCTGTTCTCCTTGCTGAAAGAGACGACTGTCAGCTCCCGGTCTACTTTGTCAGTCACGTACTGAAAAATGCCGAGTTGAGGTATCCCCTAGTGGAGAAATTTGGTCTTGCACTGTTCATGGTTGTTAAAAAATTGAAGCCCTACTTTTTGGCACATGCAGTCGTCGTGTATACAGACCAACCTATCAAGCGGCCACTTACCATCATGGAGTCGTCAGGCCGAATGATCAAATGGGCCATAGAAATACAGAGCCTCGAAGTTACTTTCGAGCATAGAAAAGCTGTGAAGGGGCAAGCCTTTGCTGACTTTATTGTAGAGATGACTCGTCCTCCTGACTCTCAAGTTCCAGACCAAGTATGGAAGGTATATGTGGACGGAAGCTCTACTTCAAATGGTTGTGGAGCAAGCGTCATATGTCAGTCGCCAGAAGGCGACAGGTACGAGTATGCTCTACGCTTCAGTTTTCAGGCTTCAAACAATGAGGCAGAATATGAAGCTTTACTAGCCGGGATCCGCATGTGCAAGGCGGCAGGGGCAAGAAAAATAGACGCCTGTTCCGATTCACAATTGATAGTGAGTCAATACAATGGCGAATACGAAGCAACCCATCCGGCCATGATCAAGTACTTACAGGCAGTCCGATAAGCAGTCGGCTCCCTTGAGGATTTCCATCTGATCCAGGTGCCGAGATCAGAAAACAACCAGGCGGATGCACTGTCAAAATTAGCATCATCCGCCTCCTCTGATACTCCTCGAACTCTTTTTTGGGAAGTAATGGAGAAAAGAAGCATCGAGGAAGACCCTATTGGAATCCTAGACAGAAGCTCAACCTGGATGGATCCAATCAGGGCATATCTGACAAACGGTACACTGCCGGATGATCCTCAACAGGCGGCAGCACTGAATAAACGAGCCACTTGTTTTGAAATGATAAAGGGAGAACTACACAAAAGGGGGTACCTTCAACCCTTCTTAAAGTGTGTTACTCCAGAAAAGGGGCGAGAGATACTAGACGATCTTCACTCTGGTTACTGTGCTTCTCATATAGGCGGTAGGACGCTTGCTCAAAGGGCAAGGCGGCAGGGCTACTTTTGGCCTACATTGGAAGCAGATGCAATGGAGATGGTGAAAAAATGTGACAAGTGCCAAAGGTTTGGCAAACTAATTCACCGTCCGGCTACTGACCTCGCTACCATTCACATCCCACTACCGTTTGCTAAGTGAGGCATGGACATTCTGGGTCCATATACGCCTGCTACAGGCGGAAGGAGGTACATACTTGTTGCCGTTGACTACTTCACTAAATGGGTAGAGGCGGAGGCTGTAAAGGGAATCAAGACGAAAGATGTAATTTCATTCATTTGGAAAAATGTCATCACTCGGTTCGGGGTTCCCATGTCTATGGTTTTTGATAATGGTCCCCAATTTGAGACGCCTGTTCTCAAAAGCTGGTTGGGTGACCAAGGAATAGCAAACTACTTTGCATCTGTCGGCCGTCCACAAGCAAACGGCCAGGTAGAAGAATTTAATAAAATCATCTCTGACGGTCTCAAGAAAAAGATTGAACGAGAAGGCGGCCTATGGGCGGATGAACTACCACATGTTCTCTGGGCCATTAGGACGACTGAAAAAGGGGCGATTGGAGAAACTCCATTCCTCCTAACTTACGGTGCGGAAGCTGTTCTTCCAATAGAACACTACGAGCCGACTCTTCGAGTAATGCTATATGACGAAGAGGCAAACTGGGAAGCCATGCGCCTGGCATTAGACTCACTTCCTGAAAAGAGGGGCATGCCGTTTGTACCTTTACAGTCGGCTACTCTCCATTGAGTTTTTCACTCTATCTTCAGAGGGGCATGCCGTCTATATCTTTAAAGTCGGCTACTCTCCATTGAGTATTTTACTCACAATAGGGGCATGTCGTCTGGACATATAGTTGGCTACTCTCCATAAAAGATGGCCGACTGGTTCCAAACACATAGTCACCCCCCTAATACTTAGCTAAAAAGATTAGGGCCTGGCCGACCCTGTGCCTAACAGGCGGCTACCCTCCTTTTACTTAGCACCTACGTTCGCCAAGAACTTACCAAGGCCACAGGCCGAATGATCAGACCAGGCACCAAGCCAACTGATCAAATCTACAAAACTAATACGACCTGTCCCAACATCATAGCAGGCGTCCGGCGGCATCCCTCCGGATGAAATTCGTCGCAGAGAGCAGCTCCCTTTTGGGTGGAACATTGTTCTATACACTAATTACACGGCACCTATACGACTGTCCCCAAGGGCAACCACGTAGCCGTTTTTGAGACAAGGATAACTCTATCACTAACCAAACCAGTGGTAGCAGTTGACATCTGAGTCAGATAACCGCCTGTATTACTTGGGATAAATGCAGGGGGTACCTCTTGAGTTAATAGCCAACAAACATTGGCGAATCAAGGGGTCTAGCCGGCCTCCGCCGCCTGGTACCTCTACTACTCAATCAAGAGTGACGGCGACTGAGTAACTCCAACGTTAACTCATAGTCACTCCCTCAAATTTGGTATGGAACCTAAAAGGATTGAGTAGACCGCCTGTTTTTTGGCAAACAGGGGCACTCAAACCACTATTCCTACTAGGTAACTTATTGAGTTAATAGCCAACAAACATTGGCAAATCAAGGGGATCAGCCGGCCTCCGCCGCCTGTTACCTCTACTTCTCAATCTAGAGTGTGACGGAGACTAAGTAACTCCTATGTTAACTTACAGTCACTCCCTCAAACTTAGTATGGAGCCTAAAAGGTATGAGTCGTCCGCCTGTTTTTAGCAAACAGGGGCTCTCAACCACTACTCCTGCTAGGTTAACAAATTATGAGTTAAAAGCCAACATTGGCGAATAAAGGGAATCAACCGGTACTCGCCGCTTGTTATCTCTACTACTCAGTTCCTTGGCGACTAGGCAACACTCATGTTTACTTGGTCAGACCACTTTCCTACTTGGTTAAATTTACAAAAGACAGGACCGCCTGCCTAAAAAGGATCCAGTCTTTAAAATAGTTCGAATACCGATTGGATAAATGGCCGACTAATCGTCTATCCTGGAAACAGACAACCAGTCGTCCAGGGGCATAGGCGGCGTGACTAACTATCCGTACCTGTCTACAACTATCGGCCATGCAAAACAGTCGGTCTAGTGAACAATTGGATATTAGAATATGGAATACTTAGACAAATTTGAGGCAAAACAAAAATTCTTTAAAAATAAGCCGGTCATTAAAGATCAGCAAAATATTCAAAGCCCTGGCCCCCTGGCCGGGTAAATACAAAACAAACGGCACGCAGGCCGTGGTAAGAATACATAAAGCTTAAGAAGGGGGCAGATCTTCAATATTAGCTGCTGCCGCCTGGTCAGCACTTTTCTTGCTTGACTCGGCTTCAGCTGCATCCTTTTTTGATGCCTTACCCCCAAGCAGCACAAGCGCCACTACCGGCTCCTCCTCCTCCAACGCCTCCTCCAACGCCTCTTCCTCAGCAGCCGCCAGGATCTCTTGATTATATGTATCAGAACACTGACGGTACGTTCTTTCCCAAGAGGCAAAGTCGGCACTGGGGAAGAGGCGGCCCCAGGTCATGCGCTGGATTTGAGCAGAGTCTTCCATCATCTCCCGGACCAGCTCTTTCTTCTCTTGCTCGGCCTTTTCCGAGAGCTCTTGGGTAATGGTGTGCCTCAGTCGTATGCAACCAAAAATATCACAACTAAGCTAACTGCAAATAAACGTAGTTAGGGGAGTCGAGTTCGAATCCACAGGGAAAAAAGGGACTAATAACTGCAAACCTAAGTGGAATTACTCTAGGAACGCAGTAATCTAAGTAACAAGGGGGTTTTGACAAGCAATGGTGACAATTAAACTAAATCAGAACAATGAACGTAAATAGTATGCAATCAATAAGAATAACGGTCTTGGTTATGCGAAATCCACAATTGAACATACAAATTGATCATAGAAGCCTCTTCAATCAAACACTATTGAACACCTTGTTGTAGAATTCTAAATTCTAAATTCTCATAAGCTAGTTAGAAATAGCAAAGCGCTCCTTTCTAACCCTTTCTAATGTATAATTTAAGACAAGCGCTCTAAATCATCCACAAGAAGAACATAAACGGAGAAATCAACAAGGATTGAATAAATTAACACAAGCGGTCTAATTTCTTCAATAATATTATTCCCTCTTTAAGTTATCAATCAAAAGCATGCATTCATAACCCAAAGTTGCTACTTTGGAAAGATTAATTAGATGCAAGCGAATCTAACAATTCTAACCTAGCAATTGAATAAAGCAAATAATGAAATAATTCAAAGGAATAATAAACATTCAATAGATAATAAAGAGAAGAGAAATCTCACAATTCGTAGCCAAAAGCTTCAATCTTTAACCAAGAATCCGGAAGATTAAGCTTCCATGGATTCTAATTCAAAAACAAAGATTTCTGAAATTTGCCAAGAACCCTAGAAAACCTTTACTTCTCTCTAACTTAATTCTCCTCAATTAACCTCCTCCAACTCTTCATAAAAAAATACTATATATATGTTTCCATACTTAAGATAACATAAAACAATAATAAAAATAATAAATAAATACAAAACACGAGCCAAGACAAAGCAAACTACTGAAAAATAACCAAAACAGGCCCCGAAATCTGGAAGACCCGCTGCCAGCTGGTCGGGACCCGCTGGCAGCGGCTAAAGCAGCAAAACACTTTGTCCTCTCTGGCTGACCCGCTGCTAGCGGCTCTGGCCAGCTGCCAGCGGCCCTGGCAGCGGTTCTGCTGTCTTCTTTGCTCTTTCTTCTAGCTTTGCTTCACCTTTACTCAAGCTTTCTCCCTTGCTCTTCCAAGCTCCATCACGCTTCTCAAATCACGAGCTAAGGTCCATACTCTATAATACTCCTCATTAGTTCCCGAACTCACTCACTAACACCTATAAATCCCGGCTTTTGCACACAAGTGAGATCACCGCTCGAAACTCACAAAAGCTATTAAAAACTCATGCACAACATCAAAACACACCCTAAAACTCTTCTCTCAACCCTTGATAAGACGGCTTATCAAATTCCCCCATACTTGAACCTTTACTCGCCCTCGAGTAAACTTAGAGAATAGAACACATCTCCCCATTGAGGTTCAAAACAGAAGATGGCGGAACCGAACAAGCTCTACGCATTCAAACTCAAGAAGACATCCTAGCAACCACCAACTAACCGCCTTCTCACTTCACAAACTCCCTTTTTCATTTTTTTTTATATTCAACTCATCCCCCAAAACCAACCTAGAACAACAAGCACATAGCCAAGAGCATAGATATTCTCAACTATCCTACCACACGAAAATTTTGATAAAATTGGGCAAACAAGACTCAACTAAACCAAAAGTCCACAAAAGAAAACACTTCCACACTCAACAGTCAAGAAAAATAACTCTAGCTTTCTAAGCATGATCAACACTTCTCCCGAACTTCAACTATCTCCCGAAAACATCAAGATGAGACCTACCCGACACCTCCATATTTCTCCTCCCCTTATGACACCGACTCCGGCAAATAGATGCGCAAATTCACGAATTTTTCTCTCTCTTCTCTCATTTTGCCTAGGAGCCCTTTCGGGTTTTCATCCTAGCCTCTCATCTTTTTCCAAATCTCACTTTCTCACCCACTCATTAGCCACTTTTTTGCTTAGGTCGCCCTTTCGGGTTTTCAACCTAACCGGGCCCCCATTTTTGCCTAAGCCGCCTTTTCAGGTTTTCGGCTTAGCGGGTTTCTTTTTCTTTTTCTTTCTTTTTTTTTTCAATTTTTTTTTTCTTTTTTCTTTTTCTTTTTGCATTTTTTTTTCATTGAACCACAATTAAGATAGTTATACAAATCATGAAATCAAGATAACTATACAAAATTTCAAAAATATGCAATGAAAAGCTTCCCCCCCCTACTTAAATGAGGCATTGTCCTCGATGCAAGAACAACTACAATGAAACCAAAAGTAAGGGAAAAGGAAGAAAATCATTAGCATCTCAATGAGAGGGACCTCCAGAGCCATTAGAGCCGGCATCACCCCGAGAAGCACGCCTCTCGGAACGACGCAAAGCACGGGATGCCAGGTGATCCATGAACGGCTCAGTTGGGGGCTCATACTGTGGATATTGAGCGGTATAAAACCGACCCATGCTTCTCTGATATGCAAGCAGCTCTTGCATCCCATCGCACACCTCCTCTAGTCTATCATCTACATCAGCCCTCCAGTGAGGCCAATCATCATGCTGCACTCCAGCAGCATCCTCACCCCCATCCTCATCAACAAACTCTCCGCCCATATGAACATCGGGATTCTCCTCTCCCATGTTCTCAATTATTACTTCGGCATCTCCCAAATAGGGGGCAACATCCGGGTCGTGCGCAAGGAAAAAGTCTGCGGCAGCAGGGCCATAAGGCAAAGCTCGTCCCTCGGGACGAGGAATTCTCAAATAGTTCAGGCCCTGTGGCCCATATCGCCAGAAATAACTACCGACGACGGGGGAACGCGATAACAAACCAATCTTGACCAGAGTCATGATGTTATAAGTTAGGTACGTCGAATCTACTGGCACAAGATCTGCGGGGGGTGGAACATTTAAATAACAAGCGAGCAGGGAGACCATACCACCCATGCTAATGTGGCCACTTGAATTTGACCGCACTTTCACACAGCTATCTACAAAAATATCGACTTAATTGGGGGTGCCGACACCCTCAGTGGTCATCACCCACAAATAAGATAATGTAGCCTTGGGAACCTTAGTAGCTTTTCCTTGACATAGTATGGTGGACGAAATAAACCTATGAACGAGTCTAAGGCATGGGTGAGTGATTTTGAAGCTATGATCACCATGAGGGTCAACTTCACAACCAGTTATAGCCCTCCAAAATGTTCGGGACGAGTACGTGCTATAATCACCCCAATGGTTCACCAATGGGGGTGCATCCCAACCAAATGCCATTCGCATATCATCATAAGACACAACATACTTCCTATTATTCAAATTAAAGGATATTTGATCACGTCCTTTAGTAAGAGTTGAAAGGAATTCATAGGTGTACCTGACATAGGTGGGGGCGCATTTGGTCATGAAATTCTCCAGACCCACTTTCCGTAGCAAGAGCCGCACTACTTCCTCCATGCCTATCTCTTGCAAAGCTTCTAAGTCAAAAAACTTGGTGCATTGCACCGTTCGTCGTGGTTGTTGAAGCTTAGTCCATATCCCCTTCTCCTTGGAATTCAACCGCATACCCATGAATCCATCCCCTCGAGGCAATGGAGGTGCCTCACCTTGACTAGAAGAAGCACCTTGCTTCTTGCCCCTTGGGGGTATTGGTGGAGATGATGCCTTAGACCTCTTGTTATCCCCACCCATGACTCTAATTGTATGCTTGTACCTTTACCTTCACTTTCAATTACGAGAAATTCAACTTGCACAACTGCACAACCAACTCAATGTCAAACTTGAAATCAAGAGAAAATGGAAAATCTAGGTTGTAATTGTGATGGGAATTGAGGAGTGGATGAAAGGCAAGGACTTGGGAAAGGGAGATTGGTAGGGGATCGGTGCAATTGGAGTAAGAGGATGAAAGAATAGAGAAAAGGAGGAGAAAAGGAGTAAGGGTTTGTGGGAATTGGGGTTTACGAAAGGAGTAATGAAGGTAGGAGTTGGAAAGGGGGAAATAAGGGGGAAAAAATCGGGGAGGCTGGTGGAGCCGCTGGTAGCGGCTTGAGGCCCGCTGGCAGCGGCTGATACTGATTCTTTTTTTTTTTTTTTTTTTTTTTTTTTTTTTGAGGGGGGGTGCCGCTGGCAGCGGCTCTGCAGCAGCTACCAGCGGCTGGGACAGAGCCTGGGGTTTTTGGGCTGCCTGAAGACCCGTTGGTAGCGGCTGCAGAGCAGCTGCCAGCGGCTTCAGCAGGGAATGTCCCCTTTGGCTCTGTTTCAGCTTGTTTTTGCTGTGTTTCGGGCATAAAAGATGCTCCCGAGGCCTCCACCTACATAGAAACAACAAAAACACTCTTCACATCACAAGAAAAATTAAAAAATAAAATAAAATAAACTACGAAAAGAAATGGGGAAGAGTTTTCGATCGGGTTGCCTCCCGATTAGCGCCTTTGTTTTACGTCGTTGGCTCGACGCGGATCATCCCACTTCGCTACTCCATTGATGGCTCGTAGAGATCGATGCTCTCCACGTTCTCGGTTTTGAAACCCTCGAAGTAGGGTTTGAGCCTTTGTCCATTGACTTTGAAAACCTTATCAGTCTCGAGGCTTTGAATTTCAACTGCTCCATGCGGATATACGTTCACCACTTGAAAAGGGCCCTCCCAACGGGACCGAAGTTTTCCCGGAAATAATCTAAGTCGGGATTGATATAGGAGGACTTTGTCACCGACTTTGAACTCTTTCCGCGTGATCATTCGATCATGCCATAGCTTGGTCTTTGCTTTATAAGTATCGGCATTCTCATAGGACTCAAGCCGGATCTCCTCTAGTTCTTGGAGTTGCAATTTCCGATGTTCACCCGCTTCATCCAATTGCATGTTAAATGACTTAACCACCCAATATGCTTTATGCTCAAGCTTAACCGGAAGATGGCACGGTTTTCCGAAGACAAGGCGGTAAGGGGACATCCCGATAGGTGTTTTTTATGCGGTGCGGTACGCCCATAGAGCATCCTCCAACCTCAAACTCCAATCCTTCCTATCCGGATTCACCGTTTTCTGCAGAATTGACTTCACCTCTCTATTGGACACCTCGGCTTGCCCATTGGTTTGTGGGTGATAAGCTGTGGAGATTTTGTGGTGAACGGAGTACTTCCTCAACATAGCACCCACTGTACGGTTGCAAAAGTGCGTTCCTCGGTCACTTATCAACGCCCTCGGGATTCCAAACCTAGAAAATATGTAAGATTTGATAAAACCTGAAACCACTTTAGAATCGTCAGTCCTAATGGGTATTGCTTCCACCCACTTCGACACATAATCACAAGCAAGAAGTATATAAGTAAAACCGTGAGAAATAGGGAATGGTCCCATGAAATCTATACCCCAAACATCAAATATTTCACAATATAGTAAAGAGGATTGGGGCATTTCACTTTTCTGGGAAATGTTACCTACTCTCTGGCAATTATCACAAGATTTACAAAATCCATAGGAATCTCGAAACAAACTTGGCCAGTAAAAACCACAGTCGAGAACCTTCCTTGCTGTGCGTTTGGCTCCAAAGTGTCCGCCACAAGCATGAGAATGACAGAAGGTGAGTATAGGGATCACCTCATTTTCGGGAATGCATCTGCGAATGATTTGATCGGAGCAGAACTTCCACAAGTATGGATCATCCCATGCATAGTACTTCGCATCATTTCGAAGCTTGTCCTTTTGAGACTTTGTGAAACCTGGAGGAAACTGTTGAGAAACCAGAAAATTCACAATGTTAGCAAACCAAGGCCGCAAATCCTTAAGAGCAAATAAAGATTCATCTGGAAATTCTCCTAGGAATTGGTATGGAAATGATGGTTGATCAACAATATGGGACAAACGACTCAAATGATCAGCAACTAGATTTTCCGCGCCTATCTTGTCCTTGATTTCCAACTCAAACTCACATATGAGCAGAATCCATCTTATTAGTCTTGGTTTGGCTTCTTTCTTCGTCATCAAGTGGCGAAGAGCTGCATGATCAGTGAAAACAATTACTTTAGTACCAAGCAAATAAGATCGAAACTTTTCTAGAGCAAATACTACAGCTAACAACTCTTTTTCTGTGGTAATGTAGTTTCGTTGGGCTGAATTGAGGGTCATTGAGGCATAATAGATCACATGAGATGCCCTCCCTACTTTCTGGCCTAACACAGCTCCAACTGCATAATCACTTGCATCACACATTATCTCAAATGGTAGAGACCAATCTGGGGCTTGAATGATAGGGGCAGAAATGAGCTTAGCCTTCAATTCGTCGAAAGCCTTCTTGCAATCATCATCAAAGTGGAATTTCACATCTTTCTGCAGCAATTTGCACATAGCATTCGCAAGCTTTGAGAATCCCTCAATGAACCTACGATAGAAACCTGCATGGCCAAGAAAAGAACGCACTTCACGCACATTAGTAGGATAAGGAAGAGACTGAATAGTATCAATCTTAGCCTTATCAACCTCAATACCTCTAGAAGAGACTACATGACCTAACAAAATGCCCTGTTGGACCATAAAATGACATTTCTCAGAATTTAGGACGAGGTTAGAGTCAATACATCTTTTAAGGACCATAGATAAGTGATGCAAGCATTTATCAAAAGAATCACCATAAACAGTGAAATCATCCATAAATACTTCCATGAAATGCTCAACGAACTCAGAAAAGATGCTCATCATGCATCGCTGAAAGGTTGCAGGTGCATTACATAGTCCAAAAGGCATACGTCGATACGCAAATGTGCCAAAAGGACATGTAAAAGTTGCCTTCTCTTGATCTTCAGGTGCAATGGGCACTTGAAAGTACCCAGAATACCCATCAAGGAAACAGTAATATGATTTCCCTACAAGTCTTTCGATCATTTGGTCAATAAAAGGTAAAGGGAAATGGTCTTTCCTAGTTACTGCATTCAACCTACGATAATCAATGCAAACTCGCCAACCATTTTGAACTCTAGTAGGAACCATTTCACCCTGTTGATTTTCTACCACAGTCACACCACTTTTCTTAGGAACCACCTGCGTAGGACTGACCCATTTACTATCAGATATAGGAAATATCATTCCTACTTGCAATAATTTTATGATCTCCTTCTTTACCACTTCCATCATGGGAGGATTCAGGCGACGCTGAGGTTGCCTCACAGGTTTGGCATCATGTTCTAGCAGAATACGATGCATGCAAGTGGATGGACTTATTCCCTTAATGTCTGCAATGGTCCATCCAATAGCTAACTTGTGCTCTTTCAGCACTGTCACCAACTTGTCCTCTTGCTCCTTGGTCAATTTGCTTGAAATTATAACAGGTAAAGTATCGTTCTGACCAAGGAACACATATTTCAAATGATCAGGAAGTGGTTTTAGCTCCACCTGGGGTGCCTGCAAAACAGAAGGTAAGAGTTTATCAGTAGGCACTGTCAATGGGGTAGGTGTCGAACCTGGTGGTCTAAGTGGGAGCTTGGAATGGCTATTCAACTCTGCTACCATCATCTGCACACTATTAGGCAAAGGGATATCCAAACAATCAGCAGATAAATCATTAGAAATGGAAGTGAGGAGCGCATCCTCGCCCTCAACATCGAAGACATCCTGCACTATAGGATCAATGATATCAATGGAACACAAAGAACGAGTGTCAACAGGATATTTCATTGAATTATAGATGTTATACACAATTTCTTGCCCATCAAACTCCATAGTTAAAGAACCAGTAAAAACATCAATTTTAGTCCTAGCAGTTTTCAAGAAGGGTCTTCCTAACAAGATGGGAACTGCTTGTCTATCATGTTCCATATCAAGCACATAAAAATCAGCAGGAAAAATTAGTTCATCAACTTTCACAAGCACATCTTCCACCATTCCCTTAGGGTAAACATTTGACCTATCAGCTAATTGAATCACTACCCCGGTTTCATGTAAAGGTCCAAGTTCCAAAGATTTGAACAGGGAATATGGAATAACATTAATTGTTGCACCCAAATCCAACATAGCTCTATGAAAAGTGGTGTCCCCTATTGTAACTGGAACAGTAAACATACCAGGATCACTGCATTTTTCAGGAAGTTTCTTTTGGAAAACTGGAGAAACATGAGCACTCACTTTCACTTTTTCCTTCCCTCCTAACCTGTGCTTCCTCTTTATAGTACACAGTTCTTTCAAAAATTTAGCAAATCGAGGAACACTTTTTATTAAATTCAAAAGGGGAATGTTTACCTCACACTTGCTGAATGTTTCATAGATGTCTTTGTCTTTCTCATACCTCTTTGTTTCTTTCAAAGCTTCAGGAAAAGGTGGTGTAGGTTCATAAGATGGAAAAGTGGGAGGATTTGCTACGGCTTCATGTTCCACTTCCTTCTCTTCAGCTCCAATCAACTCTTCAGCCCTCTTGGTTGCAATTTCAGTCTCTTTCAGCTCCTTGCCACTCCTCAATGTAATAGCGTTGGCTTGTTGCTTAGGATTCAACTCCGTTTGAGATGGAAGTTTTCCTGAATCTTTAGCTTCAAGTCTGCTCACTGCACTTGAAATTTGGCTCACTTGACTTTCCAAATTCTGAATACTGGATTTGGTTTCTTGCTGGAATTGCACCATGTTTTGCTGCATAGTAGAAACATTAGAAGTTAGTGATCTAATCATTTCTTCAGTTGACATATTACTCGAATTTGAGCTTTGGCCTTGAGGTTTGGCTATGGTGCCCTATATTGCTGATATTGCTGCTGGCCTTGAGCATTTTGCTGTTGTTGTTGGTTCCCCTGGGAATTTCCATATCTCAAATTTGGATGATCCCTCCATCCTGGATTGTATGTATTTGAATATGGATCATATCTTCTCTGAGGACCTTGCCCTTGGAAACCCATTGCATTGGCCTGCTCATTCTGCTCCTCTTGTAATTGAGGACATGCATCAGTGGGATGTCCCATGGAGGTGCATAAACCACAAGCATTCAGTTGCTGTGGATTCCTTGAGTTCACCATGAACTCACGCATCATAGAAGTCAAATCAGCTACTTGACTCTCTAACTCAGTTGTATTCGAATTTGCTAAATTCACCCGGCGCGTGGGAGTTCTCTGACTAAATTGCCTAGAATTTTCTGCTAGCTCTGCAATCAACCTAGTTGCATCTCCTGGAGTCTTATTCACTAGCCCTCCACCACTTGCTGCATTCACCATCCTCAAGTCATCATCAGTTAGACCTCCATAGAAGTATAGGATGAGGTCTTGATCAGAATACCCATGGTAAGGACAACAAGCACACAATCTCTTAAATCTCTCCCAATACTCATACAAGGATTCATCTTCCTTCTGATCCACATTGCTGATAGCTTTCTTAAGGCTTGCAGAAATAGTGGCTGGGTAGTACTTCTCAAGGAAACACTTCTTTAAATCTGCCCAAGTTGTTATGCTACCTGGGGGAAGATAGTAAAACCAATCCTTTGCTGCATCTTTGAGAGAAAAAGGAAATGCTCTCAACTGAATTTGTTCATCAGTCATCCCAATCGGTTTCATGCTAGTGCAAACCACATGAAATTCTGTTAGATGTTTATTCGGATCTTCGCCTTTCATGCCATGGAATGCCGGCAATAGATGATATAGACCAGATTTGATCTCAACATTAGTACCTTCCTCCAACTGCTGGTATGCAATGCACAACGGTTGTTGGTTCAAGTTGGGAGCTGTGAGTTCCCTTAGAGTTCGATTGTCAGCTATCTCCTCTTCTTCTTGAATATTGAAGGAGTACGTTGATTCACTGTGGGTTCTTGCCTCTTTTCGCAACCTGGAAATATTCCTTTCAATTTCTGGATCAAACTGCAAAACTTCTTTGTTAGCAGAACGGGTACTTATCATACCCTAGCGAACAAACAAAGAAAGATAGCTAAGAACAGTCCTAAAATAAATTCTACTAAGATAAACAATTAAAAAGTAACGCCTTAATTCCCCGGCAACGACGCCAAAATTTGGTGTGCCTCAGTCGTATGCAACCAAAAATATCACAACTAAGCTAACTGCAAATAAACGTAGTTAGGGGAGTCGAGTTCGAATCCACAGGGAAAAAGGGACTAATAACTGCAAACCTAAGTGGAATTACTCTAGGAACGTAGTAATCTAAGTAACAAGGGGGTTTTGACAAGCAATAGTGACAATTAAACTAAATCAGAACAATGAACGTAAATAGTATGCAATCAATGAGAATAACGGTCTTGGTTATGCGAAATCCACAATTGAACATACAAATTGATCATAGAAGCCTCTTCAATCAAACACTATTGAACACCTTGTTGTAGAATTCTAAATTCTAAATTCTCATAAGCTAGTTAGAAATAGCAAAGCGCTCCTTTCTAACCCTTTCTAATGTATAATTTAAGACAAGCACTCTAAATCATCCACAAGAAGAACATAAACGGAGAAATCAACAAGGATTGAATAAATTAACACAAGCGGTCTAATTTCTTCAATAATATTATTCCCTCTTCAAGTTATCAATCAAAAGCATGCATTCATAACCCAAAGTTGCTACTTTGGAAAGATTAATTAGATGCAAGCGAATCTAACAATTCTAACCTAGCAATTGATTAAAGCAAATCATGAAATAATTCAAAGGAATAATAAACATTCAATAGATAATAAAGAGAAGAGAAATCTCACAATTCGTAGCCAAAAGCTTCAATCTTTAACCAAGAATCCGGAAGATTAAGCTTCCATGGATTCTAATTCAAAAACAAAGATTTTTGAAATTTGCCAAGAACCCTAGAAAACTTTTACTTCTCTCTAACTTAATTCTCCTCAATTAACCTCCTCCAACTCTTCATAAAAAAATACTATATATATGTTTCCATACTTAAGATAACATAAAACAATAATAAAAATAATAAATAAATACAAAACACGAGCCAAGACAAAGCAAACTACTGAAAAATAACCAAAACAGGCCCCGAAATCTGGAAGACCCGCTGCCAGCTGCTCGGGACCCGCTGGCAGCGGCTAAAGCAGCAAAACACTTCGTCCTCTCTGGCTGACCCGCTGCCAGCGGCTCTGGCCAGCTGCCAGCGGCCCTGGCAGCGGTTCTGCTGTCTTCTTTGCTCTTTCTTCTAGCTTTGCTTCACCTTTACTCAAGCTTTCTCCCTTGCTCTTCCAAGCTCCATCACGCTTCTCAAATCACGAGCTAAGGTCCATACTCTATAATCCTCCTCATTAGTTCCCGAACTCACTCACTAACACCTATAAATCCCGGCTTTTGCACACAAGTGAGATTACCGCCCGAAACTCACAAAAGCTATTAAAAACTCATGCACAACATCAAAACACACCCTAAAACTCTTCTCTCAACCCTTGATAAGACGGCTTATCAGGTAAGACTCTTCTCCTGGGTCACCAGGCGTTCCTTTACGCTGGCCAAGGATTTCTCCATGGCTTCGTAAGAGTACATTTTTAGGCGAAGAGGTTTCAGCTCGGCCTTGAGATTGGTGATGGTCGCCTCCAGCTCGTCATTCTTCTTCTGGGCCGCCTCTAACTGAGCCCGAACAGCGGCGGTAGCCTGCGCTTGATAATAAAGAATATCAATGGTCAGAACTTCATTTTGGGCAATTTGAAACATTGCCTTATCACAGTCAGAGGCGGCCATAGCTTTTGCAGCCTTTACCTCTTTGTTCTTCCGATCAAGCGGCTTGCGAAGACCGTTCACTCGGAGCAGGGCCTAAGTACAAAGAAACAGGCGTTAGTTTCCAAACAAAAAAGAAAACAGGCGTCCAGTAATTCAAATACGCAAAAATATCCTAAGTGTACCTCAACAAGGACCCCTGCAATCCCGTCAAGGTCAAGGGTGCCGACACCCCTGACCGCCTCCCTTTCAGCTGGAGGAACTGCCCTGATCATAGACTTGGCCATCTCTACCAAGTCAGGCTCCTGAGGGCCGGCTGCATCAAGCATAAACAAACGGATTAGACCTAGTAAAAAAGGGAGCAAGTCTAAAATTTACAAGGACAACTTCATACCTCTAGGCGGCCCAGTTGGAGTTTTAGAAGAAGTGGCCGGCTGTTTCTCAGCCGCCACCTGTTTCCTGGCAGAACCAGGAGAGCTCCCAACAGTCGTCTTCCGGGCCTTGGGGTCCGGCTGTTGGGAAGATGAAGCTCTTGGAGCACCCGTCTAAAAAAGAAGAAAAAAGTCAGTATATGCATAAACACTCCAAAAAGAGGGTGAAAGGTTCGGAGCTCACCAAGGGTGCCCCCTTCTTGGGGGAGTCGGTTGAAGCTTGTTGCATGATAGAGGCCCGCAACATGGTCGCCGCAGTCTTGGAGGCAGTGATCTTGCTCATGGCGTCAGCTGCAAAAACAAACAGCAAAGTTAATAAATCATAACAAGAAATGTATGGAACAACATTGTATTCGACAGGCCGACTACCTCTTGAGCACCGACTGCTGAGGCCACAGGCGGCCAAAAAGTACTCGTCATAGAGCCACTTGAAGCTCGGGACGCATTGCAGGGGTACTTGCTCTCGTACCCCTGAAGTAGAGTCGACCCTCGACTCTACTTTAAAGAGTCCTTTATCAAGGATCTCTTTCTTAGCCTTGGGGGGAACAGGCGGCATGCTACGGCCGCCTGCAAGAAGAGGCGGATTCCTGTTCCACCTATTGAAGCGCTTGTTCAGCTCAATGTCTGAACTCTCAATGATGAGGAAGGTGCTCCGCCAGTCCTTCCACTTGTTTGCTTTACCTCTTGTCATGAGGTATCCCCTGTGGCTTGTCAATTGATACCAGCCGGTACCGCCTGTCTTAGGGGTCCGGCTGAGATAGTTCATATGGGTGAAATCCTCGAAGCTCGGCTCCACCCCGTGCAGTTCGCACCCGGCCACATAGCTGAGTACGTTGACCCAGGAGTTTGAGGCTAACTGCCATAACCCCAACTCATACCCATCCAAAATCCGCTGAACAGCCGAATGTAATGGGAAGCGAAGCCCTGCCTTGATGGCCGCCTCGTAGCAGCCAAAGCAGGCGCTATCATAACTGGAACCAGCCGGCCAGACGACTGTGTCTTCTGGATCCGGCACAAACACTAGATAGTCAGGGACCATGGTGTGGTTTGCAATAAAGCTCTCCACTTTCTCTTGCATGGCTGTGATCCGGCCCCGAGGTACCGTGCAGTAGTAGGGGGTATTTAGCTCTCGGTAAGAGGCGGATGGCTCCGCCCAATTGTCCCCCTTCTCAACTGCGTGAGAAAGTCTCGCCTCTTGCAGGCGGCTGTTTTTCTCTTCTGTACCCAAAGAAGCATGGCCAGAAGAGCTTGACTCGGAATCGTCCTCCGACGAGTCCGAAGAGGACGACTCCTCCCCTCTCCCGGAGGGGCCCGCCTCCTCTCTTTGAAAAGGAGCAGATTTGTTAACTGTTAAATGGGAAGGGGTCACTATGACTCCTCCCTCAGAATTGCCGGCTTTCAGGCCGCCTTGTTTCACTTCCACATCTGGCGCCTGGTCAGATGTTTCACTAAGCGGCACCCTGTGGGAGGAGCCGTCTGAATTTGAGATCCTAGCTGTCTTTTTCGTTCTGGCCATCCTGCTCTGCATAGACACAGATACAGTCGGACTTTGTATAAAGGGCAAAGATGGGTCCGGAAAAGGGCAGGCGGCACTCCTTGTCCTAGATTCAGCCGTCCCCGGTGACCGGCTGATCACTAACCTAGGTCGTGTCGTGTGCTTCCGTGGTGCCATTTCAAAAAATAAAAACAAAATTAAGAGTAAGAGAACTGAGTTACCTGAACGAGTGACGGTTGATGAAGTTCTGAAAATCCTGTGCAGTCGGCTTGTTAGAACAGGCGGTAGGCAGAAAAGGTCTGAAATGTCAGAGCAAGTTCAGGGGTCCGAATGTTCTCAAAAAGTTCTCAAAGTGTGAAAATGACTCAAGACAATCCTCCCTTATATAGGCGAAGTGAGAAGGCGAAGGGTCACTTTCAGAATTCAAAATTTGGGCGGGAAAATCTCTCGTCCTTTCGCCGACTGACACCTGTAGCAGGCCGTCGCCTGTTACAGTGCGACACCTGTCACAGGTAACACGTGACCAATCACGTGCCACCTGTGAGGGGCAAATGATTAAGGGATTTTGCTCCCACCAATCGGAATGCGCCACGTGGGCCAATCAGGACCTGCCAAGTGTCCCCCAGTTGGAACTAGCAGGGCTTGCCACGTGGCACGCGCTTATTCGTCCACCTTGGACCTGTTATGTCACGACATGTGGCATACTCCATGCCTAATGGAGAAACCGGCCACCCATTCCCAACTTCCGAGGGAAGCCCAATCGGCCCTAGGTTAACCTAAACCTAGGATGGGCACGTTTCCCAAGGTTATAAATACCTCCCTTAATCCTCATTAAGAGGGATTACGAAACACATTACGGAAAAAACACATTAATTATACACAGTAATAACCGGCTGATCTCGCTAACAAAGCAGATTACTTACATTAAACACTCTCACCTAGAGAGACCTGATTACTTTAATTTCCGCATTAATTACTCCTTAATCAAGTACTAACTTGACCGTCGGAGGCGGAGCTCCCAGGAGTCTCCGTTATTTTGCAGGTACAGGCGTCCGGTTCTAGTCTCGGAATTGTAACTCTCCTGCAGGACATCAGAAAACCCCGAAACAAGGTTCATACTACTTTATAAATCTGTAGAGAACTGACAAATTTGCTACCAATACATGTTCAGAGTTGATAGCAAAGCAAAACATTCAAACATCAATCATTATGCCTAGTTGCATACTTGCATGAGATAATAGTGTTCCATTCTTAATTTAAACCCACATATATAGCAGCACAACAAATTTTGATGCATACAGAATTTACATATGTAAAGATAAGAGACATGCTTATTGATAAATGTATAGCATAGAAACAACTACCTTCCATCGAGTAGAATTAGACTTTTCTTTAGTGTTAGACTGTGGAATGGGAAACTCTTCATTGGTTGAATCAAGCTCATGTTGCATATCTTGGTTAGGCCTATAAAGCTCATCGTCTCCCGAAACCTTTTTCTTTTTATTCTTACTTTGATTGCCTCCATTATTTTGAACTTGCGCCATCAGTGACTTAGCCTGTTCCTTCAAACTTAAGTCTTCCATTCTTGTCAATTTTTTTTAATCGTTTCCATTCTCAGCCTCTCATATTCTGCTATTCTTGGTTCATGAGTTCGATACTCATCACCTGAACCTCTTATAGCTCCAAGCTCAGTGGTTTTTTTCTTTGTCATACTTGGAGCTAATTAAATTGAAAATGAATCCAATTATACAAAAGAAAACAAATCATATATATATAAGCACTAATAAAGCAAGCTTGTACAAATAAAGAAGTAATCAAAATATAACTTGGTTAGTGTTTGCATTATCAATAAACCACTGATTTACTAGATGATTGTGTTGTAGTGACACCCTAGGTAGTTATAGGAGATGAGTTGTCGTAACATATAATGGAAGTAATTCTTGTCTAAAGTATCAAAGCCAACAATGCTATAATTATGTGACATTATTAAGAGTTGGTTTTTGCACAAGGAAATGAAAAAAGCGATAAATAACAAGCTTTGGAACTAACCTAGAGCTCAGAATCGGAGAGGGATACCCCTGATTTTGTTTCTCAGATGGATGGGGCTTGGAAGAAATCAGACGAAAAAAGAGGAATATAGACTCGTGGGAGGTAGCACTAGGATGGAACACTTAAGAGAAGGGAGCTAGTGTTTCACAAGGGAGCTAAAATGTGAAGGTCTTGACAAGGTAGGTGGAAATTTCTCGAGTCATGTTAGAGAATATTTCTACGTTCTTCAAGCTTAAATATATCAACAGACATACAGATGAATCACACTAATTAACTAATCATCATGAGAATTGCTTCACTGTCCTAAGTATCAAAAGTAAAAAATGAGTACTCAGGTAACTTACCACTCATACTCTTTTAGGTACTGAACTTTAAACTGACCCTTCTTTATAAAAATTAAGTCTGCTGCACAATTAATTATAAATACTTCATTGAACTTTGAGACATTAACGCACTTTACGTCAAAAATGTAATACAAACACAACATTAATGTTGAAGTTTGGCACTAATTTTTCCCCTCACAACACATTACATAATTTTATCATTATGCACAATATCGGAATCAGCATTATTTGTTATCAAAAACTACTGAAAATCAGAAGCACAATCAATCAATAATTGGATACTAGTTAAAGGACTTTCTCTCTTTCATGCTAATGATCAAACTTTTAATGCTAATTACTGATTTTGGAATATAAGAAAAAAAAAATTAAACAATCAAAACCCTATATAAACTGATTGAAACCCAAATCCAAAATCTAAATTAAACAATCAAAACCCTATATAAAATGATTGAAACCCAAATCCAAAATCTTTCCAAAACAAAAAAACCACCACAATTAATTGTATCATCAACTAATTGCAATTATATATAACTCCTTAACAAATACATAATCACCACAAGCAACAACCAGAAGTTAGATAATTTTAGTAATTCAATCAATCATAAAGCTAACCCAGAAACATAACGAAAAAAAAAACGACAGAATTAAGACAACCCAGAAGATATTTACATATAATAATCAGATCCAACATCAAATCAACTATTTAATTACAAAACAGATTTTTTATACTCGTAACTAACTCTCACCTGATTAGAAAGAAAGGAGGTGAGTAACCGATTGATAGATATGATGATTTTAAGGTGATGAGTGTGTTGTATAATGATATCAACAACTGAAAAGTGGAGTAACTGCTGATTCATAATGAAAAAAATTTGGAGCCAAAAATAATTCACCATTTCGCGGTTTTGGAGAAGAAATCGGGGTTGTGGAGTTGAGGAGTTGACGATGAGTTGTTGAGGATGATGGGTTTTGGTCTTTTGGCGTATAGGACTCTGGTTCTTTACTTCTTTCTTTTTTTGTTTTGTTTTTTTTTTTTTTTTGTTTTTTAAATTACATCTAAAGTTTGGTTGAAAGATGCTTGGGAAAAAACTAGGGAATCTTACTTGGGTGGGATTAAAAAAAATATCTTAATCTTATGAAACAAAGTTGTAATGTGATATAACAAATAAATTAAAATGGCTAAAAGCTAGTTGCAACTTTGTAGTTTGTGGATAGTAATCTATTATTGGGATAAAAAAACTTAAAATAAAAATCAAACTATTTTTTTTAGGAAAAAATATAATAAAATAAAAATTGGATGTATAATAAATATTGTATATTTGTATTAATATTTCCCCAAAGTGATTATTAGTTAGTCTGTTATGAACAAATATTACCCCCCAATATAAATAAAATGTTGTGTATGTTCTAATGATAAATTTACGCTCTATAAACAGATAAAAATTAAGGTTTGTAAGTAAAAGTAACTATAATTTCCTTATAAAACTTATTTCAATGGCAATTTACATTAAAATCTTATCGGCTTCAAAGTTGCCCAAACAATTTAAAGTTATCCGAAATTGGCAAAAAAGTTACCTTATTGAACTATTTCAAGTTTCTCTGAAGCATATTTAATTTTATCTAAGCTTACGTGAGCTTATTTTTTTGTAAAATAAGGGGAATAAAATTGAACACAATAAAGTCTTGTTTGTATTAATTTTTGATGAAGGTTTATACAAATGTAATATTGAATCGAAATCAGCAAAACTGAAAATCAAGGAGACCCAAAAGCAACTGATATGAAATAGACCCACCCAAACCCATGTTGAACCTTATACTCCAATTTGAGCATTAACCAATACGAAGTTAATGGCTTTGCTCAAACCTGACATGGACACGATAGTTATTGGCCCGACTAAAAACTGATCAGACCCAAACCGAATGGTTTAAAAGGGTAACCTTGACCATTATGACAATATATTTTTATTTATACAAATGTGAAAGTCAAGTTTATTATATAGAAGAAAAAGAATCATATAGTGAGTCACATTGTTTTATTATGTTAATAAGTCTTATGCCAATTTCACCAAATTTAATCTCAACTAATTCTGGTTTGACAATCATGATTTTAACCCGACGGAACATCGACCTATACAAATATCTATTGTAATCCAAACTATTTTGAGCAGATTTGATGTTAACCCAACTTGTTTTCGAACATAACAAGTTGAATTGACACGACTAATCTAATCCAAACGGATCAGGTGGATTAAAATGGTAACTTTGACTCATTATGATCCAATCACTAAATGATCAACCCGTAATTGAATTGATACGATATAACCAGTTGATACTAATCATGTCCTTATACAATCGACACAGTGAAACTTGACACATATGCATTACTTTGACTTTATATGTTGGAATTTTTTTTAAGTCATGAAAACTAAGTATTTTTGAAAGGATTTAAAGTACCCACTTAAAGAAAAGGTTTTATTGCTTTTAAACCATTAAATTGAGTTAATTAAAAAGTTTAAATTGTATTATAATTGTTGGAAATTTGTGAGAATAGTGGATAAATTAGAGTTATGTATTTTTATTTGTAAGAAGTTTTGAGCTAGGTGATTTCTAGCGAGTGTGGCCGAGTTTAGGCACTATTCAAGGTACGTATGCCAATGCATGTTTAGTTGATTATATGCTTGGATTTGATGATGGTTGATCATGAATTATTAAGCAAGCATGTGAATATATATGTTATTTGAGGCATGATAGAAGCTGAATATGCATGAATCATGGAAGTATGTTTTATTTTCAAGTAATAAGAAAGCATGAATATAATAAGCAAGGCTTATGTATGTTTAAAGGAGATAAAGTTAGAATTATTAAGCATGATTCATGATTCTATTTCTCACCCATTTATTATTGGTGTTGAGTAAAGAAGTTAGTTTATTTATTTACTCACTCATGTAAGTTGAGTTTAAGTCAAGGAAGTTTAGAAGTGCATCTTATGCACCAAGGTAGTAATCATGCAATTTTGTACACAAAACTAGGCAACAAAACCTTAATTAAAATAAATATTATGTGCTCACTAATTAATTTAAGAATTAAATTGAAGTACATGCTGATTGTTATTATATTTGTTCTTAATTGTTTGGTTGGATTCATCACAATTAAATTGGTAAATCATGTAAAGTGTAAGAGGATACGCACCAAAACTCTTGGAACGTATAAACCTGGAGTATGAACATATGGGAGGAGTTATGGGGTTTTATATTTAACCATAGCTTCTTTAGGAGTACAGGACACTGTACTTTCTTTTATTATTAATGCCCCGGAATTCCGTCACAAGGTGACATAGTAAGTGCCAATTGGGATAGCTCCCTAATTGGAAGCACAATATTTTAATGGGCGATTTTCAAGGTTGGAAACTCGTTCGATGCATAATCCAAAATTATTATTATTTATTAATTAATATTGTTAGTATGAAAAAAGGTAACTTGACTTGTGATTGTATGCTGAGCATGTTTTAATTATTTTATTAATGCTAGGATATTCATGTTAGTGTGGTGCACATGTACTCAGCTTTTGTTGATTCGTACTTTTGTGTTTGTGTTTGGCTTTCCTTTGGATTGACCCTACTATGACCCATTTATATGGTGAGTAGAGAGGTTGAACTAAAGAGAAAGTAACAGGTACTTGAAGCATGAAGGGAATGCATGCAGAGGGTTTACTTGTTATGCTGTCTTAGTTTTATATTTTGAAATATTGGTTTATTGATTATGGACTAACAATGTTATACTTTATTTTTTAGTTGTTTTTTAAATGGCCATGTTTGAATTGGTTCCAACTTATGAACGTTTTATTTTAATTTCGTTGTGAGGTTGTGAACTCAAGTTTTATTTTAAAAGTTGGTTTCAATTTTTAGACTTTCGCAATGTGACTTTGAAAAATAGCCTGAGCCGTTATCACGGTGGTGGTAATAAAAAGAGCATTTGAAAAAGGAGAAAATTTCCAAGGTATTACATGGACCCTCTGAGACACCATAATCCTTGACCTTAGAGAACTAGAGCCATGGTTAGGTGGCAAACTCATTACATCATATTGTGACTACTTGATTACTTGTGCATATCTTACTTTTGCATCCTCTTTTTGTGATTAAACTAAATCTTTGTGTCAACTTGTTTCTTGTAAATATGTCTAAACATACAAACCAAAAGACTAAAAAACTTTGCTTAATTAATTTAGTTACTTAAAATGAACCTAACGAATGAATATGCTCGAACCTAGAAGACTTTAGGCTTAAACCTTTGAAAGAACTACCAAAAATAGATCGTTGTAATGCTCCTGAACCGGCGTATTGCTTTGAATTTTTGGCGCATGACGAAGGTCTCCATCGCGGTGCGTCCAGGCACTAACGCTACGCGATGGGTCTTATGCCATGCGATGGTTCGTTGTGCAATGGTTCCATCGTTATGCGATGGTTCCATCGTTATGCGATGGTTAAGTTTTCCTTTCTGAGTCTTCATGTCGAGTCTCACTGCTATGATTTGAAAGGAATGGTGTACTTCCAACAACTATATTATTCCGATAGAGGGTTCCGAATTATTAGAAAGCTAATTCTTCAGTAATGTCAAGTGATCAGAATGCCTAGGTGGAGGCCGCTTCCGATCAGTAATGTTAATGTACAATTAATATTACGGCTTAATCTTGACTGAACCCTTCAGGTCGAACCCAATCGAACAACCAATTCGAGACGAAGAATTAATCCGAATGATTAGATGAGTCATTAGAGTATTGAAAACAAAGACGTCGGATATCGAGCTTAGAGCATCGCAAGTCGAGTCGAATTTAGAATTCGACGAGACGTGAAATCAATCAAGAAACTAGTTCAAGCCTAGCCGTAACCTCACATTGGCGTAGCTATGTTAGTGCTAGGCTAGGCGAGGTCCCAACCTATGCGTACCTAGCACACGCACATCGCATGGCACAAGCATCGCAAGATGCGTGCATGCGTGTGGTGTGGTTGTGCATGGCTGGGCGTGCTAGCATAGCAACCCTAGCCATCGCATCATGCCAGGCCATACACCAAGCCCTTCTCTAGCTAGCAAGCATTGCAATGCTAGCAGCATGCTAGGCTTGCTGGGCCTTACTATCACAAGCAACGCAGGCATGGTGCCTTGAGTGCATGCTAGCGAGCTAGGGCCTGGTGCCTAGCTCATCGCAGCCTCGCACCAAGCAGGCAGCACATAACACACGCACCACAGCTCGCTATGCGTTCTTGTGTTGTGGGCTATGCGTGCTAGGCAATGGCACGCACCAAGAACCCAAGGCCTCTCCTATCGCACAACACCACGCACTTAGTAGCAGAGTGCTGGGCATGCTGGACTGTGCGTGTGTGCTAGCAAGCAGCAGCCTCGCATAGCAGCGCCTAGCAGCAGCACCAGTAGCATCGCATGCATGTTGGCCGGCTGCGCATTGCTGCGTACTAGCTAGCTGTGCGTATGGTGCGTGCTGGCTGGCTGGGCTGCCTAGCCTTGGTGCTAGGCCCCAGGTGGTAGCCTTGGCAGCCAAGGCAGGCTGCCAGCCAGCCTAGTGGAGGAGTGGTCCGGTTTTTGTGTAGGGACCAATGGTTGGTGTTTTGCCTTGGGGAGCAAGGTGGGTTGGTCCCCTCCCTTGGTGGTGCTCACCTTCTCCTTCTCCTCCCATTGCCACTTGTAGCTTGTTGATTGATTTAGCATTTTATTTTGTTTTTGATTAAAATGAAATAGGGGAAAATGCAAATCTCCCACATTGATTGAGAATGGGAAATCAAGGTTCATTTCCCTATAAATACCCAAGTTTTGGGATTTAAGAAGAACACTTGAGTGGAACTAAAATGGCATCTCCTTAGTAAAGTGAGAAAACCATAAGTTCGTAATACTCTAGTTTTTATTAGTCAAGTCCCGACTAACCTTCGGGATTAAGACCGTTCAGGTCGGGTTCGTGGGTACGAGCCGTTGGAGACCGTCGCGTTTGTGAGATTTAGCTTTTCAAGTAAGAGCTCGGGTTCAAGCGAAGCACGCGTCAAGGTTAAGAATGTATTTTCTCTTTCTCTCTTTTATGTTGTTAATTATGTGATTAAATATGTAGTTGCTTTAATTAGTGAGCGGGTCTTGGACGGTTTCACTTCCGCATAGCGTTAGACGCTACGAAACCCAACACGATGAACCAATTTTAATGTCCATGCTTGGTCTTTTCCCATGTCTAGTCACTTGGTCATGACACGAGTCTTGTAAATATCACTTACACTCACGAGTCATTGCACATGCTTTTTCCACACCATGTCCATGTCTTAGGTCCATGCATGAGTCATCATTTCTTTCATTTGAGTTGAGGGTCCATCCTATTCCCAGAATTCTCCATGTCCTTCCACAAATACATCCTTTCCCTTTACATCACTTTCCATACATTACATACCTCATACTTTCCTTCTTAAAACACTTTCCACATTCACATACTCTCCTCTTACATGCTTTCCCCATACATATCATTCCCCTTATACAGTATGATCATTTCCTGCCTATGCATGTTGAATCGAGTTTGAGTCAAGTAATTGAAAATAAGCTCCCATGGCTCCCCTTTTTATGGTGTTTGGTCAAGGAAAGAGGGTCGAATAGTTTGAGATAAACCCTACATTCAAGAGATCTTCTTTAGGAGCATATTTTGAAGGAAGAAGAAACCAATGGCAGCTAAACAAGAAGATGTTGACAAACACCAAAAGACCATGGAGGATCTTGTCGAGCTGGTCAAAGAACTCACCATTTGGATTGAGAAAGTTGAAGATACTAATTAACAAGTTCAACCTGAGACCATCAAGCATATCCAAGAGACACAGAGCCAAGTTTCCAATGACTATAAGTATCTTGACATGAATACCAAGGGAATCTCACTGGATAAGGGACTTCTTTCGCACAAGTTCTCTACCATTGACATTCCTAAGTTCAAGCCCATAGATAACCCTTACTTCCACCTGAAATCTTTTGGAACAATCATGGAAATTGTTTAGGGTAAGACTACCCTGTCCATGTGGACTAATCATGTGCTGACACGTGTTAGCATCAGAGAGGTTTTGAGAGAACCAACCCTCTGGTAAAACGTGGCACTTTAACCCATGAAAGGGGAGCTGATCCCCTTACACTATAAATAAAGGAAAATCCTCATTTATTGCATTATTCATAAATATACACACAAAGCCTGAGCAATATTAATTGCAGAATTCTCTCGAAATCCGAGAGAAAAACTTTTACATCCGGACATGTTCTAACTTGATCGTTGGAGGCGGAACTCCACCCAACCGGAGTTTTCCGTGGTTTTGCATGCACAAACGGTCGACACACATTCTTGGAATCGTAACTCCCCCAAAGGACTCCAAAATCCCCGAAACATTTAGCGCCGTCTGTGGGAAGAGTACTTCTGAAATGGCTTCATAACAGTCTATACCGCCTGCTAATGAGAACTAGCCTTTGGTCGGAGAGAGGTCTATACAGACCAAGAGAGTGGTGACGACTTCGAAGTTGACACCTATGTGGCCCCAGACAGGTCACTCTGAACGAGACGCACCCGTTCCAAGGAAACAAAATAACGGGGCGAAGAAAAAGCTGGTCTAACCAACCAAACCGTCCAGCCGGCTGGGCAACCCAGGCGGTGGAGGGTGCTGCTCCTGTTACTAGAGACGAACTCATGAAATTCATGACGAGTTTCAAAGGGGAGATCAAGGACTTGATAAACAAGGCAACTGGAACCAAATGGGGTCAGTCGGCCAAGAAGCCTTCTCCCTTAGGGATGAAGCACGTGAAAGATCGTGTGCCTACTCCTCATCCTAAACCAAACGGGACGGATGGGCCCATGATCGATCCATCAAAGCTTTGTTTCCCTAAAACAGGGAAAAGGAAGGTCATCCGGCAAGTTCAGCCGGATGGATCAAAAAGGACTTACTCATATGCCCGGATGTTAATCTAGTAGAAGAGAAGTCAAAAGTTGTCTGAGTCGGCCTCAACATCGATTTACCTAGACAGTTTCCAATGAAGTATTCGGAAACAAATCGAGATAGTTGTTCACGCGACTTGCCCGCACGTACTGGCCCTTAGAACATCTAACCGACTCTGTATGTACCCTAACAACCATACATGCCGTATGGATCACCCTAAATGCTACCGACCCTTTTTAGGGGTCAGGCGGCACAACGTGTCCAGCCAATGGATTGGCAGCTCCGGCTGCTAAATCTTGGGGAACATTTGTCTGCTTTCTCTAGGGAGATAACCGAGGCGGGTTGGCCAGCCAAGGTTAAGAACGTGTTGGATGGTGCCTTTGACAATACCACCAACCCGGAAGACCACCTAATGGCTTACACCAACCTCATGTACTTACAGGGGTTGGATGACGCCGCCTGGTGTCGATGCTTCCCGGCGACGTTGAAGAGCATACTCCAACGATGGTTTGGCAATCTGCCAGCCGGTTGCATCAATAATTTCAAGACGCTTGCATACTTGTTCGCGTCCGACTTCTCCATGAACATCCTCGCCCAAAAGACAAGTCTTAACTTAGGAGCTATTAAGCAGGGAGATAGAGAAGGGATAAGGTCCCATGTAAGGCGGTTCAATTTGATGAGAATTCATATTCAAGGGCTTTCTGATGAAGTTATCTACACAGACTTCTTCAAGGGTCTGAAAGACGGGTCGACCTTTAAGTTTGACCTCGTCAGAAAGAGGGTTGCTACCCTCCAAGAAGCTTTGATGGAAGCTGAAGCCTATATACAGGCGACGGAACTCTGTTCCATCAAGCAGCTGTCATACCCTAAAAAGTCCGGCAAAAAAGAGAGTGGGTCTGCCCAGCCGGCTAAAAAAGAAGAGAGCAAGAAAAGAAAAGAAGTCTAGGTGGCGGACAATTCTAGTAAGCCATCCTAGATGAAGAAGAAAAAGTTGAAATCGTACGTCACTAAGTACGCGTTCAACAAGGGTTGTTACTCCATACTCATGGAGATCAAAAACCGGGTGACAATTGAGAAACAGGCTGCAATGAAAAGTTCCGTCAAAAGTCGGGATAAAGACAAATACTGTTACTTTCATGACGATATAGGCCATGACACCAATGACTGCTATAGCCTCAAGCGGTTACTGGATTGTCTGCCGTGCGAGGGGGCTTTGAAGTCCTACCTTCTGAAGTCTAAGGGTAACTCCAGAAAAAACAGTGGACAACCGTCCTAGAAGCCTGACAACCTTGCTATAAGCTCTGACACTGATGAAGAATAAACCTTTACTATAGCAGGCGGTTTCGCGGGAGGCGGTCCTACCATCTGGGGAACCAAGGATAACATCAGAAACTTGGAGGTCAACTCATTAGATTAAGGCTAGGCGTCGAAAGACACCTTTCTTGAGGTCATCATCTCTGAGAAGGACTAGGGCACCAGGCGGCCTAATGATGACCCCATAGTAATCGAAAGCAAAGTTGCCACCAATGAGTGGGCCGGATCCTTATTGATACCGGGTGCTCGTCTGACCTTATCAGCTATTGGTGCTTTGCGAAGCTCAAGTACAAGCCTAGCAGCATGCACAAAGTCTTTCACCCCTTAGTTGGTTTTGGGGGAGGGGTAGTGCATCTAGTGGGGAGGATTGACCTACCCATTCGACTAGGAGAAAAGGGGGAGGGACGACACATGGTCGTCAAGTTCTTGGTGGTCAAGGAATTAACCGCTTACAATATGATCTTGGGCCGTCCAACCCTCAATGAGTTCAAGGCAGCCATCATCCCATCCCTCATGCTGCTGAAATTTGAGAGGGATGATGGGACAGTGGGTTCCCTGAATGGGGATCAGAAGATGACAAGGGAGTGTTATCTATCAAACGTTAAGCCTACTTTGGCCGCAGCCGGCCAAGGCGAGGAACCCATTGACCTTGATGACTTCAAGGAAGCCGCGCCTTCTCCCAAAGCAGCCGACAAGAAGAGAAAGGTGGACCACTTGGTGGCCATCAAAAAAGAAAATCAATAGAAAACACTGATCGGGGAACGGTCAGATGATCTGCGTCCCAAGCCAGCTGGTGAGAATATTGACATTGTTCTTAACGACAGCCGTTTGGAACGAATCGTTAAGGTGGGGACGGTTGCTTTTGCCAAGTTGGGTGCAGATTTACATCAACTACTGAAAGAGTTCAAATACATTTTTGCCTTTGAAGTCAAAGAGATGCCAGGCGTCAGCCCGGATCTTGCTGTCCACAAACTCGTCGTGGATCTAAAAAAGAAGCCGGTGATGAGTGACATTTATGTCGCTCTTAGGACAGTCTTTTCTAGTAGTTTTAGTAATAATTCGGTCCATTTTAGTATGTTTTTGCTATGATCCGCCTAGTTCGAGTATTCTACCTTTGTGGCGCGTAATGTGTACTCATATGGTTTAGGTAGTCTATGCTCCCCTCCCCTTTCGTTATAGACGATGATGATGATGATGATGATGATCGCTGGTATTCGCCGACATGGCGATTGACCAGCGTGTGAATATATGGTTCGATGATTTCTGAGGTAATGATTGAATTTAGAGTAGATCTAGTAAATTTGTAAGGGTAGATTAGTTTATAGTGAAGCAAAAATAAAACCTCTAAAAAAAAAAAAAAAAAAAAAAAGCCGAATGAGTGCTGCATTCTATTTCTTAATTTCATTTTTCATTTTTTTTTTATCTTTCATATTTTTTAACCTTCATTCGGACTAACCCCTTTTGTGTTTATAGTTTATTTTCTCTTTATTTGGATACTCACCCCTTCTAGGACGCATGCTTTCACTTTGGATATACTCACTTGGGCGTCATTTCGGTGAGATCTTTCTTTTCTTTTCTTTTTTTTTTTTCTCTCTCTCTATTTTTCGTTTGTGTGCTTTAGGGTAGCCTTAGTTTAGATTGGAGTTGAATGGTTCGAGGTTGTATGCTCTTGATTCTTCGGAATCTGGTGATCGTTGGTATTGATGCCGAACGATCCTTGTTTGACGATTAGGAATTATTTGCTTGCATGCCTTTTTCCTTTATACTCCTTTGTTTTGTATAGGATTTTTCTTTTGCTCAAATCTAATCATGTGATTGTTATATATTTTGTGTTTATTGTGAGCAATAATTGATGGATTGCATTCTTGAATGACTTTCTTCCTAAGGGTTAAGAGTTTCCACGTTCTTGGATTGCCATTGGTTGACTCTAAGATATGTCTATGCTAAGGTAGTTGTGCTAGAACTCGTAAGGCCCACCGAACCCAAATTCACTTGTTTATGGTAAGAAGGTGTTGCCCTCATTGGGGGATTTGAAGCCCTAAAGGTAGTTTTTGTAACCCGATGTGAGTTTTCTAGTTCAAGCCTCCAACACTTATTGTATGAGCGGCATAGGATCCTTACCAAGGGATGCTTAGATCAAGAACTTGATGTCTAGCTACCCGAGATCGCGACCGAATTATATCTAGGGAGGACAAAGGCATTTTCTTCGGTAACTATTTTGCTTTCCTAGGGTTTAGCTTTTCATTTGTTGCTTCCTTGTAATTTCATTTGCATATCCCCCTTGCTAACCATGTTGAGCCTACATCTCCTTGTTCTTAGCATCTTACAAACCCTATGGCCCTTTTATTTCATTTTTCCCCCGTAGAATTGTGAAGTTTGAGCCAAGAAATTTTGTTGTGATTTTGGTTTGATAAGTTGGAAGATGATGGTTTGGTATGGAAAGTAAGGTTGTCTTTGATATTTTTGGTGTTTAATAAAAGCAAATGTGAATTCCGGAAAAAGCCGTCCATAGTTATAAAAGGTACGGACAAAGTAATCCAAGGTTGACAACAGCATGAGCTACAAAAAAAAATAAAAAATAAAATAAAATAAAAATAAATTTTTTGCCAATTTGCAATCAGATTTTGATGTAGTGTCCTCCCTAGTTTGCGCATTGAGGACAATGCTCAATTCAAGCTTGGGGGAGAGATTCTACGCATTTCATTTATAGTTTTGTGAGATTGTGTTGAAAAAGCTTGGGGGAGATGTATTTTTGTTTGGAAATTGGTGATATTCTACGTTGTTTTTGAGAATTGGCGCCATTCTTTGCTTCACAATTAGGATTACCAAATTTTCATATTTTTCCTCACCTTTACCTCCTAGCCTACATTACAACCCCTTTTAAAGTCCTTTCGACTTGGATTGGTTGAGTCACTAGTCGGTGGAGGGAGCTAGATTTCAAGCATATGGAGGGAGCATGACTTGGTAAGATGTCGGGTCACCCTTGTTTCATTTGTTCTGGCTCCTTCGTGGAGTCATGAGATGCTACCTTAAAGGGTGGATTTGAATCCAGATAAGGGAACGCGGTAAGAATGTATGGAATGCGGGTGGAGTGGAGCATGTTAGAGTTCTCTATGCTTAGCATAAATTATCTTTCAATCAACCATTGCCATCCAAAAACGTTCTTACTCTTAGTACTTAGAAAGATTGTCATCCATCTATGCATATCTTTTCATTATGCTCTTCATTTCCATGTTTTATTCCGTGCTTTTAGTTGATTTTCTTCTTTATTTGCTCCTTTGTTTGGGTTTGTTTTAAGCATGTTGCCAAGAGTTGTGGGTTAAACTCTTTGGAAACCCCCACGAGAGCATACTCGTCCTCATTGGCGACTTTGAGGTGTAAATGGCTTGTTGGTTATGCTAAAAACAACCGTGATTCCTACGAAAGTGAGTTAGTGTAAATTCCGTAATGTGTACTCATATGGTTTAGGTAGTCTATGCTCCCCTCCCCTTTCGTTGTATTACGCCTTGCTTTCCTGTTTTATGATTGCAGGTGTATGCCGTTGATTCGGAGATGGAAGGAACAAGGGTAAAACGGGAAGAAATCCAGACCAGGCAAATGGCGCGGGCGCGCCACCAGAGGAGTGGGCGCGCCACCTATAGCCGCGGGCGCGCATCCCTTGAGTGTTGGCGCGTTGGTGAGCTGGACCAACCATTAAATACCCACATTGGAGCGGGCGCGCCATCATTTAAAGCGCGGGCGCGCCATTGTTAGGCGTGGGCACGCCTGTCTGCTGCTGAATCAAATCCCGGTTTCAGCCCAAATTAACAAGAGGGGGAGGCAAAACGGCTAACCAGGTAGAACATTCTATCATAGGGATATTATTTTAGCATAGAAACCTTAGAGGAGAGCTTTTAAGGAATTTTTCTAGGTTTTTGTTTTAGCCACTTTTGTATTGAACAATCTTGATAGTTTTTAGTGTAATTTTCATTGTCTATCAACATTAGTTTTACTCTTAGTTTTTGAAGAAGTAATTTTGCAACATTGATGTATGGTCAAGCTTGGAGATTGAATGATGTATGGCTCTTTATTTGGATTTCAATGAAGGTTTTGGTATATTTCTCTATTTTCTCTTGTTTTTATGATTAAAGTTTCTACCTTTGTTAGTTTAGTTGATAAAAACTTTGTCTTTCTTACTATTTCATTGGTTATAATGTTACTTAGTATGATTGTAGTTGTAGTTATGACTAGTGAGTAGTTTCTTGTTGCAAGGGGTTTGGTGAAGATATGTTTTGAGTTTGATGTATGCTAGGCTAGGTTAATTTGGAATATTTGTGATTAAATCTTCCTTGTGCTTATACTTATTAGCCACTCCATGTTTATGGCCATATGCATGTTGTGGTTGAATGACGTGAACTAAATTGTGACGATAGTGCGACTTAGGAATAGTCATTAGGTGATTGATTATTGCATGACCTTAGCTTGTATGCCTTACGACGATAGTGTGAGTGTATGCTAGCTAGGAAAGCTCTTAATCCCGATAGGTGATTAGAGAGTATTCTTGATATTGCCTTGTATGAGTTGCTTGGGTTACATGTAAACCTATTTTCCAATGCCCAACTTCGTTGAATTCATAACATGTTTGATCCTTCCCCCTAGTGCTTGTTTTAATTGTTATTCTATCCCCTTTAGTCATTACTTTACCCACCATACTTCTTGATCGAATTAGATTAACATTAGGAGATAAATAGCGGTGCTTAATCGTTTCCCTGTGTTCGACCCTTAACTTGCCTCTATGCTCTTTTAGTTGCATGTTTAGGACTACAAATATCATTTGATAGAGGTGTCTTAGTAACGACCTAAAATACCGCATGTCAGCCGGTAAGGCAAAAGAAGAGAAATCACGGCGAGGAAAGATCTCAGGCGGCTGCCGCTGAGGTCAAGAAGCTAATGGATGCCGGGTTCATTCGGCAATGTTATTACCCGGATTGGGTAACAAACGTTATCCTCGTTAAGAACTCGAATGGTACCTGGCGGATGTGTGTTAATTACACATATCTGAACAAGGCATGTCCAAAGGATAGCTATCCACTTCCAAAGATCGACAGTCTGGTCAACTCAACAGCCGGTCATGCCTTGATGTGCTTCATGGATGCCTACTAAGGCTTCCATCAGATACCATTGTGGAAAAAAGATCAAGAGAAGACGACATTTGTCACTAATCAAGGGTTATTCTGTTACACGATGATGTCGTTTAGGCTAAAGAATGCGCCTGCTACCTTCCAACGAATGGTTATTACAGTCTTCAATAATCAAATTGGGAGGAATGTGAAGGCGTACATTGATGACATGATAGTCAAATCTAAGATACAGACGGATCACCTTGCTGACCTCCGAGAGACCTTCACCACCCTTAGGAAGCATAAGGTCATGCCTAATCCCAAAAAGTGTGTCTTTGGTTTTGAGTCTGGGAAGTTTCTCGGATTTTTGATTAATCAAAGGGGGATAGAGGCCAACCCGGAAAAGGTACAGGGTGTAATTGACATGACGTCACCCCGCACTGTCAAGGAAGTCCTAAAACTTACCGGTTGTCCGGCGGCATTGGGGAGATTCCTTAGCCGGTCAGGTGACAAGTGCCTCTACTTCTTCCAGGAAATAAAAAAGAAGACTAGATTCGAATGGGGGGTAAATGCTGAGGCGGCATTCCAGTAATTGAAATAGCACCTCCACTCATTGCCACAATTAGTCAGCCCTCTAGCAAGAGAGGTTCTCTATATGTATTTGGCCGTCTCAGATAATTCCCTCAGTGCCGTTCTCCTAGCTGAGAGAGATGGCATTCAACTCCCGGTCTATTTCATTAGCCATGTTCATCGAAATGCTGAGCTGTGGTACCCCTTGGTTGAAAAATTTTGCCTTGCTCTTTTCATGGAAATCAAGAAGCTGAAACCTTACTTCTTGGCACATCCGGTGGTGGTCTACACAGAACAACCCCTCAAGCGGCTAATGACAACCTTGGAGTCATCCGGCAGAATTCTTTACTGAGCTATTGAAATGCAAAGTCTGAAAATAACTTTTGAACCAAGAAAAGTAGTGAAAGGACAGGCGTTCGCCGACTTCATTTTCGAAATGACGAGGCCGGCTCAGCTGGAAAATGTTGATCAGGTTTGGAAGTGATATGTAGACAGAAGCTCTACTACGAACGGCTGTGGTGCAGGCGTTATATACAAGTCATCAGAAGGGGACAAATATGAGTATGCACTACGGTTCAAATTCCAAGCCTTAAATAATGAAGCGGAATATGAGGCCCTGCTAGCCGGTATTCGCATGTGTAAAGCAACACGGGCAAGGAAGGTTGACGCGTGTTCTAACTCACAATTGATCGTTAGCCAATACCATGGTGACTACGAGGCCACCCATCCGGGTATCATCAAATATCTGCTAGCAGTCAAAGATGAGGCCGGGACACTCGACGAATTTCATCGAAGTCAGGTGCCCAGGTCAGAAAATAATCAAGCGGATGCACTCTCTAAGTTGGCATCATCTGCCTCCTGTGATACACCTAGGTCAGTCTTTTGGGAAGTCATTGAAAAGAGAAGTATTGAACATGATTCCATTAGAGTTCTTGACCAAAGCTCGACCTGGATGGATACCATCCGGGCTTATCTGGCAGACAGAACTTTGCCGGATTCCCCTATAGAAGCGACTGCATTGAAGAAGCGAGCCGCAAGTTTTAAGATCCATAATGGAGAACTCTTCAGGAAGGGTTACCTCCAGCCTCTATTGAAATATGTTACCCCTGAAAGGGGGAAAGAAGTTCTAGAGGATTTGCACTCGAGCTTTTGTGCATCACAAATAGGCGGCAGAACTCTAGCAAAAAGGGCCAGGCGGGAAGGCTACTTTTGGCACACTCTTGAGGAAGACGCCATGGAAATGGTGAAGAAGTGTGATAAGTGTCAAAAATTTGGCAAACTTATACACCGTCTGGCCACTGATTTGACGGCTATCTATAGCCCGATTCCGTTTGCAAAATGGGGCATGGACATCCTTGGTCTATACACACCTGCTACAGGCGGACGGAGGTACATCCTGGTTGCTGTAGATTACTTCACCAAATGAGTTGAGGTAGAGGTGGTCAAGGGAATTAAGACAAAGGATGTCATCTCCTTCATTTGGAGAAACATCATCACCTGGTTTGGGGTACCTATGTCTATGGTCTTCGACAATGGCCCTCAGTTTGAAACGCCCACCCTCAAGAGTTGGTTGGGAGATCAAGGTATCTCACATTGTTTTGCATCAATAGGCCGTCCTCAAGCAAACGACCAAGTTGAGAGGGCTGGTGTAACACCCCCAAATCTCCCTCTACGGAATATGTAGAAAATACGTATAAATACCGTAGAGATAGACTTGGGCGTATTACCGCCGCGTGATAACGCAAGGCTCATACTTTGAAAATACTTTTGCAGCGGAAATTCTTTATTCTTACTAATAAAACTTTAAATAAACTTGTTCATAAATTGTGACACAAAAACGACTCCAACTTTTTCTAAGCTAGGTGAAATTCCCGTGGACTCCCGTATGCATCAATCAACTTCCACCTGAAACATTCACCTGCTTACCATAAATAGTAAACAGGGCAAAGCCAAAACAAAAGCACGTATTAGCAATTATGCTAAGTAGGTTATGTGTAAGATGAGTAAAACATAATTTAAATCATTTAAGTTTAATTCAAAGAATTTCAATGCTATACTCATGTAAGAGCTTTTCCAATTCAATGCTTTCAAGACAAGTTTAAAACTCAATCGATTACGTTCCAAAACCATTTCCTAACTAAGTGTGCACACCCCCCAAGTGGTTTACTTTATGAACAAAGGCCAATCTTGAGGAAAGACTAGGTCATGCAAAGTCCATAGTCTTCTCTAATCCATTCCCTAAGTGGGATTCATAACCATATCGATTGATTTACTTAAAAGCACCTTTTAAAAATCCATCATTCTTGAATATTAAGAAACCTGTAAATAAATTTTAATCCAATCCTTTTTAATAATTTTAATCTTAATTCAAAGTCTATTTTGATTAACCAAAAATCATTAATTCAAACCATCATGAAACATAATTTTGTAAGGAACATAATAAGATACAATTTCATGGACAACTTTCAAAGGTATCAAATCACATAACGTACCTTAATTCCGAATATCAATCAACACTTCGCACTTTCAAAGTTCAATCACGAATACACCTTGCAAACCATACGGTTATCACAACATCTTTAGACATAAACCCAAATCTAATGTGCATGGACTATAAAACTCTTTTAAAAATATTACTTTAATATAAAATTATAACTGTGAAATAGGTAATTATATTTTAGAAAACTAACCATGAAGAAAATAAAGGAATAGGATTAAAGGAAATTGAATTTGCGTTGGAAAGGATAGGCAAAACTTGCAGAGGTCATAACTCCTTTGATATAACTCCGAATTGGGTGATTCTTGAGCCTAACGTCAAGTATTTTTCAAGAGAAATAATTTTTTACGAAATAGAAATATCCAAAAACTGACCAGAAGTGCCCGAAAATTTGCTCCAAAGATATATGGGCTGATTTTCTTTTAGAAAAGAGGAAAAGTTTGAGGGAAAAGAAGAGTAAAAGAAAAGAAGGGAATTGAGTTTTTGGTGTGAAGAATATAAGAGGTATGAGGGGGTATTTATAGGTGTTTAGGTGATGAGTTTATAGCAATTTAGGGTTGTATAATTTATGGAAATTTAAAGAATATAAATTAAGGTTTTAAATGTATGGAAGGATATTAGATTTTATTTGATCATGAAATTTTGTTTAGTAGGTTTTGAGCTTGGAGTGCAAGTATATAATAGGATCAAATAATTTTTAGATTTAAGAATAGAAATAAGGAAATTTAAAGGATTTTATTTTTAATAAAATAAATTAAAAATCCTTTAGAAAATTCATGAGTGGCCGAAAATATTGAGCTAAATATTTTTCAATGTTTTCGGTCCTCTTATGTTAGTTTAGGGATTTTGTAAAAAAATTATTTGCCTAAAATTAATAATCCAATAAGATTTATTTTGTGAAAATTAATACTTGAAAGAATAAAATCAGATTTTTATTAAATAATTGGGGTGGCCGAAATTTGACTTATAATAATTAATTAAATAAGATTTTTATTATATAAAATCTGAAAATTAATTCTTTAAAAATATATTTCATGAAAATAATTAATTTGGAAAGATATTAAAACAATTTAGATTTTTATTCTATGAAAACCGAAAATATAATTTAATTAATCTACCAAATTAATATAATTTCGGTTTAGCTATTTAATTTTGAGAAATCAAAAATACTATTTATAACATAAGTATAATATAGTTTCATTTATTAGATTATCCAATTTAATTAGTTTTGTAAAATAATGATTTAGGCGCCAAAATTTAAATATCATTTTGGCTCCAAAACTAAAATACTCTTTAGGAAAATAATTAATTTAGATAATACGTCAAAAATACGAGACTAAAATACTCTTTAATTTAGAAAATACCTTTCAAAAATACGGGGTATTACGGCTGGCGGTCTATGGGCAAATGAGTTGCCTCATGTCCTATGGGCCATCAGAACAACTGAAAAGGGGGCAACCAGTGAAACCCCGTTTTTCATGACATATGGCACTGAAGTCGTCCTGCCTATTGAACATTACAAGCCAACACTTCGAATCCTGCTCTATGATGAAGAGGCTAATTGGGAGGCCATGCGTCTAGCCTTGGATTCACTCCCGGAGCGCAGGGGCAATACCGTCTTGCGTCATAAGATATACCGTCTATGAATGACGAGAGCCTACAACAAAAGAGTGCACAAACGACCCTTGAAAATGGGGGACTTTATCTTGCGGAAAATGGAGGCCACTGGTAGGGTTAATGAGCAAGGAAAGCTAACCCCCAATTGGGAAACTCCAGACGGCAGGCAGCTAGCCAGAACTTAGAATATAGATAACTTGAATAAGTACTAATTCTAAAGACTTGCAAATCTTTGTAAATAGAGTATGCTAATAAAAAGGTGCCTTATTTATGTTTTCTTGTACAAAATCCCATTTGTGCAATGCACATACGGGCATACGTCTGCTCTAAATTGAGTCGAAATAAGCTAAGTCTCAAACCTAGCCGAATAGCCTTTAAATCGCCTTCTCCAACATGAGCAGGCAACCGGCGATGCCCATTTGGGTGAATTCGTCGAAGAGAGCATCTCACATTTAGGTCGTACATTGTTCAATAAATCATAACTCAAGCGGCTTTAACCGACTGTCTAGGTTAAAGATAACTCACGGTCGTTTGAATAATCAATTGAAACCTAGATACGTCGGCATCCCTCAGCGCTTTGACATCGGCCTGGAGGTTTTTAACTTATAGCTCAAAGTCAGCCGCCTTCTTGTTGGCTGTGTCAGCAGCCGCAGTGAGCTCCTTGACAAGCTCCTCCTGTTTCATCTCCCGGCTTTTAGTTTGTATTTCATACATTAAAGTGTTGTATTGAGTAACGTTAATAAGGTCAGTCACCTACCTATAGGCGTCTCTTACCTCCTCTTGCTTCTACCTCAAGGGAACCTTGAGGCCATTTACTCTTAGCATCACCTGCAAAATCAGCCGGAAAAGGGTTAGCCTGTCAATTATGGTACAACCGACAAAAGAGTAAATTGTACAAAAGCACCCTAACCAGCCAATTACCTTAGCAAGCAGCGAGTTGATGCGGTCAATGTTGACTTGGTGCACACCCGACATCGCCTCCTTTTCGGACTGGGTGAGGGTCCTTAGCATCCTCTTGGCATATTGTTGGAGGTCAGGCCAACGGGAAGAGGCATTTGCACCAAAAGATTCATTAGTTAAGTATTAAGCATAGGCGGCACCTATATTCTGTCGGCTGCCTGAAGAATCCTCTGGTTTGGTAGCTTGGGACTTGACTCGCATAGGCCTAAGCGGCCAGGGGTAATCAAAGGTGAGAACCATACCTTCATTTTCAGGCTGAGGGGTCATCCCACCCCCAGCCGCATTGGAACCGGTCACTACAGGAAGCTGCCGACTTGAGGGAGTTTCAGGCTCCCTCGTCTCAACCTCAGCTAGCCTTGTGATTAGGCCAAGGTCTTTCAGGCTCTTTCCCGCTGAGGTGGGCCTGTTAGGCACAGGCGGCCTTCTAGAGGAGGGAGGGGCACCGGGAACCCTTCTGGACTTGGAAGGAGGCTGGGAGCGCTCATCGCCCCGTCTATTTAACATCTTTGTTAGAGAGCGAGGAACGTTCTTGCTCCCCATCTGGAAAAGAAAACAAAACAATCGGATAATATCAGAATTGACATCAAACTATATAGACGGTAAAAGAGCTCAACTTGAGCTTACCCCATCGTCCTTAGCCGCCAGTTGGGCCCTCTTCTTCTCCAATTGATCCTTCCGGATCTGAGCAACAGATTTAGCAGGCGTCTTCTCTAGAGGCACCATCTCTAATCCTTTCTCTGCAAAGAAAATCAAAGTCAAAATCCATTCAAGCATGATACAGACGACATAAAGTGTCGGTTATCAGTTAAGATACGTCTGCTAAACATTATGCTAAGGCCACAGGCGAAAAGCAACGCCTCGTCCTATATCCAATCCAGATGAGGGACCCAATGTTGGTGGTTCAGACGTAACGATGGAGAAGAAACCAAGTGTTTCGTGTGTTTTTAGTCCCTCAGGAGAGTTACAAAACTGAGTATCCTTTTGTACCTGCAAAACCACGAAGCTCTGGTTGGATGGAGTTCCGCGTGCGGAAAGTAGAATGGGTGTTTCTCTCTAATTCAGGGAGATTCTGCAATTAATATTGCTCGGGATTTGTGTATGAATTTATGAATGCAAATAAATGAGGATGATTCCCCTATTTATAGTAGATGAGAATCTGCTCCCCCATTGGGAATTCAATGCCACGTAGCATCCTCTAATTGGATCCCCTTGGGCCTGTATGAGGGTGACACGTGTCGGGCCCTCATTGGGCCGCGTGGCATAGGGAATTTTTTTCCCTAAACATTTGCCCCTCACAGGTGTAACGTGGCTTAGCCACGTGTCACCTGTGACAGGTGTCAAGTGGCGGGGAGGCGACGGTTCGTCTGCTTCTCGCCTTCTTTCTTTAAGTTTGAATCAGAATGCTTTGAGGCAGAAGATGACGATTCGCCTTCCGGGTTTGTCTATAAATGGGGACGCACCCCCTCTCTCCTCTTCACTTTACAAATTTCGCAAAAAAAATTTCGAGAGTTCTGATACCGGCTGCTTTATTGTGCAACCAACTTCTTTCAAAACGCATCTAGATACCGGTTGAGTGCTTCTTCAATCAACTCACCCAGGTACCGTCTGAATCTTGATTCTTAATTTGAATAGATCCACAAACGGTCTTTCACCGTTCGAGGCACCTTCAGCCCATTCCTTCATGTCTTGCATTTGGTAGACCTACAGACGGTTAAGACCGTCTGGGGCTTCCTGAAACCATGATCTTAAAAAGAAGACCCTCAGACGGTAATGGACCGTCTGAGTTATCTTCAAACAATAGACTTTCCAACAATGCATACCAAAGGACCACCGACGGTGTGGCACCGCCTGTGGCATCTCTGAACAATTGTCTTCAAGGGGTTACATTCAAAAGACTCACAGACGGTTACATGCCATCTAGGGCATCTTCAGACAATAGTTTCATACATTCTGCATTCAATAGACCCTCGACCGGAAGTATTCCGCCTGGGTCATCTTCAAACAATTGCTCATCAAAACTTGCATTTCATAGGCCCTTAGACAGCTAAGATCCGTATGGGGTACCTTCAAACAAGGATCTCCAAATCTAGATCCACAGACGATTTTGGTCTGTCTGGGGTATCTTCAAACAATTGCTCTTCAAGACTTGGATCCATTGCACCCTCAGCCAGGTTTATACCATCTGGGGGATGCTCGAGCAATTGTCTTCATAACTTGCTCATGATATGCTCTTGTAACTCCCTCAGTCGGCTCTTATGCCGTCCGAGGGGTCTTTGAGCAACTCTCTCCCAGCTAACGGTTGAGGTATCCTTGGAGGTTATCAATAAAAACATCCTGTGGACTCTCAGCCGGAAATGTTTCGTCTAGGGCATTTCTGAGCGAACTTTGTTGATACCGCCTGTGGTATCTTTGAATAAAACTTTGTGATACCTTCTGGGGTATCATTGAGCAAATTTCTCTGAAACCGTCTGGGGTATCTTTAATATTCAAAATGTTTGACTGTTTGTCTATGTGCTTCAGATTTTTAAATACAAACGGATTGCTCCGCCTGTGGCATCTTCAAGCCATACTTGGGAAACTCAACACTCAAGTATTCTACAACTGTTTTCACAAAATCAAGGTATCACCTTTGCCCCTCGTAACCTCTTGAGTTTACCGGTTGTATAGGTTAGAGAATAATGGACTCTCCCCATACACACACGTCACGGCCTAGGGGCAGTTGTCAACCGGTCACCGGATACGGCTGAATCTAGGACTGGGGATGCCGTCTGGGGGTGTGTGGAACACCCTTACTCTTCTGCGAATCCGATCGTCTCTGTTCATGTGCAGGACAGAATGACTCGGACAAGAAAGACGGTTATTGACCTTAAGTACCAATCAGATGATTCAGCCGGAACTCCGGCTGAAGAGGTTCCCTTTGACTAACAGGGCGTCCCGAGTACGCCCGATGATGAGATCCTTGAAGAATCTGGAGCTCAAGTGGGGAGGAAACTGAACAAGAAGCCGGATCTACTAAATCTACCATGACGCCGGATGCCCCTCAAGTAATGAGGAAGCATATAACTGGCCTTCAATAAATAATCCCTTAGAGGCGCACATGAGCGCTCAGGATGTTGTGACGCTAAATGCAACACTCCCGAAATTTTTGGAAAAGCGCCTGGTAGGGGACGGCTGAGAGGTTGGCGTCCTGCCTGCTACTGCAACCGTCGTCTTGGAATATGACCTACAGCATGCCGACAATTACTTCAGTTGCTATGAGGCGGCATTTAAAGCCGGCCTCCGGTTCTTCCTCCACAGAATAATTAAAGCCATTATAAGGGGCTATGACCTTGGTGTCTGGCAGCTCACACCCAACTCTTGGATGAATATTATTAGATATATTGCCGCCTACGAGATGCAGGACGTGACGCCTAGCTGGGAAGCGTTCGCGCATATGCACTACTTGAGCCGTGTCCTAGGCGGCTGGAATGCGTGGTACACACTCACCACACATCCGGAATACATGATGACCTTGGAGAAGCCCTCCAAGTGGACGAGCTGGAAGAGAAAGTTTTACTTCGTCTCTTTCCAATCTACGGCTGCTAATCATCGGATGCGCCGTTATAATAAGAACCCGGCTCTTCTGGGAAAGAAGTGCGCCCTTCCAAGGGTGCCGGCTGAGGCTTGGGATGCTATCATGGAGCCGGGACTTTTTAAGAAAACCATCAGCCACAGGATGATGGGACACAAATCATTGTTCCCAAATTCTGGGTCACTCATCTGAACTGGTTCAAAGACGAGGCGTTCCTTTCCGTCTGCGGTCTCAGCACCTTTTGGGACAAAGGTTTACAGCTTAGCCGGCTAACTATGCCGCCTGTATAATGCTTGAATGCTCTTACATTTTTTCTTTTGTTATTTTGCAGAGAAGGGATTAGCAATGACTCCTCCGGAAAAGATCCCGGCTAAGTCGGCTACCGAGATAAGGAAGGAGCAGCTTGAACAAAAACAGGCTCAACTTGCGGCTCGAACGAGCGGGGTAAGCTCCGGCTAACCTTATTCCGTCTGTATATCTTTCAAATAACTTTGAGACTGACTTTTTTTTGCTGCCTTTTACAAACGGGGAGCCAAAACATCCCTCGCTCCCTTTGTTAGATGGTGAGGAGACCGGGAGATGAGCTCCCTCAACCTGTTTCTCAAAGGCGAAGGGTCTCAGGCGCCCCTACGCCAACCTTAGCCGGTGCAGTGCCGGCTCCTGATAGACCCACAACGGCGGGCAAGAGTCTGTAGAGCCTGGGCTTAAGCTCAGGCCCGGCTGGGGTATCATCTAGGGAGCCTGGGGCTCCATCTAGCCGGGTGCCTGCTATTACATCCGGTTCAGATGCGGATGGGGGTGGCGGCACCCCTTAGCCTGATAACCAAGATATGGACTTCCCTTTTGACCCCCCTTGGTCGCTTGGGCCAGTTTGAGTCAAGTCTCATGCTTCTCAATCAGGATATTCTTCCGGCGACCGGCTGAATATTGGAGCCGCTTATGCCCAACACTTAAACAATAAATCTCATGATGCAAAACTATGCCAAGAGAATGCTGAGGACCCTCACTCGGTCCGAGTGGGAGGCTGTGCCAGGCTGTGACCAGATCACCTCGCTGCTGGCTGAGGTAAGTTACCGGATGGGATTCTTTTGTGCACTCTGCTTATTTGCCGAATGGGGTATTTTTGTGCAAGATTTCTAGTTGTCAGTCCGTTTATGAATGAAACTAACTTCTTTTTCGGCTTACCATGCAGGCGTTGCTGAGGGTGGATGGGTTGAAAACTCCCTTGCGGAAGAAGCAAGAGGAGGTAAGGGATGCCCAGAAACGGGCAGCCAAATTAATAGTTGTCTGTCAATACAACTCCCTAATGCTTGAAATCCAAACTAAAGCCCGGGAGATGAAACAGGAGGAACTCATCCAGCAGTTGACAGCTGCTGCCGATACAGCTAATAAGACGGCTGCCGACCGGCAGCTCCAAGTTGACCAGCTCAAAACCGACATCCAGGCTCTAAAGGATGCGGAGAAGGGGAGAGCCGGGTTGAAGAATGAGGTCACCCGGCTGAGAGAGGAGCTGGACAAAACCAAGAACGAGCTGGTTAAGTCCATGAAAGAAGCTCTGGACCAGCTCTCAGCTGAGAAGACCCGGCTGGTTATCGAGAATGAGCGCGTCTACGAAGTGCGCATGAAGATGGCATGGTCCATGATCCACCCGGACACCGACTATGCCTTCTTTGACTTGAGGTACAAATACACAACAGAAGTATTTGATGCTCAAGTACTCGGGCTTAAGCAGCCGGCGCCCTTCGAAGAGTTGGCCGGCATTGGGGATGAGCAGGCAGATGGAGAGGTGCTGGGTGAGGAAACTCAACCCCAGCAGACCCAGGTTGCCCCTAATGCTGGTCAGGGCCAGCAGTCGGAGCAGCAGCAACAACCTCAGCAACAGCAACCTCAGCAATAGCAGCAGTAGGATATTTATTATTTTTTCTTTTTTCCGGCATGCGAGCCGTGAATTACTGTATCTTTTTCCCGGACGGGGTCCGGTTAACATTTGAATTTAAAATTTCAATATATATATATATATATATATATATATACCGATTGTGTCGGTTTGCTTTGCATATTTTCGATTCTTTTCATTTTTTTGCACTTTGCTTTGCATCAAATCATGTGATATGTCGGATGCACTGGCTCTGCTTGCCCCTGGATGGTTGCTTGCTTATAGTTACCAAATCTAAGCAGGCATCCGTCCATAAGCATCCGGATGAACGATTAGGCGGTCCTTGACCATTATACGGCAGGATTGATTAAGGTTGAATCTGCCGGCTGCGCCGGCTGAATTAACCTGACGCTCACCCGGATCCGGGCTACCACTTGGTACCTGTCGATGCCTATGGTGGCATGCAGGCAGACGTGTGCCGGACGTTTTCGCTTTGAATCGTATCCGGATGCGTACAAACGTATAGATTACTGCATGTACTGCCTTTGAGCAATAACCAGGTACAAAAATATAGATGTATAGCTTTTTGTCAACGCCCGGCTGTATTACCTTAGGGAAATAGCCGGTTTCCGTATATGAAAAAACTTACCGGTTGTATTGCCTTGGGGCAGTAGCCGATTTCAATTTTTAAGATATTATTTCAAAGTTAATTAGGGTTGAACTTCAGAATAGAAGCGGGGTCCGGCTATGGTGGTCTTGGGCAAAGCCGGCTGCTTAACAAGATTTAATTCACCGTCTGTATTGCCTTGAGGCAATAGCCGGATGTATCTTGCTTGTGGTAGGTCATTTGAACGCGCATGGGTTGGTTTTAACCTAACCGGTTAAAGTCGTTTGAGTGTATGACGCATAGAACAATGTAACACCATAAAGAGAGATGTTCTCTTCGACGAATTCACCCGGATGGGTGTCGCCGGATGTCTATTTATGGTTAAATTAGGCGGTTTAGATTATATTGTCTTTGTGCCTTTAAACATCTAAGTTAGGTACTTAGCATTTTAAACGGCTAAGTTGGGTACTTAGCATTTTATTTGGTTAAGCAAATGGGTGCCTGGCTGTGCATTGCACTATTAGGTCTTAATAGGTGCCCGGTTGTGCATTGCACACGGGACTTTAAAGGATGCCCGGATGTGCATTTTACATTGGAACTTTAAAGGATGCCCGGATGTGCATTTCACATTGGGACATAACACCAAAAATTGAAATAAAGTATTACTTTCGTTCATTTACTCTATTTACAAAAAATAATTATATCTCCTTAGAAGTAGTAATTTTTTAAGTTATCTGCATTCCAGGTTTTGGCCAACTCCATGCCGTCTGGTGTTTCTAGGCGGTAGGTGCCGCCTCTTACTTCTACAAAAATCCGGTAGGGGCCTTCCCAATTGGGGGTTAGCTTTCCTTGTTCATTTGCCCTACCGGTTGCCTCCATTTTTCGTAACACAAAGTCCCCCACTTTGAGGGGCCGCTTGTGTACTCTTTTGTTGTAAGCCCTCGTCATTCTCAAAAGGTATATCTCATGACGCAAGGTGGCGTTGCCCCTGCGCTCCAGGAGTGAATCCAATGCTAGACGCATGGCCTCCCAATTAGCTTCTTCATCATAGAGCATGAATCAGAGTGTTGGCTCATAAAGTTCAATAGGCAAGACGGCTTCAGTCCCATATTTCATGAGAAACGGGGTTTCACCGGTTGACCCCTTTTCTGTTTTCCTGATGGCCCAAAGGACGTGATGTAACTCATCCGCCAAAAGTAACCTTATCGCCTGGCCCTCTGTGCTAGAGTCCTGCCGCCTGTATGTGACGCAAAGAAGCCCGCATGCAGGTCCTCTAGCACCTCTTTTCCCCTTTCTGGGGTAACACACTTTAGCAACGGATGGAGGTAACCCTTTTTGAAGAGTTCTCCCTTGTACATTTCAAAGCTCAAAGCTCGTTTTTTAATTGCAGCCGCTTCTAAAGAGGCATCCGGCGAAGTTCCGTCTACCAAATAATCCCGGATAGGGTCCATCCAAGTAGAGCTTCGGTAAAGAATTCCAATGGGGTCATGTTCAATACTTCTTTTTTCCATGACCTCCCAGAAGACTAAGCTAGGCGTATCACAATGGCGGATGAGGCCAATTTGGACAAAGCATCCGCCTAATTATTTTCTGACCGAGGCACCTGACTTAGATGGAATTCGTCAAGTGTCCCTGCCTCATCTTTGACTGCCTGAAGGTATTTGATCATTGTCGGATGGGTGGCATCATAGTCACCATTGAATTGGCTAACAATCAATTGAGAATCTGAACAAACGTCAACTTTTCTTGCCCCTGCCGCCTTATACATTTGTATACCGGCTAACAAGGCATCATATTCAACTTCATTGTTTAAAGCTTGAAACTTGAATCGTAGTGCATATTCATACGTATCCCCTTCCAAAGATTTGCAAATTACGCCTACACCACAGCCGTTCAAGGTAGAGCTTCCGTCAACGAATAACTTCAAAACCTGATTGGATTTTTCCGGCTGTTCTGGCCTAGTCATTTCAACAATGAAGTCGCCAAACGCTTGACCTTTCACTGCTCGCCTAGGTTCGAAAGTTATCTCCAAGCTTTGCATTTCAACAGCCCACTTGATCATTCTGCCGGATGAATTTACAGTAGTCATTGGACGCTTCAGTGGCTGGTTAGTATAGACAATCGCCGGATGAGCCAAGAAGTAGGGCTTCATCCGCTTGACTGCTTTGGAAAGAGCTAGCCCAAAATTTTCAGTCATTGGGTACTGGAGTTAAGCATTTCTGAGTATATGGCTGATGAAATACACCGAGAGCTGTTTGTCGTCTCTCTCAGCAAGGAGAACAACACTAAGGGAGTGATATGAGACGGCTAGGTACATGTAGAGAACCTCCTTATGCAGGGGGCTCACTAGCCTTGGCAAAGAATGCAAGTGTTGCTTTAACCTCTGAAATGCAGCCTCCGCCTCTTCTCCCCATTCAAATCTAGACCTCTTCCTGATTGCTTGGAAGAAGTAAAGGCACTTGTCATCTGATCGGCTGAGGAATCTTCCCAAAGCCGCCAGGAAACCGTTTAGCTTCTGGGCCTCCTTAACAGTGCGGGGTAACTTCATGTCAATCACTGCCTGTACATTTTTCGGATTGGCCTCTTTGCCTCTTTGATCAATCAAAAATCCGAAGAACTTCCCAGACTCAACACCAAAGACACACTTCTTGGGATTAAGCATGACCTTGTGCCGCCTGAGGGTGGTGAAGGTTTCTCGGAGGTCAGCTAGGTGATCCGCCTTTATCTTGGATTTGACTATCATGTCATCAATATACGCCTCTACGTTCCTTCCAATTTGATTGATAAAAACGGTGTTTATCATTCGTTGGAAGGTAGCAGGCGCATTCTTCAATCCAAACGACATCACCGTGTAGCATTACAACCCCTGATCAGTGACAAAGTCCGTCTTCTCCTGATCCTTCTTCCATAGGGGAATCTGATGGAAGCCTGAGTAGGCATCCATCAAGCTCATCAAGGCATGGCCGGCTGTAGAGTCGACCAGGTTGTCGATCTTAGGAAATGGGTAGCTATTCTTCGGACATGCATTGTTCAGATTTGTGTAATCTACACACATCCGCCAGGTACCCTTCGGCTTCTTGACAAGAACAACATTTACTACCCAATCCGGGTAATAGCATTGCCGAATGAACCCAGCATCCACGAGCTTTTTGACCTCGGCGACTGCCGCCTGAGACTTCTCCTCGCCATGATCCCTCTTCTTTTGCCTAACCGACTTTATTTTGGGATCAAGGCTAACTTGTGGACAGCTAGATCCGGGATGACGCCTGGCATCTCCTCCACTTCAAAGGCAAAAATGTCTTTGAATTCTCTCAAAAGTTGGAGCAGGTTTGCCCCCAAATTTTCAAAAGCTACCGTCCCAACCTTGACTATTTTGTCAGGACGGTTGTCGTCTAGGACAACATCCACACTCTCACCAGTCGGCTGGGGTTGGGAGTCATTCGGCCTTTCTCCGGCTAGTGATTGCTATTTTGTTTTTCTGGCAGGGGATGATGACCGCCTTAGACTCGTTAAGGGTGGGGCGGCCTTGAATAAGGTTGTAGGCGGTCAATTCCTCGACCACCAAAAACTTGACGACCATGTGTCGCCCTTCTTCCTTGTCTCCTAGCCGAATGGGTAGGTCAATCCTCCCAAACAGGATGCACTACCCCTCCCCCAAAGCCGACTAGGGGGTGGGGAGCCTTGTGCATGCTTCTAGGCTTGTACTTGAGCTTGTCAAGCATTGATAGCTGATCAGGTCAGATGAGCTCCCGGTATCGATTAAGATTCGGCCAACTCGTTGATTAGCAACTTTTCATTCGATGACGATGGGGTCATCATGGGGCCGCCTGACCATGCCCTTATCCTTCTCAAAGATTAATACCCTAGGGAAGGTGTCTTTCGACGCCTGACCCTCATCCTTTGCGCGGGATAATTTTCTGATGTTATCCTTGGTGCTCCAGATGGTGGGACCTCCGCTTGCGAAGCCGCCTGCTATGGTGAAGATGTGCTCTTCATCAATTTTAGAGCTTGCATCCGGCTTTTTAGAAGGTTGTCCACCGCCTGATTTGGGGTTGCCACTACTAGAAAACAGTCAATCAACGACGGAAAAAATCTGTCGGAAAACCCTTAAATTCCATCGAAAATGGCCATTTTGGACGGAATTCCGTCGGAAAGCATTGTCGGAAGACCTTTTGTAGGAATTTTGCGATATTCCGTCGGAAATTCCGTCTGAAGAGACCTTTCCGATGGAATTTCCCGTCGGAGTGGGATATGTTCCGACGGAAATTTCCGTCGGTGGGCAAGATGTTTCGACGGACATTTCTGTCGGAAAAGGTATATTCCGACGGAAAATTCCGTCGGAAAAGTAAATAAAAAAAATGCACCAAATTCCCCACCAAGATCTACCCCCGCCACCACCCTACGCCACCCACCAAACCTCCCCACGCAACCCCACCCCACCCAGACCCAAACAGCCCACCTAACCCAGACCAGACAACCCACACGACCCACCCATACAGCCCACACCACCCACCCATACAGCCCACCCACCAAACCTCCCCCACGCCACCCCCCCACCCCACCCAGACCCAGACAGCTTACCCCACCTAGATCAGACAGCCCACACCACCCACCCATACAGGCCACACCACCCACCCATACAACCCACTCACGAAACCTCCCCCACGGCACCCACACCACCGACACCACTAGAATAGCCTACCCACCACCACCAAACCACCAGAACAGCCCACCCACCACCACCGAACCACCAGCACATCCCACCCACCACCACTAAACCACCAGAACATCCCACCTACCACCACCGACACCAGCACACCACCACCATTAACCCTTAAACCGGAAAAAACCCCAAAAAATTCAAAAAACCAAAATTAAACAAGAAAAATTAATAGAAATGTACAAATATATAATTATCTAAAAAATTTTATAAATTAACATTACAATTACATATACAATTAACTAGATTTAAACATTTATTCAAAAAAAAAAAACTACATCTAAATACAAACCTAACTTTCAAGATCTACAATTGATGTTTAGGTTGTTGTGCTGAAACTGATTCAAGCCTGGTTTAAACGCCAAACCTCAGTCATTCCCGGAAAATTCGTCGGAAAACTGGAGCCATGAGTGAGGGAATGAAGCCGTTTATGGGTTGCGGTGAAAGCTCCGGTGAGTGAGGGAAGCCGGTGAGTGAGTGAGGGAAGCTTCATTGCTGTGAAAGAGGAGGTGAGGAGGTGGAGGGGAAGAGAGGAGAGAGAAAGAGGAGGAGGAGAGGAAGCCATGCAAAACGGCTAGGAGAGAGAAAGAGAAATGAAAAGGGAAGGGGGTAGGGGTGTGGTTTTAGTGTAAGGGTTTGATTTTGTTTTTCTTTTTAAAAAAAAATTCCGTCGGAAAATGCCTAAATTTCGTCGGAAATTTTCCTACGGATATAAAACCTTAGGAAATTATTAGGTTCCGACGGATTATATTCCCTCGGTATTTCGTCAGAAGCAGTAAATTCCGAGGGATTAAAAATCCGTCGGAATATTTCCAAGGGATTATCCGTCGCAACTAACATTTTCCGACGGAATTTTTTGACAGACCAAAATTCCGTCGGAATATTCAAATTTTCCAACGGAAAATACGTCCGTCAAAACAAATTCGTCGGAAAATAACCTATTTCTAGTAGTGTGCCCTTGGACTTCACTAAGTAGGACTCCAGAGCCCCCTCATCAGCCAGACGGTCCAATAGCCACCTAAGGCTATAGCAACCATTGGTTTCATGGCCAACGTCTTCATGGAACTGACAGTACTTGCTTTTGTCTCTGTTCTTGACAAAGCTTTTCATTGCAGCCGGTTTTTCAATTGTCAACCGGTCCTTTATCTCCATGAGGATGGAGGAGCAGTCTTTGTTGAACTCGTACTTGGGGACGTATGGTTCCAACTTCCTTTGCTTCTTCTGGGACGGCTGACCTAGGCGGTCTGCTGCCCAGACTTCTTTTATTTTCTTTTCTTCTTTTTTGGCCGGCTGGGTAGGCCGGCTATCTCTCCTGTCGGACTTCTTAGGTTCCAACGGATGCTTGATGGCGCAGAGCTCAGTTGCATGTATATAGGCCTCCGCCTCCATCAGCGCCTCTTGGAGGGTAGCTACCCTCTGCAGACCAGGTCGAATTTGAAAGTTGACCCATCCTTCAGACCCTTGAAGAAGTCATTGTATGCAACTTCGTAAGACAGCCCCTGAATCTGAATTCTCATCAGATTGAACCACTTGACATAGGAGCGAAGTCCCTCCTTGTCACCCTGCTGGATTGCCCCTAGGTCGAGACTTGTCTTTTTTGCAGGGATGTTCATGGAAAATTTGGACGCAAACAGATATGCAAGCGTCTTGAAGTTGTTGATACACCCAGCCGGCAGGTTGCCGAACCATCGCTAGGCAATGCCCTTCAATGTAGCCGGGAAGCATCTGCACCATGCGGCGTCATCCAACCCCTGTAGGTACATGAGATTGGTGTATGCCATTAGGTGATCTTCGGGGTTGGTGGTACCGTTGTAGGCACCAACCAACACATTTTAAACCTTTGCCGGCTGTGCCGCCTCGGTTATTTCGTGGGAGAAAGCCGAAGGCTGTTCCCCAAGGTTAAGCAGCCAGAGCTGCCAGTCCATAGGCTGGACCTGGTATGCCGCCGGACCCCTGAAGGGAGCCGACTTCATGAATGGAGATCCATACAGAGCGTAATTCTGTTGAGGCACATATGGAGCCTGCTGGATCACATGAGGGCCAGTGCGTGCGGACACGCCGCGTGACTGACTTCTTTGCTGCGTCTCCGAACGCTTCATTGAAGCATTTTGGAAACTGTCTGAGTAGGTCGACGTAAAGGCCGACTAAGACATGCTCTGACTTCTCTTCTCCTGGATGAACATCCGGGCGTCAAAGAAAGTCTTCTTTGACCCATCCGGCTGTGTATGCCGGATGTCCTTTCTTTTCTCTGGTTCAGGGAAACGGAGTTTGGAGAGGTCGATCAGGGGCCCATCCATCCCCTTAGCCTTGGGATAAGGATTAGGCACCCGGTCTTTGATTTGTTTCTTCCCGGAGAAAGAAAGTTTCTTCACCGACTAACCCTTGCTTGAGCCAGTTGACTTCTTGATAATGTCCTTTATTTCCCCTTTGAAACTTGTCATGAACTTCATGAGCTCGTGTCTGGTGACGGGGGCAGCACCCTTTGCCACCTGGGGTTGTCCCACAGGCTTTCCACCTAGGTTGTTGGGACCAACTTTATCGAGGCCCCGTTCCCTTGTTTCCTTGGAACGGGTGCGCCTACAGCGCAATGACCCGTTTGGGGCCATGTAGGTTTCGACATCGTAGTCATCACCGCTGCCACTTTCATGGTCTGTATGGACCTTAGGGTTAGCCATAGGCTGGCTGCCCTCTGCATTCAGTACAGCATCAGATGTCATCACAGTAGTACTCTCCCCACAGACGGCGCAAAAGGTTTCGGGTGTTTTTAGTCCCTCAGGAGAGTTATAATACTAGGTATGAGCGCCTACGTTCTAGGCGTGCAAAACCACGAAAATCCGGTTGGGTGGAGTTCCGCCTCCGAAGATCAAGATAGTATGATTCCGGATGAGTAAGCGTGCAGAAAGTAGAATGGGTGTTTCTCTCTAATTCAGGGAGATTCGGCAATTAATATTGCTCGGGATTTGTGTATGAATTTATGAACGCCAATAAATGAGGATGTTTCCCCTATTTATAGCAGATGAGAATCTGCTCCCCCATTAGGGGTTCAATGCCACGTGGAATCCTCTAATTGGATCCCCTTGGGCCTGTATGAGGGTGACACGTGTCGGGCCATCATTGGGCCACGTGACATAGGGAATTTTTTCCCTAAACACCAAGTATAACTTGCTCTTCCAGCTGCTCTACTTTGACGGCTTGTCAAGCGTCATCATGTATTCCGGATGCGTGGTCAATGTTTACCACGCATTCCAGCCGCCTGGGGCACGGTTGAGGTAGTGCATATGTGCAAACGCCTCCCATCTAGGCGTTATGTTCTGTATCTCGCAAGTGGCTATGTATCCTAATATATTAACCCAGGAATTGGGTGTTAACTGCCAAACGCCAAGGTCCTAGCCCCTTAGAATGGCTCTTATTGTATTATGGAGGGGGAACCGGAGGCCAGCTTTAAATGCCGCCTCATAGCAGCCGAAATAGTTGTCGGCATGGTCAAGGTCGTCATCCTAGATGACGGTTGCCTCCACAGGCGGCACTACAATTTCCCATCCTTCCCCAACCGGGCACTTCTTTAAAAATCAGGGTAAGGTAGCGTTCAGAGTGACCACATCCCCGACGGTCATATGCGCCTCTATAGGATTATTAATGGAGGGCCATTTATATGCCTCCTCATCCCCTTGGGGGGCATCTAGTTCCAAGGTAGACTCTAAAGAGTCTGATTGTTGGACGGTCTCTTTACCGCCTATATCCTCGGACTCTTCTAAAATATCATCAATAGGCGTGCTAGGTACGCCCGGATGGTCATAATGTACAAGGTCGGCCGGAGCTTCGGGTGAGCTGTCTGATTGGTAGTCAGGGTCTACAACCGTCCGTCTCGTATGAGCCATTCTGTCCTGCACATGAACAGAAACGGTCGGATTTGTAGAAGAGTAAGGGTGGTCCGAACACCCCTAGACGGCATCCCCAGTCTTAGACTTAGCCGTATCCGGTGACCGGCTGACAACTTGTAGGGTTTCGTAGTGACCCGACACTACGCGGAAGGAAACCCACCAAGACCCGCCCCTTAATTAAAACAATTAACAAGCATATTTAACTTAATCAAACAAGATTAAGATCAAGAATTATACCTTTGTCGCATGCTTCGCTCCCAAAGAGCTCTTCCTTCAAAATCCCGAAAACACGAGATCTCCGACAGATTGTACCCTCGACCCGACCCGAGCGTCCTACGTCTTGAAGGTTATTTAAGACCCGGAAAAAATAACTTTGAGTTTTACGAATCAAAGGCTTACTCTTAATTAGAGTTGCCTTTTTAATACCACTCAAGGTTGTTCATTCCCAAATACCCAAGCTTGGTATTTATAGGGAAATAAACACTTGATTTTCATCCTCCACCAATGTGGGAGTGTTGAATATCAATGATTTATTTAATTTCCAAATTAAATAAATAATCAAGTAAATCACATTGCGATAAGTGGCATGATCATGTGCAATGAAGTAGTGCCCAAGGCTAGGTAAGGGGGGACCATGTGCCTTGATCCCCAAGGGGTTTGATTTTGGTCCCCACACCCTTCCTCAATGCCGCCACACAACTGCTGGGCTGGTAGCCAGCTAGCACATGCCCAGCAGCCCCAACAGCCTAGCAAACCAATGTGTGCTAGCGCTGAACGATGCTGGTGCTGGTGCTGTGTGCTAGCGCCTAGCGCTGCTAGCACATAGTGCTGGCACTGGCCCCCAGCAGCCCACGCACAGGCTAGCACGCACACACACCTTGCGCACCATTGCTAGCACAACCAGCATGCGTGCTGCTTGCGAGCCACGCATGCTGGCCCTTTCCCTCGCATCATGCGCATTAGCCTCGCACCATGTACTAGTCTCGCATCTCGCACCATCCACTAGCCTTGCATCATGCACCACGCATCGCCTAGCAGCCTTGGTGCGTAGCAATGCTAGGCTGTTGTGCGTGGCCTAGCAACGTGCTGGCGCCCACGCCCCTTGCACACGCATGGTGCGCTGCTTGGTGCTGCCATGCGAAGGCTAGCACGCAAGCCAGCACGCATGCTGCAAAGGGCTTCCTGGTGCCTTGTGGTGCTTGCGATAGGTTGCCATGGCACGCCTAGGCTGCGATGGTGCACCTAGGTTGCGATGGTGCGCATAGGCTGCGCCTAGAGCTTGCGATGGGCTGCCATGGCATGCCTAGGCTGCGATGGTGCACCTAGGCTGCGATGGTGCGCCTAGGCTGCGCCTAGCCATGCTAGCTCGAACTAGCATAGCATCCACATGGCTAGGCCAGTGTGTTGCTAGGGCTATGTTTATACTTGTCGCTTTGTGATTTTGCGACGCTCGGTCTCGACGCCCTAGGCTCGATATCCGACGTCTGTATTCGTAAAACTTTGTCGACTCATTAAATTCGTCGTCTCGAATCGGTTATTCGATTGGGTTCGGCCCGAAGGGTTCAGTTAAGATTAAGCTGTAATATCAATTGTACCTCGATATTACTGATCGGAAGCGGCCTCCACCTAGGCATTTCGATCACCTGATCTTACTAAAGAATTAACTCTGTAATAATTCTGAACCCTCTATCTGAAAAATACACTGGTTGGAAGGACACCATTACTTTCAATTTCCCACTTGTCCTTCCGAACAAGTGTGCATACAGTGTATATCCCATTTCCTATGTCTCTTAATGTTTCTTCGTGAATTATAAGGAAAGATCCATCGTCATCCTTATTACGTTCAGAAGTGTTTCTCGATCTCCGAGTTCAACTGTCAATAAGTAGATGATTTCTAAAATCCATCTGAGCACAGCCATGCATTTTCATAGTCTCGCTCTTCGAGCGGCCTTGTAAACAACAAAACATTTTCCCTATTGTTAGTAGGGGGACAATCCCAATATTGTATTGTAACTTCCTCTTACTAAGAGGACATAGTCTCCTGAGTGTTCCCGTTATGATCCCCAGTTACAGCAGACGTTTGGAAACATCAAAGAGTCTAGTACTCAAACAAGAAAACTTCACAATACTCATGGTCGGAGGAAACAAGTTCTGATAGTCATAATGAGAAATGTACTTATGACAATTTTTAAATTTCTTAACGTACTCTCATAGGTCTTATCCAGTACAGTTCCAAACTGTGCCTGTGCAAATGATTTATGACCGTCACGTCCTCGCAACACAAGAAACGGTGCTGTAAATCATACTACACACTAATCTATGGCGGTCATCAATCGTCCATCCGTTAGATGACCTCGATTAGGGACAATTTTCGATTTAAAAATTCAATGTTCACTTAACTGGTGTTTCTTTATCCAAGACATGGTCTTGATACCCTGTTATTAATATTTCTGTAAATCGAATTGACTCATTATTTAATCCTAAACCACAATTAAATAGTAATGGAGTGAATGATAATTTTGCACACAAATTACTCCATAAATGATTGGTTTCAATACAGTGTTTTACATTAGCCAAATCTTTTTTGCTTTTACGAATCTTACGAAAAAGAGACAAAGGCATCATATTTATTGTGGCTTATGTATCGACTAATACTTTCCCTAGCTTAAACCCTTCAAATTTTAGTCACAAAAGAGGTTTTTTATGTGTATTGTTAACATTGTAATTCCTTAACAAATGTCAAATGACTAACTGTTTCTGATCATATGTTACTGCATTTCTACTAGGTGAACTAAATGACGCTTTATTTAATTCAGCAGATATAGTAGAAAGTTTATACTTGCTTGCATCTTTTGCCTGATTCAGTTCATCTGCCCATGAATTGGTATCAGGTTTCACCACTTGTGCTCTAAACTTTACTGGTAAAGTTACGGTATTGCAATCTGCCTCACAATCCTCTTCTGAATACTTTGAAGAAATTCGAAATCTAATCATGAAACTTCCACGTTAAGACATTCTAGGTCATAGTCTACTAACTCTGATGTTAGTTGATCTGTGGCCATCAGATCCTCATCCAAGCTTTCTTTCTTATGATATTCTAGAGTTAGGTCCTTTTTCCGGAATGCTTTCCATCAGCTCCTTCACTATGGGATGATTCTAGATATATCGTCTCTAGACAGTTAGATAGACTTTTCACCGTCCATTGATTGTTCAATCACTTTGTCAACTTCATGTTGGTCAATTTGTGATGGAATGGTTCTGAGGACACCTTTCTTGAAAGCATCTTCATCTAGTTGAATTTTCATCACTTGAATTTGGCTGCTTAAACTCCTTCTGACTGACTTCGCCTTTTTTTTATCGATTTCCTTTTTTCCTTGAGCTTTAGATTATCATTCTTTTTCACTTTATCCTTCAACACTCCTTCTGTTCTCCTTTTCATGCTCACATAGCTGCCTCTTTTTGCCATGGGTACAAATTTTTTCTTTCCTTCATTTACCTTATGGAAACTCACCTTTGCTTTATAGAAGGAGTTAGATTGTTGATCTCTGTCTTCTTCTTATGGTATGTTCTTTGGTGTCAGGGTATCTAATTGGGAGCATTTTGTCTCAGTCCTGACTAATTTAAAATGCAACAAATGAGCAAAAGAATGAAAAAGATTGTGTCGCAAATTCTTAAGTCCTTCTATTTTATTGGTTTGCAAAGGAAATAATTGAATTTCCTCTTTGTAAAATTGTGCCTTTTGTTTATGATTGCTTATCTTGTCAGGTGACTTATTGGTCTTTTGACCATCTTCAAAAGGCTTAGCCTTGTCCTCCTTCCCTTAAGGATTGAATTCAACAAGCTTCATCGCCTCATATTCTTGCTTTGAAACAATCATTACATTTGTTTTTCTCTTTTTATTCAGAATCCCTTTGAAGGCCAAACGTTCACTAGTGGCATGAGCAGAGCTAAAGTGCCATCTAAATATCATCATATCTTCATAGCCATTATCCTAGCATTGAGGTGACACAATTACTCCTTCCTTCACTAGCCTTTCATCCAATCTAACGGCAATAGTAACCTCTTTCAGTTTTTATATTTCACCCTGCGCAATATCCATGTCAGCACTTAACATAAAACAATTCATTTCATAGACTTCAGACTCTGACTCTAATTCACAAAAGCTAACTTTTTCATCAGGGAAATTTATGTATTTTTTATCAATTTTATTCCTAAATATTATGTAATCGCTAGTTTTATGAGTAAAAGCATCATGCCATTTATAGTAATTCTTTCCTTTAACCTCATTAGGACCTCTTGTTTTATGCCTCATTGTTAATTTAAACTTTTTATGACTAAGAAGCCAATTAAAAATTTCATCACATCTCCTAATATCGAAGGTGTATTCCCTCTTTTGATCTGACCTCAAATCTTTCTTATAAGTGAACTTTTTGTTAGTTAAAGGAGGACACTTAAACGACGGACCCTGTATAAACTTAGCTATCGGTTCCTCATAAATGTCATTTTCCTAATTACACTGTTAAGCCATACTAGCATAATATTTATATTTAGATCTAGACTCTTCTTCTAAACATCTTTCATAAGCCATTACATTGCTAGATAAAGCAACAAAATCAGGGAAGTATTGTCCATCAAACTTTTTTCTAAAAGGAAATGACAAACCCTTTTGAACGATAGACACAAATTCTGACTCAGCTATATTTAAGTGACATATAATCTTAGCGTTCTAAAATTTGTGAATTTAGTCCCCTACGAATTCTCCTTTTTCATGCACTATCTTGGCTAGATCACCTATGGTGACCCCTGCTTCAATTCTAGTAAAATGGCGAAGAAATTGCGTTTGCATACCACGCCAATTTTAAATTGAATTTGGTGGTAAGTGAGTAAACAAAGAAAAGGCAGTACTAGTAAGAGAACTAGAAAACATTCTAAGCTTAAGGAATTCATTATCTGCTGCCTCTCTACAATGATAGTTGAATTTGACCAAGTATTTCTCAGCAGACATTGTACTGTCGCTAGAGAAGAGAGCTGAGAAGTCATGCACTTTGAATCCTCTTGGGAAAGGATACATCCTATCCAATCCATTCAGGGTATGGACTTTAGCCCCGTCTAGCATATCCACCATTCTGACTTATAACCCTCTGGATCATCTCCTCCACTTGTTTGAGTATGGGCTCCTAGTCTATTTGTGGAGGTTGACCTTGCATTAGACCATTAGGTTGTTAGACTGGTGTATCTTGCATATGAAAAGGATTATATTGATTCCCTTGAGGGTTGTGTAAACCCCTATATCCAATGCCTATCCCTCCTAAAATATTAGGATTGGGTTGAGACATTGCTGGATATCTATCTCCAAATAGACCACTGGCCTAACCCTAATTCCATGAGGAATCTTGTATAGGGTGGACAGGGTTTAGGTACCGATGTGGATAATGATTATAACTTCCAAGTTGTGTGGATGATTGTTGACCATTCATGACAATAGGTTGAGAGGACAACCTTTGTGCAGATACAACAGCTTGTGTGTGGCATGCTGGATCTGACAGATTTCCAATACCATAGTTGCCATAACTGACACTAATATGTGCTCCAAAAGGAGGTATGTTACCCATTGAAGATGAATGGGTGTGTGGTAACCGGTGGAGGCAGAGAAGAAGAAGATGGACCCTGGCCAGTGTGGATATAGCCTGACTCATAACATGGCCTTGAACCATTAATTCTTCTTTGACTCCTACACCCCTCATTAGAACCAATAGGGGGGATGCTTCATGGAACTAAAAGAGAGGGCGGATTTGCATGAGATCTTGACATATTCTTTACACTAAGGTATCCTAGACGGACGTTATCCCTTTGATTTGCTTTAATAAGTGTAGGGAATTTTTCAAACTCAACCTTTTGAGCCCCATTGTGATCATGGTTTTAGGCATGGTGGCGTCCAAAGGGAAGGAAGCTAGAAATAAAAGAGTCTCCAATAAGTTTTAGGAACTTGTAAACCATTCACGGGTGCGAAGGTTACACTCCATTCGTGATCACGGAGATTGCTAACTCCATAGTGGTCCGGAACCATGACTGGATATTCGGGGATGATGGTACGAATCCAACCTAAAAGAGATTGAACCTGCCCTAAATCGGCCTCTACTTAATTCTTATGATATTCATGTGCGCTTTTCGGTCATCATACAAACATCAAATTAACCCTAAACCTTTTAATCTACGTTGGTTCATTATTAATGCAAAAATAAATCTATTATGGGGATCACTTAAATTAAAATCATATTAACCTAAAATCAGATTATTAAATATCTTTTTAGGCGTGATTTCAAGAATAAATTCCCTTTAAACTTGTAAGAAGGGGCGTGATCTAGCAATAACAATAAATAATGAATAATCAAGCAAAATATAATTAACACAACAATCATCATCATAATAGTACCAAAAAAAACATGATTAATAGCAAGATCTTTTGGTGTTCTCTAGGCTCCCTGGCCTGAGAGATAGCTCCATTGTTATCACAATAGAGGTCTATCGGCCCCTTGATTGAGGGTACAACACCAAGTTCGCTCATGAACTTGCGAATCCAAACAGCTTCCTTGGCAGCTTCTGAAGCGGCCAAGTACTCGACTTCAGTTGTAGAGTCTGCAGTGGTGCTTTGCTTGGCACTCTTCCAGCTAAACGCTCCTCCATTCAAACAGAATATGTACCCCGACTATGACTTGAAGTCGTCTCTGTCAGTCTGAAGCTAGCGTCGGTGTAACCTTCAACAACCAGTTCTTTGTGGCCTCCATTCAAACAGGATATTCTTGGCCGCAGTCCAATGCGCTTCTCCTGGGTTCGATTGGTATCGGCTCGTTTCACTTAGGGCATACGATACATCTGGCCTTGTACATATCATGGCATACATGATCGATCCAATCAGCGAAGCATATGGGATCTGATTCATTCTTTCTCGCTCAACAGGTGTCTGTGGACACCGTTTCTTGCTGAAAGTTATGCCATGGGACATAGGTAAGTGAAGGACTCATCTGGATTCTTGATAAAACCAAACTTGCTAATGGCTTCATCAAATCGCAGATTCCAACTTCTGCTGGCTTGCTTTAGTCCATAAATGGACTTCTTCAGCTTGCAAACCTTTTCAGCGTTGCCTGGATCAATAAAACCTTCTGGCTGTGTCATATACACAGTTTATTCCAAAATTCCATTAAAGAAGGCGGTTTTGACATCCATTTGCCATATTTCATAATCGTAATATGCAGTGATGTGTGGCATTTATGCCACCATTTTAACCTTTTTTTACTACCGATTTCCCCCGGATTTGTCAATTGCTTATTCCTATTTTAACCCCTTTTATCTTGATTTTAGTCACTTTAGCCCCCTCTCGTATATTTCCTCCCCTTTTTGTCTTTTCTTCTAGTTTTTACCTCCTTTTTATGTGTTTTGACAGCTCCCAGCGCTTATGTGCGATTCACGAATCAATAGCTCGAGTGGAGATGCCAAAGGAGCTTGGCAAAGGAGTGGAGATGCCAGGATAGAGAGGGCGCGCTGTTCTGATGGGCCGCGGCCGCGGGCTTGTAAGCCGCGGGAGCGGCAGAGAAGCCCCGCGGGCGCGGCACATAGGCCTGCGGGCGCGGCTTTCTGGGTTTTACGAGGCTATTTACCCAGCTTGGAGAGGGCGCGGCTGCCTGTTCGGAGAGCCCTCTCCCTTGCCCTTTTTCTTCCTTTTGGTAGAAGACTATAAATAGTCCCTTGCTTGATTTTATTAGCATCCACTATTCCATTGGCCCCAAAAATCATTGGTAGAGAGAGAATTTCATGGTTTCTAGAGAGAGAAAACACTAGTGTTCAAGATTCAATCTTTGTAACCAAATATTCAAGCTTTCTTCTAGATTGTTGCTACTACTTTGATGATTTGGTAATCTTTAATCTTTATAATATCAATCTTTACTTTTGTTTCTCTAGTTTTTGATCTTCTTTGTTTTATTGCTCTTACTTGAGTTTATTTCCATAAATATTCAAGCTTTATTAGTTTCTTTGATTTTCCTTTCAAGTTAGAATCATGTTAGGTTGTGTTGGTATTGAATACATGTTTATGTTAGTTGTTATGGCCATTCCCTTCCTTCTAGCTTAGGTTTTTAGCTAGGGAAGGGGGTTAAAATCATGTGTATTTGAATATCTATTGATTATTGATTGGGACTTATTCTTGAGTTGATGATTTGAGCTATAATATGCTTGGAGTAAGTGTGTGCACCTCTAATCCCAAGAATCTGGCTTTTGATTGAATGCATGAGAATGATTTAATCTAGGTCTGAATGATTTCGTCGACTTGCTTAAGTAGTTGCATGAGAATGAACTATTTTAGGTAGAGTTTATACTCCTAGAATCGGTTTCCTTTCTGTTTTCACTAGTACTCTTTGTTCATGATTGAATCCCCCTTTCCCTAGTGCTTTTGTCATTGTTATCTCTATAATCTTGTCCATTTATTTGCTTTTAAAAGTGTTTAATCTTTTTCCCTTATTTCTAGTTTATTCTAGGCTCAATAGTAGTTAGTTTGTCCATAGAATTCTTCAACACAAATTCAAATACCACCTTTTGTTATTGGCAATTTCTCCTCGATTTCGTATTAATTGTGTTAAACCCCCGTTTCCTTGGGAATCGACCCTACCTTACCGCTATCTAAAGCAAAATTTGATAGATCTAGGATAGGAGTTATAAATTGTAATTTTGATCTAGGATAATAAACTAACGACCTATTGTCCACCGACCAAAATTTTGGCGCCGTTGCCGGGGAAACGACTAGTTTTGCACACTTATTTGCGTAATTTGTGGATTTTGTTGCTTTTTGTTTAGTTCCTTTTCCACTTGCTAGTCATTGCTAATTGTTTGTTTAGCTTTGGTGAATGCAAAGAAGATCTCAAGGACCACCTACTCACAACCTTGATCACGAAATCGACCGAACCTTGAGACAAGTCCGTAGACTCTATCAAGAAGAGGGAAGAGGTTTTGGCGCAATTTTTGATAGTGAAAGTGATTCTTGTTCCTCACATTCCCAAGGTGACGAAATGGCGGGACAACAAGTGGATGTATTATTCCGTGAGTTCGGTAATCCAGAGGATTATGAGCTCACCGGTGGGATATTGTTACCCGTCACTGAGACTAACTTCACCATCCATCCTCAATACACACGAATGGTTCAAGCGGAGCAATTCTCGGGTTCGCTAAGTGAAGACCCCATTGAGCACCTTGATAGGTTCCTCGAACTCTGTGCCATGATACAAACCAACCAAGTTTCTGAAGAATACATCCGGATGCACCTATTTCGGCAATCTCTTGCGGGGAAAGCAAAGAAGTGGCTCAAGCAAGTAAAGCCTAATTCTCTCACGACATGGAGGGAAATTGTGCAAGCATTCTTGAAGAGATTCATCTGCGAGGAGAAAACCGCCGAGATGAGGAGGAAGATAGCATCTTTTGAACAAGAGGCGAAGGAGAGTCTTAGTGAAGCTTGGGAGAGGTTTAAGGAGTTGGTGAAAGCATGTCCTCACCATGAGTACAATCAAAGCTTACTCATGAGGTTCTTCTATGATGGTTTGGAGCCGATGTCCCGAGCTAATTTGGATGCGGGAGCAGGTGGACAATTGATCAAAGTCCCTCAAAATCAAGTTGAAGCAACGATCGAAGAGGTAGTTAAAAATTACTCTTGGGGAGGAAGAAGGAGGAATGAAGGTGGGAAGTATGAGTTGGAGAAGGTCGATCAATTGCAACATTAAATTGAGATGTTGACAAAAGGGCTTGCCAAGTTGAATACAAGTGTTGCAAGTGGTTCAAGCTCCCCCCAAGTCAACTCTTTATCTTGTCAAAATTGTGGTGGCACCAACCATGATACATCCTATTGTGGCGGGTTGAGCCCGGAGCATGTAGCGGCATACAACACAAGGCAAGAAGGGTATAGGGGAAATGGTGGAGGAGTAGCTTGGAGACAACCACCACCCGGATTTGCAAACCAACCTCAACAATGGAATCAACAGGCTCAACAACCATACAATTCCAACACCCAATATCAAAACCCTCCTCCATTCCAAACCCAAAATCAAAGAGGAAACTACCCAAGAAACAACCAACACAATAATCAACACCAATACCAAAATCAAACCCAAGCAACTTAAAGAAGTCAAGAGCAAGCATCTCAACCCGATTCTACTCAAACTCAAATTCTTCAACAACTTCAAGCCATGAATCAACAAATGCAAGAAGTCAAGGCACATAACAAGATGGTTGATTCAAAACTAGCACAATTGGCCGAGAGAGTTCCTTTTAACTCATCTTCCACTTTTCCCGGACAATCACAAACCAACCCTTCCAATATTGTAAAACCCGACTCTTGCAAGGCAATCACATTGAGATCGGGTACATCTTATGAGAGTCCCAAGGAAGAGGATGGTAAGGAAAAGGAGGGAGAAGAAGAGATGAGTGATGATAAAAAAGTTGAAGAAGAGAAGGTTGATGAGAAAGAGAAGAGTATGGAGAAAAAGAAGACTAAGGATGTGGTGACATCCTCAACTTCTAGTGAGGCTAGAAACCTTGATGGACCAGTTCCTTTTCCCGGTCGGCTTGCGGAGAGAAAATTGAACTATAAATTTGCAAGGTTTCTAAGTGTGATGAAAAAATTACACATTAACCTCCCTTTCATTGAAGTTGTCACACAAATGCCTTCATACTCCAAGTTCTTGAAAGACATTCTCACCAACAAAAGTAAGCTCAATGATGAGCTTATCACTCTTCCCCATCAAGTGAGTGCACTTGCTCAACACAAAATGCCCAAGAAGCAAAAGGACCCGGGAAGCTTTACCTTGCCGGTCAAAATTGGGAACATGGAAGCTAGGGGTGCCCTAGCCGACCTCGGAGCAAGTGTTAGTTTAATCCCTCTATCCATTGCTCAAAAGCTTAACATTGAGATGATCCCCACTAGGAAAACCATTCAATTGGTCGATCAATCGGTGAAGCTACCTTGTGGCGAGCTTGAAGATGTCCCTATTCAAGTTGGGCATATCTATGTGCCATGTGACTTTGTGGTGATGGATATGGAAGAAGATGTGGATACACCTTTGATCTTGGGCCGTGAAGCTCTTAAAACTTTGGGGGCGGTAATCAATTGCAAGAATAATACCATTACATGTGAAGTGGCCGATGAAAAAATTGTCTTTGAATTCTCTAAGCTACTCAAAACCTCCATGGTTGAGAAGTGTTATAGAGTCGATGTTGTCAATGAAGAGCTAGATCGTTTGGGAAGGGTTGTCATGAGTCCTAAAGATCCTATGGCCGAAGCTCTCACATGTGAGGAAATTTACTTCTCCCAAGAAGCAAAGGAATTTGCTATGGCCATTGAAGAAGCCAAAAAGGAAGAAGAGAATGGTACTAAGCATGATGAGCTTGAGCATAAGGAGGAAAAATTGGAGGAGAGTTCTAAGCCTCCTCCCAAGGTAGAACTCAAACCCCTTCCCCCTTCTTTGAAATATGCTTATCTTGGAAATGAAGGAGAATACCCCATTATTGTCAATGCTTCCCTTAATGGTCTTGATTTGGAAAAATTGATTGTTGTTTTGAGAAAATATAGAAATGTGATAGGGTATAACATTGACGATATTAAGGGTATTAGCCCTTCTTTATGCATGCATCGTATTCACCTTGAGGATGATTAATCCACCTCCATTGAACCTCAAAGGAGGTTAAACCCCAACCTCCAAGAGGTAGTCAAGAAGGAAATTTTGAAATTGCGTGAGGCGGGTATAATCTATGCTATCTCCGATAGCAAGTGGGTTAGCCCAGTTCACGTGGTCCCCAAAAAGGGTGGAATGACCATTGTCAAAGGAGAAGGAGGAGAGGAAATCTCCACCCAGACGGTCACCGGGTGGAGGATGTGCATTGATTATAGGAAGCTGAACAAGAACACTAAGAAAGATTATTTTCCTCTCCCCTTCATGGATCAAATGTTGGAAAGACTCTCCCATCATGCTTTCTTTTGCTTTTTGGATGGATACTCCGGCTTTTCCAAAATCCCTATCCATCCAAATGATCAAGAGAAAACTACTTTTACGTGTCCATATGGGACATTTGCGTACCGAAGAATGCCATTCGGGTTATGCAATGCTCCCTCAACTTTCCAACGATGCATGACTTCCATTTTTTCTGAAATGCTTGAGAATGAAATTGAAGTTTTTATGGATGATTTTAGTGTTGGTGGATCGTCTTTTGACACATGCCTTATTAACCTTGAAAAAGTTTTGAAAAGGTGTCAAGAGACGAGTTTATTGTTGAATTGGGAAAAATGTCATTTTATGGTCGAGGAAGGTATAGTCCTAGGCCATAAAGTATCAAAAAAGGGCATTGAAGTAGACTCGGCTAAGGTTTCGGTGATTGCTAAGTTGCCCCCTCCTACCTCCGTCACGGGAGTGAGAGCTTTTCTTGGGCATGCCGGTTTTTACCGGAGGTTTATCAAAAAAAATTCATCTATCGCCAAACCCTTAACCGAGTTACTCAAAAAGGATGTTGTGTTCAATTTTAATGAGGGTTGCCTTGAGGCATTTCAAAAGCTCAAGGAAGCCCTCATCTCTTCTCCTGTGGTGCAAGCTCCAGATTGGAGCTTGCCTTTTGAGCTAATGTGCGATGCAAGTGATTTTGCTGTAGGTGCCGTGCTTGGGAAAAAGAAAGAAGGAAGATCTTCTGTCATCTACTACGTAAGTAGAACCCTCGACGAAACTCAAAAGAATTATACCACAACGGAGAAGGAAATGCTAGCGGTTGTCTTTGCCATGGATAAGTTCCGGTCTTACCTCATATGCTCAAAGGTGATAGTCTACACGGATCACATCGCGGTCCGCTACCTTATGACCAAAAAGGAAGCAAAACCGCGTCTCATTCGTTGGGTTCTTTCTCTCCAAGACTTTGACATGGAGATGAGGGACAAAAAGGGGGCGGAAAATTATGTAGCGGACCATCTATCGAGACTTCCTTTTGAGACTAAAGAAGACGTGCCTATCAATGAAGAATTGGGTTTTGAGGCTCTTATGGCCATTGCATCAACACCAAGCCCTTGGTATGCGGACATTGCCAATTACTTAGCATGTGGTGTCGTTCCCCCAGAGTTCTCCTCTCAACAAAAGAAAAGGTTTTTCAAAGAAGTGAGGAGGTATTTTTGGAACGATCCTTCTCTATTCAAGCAATGTGGAGATGGGCTTTTTAGAAAATGTTTCCGGATCATGAGATCGAAGGGGTGCTTGAGCATTGTCATTCATTGCCATGTGGTGGGCATGGAGGATTAGAAAAGACCGTGGCTAAAGTTTCTCAATCTCTTCTTTGGTGGCCAACAATGCACAAGGATGCCCACAAATTCATATCTAGATGTGATAAGTGCCAAAGACGTGGGGGCATAACCAAGCGTGATGAAATGCCTCAACAAAATATTTTGGAGGTTGAACCCTTTGATGTATGGGGGGTCGACTTTATGGGGCCTTTTGTTTCTTCTTGTGGCAATCTCTATATATTGGTGGCGGTGGACTACGTGACCAAGTGGATCGAAGCTCTACCCTCGCCCACCAATGACTACAAGGTTGTGCTCAAGCTTCTAAAAAAGATCATCTTCCCAAGATTTGGGGTCCCAAGAGTTCTTATTAGCGATGGTGGTTCTCACTTCGCCAAGAAACAACTTGAAGCTCTCCTCAAACGCTATGGGGTTCATCATAAAATCGGCCTACCATACCACCCCCAAACTCAAGGACAAGTGGAAGTATCAAATAGGGAGATCAAGAACCTTCTTGAGAGGATGGTGAACAAGACTAGAAAAGATTGGTCTCTCAAACTTGATGATACGCTTTGGGCTCTAAGGACGGCTTACAAGACTCCGATTGGTACTACTCCTTACCGATTGGTCTATGGAAAGGCTTGTCATTTGCCGGTTGAGTTAGAGTACAAAGCTTGGTGGGCGATCAAAGGGCTCAATATGGATATGACCTTGGCGGGCGAAAAGAGGCTACTTAAGCTCAATGAACTTGAGGAGCTCCGCTATGATGCCTATGAGAACTCGAAAGTCTACAAGGAGAGAACCAATAGGTGGCACGACCAACATATAAGGAACAAGAGCTTTAAGGTTGGGGACAAGGTTTTGTTATTCAATTCTAGGCTCCGTTTGTTCCCCGGAAAACTTAAGTCTAAATGGTCGGGGACTTTCACAATTTCAAAAACAACTCCTTATGGGTCCTTTGAGTTAGAAGCGAATGGGAACAAGTTCATGGTCAACGGCCACCGTTTGAAGCTCTACCATTGCAATGATCAAATTGGCATGATTGAGTGCATGAGGCTCGATCCGCCGGATCCTAAGTCACTTTATTGATGATAATGTGAAATGGTCAAGCTAATGACCTTATAAAGAAGCGCTTTTCGGGAGGCAACCCGAATTCTCAACCCTTTTTTATTTTGTGTTTTTTGTCTTTGACTATTTTTGGATGATTTTTCCTTTAATCTCTTATTGAGTGTGTTGTGCATTCTTTAGGTACCTTGATCTTTGGGTGCATGATCTATTAAGTTGGGTTTGGAGAAGAGAAGGAGTTTGGAGAAAGAGGAAGTGGAAATGCCCAGAGAGGACCCTGGAGAGGGCGCGCACAGGCCACCCGCGGGCGCGGCAAGCCCCTCCCCTGTTTTCAAGATAAAGCGGAGATGCCTGGGTCATAACTGGAGAGGGCGCACACAGAAGGCCCCACGGGCGCGGCCCGTAGGCCCGCAGGCGCGGTAGGGGTTTTCATTTTTTTCCACATAAAATGGAGATGGCTCAGGGATACAGAGAGCGGGCGCGGGAAGAGTTAGCCGCAGGCGCGGCGTGCTCCACCGCGGCGCGGACAGGCACCGCCGCGGGCGCGCAGTTCCACCCCGCGGGCGCTGCATCCCGCAGTCCAGAAAAACAGAAACCTGAAACCCCGAAGCCGCGGGCGCGGCATACGATCCCGCGGGCGCGGTCAGAGCATGCCGCGGGCGCGGCCCTTCAGGGCTGCGACTTCTCCTTTAATTTTCAGCCATATGCCCGAAAACACAATCAGTTTTTTTTCCCCTTTTCTCTCTCTACTCCTTACTCCATTCCATACCCTAACCCATTCCCCTTAAATTTCTCTTCCTAATTCATGAAAATCCATCAAATTTCAACAATTCCCTCACTCTTCTACAATTTTTCTCACCAAAAATCTGAAATTTCATCTATTAAAACCCCCAATTTCGGTATTCCTCTTTGTGTGGAAATTTCTTTCACCATTGGAGGGTTCTTGGAGGAAGTCTTGATTTCTTCTTCCAGGGGATAGTAGGAGCAATTATTGGTATCCATTTTGGTATACATTTCTTCCTTACTCTCATTTACCTTTGAATTTGAAACATGCTTTTGGTTGAGAAATTGTATGTTTATGAATTTTCATGTTGAAATTTTTGATTGGTGCATGCCTATTATTGTATTCATTCATCATCTTAAGCATTATTAATTGTTGAGTTGTTGTTTGTGTTAGTTTGTTCCTTGTCATAGATTGCTTGCTTGTGGTTTGAACTGGGTGATTCTTGGTTTTGGAGATTGTTGTAGTGTGATTATTGTGAGTGATTGTTTTGGAATTGGACTGCAATTTGATATTGGTGACAATGGTTTTCGGTTCTAAGAAGAGAAAAAGTGGGAAGGAACTCCAAGGTTCATCCTCTTCCATCCCCCAACAAAATGAACCTACACCCCAAACCGCTCCACCACCTCTACCACCCCTCAAATTCCACAACAAAAACCACAAACCCATCTATGGCAACCTCCTAAACCGATAATTGAGACCAACCAAGCATTACCATCACTCCACCACAACCAAGCTTGGTATCGATGAGGATTGTTGGTTCTTGTTCAACAACCTCGGACTCGGTTCCTTTGTGTCAAGTGCCTATCGAACCTACAAAGAGCCTACCCTAGAGTTTCTTGCTTCCTTCGAAACTCATACCGCAGGAGATAATGATCTCTCCATCTCCTTCTAACTCTTTAACAAAAAAGAAACCTTCACCCTCCGCCAGTTTAACCAACTGCTGGATTTCAACCCCGATGCCGATATGTTCTTCCCCGAACATGCGGGCCTCCATGCTTATGAGCCCCTTCACTGGTGGAAGGTCATTTCGAGAATGGACGCCTTCAACTCCAAGTACTCTTTAGCCAGTCAGATCATGCACCCAGCCATCATACTTCTGCATCGAATCCTTGCCAATATGGGAAGCAAACATAGTTGGGGAAGATTACAACCGAGGAAATCCGACTATTATGGCTAGCTACGCAGCTGGAAATTGGGCACATAATGAACTTCGGGTTTCTATTCACCAAATGCATTGAGAGTGTCCTGTCGGGTACAAGGAAAGGTGAAATTCATTTTGGAGGGATGGTAACTCGGATAGCCGAGAAGCTGGGGCATTTGGCTAAGCTCGAATCTTGCACCCCCGTAGGGAAGAGTGATGGGAGTGATATCTGGCTCAACCTCGACCAACTAAAAACCATGAAGTTCATCGTAGATACCGAGGATCGAGGAAAGACTTGGAGCTTACTTGTCTCCCACGAGCACCACTGTTTCCTTCCCAAGCCGGAATTCACTTCTTTCACAAGGGAAGGAGTCAATTACCCATGGTGGGTAAAGAAGGACTCAGGCGTCCTTCCTAGTGCTAGGATGGTAACGGGGGAAGGGTCCGGCCAAAGCAATGAGGCCACAGAGGATGAGTTCCACCACCAACAACAACAACAAGGATCAAGGCAACAACAACAACATCATCAACCTGACTACCAACAAAAAATGGAGGCAATGCGAACCCAAATGGAAAGCATGCAACTCGGCATGCAAGGTATGTTTGCTTCCCACCAACACCTCTCTTACCAAACCAACGCCTTATATGATTTGAGTGTGCGTAGAGGGAATGTCACTCCCCCGGTCAACTACCCTTATGTGCCGGCCCAACAAGGGCCCGTGCCATCTTGGGGGGGCGACAACCTACCTACGTACCCATATTGGCAAGGGACCTCGGACCCTACTGTGCCTAGGCGTGATTTCCCTGATGAGTCCGGTCATTATGATTATCGGGTTTCGGGTGGGAGTGATTACAGGGGTGATCCTAACTACCCCTATGTCGACCCCTCTCACCCCGACCCCCTTGTCCAACCCTAGCCATATGACCAGTTATCCGCGTCCCAGCTTGACCTCTTAAAAGGTCATTATGGGTGGCCACCTGGCTACTCCGGAGGTTGGGACCCCTATGGCCTCCCATCGGGTTTCTCCTACAACGGTGGGAGCGCGGATAACGACGGTGCCGGATCTAGTGGCCATTAGTTTCCCCCTTGTTCTTTTTGTTCCCTCCCTTTGTCTTCCCCCCCTATTACTTGTCCTCACGCCGCATCGAGGACGACGCTTTACTCTAGTGTGGGGGGGTGTCTGAGTCAAAGGAGAGTGTTAGGGAATGCTTGAGGCGAGTGTGGGGGAAGGCACCTAGGACTCAAGGGACTATTTAGGGGTTTTGGGTGTAGGTGTCGTTGGTAGCGTTGTTGTTGTCTGGTGTCTATGATGTCCGTTTCTATGATGATGATGATACGATGACAATGTTTTGATGATAATGACTCTATAATGATGGGATGTTTGGGTAGTAGGTCATACCCAAAGAATTTAGTTCATGGATTTTTTTTTCTCTCTCTCTAGTACTAATGTTCTTTTCTTTGTAGTGCTTGCCTTGTTTTTCTTTGTTTTCCTCTCTTTTGTAGCTTGGAAGAAATTGAAAGCGACATGTGGAGGCACGGTAAATCGCTTGGTTGCTTTATTTTTTTTCTTCAAGAGACAATGGTGAGATCTTTCCTTTACTTTTCTTTTCTTTTCTCGTGTCGTGTTTAGTTTAGGCTTTAGCTTAGGAAAGAGTTCAATGGTTCGAGGAGGTTAGCATGCGGTTCCAAGGAACCTGGGATCCTTGGTATTGAGACCGAACGATCACTTGTATGTCGATTGGGATTTATTTGAATCTTTAAGCCTCTCATATGAACCTTCTTGATTCTCTCTTTCCTTTGTTCTACTTCCTTTTGTGTGATAAGCATAATTATGGCATGATGATATGAATGTGTTTTGGAACTTGCTTGCTACATTTGGATTTTATCTCTGTGATGATGCATCCTTGAATGTTTGTCCTTTTTCTTAACTATGTGATGAGGTGCACATTTCGAGATTGTTGTTGATTGAATTAGACGAGCCTTAGTTAAGGTAGAAAGGGTAAGAAATTGTGAGGGAGTTTGAACCCCTAGTTCGCGGGATGTGGTAAGATGGAGTTGCTCCCTGTAGTGGATTTGAAGCCCTCTAGTTGGTATTTGCTTACCTTTCTCATCCCTTGTGAGGTTCTCTTGTTCATGCCTTCATCAACTTGTTGAGCGGCGTATTAGGATCCTCGACTATGCATGTTTGAATCCTTGTGTTGACTATTAGCTCCCAAGATCGCGACCTTGGACTTTTGAGAGAGGAAATGGGCACCATTTCTCATTTTTGTTTATTTTCTCTTTTATTTAGTTACAAATTTGATTTTTCTCTTTGCATCATCCCTCTTGCCAACCAATTTGAGCCTAATGTTTTCCCATTCTTGTCTCAACCTCATTACAAGCCTAGCGACCTATGTTTACTAACCCCTATTAGTTAATGAAGCAATGGCTTTGCGAGGCGAGTGTGAAAGAGTGTCATGAATGTGAACGTGAATCATCTGTGGAATTGGTTTGTAATTCTAGAGTTGAATATGTAAAGAAAAAAAAAACCTTTATTTGATGAAATGAGAAATTTATTTATCGTGTATATATACTTGAATAAAGGGTAGTGATGCGAATGAAATCAAAATGTTTGGATATTCGTTTGAGTTGTGGTTGTGTTTTGAGTTTTGACCTTGAGGATCCCCCTTTCTCTTGCTTCACTTAGGAATTACCGCCACTATTTCAAATTGAATATTCTGACCTCTACCTTAAGCCGTGTCAGTACAACCCTTGTGAAGCCCCTTTGACTTTAAGAGTGCATGGTCAACAACCGGTGGAGGGACATGGTTCTCAACCCTATGGAAAGAACGTGCATAGTTGAGATGTCGGGATGATCTTTTACTTCCTCAAATTAAATCTTTTTCCGGTTCCTTCGTGGAATCATGAGGAGCCATCTAGGGGGACGATTTAAAGCTAGTGGGGAGAACGCGGACCGTTTTAGAGGGGATTAGGGCGAAAGATGACTCACTACTTCTCTATGCTTATTTGAGGCTCGACTCTTGCAATCTCTAACATCTTGAGGCGTGCATGCATCACGTAGTTGAGAATAGCTAATACTCTTTGACGTTTTTGTCATGGTTGAGTTCAGCTAAAGCAATTGTTCTTTGGATCTCTTATGCTGTTTTTCCCAAAACCATGCCATATTATGTTTGTCTTTGTGGTGTTTGATTTTTCTTTCTCTCTTTGTCTTGCTTGAGGACAAGCAAGAGGCAAGTGTGGGGGATTTTGATGTGTGGCATTTATGCCACCATTTTAACCTTTTTTTACTACCGATTTCCCCCGGATTTGTCACTTGCTTATGCCTATTTTAACCCCTTTTATCTTGATTTTAGTCACTTTAGCCCCCTCTCGTATTTTTCCTCCCCTTTTTGTCTTTTCTTCTAGTTTTTACCTCCTTTTTATGTGTTTTGACAGCTCCCAGCGCTTATGTGTGATTCACGAATCAAAAGCTCGAGTGGAGATGTCAAAGGAGCTTGGCAAAGGAGTGGAGATGCCAGAATGGAGAGGGCGCGCTGTTCTGATGGGCCGCGGGCGCGGACAGGAAAATTCTGAAGCCAGCAGAAGAAAGTGGAGATGGCGAGCCGCGGGCGCGGCAGAGAAGCCCCGCGGGCGCGGCTTTCTGGGTTTTACGAGGCTATTTACCCAGCTTGGAGAGGGCGCGGCTGCCTGTTCGGAGAGCCCTCTCCCTTGCCCTTTTTCTTCCTTTTGGTAGAAGACTATAAATAGTCCCTTGCTTGATTTTCTTAGCATCCACTATTCCATTGGCCCCAAAAATCATTGGTAGAGAGAGAATTTCATGGTTTCTAGAGAGAGAAAACACTAGTGTTCAAGATTCAATCTTTGTAACCAAATATTCAAGCTTTCTTCTAGATTGTTGCTACTACTTTGATGATTTGGTAATCTTTAATCTTTATAATATCAATCTTTACTTTTGTTTCTCTAGTTTTTGATCTTCTTTGTTTTATTGCTCTTACTTGAGTTTATTTCCATAAATATTCAAGCTTTATTAGTTTCTTTGATTTTCCTTTTAAGTTAGAATCATGTTAGGTTGTGTTGGTATTGAATACATGCTTATGTTAGTTGATGGCCATTCCCTTCCTTCTAGCTTAGGTTTTTAGCTAGGGAAGGGGGTGAAAATCATGTGTATTTGAATATCTATTGATTATTGATTGGGACTTATTCTTGAGTTGATGATTTGAGCTATAATATGCTTGGAGTTAGTGCTATCTAAAGCAAAATTTGATAGTGCTAGGATAGGAGTTATAAATTGTAATTTTGATCTAGGATAATAAACTAACGACCTATTGTCCACCGACCATGCAGCAATCGCTAGGATGATCCGGACGGATTTTAGCTTTGCAACTGGTGAAAAAGTTTCATCATAGTCAATCCCGTGGATTTGTCTATAACCTTTTGCCACTAGTCTAGGTTTGTATATCAATACATTTCCATCCTTGTCTGTCTTCACTTTGAAGATCCATTTGCAACCAATGGGTGTATAACCCTCGGGCAAATTCACCAAGTCTCAGACCTGATTTTCAGACATGGAGTCCATCTCGGATTTCATGGCCTCTTGCCATTTGGCAGAGTCGGGGCTTGTCATAGCTTGCTTGTATGTCGCCGGCTCATCACCATCCATGACTAGGATGTCCTGATCATCGGTTAAAATGATACCGAGGTATCTGTCTGGTTGATATCTTTGCTGTTGCGACCTACAAAAGGTAATCGGTTGAGCATTTTCATTGTCAGTTTGATTCTGACCAATCTTCTTAGATGCTTCCAAAGCATCTAGATTGTCAGTTTTTTCAGGTTGACATTGTTGCTCATCCTCTCGAACTTCGTCGAGTTCAATTTTCCTCCCACTTGTCATTTTGGAAAGTGTTCCTTCTCCAAAAAGACACCATCACGAGCAACAAATACTTTGTTCTCGGATTTATTGTAGAAGTAATACCCTTTGGTTTCTTTTGGATATCCCACAAAGAAACACTTATCCGATTTGGGGTGAAGTTTGTTTGAAATTAATCGCTTGACATAAGCTTCGCATCCCCAAATCCTAAGAAAAGACAACCTATGAGGTTTCTTAGTCCATATTTCATATGGAGTCTTTTCAACAGCTTTTGACGGAGCTCTATTCAGTGTTAGTGCTGCTGTTTGTAGCGCATGTCCCCAGAAAGAGATAGGGAGTTCACTAAGACCCATCATTGATCGAACCATATCTAACAAGGTTCGATTCCTCCGTTCGGACACTCCGTTCCATTGAGGAGTTCCGGGAGGTGTCAACTCTGAAAGAATGCCATTTTCTTTCAAGTGATCATCGAATTCATGGCTCAAATATTCGCCACCTCGATCCGATCAAAGTGCTTTAATGTTCTTGCTAAGTTGATGTTCAACTTCTTTCTGAAATTCTTTGAATTTCTCAAAAGATTCAGATTTATTTAACATTAAGTAGCTATAGCCATATCTACTGTAATCGTCGGTGAAAGTGATGAAATATCGGTAACCTTGTCTTGCGGGTGTACTCATTGGTCCACATACATCCGTGTGTATTAGACCTAATAAGTCACTTTCCCTTTCTCCCAACTTGGAGAATGGATGTTTTATCATCTTGCCTAATAGACATCCTTCGCAATTTTCAAACGACTCTAAGTCGAATGAGTCAAGAACACCTTCTTGAAGAAGTTTCTTGATGCGCTTGATGTTAATATGGCCAAGACGACAATGCCACAAGTAGGTTTGATTCGACTCTTTGTTCTTAGTTCATTTGGTATCATTCGTATTTTCTTTGTGTAAAGCATGTAATTTAATTTGAACATATGTTTGAAAGATAATCTTTGAAACAACTACGTTAGAAGTCTTTCATTTCAAACATCTTGGTGTCCAAAACCATTGATCAAAATATTGTTCAAAAGCATGACAAAACTAGGATTAGTTTTAATTACATCTCAAAGACAAAATGGTGCATGCAAGCACGACCGAAAAACCATCTTCGTCGTCTTCTTGCTCTTGCACCAACACTTGATAAGCTTCTCACTTGGTTCCTAAAAAGGCAACATAAAATGAGTCATACTTGGTATCCAATACCTTATGATAAGCTTAATTCACAAGTGTTTAGGTAGATACCTGGGGTAGTCGGAATGTTCCCCTCTTCCTTGAAGAGCATGCATTCTCTCTTGTAGTGCCCTTGCATGCCACAATGGAAGCATCTCATCTTTGCCTTGACCTTCTTAAACTCCATCTTCTTAGCTCTCAAGGGCCTTTTGGTCATTCCATAGGCGGTGGCTTGGCTAAGAAGTTGCACCACCTCCTTGAGGGAGTGTGTCTCCTTTCCCGCAGCGATATGCACTCTAAGTGCATCATAGCCCGAGTGGAGTGAAGCAAGCAAGATATGCCCCGCCATCTCATCTTCAAGTGGAATTTCGAGGAGTTCCATGTGCTTGAAGAGCTTAGTAATTCTTGCCACATGGGGTCGGAGGGGCATACCCGGTCTCAACTTGGTGTTGCAGACTGTAGACCAAAGATGGTACCTCTCTTTTGCAAGACAAACTTGATCCGATGGCTTTACATTCATGTCTGTAAGTGACCTAGTCAATTCAAACAAGAGTCCATCATTGTTGTCGTTGAAACTCTTAGAGAATCTCACACCGACAACATCCCTTAGTCCTCCAAGGAACAAGTCCGGAAAAGAGATTGGAAGTTTTTCTTTCCATTCTTCCGGGATGGAGTTAGCCATGAGTTGTTATACTAATTTGCAATCTTTTGACCATGCACAATAAGTTTAGTCACTTAAGTGTTTCTTGGTACAGAGGGTTGGGAGGGAAGTATCGAGAACATACTCCTTGGAACAACTCCGGAGAGTTCTCCTGAGTTCTTCTTCCCATTCTTCAAGGTTTGTTAAGTTAAGCTTGATAGCTAACTTTTCAGAGAGTTTTGGGCACACATGGTTGTTGTTTGAGTTACTTGCAAACATGGTTCTATAATTGAAAGAATTTGAAGTGAAAAACCATTCATAAATCAATAAGTTGAAATTTAAAACGTTTATGCATATATTCAATCTTATTGAGCATTTTATCCACGCATTTAAAATGTCCCTTATGGACGAGAATAAAATGATTCCGAGATCCCAAAGATCAAGAAATGGTTAAGCATGCTTTGGCTTGTCTTAATCATTAAATATCTTAAGGTAAGCAATCTAATTGCTAATAGCTCCAAGCTACTCTCAGTTTGATAAAATGTCGCATCTAATGCATTCTTGACATATTATCTCTTTTGCCACGACATCTAAGGACTCCTTACTGATATCGTTGAGCTTAACCAAGAAAACTTGTATACCTAGTATACCTTACGTTCCTAGGGAAGTAGTGATGTCTCGCTTTGGCATAGTCCATCACGTACGCGCATTAGTTTGGTAAGTGTTGTTCTTGGAACGGAAAATTTTAGCTCAATATTATTAAGGGACCTAGGGTTTCTATGTTGGTTGATTTAAGTGAACTTAACTAATCGTCGCAACATAATACAAATCCTAGACATGCATCTAGCAATCATATATATATAATAACAAAATATATATAAGCCATAGAAATAGATGCATTTGGAAACTAGAATGACCCCTTGAAATCTTCAATTTCCATGGGTCTTCATCTTGGCTCGTCTTCATCGAAACGTCTTCTTGAGACATCTTGGCCAAAATAAAATAAAAGAAGCTAGCTAAAACGACTAAGATTAATCTAATAGTACAAAAAATACTTAACGGTTCGCAGACTGTATTTAGATTTACAAAAATACATAACGGAACGCAGTCCGTATTTTCTATCCTAGTCAGGCCCCACTAGTTGCCATTTTCAAAGACCTGTTTTGAATAACAATCTTCCATTCATCCATTCACTATTTGTGAATGGCCTATGAAATTTTACGAAATACATAATTAAACACGCAAAACTAGTAACTAACTTAGGTGGTTAATCCAATTAACGCGTCTAATTAAAACTAGTCAAATTGTTTAATCCATTATTTCTAAAAGCTCACACAATTAATTAAGCTCCCACTAAATTCTGCATCCGTACTTAATTAATCTGATTAATTAAGTCGGCATAACCCAAAATTTGTCAAAATTTTGCAAAATCGAAAATCGAGGTTTTTAGCCTCGTTAAATAATTACATAAAAGAAAATTAAAACGGCTAAATTTTCGCAAATATACATAGCTCAAAATTAAGCAACGAGGCCCCATCTTAGCATGATGCATGGCGCACCATGGCTGCTAGGCAGCAGTTGGCTGGCTGGCTGGGGCTTGCTGCCTCGCTGCCCAGCAGCAGCACAAGCTCGCAAGCAACTTACGCCTCACACGCACTAGCAACATTTAGGAGCTGGGCTGGCGCTTTGTGGTAGCATGCTGCGCCCAGCACATCAAACTATGCAGGCCAGCACCACGCTGCCTGCTCGCATGCTGGCGCCTGGCAGCAAGTGGGCTGGCTGGTGCTTGCTACCACGCTACCCAGCAGCGCCCCTAGCACCCAGCAACCAAAGCCACTGCCCAAGCCCAGCCTTAGCACCCCTCGCCACACAGCCACGCAACATTGATGCTCAGCCACGCAACATTGTGGGCTGCTAGGCAGCCCGGGTAGCCTTTGTGATGCTTGCGGTTTTGCATTGATTTGCGTGCATTTCACTCAGAATTTTAATTCCGATTTATGTGTGGCATAAATTAATTTTAAATTACATTTTAGAATCAATTTGAGGAAAAATAAAATAAAATAAGTCTAGCTCAAATAATTTTTATTTTATTGGTGCACAAGCCTAAATTATCCAAAAAATTTAATTTTGAACAAAATTAGGTCTAACTTTATGCTTAAAATAAAATGAGCTATGTCCATAAATAATCTTGCCAATATGCAAATTAATAATGGGTTTGACAAATGGGAGTTGGAAAAATAAATTAACCATCCAATGATAAAAATTTTCCAACTTTTATACTTGTGTAAAATACCAAGATTACATCTTCCAATATGAAGTTTAATCAAATTATACTCACAAGTAATTGAACTTGATGGATTTTAATCAACCAAATATGAATAATTCAAACTTTGTTCAACATGGAATTTAGGGTTAGGGTTCCAATCATTTAAACCTTTAAAGATTAGAACTTTAACATAATAGGAACTTAAAATTACAAGATCACAACAAGCTTTCACATTTTATTGCAATTTTTTTGCAAAATTTGTGGAAAACAAGATTATGTGAAAAATGGCATATCAACTTAAGCACTAATAAAAACTCCATTATTATGCTTAAGGATATTTTAAAACCAGTAGATTAGAGATGCAAAAGTGCATTTAATCTAACCTTGTAATGCTTGCATTAATCAAGGCTTAAAAAGAATTAAAATTTTCAATGAAAACGAAAAACCCCATAAAAAATGGGTTTCTGGTTCGAATTGGGTTTCTGGACAACCTTGAAAGAATTGAATTTGTTCCAGAATGTCGATTCCACCAAAAAATCACTATTTTTTGAGCCAAAATCTGGGTTCGACAACCAAATCGAGAATAAAATCGAGTTTTAAAATTAATTAAAACGAGCATCTAATCTAATGAGAAGAACATGAACCAGAAAAATAAATTCTTTTAAAACACCTTAATAAAAAAATAATTGCAAAAATTAAAAGGAGCGTGGCTCCGATACCGCTGTAGAGATTCGTAGTGACCCGACACTACGCGGAAGGAAACCCACCAAGACCCGCCCCTTAATTAAAACAATTAACAAGAATATTAAACTTAATCAAACAAGATTAAGAACAAGAATTATACCTTTTTCGTGTGCTTCGCTCTCAAAGAGCTCTTACTTCAAAATCCCGAAAACACGAGATCTCCGACGGATCGTACCCTCGACCCGACTCGAGCGTCCTAAGTCTTGAAGGTTAGTCAAGACCTGGACAAAATAACTATAAGTTTTACGAATCAAAGGTTTACTCTTAATTAGAGTTTCCTTTTTAATTCCACTCAAGGTTATTCATTCCCAAATACCCAAGCTTGGTATTTATAGGGAAATGAACCCTTGATTTTTCATCCTCCACCAATGTGGGAGTGTTGAATATCAATTATTTATTTAATTTCAAAATCAAATAAATAATCAAGTAAATCACATTGCGACAAGTGGCATGATCATGTGCAAAGAAGTAGTGCCCAAGGCTAGGTGGGGGGGACCATGTGCCTTGCTCTCCAAGGGGTTGGATTTTGGTCCCTACACCCTTCCTCAATGCCGCCACACAGCTGCTTGGCTGGCAGCCAGCTAGCGCTGCCAACTAGCACATGCCCAACAACCCCAGCAATCTAGCAAGCCAATGCGTGTTGGCGCTGGGCGATGCTGGTGCTAGTGTTGTGTGCTAGCGCCTAGCGCTGCTAGCACATAGTGCTGGCACTGGCCCCCAGTAGCCCACGCACAGGCTAGCACGCACACACACCTTGCGCACCATTGCTAGCACAGCCAGCATGCGTGCTGCTAGCGAGCCACGCATGTTGGCCCCTTCCCTCGCATCATGCGCATTAGCCTCGCACCATGTACTATTCTCGCATCTCGCACCACGCACCAACCTTGCATCATGCACCACGCATCGCCTAGCAGCCTTGGTACGTAGCAATGCTAGGCTGTTGTGCGTGGCCTAGCAACGTGCTGGCGCCCAGGCCCCTTGCACACGCATGGTGCGCTGCTTGGTGCTGCCATGCGAAGGCTAGCACGCAAGCTAGCACGCATGCTGCAAAGGGTTGCCTGGTGCCTTGTGGTGCATGCGATAGGCTGCCATGGCACGCCTAGGCTGCGATGGTGCACCTAGGTTGCGATGGTGCGCCTAGGTTGTGCCTAGAGCTTGCGATGGGCTGCCATGGCATGCTTAGGCTGCGATGGTGCACCTAGGTTGCGATGGTGCGCCTAGGCTGCGCCTAGCCATGCTAGGTGCATGCTAGCTCGAACTAGCCTAGCATCCACATGGCTAGGCCAGTGTGTTGCTAGGGCTATGTTCATACTTGTCGCTTTGTGATTTTGCGACGCTCGGTCTCGACGCCCTAGGCTCGATATCCGACATCTGTATTCGTAAAACTCTGTCGACTCATTAAATCCTTTCGGATTAATTCGTCGTCTCGAATCGGTGATTCGATTGGGTTCGACCCGAAGGGTTCAGTTAAGATTAAGCTGTAATATCAATTGTACCTCGATATTACTGATCGGAAGCGGCCTCCACCTAGGCATTTCGATCACTTGATCTTACTGAAGAATTAACTCTGTAATAATTCTGAACCCTCTATCGGAAGAATACACTTGTTGGAAGGACACCATTCTTTCACAACTGTCCTAGGCCGTGCCGTGTGTGTGTTGGGAGAGTCCATTATTCATTACAAGCTATCAACCGGAAATACTCAAAAAAGTTGCAAGGGGTAGAGACGGTACCTCAAAGAAGTTTTGAATTTGGGGGAGGTTGACTATCTGGATTAGCAGCCAGAACTCTCTTTGTTACTTGCTAGATACCCAGACGGTTGCCCTAATGTACCAACTTGAAGAGCAATTGTATTGTAGAAAAACCCAGACGTTCCTCTGAATTTTTCCTTGAAGATACCCTAGACGGTTCACTGGCTGTGGGTGTACTGAAAGCTAGGAGGATGTCAAAATACACCTTATGAAATTGGCAGCTGCTAACAATAATAATGCGAAAGGAAAGAAGACGACCATCCTTCTTCTTCCTCTCCCATTAATGAAGTATATGCTATAGAAACTCCTACGCAACGAATCTAAAGGTTGAAAAGGTTGTTTACTCCATTTGGCACGAGCTACAAGACAGCCTTCGATAAACTATACCACAAAGGACTGGTCATGCCCATAGAACCCATCAAAGATCCAATCCTGGAGGCCAGACCACCTAACTGAGATCCTAATAAACACTGCAAATACCACCAAGGAAGAGGTCATGATACTGCGGAATGTTGGAAAATCAAATAAACTATCTAAGATTTGATTGATGATAACAAACTTTCTGAGGTTCTAGCCATTGCAGAAGATCAAATAATCTTTGATCCTTCTCTCCTTATTACACCTATTGATGAACCCATGATCGAAGAAATCTATATAATTGTCATTAACGACGTGACCATGATTGAAGAGGATGAAGAAATTTTCTTAGATGCTGCCGAGGAAAACTCAGCAAATCTAAAAGACAACATTGATAAGCTCCAAGACTCCATTGCCAAGCTTACAAGTATGGTGGAAAACCTTATGAATTGAATGATAGTCCTTGAACTAAATCCTCATCGCCAAGATTGGAAGAATGAAAATGACGACCATCCTCTTTCTTCTTCTTCCTATCAAAGACCAAAGAAAACACTCAATGCTCCTAAGCTGTGGGTAAAACGGACCATTGAGGAATATACACCCATATGAATGACTTGTAATGATGCTTTCAACTATCTCCATGACCAAAGCTTCATTCATCCAATTGGTCCAATCCAAGATCCTATGTCAGAGAGACGGTCTCCTAATTGGAATCCAAACTCCTATTGCAAATACCATTGAGGAAATGGTTACACTACTGAGAAATGCTTCACCCTCAAGGATTGCATCCAAGACCTCATTGATTCGAAATGCCTTTATGTTCCTCCGAGCAACAAGAAGCCCAAGTGATGATAAGCACAAAGCACAAGGCGGGCTTCACCGACAAGACTTCATGATTCTTTTTTTTTCTTTTTTTATTTCCCTTTCCCATAATAAATCTATCATAGGCACCCTCTATCATTGTCTTATATTTACTTCATGAGTTTGATTTTTTTTTTACCCTTTTCCATTTCAATAAAATGAGCATTATATTTCCTTGCATACGATCATTTCATTGCGTTTCAAAAAAAATAAATAAAAAATATCCTTGCCGAACTAAGCACAAGGTATTCCAATGATTTGAGGCACCCCTTGTAGCCACATCATATCACCTTTACCCTTTCAAATGTTTAATATATTTTAATAAACCACTTTAAGCCTTGTCTGACGATTGACTTTTCTTTTTTCAACCCACATCTACCTAACCTTGGGATGGGATGGTGAGAAACTTATGCAATTTTCAAAGAGAAATCTTGAGTGATTTTTACTAAAGTTCAAAAAGCGATAAAAGTATGCAAAAGGGCAAGTGTTCCAATGTCTTTGACATGAACACGTCTCAGATTGCGTCTCTTATCGATTGCTCGGCGCCGTGCCAGAGAAACATGAATGCTAAGTGAGTGATAGCCTGCATGATCGGGATTGCCCACACTTATCCAAAAAAATATTAAAATAAATGCAAAAACAAAAAATAAGTTCAAAAGTGAGAAACCTCAAGCATACAAATACCAAGATTCAAATGCAAGGTTGCACACCTTGGGGGCTTATTTGGGTCTTGAGCGTTTATCCATTCTTCTTCAACCTTTAGCCTAACCCCGTTATAACCTTTGAAAGACCTCCTTGAGGCGTACAAACACTTGTACGAGGTTCGGCTAGAGCTACGTTCAGCCTAATTCCTAACAAATACATAGGCAACCTCACATTAGGGTGCGGCCGTAATAAAAATTCTTTCACTACTCATATTCACATCATGATAATATCAAGGGATCTCTAATGCTTATCCTTATCCATTTAGAGCTGCACTTGGGGGCTTGATCCCTCTATCATTAGCTTATCCAGCCTAAGAGTCACCATCACTTGCCTCTTCACAAAAGATTTTTCCACACCCTTATACTTTGCAACTGATAGGTGGTTTATTTGACAACTTATATTATTGTGGTGATTTAAACCCGGTTTTGTAATTTTTTTCCCCTCTTTATAACCTCTTTTTGTATAAATGTTGTATCTAGGCTTCGCCACCTCTTTGTATGTGTTTTTCCATGATTGGAGGCATAAGATAAGCCTTTACAAGCAAAGAAAGCTCATGGAAGAACACTAAAGGCAGCAAACAATGAATGGAGAGGCCGCTCCTGGAGGAGCGGGCGTGCACCTCTTTAGGAGCGGGTGCTCTTACAAGATTTCAACTTTCTGCCCAACTCTAAGCTTAGTAGGAGCGGGCGTGCACTCACAAAGCAGCGGGCGCTTCTTGTAGCTTTACTACATTCTGCCTATAGTATGAAGTAGGAGGAGTGGGCGTGCACCACCATTGGAGCGGGCGCTCCTCCCCTGTTAGGCTGATTCTGCCACTATTTGAAGACAGAGGAGCGGGTACACATTTTCACTAGAGTGGGCGCTCCTATTCCTAGAGCGGGTGCTCCTAGCTGGGAACCCGATTTTCTTTTGACGGAGTAACCTATGTAATTCGAGAAGTATAAATACTACTCCTTTAGTTCTTTTTGAAGAGAGCAGTCTTAGAATAGATTTCATCAACTTCCTCTTAGTTAGCAGCTTAGTTCATTAAATTAGTTAATGATCTAGTCTAAAAACTCTCAATTTCAACCATTGTATCATTGTAAAAGTCTATTAAATGTTTATTTTCATATTTTCAGCAATTGTACTCAACATTGAAGCTTCAATTTAGTAACTTATTTCACTTTTCACTATCTATTTTCTGATTTTATTTCTATATTGCAAACTTTGAATCTCTTTTAATCTTGTTAATTTGTTGTTTCATGTTAGTTTTATCTTTGATATATCACTTTTCCCCAATTTTAGAATTACTTAGAACCGTAACTTGGAACATTGCATGTTACTCATAATGAGTTGTGAGTAGTCCTCTTTGCTAGGGGTTGGGTGAAACTCAACCTAATGGTTAATTAAATGAGTTTGGGAGAGGTATTGATGATCGATTTGTGATTAAATTGATTATATGAGATTGCTTGTTAGTTCACTTTGATAAGAGTAGCTAACCTTGATTTTGGGCTTGATGGCATGATATGCTTGGTTTGACGTGGGAATATGGATTAAGTTTATCATTAATTATTGTAATTTGATTATTTATCTCCTATAACTAAACTAATGAGGGATCTAAGTTTAGGAGTGTAAGTTGTATTCTTTATTGCATGAGGTTGGTTTTACATGTAGTCTTTCCTATCTCTTGTCTCTAGCTATTTGCTCCCAATATTCTTGGTTACCATGGTTGAGTGGATCCCATTCCCTAGTGCTTCTAATTACATGATTTAGATATAGTTGTTGCATTTCGTAGAGTCCGACTCTACGCGGAAGAGAAACTTGCCAAAGACCCGCCCACTAATTAAGGCAACTAAGCATGTAATCACAAATTAAACAACAATTAAGAGAGAGAAGGAAAAGGCTTCATACCCTTAGCGCGTGCTTCGCTCGAACCCAAGCTCTTACTTCAAAACTTGAACCCCACAAATGCGAAGGTCTCCAATGGCACGTACCCACGAACCCGACCTGAACGGTCCTATTCCGAAAGGTTAGTCGGGACTTGACCAATAAAAGCTAGAGTTTTACAAATTTAAGGTTTTCTCACTTTCTAAGGAGATGTCTTTTTAGTTCCACTTAAGTGTTCTTCCCAAATCCAAAAACTTGGGTATTTATAGGGAAATGAACCTTGATTTCCCATCCTCAATTAATGTGGGAGATTTGCAATTTTCCCATCTTATTTTAACCAAAACAAAAATAATATTACAATTCAATCACCAAGTTACAAGTGGCAATAGGAGAAGAAGGAGAAGGAGAGGACCACCAAGGGAGGAGACCTACCCACCTTGCTCCCCAAGGCAATGACCAAGCATTGGTCCCCACTTAGCAAAACCACACCACCATGCCAAGTGGCTGGTTAGCAGCCTGCCTTGGCTGCCAGCTGGCGCCTAGCACCAAGGCTGGGCAGCCTGGCTAACTAGCCAGCACACAAGCACAGCTAGCCGCAAGTATGCGCAACCAGCAAGTGCATGCGTGCTACTAGCGAGCCACCATGCTAGGCGCTGCTGCTAGGCGAGGCATAGCGTGCTGCTGCTTGCTAGCACACACGCACAGCCCAGCATGCCTAGCACGCTGCTGGCTGGTGCGTGTTGCTTGCGATGTGCGAAGCTTTGGGCTGCTGCCATGCAAGGCCCAACACGCATAGCATACAGCGATGCCTGGCCTAGCTAGCACGCACAGCCTCGCACACACGCATTGCTTGCGATGCTGTGTCCTGTGCTGTGCGATGTTCAAGCTTGGTGTGTGGCTGCGAGGCTACGGCTAGGCTCGAACTTGTAACTTGATTGATTTCACGTTTTGTCGAATTCAAAATTTGACTCGACTTGCGACGCTCGGTCTCCACGCTTTAAGCTCGATATCCAACGTCTTTGTTCGTAAAACTCTGACGACTCATCAAATCCTTTAGATTGATTCGTCAACTCGGATCGGTTGTTCGATTAGGTTCAATCCAAAGGGTTCAGTCAAGATTAAGCTGTCATATCAATTGTACATTAATATTACTGATCGGAAGCGGCCTCCACCTAGGTATTCCGATCACTTGACCTTACTGAAGAATTAGCTTTCTAATAATTCTGAACCCTCTACCAGAATAATACACTTGTTAGTAGGTCACCATTCCTTTCAATCTCCCACTTGTCCTTCTAGACAAGTGTGCAATTTGTGTATAGCCCTTTTCCTATGTCTCTTAATGTCTCTTCATGAAGTATAAGGTAAGATTCTTTGTCATCCTTATAACATCCAGAATTGTTTCTCGATTCCCGAGTTTGACTGTCAATAAACAGATGATTTCTAAAATCCATCTGAGCACGGCCATGCATTTTCACAGTATCGCTCTTCGAGAGGACTTGTAAACAACAAAGACATGTTCCCTATTATTAATAGAGGTACATTCCCAGTCTTGTACCGTAAGCTTCCCTTACTAAGAGGACCTAGTCTCCTGAGTGTTGCCGTTATAATCCCCATTTACGGCAGACGTTTGACAACATCAAAACGACTAGTACTCAGACAAGAGAACTTGCAATACTCATGGTCGAGGAAAAAGATTCTGATAGCTATAATGAGAAATATACTTATGATGATTTGATATCTCTTAAAGTATTCTCATAGGTATATCTGGTACAGTTCCAAACTAGTACCTGTGCAAATGATATATGACTATCTTGTCCTTGTAGCACAAGAAATGGTGCTATAAATCATACTACACACTAATCTCAAGTGGTCATTAATCGTCCATCGTTTAAATGACCTCGATTAGGGATAATTTTCGATTAAAATATATAATGTTCACTTAATAGGTGTTTCTTTATCCAAGACATGGTCTTGATACCCTGTTTTTAATATTCTAAGAAATCGAATGGACTCATTATTTAATTATAAACCACAATTAAATATATATGGAGTAATCATAAATTTGCAAAAACTTTAATTGCTCCAAAATTGAATGGTTCAATATAGTGTTTTACATTAAGACATCGAGTTTAATTGAAACATCTATACAGGGAAATCAAAGCCAATCTCCAATATGCTTGGTTCCCATTGCCTCAACGTGCTTATTGTGCTTCACTTGAGACAGAGGTTTAGTAAGAGGATCGGCTACATTATCATCCGTTCCAATCTTACAAATTCTGATTTCACCCTCGGATTTCCATTCCCTTATTATGTGAAATCGCCGCTTGAAATGTTTGACCTTCTGATGTTTCCTTGGCTCCCTAGCCTGAGCAATAGCTCCATTTTTATCACAATAGAGATTTATTGGACCCTTAATTGAGGGTACAACACCAAGTTCACCAATGAACTTACGAATCCAAACTGCCTTCTTAGCTGCTTCCGAAGCTGCCAAGTATTCGACTTCAGTTGTAGAATCTACAATGGTGCTATACTTAGCACTCTTCCAACTAAACGCTCCTCCATTAAGGCAGAATATGTACCCCGACTGCGACTCGGAGTCGTCATTGTCAGTCTGGAAGCTCGCGTCAGTATAACCTTCAACAACCAAATCATTACAGCCACCATAGACCAAGAATTTATCCTTGTTCCTTTTCAAGTACTATAGGATATTCTTGGCCGCAGTCCAATGCGCCTCTCCTGGGTAGGATTGGTATTGGCTAGTAGCACTCAAGGCATACGATACTTCCGGCCAAGTACATATCATGGCATACATGATCGATCCAATAAGCGAAGCATATACAATTTGGCTCATTCTCTCTCGCTCATCAAGTGTCTGTGGACACTGTTTCTTGCTGAGAGTTATGCCATGGGACATAGGTAGGTGCCCACTCTTGGCCTCTTCCATGTTGAATCGTGCCATTACCTTATCTACTCCCTCCGATTTTTTTTAATTGCAACTTTTGCTATTTTAGTCCGATCAAAATTAAATGCAACTTTCTATTTTATTTCTATTTTGGGTAAACAAAAACCTTCAAAATTACTATTTTACCCACTACTTTACCAAGTGGTGGGCAAAACTTTCTCTCTCTACACACTACTTTACCAAGTGGTGGGCCAAACTTTCTCTCTCTACACACTTTAATCACCTTTAATTAACCCCACTACTACATACCCCTTAACTTTTGCCTCGTGAACCGCAATACACACCAAAGTTGCAATAAAAAAAAAATTGAAGGGAGTATATAAGTACTTTGGCTCAATCCAATCCTCCTCTTAGATCTATCCCTATAGATCTTGATCCCAGACAGCCCTTTACGGACTCTAATAGTTTAGTGATGTTTCCAATGAGTAATATGTCATCGACATATAAGACTAGGAATGAAATGTTACTACCACTGACCTTCTTGTAGACAATAGACTCATTTGGATTCTTGATAAAACCAAACTTACTAATGGCTTCATCAAATCGCAAATTCCAACTTCTGTTTGCCTGCTTTAGTCCATAAATGGACTTCTTAAGCTTGCATACCTTCCCGGCATTGCTTGGATCAACAAAACCTTCTGGTTGTGTCATATACACAATTTCTTCCAAAATCCCATTAAGGAAGGCGGTTTTGACATCCATTTTCCATATTTCATAATCGTAATAAGCAGCAATCGCTAGGATGATCCGGACGGACTTAAGCATTGCAACTGGCGAAAAGGTTTCATCATAATCAACTCCGTGAAATTTCTTGTAACCTTTTGCCACCAGTCTAGCTTTGTATATAGATACATTTCCATCTTTGTCTGTTTTAAATTTGAAAATCCATTTCCAACCGATAGGTGTGTAACCTTCGGGCAAATTAACCAAGTCCTAGACTTGATTTTCAGACATGGAGTCCATCTCGGATTCCATGGCCTCTTGCTATTTACCATTGTCGGGGCTCATCATAGCTTGTTTGTATGTCGTTGGCTCATCTCCATCCATAACTAGGATGTCTTGATCTTCGGTTAAGACAATACCAAGGTATATGTCTAGTTGAGATCTTGGTCGTTGCAACCTACGCAGGGTAATAGGTTGAGCATTTGCATTGTCGGTTCGACTTTGCATATTGTCGGTTTGACTCTATCCAAAGGCAACAGCTACTTCTAAAGCACTTTGATTGTCGGTTTAACTTTGTTGCTCTACCTCTCGAACTTCATCATGGTTCGATTTTCCTATCAATCAATGATGGGTCTTAGTGATCTCTCGCAAATCGAAGCTTTGGACTATTGTCATGCGAGGCTCAGCACGCATAGCGTGCAGCGATGCCTGGCCTAGCTAGCACGCACAACCTCGCACAAGCATTGCTTGTGATGGTGTGTGCTGCGTTGTGCGATGCTCAAGCTTGGTGTGTGGCTGCGATGGCTAGGCGCCCAGCACGCTAGCAAGCACGCAAGGCTGCGATGCTTGCAAGCAGTGCTAGGATATGCCTAGCGACGTGCGATGGCTAGCTAGCACGCATGGCCCTAGCACGCCTAGCATGCTAGGCTTGCGACTAGAATAGCGAGGGGTCTTGCCTAGCCTAGCACTCACATGGCTAGGCCAATGCGAGGCTACGGCTAGGCTCGAACTTGTAACTTGATTGATTTCACGTCTCGTCGAATTCCAAATTCGACTTGACTTGCGACGCTCGGTATCGACGCTCTAAGCTCGATATCCGACGTCTTTGTTCGTAAAACTCTAACGACTCATCAAATTCTTCGGATTGATTTGTCGTGTCAGATCAGTTGTACAATTGGGTTCGACCCAAAGTTTTCAGTCAAGATTAAGCTGTAATATTAATTATACATTAATATTACTGAACGGAAGCGGCCTCCATCTAGGCATTGCCATCACTTGACCTTACAGAAGAATTGGCTTTCTAATAATTCTGAACCCTCTACTGGAATAATACACTTGTTGGAAGGACACCATTCCTTTTAATAATATCTTGTTTGTTAATTGACGAACCCCCAAATAAACCAAAGTCTTCAAATTAGCTTGTGTGTTAAGATTTTAAGCGATTATATCCCGTTCCTAGTGGACCGAACTCTTACTTATCATTGTTCTTGGTTTGTGAGATGTTTGCTTATAAATGTTTGTAAATGAGTGTGGAATGTGCGATCGTTTTAGCACCCATCAGCAACCTAACTTTAGTGTCACTCTCACACACATCACAAACGCATAGCCAAATAATCCTTCCCTTAAGAACCCTTTGTCATGAAATCTTGATACAACTATAAGCAAGCCTTGTCATTTTTTAATCACTCATTATCATAATCGTCATCGCATCACAAAGTATGAGGTACTTAGCCTCCGCGCCTAAGTTACCCAAACACTTTCATTATCGGATTAAAAAGTTGAGATAGTCTAGGATGCTACAATCATTGCACCATGAGATAGAACATTAATGCATATACTTGATTAAGCTCATTCAACATGCATCATTACTTGATTCATTCTTTTCCTTTAAGAAAGTTCAAAAACTTCATTTTTTACCAACACTTTACCTTCATTCATTTTCACATCTTTCTTTTAAGGAGAAAGTCGGTACCCTCCACAAAAATGACGGACAATTTTTGCTTTTTAGCATTTTCGAGTTGCACGAGCATAATCACAACATAATGCACATACGAGTCATGCACATTGAATCATGTCACCACATCGAGTTAAGTTATTAACGTTCTATTCACACATTTATAACTTTGTCCTAATTAGGTGAGAATCAAACGATTCCAAGATCCCAAAAATCAATAAAGTGATTAAGCATGCTTTGGCTTGTCTTAATACTTAATATTAGGTAAGCAATATAATTGCTATATTCATGGTTCGATAAATCTTCGCATCCAATGCTTCTTTAACGATTATCTCCTTTACCACGACATCTAAGGACTCCTTACTGATATCGTTGAGTTTAACCAAAACTAACGTGTATATGATGCCTTGCTTTAGCATGCCCACCAACATACCTTACTTCCCTAGGAAAGTGGTAATGCCTTGCTTTGGCATAGCCCATTACCTACTTTCAAAGTTTCAGTAAGTGTTATTTTGGAATGACAAATTTTAACCCAATATTCTTTGGGACTTAGGGTTTCTATGTTGGTTGATTTAAGTGAACTAAGTTAATCGTTCAACATTCGAAATCCTAAACATGAATATAATATCGTAATTTTACGTAAACAAAATATATAAGGCATAAATAAATATGCATTGGAAAACTAGCATGAGCCCCTTGAAACTTGAATCTTCAAATCTTCATGGCCTTCATTTGCATCTTCTTGGCTTCGTCTTCTTAGAAACTCCGTCTTTTAAAGCTAGGACTAATCCAAATAATTTAAGTACAAAAATACTTAACAACACATAGTCCGTATTTAGATTTACAAAAATACAAAACGGAACGCAGTTTGTATTTTCTATCTTAGTCGGGCCATAGTAGTTGTCATTTTGTAAAACCTGCATTAGAACATCTATAATATTCCATTCATCCATTCACTTTTGAAGTGAATGGCCCGTGAATTTTACAAATAATTCAAACAATACAAAACATTGTATCAAACCGAGTGCATACTAGTTACTAATTTACGTGGCTAATCCGATTAACACGCCTAATTAAAACTAGTCAAGTTGTTTATCCGATTATGTGAACTAACACAATAACAAAAGCATAATCAAGGCTAATTTAAGCTCAAAACGATTAATGAAGCTCCCTCTAAATTCCACATCCAACTTAATTTAATTTAATCTGATTAAAATTAATTAAGCCAATTGAACAAAATTTTTTGTCAAAATAATTTTGCAATTGTGTGAAAAATCGAGGCCTAGACTCATTTTACTGAAAATTGCAAAATAAAACGAGGAAAAATTAATGGCTAAGCAAAACGGGGCCCTTAGCACCATACTAAGGCTATGGCTTAGCCATGCCTAGAAGCCCAACCGCTCGTATGCACACAAGTGTTGGGCGCTGCCTAGTAGCCCCAGCCTTGCCTGCCGAGCTGCTACTGGGCGTTGCCTGCAACTAGCACACGCATGGAACGCGCACGCAAGCTGAAGTCGTTGTTGCTGCTGCTGTGCTTGCCGCGCCATGCCTTACATCCTTGCAACCCCTCCCCACACCAAGCATGCTTGCTACATGCACCAGCTCGGCAGCAACATGTGGGCTGCACAAGCAGCCTTGCTAGCCGAGCTTGGTGCACGAAGCTCGAGGCTTCAATTTACATGCTCATGCTTAGGAATTTTATTCCGATTTAGTGTGTGACTTTAAAATTAATTCTAAATTGATTTTAGAATTAATATTGAGAAATTTTGAAAATAAAACAAGTTTAACTTAATTAAATTCAATTTTAGTGCATAAACCAAAATTAATTCAAGAACCATTCTTTAAATTATTTTTGCCTCAACTTGATGCTACAAAAATTGAGGGTTAGTCTCACAATTAATTTAATCAACATAAATTAATAATGAGATTTGACAAAAATTAGTTTAATAAATAATCAATTATCCAATGAAATAATTTATCCAACTTTACTTATGCACATTTGAATATTACAACTAATATGAAGAACATTAATATTTCAAGCACAAGTATAAACATTTAAGATTTTTTATCAACTTTAAAAATGATTAAAACAAAAATTTGTTCATTATGGATTTTAGCAAGTTAAGATTCAACCATTTAAACCAATAAATATTGAATCTTTAACATTTTTAAGGGCTTCAAAATCATATTCTCCATAAACTTTCATACTACAAGCAATACATTTGCAAGAATGTGAAATTTCAAGTTTACGTGAAATTAAGAGCTTTATGTGAAATTAAGAGCTCACCAAATTAAGCAACCAATTTACTTCATAAACATGCTTAATAAGGATTAAAATTGCAGAAGATTAATGGTACAATAAAACACATAATCCAACAATTGCATGCCATAATTAATCAAGGTTTAAAGATTTAAAATTTTTCATTACAAACGAAAAACCCCTCGAAAAACCACTCTCTGGGCAGATTTTGGCCTATGGAAGCCATTTTTTAAACATTTTGTGGGTAGAGGTTGATTTAGAACATCAATTCCACCTTTATTTATTGTTTCTGAGTCAAAATCTAAGTTTGTAGTCTTAAATTAGCAATAATACAATTTTAATCCAATTAAAACCGAGGTCCTAATCTAATTCGGTTGCTAATCCAGAAATTTAAATCCATTTAAATCACCATAATTAATTTTTTAGTTGTAAAAATTAAATGCAAGAGGCTCTTATACCACTGTTGGGATTTGCGGTGTCCGACACCGCGCGGAAACAAAACCCAATAAATCGGATCGCATGTATAATAATTATAACATAACAAAATGACATGCAAATAAAGAAAACACAAATATATAAAGAGAAGAGAGAGAAAGAAGCTCACCCTTGACGCTTGCTTCACTCGCAACTCGAGCTCAGACTTGGAAAACTTTAAGCCCCGCAAATGCAAGACCTCCAACGTCTCACACTCTCGATTACTGAACCGGCCCCTACCCCGTAGCTTAGACGGAGCTAAACAAAAATTACTAGAGTTTTTCGTACTTAAGGCTTTCTCACTTAATAGGAGATTCCTTTTTAGTTCTACTCAAGTGAGTTTTCCCATTACCCAAGGTGGGTATTTGTAAGGAAAAGCTCTCATGTGTTTCATCAACTTTCCATGTGGGAGAGTTAGTAAAATAAAAAAGTAAGCAATTAATTTAGTTCCAAATTAAAATAAATAAGCTATGCAATAGTCAAATGACAAGTGTCAACATGAAGGGGGGAGTAGGTAAGGACCACAAACCCTCCCCTTGGAGAGAAAACAAGCCCCAACAACCCCATGTGCACGCATGCCCCTAGCCTTGGGCCTCAAGGTATGCCGCGCTGGCAGCCTTGGCCTTTGGCTGGTGCTTGCGCCATTGCGGGCTGGCTTCGCTCCCTGACAGCACACACAAGCGTGTTGGCTAGCATCATTGTCGCACGCAATGGCTTGCTGGCCTAGCACACTTGTTGTGTGTTTGCGGGTTGGCACTGCTAGCTAGCCTACTCGAGGAGCTCGCCCAGCCAGCACACATGCGTGGTTGTTGGGCTTGCGGCCAAGGCAAGCACATGGCTAGCAACCTTGCTAGCCTAACGCGCCTAGCCCTCGCTTAGCTAGGCCAATGCGAGGCTAGGTCTTAGGGCGTTGACTTGTCATTTGAATTATTTTCTCGTCTTTTCGATTCGTCGAATCAACTTAACGTTCGACGCTGGACTTCGATGCTCTAAGCTCGGAATCTGACGTCTTAGTTCTTAAAATCTCTATCGACTCATTTAATCATTAGGATTAAATCGTCGCCTTGGTTCGGTTACACGATTAGGTGTGACCCGAAGGGTTCAGTCAAGAGAAAGCTGTAATATTAATTGTATATTAATATTATTGATTGGAAGTGGCCTCTAGCTAGGCATTCCGTTCACTTGACCTCACTAAATAATTAGCTTTCCTAATTAGTTTTGAACCCTCTATCGGAATAATACACTTGTTCGAAGGACACCATTCCTTTCACAAACCCAACCTGATGACCTGAATTAATAACCAACAACTACATATGTGGCTTATGTCTTTACGTTACTCCTCGTTTTAGCCCAAAATACCCCAAAATGGGAATTTGCCCAACATAAAACCTTAGATATATAATCTTTTTTTTTCACTCTCTCGTCATCTGTTAATTCTCTCACAGTGACTCGTTGGTTCTTTCACACTCTCTATCTTCTTTTGCACATTCCACATGACTACTAACCACACTCCACTGTTCCTTCTACTTTGACCACGCTCCACCACCTCTAGTTTGTCGATCTACTCTACCATCTTCACCTCACCGTCAATCTAATAGGTAATTATTTTTTTTATACGATATGGCTCATCATATGATGCTTTTCTTTTTTGACCCTAGATCTGAATGTAACGGTTTTTTAATATTAAAAGAATTCTTAGCTTAGATTCCAAATTTAAGATTTAATTGTTTAATTTTTTTTCTTGATATAAGATAATAAAATTTACGTGGTTAACTATCAAACTAGAATATTTAACGGAGGTTTTAAAAAATTGTGAAAGATATATATGTGCTAATTTAGGGAAAAAATAAATATCCATTCACGTGGACTAAATAGATGCCACCAAGTTGCATAGCCAAAAGTTGACACGTGGCATTGAAATGATAACAACTCAACACCCATGATCAAGCGTGGAAAATGATGCACCAAAACACATGTCAACCACATATAGGATAACCCAATCGAGCACAACTTTTTATGTCATGAAACCCTAAGAGCACAATCTCTAAAGCAATATCAATACCCCAATCATTTAAGAAATAACATGAGTTTTCGTTTAAACCTGTACTTTGAGAATTTCAAATTTAATACTTGTATAAGATATTACCATATTATACTGTTATACAGAAAATTGTACTAAAATGTCAAATCTGCATAAAATAATGAAATTACTGTCTATAAAAAAATTATTGTAATATATTTAAAAAATAGTTAAACAAGTCTAATAAAATCAGGGTATATTCAGGTGAATAGATCAGGTTTGGGTCTAGTATTCCAGATTGGAAATCTAATCAGATCATGTTCTGGTTGGAGGTTTCTAACCTAAACATAAACTGGCCCGAACAAGAAAGTGACCCAACATGATCTTTTGATTGCCCACCTTATATAACTGCATGTTAAGTAACATTTTCTTTTTCACCAAGCTGAATTCATTAGGTCGACTATGATGAATTGCATAATTATTTTTTTACATGAGCTTAAACAAAAAAGTAAACCACGCACATTATTAAAAGTAGATAAATTACTATTATTTGTAGTCTTGACTCTCGAGGATATACCCTTTGTCTACTTGTTCTCTCTGAACCTTATGGATGCTATACCAAGAAAAGGCCTTACTAGTTAGGAAAATATTATCCACCGTCCATCTAAGACTAACATATGTGACAATTTTATCACTTAGCATCCTATATTATAACAACTTGTAATAAATGCTTTGCTTCCCATTGAAGACCTTCAAGTCATGCATTCATCTTTGCATGTAAGGTTTCTAGGCACCACCCATTCCTGAACGATGTGTATGTTTATTCCATGAGCCATCTATCAATAATGGTGCTACAAAATTACCATCCACACCATCATTATATAAAATAGCCCTCATAAATCCCGGAGGATGATCCAAGTCTTGCTTTAAAGGATGTAGACATTGTATCCCATGGGTCCGTTACAAATAGGCCTTGCTACCTTAACCCTTCTAAATAATAGCCGAAATCAACAAGTGATCGCTAGTTGGTCCTCCAAAATATGTTATTCCTTACTACTCAAAACCCCAAAAAGTGGATATAAAGAAAGTCCAACATGTGACCACTAATTTCATTTTGGCTTAAAAAACAAACTGGATATAGTACGAAATATAGTCAAAATTGGCTAGTCTACATTTGCTTCTGAGTGGATCCATAGGTTTCCACCCCTCCAAGCTTCCCTAGAAATTGGGCAAAATATGAATAGGTGATGTAAATCTTCCTCTTAGTCTCGACACATATCACAAAAGGTATCAATACTTTCCAAACCAAGCCTTCCCAAATTGTTTCTCATTGTAATGTTGTAATTGGTAAAATTCTCAACATTAACACCTTCCATTTAGGTAGAATATTGAGAGACCACGGGACCTAAATGTCCTTTGCATTTGTAGAGGGCCTAAATGCTTTAGGAATGCGTTGCTTGTTTTAATTGTAAAACTGTCTAATTTTTAAACTGGTAATACATATAGTTCTCTGTCTCATGATCTGGTAATTCCAAACTTACAATTGAATGAAGCTACATTAGTCCTCTCAAAGAAGGAGAGAAATTTGAAATGATTCCAATCTGTACTAGGTTGCCATAAATTGCTTGCTTTTAGTCTCTTGGCCTGTGACAAAGTCACATGAGACTTGAATTCTAGCACCTTACCCGCCATCCATCTATCCTTCCCTTCCACTATAGATTTTCCATTCCCTAACTTCCAACTACACCCCGTGACGTGAAAAGAAAATTCTCTTCTCTTACAAGACCTCGCATACCCCACGAGTAATTCTTATGTTGAAGAGAAATCGGATACCTATTGCGAAGTATAACCAAAACCTAGTAGTGCATGCATGTTTGTGAAAAAAGCAACTGAGGATTATGGCAAATCCTCCATGCCTACTTCATTAGATTAGAAGAGATTTGTTAAAACATGCTAAACTAGAATCAATTTCACCCATAACCTTTAAGAGATGCATGGTCACCTTGTTCACCCAATGCTTACCCTTGTGTTCCTTACATTCCCTAAATAGTCTAGCCAAAAGAGAGTTTACTTTATTCGTGATAGATGTTTGCACTTCAAGTATGTCAAAATATGAGAAGCTATTGACACTGAAACTAAGTTAATCAAAATAAGTTTATGTAATGTAGCTGCAAAAAAAAAAAAAAAAAAAAAAAAAAAAAAAAAAAAAAAAAAAAAAACCACTTTCTCACCTGATATTATTTTCACAATGTTGTCAACAATAAATTAAAAGGATGTAACCTTTTGCTCCATATCGGTCGAGACCCCAAAGTGAGACCCAAACTGATTAACCTAATCCATACCCAAAAACCCCTTAGCTTGAAATGTTGTTGAAGTTCAATTGGAGTATTAGGGCTAGTCTCCTTATTGATCAAGATTTTATACAAGACAGTAGAAACACATCGCCGAATTAGTTGGATCCATTGAGATGGAAGACCTTATCCCAAGAGGACATGTTGAAAGAAATCCCAATTAACCCTTTCATAGGCCTTGCTCTAATCAATTTTAAATACCGCTAAGAAGTGCATGCCTTGTTTCAATCTCCCTTGTATTATATAATTTGTTAGCCTCTAGTTCTACCTTTTAATACGGATTATTTGTGAATCACTACCATTTAATTTGCACTTTTTGTAAACAACTACTATTTAAGGGATTTTTCCTGTTTTTTTGTTAAAAAAAAAAAAAAAAAAAAAAAAAAAAAAAAAAAAAAAAAAAACTACCATTATTTAAATTTTTATTTGAGTACCACTACCATTTAATGGTAACTGTAAACCTGGGCATCGTGTCGGGCTGTGCCGCCGCGGGCCGTGCCTGGCGGGCCACGGGCTGGTTCGTGCCGTGCCGGCGTGCCCAGGAATTCGTGTCGTGTCGTGCCGGCCATTCTCACAGGCACGGCCCACGGCACGGCCCACGTGCCTGGCGGGCTCGTGCCGTGCCGGCCACGTGCCGGCCTGCGGGCTGGGCTGCGGGCTGGTGGCGGGCTGGCAGTTTCCAATATATATATATTTTTTTTTTTTAATTGACAACATTATAAGTTTATAATGTATATAAGTTATAAAATTATAATTATAACTTTTATAAGGTTATAACTTATAAGTTTATAACTTATAAGTTATTAAGTTATGAATTTTATAATTATAAGTTGAATATTTATGTTCAATATTTATATTTATATATTTACTTTATACTATTACTTTAAAATTTAATGTTTATGATTTATTAAATATAATTTTGTATTAGTAATTGGTATAATTTTATTTTTTTAATATGAATTTACAAATTGTAACAAAACGGGGAAAAAAGGCAAATTGGACTTTGGATGTGAATAATGCGTACTTTATATTATTATTACTTGAGTTGAGAAAATTTTACAATGATAACAATGATAAAAATCATACAATGATGGTATTAAACAAAAATTGGAAAATGATAAAATTGATATTTGATAATGATTAAAATCGTACAATATACAATAATTGTCTATTCTTCTTCTCCTTCTTCTTGCTCGTCTTCGTCTTCGTCTTCGCCTCCGCCTTCAAGGTCATCGGCTAGTTGCAAGATTGGGAACTAGCCGAACCCGAACTGGAAGCGGAGGTTCCTTCTTCGTTGTCGTTGTGGTCGTAAGAACGGTCTTGTGAGTGATTTTTCGCATCAAACCAATCTTTGAAACACACGCACATTTCTAGTGTTTCGGGTTTTAGACTTGTTCTTCTATCGTCTAAAACCCTTCCGGATGCGCTGAAAGGTCGTTCGGAGGCGACGGAGGAAACTTGGATAACAAGAATGTCGCGTGCCATTGCCGCCAAAGTTGGATGCTTCGAGCTTTGTTGTTTCCACCATGCAAGGAGGTCGAGGCTGTTTCTCTCATCGTCGTCCATGCCTTTGGTGAAGCCGTAACTCAGGTACATCTACAACTCCGAGACGTCGCTTTGCGTTCTCCTGATTGATGAATTACCTGAAAACCTTGAAATCAAGTTAGTAGCTTGTGAAAATAAATGTTTGGCCTTCTAACTTACGTTTTTGGATGGTTGGGAAGGCCCTGAGCGAGGAACGGTGCCATATTTGGCTTCATAGACTCTATATAAAGCAAAAAACTGATCCTTCACATTAGTCTTATAATTTTCTACATCATCGTCAAGAAACATGCATTGAAAGTAAATGTCAACTAACATAAATGTGTTTTCATACTTTTGCCTAAGATCTAATATGGAAGAAAAAATATAAATCAAAGGAATTTCACTATAATATTTACGCCACTTTGTTTCTATTGCTGGAAGATACTGATCATAATCACTTTGATGGCGATGATCAGCGAAAAGTTGGGCGAGTAAGCATGCAATAGAAAGAAAGTTTTGAGCACAAGGATTGTAAACAGTAGAAAAACAATATGTCATATTATATAATAACTGTAAAAATTGCATATATCTTTCACATTTATTCCAATCATCATCATACAAAGCATTTTGTGGAAATGTTTGGTTGTAAAATAATGTTAACGGGCCCTTATACTCAATTGCCTTTGTTAACATGTCATAGGTGGAATTCCACCTAGTTGGGCAATCGGTTCTAATTTTTTTTACCCTTATCTTTTGTTGTTTTAAAAAACTCTTCCATTCTTGGTATCTCATGTTAGAGCAATTAATAGACATAATAGCATCTCTGATTTTGCTGTAGTATGGACCAATTGCCCGAACTCCATCCTGTACACATAAGTTAAGTACATGGCAAACACATCTAGTATGAAGAGCTTCACCGTCTAATAGTACATCGGTTAAGTTTTGTTTGATAAGATTAGCTGTGTATGTCATAGAGGTTGCATTATCAAAAGTCATAGACATCATTTTATCTCGAAGGTTGTATTCGTCTATTGCTTGCATTAAATGGTGAGCAATGTTAATGCCGGTGTGTGGGTATTCCAGCATTTTGAAATGTATTATTCTTTTTTGTAACAACCATTGATCATCTACCCAATGGCAAGTCACGCATAAATAGTGATATTTATAACCACTATCCCAAGAATCGGCTGTTAAAGATACTCTACAGTTAAGGTTACTCAATTCGGCTTGTAACCGGACTTTGTACTCTAGGAAATTTTTCATTGCGGCGGAACGAACGGTTTTCCTAGAGATTCCTTTATGTTGGGGTTGTAGTGCTTTGTTAATGTAGGTGTTGAATGCGTCACTTTCCGAGAAAAGAAAAGGTTGTTCGGCGTGTACTATCATTTTTCCTAGTTCATCTCTATCCCTCTTATAGTTGTATGTAAAGCCGTATGGATGGAATTGGGAAATTTTGGGCTGGGTTGGATCACTAGCTGGTTTTGCACAAGCTTTCATGTGTCTAGTTAAGTGTCCCGTCCCATTTTTGGTAAATGTCGTGAATACACCATTACATGTATTACATTTTGCATATTGTTGACCCTCTTTATCTAGGACAAAATAACACCATACCTCACTCCTTCGGTTTTTCAAAAGTACCATCTCACTTTCGGTTAACCATTCATGATGTGTGTCTACGTTAGTAGTGGCAGTAGAAGGGGTAGAACCGGAGGGAATTCAGGTACTTTCTTGGCTACCTTGGCTATAACAATAGTTTTGTTGATCACCGATATAATTAGGTGGTAATTCACCGAATTGTGGGAATTGTTGTGGATTTTGATATTGGTTTGATGATGGAAATTGGTTTGGTGGTGGTGGTGGAAATTAGTTTGGTGGTGGTGGAAATTGGTTTAGTGATGGTGCTGGAAATCCCGACATATTATATGGCTCATAGCCCGGGGGGAAGTAAATGGGGTCATTGGTTTGACTCGAAATTTGGGGGCTCGTTGTATTTGGTGGTTCCCTAGAACTACTACTATGGGTAAGTCGGCCTTTCGCCCTAGACCTAGATGATGAGTTGTTCGATGCCATAATTAACAATTAATTTTTTAATAAAAAGTGGTTAACTATAATAATAATAATTAGTAACAACAATTTTAACAATAAAAATATCAATAATAATAATTAATAACAACAACTATAACAATAACAATAACAACAAAAATAAATAATAACAACAATTGTAACAATAATAACAATTAATAACAACAATTAAAACAACAATAATAACAATTAGTAACAATAATAATTAAACAAGATTATTCTAATAATAACAATAAAACAATAATAAATTTAAGATTAGTTTAGATCTTACAACCGTGCTTCAACGCTCCACTAATTACGATTACAAACTTTTTAATTTTTTCCGATATTAGGAAAATAATTAGAGAATTTAAGAGAATAATTAGAGAATTTAAGAAAATAAGGATTATTAGAGATTTAGAGAATATAAGAGATAAGAAGAAGAGATTGTGATTTTGTGATTTGGGAATGAAATGGAGGTGGGTATTTATAGAATTTTTGGGGAGCAAATTGGCAAAAATATAGCCGTTAAGTAGCCGTTTTTTTGGCTAATTATGCAACTAGCCGTTGCTTTTAAACGGTTATATGACCGTTGGCCCGCGTGCCGTGCCTGCGTGCCAGCACGGCGGGCCCTGGCCGTGCTCGTGCCGGGCCGTGCCTGGGAATTCATAACCCTGTCCGTGGCACGACCCGTGGCAAGAAGTTCAACTTCCGTGCCGTGCCATGCTGGAGTTCGGGCCGTGCCGGGCGGCACGCGGGCCAACCCGGCCCGTGCCCAGGTTTAGGTAACTGTTAAAAAAAAACCGTCTTATGGGGCCCACCTGAATTAAATCCTAACCACCCACCACTCCCCCACCAGTCCACCACCACCACCACTGACCCCACAAGACCACCAACTCAACTAGTGAACATGAAACCCCCCCTCCTTCCTCTTCACCTTGATGTACTCTCATTCTCTCTCTCCTCTATGCCTTCTGCTGCCAAATCCCACCCCTCTACATCACCTCTTCTTTCACCTCCATCTGTCGGAACCTCAATGCCCACTCATACCCGTATAGTCAGGTGGGGGAGTGGTGTCGTGTTGGGTGGCTACTTCGTTTCAAGTTGGGGGAGTAGTGGTGAGTGGCTGGTTTAATTTGGGTAGGGGAGTGGTGGGTGGTTGGGGTTCGAATCAGGTAGGGGATTGTTGGGTGGTTGGGGTTTGGTTGAGGTGGGGAGTAGTGGGTGGTTAGGGTTCAAGTGGATCCCACAAGACAGTTTTTTAACTGTTGGCGTTAAATGGTAATGGTACTCAAATAAACTTTCTAATAATTGTAGTTGTTTTTTTTAAAAAAAAAACTTAAATGGTAGTTGTTTTCAAAAAGTGCAAAGTAAATGATAGTAGTGGTTTACAAATTTTCTTTTTAATAATTCTAAGAAAAAATTGTAAAAAATAATACAAAATTTGAACGGTTCGCCAAAAGCAAGTCAATATTTTGATTATTTCTGAATAATACAAACTTTGGGGGGCATCCATTTTAAACAAGTTATGACCGGTTGATGACGTGATTAAAAGGTTTATGGAATACGTGTCATTGTTTTATTCGTTAAACAATTTAACTTAATTTATAAATTTTTTGAATATTTTTAATTATTAAAAGAAATAAAATAATATTACTTACTTATTATCACTAAACAAAAAACCCTTCCCCACCAATCCACCTCTTCCCTCCTCGTCAGCATCATGTTCCCGGCGCTCAGCCCTCCGGCTGGCGCCGCAAGCGCCTCCCCTGCGCCACCACCACTGCACCACCACCACCACCCACTGCACCACCAACAACAATCTCAAGCAACATCCACAACCACCAACCACCATACCAGCCACTAAAACCACCATACCAACCTACGAAACCTCTATACCAACCCAATCCACTACCACAAAGATCCAAAAACTCACCTCTTACTTACCGGAAACCCCACCATAATCACCAAAACCAATCCCATCCACCCCAAAGCCACCAAAAACCCACTTCTAACCCCTCCTCGTTAGAGTCCCCGCCCCCCATGATTGAAATTCAAGCCCTAGTTTGAAAAGCGAAAAAGGGAATGTGAGATTGAGTTAAATTCATATCTAATGAAAAATTGGCGAATATGGGAGGTGAATTTATGGGGATTTTGACTTTGACGGGGAGGAGGGGCAGGAGAGAGATAGGGGGGGTGAATGGGTGATTATATGATTATTAATAAATCTAATTAAAGTTAGGTTAGTAAGTTAAGTAATGTTATTAATCTTAAAAAATAATGGGAAATTATCAATAATACCCTCCAGGTATTGGCTTTTATCAATGATACACATCATTAAACTTTTATTATCACTGGTACCCCTAAACTTTTCCCTAATTTACTACAATAAGCTTGCCGTTAATTATACTTTGTTTTTAGCGTTTAAAGGTCAAGAGGCTAAAAATACAACATTGCCCCTCTCATTTCATTTCCCTCCAAATTTTCCTTCCAATTTTCCCTCCTTTTTTGTGAAATTTCCCCTACTTATAACACATTCCCTTCTTGTTTGCTCTTCACCTTTCCATCAACGCTTTTCTTTTCTTTTGATTCCAGTTATTTATCTCTGGAAAATCAATGGCTTCGTCTACCAGGGGTTCATCTGGCAGGGCACACCAAAACATCACAACACAAATTTACACTAAAGTTCAACATTTACACTATACCATGCAAATTCATTGACTTTGAAATCGAATTATATGTCTAAAAAATACAAAATTTAGCACACAAACATGATCGTATGGAAATCGAGATTAAGTGAGAGCAAAATCCAACAACAAACTACACATGTATACATACATTCATTTAAACCTAACAATTTAAACCATCAAAATACGAAATTCTAGAAAGCACTAACCTTTAAAATTCCACACAGTGTCACTAAAATTCCAAGGATTTTGCTTCAATCCAGAAGAAGAATAGGGGAAAGGCGTCAAGTAGGGTTTACAGAAGAAGAAGAAGTAGAACAGGGGAGAGAGTGAAGAAGATGAATGATCGTTTTTTTTTTGTATAAATTGTTGTTGGTTGGGCTTGGAGGGAGGATTATTGAATGGGGGGCATTTTAGTCAAGTAAATTCAGACCAAAAACGAGTATAATTAACGTTTAATTAACGGCAAGCTTACTGTAGTAAATAAGGGAAAAGTTTAGGGGTACCGGTGATAATGAAAGTTTAATATAATGATGTGTACCATTGATAAAAGCCAATACCTGGATGGTATTATTGATAATTTCCCAAAAATAATCATACTTAATATTTTGATTAGGAGGTAATTAAAGTATTAAACAATTTTATTAAAAAAAACAAAAATACTAATAGGTCCTTTAGATTGTAGGTAAATTATCTTATTTAAAGTGGATGCCGTCAAAAGTGTATTATTTTGAAATAATCAAAAGATTGATTTTCTTTGGCGTATCACTCAAAGTTTGTATTATTTTTTGACAATTTTTCCTAATTCTAATAGTCTTTACATTTCTTCTTACAATCTTAATTATGTACAACCTACTAGAATGTTAAAGATTAAAGGGATTGAAGGGATACAAATTAAATGATAAATGGAAAATAATTACTTAATATTTGTGTAATTAGATTTATATTTTTCAATTATTTTTTCTGAGTTGACATTGTCTTTAGAATTATACCACACATTAAAATATTGTTGAATATATGTGGAGAATAATTTATTTTACTAACAAAATTTTATAATTCTACCTTTTTATGTTTTAATCCATACACTACATTTTGGGTGAATTTGCTTAAAAATTTCCAAACAATCAGAATTTTAGGGGATCTTTTAGCTCATATCCTAAATTTTCTTCCACTAAAGTAAACCACAAATTAAATAGAAAATTCAAACAAACTCGCACATACCGAAACAAGAAACAAACTTTCCATAGCAAAATGTTGCTCCCTTACCAATATGGACACTCATTTTCCCCTTGAAAATCAGAATGAAAATAAATTTATCGTCGTTTATGAATCCTTTGAGTCAAATAAACTGTTACCTTCCAATGTTGCCTCTTCATCTTCAACATACTTTCAAGAATTTCCCGATAATTATTATGAAGAAGAAGAAAAAGATAGAGAAGTTACACCATATTTTACACAACAAGTATATGGTGTAATAGAAGTGGAACAATTTGATGATAATCAAACACCACCCTTTTCATGGAAGAAGCTATGGTTGTATACAGGGCCTGGCATTTTAATGAGTATTGCATTTTTGGATCCAGGTAATGAATAATGTATGTATGTTAATGCCTACACTTTTAAATCCCCGTTACTACAATCTTTAAGTAAAATAGTCTCATACAAATATATCTTAATTTCAATAATGGCGTTATATAAGCCCTTTAATTAACATATACCAACATAACTAGTGAGCGCTATGATATTGAAAAGTAGAACGATAATGTGTTTTTTTCTCTTGATGATGACCACAAGTTATGTACTTTCCCTTCAAACTTTTTGTTTGTCAAAATTGGAATCTTAATAGATTCTAATAGAGATGAAATTTTGCATGTTAATCTATACTCTAAGATACATTATGTAAGACATCGTTAAGTTCATCTCATTTTTTTCCCTAAATGTGTAAAAAAAAAAAAAATATAATAATTTTCTTGAGATACTTAAAAATAATATTGCATCGAAAAATATGAAAAGAACAAGTGGGACTAAAAAAATAATCTAGGGAGTATAAATTAGAACAATTTAATGCAATACCATACCAAATATAAATCAAACTAGTTTATCACATCAAAGCTAAGGGGTTAAGCTAAAATACTAAAGTATATATTAAAACTAATATTACTAAATGAGTAAAGAATTTATATTCTCCCTTCATTATTGAATAAAAATATTTGCAATCAACTTTAGTGACTTGCTATTTTTCACCTTTTTAATAGGAAATATAGAAGGTGATCTACAAGCAGGTGCAATAGCAGGTTACTCATTGCTTTGGTTGCTATTATGGTCAACAATAATGGGATTGTTGATTCAACTTCTATCCGCAAGAGTTGGAGTTGCAACAGGCAACCACCTAGCCGAGTTATGTAGGGAGGAGTACCCTCCATGGGCCAGGATTTTACTGTGGGTCATGGCAGAGGTAGCGGTTATCGCTGCCGATATCCAGGAGGTTGTTGGTACAGCTATAGCCATTCAAATATTAACCAATGGTGTTTTGCCTCTTTGGGCTAGTGTTGTCATTACTGCAGCTGATTGGTAAGCTTCTATCTTGGACCTTTTAAATTTCACTTTGTAATTTGTTTTTTTTTTTTTTGCTTAAATAATCTATAAGGACAATATAAAAGCTAATTATGAGAATAGGGAATTTAAACTTGTGAACTTTATAGGCCATGACTATATTGATTTCTATAAACTTTTGTATGTTTATGTGTTTATAACGTCCTCTACTAGAAACAATCTTGCATAAGGTAAGTGAAGAACCCACTAAACAAGTACTTTCTTTGTTTTTAAAGTGTCATGTCTTGATTGGCTCATAGTTTTAAAAAAACAATTTGACTTTAATATAGATAGATGTAAATGAAATAGTTAAAACATTAAAAAATTATAATAAAAGATAGTAAATTTAATATTTTATTAAGAAACGAGAACCCACCAAAAAGTAATTTTTTCACATTTACCCACTAAAACACACAAATAAAGGTGTATAGGACACCTTAGAATAGATTGAATCGGTGCCCTCATTATCTAGTTAGACACGCACTACTACTTTAATTGTAGGTCATTAAAATTTTGCGATAGTTTTGGTTTTGGATCTGACATGAAAATCCTTTTATTCATTTTTGCTCAATTATTTTATAATTCTACTTGTAGGATCACTAAAACCCACTTCCTTTTGCAGTACCTTTTATTTCCCTTCCGGATAAATCTACTTGCGGGATCATTAAAATCCGTACATTTGATTCATAAGAGAATAACAAAAGGAAAGGAATCTAGGTTTATTTCGATTCATAGGTTATCCAACACTACATTACTAAGTTTATATGTGTAAGATGTGTCCATGTAAAATCATATGTATCAATATATTCTTATAAACGATTTATATGTTGTTTAAGTTTTCTAAATACTCATGAGTCACGATCGATTGAATTTAACACTATTCATGATATATAAAATTATATGTTATTGCATTGTATGTAGTTAAATTAATATCGATCAATATATATTTTTAAGTAATCATTTTTTTCATGTTTGTTAATAATATATGCTAGCAAATATTTATGATCAAAACGTACTATGCATTAGTACATGTGCCAATTAAACTGTTGCATATATTGAAAAATGGAGGAAGTAGTTTTTAATGTGTGTACTACAACAAAATTATATTGAAATAGCAATGGATTGAGCAAAGCATTTAAATCAATTGAAAAATCCGAAAGCATGATGCACCTTGAAAAAACACGTAGGTTAAACAATAATAATATGTAGTTCAATATTAAATAACATACCAATGTAATACAAATGTAGGTAAACCAAGCAAATCCGAGTGATTTTAGGTGGTAACTAGTTATTAGTGTCCGCGATGTCTAGGGCCATTATTAATTATTAGCTGATTGATATGAAAATTCAATATATCTAATTTGATATTAATATTAGTTAAACAGGATTTAAAATCAATATATAAATGCACAAATATTGTTTGACAAAAATTAAAGGCTGGCCGTGGCCTTGAGTTAATTAGTGTTTGCTAATGTTGAAAAGTGTTACAAGATCTACAAATATATACCTAAGAATTGAAAAAGCCTATTAGAATTAAAAATAGTTACCAATCAACAATAATATCATTTGAAATAGTTTTATATATTAAAGAAAATTACTTTGAAAACCCACTGAAACAATTTTGTTTAATTTTTTTTTAAAAAAACTACCATACGTTTTAAAAAGTGAAAGTAAGAAAAAAAAAAAAATTTGACTTTGGTGTTTAGATACAGCATATTAATTATTTCATATATTTTACTTGTAACTAAAGATGTTTATTTACAAAAAGACTTAGAATAAAATATTTGAAACTGCAGAATGTGCTATTTTAAAGGTGTGGGTAATAGTATGAAGGGTATGTCCAGTTTTAGAGGCATCGTGTCTTAATTTTAATTATATGCATTTGATCTTTCTTGGACAAGCAGCTTCGTGTTTTTGTTTCTTGAGAATTATGGAGTAAGAAAAATGGAAGCAGCTTTTGCAATCATGGTAATGACAATGGCTATATCGTTCGCGTATATGTTCGTTGATGCTAAACCAAGCGGAAAGGAACTTCTAGTAGGTAACAATTTATTAGCAATATTAGTTTTAATTCTTGCATGACCTAAGTTTGTTAGTTTATTGTCATATAAAATGGTCATGATATTAATGGATTCAGGTGTGTCGGTACCAAAACTCAACTCTAAGACAATTCAACAAGCAGTAGGAATATTTGGATGCATCATCACCCCGCATAACATATACTTACATTCTGCTCTTGTTCAATCGAGGAAGGTAGATGTGAAACAAATTGGCCAAGTTCAAGAGGCAATCAATTACTATTCCATTGAATCATCAGTGGCACTTCTCATCTCCTTCGTGATAAACCTTTTTGTTATGACTGTCTTTGCCAAGGGATTTTATGGAACAAAGAATGCTTCTAGTGTAGGCCTTGAAAATGCAGGGCGATACCTTGAGGAGAAGTATGGAGGTGGTCCTCTTCCTATTCTTTATATTTGGGGTATCGGGTTGTTAGCAGCCGGACAAAGTAGCACCATAACTGGAACATATGCTGGACAATTTATTATGGGAGGTTTTCTTAATATTCAGATAAATGAATGGCTTAGGGCAGTCATAACAAGAAGTTTTGCTATAGTGCCTATGATGATTTTAGCTATTGTATTTGATAGATCAGATGGGGCAATGGATATTATGAATGAATGGCTTAATGTGCTTCAATCAATTCAAATTCCTTTCTCTCTAATACCTCTTTTTACCATGGTGTCAAAGGAGGAGGTGATGGGAGTTTTCAAGATAGGACCTACACTCGAGGTTTGTTCTTGACATATATGTTCGATGTTTCATATGTGCTAATATATTTATTCAAGAATCATGTCTTATGTTATTTTATGTCTAATGTTGCTGATATTTTATTGCAGAAGGTGGCATGGACAGTATTGGCAGTTGTAATGATGATTAACATCTATGTTTTATTGGACTTTTTCATTAATACTATCGACGGGCTATTTCTTGGGGTTCTATTCTGCATTTTATCAGCGGCATATATAGGGTTTATCATATATCTTATTTCTCGAGATGGTTTCTTTCCAATAACTTTGCATAGGAGGTTGTTTGAAAGATTTTCTTACACTTCTAAAATTGAAAGTGCGAGAACGCCTCATTTTTAAGAATTATAAAATTTAATTTGGCTTAAAGTGCTCAATTCAATTAAAGAGAGTAAAGGGATTCACTATCATATCATCACAAACGATTCTATTCTTTTTGTTGAAATCAATAAGTTGGCATGTCTTATCTTCAACAAGCATGAAAGAGATTGCTCACGGACCGGGGTGAATAGTTATTGAAGGTCAAATATTGTAGAAAATTCTTACTCAGTTGTTGCTTAACCAGCTGCAATGGGGTGCTTCATCTGATCTGAATCTTTAATTAGAGAACTACATTGAACTACATTTTTTTACAAAATTAATTTTGTATCGAGCTGAATACTCATGTGCTATGTATTAGGCCATTAGTCAATTTTTGTTAATTTCAATTTTTGCCATATGAATTACATGCATACAACCTAACCTAAGGACTACAAACCGTTGGAATTTTTAACCATCTCTTCATTCCCTTACAACCACAAACTAAATTGTATGAATTATATTCAAAGATGAAAGACTAGAACATACACGTAGAACCTTGATAGGCCATCATCAAGCCCGGTCTACCAAAGATAAAAATAATAATAATAATAACTTTGTCTCTCTAGTAAGTAGAAATGGCAAATAAGGATCGATCCCACAAAAATAAAGGAGAGCACCAACAAATATCAACTTATGCTAAGATAAGTCAAGTCTTTTTTTTTTTTTTTTTTTTTGGAAGTTATAGAGTTAAACTACATACAAACAATAATAAAAAGGATCGGATCTTAGGAATCAAGTCATTTAGAAACTACAGTTATACATACAAACATAGATACTCTCTCGAACTAGAAGGGATAACTTGAATCATGAGCTACTACTTATTCTAATGGTAACTAAACATAATCTTAAGTATTAAAGCATATTCATGATACACTAAGATTCCCTTGATTAGAATTGAAAACCGATCTCATGGCCTTCAAATAAGCATAAGGGAGCCTAGAACCCAATTTCATCTCTCAATCCTTGGTAGGTTAAGGAGAGCAATAATTTAGCTCAATAATGATCAATCATGAGAGATAAATATGAAAACTGTTAAACTCAAGTAATGAACATCCTACATTAGCTAAATCAACACATGCAAACAATTATTTGTAAAATTATTATACGAAAAAAACCCCTAAGAATAAGCAACACGTAAAATTACAACACTTTTAAAATTAGCTAGGCTGTACTTACATGTATAAGACAATATAATATGTGTTGTTGCCTAAATTGTGTGGGAGAATCATCACTTTGTGATCTGCATATAATTTCAAACTGAAAGTTAACACAGATATCAGATAAGTATTACCTAAAAGAACACAACACACATATAATTCGAGTAATAATGAGAACCTCTAATATAATAAGAACTATGAACCTCTCTAATCCTTCAAATCATTAAAAAAACAACGGTTGTGATTAACTTCTGTTCAAAACGCCTACTCAGTACACATCTTCTAGCTCTAACTTCCAGAAATGTTGAACACATTTTCTCTCTCTACTCCATACTTTCTCCCTCTAGTTCTTCATATTTTTATCAAACAAATGCTTGATTTGATTTTTATGCATTTTCACACTCAAATTCTGTAAATGTTACGGGAAAGTTCGATTTCTCGTTTGAATCTGCAAGTTTATATCATAATCAAGTACTTTCAAGATACATATGCAGATATGCTAAATTATGTCCAAAATCACGGTTTCTAAAGCTTCATTGTAATTTTTAGCTAATTTTTCGAATTAGATCAAGAATTCGCTCCAAATTTGCAATTTATCAATCTTGATTGTTTGTTAAATCTGCAAGTTGATCAAACCTAACGACTTCTACAATTTGATGATTTTGCTGCAATTTTCTCAACTTTAGAGGTAACTTGTATAATTTGATGATTTTACTTCACACTAACTATTTGACAAAATGCCTCAATGAATCCTACTATTATATAATCAATTTCAAAAGTAGATAGAAGCCAAGTAAAAGTAAATTAATTACATTTTAAAGTAAATTAATTTTTTTTTGTCAATTTAGAGTTCTTTATAGTGAAATTTGAAATTTTATTTATAATTTTTAAGGTTATGAATGGTTATAACAATTTTGTTCCTAGAATTCCTAAACACCTACATTTGAAAGCACTAGCATTCAAATTTATGTGAATTTTGGTGAGTTTGCGAACAAATCTATGTGAATTGAGGGCGTTCTTATGATAAGTTTTTAACGATTAAATCTATTTGAGTTTTTTGAATATTTTTATTTTATAATTTTGTAGAAATTTAGAGCTCGATTCTAATTAAAACTAGTGAATTACTCTGTACTAAAGCTGAACACCCTGAGCTAATATAATTTGCTTACATACTGTGCTAAAATTGAAATACTTTATTTTATCCAATCATCGAAATAGTAGAAGTATCAAGTTACAAAAATTTGGATATTGACTTTTTACATAATCTGTACGTTTTTGAGTGAAATGTAGACTTGATATTTGTAGATCTCTAAGTTTTTAATAAATGAATGATTACTGTTATTTGTTTTTTTTAGTAGACTACATTTCGTTAAAAGTAAAATAAATAATCTCTTTTAAAGTAAATTAAATTTCCAAAAAATATTGTTTGACAAAATGCCCCAATGAATCCTATAGCACGAACACAATAAATTCTCAGAGATTAGAGACAATAGAATGTCAGAACGAACTCTTACATTAAACCCCAGTAAACTGAAACCTTGAAACACCTATCGGATTATGTACTACCTAATCTCATCAATTTCAAACTTACAACAGAACCAGGTTGCTTAAACTGGCACAAGTATTGAGTATATATAATACATGAACAAGATACCACAAAACTTCTAGCCAGTATCAATGTGATATTTGTTTGGGGTAAAAAATACCCCAGACAAGTGGCCCTATGGCCAAGTGACACGTGGCATCCAGCCATTGGTCAGCAGGGCTCCAACCCCCTAATGACACGTGTCCAGTGAACCCTAAATGGGAAACCCAGACTCCTCCACTATAAATAGTGGAAGGACCCTCATTAATGGGGCATAAAAAAAAAATACATACACCAATCCCGAGCAATATTAATTGCGAAATTCTCCCATTACGCGAGAAGTAATTTCACTATTTACGCACATTTTTCTTCCTGTACGTTACTGACTTAATCGTCGAAGGCGGGTCTCCGGCCAACCGGAGACTTCGTGGTTTTGCAGGTACAAGCGTTGAAGGGCACTCTCGGAATTGTAACTCTCCCGCAGGACACATCAAAAAACCCCGAAACATTTGGCGCCGTCTGTGGGGAGAGTACTTCTGAGATGACTTCTAACCCTGTACCGCCGGATCAGGACAAGCAGTCGTTGGTCGAGCTTGAGGTCAAGACAGACCATGAAAGCGGTGATGACTATGAAGTCAACACCTATGTGGCCCCATATGGGTCATTCAGAACAAAACGCACCCGTTCTAGAGATAAGAAGGAACGGGATAACAACCAAGCTGCTTCAGGCAACCCAGCCGGATACCCGGTAGGAGCTGCCCAGACGGCAGAAGGCTCTGCTCCCGTCACCAAGAACGAACTCATGACCTTCATGAATAGTTTCAAGGGCGAGATCAAGAACCTTATTCGGTCAGCTACTCCAAAAAGAGTCAGTCGGCCAAGAAGCCTTCCTCTGGGAAGAATATGATTAAAGATCGAGTTCCTACCCCTCACCCAAAGCCAAAGGAGGGGGAGGGCTTCAAGTTCGATCCAAACAGGCTCCGCTTCCCTCAAGCGGAACTCAGAAAACCCATCCGGCACTTACAGCCAGATGGTTCCAAAAAGACTTTCTTTGATGCCCGGACGTTCCTCCAGGAAAAGAGAAGTCAAGCGTCTACGTCGGCCTCAACGTCGACCTTCCCATACAGTTTCCGTGACACCTCTAACACGCGTACGAGAACAAGCCTAGGGTGTCAGACGGGCGAGCCCTCCGCCCGGTCTGGACCTAAAGTGATCCAGCCTGGTTTATTTGGTTCGCCATATGGACTGGGTGGATCCCCTTTCACCCAACCGGGTCTCTTTGGTGGGCATGTGCAGCAGCCGTACCAGCCCATGGACTAACAGCTGCGCCTGCTAAATCTGGGAGAACAGTCCACAGCGTTCTCCCCCGAGATAACCCAGGCGGCACAACCGTCTAAGGTTAAAAACGTGTTGGTAGGGGCCTACGATGGTACCTCCAACCCAGAAGACCACCTAATGGCCTACTCTAACCTCATGTACCTACAGGGGTTGGACGATGTCGTCTGGTGCCGATGCTTCCCGGCTACCCTGAAGGGCATTGCCCAACGGTGGTTTGGTAATCTACCAGCCGGCTGCATCAACAACTTCAGAACTTTGGCGTACTTATTTACGTCGAATTTTTCAAAGAAAATCCCTGCCAAAAAGACTAGCCTTGACCTAGGGGCAACACAGCAAGGTGACAGAGAAGGGCTCCGGTCTTACGTCAGACGGTTCAATCTGATGAGAATTCAGATTCAAGGACTGTCTGATGAAGTTGCTTACACAGACTTCTTTAAGGGTCTGATGGATGGGTCGACCTTTAAGTTCGACCTCGTCCGGAAAAGGGTAGCCACCCTTCAAGAGGCGTTAATGGAAGCTGAAGCCTATATACAGGCGATGGAGCTTTGCGCTGTAAAGCAGCCGTCGGATTCAAAAAAATCCGACAGAGAAGATAGTCGGCGAAAAAGGAAGAAAAGAAGAGAAAAGAGATCTGGGCGGCAGATCGACTTGGTCAGCCGGCTCAGAAGCTCAGACGGAAATCTGAACCGTACGTTCCCAAGTACGAGTTCACGAAGGACTGCTCCTCCATCCTCATGGAGATCAAAGACCGGATGTCTCTCGAGAAACCGGCTGCGATGAAAAGTCCTGTAACTAACTGGGACAAGAGCAAATACTGCTAGTACCATGAGGATGTCGGCCACGACACTAATAGTTGCTATAGCCTCAGGCGGCTATTAGACCGTCTGGCTGATGAGGGGGCTCTGAAGTCCTATCTGCCCAAAGCCAAGAGTAACACCCAAGCAAAGAAGGGGCAGACGGCAAAACCTGTGCTTACCAACTCTGAGACGGATGAAGAAATTATCTTCACCATAGCAGGCGGTTTTGCCGGAGGGGGCCCCACCACTAGGGGCACCAAAGATAACATCAGGAAGCTGGTCAACTCAGTGGATGAGGGCCAGGCGTCGAAAGACACCTTTCCTGAGGTCCTTATTTCTGAAAAGGACTGAGGCAAGGTCAGGCGGCCTCACGATGATCCCATAGTCATCGAATGTAAAGTTGCCAATCAGAGGGTTGGCCGGATCCTAATAGATACCGGGAGCTCGTCTGACCTGATCAGCTATCAGTGCTTGACCAAGCTCAAGTACAAATCCAGTAATATGCACCAGACGCCTCACCCACTAGTTAGTTTTGGGGGAGGAGTAGTGTATCCGGTAGGAAGCATAGATCTTCCCATCCGGCTGGGTGAAAAGGGGGAAGGACGCCACATAGTGGTAAAATTTATAGTTGTAGAGGAACTGGCCGCCTACAACATGATCTTTGGTCGTCCGACCCTCAACGAATCCAAGGCTGTCATCGTCCCCTCGCTCATGCTCGTAAAATTTGAAAAGGATGATGGTACAGTCGGTTCCCTAAAAAGGGACCAGAGGACGACTAGGGAGTGCTATCTCTCTGACGTCAAACCGACTATGGGGGCAGCCGGTGACGGTAAGCCCATAGACGTTGATAAATGCGATACAGCAGTCCCGGCTCCAAGGGCAGCCGGTAAGAAAAGAAAGACGGACCTAATGGAACCCGTCAAACAAGAAAAATAGCAATCACTAGCCGGGGAAAGGTCAGATGACCAACGACCTCAGCCGGCTGGTGACTGCCTTAATATCGTCCTAGACGACAGCTGCCCTGACAGAACCGTCAAGATTGGGACGGTTGCTTTTGAACGGTTGGGAGCAGACCTGCTTCAACTTCTGAAGGAGTTCAAAGACATATTTGCCTTTGAAGTGGAAGAGATGCCAGGCGTCAGCCCGGATCTAGCCGTCCAAAAGCTCGCCGTGGACCCTAAAAAGAAGCCGGTCAGGCAGAAAAAGAGGGATCACGGTGAAGAAAGATCTCAGGCGGCAGCGGCTGAGGTCAAAAAGTTGTTAGATGCTGGGTTCATCCGGCAATGCTACTACCCGGATTGGGTAGCAAATGTTGTCCTTGTGAAAAAGCCGAATGGTACTTGGCAGATGTGTGTAGACTACACAGATCTGAACAGAGCATGTCCCAAGGACAGTTACCCGCTTCCAAAGATCGACAGTCTGGTCGACTCGACAGCCGGTCATGCTTTAATGAGTTTCATGGATGCCTATTCAGGTTTCATTCAGATACCCATGTGGAAAAAGGATCAAGAAAAGATGGCCTTCGTCACTGATCAAGGGTTATTTTGTTACAAGGTGATGGCGTTTGGGTTAAAGAATGCACCGGCTACATTCCAGCGCATGATAAACACAATTTTCATCAACCAGATTGGTAGGAATGTAGAGGCATACATTGATGACATGATAGTCAAATCCAAGCTATAGACGGATCACCTACTTGACCTCCGAGAAACATTCACCATACTCAGGCGGCACTGGGTCATGCTTAACCCAAAGAAGTGTGTATTTGGTGTTGAGTCTGGGAAGTTCCTCGGATTTTTGATCGACCAAAGGGGCATAGAGGCTAATCCGGGAAAAAGTACAGGCGGTCATCGATATGCGGTCTCCCCGCACTGTAAAAGAAGTCCAGAAGTTGACCGGTTGCCTGGCGGCGTTGGGGAGGTTCCTCAGCCGGTCAGGCAACAAGTGCCTCTATTTCTTCCAGGCCATCTGGAAGAGGTCCAGATTTGAGTGGGGAGAAGAGGCGGAAGTGGAATTCTAGAGGCTAAAGCAACACTTGCAGTCTTTGCAAGGCTAGTGAGCCCCCTACCCTAGGAGGTTCTCTACATGTACCTAAACGTCTCTGATCATTCCCTTAGTGTCGTCCTCCTTGCTGAGAGAGACGGAAAGCAGCTCTCGGTGTATTTCATCAGCCATGTTCTTAAAAATGCTGAGCTCCGTTACCCTATGATCGAAAAATTTGGGTTGGCCCTGTTCGTAGCAGTCAAGCGGTTGAAGCCTTACTTATTGGCTCACCCAGTGGTTGTATATACAGACCAGCCGCTCAAACGCCCAATGACCACCATCGAGTCATCCGGCAGAATGATCTAGTGGGTTGTTGAAATACAAAGCCTTGAGATAACTTTTGAACCCAGGCGGGCAGTGAAAGGTCAAGCGTTTGCCGACTTCATTGTCGAGATGACTAGACCGGTGCAACCGAAAAATCCTGATCAGGTTTGGAAGTTATTTGTAGAGCTCAGCTTCTTTGGTAGTAGGTGCGATATTGAAGGAGTTCAGGGCTAAGGACTGGAGCTTTATTCCCACTCCGGTGCCCTGCCCCAGCAAGCACCTACTCCTAACGGTCCAACTATATGGCGTCGGGCCGTTCCCCCGAAATCGAATGAAAGTAGGGTCGGGATATCCCCGCCCTCCGAACCGGACGTGAAGGTCTCCCCTCATCCGGCTCTCTGCAGGAGAATCTCCACTCACTGCTTCCCCATCTCCTTTTTTCTTTAGCACATCGGTTTGGATCCCTGGTGATATTGATGACCCGCTTACTATCTCCAGGCTAACTAATTTAAGGGTCGACGACGGAACGAAGAACTCACCCCTAGATACAGCTTTTTCGTACACGTTCACTCTTGAGAGCCAGCAGGTGATCGCTTTCGGCTTGAGCTTCCCCTCCTCTACGTTCTTGACAGCCCATCTTTGTTTTGTCTCAGTAGAGTCTTTCAGTGGCATGTCGACTTTCCTATCGAGCCCCTGCGTGTCCGTATAAATTTCTGACCGCACGGGGAAGAACTAGAAGATTCCACCTCTGGAAAGCGCCTACACCTAATGGCAGCCACCGACCTACAGTTATCCTTAAACTTCCGTGCTTGGTGGAGAAGAAGCGGGTAAAGTCTCCCAACTATATTTGAAAATGAATTGGTTATCCATAAAGAGAAAGAAAGCTTCCGGACTTGAAGAAAAGGGTGCCTACGAGACAGCTATGGTGTTGCACAGCAAAGTCTGTTGGGCAGCAGAAAATCCGTAATTAAGATCCTGAAGCGCGACAGGCAGAAGAGGACTCTGGAAGGAAGGTGTAACGGTAGGTGCCTGACTTTTGGAGTCGGGAAAGGCTGCTCCGAAGCTTACAGCATCTGGGTTGCACCACTTCTCAACAGATCTTGAGATCGACAAGGGCTAGGTCGATAGGGGTCAGGTTTGTTTGGCATCTATGCCTCCTGCCCTCCAAACAGTATGGGAGCCGCTGGCATATTTTGAGAGTGTTCTCACAGGTTCCGAAAAGGAAGAGGGGCGAAGCGCAGTGAGGCTAGCTTTTGGCATCCCCTAAGCCCTAAGAGAATGGATGTGCTTAGACGACTCTTGGAACTCGTACTTCTGGATCTCCACGGGGTTGAGGTCCTGGGTTCTTTCCTGATCAGGCTGGTCAGTGAGCTTAGCTCAACCATTCCGGCACAATATGAGGCGGGGTGGGCATCGGATTAGCAAGGGTTGGAAGATCTGGCCAAAGAAGGTGATAGCCCTGTTTTATGTTTGCTCGCGGTACAGTGAACGACTGTGGTGCAAGCATTATATGCCATTCTCCGGAAGGGGATAAGTTTGAATATGCACTACGGTTCAAGTTCCAAGCCTCAAATAATGAGGCAGAGTATGAAGCCCTGCTAGCAAGTATACGCATGTGTAGGGCGGCAAGGGCAAGAAAGGTTAGCGCCTGCTCAAACTCTTAGTTGATCGTTAGCTAGTACCATGGTGACTTCGAGGCCACCTATCCGGCTATGATCAAATATTTGCAGGCGGTTAGAGAAGAGGCTGCGTCACTTGACGAATTTCATCTAATTCAGGTGCCCCGGTCCGAGAATAACTAGGCGAATGCCCTTTCCAAATTGGCATCATCCGCCTCTTGTGATGCACCTAGGACAGTCTTTTGGGAAGTCATTGAGAAAAGAAGCATTGATCATGACCCCATTGGAATTCTAGACCGAAGTGCAACCTGGATGGACCCTATCTGAGCTTACTTGACAGACGGTACTCTGCCGGATGTCCCTTCTGAAGCAACAGCACTCAAGAAGCGTGCCCTGAGTTTTGTTATGCACCAAGGGGAGCTCCTCCGGAAGGGGTACCTACAGCCGTTCTTGAAGTGTGTAACCCCGGAAAGGGGAAGAGAAGTCCTAAAGGACCTGCACGCGGGTTTTTATGCCTCACACATATGCGGCATGTCCTTAGCAAGAAGAGCCAGACGGCAATGGTATTTTTGGCCCACTCTTGAGGTAGATGCCACGGATTTGGTGAAACGGTGTGACAAATGCCAAAAGTTCGCCCGGTTGATACATCGACCGGCAACTGACCTGACAGCCACAGCCCGGTTCCGTTTGCAATGTTGGGCATGGACATTCTGGATCCTTATGCGCCTGCATCAGGCGGTCGCCGCTACATTCTAGTGCCAGTGGACTACTTCACCAAATGGGTTGAAGTAGAGGCGGTTAAAGGCATAAAAACAAAGGATGTGATCTCCTTCATCTAGAGAAACGTCATTACCCGGTTTGGGGTTCCAGTGTGTATGGTTTTTGACAACGGACCACAATTTGAAACGCCTGTCCTTAAGAGTTGGTTGGGGGATCAAGGAATCTCCCATTGTTTTGCATCCGTTGGCCGGCCTCAGGCAAACGGGCAAGTTGAGGCTTTTAACAAGCTGATCTCAGACGGTATAAAGAAGAAGGTGGAAAGAGCCGGTGGACTATGGGCAGAGGAATTACCTCATGTCCTTTGGGCCATCAGGACAACCGAAAAAGGGGCAACCGGTGAAACCCCATTTCTTATGACATATGGCAGCGAGGCGGTACTCCCCAGTGAGCATTATGAGCCAACCCTCCGCATCATGCTGTATGATGAGGAAGCCAAGTGGGAAGCCATGCGGCTTGCACTGGATGCTCACCCAGAGCGAAGGGGAAACGCAGCCTTGCGTCATGAGATTTACTGTCTGAGAATGACCAGAGCCTACAATAAGCGGGTTCACAAACGACCCTTGAAAGTAGGAGATTTTGTGCTTCGCAAAATGGAAGCAACCGGTAGGGCCGATGAACAAGGAAAATTAACCCCGAATTGGGAAGGACGCTACCGGATCTTTGAAGAAGTACGAGACGGCACATACCGCCTGGAAACCCCAGACGGTAGAAAGCTGCCTAGAACTTGGAATGTAGACAATCTCAAAAAGTACTACTTCTAGGAATTGTATAGCTTTTGTAAACTTCTGCATGATTAATGAGAAAAGTTACTACATATTATGTTTACATACGCCATGTCTTGTGCTTACCACAAGCGGCTCTTCTTAAAAAAAATTTCCATGCGCCATGTCTTGTGCTCAACACAAGCGGCCCCGAGAACAAACGAATCATCCGGTGACACCCATATGGGTGAATTCATCGAAGAGAACATCTCCCATTTGGGTGGAAAATTGTTCTAGTTATCAAACTTCAGGCAGCCCTACCCGCCTGAATGATCCATTGAACCAAAGAAACGCAGGGTAGCATTCCCAAACATGCATCCGGCTTGCTCTTTGGAAAAAGTATCACCTAAGGCTGGTCTCAAAACAGACAGCCGGTACCCAATGTCGCCGCCTGACTCACTAAGAGAAGGCAGGCCTCAAACATTTGGTTCAGGCCATAACCTATGCAAAGGTGTCCTTGCAAAAGCCCAACCGGCAAATGGACACCCTAAACCTACGCAAAGGCCTTTACAAAAGCATCAGCCGACAAATCAGTAGAAACCGGCTGGCATTCATTCTGATGTTTGCACTGAGCTAAATTATTAATAGTTGTACTATAGCATATGGATAGCCGCCTGGCACCATGTCACTTTTGCCAGCCCCCTATCCAGGGGCAATTACCCTAACCCAACCTAGTCCGGTTCAGGTTCGTGCGGTAATATACTTGCAAAGAGTAAACAATTTTTAATTTTTTGCAAAGAAAGTGCAAAAGAAGTTCATTCAAAATCCGGCTCAGCCGGTGGAAATGTTTACAAATAAAATCGGCACAGCTGGTGAAAATGTATATTAATACTCGAAATAAAAAACAACAGCAGAATAATCCGACCCTTCCGTCGCTATTACAAGATAATGCACGGCACGCAGGCTGGGAGGTCGTTGCTATTCTATCTGCACAGTCACCCGGTCAGCCTGAGCCTGATTCCCTTCCAGATGAGATGGGTCGGTGGTGGGAACGGAGCCGGGAACAACTTCATCCTCGACTGCCTCCTCGTGGCCAGCCGCTTCCTCCTACATCCGCTTGAACTCCGCCTCAACCCACTATTCATAGGGTTCAGGCACCGGCTTGCCCTCCTCCTCAGCCAGAATGGCAAGATCTGCGTATTTGTAGGCGAGCTCCCAAACGTTGAAGTCTGTACCCGGATGGATAATGGAGAACGCCCTCTTCATCCGGTTTTCGTAGTCCTACTCATTCTCCTCAATGAGCCGGCTCTGTTCAGCTTCAAGGGTGGCCTGGAAGTTGCCCTGTGCAGCAGCCGCTTCTTTGACTAGGCGGTCATTTTCTTTTTGCAGGCGGGCGCTGGTCTTCTCTACCTTGTCCAGCCGTTTGAGGGGCTATTCATGCTTCTTGAGCTCATCTTCGGCATTGTCCAAGGCCACCTTGAGGTTATCCGCCTTGGTCTTGGACTCAATGAGGGCTTTTTGGAGGGTCTTGACCTGGTCCACCTGTCGCATGATTATAGATTTAGTTTCTAAGTCATGCACAATCATTGAATATTCAGCAACGTTATGTGCGTCATCCGCAGAACGTTTGGCTCTTCTTACCTCCCCTTGTTTGCGGATGTAGGATTTCTTGAGCCCCTCCACGCGCAGCAGTGCCTGTAACAACACGACCGGTGTTAGTAGAAAAACCGGGTGCGCATAATACAAATAAAATGCTGGGTGGGCACTCGTAAACTTACATCATCCAGCTCGACCATTACACGATCGTCATTGAAGGTGTGGATCCCAGGGATCGCCTCCTTCTCGTCCCGGGGGACGGCTTTCAGCATGGCCCGGGCATACTGAGTTGCATCTAGCCAGCGGGGGGAATTATCTGCACCAGAAACAGACGGTGAGAAAGCTACATATGCTCCGCCTACGGACAGCCGGCTGATCGGAGAATCTCCCGACTGAGACTGAGAATATGACTTAACCCGCATGGGTAGGTCAAGCAGCATGAGGTTGAAAGGGTTTGTACCTTGTTGTTGGAAGCCTCTCTAGCCTCCGGCAGAAGATGGACTGGTTGTGGTCCTTATTGGTGTGACCTCTTTCGAGGCCTTTTCAGCATTAGACCCGCCTGAGGTCTTTATTGATTTATCGTCGGTAGTAGCCCGGGCGGTTGAAGAAGTTTTCTGCACCTTAAGTGCAGGCTCCTCAATAGTCGGCCTTGGCCGTATCTATTTTTGCAGGGAGCGAGGAGTTTTGCTCCCATCCTGAAACGAAGTCACAAACGGTCAGGTTAAGAAATAACCAAAACAGAAGTACAACAAACGAAGTCAAGAAAGAGTCAGGCGGTCTAACCTTTTTAGCCGCCTGAGCGGCAAGTTTCTTCTCCAGATTCTCCTTCCGGATGTCTGAAGCTTTTTTAGCGGGTGTTTTGGCGGTGGGCAACATGTTCTTTGCTTCTTCTGCAAAACACAAATCAAATACGTTCGGTCAAGATCAGAACAATATCACAAACGTTACAATCAAAAGAAAATTGCTAGCCGGCATAAAATTAACCGGCTAAGGCTCTTAACCTACGTCTTTCGAACATGCTGCTAAGCCCGCAGGCGGACAAGAAGCACTCGTCCTTAAAGAATTCATGTTTGGGCACCCAGTTTTTGGGCACCCTTATTATCTCTCCGGTTGAGAGAGTGGAGGAGACTAGCTCAAAGAATCCGGAGTCCAGTATAGCCTCTCTATCGTTCTCTAGTACTAGGGGCAACCGGCACTTCTGCCCTAAAAGTTCTGGTTTCCGGTTGTAGATCCAGAACTCCCTATTCTCCTCTTCAGTCAGAGCTTTAACCAGATAAAACCGGTTCTTCCAGTCCGACCATTTAGACGGCTTATCCAGCGTCATTAAGTATTGGGGATAAGTCGTCAAAGTGTACCAGGCTCTCCAGCCGCCTGGGCTTCTACTCAAATGGTGCATATGGGCAAATGCCTCCCAGTCGGGGTTGAGATCCTGCATCTCACAGGCGGCGATATACCCGAGTATGTTCACTCAAGAATTAGGGGTGAGTTGCCAGACGCCTAGGCAATATCCCCTAAGTATGGCCTTTATTGTGTTGTGCAGAGGGAAGCGGAGCCCGGCCAGGAAGGCCGCCTCATAGCACCCAAACCAGCTGTTTGCATTGGGTTGGTCGTCCTCCCATACAATCGTTCCAAACTCCGCCGGTATTGACAGCTTAAAACCCCCTCCTAGCGGCCGATTGGTGACAAAGTCCGTCAGGGAGGACCACATAAGGGCCCTGTCCTTAGTAGACACGACAATCATGAAAGGGTCGTTTCTACTTTGCCAGGTAGGCCTCTCCGCCTCCTCGCTACCTTCAGACGAGGTTAGGCAGCTAGTGCTACTGCTTTTAATACGACCGGCATCAGAGTCGGATGGGGAGTTGGGATCCTCGTTGACGGATTCTGGAAGCTCAGCCTCCTGAGCAGGGGAAGTCTCCTCGTCGTAGAAGCCTAAAATGCTATCGCTTGGGGTGTCGGGGATTCCCTCGGGTGAGTCTCTAGCCACCTCGTGTGGGGCTCGTCTCTAAGGCGACAACTCGTCTGAGTTCCCGCCTCTATAATTGGGGTCCATAGTTGTTCCCCTAATCCTTGCCATCGTGTCCTGCACAGACACGGAGTCGGTCGATATAGGCGTTGAAAAGGGGAAATTCCAAAGATCAGAGGCGGCAGATCCAGTTCTAGACTCAGTCGTAGTAATTGACTGGCTGAGTTCACAACTATGTTCCGGGTATGGGTATAAAGGGTCCATCTACTTATGGGACTAATAAATAAAAGCACAAGTAAAAGACGCAAACGAAAATTCATGGAAAAGCTAGAAGGAATAGAGACGGTACCTAAAGAAAGGGAGAATTTGTTGAAACCTCAAGAAATTTCTTGGGGATGCTTGCGAAGACACAGATGGTCTAAAAAGCGGCTGAGTTCCTTTGAGTACCCTCTCGAAAATCCTTTGCTTGCTCGCAACAACGCAGGCGATCTGAAAACCGGTTGATCTCAACTATCAAAATTTCCGTCTGCTCTCAACTCTTAAATGTCGGATGCTCTCAAATTCAAGAAATTTCGCGAGGTGTCGTAAATGAGGGCTCAAGGGCGCCTTCTCCTATTTATAGGATTTGTCCCAGAAGGTGAAGAGTCGCGACCCTTCCCCTTCTTCTTTTCCCTCCTCTTCCTTCACTTAGAATCTGAAGAGATTCAAAAAAAAAAAAAAAACCGTCAGCACCCGTGAGGGGCAAATGTTTGGGGTAAAAAAATACCCCAGACAAGTGGCCCTATGGCAAAGTGACACGTGGCACCCAGCCATTGGTCAGCAAGGCTCCAATCCCCTACTGACACGTGTCCAGTGAACCCTAAATGGGGAACCAAGACTCCTCCACTATAAATAGTGGAAGGATCCTCATTAATTGGGCATAAAAAAGAAATACATACACCAATCCCGAGCAATATTAATTGCGGAATTCTCCCATTACGCGAGAAGTAATTTCACTATTTACGCACACTTTTCCTCCTGTACGTTACTGTCTTGATCGTCGGAGGCGGGTCTCCAGCTAACCGGAGACTTCGTGGTTTTGCAGGTACAAGCGTTGAAGGGCACTCTCGGAATTGTAACTCTCCCGCATGACACATCAAAAAACCCCGAAACAATATTTATAGTAATTATGCATATTTACACAAAAACGCAACCATAACATACACCAAAATCAAACAATTAATGCTGTAATTAGGTTATAGCACAGACAACACCAGCTTCTTGGACTAACCTTTCTATAAAGGAAAAATTTATGGGAATAATCCCACCTTTGGGCCGTTCGTTTTTAATAATCCCACATTTGAGATATTATTTAATAATCCGACCATTATACTCAATCTACTCCTAATGGTCTCAAGTGACCGGGAACCGATTGAGTAGGTAATTTTTTTTATTATGTTTATTTTACACGTGTCACAATTTGATTTGTCTAAAATTTAAAAAAAAAATTAAAAAAAAGTAAAATCAAATTAAAAAAATTAATTTAAAAAAAAGGGGGAGTCAGCCAGCCACCACCTCCACCAGCCCCAGCCACCGCACTTGATCGCCGAATTGCAGCAGATCGGATCGGAGCTCGAGGCTAGGGAGAGAGACAGAGGCCAAAATCGTGGCAGGGAGGCCGAACTCGAGCTAGGGAAAGGGGAGGGAGGCCGGAATCGGGAAGGAGATGGGGTTTTCGGCGGTGGTGAGATGAATTTATGGGTTGGAAAAGGGACCAGGGAAGAGGAGATGGCCAAAAATGTGGCGGGGGAAGGGGAAGGGAGGCCGGGATCAAGACAGGGAATGGTTTCGAAGGTGTTTGGTGTTTCATGGGGAGGGATACGGTGGTCGGCGCGTTCAGGGGGAGGGGTACGACGGTAGGAGCCGGGGTTTTCGAGGTGACGTTGCCTGGTTTCGCGAGGGCAGGAGGCGGGTTGGTGCTTCAGACGAGGGGGTTCAGGCCAACGCCGGCGCCGGCGCTGTCATTGGGGGTCCTGGTTACCGGAGCCACGGGGCAGGGGTGTCAGGGGCAGCGGGGAAGGCTTGGGCTGGTGGTGGTTTTGTAAATAATTATTTATTTTATTTATTTTTTCTTTAAAATTTATCTAAATATTATCATTTTTTTTATTTACCAATCACAGGCCGCCACGTGTCATGATAACAAGTTACATGACCGGTTGGGACCATTAAAAAAGAATGGGGGGTAAAGGTCGGATTACTAAATAATATCTCAAAGGTAGGATTATTAACAACGAATGGCCCAAAGGTGGGATTATTCGCATGAATTTTTCCTTCTATAAAAGGTGAAAGATGGGCAACTTCAGTTTTAATCTCTATTATGCACTTTACTTTTATCTGTCTCTAAGTCGGAGTCAAACCCATGTTTTAAGGGTACCTTTTTTTCAATCACGCACAATTTAGGTCTAGAGTCATTATGTGGGAATACATTTACCTCGTGATAAGCATCAATGTTCAAGCTAGCTTTATTAAGTAGTTCTTTGCTTAGTTTTGCAAGTTTATGTAGAGCACTAGTTGCAGCATCGACTTTGAGCTGAGCAGCTTCCAGTTGAAGCTTAGAGGTAGCTTTATCTTGGATGTTAACTGATCTTATGTAAGTCATAATGGCTAGTTGGCTACTGTAGAATTGCAGATTGTTAAGGTGGTAAGAATTAGAAGAGCCATTCAAATGCTAGCTTTCTTGTTTGGTGGGTTAGAAAAATGGAGGGTGTGTGAGGCTGTCTTATTTGGTGAGTGATTATTGTAGATGTTGTGGATTATTGGCAATTTGCATGCTTTTAGAAGCGGTAGAGGCATGAGTGGAGGGATAGCTTGGATTTGCAAGAACGAGAGGGGTGGGAAGCAAAAACATTAAGGGGGTGTTTGGTACGGGATTTTTATAGGCTTGGAAACGGAATCAGATACCGTTTCCGTTAGAATCTGTTTGGTTGAGGAGTAAAGTAACAAATCACGTTTCTTAGTGGTAACCCATTCCACTACTTTGTTTCCTGTAAAAAAACTGGAGAAACAAATCACGTTTCTCTCTTCTAGCCCAAAAAACACACACAGCTCAGCCTCTTCTCTCTCATCTTCTCCGACTTCTCATGCGACATTCTCCCAAAGAAATGTCGAAACTCCAGATTTCGTTCCCTGGTCAAAGCTCTAGATTTCGCTCAAGTTAGGTATGTTATCTCAAAACCCTAGATTTTGAATTGTTGTTGAATTTATAAATATTTCTATTTGATTGATTGTATATTTTGATTTTTCTATCTCGAAATGCATGATTGATTGCAATATTATTTGAGTTTTTATCTATATTTTCGTTTGAATGTTTGATCTATTTATTAATTGCTATTTTCGATTTATGGTGTTAATTTCTAGAGTTTTTTCCCTAATTTTTCTGATTTATTTGAGTTTTAAATTTTTCAATTGAATTTTTTGCTTTTTGCTACATGATATTGAGGTGTTACAGACCGTGAAACCACACAATTTGAGTCGTTGAAGTTTTGATACCGTGATTTAAAATACATGTCATAAATCTCATAATCATTGTAGAAGCCAAAATTTTGCAATGCTAGAATACCAGAGTCATACTGAAGCTTGATAAAAGTAAACAACCATATATTTGAAGTAAAGCAAAATGATGTTCATTACAGTAAATCAGTGTGATAAGAATGACAGCAAATTTGTAATAAGATTATCAATTAATTAGTTAAAACCCTGTCCCCTTATACTTTATCCTGTTAAGAGTGTTAACAGAAGCAAGAAATTATGTTTAAACATTGCTTAAACAACTGGCAGTATTATATTAGCCTTGATATATTGTAATGTATATGAAATTTTGTACTGCAGAACTAATTTTCTGTACCAAAAAGTTTAATTGATTCCTTTCCATAGTTAAAACAAACAAATGTAAAGGTAATAGCTAAATGGTTCCTTTCCCCCCTCTTATTTGTTTCCTTTCCACTCCGTTTCCATTATCCGAACCAAACGCCACCTAAGTGTACTATGCTGACAAACAGCAGGCTGTAACTATGGAGCTCTAATAGAAGCCTTGAGAGAAGCAGGTGTGACTGGAAATCATCACATCAAGATAGAAACCAACATCAAATATTTAAAAGTTTGTATTATTGTTTGCAGTCATATTGATGGTTTGTGTAACTAATGTGGCAAAGACTTCTTTAAAAAGTGCACTGGGTGAAATTGAGAATGAATGCCCTATCTTGCTCAAAGCTTCCTTTGGTGTTTAGGTTTAAAAATACAGAAGATAAATAAGGTTCAAACAAGTGATTCCTACATCAATTATCTCTAAATTGAAAGTAAACTAAATCTAATCTAAAGCAAATAAAAATGACTTTAAAGTAATCCTATTAGCTCAAGCGGGAGAGTAATTCGCGGATGCATAGAGGTGTAGGTTCAATTCCTACATAAGTTATCTCTAAAAGTAAATATTATACACTCTAAAGTAATTCAAAATATCTTAAAAGTAACTAAAAAATATCTAAAAATAAATCAAATTAGCACAAAGATATATACGAAAATTTAATTGGATTTTTTTATTAATGAATATGGAGTCTTTATTATTATAGTATTAAAACTCTAAATTATTGACTTTCATATGCTTACAAGCAAGCCCGACCCTGGGCATAGGCGAGGAGTGCGGTGGCCTAGGGCCCACGACAGTTGGGGGTCCAATTTTGAAAAATCATCAATAGTTAAAAATGATATAAATTCATTTTGATGTAAAATATTATGTTACTTATCCTTGTGGATCAGCGGTTGAAAGCTTTAAGAGAAATCTTGTTTGGACATTTGAGGTCTTGAGTTCGATTATGTTAATCGGCTGTTTATTTTTTTACTTTGTTTTTCCCCTTTGTTTATTTTTTTTCCTCTATTGTTTCCTGTTCTCCCCCTTTTTATATGATATGAGTTTTAAATGTGTTCCTTTTTTTCCTTATTTTTCTTGTTTGTTTGTTGTCTCTTTAAATATTTATGGTAATGTAATAATTCGTATACTATTAATGAGTGTTTTTTTTTTTTTTTTCAAAAAAAAAAATTTATTATCATATACTTGCATCATTTATATTGCCAAGATCATTCCAACTATTAACATCATTATTGAATAAGTAAAAATTATGTGAAAAAAACAAATTGATATTACATCAAGAAAAATCTAATACTCCATAATATTTTACCTTACTAAAATTTTTCTCTTAAAATATAAAACATTAAACTTAGTCAAAGTACGTAGAATATAAAGGACCCTTATGTCTTGTTTCGCCTATGGCCTAAAAAATGTCATGTGCCTGCTTACAAGATGAAAAGTTATAATAAATAAGTAGCATGGAGCTCATTGTAAAGGTTTTCAAATTAAAAGTAAACAATACAATACTAGAAGTAAATTAAGAAGAAAATAAAATGAAAATTCAATTGTATTTGTATAACGAAGTCATTGAAAGTGATAAATGAGCTTAGAAACCGAGCCATTTCCTTTTATATCGCTCTAAAAATGAGTAGTAATCAACCAAAAGAAAAGTATATGAGTTAAGGTTAAAGTAATGGTTTTCAAATCAAGAGTAAATAAATCAGTGTAAAAAGTAAATTGATTACTTTTCAGGTATAAAACTAATTAAACAAATATAGATATAGTTTCAATTAATAATTTAACCTACGTGGGACTTGAACCCACATCCTTTGCGCATTTGCACAATGCTCTACCAGTTGAGCTAGTCGGCTAGTATATATTAATATAAACATTCGAAGTAAATAAAAAGTAAATAAAAGAATTGCAAAAGTAAATTAAAAAATCGCAAAAGTTAAAAAAAAATCTAAAGAAAAATATGCAAACTTTTGTAGTAAAGCAAAGCAACATAGAGAATTGAGCAACATTTGTAGTAAAAGAAAATTATTTAAAAGTAAACCAAACACTCTTAAAAGTAAATAAATTAATCTATAAAAGTATCTATATAAGGCTATAAGCTAGTGTAAGGATTCATCTGGCACTCAATTAAGCTTTACATCCTTACACTCATTTACTTTTACAACCTTACATGAAAGACTTTGCAAAATGAGATGCAAAATATACATTCCTAGACTTTTAACATGAAAATCCCAGACTTTTCTTTGCAAAACAATCCATCAGTAGACATTTCCACTCATTTTCAAGAAAAAGTGATTTGCGATCACGCAAATATAACCAAATAGTGTGATATAATTGCAAAGATAAAAAATATACGAAGTATAAGATACAGAAACAGGGAATAATTAATTCACGAGAGGCTCAATTTCGACTATTTTCTAAAACTAACATTGATCAGAGATATATATATCATCCACACTATGCAAACAACTGAGAGTATGAAAACACCTTGATATACCCTCTATACAAAACTTGCTAGTACACTATAGTACTAAGACTATAAGAGCACCTTCTTTGTACCCTCTACACTAGTTACACATGTAAATTAACCCCATCCAAATGCACCCACCTATATAGAGAGTAGTCTACTATATAGGCCCTCATACACAACTACAAATTCACTCCACTCTAGATAACTTTAAGCACCTATAAAATATGCTACCAATACACAATTACACACATACAAAATACGGTACCAACAAATCAAACCACAAAATTAAATAGAGACATAAGATTAAAGTCAATAATATAAAGTTAAAAGTAAATAGATGTGCCATAATAGTATAACACTTTAAATCGAGAAAAAAAAATATAAAAAATCAAATTGATTTATATAAAATCAATCTAAAATCTATCAAAACAAAAAATACAATAAAAGTAAAATTAATTCTCTACCTAGGACCAAAAATTCTGAGAAATCTTAACAAAAACCGTAGCAAAATCTTAACAAAATTGTAACAAAATTGCTCAAACTAAAAATAACCAAAACCCTAATTTTAGTTTCAAATTCATAAAACCGCAATTTTAGTAATTGAAATCACAAATATACAAACAAATGATTGTAAAAACTCTAATACATTAATCAAAATCACAAAATGTGAAACCCTAATTTTTTGTAATCAAAATCACACAATCTTGATTTAAAATTCAAATAAAAGCATAGAAAACAATGAAAATCAAAATAACTTACTTGGCATTAAATATACGAGAACTGCAAATGATAATGAAATTTGTGAAGTTGCGAAGGTGATGAAGCGCGAACATAGAAATCATAAAAGAGCAAAGTAGCTAGAGAAAGAAATTCTGGGATAAAGAGAGAGAAAGTGGAAATAGAAACTAGGTAAGTTTAGGGGTAGTGATTCAACCTGAAATATGACCATTTTACCCTTAATGACACGGGTAAGATATCAACCGTTCGATGTGATGCAATCAACAACCAAGATGAGTTCCTAGTATATATATATATATATATATATATATATATATATATATATATAATATATATATATATATATATATATGTATATATATATATATGATTATGTGAGAACCAAGACCTATAATGAGAATTAGGAACTCATCACAACCGTTGGTCGCTCATCATCAGACAGTTGTCATCTTACCCGCTTCATTAAGGGTGAAATAGTAAATTTGGCATGTGAAATGAATTCCCATAAATTTGGCTGTTTTTTTTTCTCTTTCTCTCTCGTCTTCACACTTTCTCTCTTTTCCTTTGAAATCTCTCTCCTGCATATCAAGTTCATTCAAATTTTTCTTGGATCTTCATTGCCTTGTTATTTCTGATCAAGTAATTTGTTTGATTTTGTTTTTCTCTGTTCTTTTTATACAATTAGGGCTTGTGTTTACGAGTTTTGATTATTTCAAGTTTGAAATTAGGGTTTTCGCTATTTTTTGTTTGATAAGTGTGCGATTTCACTTATTTTGATTGTGATTTTGTTGTGATTTTTGTTGAGTGTTGTCACGAATTGATGTCTAGATAGGAGAATTTATTTTCGATTCAATTGTTGTTTTCTTTAACTAGGTTTTTTTTATTAGAACTATTATATAATTTTTATTTTGTATTGTGATTTCTCGATTAAGGGTTTTGTTTCGTGGTTTCCTGAGATGTCCTGCGGGAGAGTTATGTCACCAAGACTGGATCCTCGATGCTTGTACCTGAAATCAAACGAAAGCTCCGGTTGTTTGGAGTTCCGCCTACAACGCTCAAGTTGGTACTGGGTGGACTGTAGTAAATGCGGAAAAGTAATATAGAAGATCTTCTCGGATCCCGAGATCTGGTGAATCACTCTAGAGAGTGATTGATGTAATAAATAGGAGTGTTGTAAGAATTAAATGTCCCACCCAGGTTAATAAATAGAGGGCATGGGAGTTAGCACCCTAATCCATAGGTTATTTAACCTAGGTAATCATGCTGCGCCGTTTTTACGGCACCTCAGGATTGGAGCCCTTGAAGGCCGCCATTTCCCTAATGGTGGATGCCACGTATCAAACGATGAGTGGACCTATTAGGACAACTCTTAAGGTGACACGTGTTATCCTCAGATTTGTCCACGTGGCTAGTGTATTTTTACCCTAATCATTTGCCCCTCACAGGGGTGACGTGGCAAGCAATGTGACGCTTGTGACACTTGTCACTCTTGCATTTGGTGACAATTTTTAACTGTTCTCCTTTTGGGGAAATTACAAGGATGCCCCTAAATTTATCCCTTTATAAATAGAAGTTTACCCCCCCTCATTTTTGACATTTTGTTTAAATATCTAGAGAGAGAAGCAGAGAGATCTAAGAAAGAGAAAATTTATGATGACCGTCTGACATCATTGTTTGATACAGCCGGTCAACGCCTTGCTTTCTCATTTTTGACATTTTCTTTAAAAATTTCTTTAAGGTAATCGTCCCTCTCTCTACTCTATATCTTGTCCTTTTTTTACTGTTTGTGCTTGCTTTCTTAAATAATGGCTTCACCAACACACACGGCACATCGTAGGACAATTGTCTGCCGGTCACCTGGTACGGCTGAGTCTAGGAATGGGGGTGCCGTCTCTGGGTGCTTGGACTTCCCTTGTTCTTCCCCGAATCCGACTGTCTTTGTGTCTGTGCAGGACACTATGGCTCAGACAAAACAGACGGCTACCGAGCCAGATTATAGGGAAGACGACATGTTGGAGGTGCCAGCTGATGAGGTCTTTGACCATCCCCCAGGTTCACCGAGTAATCAAGGGGACTTAATGTTAGAGGAGTTTGAGGAGAGAGCCAATGAAGAGTCCAGCTCTGGTTCCGACACTAAAGACGCTAATAGCTCACCTCAGGCGGCTGCCGAGAGTAAGGAGGATGATGAGGCAACCTCCTATCCTGAGTAGACGAACCCGTTTGGGATCCGTGTATCGGCTAGAAATAGATCAACCATGGAGACAAATTTGGCCGCCTATATTAGCAAACTTCCCCTAGGTGGGGATTACCTCATCCTGGTGCCTCTTGAGAACGACATTGTTGTTTGGGATGAGGATCAGCCAAATGCCGACTGCTATTTCGGTTGTTATGAGGCGGCGATCAATGCCGGTTTGCGCTCCTCCTTCCACGATGTTGTGAAGGGTATTTTGAGGGGGTACAACTTGGGTGTATGGCAACTCACCCTCAATTCTTGGGTGAACATCTATGGATACGTTGCCGCCTGCAAAATGCAGGATATAAAGACTGGCTGCGAGGCATTTGCAAGAATGTATTATTTAAGTCGTGCCTCATGCGGTTGGCGGGCGTGGTATACTCTGACAACTTATCCAGAGTACTTGATGACGCTTGATAAAAGGTCCAAGTGGACTAACTGGAGAAATAAGTTTTTTCTCATCGCTTCCCCTAACAGGCAAGATAACCAAGACTTTAGCCAGTAGAATAAGAAACCTGACCTTCTAGGTAAGAAGTGTGCTTTGCCACATGTCCCAAAATAGGGTGGGACCAAATATTAGAGCCTGACTTTTTCGGAGTCACCACTATGCCATTGTCAAACGGCAAGCAAATAATAGTGCCCAAGAATTGGGTTCCTAAATATGAGTAGTTAAAAGACGAGTGCTTCCTTTCCGCCTATGATCTTAGTACCATGTTTGACAGAAGTGCGTAGGATAGCCACCTGACATTGTTTTATGCTGTATCTAATGTTTACTTGTTTTGTATTTCTTGCTTCGTCTATTTTTGTCTAACAGACGACCTTTTTGCAGAAATGGACAAGGAAATGCTTTCTCCAAACAAGATGCCTACAAATTCGACTGCCCAAATCCGAAAGGAGAACTTGGAAAAAAAGAAATTCCAGCATGCGACAGCTCAGAAAGAGCTTGTAAGTTTTTTGTTTTGTTTTTGCTTTTTTAGAGTCGGCAAGTGCCGGCTGTTATTGACATGGTGCCATTCTTTCAGGATGGGAACAAGGGGCCTCCCAGATTTCTTCAAAAGATGATTAAACGGATCTGGAGGATAAGGCCAAAGGCTTTTCCAAGTCAAGGAAGGTGTCCTTTTCTCAGACAGTCCCTACTCTTCCTTCTAGCAAAAAGGATTGCCCCTCTACAAGCAGAAAAGGTTTGAAGAGCTTTGGTCTTGGGATTAAACTTTCCAAAAAAGAGCCGAGCGCCTCACTGGCGCTAAAGAGTGGCGAGACACTCGTTGCTACATCCGGTTCTACAGCATCTAGCGGAAATCTAAGCCGTCAGCAAAGATCCTAAGGTACAGCCGCCTCACTTGTCCTTCCTTGGCCCATACGGGTCAGGTATTAGTCTTATCCACTGTCAAAAGATTCTTCAGGCAGCAACCGATAATCTATTGGAGCCGCTTACGCTGCATTATCACAAAATCTTCCTTATGCTGCAGATCTCTCCCCTTATGGCCGGATGTCTAGCAGTTCTCCAAGAGGATGCTGAAGTTAATCACCAAGTCTAAGAAGGAATCCATCCCTAGGGTGCACTCGGCCAATTTTGAACGCATCACTGCCTTGTTGGCTGAGGTAACTTAGCTTAATTTAGGCTTTTAAGCTTATTTTGCATTTGAGAACCGACTGAATGCTTGACTTGCCGCTTGTGTATTGGAGGCAATGCTGAGGGTTGACGAGCTCAAGATGCCGTTTGCCAGGAAAACAGAGGAGGTAAGGGAAGCTAAAGTCCGCACGGCTGAGGCTCTTGACTCTACTCAATACCAAATTATTATTCATGACATAAAAACTAAGGTACTGTCAATTTCTCGGGCGGAGACTATCAAGGAGTTGACTAAAGAGCTGGAGGCGGCTAGAAAATAAGCGCCTGACTTGGAGGTTGAGCTCAAGAATGCTCAGTCAAACCTCAAGGCCCTCCAGGGTGTTAATACTGAAAACACCTAGCTTCGGGCAGACGTCAACAAGTACAAAAATGAATTGGCCCATGTGCAAAGCTGGCTCATTGAGGAGAATGAGAAAGATCGTGAAACACACATGAATATTACGTGGGAGCTTGTCCATCCGGGCTCCGAGTGGGGGTTCTCTGTTCTACGGTACAAGTATGCTGGCCTGGTATTCAATGCCCAAGCTCTAAGGGAAGCTATGCTGAGTTCGTTTGATGAATGGGCTAACCAGGAAGATCTGTCCGAGGGAGAGCAAGAGGAAGATGGGGAAAAGAAAGAAGAAGTAGAGAACTAGGTTGAGGATACACTGGTTAACTCAACTACACTCCCGCAAGGGCAGGATGATCGGTGGATAATAGGTCGTTAGTCTGCTATCGTAGATCAAATTTACAATTTATATTCGTAACCTAACTCTATCAAGTTCACACTAGATAGTGGCAAGCTAGGGTTGAACCACAAGGACTTAGTGTATTAATTTGAGGTAATTAAACTAGTAGGAAGGTTGTAAGATAGAGAGAGAAACAACTAAATGCTACTTACAGCAATTAACAAGATACTAGGGAAAGGGGAATCCAATTACATCAATGAATTCAACAACAAACTGCAATTAGATGATCATGATCTCGATTAGGAACGATTAATACACTCAACTCACTCTCGTACAATTAAGCATGTTAATTATCCTATTAAGCTAATTCACTCCCGCGCAACTAGCCTAGTAAAGGTATGGAAGAATCTAGACTCTCAATCAACTCACTGTTGCACAATTGATTGAAAGCACAATGAAGAACCTAGAATCAATTAGCTAAAAAGATTCTAGTCAATGTAAGCATCATCCAAACAAAATAAACAAGATTCAATTGCATACTAACCACAACGAATCACTCAATTCATCAACATAACCTTCATCCATTTCCCTAGAACAAAATCTAAGCAAACATAATAAAGAAAACATGGGAAAAAAGATTAAACCAGAATCAAACCAAGAATCAAACAACCAAACTAATTAACTACTGTAATCAACAATAAATTATACAAAAACAAGATTTAAACAAAGCAATAAAGGTGAGAGAAACTTAGAAAAGCTCATTGAATAGATGAGAAGAGAATTCACAAAATTTCTTCTTCAACCTCCAAAATCTCCATTGAAATCCAAGCTTTCTCTCTCTAAAACTACTCCTAAACTATAGAGAGAAAATCCTAATCTAATCCTAATCCTATTTAGAGGAAAGAGAAAAATGTGAAAACTTTTTTAAGGAAGTATAAGAAGTCCTCAATTTATATTAAAAGAAGAGAAAGAAGGAAATCCGGATTTTTAGACCCTCTTTGTCGTACCCTCTCCTCTTTCTGCCACGCCCATGGCTAGGCCAGGAGAGGCCTCTACGACCCCTCTCCAAGGCACCTCCAGATTTTGCAAAGGCTGGGAAGAAAAGAGGGTCGCGCCCGCGGCAGTTGCGCAGCCTGACAGTGTCTTGAAGATCCAAACGGCCATAACTTCTGTTTTATGAGGCCTCTTGGGGAGTGCAAACACAGTTGGAAAGACCTTCAAGTCTAGTTTCAAAATAAATTTGAATCCCCTTAATCCAATATGTAGATCAAAAGTTATGGCTGAAAGAGTGAACATGACTCGTTTTAAGGCCTTCTACGAGCTTCAAGCATTCTTTCCTATGAGTGGGGTCTCGACGCTGATGTGGAATGTTGGAACATGAGTCGTTGCTGGAGAATCGACGCATCATCTCTTCATACCTCTTTTGGTTTCTCCTTTCTATTTCGGCCAATCAAGTCTCCATCTCGACTTCCATTTCACTCTGCATAGCTTGCACCCTCTCCTCCAACCTCTACTCCACCCTCTAGTACATCTGATCCCGCATCTAGGAAAGAAAGGAAGGCGTGTACTGCTGGGAAGACTTGGAACCCTTTCGGCTGCCGTAATACAGCTCCGCACCTTGGCCAAGTCCCTTCACACGACCCTTCTTGTTTTGACCACCTACAGTTTCCCAGTACAACTCATTTGGACTCTTTTGAATCCCTTGGGTGCTTGCTTCTTCAACTTTCTTCTGGTAGGCCTCCTACAAGATATACATATGAAAAGTTGCACAAATTAAAGATGTAAGTTAAAATCAAAATTCTTTGCTTATTTTCTACATTTCTTACTAAATGAATCATTTCTTTGTCATACCATGTTTATTACAGATAGTTTTAGATGTATATGCCTTGAAATCACAAAAAAAAACCGACTCCCTAAGTTTTAGGGACGATTTTGACCCAAATAGAACCAATTGAGGCTTATATGACCTATACTTTGCCTATTTTCTACATTTCTGACCAAATGAACCATTTCTTTGTCATAACATGTCTATTATAGGTATTTTTAGATGTATATGCCTTGAAATAAAAAAAACAATCAAGTCTTTAAGGTTTGGGAGCGAGTTGAACCAAAATCCAACCAATAGACCCCTAAATGACCTATCATTTGCCTATTTTCTACATTTCTTACCAAATGAACCATTTCTTTGTCATAACATGTCTATTATAGGTAGTTTAAGATGTATATGCCTTGAAATCACAAAAAAAAAATCGGCTCCCTAAGTTTTAGGAACGACTTTAACCCAACTAGAACCAATTAAGGCCTATATGACCTATCCTTTGCCTATTTTCTACATTTCTTACTAAATGAATCATTTATTTGTCATACCATGTTTATTATAGATAGTTTTAGATGTATATGCCTTGAAATCACAAAAAAAACCGACTCCCTAAGTTTTAGGGATGATTTTGACCCAAATAGAACCAATTGAGGCCTACATGTTTTAGGGAAGTATACCAACGGACTTTTCCGTCGCAAAATTCATGTTCCGACGGATTTTTCCTACAAATCCAATTTCCGCCGGAAATTTTGAATTTTCCGAGGGAATTGCAGTCCGTCGGAAGAATTCCGTCGGAATTTAGACTATTTTTAGTAGTGAGCATAGAAATCAATCATAGAGTCCTTAAAAGAAGAATACTCATTATCTCCATCTCCTTCAAACATCCAACCTCCAAGAGAAACCACATCTTCCTCTCTATCTCAACGATGAACAATAACTCCCTCAACATCCTCAAAGCCTAGAGTCTCAAAACTATGCATGAAAGGATGCAAATTCATTTCAAACTCATTTCTCTCCCATGAAGCATTATCAATGAACTCACTCAAAAGGCTATGAGTTTTCATTACTCCTTCAATGAACACACTAGTCATAATCTCAAATGAATCCATATACGCATGGATCGAAGGGTCACAAACATGCAAGGTAGACTTATCAAGATGGGGAAAGAGGTTGGAATCCACAAAATCAACAATTTTTTCATTCTCAACTCCTCCACCATCATCCAAGGGACTCTCAATCTCTCTTGGTTTCTCAAATTCATCATCATCCTCCTCATGAAATCCCTCATCCAATATTGAAGACGGCTCACTCACATCCTTACCCAGGGTAGCTCTCAAAGGGGTGAATAAGGGGAATGAAGGAGCTCAAGCTCAAAAGGGGAATGAAAAGGATCAAAATCCTAAAAAATTCTCTCATCACAAGAAAATATCCCCTCACCTTTACACCCTTGGCCTATATCATCCTCAAAAGCTCTCTCATACTCCAAGTGAGGTGCTTCGCATCCATTTCCAACATCCCTAGCACTCATCACTTGGGCAAGTCTCACTTCTCTCACTTTTTGTTCCTCTTGAAGCTCTTGGACTTGTTGGGTGAGATATTTTAGGCTATCTGGGTATCAATGTTGTTTAGGGTAAAAATACCCTATGCCACGTGGTCCAGTAGAATGATGACACGTGGAAGCCCACCAGAGGCCCAACGAGATCCAACTGGATGATGACATGTGGCGTTGTACCTCCAATGGGGGAGCAGATCCTCATCTGCTATAAATAGAGGAAATTCCTCATTTATTACTCATTCATAAATACATAAACAAAACCCGAGCAATATTAATTGCGGAGTCTCTCTAAACCAGTGAGAAAAACCCATTTACTTTCCGTCCGTTTACCCATCCGGAATCATACTAACTTGATCGTCAGAGGCAGAACTCCACCCAACCGGAGTTTCGTGGTTTTGCAGGTACAGACGTCATGTGCGCATACTCAATATTGTTACTCTCCCGAGGGACTCAAGAAATATCCGAAACATTTGGCGCCGTATGTGGGGAGAGTACTACTGAGATGGCATCCGACACTATACCGAATGCAGAGGGCAGCCGGCCTAAGGCTGACCCTGAGGTCCATACGGACCATGACAGTGGTGACTACTATGAAGTCGACACCTACATGGCCCCAGATGGGTCATTTCGTTCCAGGCGCACCCGTTCCAAAGAAAAGAGGGAACGGGGCCAAGACAAAGCTAGACAAAGCAACCCAGGCGACAAGCACCCTAGGCAACCCTAGGCGGTTGAGGGCACAACCCCCGTCACTAGAGATGAACTCATGAATCTCATGACTAATTTTAAGGGGGAAATCAAAGACATAATCAAGAAGTCAACTAGCTCAAGTAGGGGTAAGTCGGCAAAGAAGCCCTCTTCCTCCGGGAAGAAGCAACTTAAAGACCGGGTGCCTACTCCACACCCCAAACCCAAGGGGACGGATGGGCCCCTGATCGACCTCTCTAAACTTCATTTCCCTAAATCAGGGTAAAAGAAGGCCATCCGACAAGTACATCCGGATGGATCTAAAAAGACTTACTCTGACGCCCGGATCTTCATCCAGGAAAAGAGAAGTCAGCACATGTCTGAGTCGGCTTCAACGTCGACCTACCGAGACAGTTTCCGTAATACTTCAATGAAGCATTCGGAGACGCATCAAGGGAGTCAGTCACGCGTCACATTCGCACGTACTGGCCCTCATGTTATCCAACAGGCTCCGTATGTGCCCCAACCGCCATACGCGCAGTATGGATCTCCATTTCTGTAGTCGGCTCCTTTTGGGGGTTAGGCGGCATATCATGTCCAGCCCATGGACTGGCAGCAACGGCTGCTAAACCTTGGGTAACAGCCTTCGGCTTTCTCTTGGGAAATAACCGAGGCGGCACAGCCGTCCAAGGTCAAAAATGTGTTGGTCGGTACCTACGACGATACTACCAACCTGGAAGACCACCTAATGGCATACACCAACCTCATGTAACTACAGGGGTTGGATGATGTCGCCTGGTGCAGATACTTACCGGCTACATTGAAGGGCATAGCCCAAAGATGGTTTGACAACCTGCCAGCCTAATGCATCAATAACTTCAAGACACTTGCATACCTGTTCGCGTCCAAATTCTCCATGAACATCCCTGCCAAAAAGACAAGTCTCGACCTAGGGGCTATTCAGCAGGGTGATAAGGAGGGACTTCGGTCCTATGTCAGGCGGTTCAATCTGTTGAGAATTCAGATTCAAGGGCTGTTTGACGAAGTTGGATACACAGACTTCTTCAAGTGTCTGAGGGATGGGTCAACCTTCAAGTTTGACCTGGTTTGCAAGAGGGTAGCTACCCTCCAGGAGGCGCTGATTGAGGCTGAGGCCTATATATAGGCGACGGAACTCTGCGCTGTCAAGCACTCGTCGGAACCCGAGCGGTTCGAAAAGAGAGACTGCCGGCCTACCCAGCCGGCGAAAAAGGAAGAAAAGAAAAGAAAAAAAGTCTGGGCAGCAGACCGCACTTCTTCATGATGATTAAGTTTGAGAGGGATGACGGGTCAGTCGGTGCCCTGCGCGGGGACCAAAAGATGGCTAGGGAGTGCTACCTCTCAAACATCAAGCCGACTGCTATAGCAGCCGCTCATAATGAGGAGCCCGTCGACCTTGACGACGAGGAAGTTGCGCCTGCTCCCAATGCAGCCGGCAAAAAGAGAAAGGCAGACCAATTGGCCCCCGCCAGAAAAGAAAAATAGCAATCACTGACCAGGGAAAGACCGGATGACTCCCGACCCCAGCCGGCGGTGAGAGCATTGATGTCGTCTTGGACGACAGCCGTCTTGACAGAACCGTCAAAGTTGGGACGGTTTCTTTTGAAAAGTTAGGGGCAAACTTGCTCCAAATTTTGAGAGAGTTCAAAGGTATATTCGTCTTTGAAGTGGAGGAGATGCCAAGCATCAACCTGGATCTAGCCGTCCACAAGCTCGCCGTTGACCCCAAAAAGAAGCCGGTTAGGCAAAAGAAGAGGGATCATGGAGAGAAGAGGTCTTAGGCGGCAGCCGTCGAGGTCAAAAAGCTCCTGGATGCCGAGTTCATTCGGCAATGTCACTACCCGGATTGGGTAGCAAATGTTGTCCTCGTCAAGAAGGCGAATGGTACCTGGCGGATGTGTGTAGATTACATATATCTGAACAAGACATGTTTTAAGGATAGTTATCCACTTCCTCAGATCGACAACCTAGTCGACTCTACAGCCGGCCATGCTTTGATGAGCTTCATGGACGCCTACTCAGGATTCCATCAAATCCCCCTATGGAAGAAGGATCAGGAGAAGACGACCTTCGTCACTGATCAGGGGTTGTACTGCTACACGGTGATGACGTTTGGGTTAAAGAATGCGCCTGCTACATTCCAACGAATGATTAACACAGTTTTCATTAATCAAATCGGAAGGAACGTAGAGGTGTATATTGATGACATGATAGTCTAATCCAAGCTGAAGGCGGTTCACCTAGCCGACCGCCGAGAAACCTTCACTACCCTCAGGCGGCACAAGGTCAAGCTTAATCCCAAGAAGTGTGTCTTTGGTGTTGAGTCTGGGAATTTTCTTGGATTTCTGATTGATCAAAGAGGCATAGAGGCCAATCCGGAAAAACTACAGGCGGTGATTGACATGATGTCACCTCGCACTGTCAAGGAGGCCCAGAAGCTAACCGGTTGCCTGGCAGCATTAAGAAGATTCCTCAACCGGTCAGGTGACAAGTGCCTTTACTTCTTCCAAGAAATTAGGAAGAGGTGTAGATTTGAATGGGGAGAAGAAGCTGAGGCGGCATTTCAGAGATTGAAGCAACACCTGCACTCTTTGCCAAGGTTAGTGAGTCCCTTGCCTAAGGAGGTTCTCTACACGTACCTAGCCGTCTCAGATCACTCCCTTAGTGCTGTTCTCCTTGCTGAGAGAGACGACAAACAGCTCCCGGTGTATTTCATCAGCCATATACTTAGAAATGCTAAGCTCCGGTACCTAATGATCGAAAAATTTGGGCTGGCTCTTTACAAAGCAGTCAACCGGTTGAAGCCTTACTTCTTGGCTCATTCGGTGATTGTCTACACTAATCAGCCACTCAAGCGCCCAATGACTACTATAAAGTCATCTGGCAGAATGATCAAGTGGGCTATTGAAATGCAAAGCCTGGAGATAACTTTCGAACCTAGGCGGGTAGTGAAAGGTCAGGCGTTTGCCGACTTCATTAATGAAATGACTAGGCCGGCACAGCCGGAGAATACCGATCAGGTTTGGAAGTTATTCGTAGACTGAAGTTGTACCTTGAACGGCTGTGGTGCAGGCTTAATATGCAAGTCTCCGGAAGGAGAAACATACGAGTATGCACTACAGTTCAAGTTTCAAATAATGAAGCTGAGTATGAGGCCTTGTTAGCCGGTATACGCATGTGTAAGGCGGCAGAGGCAAGAAAGGTTGACGCCTGTTCTGATTCTCAATTGATCGTTAGCCAATTCAATGGTGACTACGAGGCCACCCATCCGGAAATGATCAAATATCTTCAGGCGGTCAAAGATAAGGCGGGGACACTTGACGAATTTCATTTAGGTCAGGTGCCCCGGTCAGAAAATAATCAAGCGGATGCTTTGTCCAAATTGGCCTTATTCGCCACTTGTGATACGCCTAGGTCAGTCTTCTAGGAGGTCATGGAAAAAAGAAGTATTGAACATGATCCCATTGGGATTCTTGACCGATGTTCTACCTGGATGGACCCCATCCGGGATTATTTGGTAGACGACACTTTGCCAGATGCCCCTTCAGAAGCGGCAGCACTGAAAAAGTGAGCTTTGAGCTTCAAAATGTACAAGGGGGAACTCTTCAGAATGGGTTACCTCCAGCCGTTGCTGAAGTGTGTTACCCCAGAAAGGGGAAAAGAGGTGCTAGAGGACCTACATGCGGGCATTTGTGCATCACATATAGGTGGCAAGGCTACTTTTGGCCCACCCTTGAGGCACACGCCATGGAATTGGTGAAGAAATGTGACAAGTGCCAGAGGTTTGGCCGACTCATTCACCATCCGGCAATAGATCCGACGGCTATCTACAGCCCGGTTCCATTTGCCTAATGGGGCATGGACATCTTAGGTCCATATACGCCTGCCACAAGCGGCAGAAGATATATTCTGGTGGCTGTAGACTACTTCACCAAATGGGTTGAGGCAGAGGCGATAAAAGGCATCAAGACAAAGGATGTGATCTCCTTCATTTGGAGGAACATTATCACCCGGTTTGGGGTTCCTATGTCTATGGTGTTTGACAACGGTCCTCAGCTTGAAACGCCTACCCTCAAGAGTTAGTTGGGACATCAGGGGATCTCACATTGTTTCGCATCCGTTGCCCGGCCCCAAGCAAACGACCAAGTTGAAGCCTTCAACAAGCTCATCTCAGACGGCATAAAAAAGAAGATTGAAAGAGATGACGGTCTTTTGGCGGATGAGTTACCTAACATCCTTTGGGCCATCAGAACAACTGCAAAGGGGGCAACCGGTGAAACCCCGTTTCTCATGACATACGACACTAAAGCCGCCCTGCCAATTGAACTTTATGAGCCAACACTCCGAGTCATGCTCTGTGACGAAGAGGCTAATTGGGAGGCCATGCGTCTTGCATTGGATTCACTCTCGGAGAGCAGGGGCAATGCCGCCTTACGTCATGAGATATACTGTCTGAGAATGACAAGGCTTACAACAAAAGAGTACACAAGCGGCCCCTCAAAGTGGGGGACTTTGTGCTACCAAAAATAGAAGCAACCGGTAGGGCGAATGAACAAGGAAAGCTAACCCCGAATTGGGAAGGCCCCTATTGGATTTTTGAAGAAGTAAGAGGCGGCACCTACCACCTTGAAACACCAGACGGCAGGTAGCTAGCCAGATGCTGGAATGTAAATAACTTGAAAAAGTACTATTTCTAAGGAGTTTGTAAACATCTTTGTAAATAGTATATGAATGAAAAGAATACTTTATTTCAGTTCTGTTTTTGTATAAAGTCCCATGTGCAATGCACAACCGGGCACCTTCTAAGTCCCTTGTGCAATGCACAACCAAGCACCTTCTAAGTCCTCTGTGCAATGCACAACCAGGCACCTTCTAAGTCCCCTGTGCAATGCACAACCGAGCACCTTCCAAGTCCCAGTAGTGCAATGCACGTTCGGGCACTCGTTTGCTCAAAATGAGTAAAAGGCTAAGTACCTAACTTTGCTATTTAAAAGGCCCCAGGCCTGTATATTTTGAACCGCCTTCACTAACCATGAGCAGGCATCCAGCGACGCCCATTTGGGTGAATTCGTCAAAGAGAACATCTCCCTTCCGGGTGGTACATTGTTCTATGCGTGAAAGACTAAAACGGCTTTAACCGGTTAGGATAAACTCGTGACTGTTTGATTGACCAATAGCAAACAAGATACGCCCGATTATTGCCCCAAGGCGATACAGAGAGTGAAATAAATCTTGTTAAGTAGCCGACTTTTGCCCAAAAACACCACAGCCGGCTCTCGCTTCGATGCTGAAGTTCAACCCTAATTGACTTCAAATTTATATCTTAAACATTGTAGCTGGCTATTGCCCTAAGGTAATACAAAACGGAGAAAACAATCGCCATCTACAGCCGGCCGTTGCCAAAAAGCAATACAGCCGGCAATGATTTCCATAAATATGGATTAAACCCTGCCAAGATAAAGGGATACCTAGTTATTTCCCAAAGGCAGTACAGGCGGTAATCTATATTTTTGTACGCATCCAGCTTTTGCAAAGAAATAATCAGCCCGATACGATTTGAAACGCATACGTCCGGCACGAGGCCGCCTGCATGCCACCATAGGCAATGACAGGTACCAAATGGTAACCTGTAGCCGGGTCAAGGACCGCCTAATCGTTCATCCGGATGCTTATGGACGGCTACTTGCTTAGAGTTGGTAACTATAAGAAAACAACCATCCAGGGGCAAGTAGAGCCAGTGCATCCGGCATATCACAAGATTTCATGCAAAGTAAAGAGTGCAAAAATTGAAAAGAATTGAAAATATGCAAAGCAAACCGACACAGTCGGCATATATATATATATATATATATATTGAAATTTTAAATATTCAAAATGATAGCCGAAAACCCGTCCGGAAAAATGATTCAGAAAACTACGGCTCGCAGGCCGGTAAAGAGAAAGAATTTTAAAGATCCTACTGCTGCTGTTGCTGTTGCTAAGGTTGGTGTTGCTGCTGGCCCTGATCGGCATTAGGGGCATCCCGGGTCTGCTGGGGTTGAGTTTCCCCACCTGGAACTTCTTCCTCTGCCTGCTCATCCCCAATGCCGGCCCACTCCTCGAAAGGCACCGGTTGCTTAAGCCCGAGGACTTGAGCATCAAATACTTCTATTGCGTATTTGTACCTCAAGTCGAAGAAGGCATAGTAAGTGTCCGAGTGGATCATGGACCATGCCATCTTCATGTGTGCTTCGCAGTCACGCTCATTCTCGGTGACCAGCCGGGTCTGGTCAGCCAACAGGTGGTCCAGAGCTTCCTTCTTGGACTTAACCAACTCGTTCTTGGTTTTGTCCAACTCCTCCCTGAACCGGGTGACCTCATCCTTCAACCCGGCTCTCTCCTTCTCCGCATCCTTCAGAGCCTTGATGTCGGCTTTGAGCTGGTCAATCTGGAGCCGCCGGTCGGCAACAGTCTGATTGGCGGTATTGGTAGTAGCCGTCAGCTCCTGGATGAGCTCCTCGTATTTCATCTCCTGGGCTTTAGTTTTGATTTCAAGCATTAGGGAATTGTATTGACAGACATCAATTAATTCGGCTGCATGTTTTTGGGCATCCGTTACCTCTTGCTTCTTCCGCAAGGGGTTTTTTTAACCCGTCCACCCTCAGCAACGCCTGCAATGTCTGCCGGAAAAGAAGTCAGTTTCAGTCATAAGTGAACCTACAACTAGCAATCTTGCACAAAAATACCCCATCCGGTAATTTACCTCAGCCAGAAGTGAGGTAATCTGGTTAAGGTTGACCAGGCTGATACCCGGCACAGCCTCCCGCTCGGACCGGGTCAAGGTCCTTAGCATTCTCTTGGCGTAGTTTTGCATATCCGGCCAACGAGAAGCGATATCTGCATCATGAGAGATATCGGTTAAGTGTCGAGCATAAACGACTCCTATATTCAGCCGGTTGCCAACAGAGTCCCCTAACTGAGAAGCATGAGACTTGACTCGAACTGGCCCAAGCGACCAGGGGGGGTCAAAAGTCAAGTCCATACCTTGGTTATCAGGCTGAGGGGTGCCACCACCCCCAGCCGCATTTGAGCCGGATGCAATAGCAGGCACCCGGCTAGAAAGAGCCGCAGGCTCCTTAGATCCGGCCTCAGCCGGCTCTAAGCTTAAGCCCAGGCTTCGCAGAATTTTACCTGTGGTTGTGGGCCTTTCAGGAGCCGGTGCCCTGCCGGCTAATGTTGCCTCCGCCTCTGCGAAGACGGCTGAGGGAGTTCCTCTCCCAGCCTCCTTACCATTTGCCTTAAGGAGCGAGGAATGTTTTGGCTCCCCGTCTGTAAAAATATCAAAGCTTGAGTTAGAATCAAATTATTTACAAGGCATACAGACGGCATAAGATCAGCCGGGACTTACCCCACTAGCTCGAGCCGCATGTTGGGCCCGCTTTTGTTCGAGTTGCTCTTTCCTAATCTCGACGGTTGACCTAGCCAGAGTTTTTTCAGGAGGAGTCATCTCGAGCCCTTTCTCAGCAGAATAACAAAAGGAAAATGTTAACAGCATTCAAATACCATACAAGCGGCATAAATCGCCGGTTAAGCAGTAAACCTTTGTCCTAGAAAGTTCTGAGACCGCAGGCGTAGAGGAACGCCTCGTCTTTGAACCAATCCGGATGAGAGACCCAGAATTTAGGGACAATGATTTGTGTCCCATCATCCAGTGGCTGAGTGGTTTTCTTAAATAGTCCCGCTCTATAATGGCATCCCAAGCCTCTACAAGCACCCTTGGTAGGGCGCACTTCTTTCCCTGTAGAGCCGGGTTCTTATTGCAACGGCGCATCAGGTGATTAGTAGTCGTTGATGGGGAAGAGACGAAATAAAACTTGCTCTTCCAGCTCGTCCACTTGGAGGGTTTCTCCAAGGTCATCATATATTCCGGATGTGTGGTGAGTGTGTACCACGCATTCCAACCACCTGGGGCACGACTCAAGTAGTGCATATGTGCGAACGCCTCCAAACTAGGCGTCACGTCCTGCATCTCGCAGGCGGCAATGTATCCAATGATATTCACCCAAGAGTTGGGTGTGAGCTGCCAAACACCAAGGTCATAACCCCGTTGAATGGCTTTAATTGTTTTATGGAGGGGGAACCGGAGGCCGGCTTTGAATGCCGCCTCATAGCAGCCGAAATAGTTGTCGGCATGCTCCAGGTCGTCTTCCTAGACGACGATTGCCATAGCAGGCGGGACGCCAACCTCCCAGCCGGCTCTAACCGGGCTGATGGCTAGATGTATGCCTCCTCGTTGTCTTGAGGGGCATCCGGTGTCATGGTAGACTCCGTAGATCCGGCTTCCTGATCGGTTTCCTCACCACTTGAGCACCCGGATTCTTCAAGAATCTCATCACCAGGCGTACTCGGGACGCCCGGTTGGTCAAAGGGAACATCTTCAGCCGGAGTTCTGACTGAATCCTCTGATTGGTACTCAGGGTCAACAGACGTGTTTCTTGTCCGAGCCATTCTGTCCTGCACATGAACAGAGACCGTCGGATTCGTAGAAGAGTAAGGGTGTTCCACACACCCCCAAACGGCATCTCCAGTCCTAGATTCAGCCGTATCCGGTGACCGGTTGACAACTGCTCTAGGCCGTGCCGTGTGTATATTGGGAGAGTCCATTGTTCTCTAACCTATACAACCAGTAAACTCAAAAGGTTACAAGGGGGCAAAGGTGATACCTTGAATTTGTTAAGATGTTTGTAAAAGACTTGGCTGAGTTTCCAAAGTGTGGCTCGAAGATGCCACAGGCGGAGCAGTCCATTTGCGTTTTAAAATCTAAAGCACAAAGATAAACAGTCAGGCATTTTGGAGAAAATTACCCAAAGATACCCCAAACGGTATCATAAAATCTTGCCCAAAGATACCCCAAACGGTATCAGAGGAACTTTCCTAAAGGTACCCCTGACGGTATCAGAGGAATTTGCTCAAAGATACCCCAGGCGGTATCAAGAAAGCTTGCCCCAAGATCACCTAGACGACATAAAGGTCGGCTGAGGGTCTAATTAATTGGGTTGCAAAGCATTAATCAAAGACCCCCCCGAGGCGGTATCGATGAAGATTGCTCAAAAGCCCCCCAGACAGTGATAAGACCGGCTGAGGGTCTTACGAAGGCAAATATATATATATATATATATATATATATATATATATATATATATATTTCTACTCAAAAATGGCCTAGGCGGAACATTTCCGGCTGAGGGTTAATTGAATGGTTTAAAAGAGCGACTCAAGGATACCACAAGCGGTTTCCATGAAGAATTTCTCAAAGACCCCCCAGACGGCAAAAGAACCAGATGAGGGTCTCACAAGAGGAGATCATGAGCTAGTTATGAAGAATACTGCTCGAGCATACCCCATACGACATATGTCCGGCTGAGGGTATGATAGATCCCAGTTTTGGAAAAACAATTGTTTGAAGATACCCCAGACGGTTCATAACCTTCTATAGTTCTAGTTTTGATGAGCAATTGTCTGAAGATACCCTAGAAGGTCCAAAACCGTCTATGGGTCTAGATTTGGAGATCCTTTGTTTAAAGGTACCCCAGACGGTTACTAGTCGTCTGAGGGTCTATGAAATGCAAGTTTTGATGAGCAATTGTTTGAAGATGACCCAGGCGGAATATTTCCGGTTGAGGGTCTATTGAATGCAAAATGTTAAGAATACTGTCTGAATATGCCCCAGATGGTATATAACCGTCTGTGGGTCCATTTAATCCAACCCCTTGAAGATAGTTGTTTAGAGATGCCGCAGGCGGTATCTCACTGTCTGTGGGCCTATGGAATGCATTATTGGAAAGGCCATGGTCTGAAGATACCCAAGACGGTCAAAACCGTCTGTGGGTCTATCAAATGCAAGACATGAAAGAAGGGCTTGAGGTGCCCCAGACGGTTTAAGACCGTCTGTGGATCTCAAATAAAAAAGAAATCAAGAGCCAGACGGTGCCTGTGTAAGTTGATTGAAGAAGCACTCAACCAGTATCCGGATGCGTTCGAACAAGGAAGCTAGTTGCACAATTAAGCAGCCGGTATAAGAGCTCTCAAGGGAATTTTTTGAAAAATTTGTAAAGTGAGGAGAGAGAGGGGGCACATCTCTATTTATAGACAAACCCGGAAGGCGAATCGTCACCTTCTCCCCGCCGTTTGACACCTGTCATAGGTGACACGTGGCTAAGCCACGTCACACCTGTGAGGGGCAAATGTTTAAGGTAAAAATACCCTATGCCACGTGACCCAATAGAATGATGACACGTGGCAGCCCACTAGAGGCCCAACGTGATCCAACCGGATGCTGAGGTGTGGCGTTGTACCTCTTATGGGGGAGAAGATCCTCATCTGCTATAAATAAAGGAAATTCCTATTTATTACTCATTCATAAATACATACACAAAACCCGAGCAATATTAATTGCGGAATCTCTCTAAATCAGTGAGAAAAAACCATTTACTTTCCGTCTGTTAACCCATCCGGAATCATACTAACTTGATCGTCGAAGGCAGAACTCCACCCAACCGGAGTTTCGTGGTTTTGCAGGTATAGACGTCAGGCGCGCATACTGAGTATTGTAACTCTCCCGGGGGACTCAAGAAACACCCGAAACAAATGTTATAGGGTTAAGGTTCACAATCACCATTAACATGCATATCATCAACATTAGAACACACCTCATCACAATAAGCATAAGAGGGAAAGGGGTTAACATGCATATTTGGATCATCACAAGGCATATTAGAAGCATAAAGAGAATTCATGCAAAAATTAAAAAAATCTTGACATTGAGAATCAAAACAAGAAACATGACATTCTCTATCATAAGAATCTCTAGAAAGCCATATGAAGAAATTCCAAGCATCATGCATTGGCAAAAGATGGAATCTACCATTATACATATTCTCAACCATTTCCCTTGTATACTCATTCATGCCCCAATAATCTATACCACAAGCATCACTAAGGGAACAACCATGGAAACCTCAAGTATTTCAAAGTAAGCATAGAAGGGTTCATCATCAAATTGAGGAAAAGATAAGCGTGCCATTTTTTTTACACAAAGCTAAAAGAAAACCAAAATCAAAACTATTCACAAGAACCTAGCTAATATAATCAACACAAACTAATGAACGCCTTGGTCCCCGGCAACGGTGCTAAAAATTTGATAGGCGGATAATAGGTCGTTGGATTACTATCCTAGATCAAATTTACAATTTATATTCCTAACCTAACTCTACCAAGATCACGCTAGATAGTGGCACGCTGGGGTCGAACCACAAGGACTAATTGTATTAATTTGAGGTAATTAAACTAGTAGGAAGATTGTGAGATAGAGAGAGAAACAACTAAACACTACTTAAGGCAATTAAAAAGATTATAGGGAAATGGGAATCCAATTACATTAATGAATTCAATAACAAATTGCAATTAGATGATCATGATCTCGATTAGGAACGATTAACACACTCAACTCACTCCCGCGCAATTAAGCATGTTAATTATCCTATTAAGCTAATTCACTCCCGCGCAATTAAGTATGTTAGTTATCCTATTAAGCTAATTCACTCCCGCGCAACTAGCCTTGCAAAGGTATGGAAGAATCTAGACTCTCAATCAACTCACTATTGCATAAATAATTGAAAGCACAATGAAGAACCTAGAATCAATTAGCTAAAAAGATTCTAGTCAATGTAAGCATCATCCAAACAAAATAAACAAGATTCAATTACATACTAATCACAACGAATCACTTAATTCATCAACATAACCTTCACCCATTTCCCTAGAACAAAATCTAAGCAAACATAATGAAGAAAAACATGGGAAAAAAGATTAAACAAGAATTAAACCAAGAATCAAACAACCAAACTAATTAACTACTCTAATCAACAATAAATTAAACAAAAACAAGATTTAAACGAAGCAATAAAGGTGAGAGAAATTAGAAAAGCTCATTGAATAGATGAGAAGAGAATCCACAAAATTGCTTCTTCAACCTTCCAAATCTCTATTGAAATCCAAGCTTTCTCTCTCTAAAACTACTCCTAAACTAGAGAGAGAAAATCCTAATCTAAGCCTAATCCTAATTAGAGGAGAGAGAGAGAAATGTGAAAACTTTTGTAAGGAAGTCTAAGAAGTCCTCTATTTATATTACAAGAAGAGAAAGAAGGAAATACGGATTTTTAGACCCTTTTTGTCGTGCTCTCTCCCTTATCTGCCGTGCCTGCGGCCAGGCCTAGAGGCGCCTCTCCGAGCCTTCTCCAAGGCATCTCCTGATTTTTCAAAGGCTGGGAAGAAAAGAGGGTCGCGCCCGCGGCAGCTGCGCAGCCTAATAGTGTCTTGCAGATTCAAACGGCCATAAATTCTGTTCTATAAGGCCTATTAGGGCGTGCAACCTACCATTGGAAAAATCTTCTAGTCTAGTTTAAAAAGAAATTTGAATCCCCTCAATCCAATATGTAGATCAAAAGTTATGGGTGAAAGAGTGAACAAGACTCTGTTTAAGGCCGTCTACGAGCTTCAAGCTTTCTTTCCTCAAGCTTCTTAGCTTCTTTCTTAGCTTCACGTTCTTCTATTAAACTTCCTTGCCTTCTCTCGGGTCATAAGCATCAAAGAAAGCGCCAAGCACCTACACAAATAGACTGAGAGAGAAAAGAGTGAAAGAACACATACGAAAAAACGTAAATCTTGCTAGAAACCGAGCAAAAAGCATATTATTAACAACTAAGGCCTAAAACCATAAACTAAGACAAAGATAACTAAAACAAGACTAAACGTACTAAAAATAACAAAGAAACTCCGAAATAGACTTAAAACTAACGGAGAAAAATTCCCTAAAATGTGTCATGAATGAAACTTATCAAATTCCACCAAGCTTAACTCTTGCTCGTCCTCAAGCAGCACAAAACCAAAAGAGAAAAGGGGAAGGATTTATTAAAGCAAGACTAGCACACTAAGGAGATAAGAATGTACACTAACTCACTTTTCCAGGAATCACGGTCAATTTTAGAAACTAAAGACAAGCCCTTTAAACACCAAGATCGCCCTAGAGGACGAGTGTACTCTCGTGAGGGTTTCCTAAGAGGTTAACCCACAACTCTTGACAAAAACCAAGGCAAGGCAATCAAACTAAAAGGAAAAGGAAAAAAGAAACATAAAAAGAAATAGAAAAACAAGTTCATATTTAGACAAGAGATAAGAACAAGCACCAATATATGTAAAATTTTCTAAAAGATAACTGTATGCACGTTCCAAGATGTCAATGGTTGATCGAAACATAAAATATGCTAAGCGTAGAGAACTAATGTGGTGTCAATTCACCCTCGTTCCATCCAATCGGGACGCGTTCTCTCCACTAGCTTCAAATCAACCCTTAAGCTAGCTTCTCATGATTCCTCGAAGGAATCGGAAAAAAAAAAATGAAAATTATGAGAAGGTCATCCCGACATCTTAACTATGCATACTCTCTTCATAGGTTTGAAGACTATCTCCCTCCACCGATGTTGACTCAACCCTCAAGGTTCTAAGGGTCTTTTATTGATGGTAACTTAAGGCTAGGGGTCAAGGCAGGGCAAAAATTTGAAAATTTTGGTGAGATTTCCTAAGTGAAGCAAAAGGGTGATCAAACCTTAAAAACAAACTCAAGAAGTCACCAAACATCAAACAAAAATACCAACAATGCCAACTCCCCCAAGCTTATTCAACACCAACACATATAGTATAAACAAAAACGAAGGAACGTTCCCTCCAAGCTTAAACAAAGCATTGTGCTCAATGCTTAAAATAGGGAAGAAAACGAAACCAACTAAAATATTTTTGTTGTTATGTTTTTGTTTTTGTATTTTGTTTTTTTTTGTTTTATTTTTTGTTATTTTTTTTGTTTTTGTTATAGCTCTTATTTGGTGTCCTTGCCTTTTTTAATTATGGACGCTTTTTCGTGAATGAATTTGCTTTTATTACACACAATATATACAATTTACTTTCTTACTTGGTCCGAAGAGCATATTACTTTCACATTTTCATTCAAATCAACACAACACAAAACAAACTCCCAAACCAAAATGCTTCACAAAACTAAGGGGTAGGGAAACAAAAGGTCAATAGGCTTGTAATGTGGCTCAAAAACAAGAAAGGGAATAGGCTCAAAGGGTTAGCAAGAGGGCCAAATGAAAAATAGAAAACAAAATTTGTAACAAAACAAAAAGAAGATAGAGAAAAAGAACAATGCCCTTGTCTTCCCCTAGAGTGGCTCGGTCACGGTCTCGGGAAGCTAGAAGTCAAACCAAAGATTAAGACATGCATAGCTAAGGATCCAAAATTGCCACTCAACAAGGTGATGAAGGCTAAAACAAACAAAACTCACAAGGGATGTATAGCAATTACCAACTAAAAGGCTTCACATCCACTGTAGAGAGCAACTCCATCTTACCAATTTTCCATGAACTAAGGTTTCATGGACCCCAAGAGTTCTTAAACCGGCTACCTTAACATGTAGTATCCTAGAATCAACCAATGAAATTCTCAAACCGTGCACACATTCACCACTTAGGAAGAAAAACATCCAAGGATACAAATCCCAAAATAGCATATCAAATACAAGAACTAACAAAACACAATTTGCCAAAATTACCTTGAATGTAAGCAAAAATCTTTTTGAAGTTTTACAAAATAAAGAACATGGAAATGCATATACAATTGCGCATGTCATATATGAATCAAAATCCCACCAAACATGATAGAATACCCTCCCCCAAGCTTGAATGAGACAATACACTCAAATCATAAATCATAGAGTCCATGGGTGGGGAAAATAAAGAAATCAATCCAACAACCAACACATGGTCTTCAAGCCACCAACCATTAGAGAAAGAGCAAGAAAAGATGTAACAGGATATAGGTGGGTGTAAATACCTGCAAATGACCCAATTTAACCTTTTAAAGCCAATTTCTTCCAAAGCTATGCCTCATATACCATATGCTAAGAAAGAGGAGTCAAACTTCCTTGATTCTTGATATAATACCAAAGCACCAAAGTATATCAAGTTATGTACCTAGCAAAGGGTACACAAACATTTCCATGAGAGAAAATCTATACTAAAAAATAAAAGAAAATGAAAGCAATAAAAAACGGGTTACTTTCCGAGAAAGGCTTGCTTAAGGTCCAAGCTTAACCGCTCTAATAAATAATATTGCAACGAACGCAAGAGCTTTTCAAATGCACTACTACACATTTCATAGGATAAACGGTAGGCAAATGACGGGAGGAGGACGTGCAACAAGATTATTGTACGCAAATGAGGAGGGAGATGCCAAAAGAAAGAAGAAATATCAAAAGAAAAAAAAGAAAAAGAATAAAAAGGCAAAACCTCCTCAAAATTTTTTTGGGTGGCAAAATCACCCTTTTCCTCAATAATCGATGAGAGAAGGGCTTGAATCTCACCAATAGAAAGGGGGGGGGGGTCCCTAATAGGCTCTATTACAAAAGAAGGGAGGAACATAGGATAGTAGGGGATATGGTATAATCTTCTTGAAAAAGGGACATGAGAAAAGGGGATAGGAGCGAAGGTCTCACCTATGAACTCTTCCTCACCACCATTCCTCAAATCACCAATAAGAGTATAGAAATCAATCATAGAGTCCTCAAAAGAAGAACACTCATGATCTCCATCTCCCTCAACCATCCAACCTCCAAGAGAAACCACATCTTCCTCTCTATCTCAACGATGAACAACAACTCCCTCAACATCCTCAAAGCCTAGTGTCTCAAAACCATGCATAAAAGGATGCAAATTCATTTCAAACTTATTTCTCCCCCATGAAGCATTATCAATAAACTCACTCAAAAGGCTATGAGTTTTCGTTACTCCTTCAATGAACACACTAGTAATTATCTCAAATGAGTCCCAATACTCATGGATCGAAGGGTCACAAACATGCAAGGTAGACTGATCAAGATGGGGAAAGGGGTTGGAATCCACAAAACCAACAATTTCTTCATTCTCAACTCCTCCACCATCATCCAAGGGACTCTCAATCTCTCTTGGTTGCTCAAATTCATCATCATCCTCTTCATGAAATCCCTTATCCAATATTGAAGATGGCTCACTCACATCCTCACCAAGGGTAGCTATCAAAGGGGGTGAATAAAGGGAATGAAGGCGCTCAAGCTCAAAAGGGGATTAAAAAGGATTAAAATCCTCAAAAACCCTCTCATCATAAGAAAATCTCCCCTCACCTTTACACCCTTGGCCCATATCATCCACAAAAGCAGTCTCACACTTCAAGTAAGGTGCTTCGTATCCATTTCCAACAACCCTAGCACTCATCACTTGGGCAAGCCTCACTTCTCTCAATTTTTGTTCCTCTTGAAGCTCTTGGAATTGTTGGGTGAGATATTTTATTTGGGCATCAATGTTATTAGGTTGAGGTTCTTAATCACCATTAAAATGCATATCATCAATATTAGAACACACCTCATCACAATGAGCATAAGAGGGAAAAAGGTTAACATGTATATTTGGATCATCACAAGGCATATTAGAAGCATTAGGAGAATTCATGTAAAAATTAAAAGAATCTTGACATTGAGAATTAAAACAAGTAACATGACATTCTCTATCATAAGAATCTCTAGCAAGCATGTGAAGAAATTCCAAGCATCATGCATTGGAAAAAGATGAAATCTACTATTATACATATTCTCAACCATTTCCCTAGTAAACGCATTCATGCCCGAATAAGCTATACCACAAGAATCACTAAGAGAACAACCATGAAAACTAAGGAAACCATCAAGTCTTTCAAACTAAGCATAGAAGGCTTCATTATCAAATTGAGGAAAAGATAAGCATGCCATTTTTTTACACAAAGCTTATAAAAGCAAACTAAAATCAAAACTATACACAAGAACCTAGCTAATATAATCAACACAAAACTAATAAACGCCTTAGTCCCCAGCAACGGCATTAAAAATTTGATCGGCGGATAATAGGTCGTTGGTTTTCTATCCTAGATCAAATTTACAATTTATATTACTAACCTAACTAGATAGTGGCAATCTAGGGTCGAACCAAAAGGACTAAGTGTATTAATTTGAGGTAATTAAACTATTAGGAAGGTTGTGACATAGAGAAAGAAACAACTAAACACTACTTAAAGCAATTAACAAGATACTAGGAAAAGGGGAATCCAATTACACTAATGAATTCAATAACAAATAGCAATTAGATGATCATGATCTCGAACAGGAATGATTAAAACACTCAACTCACTCCCGCGCAATTAAGCATGTTAATTATTCTACTAAGCTAATTCACTTCCACGCAACTAGCCTAGAAAAGGTATGGAAGAATCTAGACACTCAATCAACTCACTTCCGCACAATTAATTGAAAGCACAATGAAGAACCTAGAATCAATTAGCTAAAAAGATTCTAGTCAATGTAAGCATCATCCAAACACAATAATCAAGATTCAATTGCATACTAATCACAACCAATCACTCAATTCATCAACATAACCTTCATCCATTTTCCTAGAACAAAATCTAAGCGAACATAATGAAGAAAAACATGGAAAACAAGGTTAAACAAGAATTAAACGAAGAATCAAACAACCAAACTTATTAACTACTCTAATCAATAGTGAATTAAACAAAATCAAGAAATAAATAAAGCAATAAAGGTGAGAGAAAAGTAGAAAATCTCATTTAATAGATGAGAAGGGAATCCACAAAATTACTTCTTCAACCTTAAAAATCTCCATTTAAATCCAAGATTTCTCTCTCTGAAACTACTCCTAAACTTAAGAGAGAAAATCCTAATCTAAGCCTAATCCTAATTAGAGGAGAGGGAAAAATGTGAAAGCTTTTTTAAGGAAGTCTAAGAAGTCCTCTATTTATATTACAAGAAGAGAAAGAAGGAAATCTGGATTAGATCCTCTTCGCCGCGCCCTCTCCCTTATCTGCCTCGCCCGTGTCTAGGCTTGGAGAGGCCTCTCCGAGTGTTCTCCAAGGCATCTCCAGATTTTGCAATGGCTGGGAAGAAAAGAGGGCCGCGCCCGTGATGGTTGTGTAGCCTAGCAGTGTCTTACAGGTTCAAAAGGCCATAACGTTTTTTTTTATGAGGTCTCTTGGGGCGTGAAACCTGCCGTTGGAAAGATCTTCAAGTCTAGTTTTTAAAGAAATTTGAATCTCCTAAATACAATGTGTAGATCAAAAGTTATGGCTGATAGAGTGAAGAAGACTCGGTTTAAGGCCTTCTACGAGCTTCAAGCTTTCTTGCCTCAAGCTTCTTAGCTTATTTCTTAGGTTCAAGCTTCTTCTATTAAAATTCCTTGCCTTCTATCGATTCATAAGCATCGAAGAAAGCGCTAAGCACCTACTCAAATAGACCGAGAGAGAAAAGAGTGAAAGAACACATAGGAAAACACGTAAATCAAGCTAGAAACCGAGCAAAAAGTATATTATTTACAACTAAGGACTAAAACCATAAACTAAGACAAAGTTAAGTAAAACAAGACTAAACGTACTAAAAATAACAAAGAAACACCGAAATAGACCTAAAAATAAGGGAGAAAAATGCCCTAAAATGTGTCATTTACAAAAACTTTTACATGTCTCAAAAGTAGTACTTCTTTACTCTATCTACATACCAAGTTTTGGCTAGCTTTCTGCCGTCTGGTATTTCTAGGTGGTAGGTTCCGCCTCTGAGTTCCTCATAGATCTTGTAGGGACCTTCCCAATAGGGCGTCAATTTGCCTTTTTCATTGGCCCTACTAATTGCCTCCATCTTGCGTAACACAAAGTCCCCCACTTTCAAGGGCCGTTTGTGTACCCGCTTGTTCTATGCTCTTGTAATTATCAGACTGAAAATTTCATGACGCAAGGCGACATTGCCCTGGAGTTCTTGTAGGAAGTCCAACACCAGCCGCTTGGCTTCCTAGTTAGTCTCTTCATCATACATTATGACTTGAAGAGTCGGTTCATAAAGCTCAATAGGTATGACATCCTCAGCGTTGTATACCATGAAGAATGGGGTTTGGCCAGTTGCCCCTTTTGCCGTTGTTCTAATGGACCAAAGTACATGAATCAACTCCTCAGCCCATAGACTGCTTGCTCTCTCAATTTTCTTCTTAATGCCGTCTGAGATGAATTTTTTGAAGGCTTCAACCTGGCCGTTTGCTTAGGGTCGGCCAACTGATGCAAAGCAGTGAGAAATTCCTTGTTATCCAAGATAAATTTTAAGGGTAGACATCTCAAATTGAGGGCCATTATCAAAGACCATAGACATAGGAAACCCGTACTGGGCGATGATGTTCTTCCAGATGAAAGAGATGAAATCCTTTGTCTTTATGCCTCTAACCGCCTCTACTTCAACCCATTTGGTGAAGTAATCAACAACCACTAATATATACCGCCTCTAGCCTAACACAAGTGTATACGGACCGAAGATATCCATCCCCATTTGGCGAATGGTACTAGGCTATGAATTGCCGTCAGATCAGTTGCCGAACGACGTATGAGTTTCTCGAATCGTTGGCATTTGTCACATGTCTTCACCATTCCATGGCGTCTACTTCCATAGTCGGCTATAAATAACCTTGCTGAGCTGCTCTTCCTACTAGAGCTCTGCCGCCTATGTGCGAGGCACAATAGCCTGAATGTAGGTCCTCAAGAATTTCAGGACCTATTTGGGGTAATGAATTTCAAGTGTGGCTTTAGGAATCCCTTCTTGAATATCTCTTATTTGTGTATTTCAATGTTGGATGCACGCTTTTTCATTGCAAATGTTTCAAGGTATGTATCCGGCAAAGTGTCGTTTAGCAGGTACGCCCGGATGCTGTCAATCCAGGTTGAGCTTTGGTCCAATACACTAATGGGATCTTTTAATACTTCGTTTTCCCATCACTTCCAAAAACACTAATCGAGGTGTATCAAAGGAGGCGGATGATGCCAATTTTGACAGTGCATCTGCAAGATTGTTTTCTAACCGGGGCATTTGACTCAGGTGAGATTTGTCAAGCGTCCCAGCCTCTGATTTGATCGCTTGAAGATCTTTGATCATAGCCGGATGGGTGGCCTCATAGTCATCGTGGTACTAGCTTACGACTAACTGAGAGTCAGAATAGACGTCAATTTTTATTGCCCCAGCCGCCTTACACATGCGGATGCCGGCTAGCAAGGCCTCATATTCAGCTTCATTGTTTACATGAACCATAGTGCATACTCATATTTATTTCCTTCACGAGACTAGCATATAGTCCCTGCTCCACAAACATTCATGGTAGAGCTCCCATCTACGTACACCTTCCAAACCTGATCCAAATTCTCCAGTTCTACCGGACGTGTCATTTCCACGGTAAAGTCGACAAATGCCTAACCCTTCACCACCTTCCTTGGTTCAAAAGTGATTTCATATCTTTGAATTTCAATAGCCCATTTGAATTTCAATAGCCTATTCGATTATTCCGCTGGATGACTCTAAGGTTGTCATTGGTCTCTTGAGTGGTTGGTCCGTGTAGACTACCACCGGATGTGCCAAGAAGTATGGTCTCAGCTTCTTGGCAGCTATGAAAAATGCTAGGCCAAAATTTTCAACTGTCGAGTATCGAAGTTCTGCATTTTGTAGAATGTGGCTATCGAAATAGACTAGGAGCTGATTGTCATCTCTCTCAGCAAGAAGCACAACACTAAGAGCATGATCTGAGACTTCCAAATATATGTAAAGCTTTTCCTTGGGATAAGGGCTTATAAGCCTTTGTAAAGAGTGCAAGTGTTGTGAAATGCTGGCTCAGCATCATCTCCCCATTCAAACATTGTTTTCTTTCTGATAACTTGGAAGCAATAGAGGCACTTGTCACTTGACCGGCTGAGGAAATTCTCCAATGCCGCCAAGCAATCGGTTATCTTTTGTTCTTCTCTGACAGTATGGGGTGACTTCATGTTAATGACCGCCTGTATTTTCTCTAGGTTTGCCTCTATCCCCCTTTGAACAATAAAAAATCTGAGAACCTTCCCAGACTCTACACCAATGACAAACTTCTTAGGATTGAGCATGACCCTGTGCCGCCTGAGTGTGGTGAAGGTTTCTCGGAGGTCAACAAGGTGATCCGTCTGTAGCTTGGGTTTGACTATCATGTCATCAATGTATACCTCTACATTTCTAGCAATCTGGTTAATGAAGATCGTATTAATCATACTTTGGAATGTAGTAGGCACACTTTACAAGCCAAACGACATCACAGTGTAACAGAATAACCCCTGATCAGTGACGAATGTCGTATTCTCTTGATCTTTCTTCCATAAGGGTATTTGGTGACAGCCTGAGTAGGCGTCCATAAAACTCATTGTGGCGTGTGCGGCTGTTGAGTCGACCAGACTATCGATCTTGGAAAGCGGCTAACTGTCTTTCGGACAAGCCTTGTTCAGTTCTGTGTATTCAACACACATGCGCCAGGTCCCATTTTATTCCTTCACAAGGACACCATTCGCCACCCAATCAGGGAAGTGATTGTAATACCCCGTATTTTTTAAATGTATTTTCTAATTAATAAATTAATTAATTAATTAATTAATATTTTCAAGAAAGGGTATTTTAGTAATTTATTTTACTGTTTGATATTTGGAGCCAAAATGACATTTGAATTTTGGCGCCAAAAGCATTTTAAAAGTTAATTACTCCCTTCGTTCCTGAAAGTTCGAGTCACTTTCAATTTGTGCGATCTCCAATAAACATCTTTGACCATGATTATCTTCGGCTATATATAAGTGAAAATTATAAAAAGTTCATATTTGAAAATTTTATAATAAAAGGAATCTAATAAGATCTCACATGCTAATTTCTTTCTATTGTATAAATTAGAATTTGCGGTCAAAGTTATTTTATTATGACTACATGAATAGTAAGTGAGTCGAACATTCAAGAATGGAGGTAGTATTATTTTTGGATTTTGGATAAGATTTATTATCCATTTATTTTATTTTAAAAACCAAATTATATATATATATGTGTGTGTGTATATATATATATATTTTGGATATTTTAATTAAGCGAAAATTATATTTTATAATTTAATTAGGAGGTCCGAATTTTCCAAATTAATTAGGCTAGGATTTTCGGATTTTCTTAGTAGAAAAAAAAAATCTGATTTTCGTAGTTAAATTATTTAGTGAATAATTGGTATTTTCTAATTAATTATTTTATAAAATATATATTATATACATAAAATAATGCTTAAATACTAAGAGGGAGGTCCGAAAATATGATCTTAGGAAAGCTCAAATTTTCAGCTACCACATTGTATTTTTGAGCAAATTATTTTGGTAATTTTTGTATTTTAATTATCTTCTTTAATCCTTACTATTTTCCTTAATTATTATTTCCCATCTCATAAAGATTTAGCCATCTTATTAATTACCTTAAACCATTCTTGATTATTCCCCAAGCAAAGATCTTTGCCATATTATTTTCCATGACAACATACTTTCCATAATGAATTATTCCTTAATCACCATAAAACTAAACTTTCCTTAATTCTTTAGCTCACCTTTCCAAGTAATTCCTTAAACCAAATTTTCCATAATTCTTCCCACTTTTTCTTACCCTAATTCTTGCTTGAGCTAGCCTATAAATACCTCATGAATCATAGCTAAAAACTCATACCAAAACTCTCTTCCTTCTCTCTAATTTCTCTCTAATTCTCTCCTCTCTTTTTTTCACTCCCTTGTGCCAACCACCATCACAAACCATCTCCCACCGCCGACTACCACCAGTTCCCGACGCTAGCCACCCCTCCGGCCGGCAGCAGCCACTTTCCGGCGTGCTGTTGCCCCTGCCGAAGCCTTTCCTTCCTCCTCTTCCTTGGTTTTCTACATCTTCTTCTCTTCTCCTAATTAATTCTATTATTATTATTATTATTATTATTATTATTATTATTATAATTATTATTATTATTATTATTATTATTATTATTGTTATTGTTATTATTATTATTATTATTATTATTATTATTATTATTATTATTATTATTATTATTATTATTATTATTATTATTATTATTATTATTATTATTATTATTATTATTATTATTATTATTCTGGGAGTTTTATAAAAATTATTATGAGCGTTGTTAATTAAATAAGTTTATTATTCAAATTTATGAAAAAGAATTTTATAAGGTTCATGTACATATAGTTTGGGGTTTTCTTTTAATTGTTGTGATTATTTGATGACCTTATATTGTTTATGGTTATTGATTAGGGGATTTTGCTCCCACCAATCGGAATGCGCCACGTGGACCAATCAGGTCCTGCCAAGTGTCCCCCAGTTGGAACTGTCAGGGCTTGCCACGTGGCACGCGCTTATTCGTCCACCATGGACCTGTTATGTCACGACATGTGGCATACTCCATGCCTAATGGAGAAACCGGCCACCCAGGCCCAACTTCCGAGGGAAGCCCAATCGGCCCTAGGTTAACCTAAACCTAGGATGGGCACGTTTTCCAAGGTTATAAATACCTCCCTTAATCCTCATTAAAAAAAAAACACAGAAACATTACGGAAAAAACACATTAATTACACACAGTAATAGCCGGCTGATCTCGCTAACAAAGCAGATTACCTACATTAAACACTCTCACCTAGAGAGACCAAATCACTTTAATTTCCGCATTAATTACTCCTTAATCAGGTACTAACTTGACCGTTGGAGGCGGAGCTCACAGGAGTCTCCGTTATTTTTCAAGTACAGGCGTCCGGTTCCAGTCTCGGAATTGTAACTCTCCTGCAGGACATCAGAAAACCCCGAAACATTTGGCGCCGTCTGTGGGGAGAGTACTTCTGAGATGGCATCCAAGTCTGTACCGACTCCTGAAGGGAGGCGTCCCCTAGACGACCCTTAAGTTCAGTCGGACCATGATACCGAAAGTGAATTCGAAGTTGAAGCTCATACAGCTTCAGACGGGACCCTAAGGGCCCGACGTACCCGTCATACCGAAAGGAGGGAACGGGAGCATCTTCAAACAGGAAGCGAGCCAGCAGGCGCACCGCCTGTTCGGCAACATCCGACTGATGGGTCTGCTCCCATCACAAGGAACGAACTCATGACCTTCATGAGGGACTTCAAGGGAGAGATTCAAGAGTTGATCAACAAGAAGCCGCCTGCTCCAGTCAAGGATCAGTCGGCCAAGAAACCCTCCACTTCACTACAGAGGAAGCCAGTTCAAGGGCGAGAGGCGACTCCTCATCTTAAATCTAGGAAGCGGGCGCCACCTGCCCTTGATTTCACAAAATTCCGTTATCCTACAGGAAATAGGAAACCTGTTCGTCATATTCAGGCGGACGGGTCGAAGCAAACATTCACAGATGCTCGGCTACTGCTAGAGTAGAAGAAGAGTGACCGATTGTCTGAGTCGGCCTCTACTTCAAACTTTCAAGACAGTTTGCGAAATGCCTCGATGAGGCATACTCAGTCGTATCATGAGAGTCAGTCAGGCGGCACCTCCCGTCAGTCCGGCTTTCATAGCGACCAGGCGGTACCAAACTTACCATTTGTGCCGCAACAACAATATTTTTTGCAGCCACCTCCGTTTGGTGGACCTGCAGCAAAAAACGTCCAACCTTTGGACTGGCAGCTACGGTTGCTTAGACTTGGTGAACAGCCTTCGGCCTTCTCCAAGGAAATTACTGAAGCCGCTCAGCCGGCCAAAGTGAAAAATGTACTAGTAGGCGCCTATGACGGCACTACTAACCCAGAAGACCATCTGATGGCATTCACCAACCTGATGTACCTTCAAGGGTTGGATGATCCCACTTGGTGCAAGTGTTTCCCAGCGACTCTCAAAGGAATCGCACAGCAATGGTTCGGCAACCTGCCGACTGGTTGTGTAAATAGCTTCAGGACACTTGCTTACTTATTTGCCTCCAACTTCGCCATGAACATCCCTGCGAAGAAAACGACCCTTGATTTGGGAACAATTCAGCAGGGCGAGAAGGAGGGGCTTCGTTCTTACATCAGGCGGTTTAACCTGATGAGAATACAGATTCAAGGGTTACCGGATAAGGTAGCTTATACTGACTTTTTCAGAGGTCTCAAAGACGGGTCTACCTTCAAATTTGATCTGGTTCGAAAAAGGGTGGCGACTCTTCAAGAGGCCTTGATTGAAGCAGAAGCCTATATACAGGCGACTGATCTTTGTACGATAAAACAGTCGGACGGGAAAAGGTTCGACAAAAGAGAAGGACGACAGAAACAGTCGTCAAACAAAGATGAGAAAAGAAAAGAGGTCTGGGCGGCTGATTCCTCTAAACAGCCGGCCCAGAAAAAGAAAAAAGAATTCAAACCATACTCCCCAAAGTATGCGTTTAACAAGGATAACCAGTTTATCCTAAAAGAAATCAAGGGACGGATCTCAATTGAGAAGCCGGTCCCCATGAAGGGTTCTGCAAACAACCGGAACCAAGATAAATTATGTGCTTATCATGATGATGTTGGTCATCACACCAATGACTGCATCAGTCTCATGCGGTACCTAGACCGCCTGGCTGAGCAAGGTGATCTTGACACTTATGTCAAGAAATCTACGGGGAACACTTCCTCAAAAAAGCAGTCGGCCAAAAAGAATCAGCAGGCTGACAGCTCTGATACAGATGATGCAGTCGTCTACACCATTGCAGGCGGCTTCTCAGGAGGCGGCCCCACTATTAGGGGCAACAAAGACAATATCAGGCGGTTAGATATAAATTCCGTTCACCAAGAACGGTCGTCCAAATATTCATTTCCTGAGATTGTCATCACTGAAGAAGATCTAAGAGGGGTAAGGGGGCCGCATGACGACCCTCTGGTTATTGAATGTAAAGTGGCCAACCAGAGAGTTGGCCGAATCCTCATAGATACCGGAAGCTCCTCAGATCTCATCAGTAGCAAATGTCTGTCGAAACTAAAATATCAGACTGATTGCATACATCCGGCGTCCCACCCTTTAATAGGGTTTGGAGGAGGAGGAGTCCACCCACTGGGACGAGTAGATTTACCCATCCTCCTGGGCGAAAAAGGGGAAGGACGACACATGGTAGTCCGGTTCCTGGTAGTAGAGGAAATCTCGGCCTACAACATGATTCTGGGTCGACCTACCCTGAATAATTCCAAGGCTGTTATAATCCCATCTCTTATGTTGCTCAAGTTTGAGAGGGATAATGGAACAGTCGGCTCCCTAAGGGGAGATCAGAGGATGGCCCGAGAGTGCTATCTCTCGGATGTCAAGCCCACTGTTATGGCTACTGGGTCAAGCGGTGAAAAAACAGACCTTAACAAGGAGAGTGCGCGCGTTCAAGAAGCAGGCGGCAAAAAGAGAAAGGCATCCCAGACAGGGGCCGCAAGAAAAGCAAGAAAATAGCAATCATTGGCAGAGGAGCGGCCGGATGAGTTCCGCCCACAGCCGGCTGGTGAGCATGCGGACCTGATCTTAGACGACTCACGTCCTTACCGAACAGTCAAAGTTGGGACGACTGCGCTGAGAAACCTTGGTGACGACTTTCACAACCTATTGAAAGAATACAAGGACATCTTTGCATTCGAAGTCCATGAAATGCCAGGCATTAGTCCTGATCTGGCGGTACATAAACTGGCCGTGGATCCGAAAAAGAAGCCGGTACGGCAAAAGAAGCGGAACCATGGCGAAGAAAGAAGTCAGGCGGCAGCCGCCGAAGTTAAAAAATTACTTGATGCAGGGTTCATTCGGCAATGTTACTTCCCAGACTGGGTTGCAAATGTGGTGCTTGTTAAAAAGCCGAATGGCACCTGGCGAATGTGTGTAGACTACACAGACTTAAACAAGGCGTGCCCCAAAGACAGTTACCCTCTGCCTAAAATTGATAACCTGGTCGACTCAACAGCCGGCCATGCCTTGATGAGTTTTATGGACGCCTATTCTGGTTTCCATCAAATTCCATTATGGAAGAAAGATCAGGAGAAGACGACCTTCGTCACTGATCAGGGGTTATACTGTTACACGGTTATGCCGTTTGGTCTTAAGAATGCCCCGGCTACCTTCCAACGAATGATAAACACTGTGTTCTTTGATTAGATTGGGAGAAACGTCGAGGCATACATTGATGATATGATTGTCAAGACTAAACTTCAGAAAGATCATCTGTCGGACCTCCGAGAAACTTTCGCCACACTCAGGCGGCACCATGTCATGCCCAATCCCAAGAAATGTGTATTTGGAGTTGAGTCTGGGAAATTTCTCGGATTCCTTATCAATCAGAGAGGAATAGAGGCGAACCTTGAGAAGGTGCAGGCGGTCATTGACATGCAGTCGCCTCGTACCATCCGAGAGGTTCAGAAGTTAACAGGTTGTCTGGTGGCCTTGGGAAGATTTCTAAGCCGATCAGGCGACAAATGCCTATACTTTTTTCAGGCAATTAAGAAAAAGGCAAGGTTTGAATGGGGGCCGGATGCTGAGGCCGCCTTCCAGAAATTAAAAGTTCACTTACATTCCTTGCCGAGGCTGGTCAGCCCTTTGCCCAAAGAGGTTCTCTACATGTACCTGGTCGTCTCTGATCATGCGTTAAGCGCTGTTCTCCTTGCTGAAAGGGACGGCTGTCAGCTCCCGGTCTACTTTGTCAGTCACGTACTGAAAAATGCCGAGTTGAGGTATCCCCTAGTGGAGAAATTTGGTCTTGCACTCTTCATGGCTGTTAAAAAATTGAAGCCCTACTTTTTGGCACATACAGTCGTCGTGTATACAAACCAACCTATCAAGCGGCCACTTACCATCATGGAGTCATCAGGCCGAATGATAAAATGGGCCATAGAAATACAGAGCCTCGAAGTTACATTCGAGCCTAGAAAAGCAGTGAAGGGGCAAGCCTTTGCTGATTTTATTGTAGAGATGACTCGTCCTCCTGACTCTTAAGTTCTAGACCAAGTATGGAAGGTATATGTGGACGGAAGCTCTACTTCAAATGGTTGTGGAGCAGGCGTCATATGTCAGTCGCCAGAGGGCGACAGGTACGAGTATGCTCTACGCTTCAGTTTTCAGGCTTCAAACAATGAGGCAGAATATGAAGCTTTACTAGCCGGGATCCGCATGTGCAAGGCGGCAGGGGCAAGAAAAATAGACGCCTGTTCCGATTCACAATTGATAGTGAGTCAGTACAATGGCGAATACGAAGCAACCCATCCGGCCATGATCAAGTATTTACAGGCGGTCCGACAAGCAGTCGGCTCCCTTGAGGATTTCCATCTGATCCAAGTGCCGAGATCAGAAAACAACCAGGCGGATGCACTGTCAAAATTAGCATCATCCGCCTCCTCTGATACTCCTCGAACTGTTTTTTGGGAAGTAATGGAGAAGAGAAGCATCGAGGAAAACCTTATTGGAATCCTAGACAGAAGCTCAACCTGGATGGATTCAATCAGGGCATATCTGACAAACGGTACACTGCCAGATGATACTCAACAGGCGGCAGCACTGAAAAAACGAGCCACCTGTTTTGAAATGATAAAGGGAGAACTTCGCAAAAAGGGGTACCTTCAACCCTTCTTAAAGTGTGTTACTCCAGAAAAGGGACGAGAGATACTAGACGATCTTCACTCTGGTTATTGTGCTTCTCATATAGGTGGTAGGATGCTTGCTCAAAGGGCAAGGCGGCAGGGCTACTTTTGGCCTACTTTGGAAGCAGATGCAATGGAGATGGTGAAAAAATGTGACAAGTGCCAAAGGTTTGGCAAACTAATTCACCGTCCGGCTACTGACCTCACTACCATTCACAGCCCACTACCGTTTGCTATGTGGGGCATGGACATTCTGGGTCCATATACGCCTGCTACAGGCGGAAGGAGGTACATACTTGTTGTCGTCGACTACTTCACTAAATGGGTAGAGGCGGAGGCTGTAAAGGGAATCAAGACGAAAGATGTAATTTCATTCATTTGGAAAAATGTCATCACTCGGTTCGGGGTTCCCATGTCTATGGTTTTTAATAATGGTCCCCAATTTGAGACGCCTGTTCTCAAAAGCTGGTTGGGTGATCAAGGAATTGCAAACTACTTTGCATCTGTCGGCCGTCCACAAGCAAACGGCCAGGTAGAAGCCTTTAATAAAATCATCTCAGACGGTCTTAAGAAAAAGATTGAACGAGCAGGCGGCCTATGGGCGGATGAACTACCACATGTTCTCTGGGCCATTCAGACGACTGAAAAAGGGGCAACTGGAGAAACTCCATTCCTCCTAACTTACGGTGCGGAAGCTGTTCTTCCAATAGAACACTACGAGCCGACTCTTCGAGTAATGCTATATGACGAAGAGGCAAACTGGGAAGCCATGCGCCTGGCATTAGACTCACTTCCTGAAAAGAGGGGCAATGCTGTCTTGCGCCATGAGATCTATCGCCTGAGAATGACTAGATCATACAACAAAAAAGTACACAGGCGTCCACTCAAAGTAGGGGACTTTGTACTTAGAAAAATGGAAGCAGTTGGTAGGGCTAATGAGTCTGGCAAACTAACTCCCAACTGGGAAGGACCCTACCGAATCTATGAGGAAGTCAGGGACGGTACCTACCGTCTGGAAACACCAGACGGACAACCGTTGCCTCGAACTTGGAATGTAGATAATCTTAAGAAATATTTCTTTTGAATGATGTAAAGTAAAGAGCTACTTAATAAAAGTTTGCACTTACTATTCAATTTTGTACTACGATGGGCATGTCGTCTGTACCTTTTACAGTCGGCTACTCTCCATTGAGTTTTTCACTCTATCTTCAGAGGGGCATGCCGTCTGTACCTTTACAGTCGGCTACTCTCAATTGAGTTTTTCACTCTATCTTCAGAGGGGCATGCCGTCTGTACCTTTAAAGTCGGCTACTCTCCATTGAGTATTTCACTCACAATAGGGGCATGTCGTCTGGGCATATAGTCGGCTACTCTCCATAAGAAGATGGCCGACTGGTTCCAAACATATAGCCACCCCCCTAATACTTAGCTAAAAAGATTAGGGCCTGGCCGACCCTGTGCCTAACAGGCGGCTACCCTCCTTTTACTTAGCACCTACGTTCACCAAGAACTTACCAAGGCCACAGGCCGAATAATCAGACCAGGCGCCAAGCCAACTGATCAAATCTACAAAACTAATACGACTTGTCCCAACATCATAGCAGGCGTCCAACGGCATCCCTCCGGATGAAATTCGTCGCAGAGAGCAGCTCCCTTTTGGGTGGAACATTGTTCTATAAACTAATTACACGGCACCTATACGACTGTCCCCAAGGGCAACCACGTAGCCGTTTTTGAGACAAGGATAACTCTATCACTAACCACACCAGTGGTAGAAATTGACATCTGAGTCAGATGACCGCCTGTATTACTTGGGATAAATGCAGGGGGTACCTATTGAGTTAATAGCCAACAAACATTGGCGAATCAAGGGGTCTAGCCGGCCTACACCGCCTGGTACCTCTACTTCTCAAGCAAAAGTGACGGCGACTGAGTAACTCAAACGTTAACTCATAGTCACTCCCTCAAATTTGGTATGGAACCTAAAAGGTTTGAGTAGACCACCTGTTTTTTGGCTAACAGGGGCACTCAAACACCTATTCCTACTAGGTAACCTATTAAGTTAATAGCCCACAAACATTGGCAAATCAAGGGGATCAGCCGGCATTCGCCGCCTGGTACCTCTACTACTCAATCTAGATTGTGACGAAGACTAAGTAACTCCTATGTTAACTTAATAGTCACTCAACTTAGTTAAGGCCTAAAAGGTATGAGTCGTCCGCCTGTTTTTAACAAACAGGGGCTCTCAACCACTACTCTTGCTAGGTTAACAAATTATGAGTTAAAAGCCAACAAACATTGGCAATAAAGGGAAACAACCGGTACCCGCCGCTTGTTATCTCTACTACTCAGTTCCTTGGCGACTAGGTAATACTCTATTTACTTGGTCAGACCACTTTCCTACTTGGTTAAATTTACAAATGACAGGACCGCCTGCCTAAAAAGGATCCAGACAAAATAGTTCGAATACTGATTGGATAAATGGCCGACTGATCGTCTATCCTGGAAACAGACAACCAGTCGTCCAGGGGCATAGGCGGCGTACTAACTATCCGTACCTGTCTGCAACGTTCGGCCATGTAAAACAGTCGGTCTAGTGAACAATTGGATATTAGATATGGAATACTTAGACAAATTTGAAGCAAAACAAAAATTCATTAAAAATAAGCCGGTCATTAAAGACCATCAAAATACTCAAAGCCCCGGCCCCCTGGCTGGGTAAATACAAAGCAAACGGCACGCAGGCCGTGGAAAGAATACATAAAGCTTAAGAAGGGGGCAGTTCAGTATTAGCAGCTGCCGCCTGGTCAGCACTCTTCTTGCTGGACTCGGCTTCAGCTGCATCCTTTTTTGATGCCTTACCCCCAAGCGGCACAAGCGCCACTACCGGCTCCTCCTCCTCCTCCAACGCTTCCCCCAACACCTCTTCTTCAGCAGCCGCCAGGATCTCTTGATTATATGTATCCGAACACTGGCAGTACGTTCTTTCCCAAGAGGCAAAGTCGGCACTGGGGAAGAGGCGGCCCCAGGTCATGCGCTGGATTTGAGCGGAGTCTTCCATCATCTCCCGGACCAGCTCTTTCTTCTCTTGCTCGGCCTTTTCCGAGAGCTCTTGGGTAAGACTCTTCTCCTGGGTCACCAGGCGTTCCTTTACGCTGGCCAAGGATTTCTCCATGGCTTCGTAAGAGTACATTTTCAGGCGAAGAGGTTTCAGCTCGGCCTTGAGATTTGTGATGGTCTCCTCCAGCTCGTCATTCTTCTTCTGGGCCGCCTCTAATTGAGCCCGAACAGCGGCGGTAGCCTGCGCCTGATAATAAAGAATATCAATGGTCAGTACTGCATTTTGGGCAATTTGAAACATTGCCTTATCACAGTCAGAGGCGGCCATAGCTTTTGCAGCCTTTACCTCTTTGTTCTTCCGATCAAGCAGCTTGCGAAGGCCGTTAACTCGGAGCAGGGCCTAAGTACAAAAAAACAGGCGTCAGTTTCCAAACAAAAAAGAAAACAGGCGTCCAGAAATTCAAATACTCAAAAATATGCTAAGTATACCTCAGCAAGGACCCCTGCAATCCCGTCAAGGTCAAGGGTGCCGACACCCCTGACCGCCTCCCTTTCAGCTGGAGGAACTGCCCTGATCATAAACTTGGCCATCTCTACCAAGTCAGGCTCCTGGGGGCCGGCTACATCAAGCATAAACAAACGGATTAGACTTAGTAACAAAGGGAGCAAGTCTAAAATTTACAAGGACAACTTCATACCTCTAGGCGGCCCAGTTGGAGTTTTAGAAGAAGTGGCCGGCTGTTTCTCAGCCGCCACCTGTTTCCTGGCAGAACCAGGAGAAATCCCAACAGTTGTCTTCCGGGCCTTGGGGTCCGGCTGTTGGGAAGATGAAGCTCTTGGAGCACCCGTCTAAAAAAGAAGAAAAAAGTCAGTATATGCATAAACACTCCAAAAAGAGGGTGAAAGGTTCGGAGCTCACCAAGGGTGCCCCCTTCTTGGGGGAGTCGGTTGAAGCTTGTTGCATAATAGAGGCCCGCAAGATGGCCGCCGCAGTCTTGGAGGCGGTCATTTTGCTCATGGCGTCAGCTGCAAAAACAAACAGCAAAGTTAATAAAAGATAAACAACAAATGTATGGAACAACAGAGTATTCGGCAGGCCGACTACCTCTTGAGCACCGACTGCTGAGGCTGTAGGCGGCCAAAAATTACTCGTCATAGAGCCACTTGAAGCTCGGGACGTAGTGCAGGGGTACTTGCTCTCGTACCCCTGAACTAGAGTCGACCCTCGACTCTAATTTAAAGAGTCCTTTATCAAGGATCTCTTTCTTAGCCTTGGGGGGAACAGGCGGCATGCTACGGCCGCCTGCAAGAAGGGGCGGATTCCTGTTCCACCTATTAAAGCGCTTGTTCTGTTCAATTTCTGAACTCTCAATGATGAGGAAGGTGCTCCGCCAGTCCTTCCACTTATTTGCTTTACCTCTTGTCATGAGGTAGCCCCTGTGGCTTGTCAATTGATACCAGCCGGTACCGCCTGTCTTAGGGGTCCGGCTGAGATAGTTCATATGGGCGAAAGCCTCGAAGCTCGGCTCCACCCCGTGCAGTTCGCACCCGGCCACATAGCCGAGTACGTTGACCCAGGAGTTTGGGGCTAACTGCCATAACCCCAACTCATACCCATCCAAAATCCGCTGAACAGCCGGATGTAATGGGAAGCGAAGCCCTGCCTTGATGGCCGCCTCGTAGCAGCCAAAGCAGGCGCTTTCATAACTAGAACCAGCCGGCCAGACGAGTGTGTCTTCTGGATCCGGCACAAACACTAGAAAATTGGGGCCCATGGTGTGGTTTGCAATAAAGCTCTCCACTTTCTCTTGCATGGCTGTGATTCGGCCCCGAGGTACCGTGCAGTAGTAGGGGGTATTTAGCTCTCGGTAAGAGGCGGATGGTTCTGCCCAATTGTCCCCCTTCTCAACTGCGTGAGAAAGTCTCGCCTCTTGCAGGCGGCTGTTTTTCTCTTCTGTACCCAAAGAAGCATGGCCAGAAGAGCTTGACTCGGAATCGTCCTCCGACGAGTCTGAAGAGGACGACTCCTCCCCTCTCCCGGAGGGGCCCGCCTCCTCTCTTTGAAAAGAAGCAGATTTGTTAACTGTTAAATGGGAAGGGGTCACTATGACTCCCCCCACAGAATTGCCGGCATCCAGGCCGCCTTGTTTCACTTCCACATCTGGCGCCTGGTCAGATGTTTCACTAAGCGGCACCCTGTGGGAGGAGCCGTCTGAATTTGAGATCCTAGCTGTCTATTTCGTTCTGGCCATCCTGCTCTGCATAGACACAGATACAGTCGGACTTTGTATAAAGGGAAAAGATGGGTCCGAAAAAGGGCAGGCGACACTCCTAGTCCTAGATTCAGCCGTCCCCGGTGACCGGCTGATCACTAAAATAGGTCGTGTCGTGTGCTTCCGTGGTGCCATTTCAGAAAATAAAAAGAAAATTAAGAGTAAGAGAACTGAGTTACCTGAACGAGTGACAGTTGATGAAGTTCTGGAAGTCCGGTGCAGTCGGCTTGTCAGAACAGGCGGTAGGCAGAAAAGGTCCAAAATGTCAGAGCAAGTTCAGGGGTCCGAATGTTCTCAAAAAGTTCTCAAAGTGTGAAAATGACTCAAGACAACTCTCCCTTATATAGGCGAAGTGAGAAGGCGAAGGGTCACTTTCAGAATTCAAAATTTGGGCGGGAAAATCTCTCGTCCTTTCGCCGACTGACACCTGAAGCAGGTCGTCGCCTGTTACAGTGCGACACCTGTCACAGGTAACACATGACCAATCACGTGCCACCTGTGAGGGGCAAATGATTAGGGGATTTTGCTCCCACTAATCGGAATGCGCCACGTGGACCAATCAGGTCCTGCCAAGTGTCCCCCAGTTGGAACTGTCAGGGCTTGCCACATGGCACGCGCTTATTCGTCCACCGTGGACCTGTTATGTCACGACATGTGGCATACTCCATGCCTAATGGAGAAACCGACCACCTAGGCCCAACTTCCGAGGGAAGCCCAATCGGCCCTAGGTTAACCTAAACCTAGGATGGGCACGTTTTCCAAGGTTATAAATACCTCCCTTAATCCTCATTAAAAAAAAAAACACAGAAACATTACGGAAAAAACACATTAATTACACACAGTAATAACCGGCTGATCTCGCTAACAAAGCAGATTACCTACATTAAACACTCTCACCTAGAGAGACCAAATCACTTTAATTTCCACATTAATTACTCCTTAATCAGGTACTAACTTGACCGTTGGAGGCGGAGCTCTCAGGAGTCTCCGTTATTTTGCAGGTACAGGCGTCCGGTTCCAGTCTCGGAATTGTAACTCTCCCGCAGGACATTAGAAAACCCCGAAACAGTTATATTTAATTGTAGGGTGTTTTTTACAAGAGTTCTTAAGGTTTCGTTTTGCGTGTTGCTAAGAAAGGATCAAGGTACAATTAGGTGGCTAGATACCTTTGAAAGTGATTTATTTTAATAGAATGTTTATATGATTTTATTGGTGATTGAATTAAATTGATTTGAATTTTGATTTATGAGATAAAGTATGTTTGGAGGTATTGATTTTAATACATGTTTTATATCTGAAGGATTGATTTCAATATCATGTTTTGAATGGTTTGAATTAATTATCATGTTTAAATAAAGGTTTGATTTTGAAAGCATGTTGAATTAATTAAAAAGTAGTTTTGAATTATTTTATTATAAAGATTGGAATTATTGATTTAAAGAAGATTTATTGAATTATTTATAAAAGCTTTACAAGCATGATTATTATTATTAATCCCACTATACGAATTCATTGAAAACAATGGACTTTGTATGACCTAATCCCTCCTCAAGGATAGTCTTTCAATTTAAAGAAACTAGCTTGGGGGGTTCACACACTAAGAGAGGAATTGGGTTTTTTTTTTTTTAAAAAAAAGGAATTGATTTTAATAATCACTATTGTTGATTTATTGAGTTATTGAAATTATTGTGAGAATCTTGAGAATTGGTTTTGAACTATGAGTTTGAAATTATTAAATTAATTATTGGAATTGGTTTTAAAAGAATTTGCTAATAAATTGAATTTACTTATCTTGAACTTATCGTACTTAGGATATTTTGCTAATCCTTATTTCCTATTTGTTTTGGTTTGCCTTGTTTACCTGAATGGTAAGTAGTGTTGACTTTTTTTAGGTGGAGGCAATAAATGAGCATTTGGGAGTCCTGGGATATTCTTTACCTTGTTTAGGAATGTTGGTCCTTGTTTCTATTTTTGAGTACTCATAACATTGGTTACTATTTATGTTAAGTATTAATAAAGAAAAAGTTTGAGTTTCCGCTGCGAAGTTGTTGTTTTAATTAGTAGTTTGAGTAGCCTTGCGTAATCACGCAGCTATAATATGCCTAAGTCTATATCTACGGTATAATTATACGTATTATACTAGCATTTCCGTAGAAGGAGATTTAGGGGTGTTACAAAGTGGTATCAGTTTTCTGGTCTTAAAAAGATTAAAATGGGAATAGATAAAATTGTGGGTAGACTTAAGAGGGCATATAGGATAGAGTTTCGCATTTGCGTGAGAAAGTAAAAAGCATTTTTTTTTTATAAAAACTATTTTCTTATTTGGAATGAGAAAAGGATTCTCGAGTACGACTCTGCGTCTAGGCAAGGCTCTCCTCGACATTGTAGGTAACTTACGTGGGAGACGCGTGCTCGACCGTCTAATATCATGATTCAAGTACATTATTATTATTTTCGAAAACAAAAATAATTGAAACTATTTGAAAGCTTGAGTTTGTGTGATTATGTGTGCATTAAAGTTGGTGTTAAAACACCTTAGTCTATGGTCAAGAGGTCCGAATTTTTGAGTTATTGCCCATAGTTGGGTGATCTTGAGTTATATTTGGTTGATTGAGTTATGAATTGCTTATGCAAATGGATTTTTGAATTGAATTGCTTATGTGAATTGGAATTGAATTGATTGTTTTGCATGTGTATGTGAAACAGATGGAAAAGATTGATGAAATGAGAAAGAAATACTTTAACTTGCATTATTTGAAAGATGATGGAGTCAGTGTTAGTGAGTTTGTAACTAGCATAGTTATTATGTCCTTAACCCTCTATGAACGATATGGGTTAGAAGTGTTGACCCAACCCCCTTGGATGATTTTCTTAGCCTTAGCCCATTTGCCTAGAATTCTCAAATATAAACCTCTCTTTGACAAGTATAAGGATGTAATCAAGGATAATGGAATGTGGAATGAAGAACACCATCATGAAGGGAAGTGGTTAGCAACCATATCGAGCTTCAAAAGAGACTTGCACAATGTTGAACGTGACTATGAGCCTAGGAGGAGAATTGTAAAATTTCCCAAATTTTTAAGAATGCTACCTTGAGAGAAGATGACTAAATGTACTAATTAAATGCTCAACTACCATTTTCATACTGAAAGCATCGTCATGAATTTGAGTCCTCCAATGATGAGTCCATACCACTTCTTAGGAGGAGCAAGAACTACCCTTCTCCTTCACCTACTCCAAGCTATGAACCTCCAAAGTGTCCAAGCCAAAAAGTCCATTTTCATATTGCAAAAAGGCCCAGAACTCATAACCAAGAAGTTAATCAAAAGCCACCAAGTCTTGAATACCATCCATCTTCATCAAAAGTTGAACAAAAGCCCAATGTTTCTTCAAAGACAACTTATGGTTGTGCTATTCCACACAAAAGCCCAAGTTCAAGTTCAGGCCATACTCCAAGTTACAGTGGATATAACCCAACTTTCACGACTAACCCAAGTGAAAATGGAAAGGCTAAGTAAGACGATTCTGACTATGATCCCAATGAGGATGACTATTCTGAGAGTGTTGCTTGAATGATTGAGCTACGCTATGTTTATTTCTTTCAATAATTGCCTTAGATGGCAAAGTTGTACTTTTAATTTGATTATTAATGTAATGAAGTTCTTTTTATTGAATTTTTCTTATGTTATTGAGTGAATTAAACGCTTCTATGAGTAGAACTTGATTTAATTTTCAAATTATGTTAATTATACCCAGGAAGTATGTCTGTAAGGATGAGAAACCAAATGGAAAGTAGGAACACTAGTTCCAAAGTAGAGAAGGTCCTTAGAATGTTAACCTATATCACTGAAAACGTCACGAAAGTGGTAAACCAAGGAAATCGTAATTCTGACCTTGACTCTTATTGTGAAGTTTTTAAGAGAGTTGTTGCAACCAAACCACCTGTTTACTTGGGGAAAGTGGATCTAGCTAGTCTTGAAAACTAGATTAGGGATTTTGACAAGTTATTTGATGCTATCAATTGCCCAAGTGAGCTGAGGGTGAATAATGGTGTTTATTATCTAAGGGAGGAAGTTGACTTATGGTGGGCCCAAAGAAATGATGAGTTGCTGAAAAGACCAAACTTTGGGTGGGATGAGTTTAAGGAAGCCTTGAGGGAGAAGTTTTTCCCATCTTACCTGAGAAAGCAGAAGTGTATGGAATTTACTAACCTGAGAATAGGGAACATATCTATCAATGAGTACTACAACAAGTTCATTGAGTTGATGAGGTTCGCCCCGGAAGTAGTTCCTAGTAAAACCATCAAAGCTTAGAGATTTGAGCAAGGCTTAACCTTGACCCTTCAAGGGAAGCTAGGGGGAGTTACTTTTGAGACCCTAGATGAAGTCTATGGTTGTGCAGCCCACCTTTACGGGTTCAAGGGGAAAAAGATAGATTATTCTAGAAAAAAAAGGAAGAACCAGGACTCTTTTTACGGGGGTGAAAATAGGCATAAACCCAATGGTAACCACCAAGGAAATTTTTGTGATTGGAGGGACAAAAAAAGGATTTTGGAAAAGGGAATGGAGGCTAGATGGCCAGACGGCCAATGGAAACCAAAGGGGGGAGAACCCCCAGCAAAAGTATTTCTGCAAGCGGTGTGAGAAAGACTACCCAGGGAGGGACTGTGAGGGGAAACCGGTAACTTGTCGTTACTGTCAGAAGTTTGGACACCGTGAGTATGAGTGTTTCAATAAAGAAGCTGACGTCAAGTCAGGAAAGATGAAAGAGTCTAGTGCTCATAGCAAACTATCACAGCCTAATGGATCTGCACCTAAGGTTAGAACCAGTAGCGTTGTAGTAAGTTCCCTTAAGGGTCGTGTGTTCGTGATGAACAGCCGTAGGGCTAAAACATCTAATGATGTGGTAATTAGTGTTTTCCTGATATGTTCTTTGTCTTTCAAAGTTTTGTTTGATTCGGGTGCATCCCATTATTTTATTTCTATGAGAGTGCTTAAAAGTCTTGGGTTAGGGAGTCTTGAGTCAGTTTCTCTAGATGTGTCTATTCCGTCTGGGGAAGTGAGGAATTGTTCCAAGTTGTTTAGGAGTATACCTCTATGACGAGGGTAGCCCGTTGTTGGGGATCCCTCTTCCTCTATGCTCATGGCCCTTTAAAGCCTAGGAATTTACACTTTTTTTAAGGTGTGTTAGGATTTGAATTACTGACTATATTGGGGGACCTTGAATTAAAATTGATTATATCATTACGCTTTTTTGTAAGCAACTAATAGGAGACACCAATGAGTTTTTGGAAACTCATAAACCTCGTTCATGCCTTTCTCCCAAGTAGAGTTCAAGGGATATTTAGCATGAATCATAAGTTTACCCATGCCCAAATTGGTCTTCTTGTACCAGAAATGATTTCGGGAGCGAGGGTACTAAAATAATGTTCACTTTAGGGGGCAATCTCTATCTTAGCCCTAGTTTAGCCTCTATTAGCTCTTCCTTTTCAGAATTGAAAGGAATGGTGTCCTTCCAACAAGTGTATTATTCCGATAGACGGTTCGGAATTATTAGAAAGCAAATTCTTCAGTGAGGTCAAGTGATTGAAATGCCTAGATGGAGGCCGCTTCTGATCAGTAATATTAATGTATAATTCATATTACGGCTTAATTTTGACTGAACCCTTCGGGTTGCACCCTTATCGAATAACCAATCCGAGACGACAAATCAATCTGAATGATTAGATGAGTCATTAGAGTATTACAAACAAAGAAGTCGGATATCGAGCTTATCACGTCAAAATCGAGCGTCACAAGTCAAGTCAAATTTAGAATTCGATGAGACATAGAATCAAGCAAGCGACAAGTACGAGCCAAGCCGTAGAATCGCATTGGCGTAGCCATGCGAGTGCTAGGCGAGGTGAGGTCCCATACCGCAAGCGTGCTAGCGTGCCAAGCATTGCCCAGCACTCATACATCGCATAGCACGAGCATCGCAAGCTGGGTGTCATGCGGGTGTGTGCTGTGGCTATGCGTGCATGGCTGTGCATGCTTGCTAGCATAGCAGCACCTGCCATCGCAGTACGTTGGGCATCGCACAGCACAGCTCGCAGCATTGCAAGCTATGCGTGTGTGTGCTGTGATATTGTGTGCTTGCTAAACAACAATATTCACCTTGGCTTTAGGTGAAAAAACAATATTCACCTAACAAGAATTTCATCACCGAACAATATATATGCAACGTGATTCCTAAAACTAAGTTGATTTTAATTACAAGAATTAATCACATAAAGTCGTTATTCTTTGTTATTCAAATTCATGAAAAGAGCATGAAATAAACAATATTCACCTGGGCTTTAGGTGATAAAACAATAAATTAATTATTCAAATTCTAGTCTTGAACCTCCGTCCTAAGAAGAAAACAATTAAAGGGTGAGTGTTTAGGACAAGAGGGATGATTATTGCATAAGTTCAAAAAGTTACTGCTGACTTTTCAGGCTAATTTTTGTGTGTTCAAAGCTCGTATTGAACCTCTATTTATAGGGAATGGGTGAGTTTAGGGTTTTGGACATTCAGCCGCAGCAAGAGGCAGGCACGCGCAACTCAACAGGTTGCGCGCGGATGCTGCGCGCAACTGATTTAGTTGCGCTGCACAAGGCAGCGCAACCTCCGGCCTTGTACGTGGCTTTATGGTAGGATTTGATTCATTATATTTATAAAATTCTTAATCTTCCGCAAGCGCATCTCTGGAGGTTACGCTGGGTGTTACGCGCAACTTTGTGAGTTGCGCGCGGTTTTTCCTGTGGCAACCCTAGATTTTAACCTAAGCGCTTCTAAATTCGTCAAAATTAGGTTTAATCTCGGGATAAGGCCTGATTTCTGATCGGGCTTAGTATTAACAAGCTTTGGTTCATTATGTTTGGGTCAAGGTAGTTATTTTTATGTGTTTAGGCCTTAATCAGTAGTCCATAAGCATTCCTTACTCTAACCTAGCAAAAAGATGGAATTACTTATCGTCATAGTACTTCCGGTCGAGACAGGGGACCAAAAGTTGATGTGTACAGTTATTCCCCACTTTGAACAAGTCTAGAATAGACGATAATCAAAGTAGCCAAGGAAATGAATCCGAGACTCATTCTGCGAAGTTCCTTAGGGATAAGCAATCTTTCAGTAGTGTTTAGAATGTCAAAACTATTCTCAATTCGCTAAGTGTTCAAGACAAGTAGCTGCTAATACCTAAAAAGGTTTTGTTTTTTCTGGTTTAGTGTGCTAAAGAATCTAGATTGACCCTTTGCTACCATAGAACGCTTTTACATGTAAACGCTATCCTGGGTGATGTCATGTTATAAGAAGGTATCGGGTTTAAAAAGATTAAAAGGGGATGATACCCTCTCAATATGCCATTGGCGGTCTAAAGTCCCTCGATTTGTCATTAGAACTCTAGTCTATGATTTTAACAAAGTAAAGATGATAAAATAGGGGTGCTGTGGCATTCGTAGCCTAACACTTTAATAAAAGATTGACATACAATGCCAAAACAAATTATCGATGTCCACAACATAGAAATACATGTCTCAGGACTAGAGGCACATATCCTAATCTAGTGAGAGAGAAGAAAATTGATAACTCTCTCAGCAGTTTTGTCCACAAGATGAAAACATGCGTCTCAAGACTAGGGGAACGTGTCTAAATGGGTGCGGCTTCAGCAGGGGCCGCTCTTTATACAGGGGGTGGACGGACACCCTAACTATCCGGTAAAGCTAGATTGCTTCCTAGGTAACCATATTTGCTTCCAACGGGGAGCGTTTGACCCCGATGGTTCGGCGCGCTCGTCGACTTGTTTAAGCTAACGCATTAACAGAAACAGAAGTTCTACCATTTTTTACGGGAGGCAGATCACGTTGCTAGTGCAATTTTACGCATCACATACGCCATACAATTTTTACGTTGTACGATACACGATATTTTTGTTATGGACGCCAAAAATATAAAAAACGTAACATTTCTAAAAGGGCAGTACAGGAATATGCCAAACTGTCTATGGTAGCTCTTAAGTAAAGCACCACTATGGGATATTTTAAGACGTTTCACGAAAAACATCCAAAATGTATGCTTAGTGCAGGCACAAAGCATGGTGTGCATGCAAGATGATGCAAAAAACTATCAAAGAAGAAAAGAAACTACTAGATGAAAAGCAATAAAAGGGTTTTGAAGGTTTTAAAAACTTCGCGAGAAAGCCGGTCGAGGCGTGAATTCAACGAGCAAAAATGTTTGGTTTGGAAGACAAAACAAAAATCGGAAAATGGTCATTTTGGCTGACCAGTATCCGCGCGCAACTTTTAGGGCTGCGTAAGGGTGTCGCGCGCAATAATAGAAATTGCGTGCAGTTGTCTCGCGCAACTTTGTGAGTTGCGCACAGAACTTAAGAAACGAACAATTCTGAAGAAACATGATCCGCGGCTTGTGCTCTTCTTCGTCATTTACCATTTTCGATTTCTTTCTCTAGAGATCTATTTTCGCTATCGTTTGAAGCTAAGGAAAGTAAATCTTGCTCCTTGTTCATTGTACCAATTTTGAATTTGGTAAAAAAATTAGGGAATATCGAACGAAGAACCCTAATTTTTTATATTGGGGGGTATTCTATTTGACTTATTTTCATGAATTTGTTTATTCTATATCGTTGTGACATGTTGTAGGAATATATTGCTACAAATCTCATGTGAAGTGGTTAAATATTGTGTCATGTATGAGCATATACACAAGCATTTATATTTTTTCTTCATTTGATTTCTTAATTTGTGCTTGAACTTATTTCTTTTTTTTCTTTGGTCACATGGACTATACATGTCAATTTTAATGTAAATTGAAGTGTTAGAACGATAATTATGCTCTAAAATTGGGATTGAAATTTTGAACTTTGATAATGGCATGAAATTGTTCTTGCGGCTCATGTTTATTTTTGCCATGTGTAAGTTGCAAAATTGGTTTAATCAATGATAACAATAATCGATAGTTATTATTATTCACTTATAAAAACTATGATTTCAAGATTTGCATAAAACTATCTAGTTTAGGAAATTCTTGAAGACATCATCGAACTGGTGTAATTTGGTTATATTTCGGGCTTTTGAGCCCCCATTTTATATTTTTGAGTGTCGTAGCCCCAATATTGGGTGGCTTCAATGACTTGTTTGTTTTTAAGAATTAGACCCATTCATGTTGCTCGAAATGGGTCTAGAAATCTCGTGTTTCGTCTTATTATAATAACAACTAGGATCTTGGAAACGATTAAACGAGTGTGTTTAAATCGTTTTTGACCATTCATAGTTTTAACAAAGGAAATTTGTTAAGTCTAGTAATGTTGGTCGTTCGTTAGAACAAGTAGAAGGGAAAATGACATGTTGTTCAACTTTTTCCTCTATTCTCGCTACTTTTGAATCTTTCCTTTGAACTCAAATATTATTACTAATTGAAACTCAAGAAAGTAGATATTATCCTCTTTGCGAAATAACAATGTTTTCAATTTTTTCCTTCGTGCAACTATAGAGAATTTGAAATGAAGACCCCTTAATTTTGAACTTAGGAGTCTTTTAATTACATTTTAACTCATGAAACTGTTTGTCTTATGTTAATAAAGTGTCTCGATATAATTTTCATAATGAACGATTGAGTATTAAACTTTCGTATGAGCAAGCATGTTGTATGCGTTTGAATTCTATTTTGATACTCACGATTTAGTTTGTTTTGCTCTATACTAGTCATACTCTCTAATCTCTAGAGTAAATTGAAGTATTAAAAAAAAAATTATGCACTAAGATTAGTTATTGAGGTTGAACTTGTAAATGACTCAAATATGTGATATATTTGTAGCTTGTTCTACGGCCAAGTTCAGTTGCAAACTTAGTTTTCAAATGAACATAATGATTATTTAATCTTTTTTATGCATTTGAAAATTGTGAGGCTCGAGATCTACGTAAATAATTTATAGTTGAGGCGATTCTCGAAAATAGCTCGAATGGTGTGATTATCTTATTTTATTTATTTTGGATATTAGAACCCCATGGGTCGAGTTATGCGCATTCTTGCTATATCTCAAGTTTTGGAGCCCTGAAATTGGGGTACTTCTAAAGACTTGCTATTGTTTAGGCTATATATATAATCACCATGTTAAAATAGGCCTATGTATCCCATGTTTTGTGTCTTGGGAACATTTGGGGGTTTTCTAACATGACTCATGTATTTTACCTAAAGTCATGTTTAAGAAAGCAAGTTAGTTCTTTGCTTGTTTATAAGCCAAAAACAATTGTTGTTAAGGTTTATTAAACTTTACCTAATGTCCAAATGTTGTAGAGATCATTGAGGTAAGATTATTCTCAGAGTTGACTTAGAACAATGTCTCAAAAATATATTTTCTTTATTCTTATCAATCTTTGATTTTGATCTTGTAGGTAACCGTTAACCATCCCTAAGCCAATATTCGCATGATGACTAGGCGAGAACATGTTCAAGTTAAGAAGAAGTCGAATCTTAGTACATTCCTTTTGGAAATATTTATGTATACGTATGTATTGTCCAAAAGGTTATAGAAAATCTGAAAATTTATTTATTTTGAGAAAATGAAACAAAATTCAGAAAGGGAATTTTGAAGACTTACTTTTCAGAGAGTAGGAAACACGTTATTTTCGAAATAGAATTGAAAATTTGGAGAGGGTGAAATAAATTAAATGAAAGTTTGTTTTGAAAATATAGTTAAAGCTACTATTTTAGTACGCAAAATACATAAACATGTTATTTTCGAAACTGGACCCAAAATGGAAACAAAGGATAGCTCGTAATTGAGTGTGACTTTTTTGTCCAAAATTGATGAAACTAAGTTATAATTTGCAACTTATTTCAAATATGATATGAAAATGTGAGCAAAATTTTGTATATTTGTAGACACCTGATTGTGTCTCCCCAAAACCAAACCCAGTGATGAGTACCTTTCACGTCTTTGATTATCAAATTAGTTGAAGAGTTTAAGAGTTTCGTGAAGTTCCCTTTAGTCTTGACCATTTCTAACCTTTTTTTAAATGTTATAGTCTAAAATCATTTATTTCGTACCCTCTTTATAAAAACGTCCAAACCATTTTATTGTGGTCCATAATCTGGGTCCAATAATTATGTATTTGGATGGGGCTTGAAAAGTTGAAAAGAGCTTTCCAACGATATATTATAAGCCCAAATCTGAGTTATAACGAAGAAGTTATGGCCAAAATACTAAACTAGGTCCAAACCAAGCCTTATCTGCAGACCAATGATCATGTGGAGGGTCCATTTATCTTAACCGCATTTCTAAAAACCAGTAAGATTTATCATAAGTTTCTAGAAATATCTAGAAGGTTTTTTTGAGTCCTAAATCCCTTAGGATTTATTGTTAGCTTCTAGAATCCTCTAGAAGGTTCTAATTTATCCTATTTTTGAAAAGATAAAGTTTAAGAACTTTACTTCGGATAAAACATGTGTTTTAAATAGATTTAATTATGATAAAATAAGGATAAGTATAGACATTCGACTAACCCAATTTAATTGGAAGTTGGATTCCGCACGAATCTTATCTTCTGAAAAGCATCGCGCAACAATGGAAATATCGCACAGCGATGGATCCATCGTCACGCGATGAAAGCCGTTTTACTCCGAGTCGAACTCTAACTCTTATCCTGACCTTTTCGCTCGTTTTTTCCTATAAATAGGGACATTTTCCTCCGTTTTCATTCACAAACAATCATCTAATCTCCTTCTCTAAGCTTTCTTTCTCTCTCTCTTTCTAAGCCTAGTCTAAACAAGTCACAAAAAAACCATACAACCTTTGCGAGACTTGAATACCCCAATCCCTTCTCGTAGTTGCCTTCGATCGACCTCGACGTGAAAGGTTGATAATTCTGAGGGTTTGATCCCTAATCTCTATTTCATTTATTATTTGATTTATTTGATTAGTTTGATTTAATCTTTCTTGAAGTTACTAACGCGTGTTTATTGTTTTCATAGAAAGAGATACGAGGCTTCAAAGTGAGTAGATCGACTATCCTTATTCCTTTGATATAAAAATCACGATTAGAATTTTATATTAATTCCTAATATCATGTTAGGATGTTGATTTTGATTACTAGTATCATGTTAGGGTGTTATTTTAATATTTCTAATATCATGTTGCTTTCTATTATCATGTTTAGGTTAAAGCTTTAATTTTTATTTAGTGACATGCTAGGATTTGTTATTAATCCATTTAGTATCATGCCTAGGATCTAGCTAATATTATGTTTATGATGATGATTGCTGTGTCATTAATTATGTTGCTTGATTATTTATTATTTATTTTTATTAATTGATCACGCCCTTTTTCTTGCAGGTTTATAGGGAATTTATACTTGAAATCATGCTTAATAAGATAATTAATAATTTAATTTTAGCCTAATATGATTTTAATTCAAGTGATCGCTAATAATAGATTTATTTGTGCATTAATAATCAGCCAACGTAGATCAAACAGGTTTAGGGCTAACTTGTTGAATGTATGTTGATCGGGATGCGCATATTAATATCATAAGAATTAAGTAGAGGCCTATTTAGAGCGGGTTCAATCTCTTTTAGGTTGGATTCGTACCATCATCCCATAATATCCCGTCATGGTTCCGGACCACTATGGAGTTAGCGATCTCTATGATCATGAATGGGGTGTAACCTTCACACCACTTAACGGTTTACAAGTTCCTAAAACTTGTTGGCGACTCTTATATCTCTAGCTTCTTTCCCTTTGGACGCGACCACACTTAAATGCATGGTCGCAGTGGGGCTCAAAGTTGATGTTTGAAATATTCCCTACAGATTTTTGGCGACTCCACTAGGGAGGATTTCTAATTTAGATTCCTAAAATTTATTTTGGCAATTGGCTTTAGAATGAGTAGATGAGACTTGAAAAATTCTAGATATTCATTGTGCGTAATTTTGATTAACACTTTGGCATAAGCATAAAAAGGTCCGCATTAGAAAGACCATCTGAAATGCGTAAAAAACATAGGATTTTTACACGTAGGAAAATTGGGAAGTATCTTTCACAACTAAAATCGAAAAAATACTACGAAAATCGGAAAATTCTAACACAGAAAGCTGCCGCAAAGTGTAGGAACTGTTTGGGCGATTACACATCCTGATTGAGTTTTTCCTTCTTTTTTGAAACCCATATGTGTTCTACATATGGATTTAGCCCTTGGGAATTCACGCTCCATCTACCCAATTGAACGCTCCGTGCAACGACAGGTACATCCGAGTTTGTGAATTCACCAAACCATGAAAGCAAGTTTAACTTGCGGGGTCCCATCCATATGCGCCAACCCCTTCCAAAGGTAAGGCTTCCGCACGATGCATCCGGACTAATAACCATGGACCCTCTTTGACTACCATAATCCTAGAACTTTAGATAATTAAAGCTATGGTTAGGTTGCAAACTCATTGCATCATGTTGTGACTACTTAACTACTTATGCATTCTTTACTTGTGCATGCCTCACTTGTGATTAAACTAATCGTTTGTATTGAATTGTGTTCGTAAATAAAGTCTTAACAAAATAACCTATGACTAAAAAGGAACTTGCTCAATTTATTACTTAATTAAGTTAGATTAATAAAGTCTAAACATACTTGACCTACTAAGACTGTAGGCTTCCCATCAAAAGAAATATGGAAAACTAGTTAAAACTAACGTTCCAGTCTTGGCGTGGAAGTTTGGCTTGTTTTCCAAAGCATCAGCACTCATCGCCACGTGATAGAAATATCGCGTAGCGATGGAGCTGACGTGACGTGATAGTACTATCGCTGCACGATGGTTCAATCTTTCTCTCCGAGTCTTTGTGTCGAGTCTAATTCACATGATTAATTAATTAATAATCGAGGTCTTAGTTTGGTTTTTGACTGAGTGTAACCACATAGTCCCATGGTCATTACACGAGTCTTAAACATGTCACTTCCACTCACTAGTCAATACACACACTTTGTATGTGTCACGACCATGTCTAGAGTCTTGTGTGCGCTTTTCCGTCATTTTTTTAGGGGGGTAATTCGGATATTATCCTCCCATTAGAACAATGGCTATTCAAGAAGAAGTTGACCAACTTAAGCAAACCGTCAATGGACTCACCGAGATGCTTAAGGGGCTCACTACTCAGGTTAATGATCCTAGCAAGCAAGTACCAGTCCAGACCATGAAGCGCAAAGAAGAAAGCTTGAGTCAAATGTCTAATGACTACAAGTACCATGGGATTAGCTCCAAAGGGGTCTCAGTGGATAAGGAACTTCTTCTGCTTAAGTTCTCTGCCAATGACATCCCTAAGTTCAAGCCAACTGACAATCCTTACTTTCACATAAGAGCTTTTGAAAAAATCATGGACATCAAGGGAATTGATAGGAGAATTTTCCCTTCACTCTTCCCACTTTATGTTGTAACAGTATGTCAGCAATGGTTTTTCTCTATAGACAAAGAGTAGATTACTACATGGGAATCCATTACACATGCTTTTATTGATAGATACAAATGTACTATCTAAGTAGAAACTGATCATAGGGAACTTGAAATACTTAAACAGTAAGAAAATGAAGATATACTGCTTTCTATAATAAGTGGAGGGAAACTTCCGCTAAAATGATCGAAGGTCCAAGTAAGAAAGAATCTGTAAGGTTGTTCATTAAGAACCTCCAAGACAAGTATCAAAAGCATTTAAAATATCAATGCAATTTCAATACTTTCAAAGATGTCTATAACATAGGCATTGAAATTGAAGATGATCTTGCAAAACAGAAAGCTACTAACAATAGCAACAACAATGGCTGGAAAGGAAAGAAGAATGAAAAACCTTCTTCTTCCAAAGCCACCCATTCTAGTAACAATTTTAGCACCTTTCACTTAAATGATGTCCTCGCCATGAATAATCAAGGACAAAAGTAGCAGTTTAGGAGAGATTTTACTCCTATTGGGATGAGCTATGATACTTCTTTTGACCGTCTTGGTGCCAAAGGACTCATTACTCCTATCAGACCTGTGCAAGATCCACCAGTCAAAAGGTGAACAGCTAGTTGGAATCCGAATGCACATTACAAGTATCACCAAGGTAGGGGTCACTCTATTGAGAATTGCTTGAAACTAAAAGAAGTTATTCAAGACCTAATTGATAACAACAAGCTTCCAGTGCCTCCTGCTAGCAAGAGGCTAAGCATCAACACTTATCCACTTTTGGATTACTTAGAAATTTTTAACAAAAAAGATCATATTGATCCATCACTCCTCATTAAGCCAATAGAAGAGATTCATGCCTTTGAAGAGGAAGAGGAGACTTTCTTTGATGCCATGAGCGACTATCAAGAAGAAGCTAAGCCCTTAACTATTGGTGAACAGGCTGCCACTAGAGGAGAAGTGTGTGCCATTATCAACACATTAGAAGAGATGAGGCTTGAACTTAAAACTATTCACAGGAAAGCGGAAAAAACTAAAAATAAGCGTGCTCTTGAAAAAGTGAACCATGCTTCTTATTCAAACACCGTTGAGAGAAAACTATTCACTTTCAACGTAGTTACACCACCAATAAAAAGGAATAAAAAAGTTTATTAACCTATTGGTGTCCCTTATGAGAAGATGTTCAAGATATGGGAAAAATCAAACCTCTCGAGCCAAGACTATTTGAATCTCTCAAAGAACAGACAAGTTTTACTGCAAATACCATCAATCTGGAGGGCACACAATATAAAATTGTTTCAAGTTTAAAGATCTTGTTCAAGGATTTATAGATAGTGGAAAAATTATACCATTAAAAAGGGATACTTTGGATAAAGATGTTAGTATTAATGGGGTTTGGGACAGTGATGATGAGGACGTCTACCTCAAAGATATGGAAGAACCACCATTTGCTGCACTTTACCCAGTTGATGATATTTGGGATGAGGAAGAAGAATCCCAAATTACTGTGCTTACAAGGTCCGGAAGGGTGCAACCACCAGTCACAAACGACCCTATCCCTACCACTCAACAAATCCAACACCTCTTATAGAGGACAATGATATTGTCAAGTAGCTCAAGAAGACTAAGGTAGGAATGAATGTTTAGAAGCTTTTAGCTTCATCTCATGAACATAGAGTTGTAGTGATGAACACATTAGCAAGAGTAGGGATAGATTCTAAGACCACTCCAGAGGGGTTAACTAACTTTCTGACAAGTGACCTCCCTAGTTCCATCAACTTGATCACCTTTTCTAACAAGGATTTAACCTCGGAAGGTGACAAAAACAATAAAGCCTTAAAACTCACGGTGGTTTGCAAAAGAATGAATGTACCAATGACTCTTGTAGACAATGGTTCAGCAATTAACGTATGCCCACTTCGTACTGCAAGAATGTTGGGAATAAAGGATGAAGACTTATCTCCATCTACACAAGGTATAAGGGCTTATGACAATACTCGTCGCCAAACTCTTGGAACCATCACCATGAATGTCACTGCATGAGTCATTGAACATAGCAGTACCTTTCAAGTAGTAGACATCAAGGCTTCATTCAACTTATTGTTGGGACGCCCTTAGCTTCATGACCTTAAGGCCGTCCCTTCATCTCTCCATCAACAAGTCAAGACTATAGTTGGGGGAATTCCTGTCACAATCAACGCTTCCCCTATGAGGATCAAAGTAGTGGATAAACCCATCATTAATATACAGCACAATGAGAACGATGAAGATTTATGGGGCTTTATCGCCGAAGAGGTCTCTTTTATCAAGGAATATGAAAATACCCCTCTTGACTATAATCCCCATTCAAATCTTGTAGTTAACATTATCCTTAAAAGACAAGGACATTTTTTCAGAATGACTATAGGAAAGAAGAAAGAGATAACTAGACAAATGGGACTACCTGCCCTCCCTAAAATGGATACTTTTGGACTTGGTTTCGAACCAACTCTAGAGGACCTTAAGCGAGCCCAAGAAAAGTCTAATGCACGAAAGACAGCTCGCACTTAGAAAAAGGCAATCCCAATGGATCACTACCCTCTCACTCTAAATGGACAATTCATAAAAGAGTGAGAATATTGACAAGCGCACATTAGGGCGCGCTTTAAGACATATAAATGGGTGATTTTGGATGTATTTAGGCCCGTTTTGGTCGTTTATTGCCTTGTTACACTTGTTTCCTTCATATTACGTGCTTCACGGGTTTCGGTCTGTTTTTGGTGTGTTAACAGGTATAGTTGACCAAGTTATGTCGAGTCCCGAACCATTGGTGCGTAATCAGGCTATTATCGATCCTAGTCCACCAAGCTAAGGCTTTGCTGCGGTTCTCAAGGCCTTGAAAGGCAAGTTAAGTAGCAGGCAAGGCAGAACAGTTCAAAAATATGACACCTGTTCACTATTTTGCTCACAAATTTCGGTATACAAATGATAATGGAGTGATTCCAATTGCATTGGAAAGTAGATTTGAAGAGCTTTCCAACGATATATTGCACGCCTCAAACGGAGCTCTGGATAAGAAGTTGTGACTCTTTTAAGAAGACCAAAGTGCCTGCAACCTTCCTACCTATGCTGCACGGCCGTGCCACCTTTAGCACGGCCGTGCCAGGCATTAGCACGGCCGTGCCAAGCCAATTTCCATGCCCGTGCCAATGCCAGATTCATCACGGTCGTGCCAAATTCAGCACGGCCGTGCCAGGCATTAGCACGGCCGTGCCAAATTCAGCACGGTCGTGCCATAATTGAAGATATTACGGATCAGCTACTGCCATGCTTGCACGGCCGTGCCACTTCCAGCACGGTCGTGCCGATTCACGAAGGGCAGCCTGCGATTTACTTTCCGATTTAAAACATATATATATAGCCCGATTGTAAGGGTTAAGAGAGAGTTTTTAGAGATAGTTTTTGAGAGCCTTTGTAGAGAGTTATTGGAGAACGTTCTTAGTTTTAGATATTCATTAGTTTTCTTAGAGATTATTCTAGCGATTTTAGTTTTCTTGGATTGATTTGAAGCAAGATTTGTGAAGATTCTTTGTATTATTCATTGACGACGGATATCAAAGTTCTGAACTTTTCCATTGATTCGCATCAATACAATTGGTATTATTCATTCTTGTTTATTAATCAAGCTTTATTATTCCTTAATCAGAATTCATGTTTATATCTACTATGCTTTTGGAATTCATTATTGCTTTGATTATGAATATGTGTGAGTAGTCTCCTAGCTAGGTTTCGGGATGAAACCCGGCCTAGGTAATCTATGTACTTGAGGATTGATTTTGATAAACGGATTGTGATTAAATTGATTATATGCGATTGCATGTTAATTCATTATAATAGGAGTAGCTAACCTAGAATCTTGAATTTGATTGCATGATATCCTTGATTTGAACAAGAGATTGTGAATTGAGTATTTCATTATTGAATGTGGTTTGATTATGTATCGAGTAATGTTAAGTGCATGAGAAATCCAAGCTTAGTATTGCCCGTTGTCTTCCTATCACATGATATTGATCAGTCATATAGTCTTTGCATATCCCGTTTGGCTCTGTGATTCCTTGTTGCGTAGTTACCGATGGTTTGGTGAATTCCCGTTCTCCCTAGTGTCTTAGTTTATTGATTTATTCCATCTTATTAGTAGTATTTTAGAACACCATTTTCCATTGATTTCGAACTAGCTTAGGTTTAAGATTGATTTGCAATTACTCTCGTTCCTCGTGGACCGAACCTTTATTTGCCATTGTACATGGTTATAGGGTGTTCGTATAAGTATTGTTTGATTGAGAGTTAGATTGTAGCGACCGATTTAACCCTCGTCAAAGATTACCCATGCTACGAATTCCAAAAACCACTTGTCAAGAATGGGATACGACAACCAGGGTTTGAAATCTTCTTAGATTGCACTTTCCTAGACGAGATCCAAGCTCTTATTCAAAAGGAATTAGCACCTCCGTGCTTTGACTTTAATGTCATGGGACTCCTCTTTGGGTATGAGAAGAATGAGCCTAAGCTTTTCGATGACAACTCTGCGCTTATCCAAACAGTGTTATAAAGTGAAAACTTTGATCCCTCCAAGCTCATCACCCCAGCAGAAGGACTACTCAAGGGATGGCGCAAGACCGTGAAGGTGACTACACCAAATGGAAGGAAGATATCCATAACCACAGGAGAAGAACCCATGTTTGAGTCGTTTGAGTCGTCTAAGTTGGAGTTTGAGTATGAGTCTGAGTCTTCTATTGATAAGTCTCCTAAATCCTTAGCAGTTGCACCTTCTTCTATCCCACCTAGCTTAGGACCTACTCCTAGAATAGTTAGTAGTCAGGTCCCGTCAGACCTATCTCTTTTTTATGTAATGATTCAAGAATTCAATAATATGTCTTCTTCCTCTTACTCCTCGTGCTTTTCCCTCACCCAAGATGACAAGTATTGCTTTGCTAATAATAAAAATGACAAAGAAATAATTAAAGCAATGGAAACACTTGAGAATAAAACAACAGTCATTAAAGAAACTGAAATAGTTAACATCTCAATGGATCCTACCATTAAAAGAGTAGTTAAAATTGGCTTAACTCTAAATCAAGAGGAAAGAACTCAACTAATTAATTTACTTACAGAATTCATCGATGTTTTTGCTTGGTCATATGAGCATATGCCAGGGATAAATAGAGAAATTGCTCAACATACTATACCACTAATTCCAGGAATGAACATGTAAAACAAAAGTTGCGTCGAATGAAACCCAACACGTAGCTCTTAAAATAAAAGAAGAAGTTAAAAATAAAGGGTTTTTCTAAGATATACCCCTAAGGTAGTCGAGTTTCTAAGGTGTACCCATACTTTTTCAAGTTTCTAAGCAGTGCCCTTCAACTGCTTATCAATACTAAAATGTACCCTTATTAGTTTTTTAAAAGTTAATTGAAAGTGTGATTTCGTGGCTTCAGTTTTCATTATTAGGGTTGCGGTGGCTAAGATTTCTTTCTCCTATCATTTCCTTACCTTTTATCATCTTTTTATTAAATTTATAGTTAACTTTAGGTGACGTGGAAGTCCCAAGGAGGGTACCATTCATTAATGGTAATGAGTTGAGGGGCACAACTTAGAGATTTGAAAAGGCATGGGTACATCTTAGAAACTCGACTACCTTAGGGGCATAGCTTAGAAAAACCCAAAAAAAATAACTACAGGTTTTATCAAAGTATCCAAGTATCCAGAAAGGGTCGTCAACATGGTACCAGTTCCCAAGAAGGATGGTAGAGTAAGAATGTGTGTCGACTACAGAGATCTCAATAAGGCAAGTCCAAAGGACGACTTCCCTTTACCACACATCGATATCTTAGTAGATAATACAGGCAATCATGCACTTCTCTCGTTTATGGATGGGTACGCGGGTTACAATCAAATTCTCATGGCAGAAGAAGACATGGAGAAAACGACTTTCATAACACCATGGGGCACTTACTATTATATGGTAATGCCATTCGGGTTGAAAAACGCGGGTGTCACGTACCAAATAGCAGCAACTGCCTTACTTTATGACATGATGCACAAAGAGGTCGAAGTCTATGTAAACGACATGATTGTAAAATCAAAGGATCGCCTCGAACAACAAACAACCTTATGAAAATTCTTCGAAAGGCTTTGAAAATACAACATGAGGCTGAATCCTGCCAAGTGTGCTTTTGGAGTCACCTCGGGAAAACTTTTAGGTTATGTCATTAGTTCTAGAGGAATAGAGATAAATCCTACTAAAGTCAAGGTAATCATGTCAATGCCAGCGCCTAAGACCGAGAAGCTAATTCGAGGATTTATTGGCTGGTTACAGTACATTAGCAGGTTCATATCAAAGCTCGCCACAATATGCGAAGCAATTTTCAAGAAACTCGAGAAAAATGTACCAATAATATGGGATGATGAATGCCAAGAAGCCTTTAATAAGATCAAAGCCTACCTTGCAAATCCTCCTGTATTAGCACTAGCATTGCCAGGCATTCCTCTCGCCTTTACTTAACAGTGACTAAGGAAACAATGGGAGCTATACTCGCACAAGAAGTAGAAGGAAAGGAAAACGCCATCTACTACCTAAGTAAAAAGATGCTCGAGTATGATGTTCACTACACACCACTTGAAAAGTTGTGCCTCCACTTGTGTGGGCCACAACCAAGTTAAGGCGTTATATGCTCGTCCATACAGTCTATGTGGTATCTTGAATGGATCCCCTTAAGTATCTCTTTGAGAAATCCACACTTAATAGAAGAATATCCAGATGGATAGTAAACTTAGCTCAATTCGACCTAAGATTTATGCCCCAAAAAGCCATCAAAGGATCTATGGTCTCGGATTTCTTAGCAGACTTTCCAATTGAGGATTGATCACCAACACAAGGGGACGATTTCCCAGATAAAGAATTAATGGTCACTTAGGATGATACTTATACATTATACTTTCACGGCGCATCCAATCAGAAAGGGAGTGGTGTAGGAGTCTTATTTGTATCACCTAAGGAAGAACATGTCCCAATCTCGATCAAACATGACTTCGACGTTACCAGCAACGCTGCAGAATACGAAGCATGTGTGGTAGGCCTCAAAACAGCCTTGGAATTAGGAATTATAAAACTCCGAATATTTGGGGATTCATCCCTTCTAATTAACCTGATTTATGAAAGATGGAAGGTGAGGAGTGAAAGTCTAGCTCCATACAAAACTTATTTGGAAACCCTCACCGATCAGCTTAAAAAGTAGAATATACATATTTACTGAGAGAAGAAAACCAATTTGCTGATGCCTTGGCAAGACTAGCTTACATTCAAGTCATTGAGGTTGACGAAGTAATTCAGGAAGAATAAGAAGAACCCTTGATTAGGGGATTTTTCCCTACTAATAATCATTTGACAAGTGGATCAATCAGGCCCTGCCATGTGTTTGCCACATGGGCCAATAGGAGCCTGCCACGTGTGAGGCGTTGATCTACCCACCATGGACCAATTGTGTCATGCCATGTGGCCTCCATATGCTAAGCAGGTTAAACGGCCACCTAGGCCCAATTTCCAAAGGAAGCCCAGTCAGCCCTAGGTTAACCTAAACTTAGTATTTGACACGTTTCCCAAGATTATAAATACTCTAATTAATCCTCATTAAGGGGGATTAAGAAAATTAATTACTCTCACCTAGAGAACCTAAACACACTGATCACTCCTCCCCTAGAGGAACCAGATCTCTCAACCTTTACTTTTCCGCACTTATTACTCCTCAAACAAGTACTAACTTGATCGTCGGAGGCGGAACTCCCACCACAAGGAGTTTCCGTTGTTTTACAGGTACAAGCACACGGATCCAGTCTCGGAATTGTAACTCTCCCGCAGGACATCAAAATACCCCGAAACATTTTGGCGCCGTCTGTGGGGAAAAAAATTTCGAGATGGCATCACAGTCTATACCGACTCAGAGCGAGAGGCGTCCTATGGACAACCCTCAGGTCTATAGCGATCACGATACTGAAAATGAGGTCAAGGTTGAGACTCATACGGCCCCAGACGGGACCTTACGAGCTCGACGAACCCATTCCTCTAAAAAGAAGGAACGAAAAGATTGCCAGGTAGGATCTAGTAAACCTGCCGGCCAGCCGCATGATCATTAACAGGCGGCCGAGGGATCTGTTCCCATCACTAGAAGTGAACTCATGACTTTCATGAATAACTTCAAAGGGGAGATCAAGGATCTCATATATAAGAAGACGTTTGCTCCCTCCAAGGAGCAGTCAGCTAGAAAACCTTCTCAGTCTGGAAGAAGGAAGCATGTACAAGGTCGAGAGGCGACTCCTCACCCTAATTCTAGGAAGTGGGAACCGCCTGTGATCGACTTAAAAAAGTATCGCTTTCCCTCACCAGGGAAGAGAAAGCCCATTCGTCATGTTCAAGCGGATGGGTCAAAGAAAACTTACTCAGATGCTCGACTGTTGCTAGAGTAGAAGAAGAATGATCGACTGTTAGAGTCGGCCTCTAAGTTCGATTTTCAAGACAGTCTTCCATAACACCTCCATGAGGTATTCCCAATCAAACTTTGAGAGAAAGACAGGCGGCACCTCCCGTCGGTCCGGATTTCATAAAGAATAGCCGGTACCAAATGTACCATTTGTACCGCAACAACAATACTTCTTGCAGCGTCCTTTGTTTGGAGGGCAGGTGGCAAGGAACTTCTAACCATTGGATTGGCAATTACGGTTGCTCAAACTTGGAGAACAGCCGTCCCCCTTCTCCAAGGAAATTATTAAGGCCGCCTAGCCGGCCAAAGTGAAGAATGTGTTAGTAGGCGCCTATGATGGCACTACTAACCCAGAAGATCACCTAATGGCGTTCACCAACCTAATGTACCTCCAAGGGTTGGATGATCCCACTTGGTGCAAGTGTTTCCCAGCGACTCTCAAGGGAATCGCACAACAATGGTTCGGCAACCTGCCGACTGGTTGTGTGAATAATTTCAAGACACTTGCATACTTGTTCACCTCCAATTTTTCTATAAACATCCCTGCTAAGAAGACGACCCTTGACTTAGGGACCATTCAGCAGGGTGAGAAGGAGGGACTTCATTCCTACATCATGCGGTTTAACCTGATGAGGATTCAAATACAAGGACTGCCGGATGAGGTAGCTACACTAACTTTTTCAGAGTTCTTAAGAATGGGTCGACTTTCAAGTTCGACTTGGTCCGAAAGAGAGTTGCGACTCTCCAAGAAGAATTGATTGAAGTTGAAGCCTATATACAGGCGAATGATCTCTGTAACACTGGGAAACATTCGGACGGAAGGAGGTCTGACAAAAAAGAAAGCCAGTCAAAGCAATCGGCAAATAAAGATGAGAAAAAGCGAAAAGAAGTCTGGGCGGCCGACTCCTCTGGCCAGCCGGCCTAGAAGAAGAAGAAATAATTCAAACCATACTCTCCTAAGTATGCGTTCAACAAGGATAGCCAAGCTATCCACAAAGAAATCAAAAGTCGGATCTCAATCGAGAAGCCGGCCCCCATGAAGGGTTCTGCAAGAAATCGGAACCAAGAAAAATTTTGTCATTTTCATGAGGATATTGGTCATGAAACCAATGAATGTATAAGCCTCATGCGCTACCTTGACCGCCTGGCTGAAAAAGGCGACCTTGACTCCTATATCAAAAAGTCCAAGGGGAATGCTCCCCCCAAGCACAAGCAGTCGGCCAAGAAGAATCATCGGCAGGCCGACAGTTCGGATACTGACGATGTCGTCGTTTACACTATAGCAGGCGGCTTCTCAAGAGGTGGCCCCACTATCAGGGGCAACAAAGACAATATCAGGCGGTTAGATGTAAATTCCGTTCACCAAGGATGGACCACCAAGAGTTCATTCCTAGAAATTGTCATCACAGAAGAGGATCTGGGTGGTGTTAGGGGGCCGCATGATGACCCCATTGTAATTGAATGTACGGTGGCCAACAAAAGAGTTGGCCGGATCCTCATAGATACCGGCAGTTCCTCTTATCTCATCAGCAACAAGTTCTTGGCAAAGCTTAAGTACAAAACCGACTGCATACATCCGGTATCTCACCCTTTAGTAGGGTTTGTATGAAGTGTTGTACATCCAGTGGGACGAGTGGATCTACCCATCCGTCTGGGTGAGAAAACGGAGGGTCGTCACATGATCGTTCGGTTCTTAGTGGTTGAAGAATTGTCGACCTACAACATGATCTTGGGACGACCCACCCTGAACAACTCTAAAGCTATCATTATCCCCTCTCTTATGCTGCTCAAATTTGAGAGGGATGATGGAACAGTCGGCTCCCTAAAGGGAGATCAAAAGATGACACGAGAGTGTTACCTCTCGGATATCAAATCCACTATAGAGATTGCTGGCCCAAGTGGTGAGAAAACTGACCTTGAACTCATCAAGGAGGATGCGCCTGCCCAAGTGGCAGGCGGTAAGAAAAGAAAGGCAACTCAACTAGGGGCCGAGAGAAAAGAAAAAAGATAGCAATCACTGGCACAGGAGCGGTCGGACGAATTCCGCCCTCAGCCGGCTGGCGAGCACACGGAAGTTGTCCTGAACGACTCACGTCCTGACCCATCAGTCAAGGTAGGGACGACTGCTCTTGAAGTATTGGGTGAAGATTTTCACCAAGTTTTAAAGGAATTCAAAGATATCTTTGCATTCGAAGTTCATGAAATGCCAAGCATCAGACCTGACCTGGCTATACATAAATTGGCCGTGGATCCGAAAAAGAAGCCAGTCAGGAAAAAGAAGCGGGACCATGGTGTAGAAAGAAGCTAGGCGGCAGCCGCCGAGGTGAAAAAGTTGCTTAATGCAGGGTTCATTCGGCAATGTTATTTCCCAGACTAGGTTGTAAACGTTGTGTTAGTAAAGAAGTCAAATGGTACCTGGCGAATGTGTGTGGACTTCACTGATTTGAACAAGGCGTGCCCCAAGGATAGCTATCCATTGCCTAAGATTGACAGCCTGGTCGACTCAACAGCCGGCCACGCTTTAATGAACTTCATGGTAGCCTACTCTGGCTTCCATCAAATTCCTTTGTGGAAGAAAGATCAGGAGAAGACGGCCTTCGTCACTGATAAAGGGTTGTATTGCTACACGGTCATGTCGTTTGGGTTGAAGAATGCCCCGGACACCTTCCAAAGAATGATAAACACAGTCTTCTTTGACAAAATTGGAAGGAATGTCGAGGCATACATAGATGATATGATTGTAAAGTCCAAGCTTCAGACGGACCATCTGGCTGACCTCCGAGAAACATTCACCACACTCAGGTGGCACCATGTCATGCTCAATCCCAAGAAATGTGTGTTTGGAGTTGAGTCAGGGAAGTTCCTCGGATTTCTAATCAATCAAAGAGGTATAGAGGCGAACCCTAAGAAAGTACAGGCGGTCATAAACATGCAGTCGCCACACACCGTCCGAGAGGTTTAGAAGTTAACAGGTTGTCTGGCGGCCTTGGGAAGATTTCTCAGCCGGTCAGGTGACAAGTGCCTTTACTTTTTTCAGGCAATAAAGAAGAAAGCAAGGTTTGAATAGGGGCCAGATGCTGAAGCGGCCTTCCAAAAACTGAAAGTCCATCTACATTCTTTACCAAGGCTGGTCAGTCCCTTTCCCAAAGAAGTGCTCTACATGTATCTGGCAGTATCTAACCATGCTCTAAGCGTCGTCCTCCTTGCTGAAAGAGATGGCTACCAGCTCCCGGTCTACTTTGTCAGCCATGTATTGAAAAATGCCGAGTTGAGGTACCCCCTAGTGGAAAAATTTGGTCTTGCTCTCTTCATGGCCGTTAGAAAATTGACGCCTTATTTCTTGGCATATTAAGTCGTTGTATACATAGATCAGCCAATCAACCGGCCACTCACAACCATGGAGTCGTCAGGCCGAATGATCAAATGGGCAATAGAGATTCAGAGCCTTGAAATCACATTCGAGCCAAGAAAGGCAGTAAAGGGGCAAGCATTTGCTGATTTTATTGTACAAATGACTCGGCCCTCTAATTCTCAAATTCCAGACCAAGTCTGGAAGGTCTATGTGGACGGGAGCTCCACCTCAAATGGTTGTGGAGCAGGAGTCATATGTCAGTCGCCAGAAGGCGACAGGTATGAGTATGCTCTACGTTTTAACTTTCAAGCCTCGAACAACGAGGCAGAATATGAAGCTTTACTGGCTGGTATCCGCATGTGCAAGGTGACTGGGGCAAGAAGAATAGACGTCTGCTCTGATTCACAATTGATAGTAAGTCAGTATAATGGCGAATACGAAGCAACCCATTCGGCCATGATTAAATATTTGCAGGCGGTACGACAAGCTGTCGTGTCACTTGAAGAGTTTCATCTGACTCAGGTGCCCAGATCTGAAAATAACCAGGCGGATGCTCTCTCAAATTTTGCCTCCTCGGCCTCTTGTGATACTCCAAGAACCGTCTTCTGGGAAGTTATGGAGAAGAGAAGTATTGAAGAAGATCCTATTGGAATTCTAGATCGAAGTTCAACCTGGATGGACCCAATCAGGGCATACTTCACAGACGGCACCTTGCCGGATGGTCATTACCAGGCGGCTTTACTGAAAAAGCGAGCGTCCAGTTTTGAGATACGAAAGGGGGAACTCTTCAAGAAAGGATACCTTCAACCCTTCTTGAAATGTGTTACCCTAGAAAAAGGACGAAGGTCTTAGAAGATCTGCATTCTAGATACTGCGCCTCTCATGTAGGCGGCAGGTCGCTGGCTCAACGAGCAAGGCGGTAGGGTTACTTTTAGCCTACCTTAGAAGCAGACTCCATGGAGATGGTGAAAAAATGTGACAAGTGTCAAAGGTTTGGCAAATTAATTCACCGTCCGACTACTGATCTCACTGCCATCCATAGCTCACTACCGTTTGCTAAGTGGGGCATGGATATCCTAGGTCCCTATACGCTTTCTACAGGCGGCAGGAAGTACATACTTGTTGCAGTCGATTACTTCACCAAATGGGTTGAGGTTGAGGCTGTTAAGGGAATCAAGACGAAGGATGTGATCTCATTCATCTGGAAAAATGTCATCACTCGGTTTGGGGTGCCCATGTCTATGGTTTTTTATAATGGTCCCCAATTTAAGACGTCTGTTCTCAAAAATTGGCTGGGAGACCAAGGCATCTCACACTGCTTGGCATCAGTCGGTCGTCCTCAAGCAAACGACCAATTAGAAGCTTTCAATAAGATCATCTCATACGGTCTTAAGAAGAAGATTGAACGAGCAGGCGGCCTATGGGAAGACATGTTCTTTGGGCCATTAGGACGACTGAAAAAGGATCGACTGGAGAAACTCCATTCCTCCTAACCTATGGTGCAGAAGCTGTTCTTCTAATTGAACAATACGAGCCGACTCTTCGAATAATGTTGTATGATGAAGAGGCGAACTGGGACTCCATGCGCCTGGCATTGGACTCACTTCCAGAACAAAGGGGCAATGCAGCCCTACGCCATGAAATCTATCGCCTGAGAATGACAAGTTCATATAACAAAAGAGTGCATAGGCGTCCACTCAAAGTAGGGGACTTTGTACTAAGAAAGATGGAAGCAGTCGGTAAGGATAATGAGTAAGGAAAATTGACTCCCAACTGCGAAGGACCCTACCGAATCTATGAAGAGGTTCGGGACGGCACCTACCGCCTGGAATTAACAGACGGCCAACATTTGCCTCGGACCTGGAACGTAGATAATCTAAGGAAGTACTATTTTTGAATGATGTAAATAGCCAAGAGCTACTAATAAAAAGTTTGCTATTTTGCTTCATCTATTTTGTATTATGAGGGGCATGCCGCCTGCTCCATTAGCAGCCGGCTACTCTCCATCTTCTTATCAATTGAGGGGCATGCCAACTGGTAGAACAGTCGGCTACTCTCCGGTTCACTCAAATATGCATTCAATTAAGAGGGGCACGTCGCCTGTAGATATACATTCGACTACTCTACTATACTTAGTTCGCCATAAACTACCTAAGGCCTATGGCCAAATGATCAGACCAGGCGCCCAGCCAACTGATCCAATCTTTAAACTAATACGACCTGTCCCAACATCATAGCAGGCGTCCGGCGGCATCCTTTCGAATGAAATTCGTCGTAGAGAGCAGCTCCCTTTTGGGTGGAACATTGTTCAATAAACTAATTACACGGCACCTAGACGACTGTCCCCAAGGACGACCACGTAGCCGTTTTTGAGACAAGGATAACTCTTAACACTAAACCAAACAAGTGTTAGCAGTTAACATCCGCGTCGGATGACCGTCTGTATTACTTGGGATAAGTACAGCCGGCACCTCTTAAGTAAATAGCCAACAAAAATTGGTGAATCAAGAGGACCAGCCGGCCTCCGCCGCCTGGTGCCTCTACTACTCAAGCATAAAAGATGACGAATGGGTAACCTCAAAGATTGCCCATAAGTAACTCTCTCATACTTAGTAAGGATTCAAAAGGTATGACGAGTCCGCCTGTCTAAAGGCGAACCAGAGCTCTCGTACCCCGACCCCACTAAGATGATTTCTTTTCAAACCAAACATGTTTGAAAATCTGGTTCGTAGGTCGACTGCTTTTTGGCGAGCAAGGACTCAAGAACTATTCTTATCTTAACAAATAGGTGGGCTAGTTATAAGCGGTCTGTTCCTTTCTAACTTGAAAAAGTTAAACAAACCTAACGTATTGCCTAAAATATGTTGGGGTCCGACTAGCTAAATGGCCGACTAATCGCCTAATCTGGAACCAAGACAACTAGTCGTCCCGGGGCATAGGCAGTTGGTACTTTGTACCTGTTCGCAATCTTTGGCTTACAAATTTACTTTGTACCTGTTTGCAATCTTTGGCTTACAAATTTACTTTGTACCTGTTCGCAATCTTTGGCTTACAAATTTTAAATACATGGCTAGCCGAAATAGTCAATATGACATGTAAGCGAATATCAAGGATCCTCGACACTTAGCAAAATATTCAAAAATAAAACATAAAGCAAAATTCAATGAGCAAAGATGACCAAAAGATGGTCGCCAAATTCTTATAAACAGCCAGCCATAAACACCAGCAAAATATTCAATACCCCGGCCCCTTGGCCGGGTAAAGTGATACAAGAACAAACGGCGCACAGGCCGAAGAAAAAGATAAAGACATAAAAGCTTTAAGATTGAGGCAGGGTTTCGGTATTGACTGCCGCCTGATCAGCAAGGGACGCCTGGTTCTGAGAGGCATCTTTCTTACTTGTGTCGGCATCAGGGGCAGCTTATTTAGACGCATCCACCTCAATCGGCTGCAGGGCCACCTCCTCCTCTTCCTCCTCTGAGCTAGAGTCAACCGCCTCGCGTTGAATTTTTTCTCCTAGGCGGCATAGTGAGCTTTTGAGAAGAGGGCTGTCCGGGTCATCTTCATAATCTGAGCCGAGTCCTCCATCATGGCTTGAGCTAAAGCCATCTTTTCAGCCTCGGCCTTTTATGAGGAATGAAATGTTGTCGTCAATACACCTTCCTATCAAATTAATCCTAGTTTACCTAAATGAGTATAGAGGCTAGCAAGGGTCGAGATCCATGGAGAAACGGGAGATTGCAAAGCTAAGCGCTAACAGTAGAGGATAAAAAAAGGGTGTATATGAATAAGAGAGATGGAAAACAAGACAATGAATAAACTAAGGCTAACAAAATTAATCTAACAATTAACAAAGCCTAACAAGTGTTGGAAACTATGAGATTAAAAACGCTAGGGGGATCGAGGAACGTCAAACTTGGGGATTAAGAGCTAAACACATAGATAATCAAGGATTCACAAACAAGGGATCAAAGATCCTACTTAACACAACTCATTCCCATGCAATTGATTAAGCAATGTATAAACTACGATCTATCCTAACATGATCACTCCCGCACATTAATTAGGACATGTAATATTATAGTCAATGGTGCACAACATCAACCGTATAACAATAAGCACAAGTTCATACAACAAGGGTTTAAATCCCCAAAAATAAAGTATTTAATCAAATAGCAACCAAGTCATCTATTCCCCTTCCCCTAGCTAAAAGTCTAGCCTAGGAGAGAGAAACTACTCATATCAAAAATTCCCAAAATATTGGCCATAATCAAAATCATAAACATAACTATCAATAATACTTGAAATATGTAAATAAACCAAAATAAAAGAGATTAAGATAGAAAGAGCTTACAAAGCTTCAACTTTGTATTGAAATAAGAAAATGGGTTTTTGAACCTTCAATGGTGAACCACCAAAAATCCAATAGAATGCTCCAATATTGATTACAAGGATGATCAAAGCACTAATCTATATTAAAGGCTAAAGTTTTGATGATAAAAAACTAATAATCTGAACTTTCTCTCTCTAGAAACTTATACAAGAATTAATGGAGGCTATTCTCTCTCTAGAAATGTTCTAAGAACTTTTCCCTAAATGGAATAGCTACTTTCATTCATTCCCAAATCAGCTTTTAAATTGGGAAATAAAAACGGGCTGGGCTGACAGCGTGCGCGCCCTCTACAGTGCTTTGCGCGCCCGCGAAGGCTACTGTGCGCGCCCTCTACTAATGTCTGCGCTCCCGTGAAGGCTATTGTGCGTGCCCTCTACAGGGCGCGATTGGCATCTACAGAAAGTTGCCTTGAATCTTCAAGCCAAGCTGCGCACCCGCGCAGAGTGGTGTGCGCGCCCTCTACAGGGCGCGAGGCATCTACGAGGGGAACAACCTAATTTCATCTCGATTGCGCGCCCTCTGTCTTGGATTGTGCGCCCGCGCAGAGTGGGAGAGAGGGCTCTCTTGGTCGCACAGCCTGATCAGAAGTTCCTCACTTGATTTACTCATGAAACCGGCTCTTGAAACTATCCCGAACTTTCCTCTACTTCACGTATCGATCGGTTAACCTGTAAAACACATGAAAAACACCCAAAAACAGTACAAAAAGGTAAAGTAGAGGGGAAGTACGGGGGAAATGGCATTGTTGTGTAATATACGGGAAAGCACGGCAAAATAGGGCTAAACAAGCGATAAATTGAGGGAAATGGTAAGGAAATGAATCCCGAATAGTGGCATAAATGCCACTTATTAGCCTTCGCATTAAGATCTTTGGTGATGGCCGCCTCCTGCTTCTCCAGGCGCTCTTTTAGTGTGTCAAGAGACGTCTGCAAACCTTCAGCCTTGTGGGCAATGTTTTTAAGGGGCTGCAGCTCATCGTTAAGGCTCTTGACCTTCGCCTCTAGCTCATTATTCTTCTTTTTGGCTGCCTCTAACTCGGTGCGGATAACGGAAGTGGCATGCGCCTGATAATAAAGAATATCAGTTGTCAAAATTTTATTTTGGGCAATTTGAAACATTGCCTTATCAACGTCAAAGGCGGGCATAGCTTTAGCAGCCTTTACCTCTTTGTTCTTGGCGCTGATCAGCCTCCGGAGGCCGTGTACTCGCAGCATGGTCTAGAAAAAGGAAAAACAGGCGTCAGATTTGAGAATAACAGGCGGCACGCAAAGTCAGCACTTTAATAATTTTCTAAGTCTACCTCGGAAAGGAGACCCATGATGCCGTCTAAGTCAAGGGTGCCGACTCCCTTGACCGCGTCCCTCTCCTCTTGAGGGACGGCCTTAATCATAAACTTGGCCACTTGGACCAAGTCTGGTTCTTGAGAGCCGCCTGCATCCAAAAGAGAGAAACATCAAAAACATGAAGAAAGCAATGAAGAAATAAGTCAAGTATAGCAGAGCAGTTTATACTTCTTGGCGGCCGACTGTCCCTTAGGACTTGTGATGGTTTCCCCACACTTTGTAGGGTGATCAAATGCTTGTCAGCCGACTGCTTCCTGGCAGAGCCAGGAGTGCTCCCAATCACCAGTTTACGAGCCTTCGCATCCGGCTGCTGGGAAGAAGAGGGTTTGGAAGTGCCTGCCTGCGAAAAATATGAAATGGTCAATACTAATAATAGCAAACTTCCAAGGCAGAATTTGAAGGATCATAAACTCACTATGGGCGTCTCCTTGGCAGGAGAATCAGAAGAGGTCCGCTTTTGATGCATGATGGAGGCCCGCAGCAAGGCGGTCGCCTTCTTTGAAGCAGAGATTTGGTCCATAGCTTCAACTACAAATAAGAACCACAAGAGTTAGAAAAAAATTTCGAAAACAAATCAAAAGAAGGGTACATATATTCAAGAGGCCGGCTACCTCTGGAGGATCAACTGCTAAGGTCGCAAGCGGCCAGAAAGTACTCATCATAGAGCCACTTGAATTTGGGGACGCAGTGCAAGGGCACCTGCTCTCGTTCCCCCGTAGTAGTGTTGGCCCTAATCTCTACTTTGAACAGCCCTCGGTCCAGGATCTCTTCCCTGGCCTTGAGGGGAACAAGCGGCATGCTGCGACCGCCTGCTAGAAGAGGTGGATCTCTGTTTCACCTATTGTAGTGCTTGTTTAGCAGCTTGTCAGGGCTGGCAATGATGAGGAAGGTGTTTCTCCAATCCGTCCATTTATTTTCTTTGCCCCTCGTCATCAGATAGCCTTTGTGGCTCGTTTTTTGATACCAGCCGATACCGCTTGCTTTCGGGGTTCGGCTGAGGTAATTCATATGGGTGAACGCCTCAAATCTCGGTTTCACCCCATGCATTTCACATCCGGCTACATAGCCTAGGATGTTGAACTAGGAATTCGGGGCTAACTACCATAGCCCCACCTCGTATCCTTTGAGGATTTGTTGAACGACCGGGTGTAGGGGAAATCGCAGTCCAGCTTTAATGTCCGCCTTGTAGCAGCCAAAACAGGCGTCCCCGTAGCTAGACCCTGCAGGCCAGACGATTGTATCCTCACCATCCAGCACAAATACATGAAAATCCGGACCCATCGTATGGTCCGATAGAAAAGTGTCTATTCGTTCTTTCATGGCCTTGATCCGGCCCTTTGGGACATGACAGTAATAAAGAGTGTTTTACTCCCTATGAGAAGTGGATGGTTCCGATTAGCCGTCCCCCTTTTCAGAGGCATGAGAAATTCTCGCCTCATGCAAACGAGCATGCCTTTCCTCTGAGTTTATAGAGAGGCGGCTTGAAGAGCTAGAGCCAGACTCACTATCAGAAGAGTCCGGCTCCTCCCCTCTCCCTGAGGGGGCCGACCCCTCTTCTTCTTCAAGGGTTATTTGCTGACTGGCCAGGTCAACAAAGAAGTGGGAAGGAGCTACTTTAGCTCCCTCCTTAGAGCTCTCCGTAGAAGGGCCGCCTTGGGTCCCTGCAGTATCAGGCGGCTGGTCCGACAGCTCACTAATCTGAACCCGGAAAGAGGAGCCATCAGAGTTTTCAATTCTCTTGGCCTTTTTTGTTCTTGATATACTGTCCTGCATAGATACAAAGACAGTTGGATTCCGGGGCTTGCGCAAAGTTTGAAGTACCGCAGGGCAGTTAGCACCCCTAGTCCTAGACTCAGTCGCCCCCGGTGACCGGCTGATTGCTAACCTAGGTCATGCCGGATGCTTTTGAGGTCTCGTTTTCAAAAAGGAAAGAAAAAGTGCAAAAGCAAAGAGAATAAAGAAGCAGATGGTTACCTGAAACTTAAGTTCTGAAGAAGAGCTTGATCAAATAGGCGCCTAGCAAAAACAATTGTCATGGCAGGTCAAAAGTTGCAGAGTGTTAGAGCTCAAGTTCAGGGGTCCGAGAGTTCTCTTGAAAAAGTTCGCAAATGTGAACAAAAGACTTGGTCAACATGCCTTTATATAAGGAAAAGGAGAATGCGAACAATCGCCTCCAAATTCAAAAAACAAGCGGGAAAAATGCCCAACCCGTCATAGGGCGACACCTGTAGCAGGTCGTCGCCTGTTACAGGCCGACACCTGTCACAGGTGACATGTGAACAGTAACATGCCACCTGTGAGGGGCAAATGATTAGGGGATATTTCCCTACCAATCATCATCTGACAAGTGGACCAATCAGGCCCTGCCATGTGTCCGCCACATGGGCCAATAGGAGCCTGCCACGTGTCAGGCGTTGATCTATCCACCATGGACCACATGTGTCACACCATGTGGCCTCCATATGCCAAGCACGTCAAAAGGCCACCAAGGCCGAATTTCCAAGGTAAGCCCAGTTAGCCCTAGGTTAACCTAAACCTAGTATTTAGCACGTTTCCCAAGATTATAAATACTCTAATTAATCCTCATTAAGGGGGATTAAGAAAATTAATTACTCTCACCTAGAGAACCTAAACACACTGATCACGCCTCCCCTAGAGGAACCAGATCTCTCAACCTTTACTTTTCCGCACTTATTACTCCTCAAACAAGTACTAACTTGACCGTCGGAGGCGGAACTCCCACCACAAGGAGTTTCCGTTGTTTTGCAGGTACAGGCGCACGGATCCAGTCCCGGAATTGTAACTCTTCAGCAGGACATCAAAAAACCCCGAAACAACCCTAGTATACAGACTTCCTCAATTATGTCACCAAAGGGGAATATCCACCTAATGCTGACAAAAAAAGCAAAGCGATCCTTAAGGCTTTTAGCCTCACAATATGTGCTCATAAACGATGAACTCCATAAAAGAGTATCTAGAGGCAGAGCTCTCCTATGTGTAGGAAAGAAGGAAGCTCAAAGAGCGATGAGAATCATCCACGAAGGAGTATGTGGAACACACAACGGCAAAATGCTAGTCCAAAAAATTATGCTTCAAGAGTATTACTGGACTATCATGTAAAAAGATTGCCATCAATATGTGAAAAGATGTGCAAAGTGCAAAATATATTCTAACTTGCAACACATTCCACCATCTCTTCTCTACACTTATACATCTCCATGGCCATTCTCAACATGGGGAATAGATATTATTGGAAATATTACTCCCCCAGGAATAGGAGGTCATGAATACATCCTTGTCACAATTGATAACTTCACCAAATGGGTTGAAGCAGCGTGTTGCATAAAAATCACCGCAAAACATGTAGCACTAAGTGACAATGTGAATACCTACTTCAAAAGTATGGAATTCAACATCACCACTCCTCTCCATATAGGCCTCAAGCAAATGGCGTAGTCGAAGCAGCCAATAAGAATTTAAAAATAATCATGGAAAAGATGACAGAAAACTACAAGGATTGGCCTGACAAGCTCCACTTTGCTCTTAGGTGTCATCGTACGTCAATCTGATCATCCATAGGAACCACGCCGTTCTCCTTAGTTTACGGAATGGATGCCGTACAACCTGTAGAGCTAGAAGTACCTTCTTTGCGCATAGCACTAGAAAGCAAGCTAGATGAGGTTGAATGGACAAGGGCACGATATAAAAAGCTAATTCTACTCGATGAAAAGCGACTAGAAGCCTTACATCATGCCCAATGTTACCAAACTCGCATGGCTAGACACTTCAACAAAAACGTCAAAACAAGGACATTAAGGAAGGAGACTTAGTGTTAAAAGCACTTAGAAAGAATGTTCTAGACCCAAGAGGCAAGTTTAGACCTAATTGGTTTGGACCATATATTGTTAAAACTATCCTATCTAGAGGAGCAGCTAAGTTAACGGATATGGATGGTAACGAATTTTCGAACATGACAAATCTTGACAAACTCAATAAGTTCTACCTATGAACTAATTAAGTTATATACTCAAGAGAGCAACGTTTGGCTCGATTCCTTAACAAGGATACATAGGCAACCCTTTTAAAGGGTGTGGCCACTTTAATTTTTCAAAATCCTGCCTTTTTACGACAATACTTCAACTCGGCATCACAAAAACCAAGCATCGCAACAAATTAGAAACCAACGCGCCGCGATAACACCATCGCGCTGCGTTAGCCATATCGCGTTGCGTTGAACCTATCGCGGGCGATGGAGTCAAGTATTTACCGTTTCAAAACTGCGATTACCCGCGAAGGTTTTGGCTTATTTCGGGGATTTTTCGACTTCCGTACTCGAATTATTTTCAAAAATACCCAAGTTGTTTTCATTACTTGTAATTGTTTTCAACAAAGAGATAATCGAAAAACTTAGAGTTAATTTAATTAAAACCTAAAAATTGTATTCATAATTGGAAATTACATAATTGATGAAATAAAAGCTTGAAAACGAAATTAACTTGAAATTAAATTATTGTCTAATAAATTGAAGGCAAAGCAATGCTCTAATCTGTCTTCTCCTTCCTAGCCCTCCTCCAATTCTTGTCGGTATCCTCTTCATCCTCTAGCTCCTTTACCAATAGGGAACCATTAGATGATCTAACCAAAACCTTAGAGGAAATAGTTTCTCCTTTAGCAAAAACACCAACTTTCTTTTCAACCCAAGCCTTCTTTTCTTTAGGGTTTTCTTTCCTTTTCCCTTTGTCCTCCATAAAAATTTTCTTCTTAGGCATGAAAAGAGCCTTGAACTCAACTCTTGAACCCAGACGATCTTTAGAAGAAACCTTCTTGTCACCCAAGTGGTCCTTTATATTAGTCTTCTCCGCACCTTTAGAACTTGTATTTTGAGCCTTGTTCTTATCCTTTTGGTTTTGACCAAGAAACAACTGTTTAAAATCCCTAGACAAGGGAGGAGGAGCTTTATTAAAGACAACACTCCATAAGGGTCTAGCACATCAATATTCATCAAATCTTTCAACATTCTGCGACACAGGGTACTCATGGTCTACAAAGAGCTCAAGAAGGAATAGTTTGAGCAAGACCATATTGTCTCCTTACCCTAAAAGGGTAGCAAAAGGTCAACCTTGACAAGCTTGGGATACGATAGAAGGGTTGACTGTTGACTCTAACCATCTTCTAAATTTTCCACCAAGGAATAATCCACTTGATAGAGAAGTTGCGAGTTTCAAAGATTCTATTCCATTCCCGGCATCCCATCTTCAAAGAAAAGCGTTTCTTCCTCCTCACAAGATAGTTAGGAGTATACTTCTCAATATTGTCAGGAGGACTAATAAATTCAAGTCTTTCCATTAGCTAAATCTGCAAGAATAGAAACAAATTGTTATTACTTTACATAATTAAATATTTTTTATTTTTATATTTAAAAGTATTAATTTTCTACCTGTAATAATATTGGAGATCCTCGAAGAGGCGCTTTGGGATTTTTCTTTACTTCATCTAAACTTAGCATTGTTTCTCCAACAATTAATGGCATTGGGTTTCTCCCAACTTCAATTTGTTCCATCACCGATGCTAAAATAGCTTGCCCCATATGCATACTACCACTAGTAAGCAGGTATTGGCTAAACATACAATAAAGGAAAGCTCTTCTCTTATATATGTGGAAAGAGTCATACTTAGGTCTATTAAAATAAAACGACGCAAATTTTCTTAGATCAACTTCACTACCATCAATTATGGTTTTTAAATCATTTTCCATCAGATTATAATAACGCTCAAAATCTTTGTAGTAATATTCACACACCATGGGAACTACTGCAAGGTCTACAAAGGGAAAACCAAGAATAGCACCAAATTCTTCCTGCAGAGGGCTAATTTCATCGTTACCAAGCCTAAAGCAATGGGTGTTGGGGTCCCAATATTCTATGGCAGTATGAATAAATTCACTACCTAGATCTACTCTTTTAATGCCAAATATACCCCCCATATGAAGAAAGTCAAGCTCTTTTCTCTCCTTAGCGGTCAAAGATCGACACCACTCATGGGTTGTTATGTCACAAAAATTTCTAGACATGATTACTAATTTGATGCGAAGGGAAGATTTAGAAGCTGATGACTTGAAATTGCTGATTATGGCGTATTTGGGGGCTTTTTATAAGAAAAATCGAAGCAGAAATCGAGTTCCTTTTGGACTCTGTTTTTCCGAGATTCATCGCGTCAGGATAGAAATATTGCGCCGATATTTCCATTGTGCCGCGATAATTTTCAGCGCTGGCGATATAAAACGTGTACTATTGTACATCAATTTGACTTTGACCTGGATATGTACTTTAACTTTTTCTGAATTTCGAATAATCCTTACCCCCTTTTCCTATTTTCCCACAAATATTCAACCCTTTTTTTGCTAAATCTTAATTGATTTAGGGAATTTCTTTTTGCGGGTTTTCAAAAATTAATTTAACTTATATTCCTCTTTTTCTCTTTTTTTCCTTTTTTTCTTTTTCGGGAGAAAGTCGGATACCCTCTAATGATAATAAAAAAATAACGGATTTTTTTTTCACAAAATCACACACATGCACATAAATAATTGCAGAGGAAATAAAAGACGGTAAAAATAAAGATAAAAGTCTAGTGTATATACATTAGCCTAATAAAGAATCAAAATACAACGCAAGAGCAAAGTCGTACACATCAAATCAAAATAAATACAGGAACAACTATGATGCCGGAGGACGAGGAATGCCGAAAGTATCATAGAATTGCGAAGTCTGCGGGGTCAACCCTTAGCCAGCATCAGCACCACTAGTCGTCAGGATCGTGATCGTAGGACCAGTCAATTGAGTACCTCCGTGTGGCCCATTCTAGAAACTCCCACCAGCAAAGTGAGTAAACTCTAGCTGTTGCACGATGAGCAAACCTCGTACGTCCCACCACCGGGCCGAGATGATGGACCAGCTCCAAATGCACTCGAGGACTCGTGAGGAAAGAGCACTAGAGTACCATAACCAGGTGGCCTCACATCCCCTGATGATGAGTTGCTCTCATCCTCAACCATTGCCTGGCTGCGCGCCTCCTCTCTACCAGGAATCTCCAAAGAGGTACGCCGATGCCTTGATCCCCCTCGCTCCCTCGAGCTCTCTAGCCTCGAACGAGTGTGTGGCTGAGGAGCAGCCGAAAATAAAGATAACAAAACGGGTCAGGCATATAAAAAAGAATGAACAAAAGCGAATGCACAAAGACATACCGGTACAACGTCAATAGTACGTCGACACAATGCTTGGCAACTCTACTTCACCAGCTGGTATCGGAAGGCGTCCATGGCTGCTGCCATCCATACTACCACCTTGCAAGAGAACTGCAAAACAGATAAAGTCAGCACAACACAAAATATATACACGAAGCAAGCAGAAGAGTGAGAACTCACCCAGGTCTGGTGACGAGGAATGGACTAGGACACTAATTTCCACTTCTTACGTGCTGGAGGGATCAGCTCCTCAACAGGTACATACGTCCCCTGATAAGTGATAGACATCTGCGGAGGCACAAATTCCGCAAACTCCTCTGACACCTGCAAAACGTAAAGGAAAACGGTAAGACGCCGTTAGGGATTACCAAAAAAATGAAATGGATAGTCAATAATGACAAACTTCCTCCTCGCGGTAGGGTGGCGGAGCTAGCCGAGGAAGCAACACCTCCACGTAAGGACGGTCAAGATAACTGTATATATGCCAATCCTCATCGATCGCTCTGGTAGCAGCATGGATTTGGACTCGCTCCTAACTGATCATCTCACCAGGAGGATCACTGGGAACTACATGAACAACCGAGGAATGCTGAATGACCACCCTTTCGCCCAGGTACCATACTATGTCGTAGGTACCCTAGAAAAAACGCCTCTCAGCAGTGTACTAAGAAGCCAACCTGAAATCGCCCAAATCGGTCCATGGGCGATACAGAACATCTGGGCGTTATAAAGAAAAAGGAATAAGTCAAGGATTTGTGATAAAATCCTAAGGAACAAGAAAACCAATGATAGAAGCTTCACCTCAAGGATCACAGCCCTAACAGAACATTAGTAACTATGACAGCATGGCGTCCCTGTTAACTGGCGGCGATCGGGAGCCCTCTAGCTTGAGGCCTTGCCGACGCCAAAAAAGGTAAGTACTCGTAGAGCCAGACCTACAGAGAGATAGAAAACATAAGACTCGATAGATATCGAGAAGAAAATTAAAACTCACCAAATGGACGCATACCACTACGATCTTCCAGAAACTAGAAAGAGTAATCTGTAAACTACACTGTCGCTGACGACAAGCCATTCGCAATCCCAAAAGCAAGTCAGCATAGCCAAGGCTGGCCCAGTTATATGTGTCGATCTGTTTAAGATCGCGCACAGAGGAGAGATAGTGCAGCAAAACACGGCTTTCCCTGTCAGGAGAGAAAGTCCTCGACAGGAGAATAAGAATAAAGATGCGCACCCGCTGCTCCGGGGTGGTCGCATCGTCATCGAAAGCCTCGGCAAGTAGCGCCCTGCGGGGGTCCTCATGCTAGAGTTTAAACATTGACCTCAGTAGCGGCTCGGTGAACAATAGGGCCTAGCAGCTCCACAGTCTCGGGAGACACCAGACTATGCATCCCGTCTACTATGAGTGGAATGGACCAAAACTCTAGGATGGTAATGATGGTGAAGTCAAGAGGGGTTATGGTCATCTCACCTCAAGGAAAGTGAAAAGTGTTCGTGGTGTCCTAGAAAAAATTCCACGACACCCCGAACAATACGACGGCTCTACCGCCGAGGATGAACAACCATAGCAACCCGCAGAAGTGGAGACTAAAAGGAATGGTGTCCTTCCAAAAAGTGTATTATTCCAATAGACGGTTTAGAATTATTGGAGAGCTAATTCTTCAGTATGGTCAAGTGATCGGAATGCCTAGGTGGAAGCCGCTTCTGATCAGTACTATTAATGTACAATTAATATTACAGCTTAATCTTGACTAAACCCTTCGGGTCGAACCTTATCGAACAACCGATCCGAGACGGCGAATCAATCCGAAGGATTTGATGAGTCGTCAGAGTTTAACGAACAAAGACGTCGGATATCGAGCCTAGGGCGTCGAAACCAAGCTTTGCAAAATCACAAGAAACAAGTACGAGCATAGCCGTAGCATCACATTGGCATCTCCTTAGAAAAGTGAGAAAACCTTAAGTTCATAAAACTCTAGTTTTTATTGGTCGGGTCCTAACTAACCTTCGGGACTTGGATCGTTCGGGTCGGGTTCGCGGGTACGAGCCGTCGGAAACCTACGCATTTGCGGGGTTCAAGTAAGAGCTCGGGATTCGAGCGAAGCACGCGCCAAGGGTAAGAATGCCTTTTCTTCTCTCTCTTAATTTTTTTTTATTAGTGATTGCATGCTTAGTCGCTTTAATTAGTGTGCGGGTCTTGGGCGGGTTTCTCTTTCGCGTAGAGTCGAACTCTACGAAACCTAACAACGGTATCGGAGCCGCGCTCACTTTAATTATTGTGACTAATAATTAATTAAGGTGATTTAAAATTGATTTAAATTTCTGGTTGTGCTTTCTAATTGGATTAGAAGCTCGTTTTAATTAATTTTAATCTCGTATTTTTTTCAATTTTGGCTGACGACCCCAGATTTTGACTCAAAAATAGTATTTTTGGGTGGAATCGATGTTCTAAATCCTTTTTGGCTCTTTTAGGATTGTCCATAAGCCAAAATCCACCAAGAAATATGTTTTTCGAGGGTTTTTTCATTTTTGTTGAAAAATTTTAAATCTTGTAACCTTGATTAATTATTGCATGTTGAAGGTAGATTAAATGTATGGTTGCATCCCTAATCTACTGCAATTATAAACCTCATTAAACATGTTTATGAATTCATAATTGGTGCTTAATTTGGTGTGTTCACTTTTCACATAAACTTGAATTTTTCACATTATTGCAAATAAATTGCTTTAAGTGTGAATGTTTATGGTGAACTTGCAATTTTTCACATTTTTGGTTGGAACTTTGATTGCTAAATTCCATGTTGAACTAATTTTTGAATTTAATCATTTTTGTGTTGATTAAAGTCCTTAATGTTCAAAACTTGTGATTAAATTTTGATTAATCTTCATATTAGAAGATGTAATTTTTTCAATTTTACACAAGTTATTGTTGGGAAATTTTTCATTGGATGAAAGGATTTATCTTTCCAACCCCTTTCATTTTGTCAAATCTCATTATTAATTTACATTTGATTAAATTAATTATGAGTGTAGCCCTTCAATCTTGAAGCATCAAGATAGACCTAAATTGATTTAATGAATGGTTCTTGAATAATTTAGGCTTGTGCACTATTTAGATTGAATTTAATTAAGTTGGAATTATTTTAAAATTTTCCTTTTGCTCTAAATTGATTCTAAAACAAATTTAGAATTAATTTTATGTCACACGTATATCGGGATTAAAATCCCAAATTATTAGCACGCAAATTGAGGTAAAATCACCCAAACGCCACCAAGGCTAGCCGGGCTACTCACGCAACCCACATGTGGCTGCCTTGGTGCGCATGGTGGTGCTCCCACCTTGAAGCGTTGTGATTGTGTGGTAGGGTTATGTGTGCGCAAGGGATATGTTTGTGGCTTGTGGTGCGTGGCTACTAGGATGCTCGCAATGCTGCTGGCCAGCAAAGCAGGGAACCGCAAGCTGGCCCAGCCACACCTGCTAGCACGCATGCTAACATGCGCAACATGCTGCGATGCATGCTTGTGCTAGCAGGCGTAGCAATGCCTTGCTAGGCATGCTGCCAGCGCCCAAGCAGCCCCACCATAGCCTTGGTTCTTAGAAAGCCTAGCCCATGGCTAGGATGCTAGGCAATCGGTTTTGAGTAGGCTGATATTTCGATGCGTGGGCTACATGTTTTGCAAAATCTTGCCGTTTTAATTTATTTAATTTATTTGATTATTTTACGAGGCTAGGCCTCAGTTCTTCCGTCCTTGCAAAATTTTTATTTTGACAAAATTTGGGTTAACCGACTTAATTAATTGGATTAATTAAGTTGGATGCGGAATTTAGTAGGAGCTTCGTTAATTGCATGAAATAATTGCGTCATAATCACATAAAATGTTAAAGAACTTTGACTAGTTTTAATTAGGCGCGTTAATTGGATTAACCACCTAAGTTAGTTAGTAGTTCGCGCGCGTTATGCATTGATACTTGTTTTTCGTTGTAAAATGCATGGGCCGTTCACATATAGTGAATGGATGAATGGAAGATATATTGTTTCACAGGTTTCGTGAAAATGGCAACTACTGGGGCCTAATTAGGATAGTAAATACGGACTGCGATCCATTATGTATTTTTGTAAATCTAAATACGGTCTGCGTACCGTTGCGTATTTTTGTACCTTAATATTTAGATTAATCCTAGTCGTAGTAGCTAGTAATTTCATTTTGGCGAAGATGTCTCAAGACGGCGTTTCTATGAAGACGAACCAAGATGAAGACTCTTGAAGATTTGAAGAATTTCAAGGGGTCATGCTAGTTGCAAAATGCATCTTATTTCATGTTTGCTATATATAATTGTTCTTATATATATGTGAATGATATGTTAGGTGCATGTTTAGGTTTTCAAATGTTGCGATGATTAATTGAGTTCACTTAAATCAACCAACATAGAAACCCTAGGTCCCTAAAATATTGAGCTAAAATATCCTATTCCAAGAACAACACTTACCGAACTCATGCGCGTATGTGATAAGCTATGCAAAAGTGAGGCATCACTACTTCCCTAGGAACGTAAGGTATACTAGGTATACAAGTTGTATTGGTTAAGCTCAACAATATCGGTAAGAAGTCCTTAGATGTCATGTCAATGGAGATAAAATGTCAAGGAAGCATTAGATGTGACGTTTTATCGAACCAATAGTAGCTCGGAGCTATTAGCAATTGGATTGCTTACCCTAAAATATTAAGTGTTAAGACAAGCTAAACCATGCTTAATCACTTTTTGATTTTTGGGATCTTGGAATCATTTTATTCTCGCCTAAAAGGGACTAATGTTAATGCGTGGATAAAATGCTCAATAAGATTGAAAATTTGCATGAACGCTTTAAAATTTCAAACTTCTTGGTTTATGAATGGTTTTTCATTTCAAATTCTTCCAATTGTAGAAACATGTCTGCAAATAACTCAAACAACAATTCTATGTGCTCGAAACTCCCTGACAAAGTCAATTTCAAGGAATGGGAGGAGGAACTCAGGAAAAATCTTCGGAATTGTTCCTTGGAGTACACTCTTGACACTCCCATTCCAAGCATCTTCTCTAAGGGAATCATGAGCGATGAGGCTCATAAGAAATGGTCTTCCGATTGCAAGAAAGTCACATATATAATGGCTAATTCCATCCCGGGAGATTGGAAGGAAAAGCTCTCCTTCTATTTTCCGGACATTTTCCTCAAATCATTGGAGGATGTTGTCAACATAAGAGTCACCAAGAGTGACAATGGTAACTATGATGGACTCGTGTTTGATTTGACTAGGTCACTCTCAAACATGAAGATAAAGCCACCGGATGTGGGTTGTCTTGCTAAGGAAAGGCGCTGGCTTTTGTCAAGGGTCTACAATACCAAATTGAGACCCGGGATGCCCCTCCGACCTCATGTTCTTGGAATGACTAGGCTCTTCAAACACATGCAGCTTCTTGGATCTTGCTTCACTCCACTCGGGCTATGATGCACTTAGAGTGCATATAGCTGCGGGAAAGAAGACACGCTCTTTAAAGGTGGTGATGTAACTTCTTTGCCGAGCCACCGCCTAAGGAGTGACCGAGAGGCCCTTGAGAGCAAGGAGGAGGGAGTTCAAGAACAAGGCAAGGATGCGGTACTTCTATTGTGGTGAGCAAGGCCACTACAAGAGGGAATGCAAGCTCTTCCGAAAGGAGGAGGAGGAGAGGAATGTGGCATCTGCCTCAGGTATCTTCATTAACACTTGTGTGTAAAGCTATTCATAGGTATTGGATACCATGTATAACTCACTTTATGCTTCCTTTTCAGGAACCAAGTGAAAGGGCATCACAAGTAAGAGGGTATTGGATACCATGTGCATCGAGAAGCAGACGACAAAGATAGTCTTTTGATCGTGCTTGTAGGCACATTTATTTTGTCTATGACTTGTAATTAAATAATGGTTATTTCTATGTTTTTGAACATACTTTTGATCTATGGAGTTGGACACCAAGTTATTTTGATCACAAGACTTAATCAATGGTTGGTTTGTTAAAAATGTCTTGTTTATATGTTCTATAAAATTGCATATTTTTAGACAAATTAATGATACCGCCAAAAGGGCTAAGACCATCGAGTCGAATCAAACCTACTTGTGGCATTGTCATCTTGGCCACGTTAACGTCAAACACATCAAGAAACTTCTTCAAGAAGGTGTTCTTGACTCATTTGACTTGGAGTCGTTTGAAAATTGTGAAGGATGTCTATTAGGCAAAATGATAAAGCAGCCATTCTCCAAGTTAAGAGAAAGGGCAAGTGAAATATTGGGTCTAATACATACGGACGTATGTGGACCAATGAGTACACCCGCAAGGCAAGGTTATCGATATTTCATTACCTTCACCAACGACTATAGTAGATATGGTTATGTGTACCTTATGCCGAATAAATCTGAAGCTTTTGAGAAATTTAAAGAATTTCAGAGTGAAGTTGAAAATCAACTTGGCAACAAAATAAAAGCACTTCGATCAAATCAAGGTGGCGAATATTTGAGCAATGAATTCGACGGTCACTTGAAAGAAAATGGTATTCTTTCATAGTTGACACCTCCCGGAACTTCACAATGGAACGAAGTATTCATACGGAGGAATCAAACCTTGTTAGACATGGTTCGATCAATGATGGGTCTTAGTGAACTTCCTATCTCTTTCTGGGGACACGCACTTCTAATTGCGACACTAAGACTGAACCGTGCTCCGTCAAAAGCTGTCGAAAAGACTCCATATGAATTATGGACGAAGAAACCTCCAAGGTTGTCTTTTCTTATGATTTTAGGTTGCGAAGAATATGTCAAGAGATTAATTTCTAACAAACTTCACCCAAAATCAGACAAGTGTTTCTTTGTGGGCTACCCAAAAAAAACCAAGGGGTATTACTTCTATAATAAATCCGAGAACAAAGTGTTTGTTGGTCGTGATGGTGTCTTTTTGGAAAAGGAACACCTTTCCAAAATGACAAGTGGGAGGAAAATCAAACTCGACGAAGTTCGAGAGGTAGAGCAACAAAGTCAACATGACAAAACTGAAAATCAAAGCACTTTAGAAGCAGCTGTTGACATTGGTCAGAGTCAAACCGACAATGCAAAAGCTCAACCTATTCCCTGCGTAGGTCGTAACGGCCAAGATCTCAACTAGACAGATACCTTGGTATTGTCTTAACCGAAGATCAAAACATCCTAGTTAATTATGGAGATGAGCCATCGACATACAAACAAGCTACGACGAGCCCCGACTCTGCTAAATGGCAAGAGGCCATGAAATTTGAGATGGACTCCATGTCTGAAAATCAAGTCTGGGACTTGGTCAATTTGCCCGAAGGTTATACACCTATCGGTTGCAAATGGATTTTAAAATTGAAAACAGACAAAGATGAAATGTATCTATATACAAAGCTAGAGTGGTGGCAAAAGGTTACAGGCAAATTCACGGAGTTGATTATGATCAAACCTTTTCACTAGTTGCAATGCTTAAGTTTGTCCTGATAATCCTAGCAATTGCTGCATATTACGATTACGAAATATGGAAAATGGATGTCAAAACCGCCTTTCTTAATGAGATTTTGGAAGGAACTGTGTATATGACACAGCCGGAAGGTTTTGTTGATCCAAGCAATGCCGGGAAGGTATGCCAGCTTAAGAAGTCCATTTATGGACTAAAGCAGGCAAGTAGAAGTTGGAATCTGCGATTCGATGAAGCCATTAGTAAGTTTGGTTTTATCAAGAATCCAGATGAGTCTTGTGTCTACAAGAAGGTCAGTGGGAGTGACATCGCATTCCTAGTCTTATATGTCGATGACATATTACTCATTGGAAACAGCACTAAACTGTTAGAGTCCTTAAAGGGCTGGCTGGGAAAGTGTTTTTCAATGAAGGACTTGGGAGAGGCAGCAAGATCTATAAGGATAGATCTAAGAAGATGATTAGATTGAGCCAAAGTGCTTATATAGATAAGGTACTGGCACAATTCAACATGGAAGGGGCCAAGAGAGGGCACTTACCCATGTCCCATGTCATAACTCTCAGCAAGAAACAGTGTCCACAGACACCTGATGAGCGAGAGAGAATGAGTCAGATTCCATATGCTTCGCTTATTGGATCGATCATGTATGCCATGATATGTACTAAGCCGGATGTATCGTATGCCTTGAGTGCTACGAGCCGATATCAGTCATACCCAGGAGAGGTGTATTAGACTGCGGCCAAGAATATCCTAAAGTACCTGAAAAGGAACAAGGATAAATTCCTGGTCTATGGTGGCTGTAATGAGTTAGTTGTTGAAGGTTATACTGACGCGAGCTTCCAGACTGACAAAGACGACTCCATGTCGCAGTCGGGGTACATATTCTACCTTAATGGAGGAGCCTTTATTTGGAAGAGTGCTAAGTAGAGCACCACTGCAGATTCTACAACTGAAGTCGAATACTTGGTAGCTTCGGAAGCAGCTAAGGACGCAGTTTGGATTCGTAAGTTCATTGGTGAACTTGGTGTTGTACCCTCAATCAAGGGTCCAATAGACCTCTATTTCGATAACAATGGAGCTATTGCTCGGGCTAGGGAGCCAAGGGAGCATCATAAGGTCAAACATGTCAAGTGGCGGTTTCACATGATAAGGAAATGGAAATCCAAAGGTGAAATCAGAATTTGTAAGATTGGAACGGACGATAATGTAGCCGATCCTCTAACTAAACCTTTGTCTCAAGTGAAGCACAACAAGCACGTTGAGGCAATGGGAATCAAGCATATTGGAGATTAGCTTTGATTTCCCAGTATAGATGTTTTAATTAAACTCGATGTCTTAATGTAAAACACTATGTTAAACCATTCAATTTTGGAGAAATTAAATTTTCTGCAAATTTATGATTACTCCATATCTATTTAATTGTGGTTTAGAATTAAATAATGAGTCCATTAGATTTTGAGAATATTCAAAACAGGGTATCAAGACTATTTCTTGGATAAAGAAACACCTGTTAAGTGAATATTGAATATTTTAATCAAAAATTATCCCTAATCTAGGTCATTTAAACGATGGACGATTAATGACCACTTGAGATTAGTGTGTAGTATGATTAATAGCACCGTTTCTTGTGCTACTAGGACTTGATAGTCATAAATCATTTGCACAGGTACTAGTTTGGAACTATACCGGATAGACCTATGAGAATACTTTAAGAGATATCAAATCGTCAAAAGCATATTTCTCATTATAGCTATCAAAACCTTTTTCCTCGACCATGAGTATTGCAAGTTCTCTTGTTTGTGTACTAGTTGTTTTGATGTTTTCAAACGTCTGCCGTAAATGGGGATTATAACGGTAGCACTCAGGCGACTAGGTCCTCTTAGTAAGGGAAGCTTACAGTACAAGACTAGGAATGTTCCCCTATTAACAATAGGGAATACGTCTTTATTGTTTACAAGGCCTCTTGATGAGGGAGACTGTGAAAAAATGCATGGCCGTGCTCAGATGGATTTTATAAATCATCTGTTTATTGACAGTCAAACTCGGGAATCTAGAAACACTTCTGGATTTAATAAGGATGACGAAGAATCTTACCTTATAGTTCATGAAGAGACATTAAACGACATTGGAAAAGGGGTATACACAATTTGCATACTTGTCCGGAAGGACAAGTGCGAGATTGAAAGGAATGGTGTCCTTCCAACAAGTGTATTATTCCGATAGAGGGTTCAGAATTATTGGATAGCTAATTCTTCAGTAAGATCAAGTGATCGGAATGCCTAGGTGGAGGCCGCTTCCGGTCAGTAATATTAATGTACAATTAATATTACAGCTTAATCTTGACTGAACCCTTCGGGTTTAACCCAATCGAATAACCGATCCGAGACGACAAATCAATCTGAAGGATTTTATTAGTCGTTAGAGTTTTACGAACTAAGACGTCGGATATCGAGCCTAGAGCGTCGAGACCGAGTGTCGCAAGTCGAGTCGAATTTAGAATTCGACAAGACGCGAAATCAATTAAGTTACAAGTTCAAGTTAGGCCGTAGCCTGGCATTGGACTAGCCATGCCAGGGCTAGGCTATCTCGAGCTAGCATGTGCATCGTAATGCTAGTCACAAACCTAACATGCTAGGCGTGCTAGGCCAATGCATGCTTGCTAGCTACCGCAAGCATCGCATCCTTGCGTGTGTGCTAGCATGCCATGCGCCCAGCCATCGCAAGGCTAGGCCTTGCTAGCATGCTAGGCGCTAGCGCACAGTTAGCCCAGCAAGTATCGCAAGGCTAAGCCTTGCAAGCATCTTAGGTGTTGGCTGCACATGCTAGCCAACAGCCTGCTAGGCTGTGTGTGTGTGCGTGTGTGCCTTAACCATAGCATCGCACAGCACCACGCACCATCCAGCAAGCAGTTTGCATACCTCGCCTAGCAGCAGCGCCAAGCATGCGTGGCTCGCTAGCAGCACGCATGCACTGGTTTGCTGCGGCTGGCTGTGCGAGTGTGCTTGCTGGCTGGCCAGGCTGCCTAGCCTTGGTGCTATGCACCAGCTGGCAGCCAAGGCAGGCTGCCAGCCAGCCACTTGGCAAGGAGGACCGACTTTGGTAGTGGGGTCCAAAGATTGGTTCATGCCTTGGGGAGCAAGGTGGGTTGGTCCCCTCCCTTAATGGTCCTAACCTTCTCCCTCCCCTCCTCTTGCCACTTGTAACTTGGTGAATTAATTGCAATTTTATTTTTGTTTTTATTAAAATAAAATGGGAAAATTGCAAATCTCCCACATTGATTGAGAGTGGGAATTCAAGGTTCATTTCCCTATAAATACCAAGGTTTTGGAATTTGTGAAGAACACTTGAGTGGAACTAAAAAGGCATCTCCTTAGAAAAGTGAGAAAACCTTAAGATCGTAAAACTCTATTTTTTATTGGTCGGGTCCCGAATAACCTTTGGGACTTGGATCGTTCGGGTCGAGTTCGTGGGTACGAGCCGTCGGAGACCTTCGCATTTGCGAAGTTCAAGTAAGAGCTCGGGATTCGAACGAAGCATGCGCCAAGGGTAAGAATGTCTTTTCTTCTCTCTCTTAATTGTTGTTTATTAGTGATTAATTCTTAGTTGCTTTAATTAGTGTGCAGGTCTTGTGCGGGTTTCTCTTCCGCGTAGAGTCGGACTCTACGAAACCCAACAGAGTCAACCCAGAAGACTCCCAAAGAGCTCTCATCGTATGATTTACTTCAATATAATGGTGATAGATGTATGAAATGTTGTCGTTGCCTGAGCTGTGACAACGAAAGTGCTCATCGGTAATACCCAGTTGGACGCGATAGGAAATGTGAATGGCAGGCTAAAAAAACAAGGTGTACCCGTCCCACTTAGGGAACGACCATCCCCGATAGTAGAAGCGCCGTCGTCGTCGCCGACAGGCTCATTTCCTTTGTGGGACGAGCGGGAACGTGAGCCGAATCCTCGGCGACGAGTCATACTATTTGTTATTGACATAATAAAACAATATGTTAAAGGTTCCACATTATCTTAAGTTCGCCTAGCCGCATGATACTATGTTCGTCAGAAACAGAGCATGATTTTGATTAGCACAGCAACAAAAATTTTAAGCACCAAAACAATTTCTTGCATGTTTATGGTAAATATTGCAATAAATGAAGCATAAAAAGCAAGCAAAATCATTAAGAACAAGCCACATTGTATTCACGAACTTAAAATGTCCAATAATGGCAAAATGCTCATTTCTTCACCAAATCGAGTAATTCTAGTCTAAAATTACTCACAAAGAAATATATAAGCATATACAAACAATTTCATGGCAAGAAATTCAACAAGACTTCAGTAATTAGGAAAAGTACATTCGAATTTTCCAGGAAATTCGTGAAGAGCATGCTCAAAAATCATCCTAGATAAGAAGAGTTCAAGCAAAACTTACATGGATCGATAAACTAGGATGTGAGTGCGTCGATTTGCAAAACATTTGAGCGAATTTGGTTGAGAAATGGCCAATAACGAACTTTTTAAAGTTTCGAGCAAAGACGAAGAACACGAACAGCAACAGCAAAATGAGGAAGAAGAAAGGATTTAAATCCAAAAAAACGCAAAAATATCGCGCAACAATGTCGCGATGGGTATATCGCGTCGCGATGTGACCTGGAGTTGTGCGATGCTTCTACCCCTGCCAGCGATGGACTCTGTGGGTACCATAAATAGATTATGTGACTACATTTAAGAGTTTGAGCTCTTTAGTACACCATTTAGGCTCTAAGCAATTGATTTGATTAATAATTGGCCCGATTACAAGTTTGGTTGATGATCGGCCTAATGACGATCATTTCAATGATTTAAGCGCCTAAACTTTGGCTCATTGCAAATCACAAACGCCTAAGCATCGGCTCGTTACACTTAAACACGCCGAAGCATCGGCAGAGCACACTTCATCACATCAAAACACTAGTTAAGTTAACTGAAGCATTGGAGGAGCACATATTCAGCATACCAAAGCATTGGTTAATCCCGCTTAAACATTGGCGAGATTTGGGGATCGCTAAGCATTGAGGTCTTCGACAAATTTCCCTTGCGTGTGAAGGTTGTCAGTGTTAATTGGTCACGTCAAAGCAATGACGAGATTTTGGAGATGGCGACACACTACGGTCTTCGACGATGTCCCGAAGCATGGAGGAGATTGTCAACAACAGCAAAGCACTGCCGTGGCGCAGCACTGCCACAACGTCAACAACAGCGGTGAAGCACTGCCATGGCAAAGCACGACCACAACATCAATGAAACGGCGAAGCACTGTCGTGGCGAAGCACGTCGACAAAACTGAAGATGGCGAAGCACGGTCACCTTCGACGATGTTCCCTAGGGTGTGGAAGATTGTCACTGCAACTGAAGATGGCGAAGTACGGTCACTTTCGACGATGTTCCCTAGGGTGTGGAAGATTGTCACTGGAAATTGAAGATGCGAAGCACGATCACCTTTGACGATGTTCCCTAGGGTGTTGAAGATCGTCACTACAAATGAAGATAGTGAAGCATTGTTACCTTCAGCGACGTTCACAAAGCATTGTGGAGGTTTCAAACAAAGCAAAGGATGTTACCCAGAGGCGTATACTCGACAGTATAAGATACGCGTTTCTAATTCCATTATTTTTCGAATTAACGCTTTTCTGCAGGTATCGACGTTCAAAAGGGTGATTTAGGATCGTAGAACGTTTTGAATCATTCTTTGTCCCTATTGACTTACTTTGACTTTTGTTTTCAAAACTTAAATTTCTCCAAACTCAGTCAAAGTGGGACTTCTGTAGACACCTAATTGTGCCCAACCCAAACTAAACCCAGTGATGAGTACCTTTCACGTCTTTGATTATCTGGTTAGGTGAAGAGTTGAAGAGTCTCATGAAGTTCCCTTTAGTCTTGACCGTTTTTAACCTTTCTTTAAATGTTTTAGCCTAAAATCATTCTTTTCGTGTCCTTTTTATAAAAATGTCCAAACCAGTTTATTTTGGTCCATAATCTAGGTCCAATAATTGTGTATTTGGATGGGGCTTGAAAAGAGCATTCCAATTGATGCGGAAACTACGTCTGGGTTAGGTGGTTTTTTGGTTAGGATCAAGTGTTTAGGCTAGAGTTTTAGGTGGTTCAGTGTTTGGATATGTGTTTCGGTTTAGTATTATGTAGTTCCTAGCTCACGTGAATGATTTTTATAGGTATGGCTAGAGTTGAACACTCACTCTACTAGCCACGGAAAATAAGTTCACCCCGAACACTCCGTGTGAAACTCACAAACCCGAGTCCACGAGTTCAAGCTAACTTGAGTCCACAAGTTAAAATAAAGAAAATACTCTAAGTATATCTCAAATTGTTGTAGATTTTATTAAAAGTTGAATGATTACAACTAGAATAAAAGTTACTTTTATAGGCTTAGGAAGCTACTTACATTAATAAGCTAAGTAGTTTAAATTAATTAAACTAACTAAGGAGCACACCAAAAACCGTCAAAATGAACAACCCTCCATGAGTAACGGTCCCTTGAAAGCTGCTGCACATTGAAGGTTTTCAACCAGCTGCAAAAACTAAACGTTTGTTGCAATTAATAGGCAGCGGTTTTTAAGGAGAACCGCTGCAAATTCATTGAATAGGCAACGGTTTTGGCGGAAACCGCTGCTTGTTCCCCTGATTTCCCAGTTCAGCGCTTGCGGTTACACCCTTTTATTACAATTTTTAACTTAGCTATTTAACTACTAATAAACTGAAATTTAAACATAAAAATAAGTAGTAATAACATGTAATTAAGCTAAGGAATTTCCACTCCCAAAGTGGCGTCCAAAGAGGTATGTAACTCCCCCTTTAAATGCTCATAAAACCGAATGTAACCTCCCCTTGATTCCCATGTCTTGGCTGCCTTCTACAGCAAGTCTCCAAGAATATTCTTTCCCCAAAGTAAGGAAAGAATCCAAGGCATCCAAGCAAGCATACTCCACGCCTAATCATCATTCCAAGTTAAGCATGACTTGTATAACGATGAGGAAATATCAAAGCCTATGCATGGCACTTTGTTTAACTTGGACCCATGAATGAACAAACCGTAAACCAATGGAACTTGATTTTTCTGTACCATGGACCACGTAGTTGGACCCTTTGAACCATTAGGCTCATTAGGTTGTACTTCGTTTTGAACAAGGTCCAATTCCGGATTATTCCCTCCTTCCTCGAAAAAGCTTGTCCTCAAGCTTTCATCATCTAAGTAAGGAGCAAGGTCACCCAAATTGAAGGTTGAAATTACATCACCATAGTCACTAGGAAGTTCAATTTTGTAGGCACTTTCTCCCACCCTTTGTAGCACACGAAAAGGACCATCCGACCTAGGCATAAGTTTATTTTTGCGTAGGTTAGGAAAGCGTTCTTTTCGAAGATGGAGCCAAACTAAGTCACCCTAATTGAACCGTGGTTGAGAACGATTCTTGTTAGCCTTAGTTTTGTACCTTTCATTCATAGATTCAATATTCTCATGAACCTTCTTGCAAGTTTGTTGAAAAGATTCCCATCTTTTCTTAGCATCTCCGTGCACTAGCTCACTTTTAGGCAATGGTATGAGCTCAACTGGTAGCAATGTATTCACACCATAGACCACCTCAAATGGACTTTGGCTCTTAGTATAGGAGGGAGACCTATGTAAGAAAACTCAGCATGAGCTAACTTCAAGTCCCAATCCCTTTGAGTCTTGTTCACAAGTCCATGCAAAAGAACGCCCATGGTTCGGTTTGTCACCTCGGTTTGCCAATCCGTTTGAGGATGGTGTGAAGTACTAAACAAGAGTTTAGTTCCCACCAACTTCCACAAAATTCTCCATAAATGGCTAAGAAATTTAGTGTCTCGGTCCGAAACAATAGACCTTGGAACCTCACGCAAACGAACCACTTCTTTGAATTACAAATTAGCAACTTTAGAGGCATCATCTGTTTTGGGACATGGAATGAAGTGAGCCATCTTTGAGAAACGATCCACCACTACCATGATGTTATCATTGCCCCTTTGCGTTCTAGGAAAACCCACAACAAAATCCATACTCACGGCTTCCCATGGAACATTAGGCACCAGGAAAGGAACATAGAGACCTTTGTGAAAGGTGCTCTTGGACCTTTGGCATGTTGCACATCGTTCCACCACTTGGCTCACGTCTCTAGTCATGTGAGGCCAATAGAAGTGCTCTTGGAGAATATCTACTGTCTTTTGATTTCCTAAGTGACCAGCCAAGCCGCCACTATGAACTTCACGCACCAAGAGTTCATGCACTCCACATTTAGGCACGCATAGTTTATTGCCTTTGAACAAAAATCCTTCCCGTTTCACAAAATCTTTAGAAGGATTGTTAAACAGGTTAGAAAAATCATCATCATCACAATATAAACTTTTTAAATGTTCAAAACCCAAGATTTGAGTTTGAGCCATAGACAATAAAAGGTTCCTCTTTGAGAGCGCATCAGCAACAACATTCTTCTTCCCTTCCTTGTACTTGGAACTGAAAGTGAATGACTGTAAGAACTCAACCCACTTTTCATGACGTAAGTTAAGTTTTTGTTGACCATTTATGAATTTGAGAGCCTTACGATATGAATGTAGAACAAAAGATTTCGATCTCAAGTAATAGGACCAATGATCAAGAGCATGGACTATAGCATAGAACTCCCGATCATAGGTTGAATAATCCATCTTTGCACCGTTCAACTTCTCACTAAAGTAAGAAACGGGTCTTTTGTCTTGCACCAAAACGACACCTATTCCCACACCACTTGCGTCACATTCAAATTCAAAAAGCTTATCAAAATCTGGCAAAGATAAAACTGGATCAGAACACAGTTTAGCTTTGATGTCTTCAAAGGCCCTTTGTGCAACTTCGTTCCACTTGAACACCTTATCTTTCAATAATTCGGTCAAGGGAGCAGTGATAGTAGAGAAGTTCTTGATGAAGACCCTATAGAACGATGCCAACCCATGAAAACTTCGGACTCCATGGAGATTCTGTGGCACCTCCCAAGTGGAAATGGCCTTCACCTTCCCAGGATCAACCTGTATTCCTTCACTAGAAATAATGTATCCTAGGAAAGTAATACTATTACAAAAGAAATCACACTTCTCTAGTTTGCCATACAATTTATGCCTACGCAATGCTTCAAAAATTAATCTAAGATGTTCCACATGCTCATTTTCATTTTTTCTATATACTAAAATATCATCTAAGTATACAACAATGAACTTATTAAGAAATGGTCGTAGTACCTCATTCATCAACCTCATGAACGAACTAGGAGCATTGCATAAACCAAAGGGCATGACTAACCACTCGTATAGACCTTGTTTGGTCTTGAAAGCGGTATTCCACTCATCACCTTTACGAATCCTCATTTGGTGATAGCCACTGCGCAAATTTATCTTATTGAACACCTTTAAACCACACAGTTCATCTAACATGTCTTGCAGTCTAGGCATGGGAAATCTGTATTTGATAGTAATGTTGTTGATGGCACGACTATCAATACACATTCTCCAAGTTCCCTCTTTCTTTGGCACCAACGATGCTAGAACTGCACATAGACTCAAGCTTTCACGCAAAAAGCCCTTAGCCATAAGTTCTTCTACTTACCTTTGCAATTCCTTTGCTTGCTCAGGATTGCAACGATAAGCTGCTTTGTTAGGCGATGCCGCACCTGGCACCAAGTTTGTAGCATGTTCAATGCCTCGAATTGGTGGTAACTCATTGGGAAAATCATCAGGAAAAACATCTTGGAATTCTTCCAATAAGGGCCGTATGATAGGAGGATAATTTCCTTCCACCAATTTTTCTGTCAAATGCTTAACAACCAATACAAAGACTATCCCTTCTTGTTCACGTATTTCTTCAAATTCCATTTTAGAAATGAGAAAATTAGGCCTTTCTTCTTTCTCCTTCTCTACCTTAGGTGGTAAAGGTAGTAGCTTCACTTTCTTGCCTTCACTAGATTTGACCGTATACACATTGGTCACACCATTGTGCATAGCATTACGATCAAATTGCATGGACGGCCTAGAAAAATTTGACATGCCGTCATAGGTAGCACATCACACCACCTTTCATCACAGAAATTTCCCACAGTAAAAGAAACTAAGGCTTTCTTTCTCACACGTACACCCGAATCATTATCAAGCCAATTACGCTTGTATGTTTTAGCGTGTTATCTAGTAGGCAATTTTAGCTTATTCACTAATTCGGAAGCCACCACATCCGTACATGATCCACTGTCAATGATCATGTTACAAATGCGATCTTTCACCTTGCAACGGGTATTGAACAGATTTTCCCATTGTTGTAAATCCTATAATGGCTCGGTGTACAAGACCCTTCTCACCACGCCACAGAAGGAATTCTCACCCTCCTCTAGTTCACATTCGCTATCCTCCTCCTCTTCTTCATTCGTCACATAACCACCCTCTTGAATGGTTAGTGTGTTTCGTTTAGGACAATTTGTAGCTATATGTCCCTTTTGTCCACACTTAAAACAGGTGCGCTCACCCCTTTCATCCACCTTATTCTTCGTTCTCTTGGGAAACATAAGAGTTTTCCCTTTGTCAAATCGACTGGTAGGCGTATGGGCCTTGTAAGGAATACGGGATGTATTTTTTACTTGGTTGTCCTTCTGTTGTGCCTCTACCTTACGAGCTACTTTCACTACATTGTCATAGGTGGTATAAGGTAAGAGGTCCACCTTGTTGGCTATGGTTTTTGCAAGACCTCTAGTGAAACGAGCCATTTTCAATGGTTCCGTTTCATCCAAGTCACACAGGAGACTGAGTCTTTCAAACTCCTTTATGTACTCATCTACAGTCAAAGTGTCTTGATTAAGACGAGTCAGTTTGACATACTGATCTTGAACGCATTCCCTAGGAATCCATCTTTGCATCATTTTCCTTTTCAATGTAGCCCATGAAGAAATTTTCTCCTTGCAAGCACGACTTCTCTTGGATTTGAGGTTCTCATACCACAATCCAGCTAATTTCGTGAGTTTTAATGTTGCCAGTTTACAACACTTTTCATCATCATACTCCTTGTATTCGAAGATTGATTCAATCCTTCAAACCCAATCATTAAACACCTTAGGGTCACTGGAACCATCAAACTTAGGAATGTCGAGTTTCAAGAAATGGTCCTCTTATTAAGGGTTGAACCGATTATAGTTACTCTTGGGGGTCGGTTCTCCTTCCTTCAATTCAGACAGCCTACGGTTGTGTTGATTGGTGGTTTCGCCAATCACACTCATTTGAGTACGCACGTCACGTATCTCCTCAAGTACAGCTTGCAATTCAGTCATTAGATTTTGTTGCATCTTACACATGAAATCATGTTGGTTCTGGTTCGAAGTCATGGTCACACCCTGGCCTAGACGTGGCTCAGATACTAACTCATGTGGAAACTAAGTATGGGTTAGGTGGTTTTTGGTTAGGATCAAGTGTTTAGGCTAGGGGTTGAGGTGGTTCAGTGTTTGGATATGTGTTTCGGTTTAGTATTAAGTAGTTCCTAGCTAACGTGAATGAACAAGGTTAGTTAGGTATGGCTAGAGTTGAACACTCACTCTACTAGCCACGGAAAATAAGTTCACCTCGAACACTCCGAGTGAAACTCACAAACCCGAGTCCACGAGTTCAAGCTAACTTAAGTCCACAAGTTAAAATAAAGAAAATACTCAAAGTATATCTCAAATTGTTGTAGATTTTATTAAAAGTTGAATGATTACAACTAGAATAAAACTTCCTTTTATAGGCTTAGGAAGCTACTTACATTAATAAGCTAAGTAGTCTAAATTAATTAAACTAACGAAGAAGCACACCAAAAACCGTCAATATGAACAGCCCTCCACGAGTAACGGTCCCTTGAAAGCTGCTGCACATTGAAGGTTTTCAACCAGCTGCAAAAACTGAACGTTTGCTGCAATTAATAGGCAGCGGTTTTTAAGGAGAACCGCTGTAAATGCATTGAATAGGCAGCGGTTCTGGCGGAAACCGTTGCTTGTTCCCCTGCTTTCTCAATTCAGTGCTTGCGGTTACACCCTTTTATTATAGCTTTTAACTTAGCTATTAAACTACTAATAAACTAATATTTAAACATAAAAATAAGTAGTAATAACATGTAATTAAGCTAAGGAAGTTACACTCCCAAAGTAGCGTCCAAAGAGGTGTGTAACTCCCCCTTTAAATGCTCATAAAACCGAATGTAACCTCCCCTTGATTCTCTTGTCTTGGCTGCCTTTTAAACTGTAAGTATCGAAGAAGATTCTTTCCCCAAAGTAAGGAAAGAATCCAAGGCATCCAAGCAAGCATACTCCACGCCTAATCATCATTCCAAGTCAAGCATGACTTGTATAACGACGAAGGAATATCAAAGCCTATGCGTGGCACTTTGTTTAACATGGACCCAAGAATGAACAAACCGTGAAGCAATGGAACTTGATTTTTCTGTACCATGGACCGTGTAGTTGGACCCTTTGAACCATTAGGCTCATTAGGTTGTACTTCGTTTTGAACAAGGTCCAATTCCGGATCACCAATGATATATTATAAGCCCAAATCCGAGTTATAACGAAAAAATTATGGCCAAAATACTAAAGTGGGTCCAAACCGAGCCTTATCTGTGGACCTAATGATCATGTAGAGGATTTACTGTATTTCTAAAAACTATTAGGATTTATCATAAGTTTCTAAAATTACTAGAAGGTTGTTTTGAGTCCTAAATCCCTTAGCATTTATTATTAGCTTCTAGAATCCTCTAAAAGGTTCTAATGTATCCTCTTTTTGAAAAGATAAAGTTTAAGAATTTTACTTCGGATAAAACATGTGTTTTTAATAGATTTAATTCTGATAAAATAAGGAAAAGTATGGACATTCGACTAACCTAATTTGATTGGAAGTAGGATTCCGTACGAATCTTATCTTCTGAAAAAGTATCGCGCAGCGATGGATCTATCGTCACGCGATGAAAGGCGTTTTACTCCTAGTCGAATTCTGACTATTTTTCTGATCTTTTCGCTCGTTTTTTCCTATAAATAGGGATGTTTTCCGCTGTTTTCATTCACCAACAATCATCTAATCTCCATCTTTAAGCTTTAAGCTTCTTTCTCTCTCTCTTTCTAAGCCTAGTCTAAACACATCACACCATACGACCTTTGTGAGACTTGGATACTCCAAGCCCTTCTCGTAGTTGTCTTCGACTTCGACGTGAAAGGTTGATATTTCTGAGGGTTTAGTCCCTAATCTCTACTTCATTTATTATTTGATTAGTTTGATTTAATCTTTCTTAAAGTTACTAACCCGTGTTTATTGTTTTGATAGAATGAGATACGAGGCATCAAAGTGAGTAGATCTACTATCCTTATTCCTTTGATATAAAAATCATGCTTAGAATTTTATATTAATTCCTAATATCATGTTAGGATGTTGATTTTGATTTCTAGTATCATGTTAGGGTGTTATTTTTATATTTCTAATATCATGTTTCTTTCTAGTATCATGTTTAGGTTAAAGCTTTAATTTTTATTTATTGACATGCTAGGATTTGTTATTAATCCATTTAGTATCATGCCTGGGATCTTGCTAATATTATGTTTTGAGAATTTTATTATGATGATGATTGTTGTGTCATTAACTATGTTGCTTGATTATTTATTATTTATTGTTATTGCTTGATCACGCCCTTTTTCTTGCAGGATTAAAGGGAATTTGTACTTGAAATCACGCTTAATAAGATAATTAACAATTTGATTTTAGCCTAATATGATTTTAATTCAAGTGATCGCTAATAATAGATTTATTTGTGCATTAATAATCAACCAACGTAGATCAAACAGGTTTAGGGCTAACTTGTTAAATGTATGTTGATCAGGAAGCGCACATGAATATCATAAGGATTAAGTAGAGGGCTATTTAGGGCGGGTTCAATCTCTTTTAGGTTGGATTTTGTACCATCATCCCTGAATATCCAATCGTGGTTCTGGACCACTATGGAGTTAGAGATCTCCGTGATCGTGAATGGGGTGTAATAACCTTCACACCCGTGAACGTTTTATAAGTTCCTAATACTTGTTGGCGACTCTTTTATCTCTAGCTTTTTTCACTTTTGACGCCACCATGCTTAAATGCATCATCACAGTGGGTCTCAAAGTTGATGTTTGAAATACCCTACAATATCTAATCTTGTTATCTCTCCTTTTTTAGTGTTTGTCATCATTGTCATAATTTTGTTAATTGAAAGTGAAGTTCTTCCAATTAAACACGCACCATGGTTTGAAAATGAATACTTATCAAACTTAGGTTTGATGGAGTGTTAGAATAATTTATAAAATCATTCGAATCACTTTCCAAAATATGGTCTTAATACAAAACAAAAGTTAGTACAGACCTATATTTTTGTAGCCCCCAAGTGTAGACTTAGGTGGATTTTGGAATTCATGTATACATATACTAGGGGATGTTTCTCATGTTCGAAGCCCCAAAATTTGTATTTCCAATTTGTGGGATTTTGCATATGTTTATCATGAAATGTTCTTCCCTTTATCATTAAAAATTATTAAGATGGTTCGTAATAAGCTTGGCGTGACATTGAATTAGTAACATTATTAGTGTGTTCAAATCTATAAATAGAGAAAAGCGGGGATATCCTGGCTATTTTGAGCCCCCATTTTGAGGCAAAGAGAATTTTTTTTTTTACCATTTTTGGAGTTTTTAGTTGGCAATGGGAGGGATCATCCCGACTTACCCCCCCCCCAAAAAAGAAATGAACCAAAAAGACGGATTTTCATAAAAAAGGAAGGAGAATCAAACTTTCCCATAGAAGAATAAAGAAAGAGAATTAGACATGTTTTCAAAAATTAAGTATTATTGACTTAATAGTTGAATCATCATGATGACTTGGTAGTGAGGTATACGTGTAATAGCGATAGCGATCATTTTTTCAAGTAGCGATCATGTTTAATCAATGTTCCTTGCTTAGAGTGGATCAAGATATCCCACGCAGGCGGACATATTAATTGCTTATGATAAGTAAGATGGCCAATGCTCAAGAGTTGTAAAAGACATCTAAAGTTGAGTCAAGGTTGTCGATATATCAAATTGATTTACTTTATTCACTCGTTTTCTTTCTAGGAAATGTATATTAAACTTGAATCACCTTGGTAATAAATACCCCTATTATTAAAAGAAAATAAGATGATTGTTTTTTAAAGTGATAGTCACCTTATTTTTCTTGGAAAAAGATATGGAAAACATCGAATTTAATTTAATTCGATTGCTTTACTAAAACGATGTAATCAAGCTAATGACCATCAAATCATCCAAATTATTTGATTTTTTTTTTTTATTTCTAATCATTGCTCAACACTTCATGCACTTTATTTATGGGCATAACTACTCAATAGTATGTCCATATATGCAATGGCCTAAAGTGGGCCATATTTTTGTAAAATGATGATTTTTGTGGTACATAGTTATGGTCTACCTCAAGGAGGGCCTTTCCAGGGTTGTAACTTGGCTAGGCTCAAGGTTTTTAAAAAATTGGACAGACTCAAGTATACTCCCTTAATCCCTTACTTTTAATGCTTCCCAAATTAAAACCTTTCTAGCTTGTTTTACAACTTCTAAATTTGATGCTTTTTTCCTTTCCCTTTCTTTTTTCTTTTTTTTTTTGGCAAGTTTGGTTTTTGGGTTTAGAACGATTATTTTTATTACTTTTGCATTAGATTATTCCTTTTTGGGATTAGACTAACTTTGTATCCCCCTCTTATGTTTTGTTCCCCCTATTTTTTATTTGTATCTCTTTGTACCATCCACATCCCAAGGTTTGGAATAATGTAGGTTGAATAAGTAAGGCTCAATTGAAGAGGCTCAAAAGGGCTGCCAAAAAGATGGATTTGTTCTATGGTTAAAAACATGGGATCATCTTCGTGGAGTTTCAAGTTGCTCCTGTGTTGGTGTATTCATCATATCACTTCTTAGTGGGCCTAAAGATGGGCCTCTTTTCATTCTATAAATCTTGTAAGCCAACGCTCATCAAGATTCTTAAAGTGTTGAGTATGTATGCCTTTTTTTTATATTGTCTGTTTGTATGTATATTTCATTCAATTCGAGCTAATAATAACAAAGTGATTAAAAAGAGAATAAGATAGACATACTGGAAAATAAAAAACAATTATTCATTAACTAATGAGAGTAAATAATAAGTAGATTCGACAGCATGAATCTCTTAGTATATCATAGAGAAAACAAAAGGAAAGGGAACAAAACAAGACCTAGGGTGCTACATCTTGAATTGTTGACAACTTCTTGAGATCGCGTCTTCGAGCTTTGTCCATTTCCAACGTAGGTGAGATCCTCTCTAAAAGTATGGCCCATCTATATGATTCATGGTTTCATTTATCAAGTGCCTTTCAATCAATGTTCCCACAATATAGACTGTACGAAATGTGTCTAAACCAAGGTATTGTAAATGGCACTTGTATGGTGGAGAAATATTGTCAATGAACTTTGGGACAAGTTCATGATCCGGAGGTCTTTGTGAAAGAAGAGCAACCTTTGATCGCCACCTGGAAAAGAAGTCAATAAAGCCTTCTTTTTCCCCTTGCTTGAGTTATTCAAGATCGCGCAAGGTAGTTGTGAGCTCGATGTTATCTCCATATTGGGCTAAAAACGCTTTTACAACGTCACCCAAGTTGAAGTTTGTTTTGCATCGAGGTTATAAAACCATGATCTAGCAATTGGGTCCAATGAAAGAGGAAAAGTACCTGCATATAAGCTATGCTCAACCCCTTTCAATGCCATAATTCCAAGAAAGCTCATTAAGTGAGTTCTAAGATTGTCTATAACCTTAAAGGTTCGTAAATCCGTAGTCAAGAACTTTTATGGGAGAGTTTTGCTACTTGGTGATGGTGCAAGCTCATAATTGAATAACTTAGTCCCTAAGCTAGATCGAAGGACAAGTTTCTCCAAGGCCTCTACTCTTTCGGCTCTTGTTTTTTCATGTAGAATTTTTTCTTTCTCTTTTTCTACTTTTATTGTTTCCTTTCTGCTTTTTTATGAGCCTTAATTTGGGCTTCTTCTTCTCGTAGGGCCTTTAGGTTTTGGATTTCCTCTCTAAGTTTCCCCAATGCTACTTTGTCACCCATGATTGGACTAGGATGTGAATGTGGAATATGACCTAGTAATGTGTATCATGAGAAATTGAGTGTGTTCACTTAAACCTTTTCTACCAAGTATTCAAACAACGAACAAAAGTCAAATTTGATTGTTTATTTTTTTTTAATCCTTTTAATGCAAATTCACTTTAAACAAGTTTGTTGATGAAGAATGTCAAAAATTTCACGAACAATCATTAATGGAATGTCATGATTTGTGTTGATTTAAACAAGGTAATCATCTAAAGATTTTACTTTAAGTGAACTATTTTCGAAAAAGGTAGAAGAGAAAGAGAAGGAAAGTTGGATTGAAAATGCTCATCAAGTTTTTAGAAATATTAATCAACCTTATTACACTCTTTAAAATGATCAATATACTAGAATGTGGTAGTTGTTGATCATTTATATTACATTAGAGATCTTTATTTTTTAGATTCTCATATTGCTCATCTTTAAAGGATAATTACTATAAGTTTAAATAGAATGGATGCCTCCGAACGTAAAACCCAAGAAATAATTAAATCATTTTCTCAGATTTATCATTCATTATTCTCTCTCTTTTTTTTTTAGAATAATATTTTTTATTTTAGTTTCTCTTTTTGTATCACACTTTTTTTTTTAGAACAATTTCTTGATTTTTTTTCACTCTATTTCTCATTGTTTTTGTGAGGCAATCATCCCAAGTAAGGTTCTCAAAATTTTCTTTTTAAACCATAGAAGAGGTAATTAAATTACACTCTTAAATCAAGGTTGAATAATTACAACTAAAAGAAGACAACCACGAAATTAGGCACTTTAAAAATTGGGAATATTGATGACGTCCTATTAAGGGATGCGACTAATGACGAACCTTATAAAAAATAATGTCATTAGCTCGATTAAAAAGTGCGTAAACGAATCATCATAATCGAATACAGTACCGCGCGAAATTTTCCATCTTGCACTAAGGTGGAGAGTGCACCTTCGAGAGTAGCGCCTGCCAAATGCGTTTTTTTTTTTGGCGAAAACGCAAAAATAAAAGAACGATAAAAAAACATGTTTTTCGATTTTTATTTTAAAAGAAAAGACGAACTAAGTACAAGAAACTAAGTTAGACAACCTTGTTAGCCAAAGAGATATTATTAATACCTACTTAACGATTAACAACTTTGACAATTGTGCGCGCCACCTGGCTGGTTCGAAATTTTGATTTTTTTTTTCAATTGAAACGGTTTTTTTTTAATCAAAATGATTTTTTTTTTTGTTATTTTTTTTTTTTTTGGTCGAACCACATTTTTTTCGAATGTTTTAATATCTCTAAGTAAGAAGTTGGAATTAATTAGATTAGACACGAAGCATATAAGCACATATTCATGTAATCACATAAGCAAATAAAAAGAACCGTCAAACCATACAATGCCATTCTATGGTCAAGGCTTGGGTGTCCAAAGGTACCATATCTTAAGAACGATGCACGAATCAATCACTCAACGTGTTGACTCATGTCATGATTCACCCAACATTTTGTTGGCGATATGGGTGGGATAATTGTTATTGATTTCAGGATAGAAGCCTAGTGTTAGCGACCCCTAGTCAATGAGCCAATCCCCAATGGTTAAAGTGTGTTATGATTATGCAGAATGGAATGTTGCTTATTTGGTTTTTACTTTTGTGAAAAAGGAAGATATTATGCATTCAAGTCTCGCTCTCTAACTAGAGATTATCCAAGTTAGCCTTCATTACCACTCATAGGTAACCTAAGTTGGAAACCTTGAACCTTAACCAAAAGTTAGTCTTGTAACCTCTAAGTCCCTAGCAGAGTCGCCACTGTGAGGAGGGTATCCTGTCGTTGGGGATCCCACTTCCTCTATGCCTATGGCCCTTTAAAGCCTAGGACTTTACACATTTTACGGTGTGTTAGGATTTGAATTCCTGAGTTTTCGGGGGACCTTGAATTAGAATTTATTGTATCATTACAATTTTTTTTATAAGAAACTAATAAGTAGTCGCCAATGAGTTTAAGGAAAACACATAAACCTCGTTCATGCCTTTCTCCCAAGTAGAGTTCAAGGGATATTTAGCATGAATCATAAGTTTACCCATGCCCAAATTGGTCTACTTTTACCAGAAATGAGTTTGGTTGCGAGGCTACTAAAATAACGTTCCCTTTAGGGGGGAATCACTATCTTAGCCCTAGTGCGATCTTTACTAGCTCTTCCTTTTCCACAATTTCATCACTAAACAATATATGCAACGTGATTCCTAAAATGAAGTTAGTTTATTTTATTTACAAGCATTAATCACATAAAGTCTACATTGCAACGAATGTCTTATTCTTTGTTATTCAAATTCGTGAAAAGAACAAGAAATAAACAATATTCGCCTTGGCTTTAGGTGATAAAACAATCAATTAATAATTCAAATTCTAGTCTTAATTAACGCAAGGGTACTATTAACGCAAGGGTAATTCAAATTAATTAATTAAAAGTTATTTAAAGTGATAAAACAACACTAATTAATTAATTAAAAGTTGTTTAAGCAAGGAAAGAAAGGTGATTTATCTAAGTGCTCGGGAATTACCACTTTTCCTTGCTAGATCTTCGTTTAGAACACTTATGGGCTCCTTCTTGTTTGAGAACCTCCACGGTAAGAACAAAACAATTAAAGGGTGAGTGTTTAGGAAAAGAGGGATGATTATTGCATAAGTTCACAAAGTTACTGCTGACTTTTAAGGATAATTACTATGTGTTTAAAGCTCATATTGAACCTCTATTTTAGACCTGATCAAGTATGGCCCGACCCATCGGCCTGGCCCGGAATTTTCTCGGGTTTGGGCAGAATTTTTGAGCTTGAAATACGGGTTTGGGCAAGGGAAAATAGGCCCGAAAAAATTGTGGACGGGTTTGGACAGCAGGTCTGGCCCGCAGGCTGGCCCGGCCCGGCCCAAAAAAATGAGGTGTCCAATTTTTAGAATTCAGATTAATGGATAAAATCATTTAAATGGAAAATAAAACCCAACAGCCTAACTCTTTCATTTCTTTCCTTCCTACACACTAGCCGTCACTCCCTCTTCCTTACTCTCCTTCTCTAAGTTTTCATTTCTTTCATTTCTCCTTCTCAATCTTCCACATAACGCTGCGTCTGTCTCTCTCCTCCATTGAAGCCTACTCTAAGTTCTCCATTGAAGCGCCATCTGAGCTCTCTCTCCTCCATTTAAGCGACTTCTGAGGTAGATGTCTTTATTTTCTTTTTTCTGTAAACATCGAATAATCATTTCATATTCTAGGGTTTAATTTCAAAATATCGTTAATTTGATTGCCGGCAATTACTCAATTTAGGCTTCTTTCGCTTTGGTACCTATTATTAGTGTTGTTGTGATGAGGTGCAATGTTGTTTGGCAGAGGATAAGTTTGTAGCCTGGAAAAGGAGGTTGATGAACGGTTTGCTTCTTGAAGTTTGGAAGATGGTTCTGTAGAAATTTTGGTGTTACATTTGGAAAGAAAGAAACCAATAGAAAAATGAGTGTATAGCTTACTATCGTCAAGATCTCAAGCTCCTTTGCTTATGGCTTCAGTCAAGTCTTAATTTGTTTGTGGCACTTAACTTTTCTTAACAAAATCAATGAATGTTCTATTGTTGAGATGTCAAATTCAGTTACTTTATATATAACAAGGCTAGGAAATATGGAAAAAGGATATAGTGAGTTTAGTAAGATGTACGCCTTCACTTACGCTTCTAATCCAAATCTAAACAAGTATATTGTCTTTTCCCTTCAATACAACTTTTTATAATGCATCTTAAATTAATTTTATAACAAACCATTATATTACAAAAAATAATTAAAATTAATGACTTTAGACAAGCAGGCCCGAAATGGCCCGGTGGGCCCGACTGGGACGGGTTTGGGCAGCAATATTCTGGCCCGAATCCTAGCTCGGCCCGACAATTTGGCAGAAAAAAATTAGCAGCCCGGCCCGAACCCAGACCGGCACGACGTTTGATCAGATCTACTCTATTTATAGGGAATTGGTGAGTTTAGGGTTACGGACATTCTGCCGCAGTAGGTAACACGCGCAACTTAACAAGTTGTGTGCGGCTGCTGCGCGCAAGTAATTTAGTTGCACTACACAAGGAAGCGCAACCTCTGGTCTTGCTCGTGGCTTTATGGTAATATTCGATTCAGTATATTTATGAAATTCTTAATCTTTCGCAAGCGCATCTCCGGAGGTTGCGCTGGGTGTCACACACAACTTTGTGAGTTGCGCGCACCAAGCCAGCATGACTCCTTAGGTTGCGCGCGGTTTTTCCTGTGGCAGCCCTAGATTTTAACCTAGGCCCTTCTAAATCCGTCAAAATTAGGTTTAATCTTGGGATTAGGCCTAATTTCTGATCGGGCTTAGTATTAACAAGCTTTGTTTTATTTTGTTTGGGTCAAGGTAGTTGGTTTTATGTGTTTAGCCTTTAATCAATAGTCCATAAGAATTCCTTACTCCAAATCTAGCACAAAGATGGAATTATTTATCGTCATATCACTTCCGGTCGGGAAAGGGGACTAAAAGTAGATATCTACAGCCTTTATCCAACTCTAGGGTAGAGTTTTCGTCGGATTTGATCGAGTTCAATTTGAAGGATCTCGATGTGATTCTGGGTATGGATTGGTTGGGAAAGTATGAAGCCAAGATTAACTGTGCAGCTGAAAAGGTTACTTTGAATAGCCCAAGTAAAACTAGAGTGACTTATAGAAAGGAAGGGAAGGGTTCAAGGATGAGAATTATTTCTGCAATGCAACTACAGAAGTTTGTTAAGAAGGGTTATCCTTTGTTAATGTGTACTGTTCAAGAAGTTGGAAGTGAGGAAGAGAGTAAGTAAAGTATCCGGTTATAGAAGAGTTTCCTGATGTATTTCCAGATGAGATTCCTAGTATGCCACCAGTGAGGGACGTTAAGTTCACTATCGACCTAGTGCCTGGTATTGGACCTATTTCGAAGGCTCCATATAAGATGGCTCTAGCTAAGATGAAAGAGTTGAAGACTCAGTTGGATGATTTGTTGGAGAAAGGCTACATTCAACCTAGTTCCTCACCTTGGGGAGCTCTAGTTAAGGATTTGTTGGAGAAAGGCTATATTTGTGGAGAAAGGCTACATTTGACCTAGATTTGAGGTCAAGTTATCACTAGTAGAGGATTGCGGAGCAAGATATTCCATGTTGGGTTTTGCAGTTGTAGGGTTTCGTAGAGACCCACTTTACACGGAAAGAAACCCACCAAGACCCGCTCCGATAACTAAATCAATTAAAGCATGCAAAACATAATTAAGAGAAAGAGGGATAAAGAATTATACCATAGACGCGTGCTTTGCTCGCTAAAAGAGCTCTTACTTGAACCCCGCAAACGCAAGGTCTACGACGGCTCGTACCCTTTAACCCAACCCGATCGGCCCAAGCCCCAAAGGTTAGTTGGGGCCCGACCTAAAAAGATTGGAGTTTTACGAACTTTAGGTATTCTCAACATGGAGATGCCTATATAGTTCCAGTCAAGTGTGTTTTGTCAAAATCCCAACCAAGTGGGTATTTATAGAGAATGGGGACTTAAATACCATTTCATGATCAATGTGGGATCATGTGCAATTGCACTAATTTATTTAATTCCAAAATAAATTATAAAGCAAATGCAATCACAAGGCAACAAGTGGCAAGAGGAGAGAATGGGTTAGGTGAGGACCATAACCATGGGGGGGACCATTGCCTTGCTCCCCAAGGCATGGCTCTAAGCCTTGGTCCCCACTCTCCTCAAACCGGCTTCAAGCAAGGAGTGAGCTGGCAGCCCACCTTGCTACCTAGCTAGCAGTGCCAGCCTGTCACAGCCAGCATGGCCAGCACGCACCACCCAGCACAGCTAGCACATGCGTGCTGCGAGTAAGCCACGCATGCTGCTGGCTGCTAGGCGCTGGGCGATGCCTGGCATGGTGCTGATGTGCGAGGCTGCTAGCATGCTTCTCGCTACTCGCTGCTTGGTGCTGCCATGAGAAGGCACGCACACAAGCAAGCAAGCACAGTGCGTGGCTACTACGATAGCCTGCACGCACAGGCCTAGCCATGCGATAGTGTTGTGCTATGCGTAGGTTGTGCGAGGGCTTGCAATAGCACCTAGGCACGCAAGCACGCATGCTGCGGTGGTGCTGTTCCATGCGAAGGAACGCACACAAGCAAGCACGCTGCTGCGATGGTGCTACCATGCGAGGCACGCACACACGCATGCACCTAGTGCTAGCGATGGTGCTGCCTTGTGCGCCTAGCATGCATGGTGCGCCTAGCACACGCATTGTGCATGCTAGCTCGAGCTAGTCTAGCGTCCACATGGTTAGGCCATAGTGATGCTACGGCTACGCTCGAACTTGTTGCTTGTGATTTTGCGATGCTCGGTTTCGACGCCCTAGGCTCGATATCCAACGTCTGTGTTCATAAAACTCCGACGACTCATCGAATCCTTCGGATTGATTCGTCGTCTCGGATCGGTTGTTCGATTGGGTTCGACCCGAAGGGTTCAGTTAAGATTAAGCTGTAATATTAATTATACCTTAATATTACTGATCGGAAGCGGCCTCAACCTAGGCATTCCGACCACTTGACCTTACTGATGAATTAGCTCTGTAATAATTCTGAACCCTCTATCAGAATAATACACTTGTTAGAAGGACACCATTCCTTTCAATCTCCCACTTGTCCTTCCGGACAAGTGTGCATACATTGTATAGCCCATTTCCTATGTCACTTAATGTCTCTTCGTGAACTATAAGGTAAGATTCATCGTCATCCTTTTTACGTTCAGAAGTGTTTCTCGATCTCCGAGTTCAACTGTCAATAAGCAGATGATTTCTAAAATCCATCTGAGCACGGCCATGCATTTTCATAGCCTCGCTCTTCTAGCGGCCTTGTAAACAACAAAGACATGTTCCCTATTGTTAATAAGGGGACATTCCCAGTCTTGTATTGTAAGTTTCTCTTACTAAGTGGACCTAATCTCCCGAGTGTTCCTGTTATGATCCCCAGTTACGGCAAACGTTAGGCAACAGCAAAGAAACTAGTACTCAAACAAGAAAACTACACAATACTCATGGTTGAGGAAACAGGTTCTGATAGCTATAATGAGAAATGTACTTATAAAAATTTTGAATCTCTTAAACTACTCTCATAGGTCTGTCCAGTACAGTTCTAAACTAGCACTTGTGCAAATGATTTATGACCATAACGTCCTTGCAGCACAAGAAACGGTGTTGTAAATCATACTACACACTAATCTCTGGTGGTCATCAATCGTCCATCAGTTAGATGACCTTGATTAGGGATAATTTTCGATTTAAATATTCAATGTTCACTTAACAGGTGTTTCTTTATCCAAGACATGGTCTTGATACCCTGTTTTGAATATTTCCATAAATCGAATGGACTCATTATTTAATTCTAAACCACAATTAAATAGCAATGGAGTAAATATAAAATATAAAAATCATTACTCCATAAATGAATGGTTTCAACACAGTGTCTTACATTAAAACGCCTAGTTTAATTAAAATTCATGTACAGGGAATTTCAAAGCCAATCTCCAACGTGCTTGATTCCCATTGCCTCAATGTGCTTGTTGTGCTTCACTTGAGGCAGAGGTTTAGTCAAAGGATCGGCCACATTATCATCCGTTCCGATCTTGCAAATTTTGATTTCACCTTCGGATTTCCATTCCCATGTCATGTGAAATCGCCTCTGGACATGTTTGACATTCTGGTGCTCTCTTGGCTCTCTAGCCTGAGCGATAGCTCCATTGTTGTCACAGTAGAGATCTATCGGACCCTTGATGAAGGGTACAGCACCAAGTTCACTGACGAACTTGCGAATCCAAACAGCCTCCTTAGCGGCTTCTGAAGCTAACAAGTATTCGGCTTCAGCTGTAGAATCTGCAGTGGTGCTTTGCTTGGCACTCTTCTAGCTAAACGCTCCTCCATTTAGACAAAACATGTACCCTGACTGTGACTTGAAGTCGTCTCTGTTAGTCTAGAAGCTAGTGTCGGTGTAACCTTCAACAACCAGGTCTTTGTGGCCACCATAGACTAGGAATTTATCCTTGTTCCTTTTCAGGTACTTCAGGATATTCTTGGCCGCAGTCCAATGCGCCTCTCCTGAGTTTGATTGGTATCGGCTCGTAGTGCTTAAAGCATACGATACATCTGGCTTGGTACATATCATGGCATACATGATCGACCCAATTAGCGAAGCATATGGAATTTGATCCATTCTCTCTCGCTCAACAGGTGTTTGTGGACACTATTTCTTGCTGAGAGTTACGCCATGGGACATGGGTAGGTGCCCTCTTTTGGCATTCTCCATGTTGAAACGTGCCAGTACTTTATCAATGTAGGTCCTCTAGCTCAATCCAATCATCCTCTTAGATCAATCCCTATAGATCTTGATGCCCAATATGTACTGTGCCTCTCCTAAGTCCTTCATTGAAAAGCACTTTCCTAACCAGCCTTTTATGAACTCTAGTAATTTTGTGTTGTTTCCAATGAGCAGTATGTCATCGACATATAGGACTAGGAATGCGATGTCACTCCCACTGACCTTCTTTTAGACACAAGATTCATCTGGATTCTTGATAAAACCAAACTTGATGATGGCTTCATCAAATCGCAGATTCCAACTTCTGCTTGCTTGCTTCAGTCCATAAATGGACTTCTTAAGCTTGCATACCTTTCCAGCGTTGCTTGGATCAACAAAACCTTCTGGCTGTGTCATATACACAGTTTCTTCCAAAATCCCATTTAGGAAGGCGGTTTTGACATCCATCTACCATATTTCATAATCATAATATGCAGCAATCGTTAGGATAAATCGGACAGACTTTAGCATTGCAACCGGTGAAAAAGTTTCATCATAGTCAATCCCGTGGATTTGTCTATAACCTTTTGCCACCAGTCTAGCTTTGTATATTGATACATTTCCATCTTTGTCTATCTTCAGTTTGAAGATCCATTTGCAACTGATGGGTGTGTAACCCTCGGGCAAATTCACCAAGTCCCAGCCTTGATTTTCAGACATGGAGTTCATCTTGGATTTCATGGCCTCTTGCCATTTAGTAGAGTCGAGGCTCGTCATAGCTTGTTTGTATGTCGCTGGCTCATCACCATCCATAACTAGGATGTCCTGATCATCGGTTAAGACAGTACCAAGGTATCTGTCTGGTTGAGATCTTGGCCGTTGCGACCTACGAAGGGTAATGGGTTGAGCATTTACATTGTCTGTTTGATTCTCACCAATCTTCTCAGCTGCTTCCAAAGCACTTAGATTGTCAGTTTTATCAGGTTGACATTGTTGCTCGTCCTCTCGAACTTCGTCGAGTTCGATTTTCCTCCCACTTGTCATTTTGGAAAGGTGTTCCTTCTCCAAAAAGACACCATCACGAGCAACAAACACTTTGTTCTCGGATTTATTGTAGAATTAATACACTTTGGTTTCTTTTGGGTATCCCACAAAGAAACACTTGTCTGATTTGGGGTGAAGTTTTCCGAAATTAATCGTTTGACATATGCTTTGCATCCCCAAATCTTGATAAAAGACAACCTAGGAGGTTTCTTAGTCCATAATTCATATGGAGTCTTTTCAACAGCTTTTGACGGAGCTCGGTTCAGTGTTAGTGCCGCGGTTTGTAGCGCATGTCCCCAGAAAGAGATAGGAAGTTCACTAAGACCCATCATTGATCGAACCATGTCTAACAAGGTTCAATTCCTCCGTTCGGATACTCCGTTCCATTCAGGAGTTCCGGGAGGTTGTCAGCTCTAAAAGAATACCATTTTCTTTCAAGTGATCGTCAAATTCATGACTCAAATATTCGCCACCTTGATCCGATCAAAGTGCTTTAATTTTCTTGCCAAGTTTATTCTCAACTTCTCTTTGAAATTCTTTGAATTTCTCAAAAGATGCAGATTTATTCGACATTAGGTAGACATAGCCATATCTACTAAAATCGTCGGTGAAAGTGATGAAATATCAGAGCAAGATATTCCATGTTGGGTTTTGCGGTTGTAGGGTTTCGTAGAGACCCACTCTACGCGGAAAGAAACCCACCAAGACCCGCTCCGATAACTAAAGCAATTAAAGCATGCAAAACATAATTAACACATAACTAAGAGAAAGAGGGATAAAGAATTATACCCTAGACGCGTGCTTCGCTCGCTAAAAGAGCTCTTACTTCAACCCCGCAAACGCAAGGTGTCCGACGGCTCGTACCCTCGAACCCGACCCGATAGGCCTAAGCCCCGAAGGTTAGTCGTGGCCCGACCTAAAAAGATTGGAGTATTACGAACTTTAGGTATACTCAACAATGGAGATGCCTATATAGTTCCACTCAAGTGTGTTTTCTCAAAATCCCAACCAAGTGGGTATTAATAGAGAATGGGGACTTGAATCCCATTTCATGATCAATGTGGGATCATGTGCAATTGTACTAATTTATTGAATTCCAAAATAAATTATAAAGAATATGCAATCACAAGGCAACAAGTGGCAAGAGGAGAGAATGGGTTAGGTGAGGACCATGACCATGGAAGGAGGACCATTGCCTTGCTCCCCAAGGCATGGCTCTAAGCCTTGGTCCCCACTCTCCTCAAACCGGCTTCAAGCAAGGAGTGAGATGGCAGCCCACCTTGCTGCCCAGCAAGCAGTGCCAGCCTGTGCACAGCCAGCATGGCCAGCACGCACCACCCAGCAACGCTAGCACATGCGTGCTACTAGAGAGCCACACATGATGCCTGGCATGGTGCTGCTGTGCGAGGCTGCTAGCATGCTGCTCGCTACTCGCTGCTTGGTGCTGCCATGAGAAGGCACGCACTCAAGCAAGCAAGCACAGCGTGCTGCTGCTACGATAGCCTACACGCACACGCACATACGCATAGGCCTAGCCATGCGATAGTGTTGTGCTATGCGTAGGTTGTGCAAGGGCTTGCGATATCACCTAGGCACGCAAGCACGCATGCTGCGGTGGTGCTGTGCCATGAAAAGGCACGCACACAAGAAAGCACGCTGCTGCGATGATGCTGTCATGCGAGGCACGCACACACGCATGCACCTAGTGCTAGCGATGGTGCTGCCTTGTGCGCCTAGCACACATGTGGTGCGCCTAGCACACGCATTGAGCATGCTAGCTCGAGCTAGTCTAGCGTCCACATGGTTAGGCTATAGTGATGTTACGGCTACGCTCGAACTTGTTGCTTGTGATTTTTGCGACGCTCGGTTTCGACGCCCTAGGCTCGATATCCGACGTCCGTGTTCGTAAAACTCCAACGACTCATCGAATCCTTCGGATTGATTCGTTGTCTCGGATCGGTTGTTTGATTGGGTTCGACCCGAAGGGTTTAGTTAAGATTAAGCTGTAATATTAATTATACCTTAATATTACTGATCGGAAGCGGCCTCCACCTAGGCATTTCGATCACTTGACCTTACTAAAGAATTAGCTCTGTAATAGTTTTGAACCCTCTATCACAATAATACACTTGTTGGAAGGACACCATTCCTTTCAGCGGTGTCAAACACCGCACGAAAACAAAACCTGATAACTTGATCACATGCATAATAATTACAACATAAACAAAAGCATGCAAAATAAACATAAACATAAGAGAAGAGAAAGTGAAGAGAGAATGCTCACCCTTATAGCGTGCTTCGCTCAACCTTTGAGCTCGGACTTGAAAACATCAAGTTCCCCAAGTGCGAGAACCACCGACGGCTCACATCCTCGCTACCGAACAACACTGGTCCCCACCTCGAAGATTAGTTGGGGCTAGACCAAAAATAACTTAGATTTATTAGAACAAAGGTTTTCTCTTCTTTGGAGATCACTTAAAGTTCACCAACTCAAGTGTCTTTTCCAAATTCCAAATGATTGGTATTATAGGGAATAGTTCCCTTGAAATCCCATCATCTTTAAATGTGGGATATTTTGTAAAAGGGCAAAATAGAATTTAATTTGATTTTAAATTAAATTAAAAAGCCAAATAAATCACCAAACAAGAAGTGGCATGAGGAGAGCATGGGGTTAGGTGAGGACCACAAGGGGATGACCACCTTCCCCTTACTCCCCAAGCAACCCCCAAAAATCGACCCTCACACATGCCTAATCACATCATGTCAGCTGGTGCTCTGCCATGCGCACCAAGGCACACACAACTGGTCGGCTGGTGCTTGTCCGGCCTGCAAGCATGGCTGCATGTGTGTGAAACCTAGCACGCATGCCACACATGCATGCAGGCTGCTGCTAGGGGCTACTATCCTTCAGCAAGGCCCTAGTGAAACCCTAGCAAGCCTTGTGCGCTTGTGGGCTGCTGGGTGCCTAGAGCTAGCAGCAGCTAGCTTGCTGGCACGCTAGTGATGCTAGCGAGCTGGCATGCTAGCATGCCTTGCTACGCGTGGCTGGCTTTGCTGGCCTTGCCTTGCCCGTAAGGCTTGCTCGGCTATGCAGTACATGTAGAGCTTGCGCTCGAGCCTTGCCTTGCAGCAAGGGCTTTGGCTAGCCATGCTAGCCTACCTAGCCCTCGATTGACTAGGCCATTTCAAGGCTAGGATTTTTTCCGCGCAATGAATGGTTGTTTGGTTGAATTTTCTGTCTCGTCGATTCCTAAATTTGATTCGGCTTATGAAGCTCAATTTTGACGCTCTAAGCTTTGAATTCGACGTCTTTGTTCTTAAAAACTCTATTGACTCATTTAATCCTTCGGATTAATTCGTCGCTTTGATTCGGTTACATGATTGGGTGTGACCCGAAGGGTTCAGTCAAGATTAAGCTATAATATTAATTATTCATTAATATTATTGATCGAAAGCAACCTCCACCTAGGCATTCCGATCACTTGACCTCACTGAATAATTAGCTTTCTAATAATTCCGAACCTTTTATCGGAATAATACACTTGTTGGAAGGACACCATTCCTTTCAATCTCCCACTTGTCCTTCCGGACAAGTGTGCTAATTGTGTATAGCTTATTTCCTATGTCACTTAATGTCTTTTCATGAACTATAAGGTAAGATTATTAGTCATCCTTATTACGTCCAGAAGTGTTTCCCGATTTCAGAGTTCGGCTGTCAATAAGTAGGTGAATTTTAAAATCCATCTAAGCACGGCCATGCAATTTCACAGTCTCACTCTTCGAGAGGCCTTGTAAACAACAAAGACATGTTCCCTATTGTTAATAGTAGGACATTCCCAGTCTTGCCTTATCAGCTTCTCTTACAAGAGGCCCTAGTCGCGCAATTGTTGCCTTTATAATCCCCTTGTACGGCAGACATTTGACAACATCAAAGTGAACTAGTACTCAAATAAGAGAACTAAAAATACTCATGGTCGAGGAAAGAGGTTCTGATAGCCATAATGAGTAATATACTTATGACAATTGTTAAATCTCTTAAATTATTCTCATATCGATACCCGACCTGAACGGTCCCTATCCCGAAAGTTAGTCGGGGCTAGACCAAGAAAATACTAGAGTATTACGAACTTAAAGGTTTTCTCACTTATATGGAGATGCCTTATTGAATTCAACTCAAGTGTCCATTCCTAATCCCAAATGATGGGTATTTATAGGGAAGGGAGCTCTTGAACTTTAATCTCCCATCCATGTGGGAGAGTTGGTAAAATGCATTTTATCAAATTTATTTTTAATTCAAAAATCAAATTGAAATGCAAGTGAATCAACAAATGACAAGTGTAAAGAGGTGAGCAAGGGGTTAGGTGAGGACCATAGGGGGGGACCATTCTCCCCTTTCTTCCCAAGCAAACCCACACTCACATGCCTCTCACATGCATATCCAACCACATGCAATATTAGCCACACGCACATGTGCTACACGCATACGCTGGCTCATGCACATGGTGTGGCTGGGCATAGGCGTAATGCGTAGCTGGCTACCAACCTCGCTGTGCAGTACACGCACACGCTGTGCTGACATTGCTAGCTCTCACCTGCTAGCTGCTGCTTGTGCTATGCGTTGCTCAGCTCGCACAACCCACCGCATACGCGCATGATGAGTATTGGCACAAGGCTTGGCTGCCTGCCAGCCTTGCTGAGCGACACAGCCAGCACACACACAGGATAACTTGCGTGCCGGGCCTTATGCTGTGCGACATTGCTGCTCGCATGGCCTAACATGCTTGCTAGGACCTCGCTGCCCATAAGGCACCTGCTGCCACGCCCCTACTAACCTATCCATGCGTGCTAGTGCTAGCTAGCATGCGATTAGGCGCAATATCCCCGCTAGCATGCTCGACCAGCAAGCCTAGCACGCACATGCATGCTTAGCTTGCGGAACAGCCATGTATGCGGTTGGTGCCCTATGCTAGCCTAGCCTTCGCATGGCTAGGCCAATGCCAAGCTATGGCTTAGCTTAAACTTGACTTTTTCTTGATTTCTCGTCTCACGAATTCTGAATTTGAATCGACTTACGATGCTCGATTTTGACACACTTAGCTCGATATCCAACGTCTTTGTTCAAAATACTCTAATGACTCATCTAATCCTTCGGATTGATTCGTCGCCTCAAATCGGTTACTCGATTGGTGTGACCCGAAGAGTTCAGTCAAGATTAAGCTGTAATATTTATTATACATTAATATTACTGATCGGAAGCGGCCTCCACCTAGACATTCCGATCACTTGACCTCATTTAAGAATTAGCTTTCTAGTAATTCCGAACCCTCTATCGGAATAATACACTTGTTGGAAGGACATTATTCCTTTCAATATTCTACTTTCTGAACTTTTCTGGTTGTTGTAGTTTTCCCGGGAAACTTTGGTATGACTGGCAGTTGTTGTCGATGCCTTTCGGTATTAGCTGGCGAGGTGGAGCCACAAGATGTCCTGTCGGAGTATGGAAAGGCAATAAAATGGATGTTGTTCAATGGATAGTTCGTTGTTGAACTTTGATGATTATAGGTTGCCAAGTTGAAGGTCTCAAATAATGAAAATGAGTGGGAGCCATCACTTGGGCAATAAATCCTAGATCACATATAATCCATAACACACCCAAATTTTATCATCTTATTATGAAAGTGTTCAATAATGAAGATGCTAAGATTTGCAAAGTAATGATAACTAAACCTATGTAATAAGTGAACCACAACATTCACAATTGCATAAAAGAAATCAAGCATATTAGATATGGGTGTGATTTCTATAAATGTTTTGTAAAAGAGTATTACTCTTAAAACATTTTGGGAAAACCATTTATCATAAGATGAAACAGTGGAAAGTTTCATAGTAGGATAAAATTTTACTAATTATTCCACAAACTATTTAATTATAGTTAAGAATTAAATAATGAGTCCATTAGATTTGACGAAATTCAAAATAGGGTATCAAGTCAAGTCTTGGATAAAGAAACGCCTATTAAGTGAACATTGAATGTCATATCGAAATTATCCCTAATCGAGGTCATTTGAAAGTTGGACAATTAATGTCCGTGTGAGATTAGTGTATAGTATGATTTATAGTACCGTTTCTTCTGCTACAAGGACAAGAATGTCATAAATCATTTGCATAGGTATTGGTTTGGAACTATACTAGATCGACCTATGAGAACACTTTAAGATATTTAACAATCGTCATAAGTATATTACTCATTATGGCTATCGGAACCTCTTTCCACAACCATGAGTATTGTAAGTTCTCTTGTTTGAGTACTAGTCCGTTTTGATGTTGTCAAACGTCTGCCGTACAAGATGATTTGTAATACCCTGTATTTTTGAAAGGTATTTTCTAAATTAAAGAGTATTTAGTCTCGTATTTTCGACGTATTTACTAACTTAAGAGTATCTCAGTTTTGGAGCCAAAATGATATTTGAATTTTGGCGCCTAAATCATTTATTTTAATTAAATGGATAAACTAAAAATTTTATAAATAGTATTTTGATTAAATACATAATAAAAAAAAAACTATATTAATTAATAAAATTAGAGGTATTTTCGAATTTAAAAATCTAATTTTTTGTAAATAGTATTTTCGGATTTTTCCAATAAAATCCAATTTTACTTAATATCTTGCTAAACTAATTATTTTCATGAAATAAAATTAATTTCCTAAAACTAAATAAATATCATTTTTGAATTTTACAATTAAAAAATCTGATTTTACTCTAAGTAAAAGTATTTTCATAAAATAAAATTAATTCCTAAACTAATGAAGCATATTTTCCAATTTTATACATTAAAAATCCGATTTTTATTAATTATTTGCTAAATTAATTATTTTTACGAAATAAAATGATTTCCTAAATTAATAAAATAATATTTTAAATTTTATATAATAAAAATCTAATTTTATACTTTATTATAAACCAAATTTTCAGCCACCCTAATAATTTAGCAAGAAAATTGATTTTATTCTTCCAAATATTTATAAACTTATTAAATCTTTAATTTTTGACAAATAAAGTATTTTACAAAACCCTTAAACTAACATAATAGGTCCGAAAATATTGAGTAATATTTTGCTCAATATTTTCGGCCATTCATGATTTTTTCTACAAAGATTTTTAAACTATTTTATTAAAAATAAAATCCTTTAAATTTCTTTACTTCTATTCTTAAACCTAAAATTATTTGATTCTATGTCATACTTACACTCCAAGCTTAAAACCTACCAAATAGAATTTCATGATCAAATAAATATTATAGCCTTCCATATATTTAAAATCTTAATTTCTATTCCTCAAAAACTTCCATAATTTATAAACCCTAAAATACCATAAACCCATCACTTAAACACCTATAAATACCCCTTTCAAACACCCCAAAAATCACACCAAAAACCTCAAGAAAATTCTCTTCTTCTTCCTCCCTTTTCTCACAGGTTTCTCCCCTTTCCTCCTTCCCATTTTTTCGACCACCGCCACCGCCAGCGCCCACCACCACCGACGACCACCTGCTGCCGGCGACCACCAGCAGCCGCCCCTGCCGGCCACTCTTGTTTCCCCTTGCATTGGTTCCTCCACCATCCTTCAATCCCTCCTTTCTCTTAATCTTGTTTTATATTATTAATCATTTTTCTAAATATTATTTCTTACCCAAATTAATTTTATAAAAACAGAAAAAAATTCTTTAAATTATAAAAAAAAAATTATTTTATATAATGATAATTAATTCATGCACATATAGGGTAGTTTAATTAAGTTTTTGTTGTGTTTATTTGATAGCCTTATATTAATTAAGGTTATAATTATGTGTAGGGTGTTCGTGAATTAGAGAAGTAGTTGTGAATCGCTCAAGGTTGATCAAGGTACGTTATGTGGATTGATACTTTCAAACTCTGTTTTATGTTCCGTATGAAATTATAATTCATTCCGTATAAAATTATGAATATTTACATTTCGTGTGAAATTATATTTTACTATGTTCCATGTGAAATTATGATTTGATTATGTTCGTATGAAATCATACTTTATTAAACTCCGTATGAAATTATATTTTTACAACAACATATTTATTTGATAAAATTATAACTTATTAAGTCCCGTATGAAATTACATGTAACGCATGAAATTATGTTTTATGTTCCGTATTAAATTACGGAATTATGTCGGATTGAATTTAATGCTTTTGGATTTAAATTAAAAGAGACTTTGAATTGTGATTGGAAATTATTGGAAAAGAATTACAAGTTTATTTTTATGCAAGTGTAACGGATTTTTAAAAAGGAGCTTTTATGCAAATCAATCGATGTATTATGAATCCCACTTAGGGAATAGATTAGAGAAGACTATGGACTTTGCATGACCTAGTCTTTCCTCAAGTTTGGCCTTTGATTATAAAGTAAACCACTTGGGGGGTGTGCACACTTAGTGAGGAATTGGTTTGGAATGAATCGATTGAGTTTTAACTTGTATTAAAAGAATTGGATTGGAAAAGTTCTATTTGAATACGACATTGGTATTTCTTTTATAAATTAAACGTAAATGATTTAAATTACGTTTTACTTATCTTACACATGACTTACTTAGCATATTTTGCTAATACGTGCTTTTGTTTTGGCTTTGAGAGTCCACGGACTTTATAAATTAAACGTAAATGATTCCCGTGGACTCTCGTATGCATCAATCAATTCCCACCTGAAATATTTACCTAGCATACGAGAGTCCACGGGAATTTCACCTAGCTAGGAAAAGTTTGAGTCATTTTGTGTCACGAATTATGAACGAATTTTACTATGGTTTATTTAATAAAGAATAAAGTTTTCCGCTGCAAAAGTATTTTTGTATAAGCCTTGCGTTATTACGCGGCGGTAATACAACCAAGTCTATCTCTACGGTATTTATACGTATTTTCTACAATCTACGTAGAGAGATATTTGGGGGTGTTACATGATTATAAAGGCAACACTCGGGCGGCTAAGGCCTCTTAGTAAGGGAAGCTAACAATGCCAGACTGGGAATGTCCCCCTATTGACAAATAGGGAATTTGTCTTTGTTGTTTACAAGGCCTCTCGATGAGTGAGATTGTGAAAATGCATGGCCGTGCTCAGATGGATTTCAGAAATCATCTGCTTATTGACAGTCGAACTCGGAAATCGAGAAACACTTCTGGACGTAATAAGGATTACGAAGAATCTTACCCTATAGTTCATGAAGAGACATTAGGTGACATAAGAAATAGGTTATACACAAACAGCGCGCTTGTCCGGAAGGACAAGTGGGAGATTAAAAGGAATGGTGTCCTTCGAACAAGTGTATTATTCCGATAGAGGGTTTGGAATTAATTAGGGAAGCTAATTATTCGGTGAGGTCAAGTGATCAGAATGCTTAGCTGGAGGCCACTTCCGATCAATAATATAAATGTATAATTAATATTACAGCTTGCTCTTGACTGAACCCTTCGGGTCACACCCAATTGTGTAACCGAACCGAAGCGACGAATTAATCCGAAGGATTAAATGAGTCAATAGAGATTTTACGAACTAAGGCGTCGAATTTCAAGCTTAGAGCATCGAAGCTGAGCGTCGGAAGTCGAGTCGAATTTAAGAATAGATGAGATGGAAAAATCAACCAAACAACAAGTCAATATATAGCCGTAGCCTCGCATTGGCCTAGCCAAGCGAGGGCTAGGCTATATAGGGCTGCTAGCCATAGCCGCTAGCATGGCCATAAGCCCAGCAACCCCATGTGGGTGCTGGCTAGGGCTTACTGGCCTTGCTCGCGTGCTAGCAAGGCTAGCCACAAGCTAGCGCGCTTGGCCACGCTAGCTACTATTAGCGCTAGCTAGCTCGGGCTAGCACGCTTAGGCACTCGCACACCAGTGAGCTGCTGTTGCTGTTAGCACTGAGCTTGGTGCGCGGCATAGCAGTAGCGCCCAGCAACAAGCAGCCCGCATATGCGTGGCTTGGTGTTGCGGGCAGGTGCGGGAAGGGCCAGTTGAGCAGGCCCAGCCGAGGGATTGGGCGCCAGCATGGCTGCCTTGGTGCCCAAGGCGGGCTGTCACTTGGCGGCTTCCCATTGCACCCACTTAGTGAGGGATGGCTTGGGGAGCAAGGAAGGTGTGGTCCTCCCATGTAGTCCTCATCTACTCCCTTGCTCTCCATGTGACACTTGTCGTTTGGTGATTGTTTTGGCTTTTTAATTTAATTTAGAATTAAATTAAATCTTACTTTTTTTATTTTACCAACTATCCCACATTGAAAGATGATGGGAATTTTTGGGAACAATTCCTTATAAATATCAATCATTGGGTATTGGGATTTTCACTTGAGTTGGTGAACTTTGAGGGATCTCCAAAAGCGAGAATGAAAACCTTAGTTCGTAAACTCTAACTTAAGTTTGGTCTAGCCCCGTCTAAGCTACGGGGTAGGGGGCGGTTCCGGTTCGGTGATCAAGGGTGTGAGCCGTCGGCGGATTCGCACTTGCGGAGTTTGAAGCTTTCAAGTCCGAGCTCATTGAGTGAGCGAAGCATGCATCTAGGGTGAGTTTCTTTCTCTCTCCTCTCTTTGTGTGTTTGTGTTTTGTTTATTAGCATGCTTTTGTTTATGTTGTAATTATTATGTATGCGATCCGGTTACCGGGTTTTGTTTTCGCTCGGTGTCGGATACCGCAAAACCCAACAGAAATGTCACGTCAAACCATTTTCCTTTTTATCAAACAAGCACATTATTCTTATATTTTTGTATCCTTTGAAACACTTATTTTACAATATTCATAGGTGCCAATAAGTGCTAAGATGCATTAAAAACACAAACAAAATCCGTGAAACATGAGATACACAAAAATGCATAAAAAAAAAAGAGTAATTAGTGAACTAAGACATAAATTTCTCATAATATGAAAGCTCAAAACCATTCTAAAATCATATTGTGCTGAATAACAAGCTATCAAAAGGATGTCAATAGATATGACTACGCTACGTTTAATTGTTTTGTTTTGTTCGAGTTTGACCCTTCTTAACATTTTTTATAAAATAAAAATCCGTACAAATATCCTGGAGACCGTTATTCTCCCTAAGTTGTGCTCCTCCCTCTTCCTACCAGTAATTACTCCTAATTAATTACAATTTTGAAAAAAATATTTACTGTAATGGAGTAATTGTCACGCTTCCTCCGCTTTTCACCAAGAAAATATCACCTCTCTTCTCTCTCCCAAGTCCCAACTATCAGGCTATCAGCGCTTCCTCAGTATAACGGTCAGGTTCTTCAATTGTATACTACTCTCTCCTAAAAGTGCCGGAAATTGGAAAGATCGTCGCATTTTATCTCTCAAAAGAATCGAATTTCTCTCTCTTTCTTCTAATTTTTTGCTTTCTCATTGCGGTGATTTATCTTTGATTATCATCACCATCAATTGTGAACGATTAATTTTGGAGAGAAACATAAAATTAGGGTTTTTTTGATGCTTCGATTTAGAGTTGGAGGAGGTTGATAATGGTGGTAGCAGCACCCAAAACGCCGAATCTGAAGACGAACCCGAATCTACGGTCGCAGTCGACACCTAAGAGACCTCCATTGTTGCCGTCGGAGAGAGATAACAGCAACAACAATGTCGCCATTGCAGCTCATCATCGGCGTCCGAAATCTCGGGAGGTCAATTCTCGTTATTTGTCGACTTCTTCTTCCTCCTCCACATCTGGTTCTTCCTCTTCAACTATCTCCAATTCTTCCTACTTTTCCCCCTCTTCCCGCCGATGTCCTTCCCCAGTTCCCTCTAGGACAGGGACGGCCGTTCCATCGACACCGGCGATGAATTCTAATTCAGCAGTTAAGCGTTCGCAGTCAGTAGAGCGGCGCCAACCAACTACACCGAGATTGAGAGGGGAGAGAATTTCCGGTGAGATGTCTAGTACTGCAAAATTGCTGATGTCTTCTTCGAAAGGCCTTTCAGCATCATTCCAAGGGGGGTCGTTTGCGGCGCCTACGGGTAAGAAAACTACGAAATATTCGTCTTCTCCGGTTGCGAGTTTGAGAGCGGTTAATCCGGAGAGGAAGGCGATTCCATCCAGGATGACGCCGAGAGCGGGAGGAGAAAATGCTAGGCTAATTGAGCAGAATCAGCCGTGGCCAGGTAGGTCGCGGCCGCCAGTTAGCTCGTTGAGTCGGAGTGTTGATTTGGGGGGTTGTGAGGGTACGAAATTAAGCAATGGATCTACTACCAAAGTGGTTAGGGTCCTGCAAGAGTCGTTGATGGGTGATTGTAAATTGAATAGAAGTATGAGTAAAGATGATGTAGTTAAGGGGACTAGGGACGATAATGCTAGTTGCCTTAATGAGGGTTCGGAATCGATTGTTTCTGATAGGGAGAGTGTGTCATCTGAGTGCAATTCAGCCACAGGATCACAAGATAGTAGTAATGCCAGTGTTGGTCGTGGCAAGGGTAGTGGTCGGAGTATCGTGGTTTCTCCGAAATTTTGGCAAGAGGCTAATGGTTTCCGGTCCAAACATGTCTCAGAGTCAGGTTCTCCAGTGGCTAGAAATAGTTTGTTGAAAGGGGGAGTTCCGCCTAAACTCATCCCACCTAAGAGGTTGATGTCGGATAGTTCAGGTGCGTCGCCTATAGGACCTGTCAGTAGTAGAGGAATTTCATCTCCTATTCGTGGGTCTCTGAGGCCATCCTCACCGAATCACCTAGGGTCGTCCTTGCGGCCTGCATCACCGAGTATGCTGGGGACATCTTTGAGGTCTGCATCTCCTAGTAAACAGGGGGCATCTTTGAGGCCTGCATCACCAAGTAAACCTGGGGCATCTTTGAGATCTGCATCTCCAAGTATGTCGGGGACATCTTTGCGACCTGAAACACCAAGTAAATCAGGGACTTCTTTGAGACCTGCATCACCAAGTAGACCAGCAACAGCTTTGAGGCCTGTATCACCAAGTAAGCCAAGGACAACTTTGAGGCCAGCGTCACCAGGTAAACCAGGCGCAATGTTGAGGCCTCCATCTCCAAGTAAACCAGGGATGTCTTTGAGACCTGCATCACCAAATAAGCTGGGATCAACCCTGGCATTTGAGAAGGCTTCCCCTTCAGTAGGGATGGGTCGAACAGCTAGTCCATCTAGGGTGCGAAATGCTGTGGCCAGTAATGTGACCAGCATGCCATCAGTTCTTCGCTTTGGCGCTGATGTTAGGAGGGTAAGGGTGGGTGATAGTCGTCTTGGTGATGCACATTTGCTTCGAATCTTGCATAATAGGCACTTGCAGTGGCGGTTTGTCAATGCAAGAACTGAGGCTTCCTTGTCTTTTCAAAAGTTCAACGCAGAGGTATGCTACTCTATCGCGGTGAAAGTGGTGTAGTTATTCTCAATTGCCTGTCAAAAACCTTTTTTTTTTTTTTTGAATGTGATGTACTCCGATTGAGGTTGCAATTGTTTGTTATTTACTCACATGGTTTTACCTTCCATGTTTCAATTATAGTTGTCGTGGCTTGTTTTTTATACTTATGCAAACAGTGTTGGTTATGGGAAGTCCACCCATTATGTCATCTGCAATCCTCATACAGGGCCAGCCATAGTTTGAGACAATATCTTTGTTCTTTGCTCCCTCTGTGTTCAAGGCAAAATATGGTGTCATGGTGCATTGGAGTGCTTCAAAATTTATATATGCTACCTGGCTGAACTAAGTTCAATGAAGCTGTAATGTAGAAATCAAGTGTGCACCCATATTACCTGGCTGAACTAAGTTCAAAAACTGTGTTATAATTTCTCTGTTTCCTAAAACACTTTACAATGTCGTATTTCCAAGGAAAGAGGAGAGAAAATGTTTTGCCCACTCCACCCATCTATCCATACCTACCCTACCTTATCCATGGCTTAAACTAAGGGTATTTTAGGTAATTTAGTTAGTAAAACTTGTGAATTATAAAAGGGTTACAATTATAAGGAAAATGAGGAAGTATGATACAGGGACTGGGACATGTATAAGGTTTGATTAGCTTGTCCAGTCATTATCTAATCAATGTCAAGAATGTCTTTTATTATATGAGGGAAAGAGTGGTGGGTTGGTGATGGGCTTTTAGGACAGACAAATGGTTTTGTTGGACTTGTTAGGTGAGATACTAAGTTTGTGTTTGATAAAGGTGGAGTTACATTGGATTGGGTTATAATTTCAAAGTAATTATAAATTTTAATACAAATCCACTTTTGAACTTAACTTTCCTTTGTTTGATTACCGGTTAGAGAATATGAGAGAGGAAGGGGGAAAGTAGGGAGATGGAGGGGATGATATATTAGAGAGGACTAGAGGAGAGAAGGAGAAAGGTAAAAGATGGAGTGGGAAATGTGGCATTCCTTAAACAAGGAAATTTCCACCCGTAGGATGCTTTTGAATTTAACTTTCCTTTGTTTGGTTACCGGTCAGAGAATATGAGAGAGGAAGGGGGAAAGTAGGGAGATGGAGGGGAAGATATATAGGAGAGGACTAGAGGAGAGAAGGAGAAAGGTAAAAGATGGAGTGGGAAATGTGGCATTCCTTACTCAAACACGGAAATTTCCACCCGTAGGATGCTTTAAGCTTGAAAAACATCTGTTTCTTAGACAAGTCAAATATAGTAATTTTTTTTTTTTTTTTTTTTTTATTTTTTTTTATCCGGATTATGGTTATAATGTGAAGTCCCAATGGATTTATCAAGCTGAGAAACTTGTTGGAGATTAAAATACCACTTTTGGAAATAATTGCACCTATTTTTTTTTTTATATATTTTCTAAAAAACTACCTAATAACCAATACTACACTTGAAAACCAAAAAAGTTTAGGTAGCACTGTCCACTTACAATTTCTGTCAAATAATTTTGTTTGTGCGCCCCACTTGATAGATTAGATGATGTGTATGGTACTTTTGCTATAACTAAGGGGACAAAGTCATTCATTGACTCTTCATCTCTACTACTTATGTTGAATACATGACATTTGATCATATAAATATTTTATAATATAAGTCAATAACATGCTGAACTTTTACTGATATGGGTGAATTCCATGTAAACACTTGCACGTGTTGAATACTTTTAATTTACTCTTTTTGCTGACTGAACATAGCTGCTATATACATACAAAGTTACTTGTTGCTTAATTGTTACCTGAAACTTACGTGTTTGCCAGTATGAATGGGACAATTCAAAGTCCCAAGCTTCCTGTTTGCGTGATTATGACTCTAATGATTTGTGATTTATTAGTTAATGTGCTGTTAGATACTTATGAGCATCAAAATTATGTGAAGCTCTAGCTAATTCACTTACTAGGTGGGTGTATTGATAAGGCTATCGGTTTATGAACTAATCCTGGTTAGAGTAAAATTAGTATCATGCTGCCAGAAATAATCTCATACAAGATTGAGGAAACAGGCTTCCTTGATCTCCAAGGAAATCTCATGCCACTTTCAGAATGAAAAGGAAATGAGTTCCTACTTAACTATGGAAAGCTAATGAGTACTTACTAAAAACTAACTAAGAAACTAAGAATGAAATCTCTCAGCCTGGAACCAGAATTAAGCAAGTTAATTTTCCCATTTAGCTAATGTGCCTGAATGGGACTAAGCTAAAGAGCTAGGTTCAATTTGCAAGTTGCACCATGTAAAATCCATACTTAGATGGTAATGACAAAACCATGGGCTTATTACTAAGCTATTCAGCCAGCCAAGTAACACAAGTGAGGAATTCTTGCTTAGATCAAACAAGTTGGACCCCATTGAGTGAAACAGTGATTGGCTCATCGACTGAAGTTGACTTTGAATTCTCTTAAGGGTTTTTAAATCATTGTTGTCTGTTGTAAATATGTGTGGAACTGCGTCTAGGATTTTGGGTTATGCTCAGATCCTTGTTTTAATTTAGTTACTGCTGCAGCACTTATTTGTGACATAAGGAAAGGGATTTTTGCCTGCTGCGCTAAGGTGTGCAGGTATCGACATTGTTATCACCAGTAATCACATACGTGAGCTGCTCCTGGGATCTAGGTGATCCCCATGCTATGGATTTTATTATTTGCCTGCCGCGGCATATAAAATATCTAAGATGGGATAATGGAAATAATGCTCCAGTACTGCATTATAAAAAATAGACAGCAGCATGATCCCCAGTAAGTGGAGCATGCTGCCAGTGACCATTCTTTGAGTCCTATAACATATCTTGTTCTTGTGCTTCCTGTCAATATTATTGGCTTTTGACAGGAGATGTATGGGTCCTAGACAGCAGCAACTATCAATTTCTCATTCATACTTGTAGACTTTTGGTCCCACCAACTGGGGCCTATCACATTGTAATTGAGCCCTATGCTGTGAATTCCCCCTTCTTGGTCATGAATAGTTGGGTATAAGAAGCCCTCATTTATTGAAATGTTATTATGTGGTTCTACTTTCTAACTTCTTCACATATGCACCAGAGGAGTCTTTTCAATGCATGGAAAACAACCTCTGAAATGCTCGAAGCAGTCTCTTGTAAAAGGAAAGAGCTACAATGGCTGAAGCAGAATTTGAAGCTTGTGTCTATATTGAAGGGGCAAGTAAGACTACAGCCACCATGTATTTTATTTTTTATTGCAATGTTTAAAATTATGCACTTTTACACACAGTCCTTTAATTGTCTTTTGTAATTTCTATGTTGGGAAAACTATAGTCATGCGGGACTTGTTAGATTCATTTTGAAATATACTTTCATAAAATCTTTCTTTCTTTTTTTTTTTTTTTTTTTTAATTTTACTAAAATACAAGATATTTAAGTTATAAAATGTGCATTTACAAGCGTGAATTCTCCAATGTTGCAATTTAAAAAAAAAAAAAAAAGACGGTGGATCTATATACTATTTAATTAGTTATTGTTAATGATACAGTAAAACTTAGTTTTGATTATATGTAGGGTTTTTTTTTTATGTTTTTATTTTATTTTAAAATTTTAAGTTCTGCAATTTTTAAAATGTGCAAGGCTTGTGATTTGTATTATTTTCAGAGGACTGAAGCTAATTAGCTATTTTGCTGATCATAAAAATGTAATAATAAGATAGAAGGGCATTAGGTTACCACATTCCATGTCAAGTTTTTCTAGATGCTACGTACTTGGCCTTTTTTTAAAAAAAAAAAATAAAATTATTGTATTAGTTGGACCTGTATGTAATTGTCTTTTCTTTTGTTGTGCATCTGGAAGCCTTGGATCTCTAAAAGCTAGAACTGTTAACATTATTTGTTTTAGACTGGTCATTCAAGCAACTGTCTGTCTAAGTGCACAAGGCTCCTGGCGTTTAATGATTGTTTTGATCCTTATTATGTGCTCCTAAAATGAGTGCAGATGTTATACTTGGAAGATTGGGCTCTTATGGTCAAGGATCACTGTAGTTCATTGTCTGGAGCCATTGAGTCATTAGAGGCTAGCACAATACGCCTTCCACTTGTTGGTGGAGCTAAGGTAAGTGACTTGGTTTTTTTATTGGGTGATTTAAATCTTTAGAGTCAAGTTTGACTGCAACTCTTGGCATTATTTATTCAGGGTGATATTCAAGATTTGAAGGAGGCGATATGCTCCGCTGCAGATGTGATGCATGCTATGGCTTCTTCAATATGTTCACTGTTGGAGAAGGTACGTCAAAGCTACCTTTCCATCCTATGTTCAACTGTACATAAATTATCGTATATGAGGCATCACTGCATAGTAGATTACTACAGTATAGGGCCTACTTCGTATATGTTAAATGCAGTAGGTACATCGAGATGTAAAAATTGATATCAGGCAAACAGCTTTTGGAATAGTTTTTGTAACCCTAGTTGCAAAAGTTATGAAAGGGAAAGTTATGGAAGTGGAAGAGAACTTAATGGATCAAATATATTGGAAAAATTACCCAAATTAAATACAGACTAAGAGCATAAGCAATTGATGGAGTAAAAAAAGGGCAGGGAGCCTTCTGTTTATTTATTTTGGTGGGCAGTGAAGGAAGTATCTATATCCAGAAAGATTAGGCAATGTGTAACATATCACCTGATCCGAACCTAAAATCACGTGACCACATCTGATCCAATCCTTAAATTTAAAAATACTTATCGATTGAAAATAACAAAGTAGGATCTAAATCAAATATGATGCCAAATACCCCAAAGCCAAAAGGGCAAAAAGGTGGTTGAAGGAGTGGAAGAGGCAGTTATGGACTAAATAGTGAGTGGTGACCTCCCTAGTTTATATTTGGATGTGTTTGCGATAACAGTTCAAATTCATTTCCATGGGCAATGTGGCCTAATATCTGTCATGGTAAGCCCAAAACCCTTTAGGGAGCGTTTGGTTCATCTGCAGGTATTAGGTACGGTGTTAGGTATTAAACCCATGGGTTTGGATTGAGTCATACCTAGAAACTTGTACCTTAATTCGTGTGTTTGGTTGCATAAAACTTGAATTAATTTTCATTAGTTTCACCGGCACAATTATTTATAAAAAATTATACTTCCTCCGTTTTTTTATAGTTGCAACAGTTTGACTTTTACGTTATTCATGTGTTTCACTTTGAGTAGCTTTAATGATTTATACTTAAGCAAAAATATAGTCATGTGGGATCTTGTTATTTTCGTCTCAATTTATACATTTTAATATCAAATGTTTATAATTTTTACATATTGGTATTAACGATTGAAATCATGCATCGGCAAGCGTGAACAGAGAAGTGTTGCAACTATAAACGGAGGAAGTATGTTTTTGCTCTCCTCCTTTCTCCTTGACAAATTCAAAATTGCACACCATATTGCTGCACACATTGTTTCAAAAACAAATTAAATAAATTTGCTGCTCATATCTTAAGTCACTACCAAAATTGCTCCAAATCATACTCTGTATAACACATCATCAAAAGCATTGGAAAGAAGGAATGTTTTTGTTTTTTTTTTTTTTTTTTTTGACAAATTCCAAAGAAAAAATCTTTTTGGCAACGGCAATTGCTAGTCTATAGCACTGGTTGAGTATGGGTTGACTTGAAGGTTGCTAATTTTCATGAAGTGAGTTAGGTAATTTAGATCGGAGATTAAGGCAATGGTGGAGTAGCATTGATAGCCTACGGAATTACAAATACAATGTTCCATTTATTATTTATTTTTCACATTATTTTTTTTGGTTTGATGATTCCAGACTTGGGGGTTTCTTCCAAACCCACCTCCCCCCCCCCCCCCTCCCTCGTTGGAGGTTTAGAGAGTGGGGCTCCCCAGGTATGAAAATTGCAAAAAATGTGAACCTGGTTTGGGTTTGAGTGATTCTAAACCTTTTCCAAACCCATATTTTGTAGTTAACCCAACACCCCATTAGAATGTGGCTAAGATTTAATACCATGATGACCAATGTTCTACTGGGAGAAAAAGTCATTAACCATGGGCAAATGGGTTGCAAATTTAGACTTGTTTTCCAAATTAAACAATCTAGGTTTGGGCTATTGGGGTATTCTTTTTGCAGTGTAAATGGGGGCACCAATCAAATCTGCATTTGGTCATTGTACTGGACCGTGGTTTGTGTCATTCTGAGTGAGGTTGTTGCTTGGTTGCTCAAGCACACCTCATAATCCTATTAATGATCTACCTTAGCTTAGTATTAACAGGTGTGAGGTGCAAGGCGCAGGCCCACGTCTTTTTTAGTCCAGTTGCACCTAAATTGCCTAAAATCTTTAAAATCATTTGTAGACCAAAATTTGTACTTAAAACTGCATAACAGTTATTTCTTTTTTAAGTACAATAAGACAGAAAACTGAAAGCAGGTAAAGGAAAAGGTTAAACAGAGAAAAAAATGAAGCAAAAAAAGGGAAAATGAAAAGGAAACAAAATAGAAAAAAAAAAGGTACAAGAATAGCATAGAAGAAGAAGAATAGACAAAAAAAGGAAAAAAGAGAAGATAGAAGACCAGTAGTTTTGTGGTGGCAAACGGTGACTAGAGACCGTTGGTTGTGGTAGGGAACGGGTTGTCTGGTAGTTCTCACTCTTCTTCGAAACTAGGGTTTTCAATTTACAATTGAGTTGGGGATTAGGGGTTTTCACCCGACCATTAGGGGTTTTATATAGACACATGTTTTGTTTTCAAAATATATTTGAAAAGTGAGCAGCAACTAGAGCCTTAAACCATCAAGTGACAAAGGCGCAACGCCTTGTGCCTTGGAAGATGTCATGAGGCCACCAAGGTGTGCTTTTTGAAACTAAGACCCATAGATACAGATCTTTTATCTTCATTGTTCCATTCCTCACCATTAGTTAATTACGTATTAGCATTGTCATTACCCATCCCTGTTTTTTTTTGGTAAGCAATTTTGTTTTTTTTTTTGGTTGGTTCTTTAACTCTATGTTTTTGTTCTATTTTAGTAGAAGCATAATTTCTTCCTCCCATGTTGCTTGTTTTGCAGTTTTGATTTGTTGATCTAATTTTAGATTGTATTGAATCCAATGTTCATTTATTTATGTGTGAATTCTGATAGGAAGTATATTACCCTTAGACTTGAATGTAAAAGTTAGAGTTTTATCTAGAATAACATATGTTTGAATTCAATACTTGTAAATTCCCTCTCATTATTATCTCCGAAGAATAGATTTAAGAGTATCAAACTAAATCTAAATAATCTGAACTATTGAATACGAAATACCCAACTATACTTCCTATTATGGAAAATCAAATTACAAATTCCAGTTTGCATGGTTCTTTGCTTGTGAGCCCCATACTAATGTCTTAATGGATGTTGTGGAATTCATGATGATCACAATATCACATAATAGAATTGTTTTATACTTCCTTTGTCTTCCGTAATGTGCTAACACTTTCCTTAAAAGGAAATGTCTCAATAGTTGCAACACAGTTCAACATAGAAATTTTTTCTTACAAGGTTATTGTACTACCCCTAATTAAGCAACATATAAAATATTACCCACTAATTACCCCAGCCCATTAATATCCTGTAACCACACTCTCCTTTTGCTTCAAACTCCCCCCCTCCCTCCGTACACCTTGTCCACCATAGTCACCACCAACCAAGATCACTGCTATATCCTAAATCGCCACCATCAAAACCGCCACTCCCACACGCCACCGCCACTTGTCGCCACCACTCACTATTCATGCCGCCACACTCAGCACCTTCTTGTTTGCTTATTTGATCTGATTCTCTTTTTTCTAATTTGATCTGATTTGATTGTCTGATTTGACTAAAACGTTAACCTTATATCTACGCTAATCTATAAGGGAAAAAAAATCAAATGGGGTCTTAATAGATATTTATTAATGTGTACTTTGTCAAAATGTAATTTATATAAATTTATTTTATTACGGAATTAAAGACATTTAATTATAAAACGTCGCATGTTAGTCTATAAAGTATTATCAAACTTTTTTTTATTGGATGTGAACATATTTTTTCTGATGTGATTTGAAACAAGTAATAAGTTCTAAAAAAAAATGAAAGATTAAAGTAATAAGTTCCTTTTGATTTAGTTTGTCGATGATGTTTTTAGTATATTATGTGGTCTTTTCACAATAGGTCTTATGTCAGTGGTGGTGGTATGGTTTTGTAGAAGGATAAGGAATCGGGGGTTGGGAAATAATTAGATTGATTAATTGTTGCCGTTTCATATTCTCTCTGTTTCTTAATGTGTATACAAAAGTGTGTTGCACAGTTACTTGGTGACTTCGCCTTCTCCTTGCTCCATCTCCCCCCCCCCCCCCTCCCTCTTCCACCCCATCCCTGCTTTTTGGTAATTACCACTTGTCATGGTTGGTCAATGAATCTTAAGTTGGGTGATCTAGCCTTTAATCACCCTCCCTATTACAGCTTCCAGCTGCTGCTGCTTCTCCATTAATTATCATCTTTCTCTCCTTCATTCGTCATTCTTGTCTTCCATGTTCAAATTGATCTTGAACTCCCTATTTACATAGTAAATGCTTGTACAGAAATCAGCAGCCCCTAAAGTGTTTGGCATTTTGTTAAAGTAGCCCTTTAGACCAAACCTACTTCTATTTTTGCATTGTGTTCTTCATTTGACCTTTTAGTCTTTATGACTTTGGCGTGCGTTGTTACTTTAGAATCATGGCATCTACATTTTTTTGTCTAGGTTTTGTTAAATTACCCTTGTCCCATTATTAGTTGTCTGTTTCTCATATTTCACGTGAATTAAAGGTACTCCCTCTGGCTCCGTCTCAAAATAATGTGCTCATTTCTCATTTTCATGGTCAAACTTTAATTACTTTGACCAAATATTCTTCTTAACATGTTTTTTAAAAATTTTAGTCATGTGAGATATTATTGGATTCGTCAGGTGTAGTTTTATAATTTTTGTTTATACATAATTAGATGGTCAAAGATACAATTTTTCAGATGGTGCAAAATTGAAATGACCACATCATTTTGGGACAGGGAGTAAGTAAAATTCATAAAAGTAGGCGAATTTTGTATAGTTAAGGTAAAAAAATATTATTGGCACTGATATACGGGGAAATGTTAGGGTTTTTCATATGGGAAAGGTAAAAAAGTAGGTGTATTGTAGTCAATATAAGTGATGTTTTTGGAAATACATTTTATTTTGTGACACCCTAATAGTAATATTGGAACCTAGTAATGGGATACTATTTACAATCAATTTGAGTGTTGTAATTCTTTTGGCAATGAGTTACCATGGTTGTTCAGTTTGTGGCTCTTATGGTTTTGGGTGTGTAAGTTTTTCTTTAATGTGCAATTTTAACCATTTGCAACTGTGGTTGTATGATAAATGTTATAAAATATTGTGAAATTCATATAAAGATATTGAATATATATGGCTGATCACCACTTGCCATTTCAATGATTATTTCATGGATATCAATATGAGCTCACAGAAATAAAATCAATTTGAAATGGTGTACACTGAAGCACAGTAGTCGTCATTCAACATCGTTGTTGCTCGACTGTTTCTTTGAATACTAGTTGCTAATGTATTGCTGAACCCTTTAGTGTGTTAGGATTGAGCTATGCTAATTTTCTGTTTTGTTCATGCCATTGCTTAAGTAGTTGTGTCTTGTATGAATATATTTCAGTTCAGGCATTATTTTGTTTTCTAAAAAGGCTTGAAGAAATTCTGTTGCCTGTCCAAGATAACATTTTGACCTTGTCTAGATCTGTTCTCAATTGTTGTGACTGACAGGTTGAGGATGTGAATTCATTGGTGGCAGAAGTTGCCAGCATTACTGTAAAAGAACAATCTTTCCTTAATGAGTGCAAAGACATCCTATCAATGTTGGCAGCCATGCAGGTAAATATATGGTTCAAGCACTTGCTATTTACTGTAGAAGCTGTAATAGGAATGGTGTATTGTTGCCTGTTATTCAGTGTTTTTTGTCACTGCCCTTTTTGGGTGGTAGTATTTGAAGCTTTCTAATCAAGCACCCCCACCATCTAATATGGAGATGTCTGATCTAGAACCCTTTTCATCAATGCCATATACGTGGGTTGTCAATGATAGACGGAGTTAATTTATAAAATGGGTGCAAGCCAATGGGTGAGCTGTTCAAGTAACTAGCCTTAAAAATACTAAAATACCATTAGAGGTTTTGTGTTGTATATTAATAGTCAAAAAGAGAAATAGCTATTTTAGAGGGGAGGCCCTATCAAATCAAAGATTGACATGCATTCTTTGTTTACACGACCGTTTTCATCTTGCCGGCCTCCTTAAGGGTAGGACTGCAACTTTGATGATAAGTGGACTTTAGCTGCTGATTTTAGACATAGGGTAAAGTACCTTGATGGCTCTTAATATATTCTTATGTCTTATATGACTTGGTGTTCTATGGTGGTATAATCTTCAGTTTTTTTGGTTCTATATAGGTAGCACTAATAGCTTTTTCCCGTTTCAATTTTCCTCGTCAGTCATTTTTTGCTTATTGGAGTGGCTTTACTGAACGATAACTTATGTTTAAAATAATATATGCTTATATTGTAACTGCTGGTTTGGATGGAAAACAGGTTAAAGATTGCAGCCTCAGAGCACACATGTTGCAGCTGAAATGTGCGTCATCTATCATGGCTGTCGAAGTGTAAATGTTGCACGTCATCTGGAGTTATTGATTCTAACATAACACTTTTAACTACCTACCTGATTCACTTCATTCTTACGTCAAACCGCCTGTTGAAAGGTGTGCCCAAGTTTTTGATCGGATGGAAGTTTGTCAAGAGTTCTCTGATCAGATCGAGGACATCTATATCAACTATGCAATTTGAATTGCAATTTAACTTAGGATGTCTTTGTCTATACAGGTTTTGTCTTACACTAGAAGAAAAATGTGCAAAATGTACATATTGTAATGATAGTTATATAACTTATATGTGCAGTTACAGTGGCTGTTAGCCTGTTATCAAAAGTTCTGGTGCAGTTTGTTATGGTTACATAATGCTTCTGAAATTGGCAAGTCTAATTTATTTTGATGTTTGTCTGGAGTTGAATTTTTAGCCGAATTTTTACGAAGGCCAACCCAATGTAGGAATTTCTAATTCGAATGTTCAAACACTCTGTATTAAGTTTACGGCTGATTGAGAATTTGTATTAGGAAAAACACTGGAATAATCTCAATTATTGCCAGTCTTCTTCTAGCTGACCCATCTATCATTAATTGTTAATCTAAATAATCTCAGATGACCGGTGTAGGCATCCTATGAGTCAACCTACATTAGCACGTGTGAACGTGAATAATTACACTTTGAACATGTTTACACTTTGAACATGCAACTTTGAATGTTAAATCACGAATAAATCGTTAGTAAATTTCAATATAATTTAAATTAATAAGAAACAAATTAAGCTTCGAGTTAGAAAAATTGATATAGCAAAATTAAACTTTCACACTTCAACATAAAGATAGAGTTTTCGGATCTTAGTTTAAAACGTCGAATTACTTGAAGAGGGAGAGAATAGGGGCTTAGAGAATTAGAGGTCTTGGATTATCTCCGTAATAAATACTGGTTACCAAATTGTCTCCGAACTCAATAATAACTCAATATTTAAAGATTTAACGTGGTAAAAAAAATAAAAAAAAAAGAAAAAAAGAAAAAAAATAGAAAAACGTGACGTGGAAAATGCGACGTGCATGCCTAGGAGCGGCGTCGCACGCTGGAAATTGGTTTTTATGGTTTTTTAATTTTAACATAATTTTAATAATAAATTGTTGAAAATATCTAGATATCACAAGATGTTGTTTCATCATCGGATTTTATTTTGGGGTCACATTTAGGTTGTGTACAACTAATAACTTGCTGAATAGGTTGATTTAACTTTGATTTTCTTAGATAACCCTATCCAATAGCTACCATTATTGCCAATTCTGTTGTAAACTTGTGCAATACCTCAATGTTTTCAGCTTCACAGGTGTAAATTATGCATAAATAATACATATGCAACTCAATGACAAACCACTAAAACCCACAGAAATCAATTTTTAGAATTTCAGCAGCAGAGCTGGTCTATTTTTTAGTTTGGTATAATTGCTAGCACAGCTTATATTACTAAGGCCAGACTGCTAAGATGAGCCCCAATCTGACCAAACAGTGGACTAAACCTGCACCATGTCACCGCTACCAATAAAGAAAATCAAAGTAAGCTTTTCACAATAATATAAAACTGAATCCGTAAAGGGAATATAATCCCGTTAATGTATACAAGAAGCTGCTCAAACAAAGTAATCTATGACAGAACCTATGACCTACTATATACAATCTATGACCCCGATAATACGCATTCGTTTGCTGCAGCGACAACGTAATCTTGGAGGGTTATGTTCCTGTCCATCCAATGCGACAAAAATGCAGTCCATTTGAGATTGCAAGCAGATATCAGCACAATGCAATCTAAAAGGCATGCCATTACTCAGAGAGGTCAGATATATAGTTACGTGGATCTCTAGGATATCCAGTCAATGCAATGTGACTTAGATTGCATTGTCTGAAATTTAAAATAAGTCACTAAGCAGACATTAAGATTTACATGTCTGAAATTCAACGAGTCATAGAAAAGTAAGTTGTCAGGGTAATATCATAGGTTTGCATGATTTGAGAGGCAGACAACAACCAATCTAAGGAGTAAATTATATTGGAAGCATTTTGATGTACACATTGTGAACATATACTCAACAACCTAATTTAAGTTTGTGGTAAACTTGCCTAATTATCCCAAATCATAGCCTCTTTCAGCAATCTCAGCTCACGATGTAAATCAGCTCGTACCCAAAATAACTATGTTTCATAACAATTGTCCTAGTTGTCTTTTAATAAGAAACAACCAATAGTAACAGAAACTTGCAGAGACATGAGCAAAATTACAGGAAGCAATAGTGAAAACCCTAGAAAGCTCATTATAGACAAACCAAGTACTTCTAGGAACTTAAAGGATCACTAGGGAAGAAACGAGTATAATTGTTACTTCATCACACCAACATTTGCTAATTTGTCGTATAATCTAAACATTTTCTATACTCCCCTTCCAATTCTCATTAATTTTTTTTCCTCTAGAGTCTAGGCCCAAAGATATCTGCATATTACAGCATTTGAAATTTTATTGGGGCCATTCAACTATGGTGTACATCCTAGTATCTGATAGAAAACAGGCAACATAGAAAGAGTGCAGACATGAGAGCCGACCTTTTAACGGTTATCATAACTTTCTATTTAACTAATGAGTTCAGATACGAGTCTTTTTGCATTTTATTTTTGCAAAGGGTAATAGATATCTGATTAATGCTATATAATAAGTTACTAACTAAGAGGGCCAGACTCCCAGACCCGATAATCAAACTTCCCAATCCAATTAAAAAAATAAATAAAAAATAATAATTAAAAAAAAAAAAAGAAGAAAAGACGAAAACAAAATTCCAATGGCAAGCTTTTTTCTTATCTGGACGGTGCTCACTTTAAAATCTATTTACCTATTTCTGTGTTCCTAACTTCAATCAGCAAAACCGTTGGTTGCCCTATTTGTCAGGTTTTTTTTTTAATTTTTTTTTATTTTTTTATTGGTTGTTGTGGGGGGGGGGGGGGGGATGCATGATATAGAAGATAAGTTAATTTTGTGGAAAATAATCAATATTCTATGTAAATTATATGAAATCATTTATTTAAGGTAAAGTGAAAAGATCTCAGAAGTTACTCCAACAGGGGATAAAAGTTCAAAAATAAAACATGATAGGAATTTTTATGAAGAAAAGTGATTGATGTAAGAGGTTAATGACCAGAGCAAGAACCTTTGCTAGTGGTACTGATATCAATCCCTTGCAGAGTTTTAAGAGCCCCAAAGACAAGTGCCAAGTATCTCTTTTGAAGAATCATCTTCCCCAGTCAATCTTATTCTGAAAATTAAAATTATTTCTCCTCTTACCAGTTTTAACAGTTGCTTCTCATAGCAATTGGTAATACTACCTCCATTTCATATTTTTTGCAACTTTGAAATATTTTATATCTCACAAATAATACCCTAAAGTTGCAAAAAATGTGAAACGGAGGTAGTAAATGAAAAAACTTGAGACTTAATGTTTTACGTGATGGCCTATCAAGAAAAGACACTACTATATTAAAAAAACACAGCAACTTACATTTTCCAATGTACCAATACTTTTCTCACAGTAAACAGAGTGAAGGTTGCTGTGCTTGTTTGTGTTCATCCCATCACCAAGATTCCACTACTATTTGTCTATCTCTATCGAGTCTGTGTACCTTAGAAGAAACATGAGCTTTTCAGTAACAAACATATCTAAAAATGATAGTAAGATAATTGATAGATTATTCGATGGTTCAGGCTTGTTCTGAGACTTTAGCCACAGATACATAGAGTCTGCTTCTATCTAAGCTTCACATATTCCAGATAAATTGCAAAAAAAAAAAAAAGCCATGCACAACATCTCATGATAGATGAAACTCCCAGTATATTTAATTTTGCTCTTAATATACTACTTCCAAAGTTCCGATCAATACAAACAAAGTACTCATCCCTTACAGTAGTATAAGGGGCAGATGTAGATACACAATAATAGCACATAGACTTCACTTCATTAGTCCATATTATTTTCAGGTTTGTCACTTTTGGTTTGGGATGGGAACTAAACCAGGTCATATGCTTTTGGATACAATTGGTGATAGACTGATAGAGTGAATGCCACTTTGATTGAGACACTCAACACCTCTCCAATGGATGTATTTCAATAAATTCACCTTTGAACAAATAAGTTGAGATAAACAATCAAGTGAAATTGAGACAATATTTAACCCCAAAAATGTTGGTAGATGAAGCAAGGTTAAATATCAAAGAATGAGTTATATGAAAAAGGGGGAAAAACACAAACCCTAAAAACCATTACTAACCTTGTGATAGTGGTTCATCATTGTATCTTAATTTAAATTTCTATGACCTAGAAGTTTTAAGAATAAAATTAGGGTTTATGCTCAATAATCTAGACAATTAAGGAACTACTGATTGTAGTATAGTGGTAAGTATTCCCGCCTGTCACGCGGGTGACCCGGGTTCGTTCCCTGGCAACGGCGCCATTTTGATAAGAGGAAGGGAATTAGGTTGTTGGACTAACCTCCTATAATCAAACACATGCTCAACAACTTAATACAATAAGGCAAGTAGAGCGTCGAACCACAAGGACTAAGAGTATTGAAATGAGTGGATTAAGGCGATAAGCTAGGTTGAGAAGCATATAAAAGAAGAACAAATAAACTAAAGAAAAGACGAGTTTTACAAGAGGAGAAAGACACTTGGGAAGGGGGATCAAAACGCTAATGATGAAATCAATAACCAATAACAATTCAATTGAGACAATGGAATCAAGGGGAGAAAATTAACTACCTAGGTCACTCCCGCGCACACTAGATAGTCAAAAACCCATTATCACTAGCTCACTCCCGCACAACTAGTCAATAGTAGTTATTTGATGAATAAATGCCCTAAACTAGCTCACTTCCGCACAACTAGTCTAGGAACAAATATAATCATGAAATCAATTGGCCAAAGAGACTTCAATCAATAAATAAATCATCACATATCTCAAATAATCCCAATCAAACAATCATAATCATCATCAAACATCACAATTATTCATCACCCACTATCTAGATTGAAAACCTAGCCTAACATAAGGAAATAGAACATGAAATCAAAGAAGAAACTAGCAAAATAGACAACTAAAATAAGCATTAAGAACAAATAAACAGGAACTAAGCAAAGATTAACAACTAATTAACAAAACAATAAACAACCAAACACAAATACTAAACTAAGGTAAACAAATAAATGAAACCATTAAATGAAACAATAAATAGAAGAGAGAGAGAGTAAGAATTGTTCATTGATTAATGGATGAATCTTCCAATTGATTTTGTCACCAAACAATTGTTCAAAACTTCCACCTTTCTTTGATTTTCCTCACTTTCCCTCTCTAAAAACTTCTATACTAAAACTAAACCTACAAACCTAAGAGAGAGAAAGAGGCCTAAACTAATTCTAGGGTGAATGAATGTTTTTCAAGCGTATTAACCACAAAGGGATATTTATACATAAGCTTAAGAACAAAAATAGAAATAAAACTAATTAAATTAATTAAATAACAAAACTAAATAAAGAAAGAAAAGGAAATGAAAATAAAAAGGGAAAACAAAACAAAACCCACGAAATCCCATCAGACCTCCAATTCCCTTTCTCCTTCTTCGATTCATGCGGCTTCTTTCATTTGGCTGCTTCATCCCATCATCACCGTAAATCAAAGCAATCAAATCTTAGCCGTTCAATGTCAATAAGCATCCCCAATCACGCGCAAATCGCGTGAATTTTAATGGACAATCGAAGCGGCCGCGCAACCAATCGTAGCGACCGCTCTGAACTTTCTGCCTCAAATTAAATTGTGGAGTTGAAACTGGATCGCCCGCTTCAGTAAAAAGAGCGCTCGCTCTGAACGATAAATCGATTTGGGGCTGATTTGAGGTAATTTGCGGGCTGCTCTGCTATGGGGGTTGCTGCCGGCGGTTTCGGCGGTGGTTCGGGAGGGGATTGCTGCTGTTGTTGCGCAGCTTCTTGCGGTGGCTGGTGCGGCTGCGAGCTGCTGGTTGCTAGGGTGGAGCTGCGCGAGTTGGGGAGAGCAGGGGAAGGACTGGTGGAGTGGAGTTGGTGCTATTGCGCTGGTGGTGAGGTGGTTGTGAGCAAGGGCGGCTGCGGTGGTTCGGTGCTGCTGTTGCTGCAGTTGGGAATTGATGCCATGATGGCAGGGGTGGTTTAAGTGTGGGTTTTTGCGGGGGTGCTGCTGAATGGTGATTTGGTTGTGCGAATTTGTTGGTGGGTGCGGCAGCGAGGTGGCTGTTGTTGGGAGTTGCGGCAGCAGCTATTGGTGTGCTGTGTTGTGTGGGTTGGCGTGACTGTGAGGAGCAGGGGAGTTGGAGAATTGGAGTGTGCAAATGTGTGGTGTAGGATATAGGGTGGAGTGGTGAAGGATAAGGAGGGCAGCAGTTCCTTTGGAAGTTCGAACTCTTAAAACCCGAGCCTCAAACTCTCATCACGTGCCTACACACCACATCAAATATGAGGTGTTTCGGGGTTTTTGGAGTCCCTCGGGAGAGTTATAATTTTGTGAATGCGCGCCGACCGTCTGATACCTGCAAAATCACGAAACTCCGGTTGGGTGGAGTTTCGCCTCCGACGATCAAGTTAAACGTCTCCGGATGTATAAAAATGCAGAAAGTAAATGAATTTTCTCTCTGATTCAGAGAGAATTCTGCAATTAAGATTGCTCGGTTTTTGTGTTTGTATTTATGAGTATTTTTGAATGTATCATAAATGAAGAGTTTTCCTCTATTTATAATAGAAGAGGATATGTTCTCCCTATTAGGGTTACAGTGCCACGTGTCAGCATCCGACTGGATCCAACTAGGCCTCTCTGGGACTGACACGTGTCAGCTTGCTATTGGGCCACGTGACACAGGGTAATTTTACCCTAAACGTTTGCCCCTCACAAGTGTGACGTGGCTTGCCATGTGGTACCTGTGACACGTGGCACATTCTGGGAAGGTGACGGTTCGTCTCCTTCCCTCAATATTTTTTTTTTGAATTCGAATTTCGAATTTGAATTGGAGGGGGAGGTGGCGATTCGCCTTCTGTCCCCCACTTATAAATGGGAGGCTTTCTCCTCTCATTCCATAGTTTGCAAATTTTTCACAAAAAACTTCCTTGGAGAAAAAAGCTCTGACACCGGCTGCTTTTGCGTTCAACCAGCTCCTTTGATTCAGATACGTCCGGATACCGGTTGAGTGCTTCTTTGATCAACTCACTAAGGTGGCGTCTGACTTAGTCAATTTTCTCTTCTTGATTTCAATAGAACCACAGCCGGTCTTATACAGTCTGGGGCATCTTTAAGCAATTTCCTTCATAATTGCGTTCAATAGACCTACAGCTGGTCTTATACCGCCTGAGGCATCTTTAAGCAATCTTCAAAGACTGCATTCAACAGACCCCCAGCCGGTCTTATGTCGCTTGGGCATATTTGAGTAATTTTCCTTATAAACTGCTTTCAATAGACCCACAGCTGGTCTTATACCGTCTGGGGTATCTTTAAGCAATTTTCCTCATAAACTGCTTTCAATAGACCCACAGCCGGTCTTATACCGTCTGGGGTATCTTTAAGCAATTTTCCTCATAAACTACTTTCAATAGACCCACAGCCGGTCTTATACCGTCTGGGGTATCTTTAAGCAATTTTCCTCATAAACTTCTTTTAATAGACCCACATCCGGTCTTATACCGTATGGGGTATCTTTAAGCAATTTTCTTCATAAACGCCTGACTGTTTGTTTTTTCTTTTCAGCTTTCAAAACATACACAGTCGGTCTCTTCCGTCTGTGGTATCTTCAAGCCACATTTTGAGAAAGCGGTTGAGTCTTCTACAAACTTCAGCTGCTCTTCAAAGGGGTACATCCGGGCACCGTCTAGGGTATCTTCAAGCAACAACTTAAAGATTCGTCTACTAGCAAGTTTTTTCACAACTTCAAGGTGCCGTCTCTGCCCCTTGCAACTTTTTTGAGTTTTTCCCGGTTGTGTAGGTTTTTAGTGAATAATGGACTCACCTAACACACACACGACACAACCTAGGGCAGTTGTCAACCATTCATTGGATATAGTTTAATCTAGGACTGGGGATGCCGTCTGGGGGTGTTTGGACCACCCTTATTCTTCTACGAATCCGACCGTCTCTTGTTCATGTGTAGGACAGAATGGCTTGGACAAGGAAAACGGTTGTTGACCCCGAGTACCAGTCAGATGACTCAGCCGGAACTCCGGTTGATGATGCTCCTTTTGACCAACCGGGCGTACCTAGCACGCCCGGAGTTGAGATTCTTGAGGAATCTGGGAGCTCAGACGGTGAAGAGACCGTCCAGCAATCCGACTCTACTGAGTCTACGATGGAGCCGGATGCCCCTCAAGTGGATGAGGAGGCATAGAATTGGCCTTCAATAAATAACCCAACAGAGGCGCAGATGAGCATCCGGGACGTTGTGACTTTAAATGCGACCCTCCCGACATTTTTGGAGAAGCGTCTGATAGGAGCCGGATGGGAGGTCGTCGTTTCACCTGTAGATGCAGTCGTCGTCTGGGATGACGACTTGGATCATGTCGATAATTACTTCGGCTGCTTTGAGGTGGCATTCAAAGACGACCTCAGGTTCTCCCTCCACAACACAATCAAAGCCATTCTATGGGGTTATGACCTTGGTATCTGGCAGCTCACACCCAACTCTTAGGTGAACATTTTAGGGTACATAGCCGTCTGCGAGATGCAGAACATTACGCCTAGCTGGGAGGCGTTTGCACATATGCACTATCTTAGCCGTGCCCTAGGCGGCTGGAATGCGTGGTACACATTGACCACGCATCCGGAATACATGATGACTTTGGAGAAGCCGTTAAAGTGGACCAACTGGAAAAGCAAATTTTATATGGTCTCTTTCCCATATCCGGTTGTAAACCAGCGGCTGCGCCGTTACAATAAGTACCCGGCTCTATTGGGAAAGAAATGTGCCCTCCCCAAGATATCGATGAGGTCTTGGGATCAAATAATGGAGCTAGGCCTTTTTAAGAAGACAACCTTGCCACTGGATGATGGGACACCAGTCATTGTCCTTATGTTCTGGGTCCCTCATCCGGATTGGTTCAAAGATGAGGCGTTCCTTTCCGCCTGCGGTCTTAGTACCTTTTGGAGTAAACGTACGTTTATTGCTTAGCCGGCGTCTTATGCCGCCTGTATGGTGTTTGAATGAATCCTAATTTTGTTTTTCATTTTTGCAGAGAAAGGTTTGGAAATGGTTCCTCCAGAGAAGACTCCGGCTAAGTTAGCCTCGGAGATTAGAAAGGAACAATTAGAGAAAAAGAAGGCCCAACTGGCAGCCAAAGGTGATGGGGTAAGCACCGACTGATCTTTTTACCGTCTGTATGTCTTGCAAACCATCTTGATACTAACCGGTTGCTTTGCTATCTTTTGCAGACGGGGAGCCAGAACGTCCCTCGGTCTCTAAGGCAGATGATGAAGAGGCCAGGAGAGGAGCTCACCCAACCTTCTTCACAAAGGCGAAGGGTCCCGCCTGCCCCTGCCTCTGACTCTACCGGAAGATAGCCGGCTCCTGAAAGGCCTACGTTTGCAGGCAAAAGTCTGCGTGATCCGGGCTTAGGCTCATGACCTGCTAAGGCCGGGGCTAGGGAGCCTGTTGTTCCCTCTAGCCAGGTGCTTGTTGTTGCATCCGACTCTAATGCGGCTGGGGGTGGTGCCACCCCTCAGCCTGAAAACCATGGTACGGATCTCACTTTTGACCTCCCTGGCCGCTTGGGCCTGTTCGAGTCAAGTCCTAAGCTAACCAATCAGGGGATTCTTCATGCAGCCGACAGAATATAGGCGCTGCATATGCTCAATACCTAACAGATAAATCTCATGATACAAATGCCTCTTCTCATTGGCCGGATCTGCAAAACTAAGCCAAGAGAATGCTAAGGACTCTCACCCGGTCTGAAAAGGAGGCGATACCGGGTATCAACCAGGTCAACATTGATCGCATCAACTCACTGCTCGCTGAGGTAATATACCGGTTGGGGGTACTTTTGTGCAATTTGTTCATTGCTAGTTGTAACATAACTGAGAAGCTAACTTATTTTCCGGCTGACTTTGCAGGTGTTGTTGAGGGTTGATGGGCTGAAAGCCCCTTGCGAAAGAAGCAAGAAGAGGTAAGGGATGCCCAGAGACGGGCAACCGAGTTAATAGATGTCTCACAATATAACTCCCTTATGCTTGAAATCCAAACTAAAGCCCGGAAGATGAAACAGAAGGAGATGATCCGGGAGCTCACGACAGCTGCTGATATAGCCAACAAAAAGGCTGCCGACTGTGAACTCCAACTCAACAAACTCAAGGCTGACGTCAAAGCCTTGGGGGAGCCTAACAAGGAGAACACCGAGCTGAAGGATGAGCTGGCCAAGACCCAGAAGTAGCATAAGGACCAGTTGGCGGCTGAGCAAGACAGGCTGGTCGCCAAGAACGAGCGCGACTGCGAGGAGCGCATGAAGATGGCATGGTTCATGATCTATCCGGACACCGACTATTCTTTCTCCGACTTGAGGTACAAATACGCTACAGAAGTACTTGACGTTCAGGTTCTCGAGACTGAGAAGTCGGCGCCCTTTGAAGAATGGGCCTGCATCGAGGAGGAGCACGCGGAAAAGACTTCGCCGGGTGAGGTTAGAGAAGCCCAGACCCAGCAAACTCAAGAAGCCCCTCCTGCCGGTCAGAGCCATCCGCCAGAACAGTAACAGCAGCAGCAGCAGCTTAACCATTTTTAAACTTCTTGCTTTCATCCGGCCTGCGTGCCGCGTACTATCTATATCTTTTCCCCGGACAAGGATCCGACTGACAATTGAATTTCTTATATATATATGCCGACTGTGTCGGCTTTGTTTTGATACTTTGCCTTATTTTTTTTTTTTTGCATTTTTTGCAATTTTTCCTTGAATGAAATATTTGTTGCAATTTGAATTGATACATGCGGTATGCCGAATGCATTGGCTCTGTCTACCCCTGGATGGTTGTTTGCTTATAGTTAATCCAACTCTAAGTAGGCAGTCGTCCATAATTATTCGGATGACTAAATAGACGGTCCTTGACCGTTTTAAAAACAGAATTATTCCTAAGTTGTATATGCCAGCTGTGCTTGCTAAACCTAACCTAGAATACTTGTTTAACCGGCTACGGATTATCCCTTGGGTATCCGACAATGCAGTTGGTTGGTATGCAGGCGGCCTGTGGCTGGACGTATGCATTTTAACCAATTGCAGATTAAGCGACAAGGTTTTGACCTTGTTTATGGAAATTGTACCCGGCTGTAGTGCTTTTTGGAAAAAGCCGGTTGTAGACCAAGATTTAATTCACCGTATGTATGGCCTTGAGGCAATGACCGGGTGTATCTTGATTTTGACAAGTCATTTGAATGGCCATGAGTTATCTTTAACCTAACTGATTAAAGCCGTTTGAGTTTATTACCTGTAGAACAATGTACCACCCGGAAGGGAGATGTTCTCTTCGACGAATTCACCAAAATGGGCGTCGCTGGATGCTTGTTCATGTTGGAGCAGACGCTTAAAATATGTTGGCCACTGGCCTTTTGAATAACTAAGTTCGATACTTAGTCTTCTGCTCAATTAGATCAAACGGTTGCCTGGTTGTGCATTACACAGATGGGACTCTACACAAAAGATAAAAGTAAAATACTCTTTCATTAATATACTTTACTTTACAAAAAATTTATAAGTCCTTAGAAGTAGTACTTTTTCAAGTTATCTACATTCCAAGTTCTGGCTAACTGCCTGCCGTCTGGAGTTTCCAAGCGATAGGTGCCGCCTCTAACTTATTAAAAAATCCGGTAGGGGCCCGCCCAATTAGGGGTTAGCTTCCCTTGCTCATTTGCCCTACCGGTTTCCTCCATTCTTCGTAGTACAAAGTCCCCCACTTTGAGGAGCCGTTTGTGTACTCTTTTGTTGTAGGCCCTCGTCATTCTCAGACAGCATATTTCATGACGCAAGGCGGCATCACCCCTGCGCTCCGGGAGTGAATCCAATGCTAGACGCATGGCCTCCCAATTAGCCTATTCATCATAGAGCATGACTCGGAGTGTTAGCTCATAAAGTTCAATAGGCAGGACGACTTCAGTGCCGTATGTCATGAGAAACGAGGTTTCACCAGTTGCCCCTTTTTCAGTTGTTCTGATGGCCCAAAGGACGTGTTGCAATTCATCTGCCCATAGACCACCAGCCCTTTAAATTTTCTTCTTAATGCCGTTTGAGATGAGCTTATTGAAGGCTTCAATTTTGCCGTTTACTTGGGGGCGGCCAACGGATGGAAAGCAATGTGAGATCCCTTGATCTCCCAACCAGCTCTTGAGGGTAGGCGTTTCGAACTGAGGGCCATTGTCAAAAACCATAGACATAGGAACCCCAAACCGGGTGATGATGTTTCTCCAGTTGAATGAGATGACATCCTTTGTCTTAATGCCCTTGACCGCTTCTGCCTCAACCCATTTGGTGAAGTAATCTACAGCCACCAAAATATACCTCTGCCCGCCTGTGGCAGGCGTATATGGACCTAAGATATTCATGCCCCATTTTGCAAATGGAACCAGGCTGTAGATAGCCGTCAAATCTGTGGCTGGAGGGTGAATGAGCCGGCCAAATCTTTGGCACTTGTCACACTTTTTCACCATTTCCATGACGTCTGCCTCAAAAGTTGGCCAAAAGTAGCCCTGTCGCTGACCCTTTTCGCTAGAGTTCTGCCGCCTATATGTGATGCACAAAAGCCCTAATGCAAATCCTCCAGAATCTCTTTGCCCCTTTCAGGGGTAACACACTTCAGCAACGGCTGGAGGTAACCCTTTCTGAAGAGCTCCCCCTTGTAGATCTCAAAGCTCAAAACTCGCTTTTTTTTAACGCTGTCGTTTCTGAAGGGGCATCTGGCAAGGTGTCGTCTACCAAATAATCCTGAATGGGATCCATTCAGGTAGAGCTTCGGTCAAGAACTCCAATGGGATCATGTTCAATACTTTTTTTTCCATGACTTCCCAAAAGATTGACTTAGGCACATCACAAGTGCCGGATAATGTCAGTTTAGACAACGCATCCGCCTGATTGTTTTCTGACTTGGGCACCTGACTTAGATGGAATTCGTCAAATGTCCCGGCCTCATCTTTAACCGCCTGCAGATACTTGATCATCGCCGGATGGGTGGTCTCATAGTCACCATGGTATTGGCTAACGATCAGTTGAGAATCTGAGCAGGCGTCAACTTTCCTTGCCCCTGCCGCCTTACACATGCGTATACCGGCTAGCAGGGCCTCGTACTCTACCTCATTATTTGAGGATTGGAACTTGAACCGTAGTGCGTATTCATATTTATCCCCTTCCGGAAATTTGCAAATTACGCTTGCACCACAACCGTTCATAGTAGAGCTCCCGTCTACATATAACTTCCAAACCCGATCAACATTTTCCGGTTGTGCCGGCCTTGTCATTTCAACAATGAAGTCGGAAAAAGCCTGACCCTTCACTGCCTTTCTAGGTTCGAAGGAGATTTCCAGACTTTGCATTTCAATAGCCCACTTGAGCATTTTACCGGATGACTCCAAGGTTGTCATTGGCCGCTTGAGGGGTTGGTCTGTGTAGACCACCACAGGATGTGCCAAGAAGTATGGCTTTAACTTCTTGACGACCATGAACAGAGCAAAGCCAAATTTTTCAACCAAGGGGTACCACAACTCAACATTCTAGAGAACATGGCTAATGAAATAGTCCGGGAGTTGTACGTCGTCTCTCTCAGCTAGGAGAACAACACTGAGGGCATGATCTGAGACGACCAAATACATATAGAGAACCTCTCGAGCTAGAGGGCTGACCAGCCGTGGCACAGAGTGAAGGTGCTCCTTTATTTTTTGGAATGCCGCCTCAGCATTCTCCCCCCATTCAAATCTAGTCTTCTTCTTGAATGCCTGGAAGAAGTAGAGGCACTTTTCACCTGACCGGCTGAGGAATCTCCTCAATGGCGCCAGACAACCAATAAGTTTTTGGACTTCCTTGATAGTGCCGGATGACTTCATGTCAATCACCGCCTGTACCTTTTCCAGATTGGCCTCAATTCCCCTTTAATCAATCAAGAATCCGAGAAAATTCCCAGACTCAACACCAAAGACACACTTCTTGGGATTAAGCATGACCTTGTGCCGCTTGAGGGTGCTGAAGGTTTCTCGGAGGTCAGCAAGGTGATCCGTTTGGAGCTTGGATTTCACTATCATGTCATCAATGTACACCTCTAAATTCCTCCCAATTTGATTAATGAAGACCATATTAATCATTCGTTGGAATGTAGCAGGCGCATTTTTCAGCCCAAACGACATCACCGTATAACAGAACAACCCTTGATCAATGACGAATGCCGTCTTTTCTTGATCTTTTTTCACAAGGGTATCTGATGGAAGCCTGAGTAGGCATCCATCAAGCTCATCAATGCATAACCGGCTGTAGAGTCGACTAAACTGTCGATCTTTGGAAGTGGATAGCTATCCTTCGGACATGCCTTGTTAAGATCTGTGTAATCAACACACATCCACCAAGTCCCATTCGGCTTTTTGAAACGGACGACATTGGCTACCTTATCCGGGTAGTAGCATTGCCGAGTGAACCCGGCATCCAGTACCTTCTTGATTTAGGCGGTTGCCACCTGAGATTTTCCCTCGCCGTGGTTCCTCTTCTTTTGCCTAACCGGCTTTATTTCTGGATCCACGGCAAGTTTGTGGACAGCAAGATCCGGGCTGACGCTTGACATCTCTTCCACTTCAAAGGCAAAGATGTCTTTGAATTCCTTCAGTAGTTGGTGCAAATCTGCACCCAACTTTGCAAAAGCAACCATCTCCACTTTTACGGTTTGTTCCAGACGGCTATCATCTAAAACAATGTCAATATTTTTACCAGCCGGCTGGGGACGGAGATCCTCTGATCGTTCGCTGATCAGTGATTGCTATTACTTCTCTTTTTTGACGGCCACTAGGTGGTACGCCTTTCTCTTTTTGCCGGCTGCTTTGGGAGCTGGCGCGACTTCCGTGAAGTTATCAAGGTCAATGGGCTCCTCGCTTTGGCCGGCTGCGACCACAGTCGGCTTGACGTTTGAGAGGTAGCACTCCCTAGCTGTCTTCTGATCCCCGTTCAGGGAACCCACTGACCGGTCATCCCTTTCAAACTTGATCAGCATGAGGGATGGGATGATGACTGCCTAGGACTCGTTGAGGGTTGGACGGCCCAGAATAAGATTTTAGGTGGTTAATTCCTCGACTACATAAAACTTGACGACCTTGTGCCGTTCTTCTCCCTTCTCTCCTAGCCGGATGGGTAGGTCAATCCTCCCCACCGGATGCACTACTCCTCCCCCAAAGCCGACTAGGGGGTGAGAAGCCTTGTGCATACTTCTAGGCTTGTACTTGAGCTTGGCCAAGCACTGGTAGCTGATCAGGTCAGACGAGCTCCCGGTATCGATTAGGATCCGGCCCACTCGTTGGTTGGCAACCTTGCATTCGATGACAATTGGGTAATCATGAGGCCGCCTGACCTTGCCTCGATCCTTCTCAGAGATGAGGACCTTAGGGAAGGTTTCTTTCGACGCCTAGCGAAAAGAGAAAGAAGGGATTGAGTAAGGACAGGGTGATCGTCAGAAGGCAGTGCTCCCAACCGGAGAGCGGGCAAGGCCTCCATTGAAGCCTAGCCCTGGCCTTGTTCCTACCTCGCAGCACCGAGGCCGGAGTGCAGAGGTTGTTCCCATCATTGAAGTCCGAGTGTGGGACTGAGCCTTCCGAATGAGAAAGACAAGGAGCGATAGCGAAGCGAAGCCGTATAAAGGCGAGCAGCCAGACGAGGCCTCGCATTCCCCCAACGGGTAGTCCATACTTAAACTTTTGGGTCTGGTTGGTTATGCTACTGCTGTGTCTGGTCAGCCGTGTCACCACCTCCCACCTATCCTACACATTCGATTAAGGTTGTCACTGCGAAGCTATAGGAGGTGCTTCCGAGGAACTGGGGGACCTCCCATACTGCAAACAGTCAAATCTGAACTGAACCTTGTCGCTCTTAGTCTCCTGTATGATTCCTTGAACCCTATATGAGCTGAATGAGGAATATAGCAGCAGGAGTGAGAATCCCTTGATTCATTCCTTACTTCAGCCAAGGAACAAGCTATCGAACCTTTTTCTAACGTCCTACCTCCAGGCGCATAGGAGCTAGTTTTCCAACCGTGGAACAATAAGGGCCGTCCCCTTCATTCTATGTTGACCCCGGCCGGGGCTGACTTTTTGGGAGAGCCAAGATCAGAGCAGAGGAAGCAGTCTTGCGGCCAAAGCCTCTTCTTGAAGAAAGGGATCTGATCCACTCTCATAATCTCGGAGCTCCACTCAACAAGGCCTCTCTCTTCCTTCTTGCTTCACACCAGCTAAGCCCGAATGAGTCAGCCTTGCGGGCAGATCGTGCTGTTGTTAGCCTCAATGTTGTCTCGTCGATAGCAAAGTAAGGAATTAACAGCTGAAAGGCGCCAACTAAACTTTGCCATGGTTGAAGCTTTAAGCCCTATAGAAGGAACTCTTTTTTAGGTATTAGAGGAGAGAGAGGACACCACTCAGCACCTAAGGCAAGGTTCAGCTCTTCGAACCTTTTTACGCCTAATCAAGGTACTACTTATTTCTTCTGGGAGAATCCCTGAGTTGACCAGCTGTCGGATGTTGTCCTTGGTACCCCGGATGGTAGGACCCCCGCTAGCGAAACCGCTTGCTATGGTGAAAATGTGCTCTTCATCAGTGTCAGAGCTCATAGCCGGCTTCTTTGACGGTTGTCCATTGTTGGTTTTGGGGTTGCCCTTGGACTTCACCATGTAGGACGTTAAAGCCCCCTCATCAGCCAGACGGTCCAATAACCGCCTGAGGCTATAGCAACCATTGGTGTCATGGCCGACATCCTCATGGAACTGACAGTACTTGCTCTTGTCCCGGCTCTTGATGGACTCTTAATTGGTGCGAATTTTTCGATAGTTAACCGGTCTTCGATCACCATGAGGATGGAGGAGCAATCCATGTTGAACTCGTATTAGAGGACGTACGATTCCAACATTCTCTGTTTCTTCTAGGACGGCTGACCAGAGCGATCCGCCGCCCAAACTTTTTTTCTTTTCTTGTTCTCTTCTTTTTTGGCCGGCTGAGAAGACTGGCTCTCTTTCTTGTAGGACCTTCTAGGTTCCGACGAGTGCTTGATTGCACATAGCTCCGTCGCCTATATATAGGCTTCGGCTTCCATCAACGCCTCTTGGAGGGTAGCAACCCTCTAGCGGACCAGGTCGAACTTAAAGGTCACTCGTCCTTCAGACCCTCTAAGAAGTCTGTGTATGCAACTTCGTCAGACAACCCCTGAATATGAATTCTCATCAGATTGAACCGCCTAACATAGGACCGTAGTCCCTCCTTGTCTCCCTTTTGAATAGCCCCTAGGTCGAGACTTGTTTTTTTGGCAGGGATGTTCATGGAGAAGTTGGACGCAAACAGGTATGCAAGAGTCTTAAAATTGTTGATGCACCCGGCTGGAAGATTGCCAAACCATCGTTGGGCTATGCCCTTCAACGTTGCTGGGAAGCGTCGGCACCAGGCGGCGTCTTCCAACCCCTTTAGGTACATGAGGTTGGTGTAAGCCATTAGGTGGTCTTCCGGGTTGGTGGTACCGTCGTGGATACCGACCAACACATTCTTAACCTTGGCCGGTTGAACCGCCTCGGTTATCTCCCTAGAGAACGCTGACGGCTGTTCCCTAAGGTTTAGTACCTGGAGCTGTCAGTCCATAGGCTGGACCTGCTGTGCCGCCGGACCCCCAAAGAGGGCCGGCTACATGTATGGTGATCCAGAGGGCATGTATGGTTGTTGAGGCATATACAGAGCCACCTGGATAATCTGTGGGCTATTACGTGCGGACACGCTGCGTGACTGACTCTCTCGGTTTGTCTCCGAATGCTTCATTGAAATATTGCGGAAATTGTCTGGGTAAGTCGACGTTGAAGCTGACTAAGACATTTGTTGACTTCTCTTCTCCTGGATGAACATCCGCGCATTAGAGTAAGTCTTTTTTGACCCATCTGGCTGAACTTGCCGGATGACCTTCCTTTGCCCTGATTCAGGGAAACAAAGTCTTGAAAGGACGATCAGGGGCCCATCCGCCCCCTTTAGTAGGTTTAGGGTGAGGAGTAGGCACCCGGTCTTTGAGGTGCTTCTTCCCGGAGGGAGAAGGCTTCTTGGCCTGCTAACCCTTGTTTGAGCCAGTTGACTTCTTTATTATGTCTTTAATTTCCCCCTTGAAACTCGTAATGAATTTCATGAGCTCGTTATAGGGTTTCGTAGTGACCCTTACTACGCGGAAAGAAATCCCCCAAGACCCGCCCCAATAATTAAAGCAATAAAGCACGCATAAGCATAATTAAACAATAATTAAGAAAAGGGATAAAGAAGTAATACCCTTGAAGCGTGCTTCGCCCATAAATCAAGCTCTTACTTCGAAAGCTTGAGGGTCACAATCGTGACCACCTCTAACGGCTCGTACCCACGAACTCGACCCGAACGGTCCTAATCCCGAAGGTTAGTCGGGACCCGACTAATAAAAACTGGAATTTTACGAACTTAGAGGTTTTCTCACTTAATGGGAGATGCCTCATTGAGTTCTACTAATGTGTTCTTCCAAAACACCAATACCTTGGTATTTATAAGGAAATGAACCCTTGAACTCCCACTCTTGATCAATGTGGAAGATTGGCAATTTTTCCCATTTTATTTTAATTCAAACAAAATAAAATTACAATACAATCAATGAGTTACAAGTGGCACATGGGGAGGAGAGGGTAGGTGAGGACCATTCCAAGAAGGGGGGACCATAGCCTTAGTGCCCAAGGCAATGCCCACTACCCTTGGTCCCCACTTGATCAAAACCGCCATCCTCCATGTGGCTGGTTGGCAGCCTGCCTTGGTTGCCAGCTGGCGCCTAGCACCATGGTTGGCCAGCCAGCCAGCACAGCTAGTACCCACGCATATACCACAAGCATCCCACGCACAGCCAGCATGCGTGCTGCTAGCGAGCCACGCATGCTAGGCGCTGCAATGCTAGGCACACGCACAAGCACGCTGCTGCTTGGTGTTGTGCTAGCGATGCACACGCACATGCACATGCAGCGATGGTGCATGGTGTTGTGTTAGCAATGCACACGCACACGCACATGCAGCGATGGTGCATGGTGCTGTGCTAGCAATGCACACGCACACGCACATGCTGCGATGGTGCGACGAGCAGTGCTAGGCCTTACCTAGCGCCAGTGCCTAGCACATGCACACACACATGCAATGCTGCGATGGTGCGATGGTGCTTGGGCGCATGGCCTAATAGCACGCAATGCCCTAGCACGCTTAACATGCTAGGCTTGCGATGGATCTCGCCTAGCATAACTCTCACATGGCTAGGCCAATGCGAGGCTACGGCTAGGTTTGTATTTGTAACTCGATTGATTTCACGTCTCTTAGAATTCTAAATTCGACTCGACTTGCGACGCTCGATCTCGACGCTCTAAGCTTGATATCCGACGTCTTTGTTCGTAAAACTCCTACGACTCATCGAATCCTTCGGATTGATTCGTCGTCTCGGATCGGTTGTTCGATTGGGTTCGACCTGAAGGGTTCAGTCAAGATTAAGCTGTAATATTAATTGTACATTAATATTACTTATCGAAAGCGGCCTCCACCTAGGCATTCCGATCACTTGACCTTACTGAAGAATTAACTCTCTGATAATTTTGAACCCTTTATCGGAATAATACACTTTTTGGAAGGACACCATTCCTTTCACTCGTCTCTGGTGACGGGGGCTGTGCCCTCCGCCGCCGGGGGTTGCCCAGCAGGCTTGCCGGCTGGGTTGCTAGGACCTGCTTTGTCTTCGGCCCGTAACTTTTTTTCTTTGGAACGGGTGCGCCTCGTTCAAAATGACCCGTCTGGGGCCACATAGGTGTCGACCTCATAGTCGTCACCACTATCCTGGTCTGTATGGACCTTAGGCTCGGCCATAGGCCGCTTTCCCTCACCAGGCGGTACAGAGTCGGTTGCCATTTTAGAAGTACTCTCCTCACAGACGGCGCCAAATGTTTTGGGGTTTTTAGAGTCCCTCGGGAGAGTTACAATTCTAGGAATGCGCGCCGACCGTCTATACCTGCAAAACCACGAAACTCCGGTTGGATGGAGTTTCGCCTCTGACGATCAAGTTAGAACGTCTGCGGATGTATAAAAATGCGGAAAGTAAATGAATTTTCTCTCTGATTCAGAGAGAATTCTGGAATTAAGATTGCTCGGTTTTTGTGTTTGTATTTATGATTGTTTCTGAACGTATTATAAATGAGGAGTTTTCCTCTATTTATAGTAGAAGAGGATATGTTCCCCTATTAGGGTTACAGTGCCACGTGTCAGCATCCGATTGGATCCCACTATGCCTCTATGGGGCTGACACGTGTCAGCTTGCTATTGGACCACGAGGCACAAGTTAATTTTACCTTAAACACGAGAGATTATCGGGACAAAAATAAAATAATAAAATTAAATTAAATACAACAAAATAAAATACTAACTAAAACAAATAAGAAAAAGAGAGAACATAGAAATTATTGAAAACAAAAATTAAGAACCTAAGCTAGAAAAGAAATATATATTAAAATACGGAATTAAACTAAAAACTATTAAAAACTACAAAATTATTCAAATTAATAGATAAAAGACGAGAATAAGAGCTAAATTATTGGAAAAATAAATCGAAAATGACCCTAAAAGGACCCCTAAAGGTGACAAAAATGTCACTTATCAACTACAGTTGTGATTAAAAGTTTATGCGCAATAATCTTGGCATTTAGCAATCAATGATCAAACTAGTGACTTTTAATAACAACTAAACTATTGAAAAAAAGAAGAAATCTTGATAACAATAAGGTTATTTTGTATTTTACCACCCATAAATAACCCACTTTCTGAAATTACCACCCATAAAAAAAATTATTTTAAAATACCAACCAAAGAAGACAAAAAAAATTAGACTCACCATCATTCAACACTTTCCGTTAAAAAACCCGTTAAATCTAATGATTTAAAAAAATTTCTTCAATTTTCGTGCCAAAAAACATGCTCTTTAGATGTTTTGGGATCATATTTGTCCTTTGGAATCGATTTGAAGTCAAAATTTACAAAAAAAGACGGGAAATGCCTTGTTTTGCGTAATGAAAATAACTCGGTTTGCATGACACACAAAATGAGGTATTTTTTAATATTATTTGTCAATTTTGACCTCAAATCGGACTCGTAGGGCAAAAATGACCCCAAAAACCTTTAAAGAACAAGTTTTAGGCACACAACTCGAAGAAAGTATCGGTTTTGGTGGTAAAATATAATCTTTCTCCTTTTTTTGGGTTGTATTTTAAAACAAAAAAATTTTGGTGGTAATTTCAAAAAGTGAGTGATTTGTGGGTGATAAATTACAAATTTTCCTAACAATAATTCTAATAATCAACTATAAACTTATTAAAATCGTGATGAAAACTTAGCAACCTACTTGAAAAAATGCACAAAATTCAAATCAATCAAATCATAATCAACGAGAAAAACATACTAAATTTAACACAATCAATAAAACAAACAAAAATCAATTCCAATTATTCAGAAAAAATTACACCTAAACTTGAACATAAACATAATTCCAACAACCAAATTCGAAAAGAAAATCAAATTGCATAAAATAAGAAAGATTCAACCCAGAAATTATAGAATATAAACCAAGAAAAAAATCAAAAGAAAGCCAAAGAAAAAATACCTATTGAAATTGAATAGCTTATTACAAACCAAGCGAAAATGAAAAGGAACCCAAATTTAGGAGGGAGAAACACGTTGTGATCAGATCAATCTCCATTGATGACAGAGAAAGGAACAAACAATACATGGTTGTGAGGGAATTCGGGAAACCAGGAGAAGCCAGAACAATTCCAAAAACAACCATTAACTATGTTTCCAAGAACAATTCCGAAAACAACCGCCCCTATCAACAGTCCTCTCCTTCCTCTGGTCTATTACCTACACCACCAAATAATGGGTCCTCTTGCCCACCTGCTCCTCCATTTCAAGGTCGCTGCCCAATGGTGCCTGTTTAGGGTAAAAATACCCTTAGACACGTGGCCCTATAAAGGCTTGCCATGTGTCAAGCTTGCAACGATCCGCAAAGGCCCAATCCCTTTGCGACACGTGTCCATTGTACCATAATTGAGGTACAGTTCTCCCCTACTATAAATAGTAGGGGCAGACCTCATTTATGGGGATCGAGAACAATTCCAACAACCAACAAAACACAAAACACATTGCAAAACGCTCTCTAATCGAGAAGCATTTATTGTTCTTTATACCTCTTTAAGAAAGATTCTAACTTGATCTTCGGAGGCGGAACTCCCACCCCCCATCAGGAGTCTCCGTTATTTTTGCAGGTACAGGCAAAGGAAGGAGCATACTAGGAAATTGTAACCCTCCCGCAGGACACATAAAAAACCCCCAAACATCTGGCGCCGTCTGTGGGGAGAGTACTTTCTAGATGACTTCAGAAGTTGTACTACCAGGGAAAGGTAGCCAATCTGCTGGTGAGGCTGAGGTCCACTCGGACCAAGATACAGCCGAAAACTATGAGGTTGAGACTTACACAGCCGCTGATGGTTCTTGTAGGACCAAGCATACCCGTTCCAAAGACAAAAGGGAATGGGCAGAACATCAGCCCACCAGAGGTCCGCTTGGGTTAACCCCCGCTTCAGAAGGAGCCACTCCTGTCTCCAGAGACGAACTCATGAATATGATGATGAGTTTCAAAGGAGAAATCAAAGGCCTCCTAGATAAATCAGCCAGCCCCCGCAAGGGGCAGGCGGAAGAGAAACGTCTTGGGGAAAAGGCAGCCAAGACGGTAAAAGATAGAGCACCTATTCCGAATCCAAAGCCAAAGGTGCCGGTTAGGTCCATTGAAATCTCAAAGATTCGCATTCCCATGGAGAAAACAAGAAAACCCTTCCGGCACATACAGCCGGATGGAACAAAGAAGGTCTACTGTGATGCTCGGACGCTCATCCAGGATAAAAAGACTCGGCAACGCTCCGAGTCGGCATCAACGTCGACCTTTCAATACAGTTTCCATATTACATCAGGGAGGCACTTGCGAACGAGAAAAGAGAGTCAGTCGAGCGAGGTTTCCGCTCGATTCGGCCCTCATATAATCCAACCGGCAGTTCATGGGTCACCATACATGCCCTTCGGATCTCCTTACTCACAGCCGGCCCTATTCGGGGGTCATCCGCCACCTGTCCAGCCTATGGACTGGCAGCTCCGGCTGCTCAACCTTGGGGAACAGCCAACGGCGTTCTCTAGGGAAATCACTGAGATGGTTAGCCGTCAAAGATCAAAAATGTGTTGGTAGGTGCCTATGACGACACCAACCTAGAAGATTAACTTATGGCATACACCAACCTGATGTATTTGCAGGGTTTGGATGATGCCTCTTGGTTAGGTGCTTCCCGACAACGTTGAAAGGGATTTCTCAACGTTGGTTTGGTAACCTACCTGCCTTAGAACGTTGGCATACTGGTTCACATCCAACTTCTCAATGAACATCCCTTCTAAAAAGACAAGCCTTGATCTGGGGCAATACAACAGGTGGACAAGGAAGGGCTCAGGTCATATGTTAGGCGGTTCAACCTGATGAGAATCCAAATCCAGAGATTGTCTGATGACGTCGCCTATACCGACTTCTTCAAGGGTCTAAAGGATGAGTCAACTTTTAAGTTTGACTTGGTCAGAAAGAGGGTCTTTACCCTTCATGAGGCATTAATGAAGGCAGAGGCTTACATACATGCAATGGAACTTTGCGCTGTTAAACTTCCAACGGATTACAAAAGATCCGATAAAAGAGAAAGCTGGCCTACTCAACCGGCTAAAAGGGAAGAAAAGAAACGAAAAGAAGTCTAGGTAGCAGAGCCATCCGGACAACCAAGAGGTCGGATCCGTATGTCCCAAGGTACGAATTCACCAAGGATTGCGCCTCCATTCTCAAGGAGGTTAAAGACCGGTTAAATCTTGAAAAACTGGCAGCAATGAAGAGTCCCGTGAGCAGTCGGGATAAAAGTAAATATTGACATTTCCACGAAGAGATAGGCCATGACACTGAAGGCTGTTTTAGTCTCAGGCGGCTCTTTGACCGCCTTGCTGATGAGGGGGCTCTAAAATCTTATCTGCCCAAATCAAAGGGTGCTCCCAAACAGGTCAAGGGACAACCTCCAAAGACACCGGCAACTCATTTTGACACTGATGAGGATACCATCTTAACCATAGCCGGAGGATTTGCAGGTGGTGGTCCTACCATCCGGGGTACAAAGGATAACATAAGAAGGCTGATCACCTCAGTGGATGAGGGTCAGTCGTCTAAAAATTCATTCCCGGAGGTCAATATCTCCAAAAAGGGTAGAGGGGAGGTCAGGTGGCCCCACGATGATCCCATAGTCATCGAATATAAAATTGCCAATCAACAAGTTGGCCGGATCTTAATTGATACCGGGAGCTCGTCCGACCTCATAAGCTACTAGCGCTTAGAAAAACTCAAGTACAAGCCCAGTAGCATGATTCAGGCTCCATACCCTCTTTTAGGCTTTGGAGGAGGAGTAGTGCATCCGGTGGGGATGGTTGACCTACCCATCCGGTTTGGAGAGAAGGGGAAAGGCCGGCATATGGTTGTCAAGTTTCTTGTTGTTGAGGAACTGACGGCTTATAACGTGATCATTGGCCGCCCAACCCTTAACATCTCCAAAGCAGTGATCATTCCTTCTCTAATGTTGATTAAATTTGAGAGGGATGATGGAATAGTAGGTTCCTTGAGTAGGGACCAAAAGACGGCGAGAGAGTGTTACCTCTCAGACGTCAAACCAACATTGGTCACAGACGGTCAGGAAAAGGAAATATTTGAACTTGACGAATGTGACCAAGAAGCACCGGCCCTAAAAGCAGCCGGTAAAAAGAGAAAGGCGGATGAAATGGCACCCGTCAAAGAGAAACAATAGCAATCACTGTCAAGGGAGAGGTCAGACGACCTTCGCCCCCAGCCGGGAGGAGAAATTATTGACATCATCTTAGATGACAGCCGGCCTGACAGAACTGTCAAAGTTAGGACGGTTGCTTTTGACAGCTTAGGAACCAACTTTCTCCGATTGCTGAGAGAATTCAAAGATGTGTTTGCCTTTGAAGTAGAAGAAATGTCGGGCGTAAGCCCGAATCTTGTTGTTCATAAACTCGGTGTGGATCCTAAAAAGAACCCGGTTAGGCAAAAGAAGAGGAACCATGGCGAGGAAAGATCTCAGGTGGAAGCAGCCGAGGTCAAGAAGCTTTCAGATGCCGGGTTTATTCGGTAATTCTACTACCCGGATTGGGTAGCCAATGTTGTCCTTGTGAAAAAGCCGAATAGTACCTGGCAGATGTGTGTAGATTACACGGACTTGAACAAGCTTGTCCGAAAGATAGTTACCCGCTTCCAAAGATCGACCACTTGGTAGATTCTACAGCTGGTCATGCTCAGATGAGTTTTATGGATGCCTATTCTTGCTTTCATCAGATACCTTTGTGGAAGAAAGACCAAGAAAAGACGGCTTTCTTCATAGATCAAGGTTTATATTGTTACACGGTGATGCCGTTTGGGTTGAAAAATGCGCCTGCCACCTTCCAACGAATGATAAACTCGGTCTTTTATGATCAGATAGGGAGAAATGTAGAGGCGTACATTGATGACATGATAGTCAAGTCCAAGTTACAAGCGGATCATCTATCTGACCTCCGAGAAACCATCACCACCCTCAGGCGGCATAAGGTCATGCTTAACCCAAAAAAGTGCGTCTTTGGTGTTGAGTTTGGGAAGTTTCTCGGATTTTTGATTGACCAGAGAGGTATAGAGGCTAATCCGGACAAGGTGCAGGCGGTAATTGACATGCAGTCGCCTCGTACCGTCAGAGAGGCCCAAAAACTTACCGGTTGTCTGGCAGCATTGGGGAGATTCCTCAGCCGGTCAGGTGACAAGTGCCTTTACTTTTTTCAAGCAATCAAAAAGAGGTCCGGGTTTGAATGGGGTGACGAGGCTGAGGCGACATTCCAGAGGCTGAAGCAACACTTGCATTCTTTGCCAAGATTAGTTAGTCCCTTACCCCAGGAGGCTCTCTATATGTACCTAGCCGTCTCGGATCATTCCCTAAGTGTCGTCCTCCTTGCTGAGAGAGACGGCAAACAGCTCCCAGTTTATTTCATAAGCCACGTTCTCCGGAATGCTGAATTTCGATATCCCATAATTGAAAATTTTGGTCTAGCTTTATACAAAGCGGTCAAACGGTTGAAACCTTATTTCTTGGCTCATCTGGTTACCGTCTACACTGATCAACCGCTCAAACGGCCTATGACCACGTTAGAGTTATCCGGGATAATTATTAAATGGGCAGTGGAAATTCAAAGTCTAGAGATAACTTTCGAGCCCAGGCGGGCAGTGAAAGGTCAAGCGTTTGCCGACTTCATTGTCGAAATGACTAGGCCGGTACAGCCGGATAATACTGATCAGGTATGGAAGGTGTATGTAGATGGGAGTTCTACTATGAATGGTTGTGGGGCAGGCGTAATTTGTCATTCCCCGGAAGGGGATAAATACGAGTATGCTCTACGATTCAAGTTTTAGGCTTCGGATAATGAAGCAAAGTACGAGGCCTTGCTAGCCGGTATCCGCATGTGTAAGGCAGCCGGGGCAAGGAAGGTTGACGCCTGCTCTGATTCTCAACTAATCGTTAGCCAGTACCATGGTGATTACGAAGCCACCCACCCGGTAATGATTAAATATCTTCAAGCAGTCAAAGAAGAGGTTGGGGCATTTGATGAATTCATTCTAAGTCAAGTGCCAAGGTCTGAGAATAATCAGGCGGATGCACTCTCAAAACTTGTATCATCCGCCACTTGCGATACGCCTAGGTTAGTCTTCTGGGAAGTCATGGAAAATAAAAGCATTAAACATGATCCCATTGGAGTTCTAGATCGAAGCTCTACTTGGATGGACCCCATCCGGGATTACTTGGTATACGGCACTCTGCCGGATGCCTCATCAGAAGCGGCTGCTCTAAAGAGATGAGCATTAAGTTTCGTCATGCACAAGGGTGAACTCTTTCGAAAGGGGTACCTAAAGCCGTTATTCAAGTGTATAACCCCAGAAAGGGGAAAGGAAGTGCTAGAAGACCTACATGCCGGCTTCTGTGGATCATACATAGGCGGCAGAACCCTTACAAAGAGAGCTAGGCAGCAGGGGTAATTTTGCCCCACTCTTAAGGAATATGCTCTAGATCTGGTAAAGAGATGTGACAAGTGCCAGAGATTTGGCCGGCTTATCCGTCAGCCGGCTACTGATTTAACAGCTATCTTCAGCCCTATCCCGTTTGCCAAATGGGGCATGGATATTTTGGGACCATATACGCCAGCCTTAGGCGGCCGTAGATACATTTTGGTGGCTGTTCATTACTTCACAAAGTGGGTTGAGGCAGAGGCGGTAAAGGGCATCAAAACTAAGGATGTCATCTCCTTCATCTGGAAGAATGTCATCACCCGGTTCGGTGTTCCTATGTCAATGGTCTTTGATAATGGACCGCAGTTCGAAACGTCTGTCCTCAAAACTTGGTTGCAAGACCAAGGGATTTCACATTATTTTGCATCCGTAGGCCGTCCTCAAATAAACGGTCAGGTGGAAGCTTTCAACAAGCTCATTTCAGGCGGAATAAAGAAAAAGATCGAAAAAGAAGGCGGTCTTTCAGCAGAAGAATTGACTCATGTTCTTTGGTCAATCAGAACGACAGAGAAGGGGTCAACCGGTGAAACCCCATTTCTCATGGCATACGACATAGAGGTTGTCCTCCTTATTGAATTATATGAACCAACACTTCGAATCATGCTTTATGATGAAGAAACAAATTGGAAGTCCATGCGTCTGGCTTTGGATTCTCTCCCTGAAAGAAGGGGTAATGCCGCCTTATGTCATGAAATCTACCGTCTGAGAATGACGAGAGCCTACAGCAAAAGGGTGCGCAAAAGACCCCTTAAAGTAGGAGATTTTGTACTACGTAAGCTTGAGGCAACCGGTAGGGCGAACGGGCAAGGGAAGTTAACTCCAAATTGGGAAGGACCCTACCGGATTTTTGAAGAAGTTAGAAATGGGACATACTGCCTGGAAACCCCAGACAGATGCAGCTACCTCGCACTTGGAACGTAGATAACTTGAAACAGTACTACTTCTAAGGAATTTGTAATTTTTGTAAATAGCATTGAAATTTGAGGTACATCATTTCTGTTCATTTAATTGTATTAGCACCCGTCTAGTGCAAAAACACAGAAGGAAGAACATTTATTAAACCACTGCTCCAAAAAGAGCAGTCATCCGGTGACACCCATCCGGGTGAATTCACCGAAGAGAACAGCTCCCTTCCGGGTGGTACATTGTTCTGGCGATCGTAAACTCAAACGGCATTTACTGACACATCATTGAAAGTAAACAGCCGTTCGAAATGATCCATTGCATCTGGGATTCAGCCGGCATAGACCCAAAAGTGGCCCATGCGGCAAAATCAAAAGCCTAGTAAAAACACCAACCGGCTTTAGCAGCAAAGCACTACAGGTGGTTAGGTATTCCGGATGAACATTTGTTTAAAATGACAATGTTATTCCTCTTTGTATGAAAACTCTTGTGTTAAAAACACAGCAAATTTTTAAGTATATATATAAATGGGCTTAAAGCAACCGATCTTTATCCAAAACATATGGAAATGGTTGCTTGTTTACCGTTGGAATAAACAAAGTCAGCCATTTCAGGGGCATTTTATTGTATCTGTCGGTGCGTTGTAGATATATGTAAGTAATTTGCATTTTTTTTTAAAAAAATGCAAGTAAAGGATAAATGTAAATAGCAAAACCGACTGAGTCGGTAAATATATTAAAATAGAAATGTTAACCGGACCCATGTCCGGGGAAAGTACAAAGACATACACGGCTCGCAGGCCGGTAAAAAGAAGACAAAAGAGAAGTATGTTTATGGTTGTTGCTGTTGCTGCTGAGGTTGCTGCCGCTCCGGCTGCTGAGCTTGTTCTGTTGGAACTTCAGCCGACTAAACCACAGTTGGTTCTGGCTGGATTTCAATTGGGGCCTCTTGATTTACCTCATTCGGTTGACTCTCCGTATTCCGTTCGACCCACTCCTCAAAAGGGGGAGGAGGGTCAGAACCGAGTACCTTAGCCTCGTATACTTCAGAAGCATACAGGTACCGGTGGTTGAAGTATTCGAACTCATAGTCCGGATGAATGAGACTCCAAGCCAGCTTCATGCGTTCCTCGCAGTCGGCCTCATTCTCTTCAATCAGGCAGAGTTGTTCCTTCTCCAGCTCTTCTTTATGTGCCGCCTGACTTGAAGTAAGCTCGTCCTTCAGCCGGCTGTTCTCAAGGCGGGGGTTAGCATTTTCAGTATCGGCACCTTTTAGAGCCTTGAGATCAGCCTGAAGGTCTTTGACTTTTTGATTAAGCTCATCCACTCTCTTTTTTGCCGCCTCCCAACCCGAAACAGCTCCCTTCAGCAATTCCTCCTGTTCCAACTCCTTCCATTTATTTTCCAAGTCATATGTAATAGCATTGAATTGGCAAACGTCAATCAGCTCAGATGCACATTTCTGAGCGCCCCTTACCTCCTCTTGCTTTTTAAGCAAGGGGACTCGCAGCCCATCAACTCTCAGCATCACCTGCGACGTCAGCCGGAAAAAGTGTTAAGAAATTAAAAGGGTTATTACTCTTCCGGTAAATACAGAACATTGCACAAACATAGGTCATCCGGTTAATTACCTCAGCTAGAAGGGAGTTTATGCGGTCAAGGTTCACCTGGTGCACCGCCGGCACCGCTGCTTTCTCAGAGCGGGTCAGAGTCTTAATCATCCTCTGCGCATACTAGTTGTAATTGGGCCGGCAGGAGGATGAATCTGCAATTATAGAGTTATCCGTTAAATGCTAGGCATACGCTCCGCCAATATTCAGATGGTAGCTTGAGGAATCCCCGGATTGGCTTTCTTGGGTTTTAACCCTCATATGCCCAAGCGGTCAGGGGGGATCAAAGGCAGAGGTTTTACCTTTTTCGGACTGTGGGGTCAAAGCCCCCCCAGCCGCATTTGGATCAGAGCTCTTCCGGGTCTGATCAGCTGGAGTCACCGGCCTCAATTCCTCCACTACCATTTCGAAGTGGGGAATGGATTGCAGGCTCTTTCCTGCAGTAGTTGGCCTGTCTTTGTCAGGCGTTTTCCTTGAAGCAGCAGCAGCCGGGGCAGGAGCGCCCAGCCTTGGTGTTTTAGCAGCCGGTTGAGGTATGTTTCCAGCCGGCCTTTTGTGCATGCTCGGTAAAGAGTGAGGCATGATTTGGCTCCCAGCCTGAAATCAATCAAACACATTGCAACCGGTTAGATATCATCTACTTCAAGTATATCACATCCAGCATATATAAAAAAAAAAGCAAAGGCAGGCTACCCCGACATTTTTGGCGGCCAGCGCCGCCTTCTTCTCCTCTATCTGCTTCTTCCTAAGAAGAATAGTAGAAGTGGCTGGAGTCTTTTCTGCTGGCACCATTTCTTTGGCAACTTCTGCAAAAAGACAAAAGGCAGGGTTAAAATACTGATAAACATACGCAGACGGCAAATGCTAGGTCATTCAGCAACCTACCCTTAGTAAACATTGTACTAAGATTACAAAGGGACAGGAAGGCTTCAGCTTTAAACCATTCCGGATGGGGAACCCAAAATTTGGGAACAATAATGTCGCTCCCATCATCCATCCAGGAGGTCGTCTTAAGATAAAGACCCCTCTCCATTATCTGCTCCCATGCCTCAGCCGGCACTTTTGGGAGAGCGCACTTTTTCCCGAGCAAAGTCGGGTGCTTATTATATTTGCGCAGCCGACGGTTTAGTTGGGGAGTTGGAGAGAAACAGCGTAAAATTTTCTCTTCCAACTGCTCCACTTGAACGGCTTGTCCAGGGTCATCATATATTCCGGATGGGTTGTTAAGGTATACCATGCATTCCATCCACCCGACGCCCGGCTGAGGTAATGCATATGAACAAATGCCTCCCAGCTGGGCTTAACCTCCTGCAACTCGCATGTGGCAATGTATTCCAAAATGTTGACCCATGAGTTAGGGGTCAACTGCCATACACCCAAGTCATACCCCCTTAGTATGGCTTTTATGCAGTGATGAAGGGGGAATCGGAGGCCGGCTTTGAATGCCGCCTCGTAACAGCCGAAGTAGTTATCGACATTTTCCACATCGTCGGTCCAAACGACGCTTGCCTCTACAGGTGGTACTACCACTTCCCAATTCTCCCCTACCGGCTTCTTTTTCAAAAAAGCAGGGAGTGTTGCGTTTAAAGTAATCACATCCCTGGCGGACATAGTCATGTTGGTAGGGTCACCTGCAGCCGGCCACTTATATGCTTCCTCATCAATAGGGGCAGCCGCTTTAGGAGACTCCTCATCAGAGTCGGACTCCTCATCATCCGATCCTTCGCCGGATTCCTCGGCATTAGAATCAGAGCTACCCAAAATGATATCACCCGGTGTGCTAGGTACACTCGGGGAGTCTTGTGGAACATCCTCATTTGGAACTCTCTCAGATGGTACCTCAGTCTGCTCTTCGTTTAAAGGGTCAACCGGATCAACGGCTGCATCATCGGACTTGTAATTAGGGTCTACCGCCGTCCATCTGGTCCAGGCCATTCTGTCCTGCACATGAACAGAAACGATTAGATTCGAAGTAGGTGAAGGTTGTCCCAAGCACCCCCAGACGGTAGTCCTAGTCCTAGACTCAGTCGTCCCTGGTGACCGGCTGACCACTATCGTAGGCTGTGTCGTGTTTATATTGGTGGAGTCCATATCCTAACTCTATATGCACAACCAGAAATTAAAGGGAAAAGATTTGCAAAGGGTACAGACGGTACCTTAGAATGTGAAGCTTGTTGGGTACAACCGTCAAAGTTGAAAGTTGCTTGAAGTCACCACAGGCGGATGTGTACAAAGCTGAAATAAGAAAGAAGAATTAGATCAAGCAGATTCAAGGAGAAATCAGGCAAAGGTAGCACAGACGGTCTTCCATGAAAAGTTTTCAAAGGTCCCCCAAACGGTGACTAGCTGGATGAGGGTCATTGGACCAAAATGAAAATTGCTTAAAAGCCACCCAGGCGGTATTAAAACCGGCTAAGGGTCTGAGGACTTTGTCAAATAAACTTAGAAATGCCCCAGGCGGAGCATCAGTGGCTGAATATCTTGCAAAGAAAAGATTAAAAAAGATTGAAAGCACCACAACCAGTATGGATGCCGGCTGTAGGCACTGAAAATGTTACCAAGGTCACTCAAAGATACCCCAGACAGTTAATTCCGGATAAGGGTATAGTGGAACCTGTTTTGAAAAGAAGAGATTGCTCAAAGATACCCTAGACGGTTAATTCCGGATGAGGGTATAGTGGAACCTGTTTTGAAAAGAAGAGATTGCTCAAACAGGCCCCAGACGGTGAATCACCGGATGGGGGTATATTGAATGCACCTAGAAAAGATTTTGAAGACACCCCAGATGGAATACTCCGGCTGAGGTAGCGTAGATATTTAAGTCATTAAATTCGACGAATGTAACCCAAGCGGTATTAAACTCAGAAGTACCCTAGGCGGTTTTTCACCGGATGGAGGTACATTGAATTCATGATTTTTTTTGAAGGTTGAAGATCCCTCAGACGGAGCTATGCCGGCTGAGGGAGTGAATTCAGTACTTGGGAATGGGTTAAAGACCCCCCAGGCAGCATGCAACCCGGATGGGAAAATCAGTCAAGATCCCCTTGATGAGGAACGAAATGAAGTCGTCAATACACTTTCCTATCAAATTAATCCTAGATTACCTAAATGAGTATAGAGGCAAGCAAGGGTCGAGATCCACGGAGAAACGGGAGATTGCAACGCTAAGTGCTAACAATAGTGTTTTAAAAGGGGTGTATATGAATAAGAGTGGTGGAAGACAAGACAATAAATAAACTAAGGCTACCAAAATTACTCTAACAATTAACAAAGACTAACAAGTATTGGAAACTATGAGATTAAAAACGCTAGGGGGATCGGGGAACATCAAACTTGGAGATTAAGAGCTAAACACATAGATAATCAAGGAATCGCAACCAAGGGAGAAAGGATCCTACTTAACACAATTCATTCCCATGCAATTGATTAAGCAATGTATAAACCACGATCTATCCTAACATGATCACTCCCGCGCATCAATTAGGACATGTAATAATATAGTCAATGGTGCACATCATCAACCATATAAAAATAAGCTCAAGTTCATACAACAAGGGTTTAAATCCCCAAAAATCAAGTATTTAATCAAATAACAACCGAGTCATCCATTCCCCTTCCCCTAGCTAAAAGTCTAGCCTAGGAGAGAGAAACTACTCATATCAACAATACCCAAAATATTGGCCATAATCAAAATCATCAACATAACAATAAAAAATACTTGAAATATGTAAATAAACCAAAATAAAAGGGATTAAGATAGAAAGAGCTCACAAAGCTTCAATCTTGTATTGAAATAAGAAAATGGGTCTTTGAACCATAAAAAATCCAATAGATTGCTCCAATATTGATTACAAGGATGATCAAAGCACAAATCTAGATTAAAGATTAAATTTTGGGTGATAAAAGACTAAGAATCTGAATTTTCTCTCTCTAAAACTTATACAAGCATCAATGGAGGCTATTCTCTCTCTAGAAATGTTCTAAGCATATTACCCTAAATGGAATAGCTGCCTTCATTCCCTTTTCAAATCAGCTTTTAAGTAAGGAAATAAAAACGGGCTGGGCTCACGGCGTGCGCGCCCGCTACAGTTATTTGCGCGCCCGCGCAGGATGATGTGCGCGCCCTCTACTAAAGTGTGCGCGCCCGCGAACTTCCGTGTGCGCGCCCTCTACTAATACATGCGCGCCCGCGAAGTATACTGCGCGCCCTCTACAGAGCGCGCTTGGCATCTACAGAAAGTTGCCTTCTTTCTTCAAGAGTTCAAGCTAATCTGCGCGCCCTCTCCAGGAATCATCGCGCCCGCGCAGGATGAGTATCGCGCCCTCTCCAGGAATTATTGCGCCCGCGCAGGATGAGTAGCGCTTTACATCCTGATTTGTCCTTGAATGCGCGCCCTCTCCCTTGGGTTGCGCGCCCGCGTAGAGCGGGAAAGAGGGGTCTCCTGGGCGCACAGCCTGATTAAAGCTCCTCACTTGATTTGCTATTGAAACCGGCTCTCGAAACTATCCCGAAACTTTCTTCTACTTCACGTATCGATTGGTTTACCTGCAAAACACAGGAAAACATCCAAAAACAGCACGAAATTTTAAAGTAGAGGGGAAGTACGAGGGAGATAGCATTGTTGTGCAATATATGGAGAAACGCGGTAAAATAGGGCTAAACAAGCGATAAATGGAGGGAAACGATAGGAAAAAGGATCCCGATTAGTGGCATAAAAGCCACTTATCGAATTTCCCCACACTTACCTGTTGCTTTTCCTCAAGCAAGATCACCACCCAAATTAGAAACAACGACAGACAACCAAGATTAAAAATAAAATAAAGACATAAGAATATACACTAACTCACTTTCGTAGGAATCACGGTTGTTTTTAGCGCAAACAACAAGCCATTTAAACCTCAAAGTCGCCTATGAGGACGAGTATGCTCTCGTGAAGGTTTCCAAAGAGCAAACAACTCTTGGCAAAAACCGAGGAGAAAAAGACAAATCGAACACTACAAAGATAAACATAATTCGGCATGGCTTAAGAAAACAACATCAAATTTCAAGATGGACGATTGCTTTATTCGGGCTCAACCATGATAAACAACACCAAAGAATTTTAGTCATTCTCAACTAAATGGTGCACGCACTTCTCAAGATGCTAAAGATTGCAAGAATCAAGTCTAAGCCAAGCATAGAGAACTAATGAGTCATTTCCTCCCTAGTCCCCTCTAGAACGGTCCGCGTTCCCCCCACTAGCTTCAAATCATCCCCCTAGGTGGCTCCTCATGATTCCACAAAGGAACCGGAAAAAGAATTACTTTGAGGAGGTAAAAGATCATCCCGACATCTCATCTATACATGCTCTTTCCATAGGGTTGAAAACCATCTCCTTCCACCGGTTAATGACCACGGACTTCTAAGGTCTAAGGGGCTTTACATGGGTTGTAATGACACGGATTAAGGTAGAGGTCGGAAGAACAATTTGAAATAGTGGCGGAAATCCCCAAGTGAAGCAAGAGGAAGGGCAGCCCTCAAGGTCAAAATTCAAAACATAACCACAACTCAAACGAACATCCAAACATTTTGATTTCATTCGCATCATTAACTTTATTCAAGGATACCCAAGATAGATCAATTTCTCATATCGCTTTTTCCTCTTTCTCATCAATTTCTTTCGCTTTTTTTTTTTTGGCTCAAAGCATCACACTTCACAAGTTTTCTTTCATGCTCAAATTTAGACTTTCATCTCAAGAATTTGCTCCAAACCAATTTCATCAAAGGTTCATGCTCATATCCACTACGCTCTTCATACTAGCCTTACAAGCCCAGTGCTTCACTAACTAAAAGGGTTGGTAAAACATAGGCCGTTAAGCTTGTAAAGGGGTTGAGACAAGAATGGGAAACATTAGGCTCAAATTGGTTGGCAAGGAGGTTGATGCAAAAGAGAAAATAAAATTTGTAACTAAATAAAAGAGAATATAAATGAAAATGAGAAATGATGCCCTTTTCCTCCCCCAAAAGTCCAAGGTCACGATCTTGGGAGCTAATAATCAACACAAGGATTCAAACGTGCATAGAAGAGGATCCTAAAAACGTCGCTCAACAAATTGATGAAGGCTTGAACAAAATGAACCTCACTAGGGACGAGAAGAGTAAGCAACAACCAACTATGGGGCGTCAAATCCGCTATGAGGGGCAACTCCATCTTACCACAAACCGTGAACTAAGGGTTCAAAAGCCATCACTAGTTCTTGCCCTTGCTACCTTGACTAAGACTCGACTAATTCAATCAACAACGATCTCGAATTGTGCATCTCATCACAAAGTTAAGAACGAAGGAACTAGCATTCTAAGGTGCATCATCACGGAGATAGAGTCCGAATGTAGTAAGCAAGTTCCAAAATACCACTATATCATCATGCCAAAATTATGCTTATCACAAAATAAAAAAAAGGAAATGAAACAAAAGAAAGGAGTAGAGAGGGTTCACATATGAGGCATTAAGATTCAAATAAATCCCAATCGACATACAAGCAATCGTTCGGTATCAATACCAACGATCCCAGGTTCCTTGGAACCGCATGCAAACATCCTCGAACCATTCAACTCCTTCCTTAAGAAGAAAAAAAAACTAAACACACCAAAAAGAAAAAGGAAGGGTCTCACCGAATGCCACTTGAATTTGGAATGCGCAGTTATACCATACTCACCATCAGGTTTGCAGTTTGAAGCGCGGGTGAGTTGTTTTCGAAGTTCCTTCTTCAATCTGCATCAGTGAGACAAGGAAAACACACCAAAAAGAAAGAAAGAAAAGGAGCATAAACTATATACAAAGGATTAGATCTTCCCATCATAAACAGCAAAAACGACAGGATATCAAATAAAAGCAGCGGAAATAGACAGCAAGCTAAGATTTCCCCCCCACACTATAGTGATGCAAACCCCTTATATACAAAAGAATCGACCCCTGACACTTATACCTCCCCCACACTTAGAAGGAGTAACGACCTCGTTGCTCTAAGACAAAACAAAGGAAGGGAAGGACAGGGGGAATAGCCAAGAAAAACAGGGGGCTAGTGCCCACTAGGGCCAGCATAACCGGAGTCCGGCCCCATATCCGCGTAGGAGAAGCCGTCAGGTGGGCCATGGGGATCCCAACCTCCAGTGTAGCCTGGAGGCCAACCATAATGACCTCGGAAGAGGTCTTGTTGCCAAGTACGCAACAGGTCGAATTGGGGGGGCATGGTTAGGGGTTGGGGGTGGGTGGGGTCAACATAGGGGTAATTGGGATCACCCCTATAATCACTACCACCCGGCAACCTATAATCATAGGACCCGGATGCGTCAGGGAAATCATGCACCCTATTTGGCTCGGAAGGTCCTTGCCAATAGGGGTAGGTAGGGGCGTTGTTACCCCCCCACGATGGCACTGGACCATGCTGGGGAGGCCAATATGGATAATTGACCGGAGGCGTGACATCTCCTCTATCTACATGCATATCATAAATAGACTGCTGTTGGAGAAACATACCTTGTTGGGTTTCAAAAAGGCTTTGAACACCCAACTGGAGGCTCCCCATTCGTTGCTTAAGGCTTTCCAAGCCTTGGCTTTGGAAGAACTGCTGATGTTGTTGCTGTTGGTGTTGATGTTGTTGTTGATGTTGTTGTTGTTCCACCATCTCCTCATCATCCTGCTCAAATAAAAGGCCCTCTCCCCGATCGGCTCCAGGAAGGACACCATTGTCCCTCCTAACCCAGTAGATGTTTCTGGACTCCCTTTGGAAGGAGGTAAGATCCGGGTTTGGGAGAAAGCAACGGTGTGCATGAGACACCAACCAATCATAAACTCCCTCTCTAGGGTTGAAGGCAATGAATCCCAACCTTTTAATTTGTTCAAGATTGAGAAAGATGTTACTGCTATTCCCAACCATATTACAAGAGGGGAGGAGGTCCCCATGCCCAAGCTTCAGGGCTTACCTTGTTACCATACTCCCACAGGAAATTTCGCCGGTCTTCTTCCCCTTGGCGATTGATAAGCAATTTTTGATGAAGAAGTAGCCCAGGTTCAGTCGTCTGCCTATGGTCGGCTGAGTGGCGAACCACAGAGTGAGAATATCCTCCCTAGACATCTTCCCTAAATCCTGCTTGTTGAAAATAGCGTATCCAAGTATACGGTGCAGGATTCTTAGGGCCGGGTGAGCGATTTTACTGGCTAAGGAGTAGCGGGTGTTGAACTCTTCTTTTCCCGTGATCCCCCTCCACCAATGTCTTTCATTATAACCTTCGAAGGAGGAGTACTAGGGAGCAACAAGGTTGGCAACTGGATTAAAGTCTAGGGCAATGTTGAGCTCCCTCAAGGATAGCGAATGAGATTTGTTGAAAAGCTGGAAGGTTACTCTAAAGTCGTTATCCGTCACAGCTTCACTGGAGAAAGTGGAAAAGAATTCAAGGGTTGGCTCAAGGTAGGTGTTGAATGACGAGCTCACAAATGTACCCAAATTGAGGTTCTCAAAGAGTACCCAAATGTCTTCGTCAACACCCAAGCTTGTGGTGGTAGGACGGTGATAGTGCTTGGAGGGTCTAAGCTTCCTCTCTTTCATTTTTTTGTAGTTGGCTTCGTGGTTGTTACTTTGGAAGGTAAGAGGGGGTAAAGTTGGTTGATTTTGTTGGGATTGGGAAGGTTGGGAGGGTTGTAATTCCGTCCCACTCTTTTTTCGTTTCCTACTGAATTTCAACATCTTCGCCCCAACCACTTCTCAAAAGTTTATACTACAAAGAATTTCACACCAAAACACCGAAAATATCAACCCAAACTACAATTCGAAGAGTATCAACCAAAAATTCAATCGCACTATCAAGCGGAATCCTACAAAACAACAATTAGCAGAATAAATACAACAACAACGTAACAAAGTTAGTCAATAGGCAAGGAGCTCATGAGATGTATACATCACCCAAACAATTCTCAAAATTCCCAAATTACCCACACTCATCTTGAAATTCATGGCCAACAATCTACATATCATAAACCCACAAATACCTATATCTAACAATTCACAAATCCCTAACTATTTCAAGAGAATCCCAAGAATTGCAAATCATTCACAAGTATTTCATTAGAATCACAAATTTGAAAGAATACTCATATACATGTCAATATAATCATAAGAATTGCAAAAATATCACATGTATTTCAATTGAGTCAAAATTTCTCCCACAAACATCACAAATTCAAGAAGTCTATCATGAATTCTATCAAAATGTAGTATAAATTAGGCTTAGGGAGTTAGATATACCTTCTTGACGATGAAAATTCGAACGAAAACTTCACCGAGGGGGCTAGCTTCGTGCAATAGGAGATTGGGGTTTTATTTTTATTTTTTTTATTTTTTTTTTGGGGGGGTTTTCTTGAAATTTCTTGGGTGAGATTCAAGGGTTTTTGATGAGAAAAAGTGTGCAAAGTGAGGTTTTGGTGAGTGTTTGATGAATTTTGAGGGAGAATTGGGGAGGAAAAGTGAAGATTTTGAGGTATGATGGAGGTTTGTAATGGAGGTTAGGGGTTGGGAGAGAGAGAGAGGAGTGAGAGCATGAAAATGAAAATGAAGATGAAAGAGGCGTACCTGCGTTTCCTGAACTGGAGTCATGCGCGCCCGCGCACACTACCTGCGCGCCCGCGCAGACCTGTGAGAGCCCTCTCACGGGCGCGAATGCCATCTACAAAAACATTGCCCCCCTTTATTTCAGAAAGTGCGCGCCCGCGCTAGGGACTCTGCGCGCCCGCGCAGACCTCTTGAGCGTCCTGTTGAGCCCTTTCAAGGCATCTACAGGAAACTCTCAAACTTCTTCGATTTAAAAAGTTCTCTACTCTACTAAAAATCCCTAACACATAAAACTAAAATGTTTATCAAATATTACAACCCCATCAAAAGCATACAAAAGTTCAAGTTCAGAGCGACAATATTCCTACATTACGGATTTGGCTTCGAGAGCTCCCATCCCGAGATCATCAAAATCGCGTGAATGTCGTTAATTCTGTTCATTGTGCTCCTTCCTCGGGCCTACTTTACCTACAATAAAAACAACTATGGATTAGATCCAATCATGAAATCTAGGTACGAAAATTAAAAATTCAAAGAATAGAAGGGAGAAAGGGGCTCGGGTTGCCTCCCGAGAAGCGCTTCTTTTTAAGGTCATTAGCTTGACCATTGTTCCGATTCATTAAGGTTCAACAAGAGAAGGCTTGTAATCTATAGGACCAAGCCTAAGGCACTCAATACGACCAACTTCATTCCCTGAATGATAGAGTTTGATGCGGTGTCCATTAACCCAAAACTTGTGATCGCCCGCATCTAGCTCGAAGGACCCATAAGGAGTGACATTAGAAATCTTGAAAGGACCGAACCATTTGGATTTCAGTTTTCCGGGGAAAAGACGAAGTCTAGAGTTGAAAAGTAGAACTTCATCTCCAACCTTGAATTCCTTGAACCTTATCCTTTGATCGTGCCACTTCTTTGTTTGCTCCTCATAAAGCCTTGAATTCTCGTATGCATCGAAACGAAGCTCTTCTAGTTCATTCAATTTCATCAACCTTTTCTTTCCGGCTTCCCCAAGGTCCATAATAAGCTCCTTGATGGCCCACCAAGCCTTATGTTCCAACTCTACCGGGAGATGGCAAGCCTTGCCATAAACCAACCGGTATGGAGTAGTTCCTATCGGGGCTTTGTAGGCCGTTCTAAGGGCCCATAGAGTATCATCAAGTTTGAGGGACCAATCCTTTCGAGTCTGGTTCACCATCTTCTCAAGTAGGTTCTTGATCTCTCGGTTCGATACCTCAACTTGGCCTTGGGTTTGGGGATGATATGGGAGCCCTACTTTATGGTGGACACTATATTTTTTGAGGAAGGCTTCAAGCTGCTTCTTGGCAAAGTGCGATCCACCATCACTAATGAGAGTCCGGGGCACCCCAAATCTTGGAAAAATAATCTTCCTTAGAAGCTTGAGGACTACTTTGTGGTCGTTGGTTGGCGATGGAATAGCCTCTATCCACTTGGTCACGTAGTCAATCGCAACACATATATAAGCATTTCCACATGAGGACACGAATGGACCCATGAAATCAACCCCCCAAACATCAAATGGTTCAACTTCAAGGATACCCAATTGAGGCATTTCATCCCGTTTTGTGATGCCTCCCGCTCTTTGGCACCTATCACACCTAGATATGTATCGTTGGGAATCACGATGCATGGTAGGCCACCATAGAAGGGATTGAGAGATTTTAGCCACAGTTTTAGTCACACCACCATGTCCTCCACACGGTAGTGAATGGAAATTTTCGAGCACACCCTCAATTTCATGGTCCGGGACACACCTCCGGAATATACCATCCCCACATTGTTTGAATAATAATGGGTCGTCCCAAAAATACCGCCTTACTTCCTTGAAAAACCTCTTCTTTTGCTGAGATGAGCATTGGTATGGGATAATTCCACTAGCTAGGTAATTTGCGAAATATGCAAACCACGGACAAGGAGAAGAGGCAATAGCCATAAGAGTCTCAACACCCATATCCTCATTTATCGGAACACTTTCAACGTCATTATGAGGTAATCTAGACAAGTGATCGGCAACATGGTTTTCGGCCCCCTTCTTATCCCTCATTTCAATGTCGAAATCTTGAAGGAGGAGGACCCATCGTATTAGCCTAGGCTTTGCATCCTTCTTGTTCATTAAGTATCGAACCGCAGCATGGTCCGTGTACACTATCACTTTGGAACAAACAAGATAGGGCCGAAACTTGTCCATAGCAAACACAATTGCAAGCATCTCCTTTTCTGTAGTAGTATAATTCTTTTGGGCATCATCCAAGATTCTACTAGCATAGGAAATAACATTCATCTTGCCTCCTGCTCTTTGACCTAATGCGGCTCCCACTGCGAAGTCACTAGCATCACACATTAGTTCAATTGGCAAGCTCCAATCTGGAGCTTGCACTACAAGAGCAGATGTGAGAGCTTCCTTGAGCTTATTGAAGGCTCGAAGGCAACTATCATCAAAACAAAAATCTTTATCCTTTTGAAGCAATCCGGTTAAAGGTTCAGATATAGTGGAGAAATCTTTGATAAACCTCCGGTAAAAACCCGTGTGCCCCAAGAAAGCCCTTACTCCCGTAATGGAAGTAGGCGGGGGTAGCTTGGTTATTACCGACACCTTAGCCGGATCAACTTCAATCCCTCTTTTTGACACCTTATGGCAGAGGACAATCCCCTCCTCAACCATAAAATGGCATTTTTCCCAATTCAAAACAAGGCTCGTCTCTTGACATCGCTTCAAGACTTTTTCGAGGTTAAATAAGCACATGTCAAAAGAGGATCCGCCTACACTGAAATCATCCATGAATACTTCAATTTCATTCTCCAACATTTCAGAGAAAATGGAGGTCATGCGTCGTTGGAAAGTCGATGGGGCGTTGCATAGGCCGAAGGGCATCCTTCGGTATGCGAATGTCCCATAAGGACAAGTGAAAGTGGTCTTTTCTTGATCCTCAGGGTGGATTGGGATTTGGAAAAATCCCGAGTATCCATCCAAGAAGCAATAGACGACATGTTTTGATAACCTTTCCAACATTTGGTCGATGAAAGGGAGAGGGAAGTGATCTTTCTTTGTATTTTTATTCAACTTTCGATAATCAATGCACATTCTCCACCCGGTCACCGTTCGGGTGGAGATGTCCTCACCCTTCTCATTCTTGAGTATGGTCATGCCACCTTTCTTAGGAACTACGTGAACCGGGCTTACCCATTTGCTATCGGAGATAGCGTAGATAATCCCCGCTTCACGTAGTTTCAAAATCTCCTTTTTTACTACCTCTTTAAGGTTAGGATTTAACCTTCTTTGAGGCTCAATGGAGGTGGCATCATCATTCTCAAGATGGATTCGATGCATGCACAACGAAGGGCTAATACAATTTGTTTCGGGGTTTTCTGATGTCCTGCGGGAGAGTTACAATTCCGAGACTGGAACCGGACGCCTGTACCTGCAAAACAAACGGATGCTCCGGATGATTGGAGATCCGCCTCCGACGGTCAAGTTAGTACTTGATTAAGGAGTAATTAATGCGGAAATTAAAGTGATTGGGTCTCTCTAGGTGAGAGTGTTTAATGTGTGTAATCTGCGTTTTTAGCGTAATCTCCCTTAATGAGGATTAAGGGAGGTATTTATAACCTCGGGAAACGTGTCAATCTAGGTTTAGGTTAACCTTGGACTGATTGGGCTTCCCTCGGAAGTTGGGCCTAGGTGACCGGTTATCCCAAGTTTCATGGGAAGGACACGTGTCGTGTCGTAATTGGTCCATAGTGGACAGATCATTGCTTGACACGTGGCAGGCTCCTATTGGCCCATGTGACAGACACATGGCGGAACCTGATTGGTCCACTTGTCAGATGGTGATTGGTGGGGAAAAATCCCCTAATCATTTGCCCCTCACAGGTGGCACGTGATTGGTCACGTGTTACCTGTGACAGGTATCGCCCTGTAACAGGCGACGGCCTGCTACAGGTGTCACTCGGCGAGAGGCTGAGAGATTCTCCCGCCAAAATTTTGAATTCTGGAAGTGACCCTTCGCCTTCTCACTTCGCCTATATAAAGGAGTGTTGACTTCGGTCATTTTCACACTTGAAAACTTTGTGAGAGAACATTCGGACCCCTGAACTTCCTCTGACATTTTGGACCCTTTCTGCCTACCGCCTGCTCTGACAAGCCGACTGCAAAGGATTTTCAGAACTTCATCAATCGTCACTCGTTCAGGTAACCGTCGGTTCTCTTACTCTTAATTTTCTCTTTACTTTATTCTTTTTTGAAATGGCACCACGGAAGCACACGACACGACCTAGGTTAGTGATCAGCCGGTCACCGGGGACGGCTGAATCTAGGACTAGGAGTGCCGCCTGCCCTTTTCTGGACCCATCTTTGCCCTTTATACAAAGTCCGACTGTATCTGTGTCTATGCAGAGCATGATGGCCAGAACAAAAAAGACTGCCAGGATCTCAAACTCAGGCGACTCCTCCCACAGGGTGCCGGTTAGTGAAACATCTGACCAGGCGCCAGATGTGGAAGTGAAACAAAGCGGCTTGAAAGCCGGCAGTTCTGAGGGAGGAGTCAAAGTGACCCCTTCCCATTTTACAGTTGACAATTCTACATTCTCTCCTTCTCCTTTTAAAGGAGAGGAGGCGGGCCCCTCCGGGAGAGGGGAAGAGTCGTCCTCTTCGGACTCGTTAGAGGACGATTCCGAGTCTAGCTCTTCTGGCCATGCTTCCCTGGACACAGAAGAGAAAAACAGTCACCTACAAGAGGCGAGGCTTTCTCACGCGGTTGAGAAGGGGGACGATTGGGCGGAGCCATCCGCCTCTCACCGAGAGCAAAATACCCCCTACTATTGCACGGTACCTCGGGGCCGGATCACGGCCATGCAAGAGAAAGTGGAGAGCTTTATCGAAAACCACACAATGGGCCCCGACTTTTTAGTGTTCGTGTCGGATCCAGAAGACACAGTCGTATGGCCGGCTGGTACCAGTTATGATGGCGCCTGCTTTGGCTGCTACGAGGCGGCCATCAAGGCTGGGCTGCGCTTCCCACTACATCCAGCTGTTCAGCGGATCTTGGATGGGTATGAGTTGGGGTTATGGCAGTTAGCCCCGAACTCCTGGGTCAACGTACTCGGCTATGTGGCCGGGTGCGTACTGCACGGGGTGGAGCCGAGCTTCGAGGCTTTCGCCCACATGAACTACCTCAGCCGGACCCCTAAGGCAGGCGGTACCGGCTGGTATCAATTGATGAGCCACAGGGGCTACCTCATGACGAGAGGTAAAGCAAACAAATGGAAGGACTGGCGGAGCACCTTCCTCATCATTGAGAGTTCAGACACAGAGCTGAACAAGCGCTTCAACAGGTGGAACTGGAATCCGCCCCTTCTTGCAGGTGGCCGCAGCATGCCGCCTGTTCCCCCAAGGCTAAGAAAGAGATCCTAGATAAAGGACTCTTCAAAGTAGAGTCGAAGGTGAACTCTACTTCAGGGGTACGAGAGCAAGTACCCCTGCACTGCGTCCCGAGCTTCAAATGGCTCTACGACGAGTACTTTATGGCCGCCTGTGGCCTCAGCAGTCGGTGCTCAAGAGGTAGCCGGCCTGTCGAATACTATGCTGTTCCGTGCATTTCTTGTTATGACTTTTATTAACTTTGCTATTTGTTTTTGCAGCGGACGCCATGAGCAAAATTACCGCCTCCTAGACTGCGGCGGCCATGTTGCGGGCCTCCATCATGCAACAGTCTTCAACCGACTCCCCCAACAAGGGGGCACCCTTGGTGGGCTTCGAACCTTTCACCCTCTTTTTGGAGTTGTGTTTATGCATATACTGACTCTTTTCTTCTTTTTTAGACGGGCGCTCCAAGAGCTTCTTCTTCCCAACAGCCGGACCCCAAGGCCCGGAGGACGACTGTTGCGAGCTCTCCTGGTTCTGCCAGGAAACATGCGGCGGCTGAGAAACAGCCGACCACTTCTTCTAAAACTCCAGCTGGGCCACCTAGAAGTATGAAATTGTCCTTGTAAATTTTAGACTTGCTCCCTTCTTTACTAGGTCTAATCCGTTTGTTTATGCTTGATGAAGCCGACCCTCAGGAGCCTGACTTGGTCGAGGTGGCCAAGTCTATGATCAAGGCCGTTCCTCCAGCTGAAAGGGAGGCGGTCAGGGGTGTTGGCACCCTTGACCTAGACGGGATTGCAGGGGTCCTTGCTGAGGTATACTTAGCATATTTTTGAGTATTTGAATTCCAGGACGCCTGTTTTCTTTTTGTTTGAAAACTGACGCCTGTTCCCCTTTTTACTAAGGCCCTGCTCCGAGTGAACGGCCTTCGCAAGCCGCTTGACCGGAAGAACAAAGAGGTAAAGGCTGCAAAAGCTATGGCCGCCTCTGACTGTGATAAGGCAATGTTTCAAATTGCCCAAAATGAAGTTCTGACCATTGATATTCTTTATTATCAGGCGCAGGCTACCGCCGCTATCCGGGCTCAGTTAGAGGCGGCCCAGAAGAGGAATAGCGAGCTGGAGGCGACCATCAACAACCTCAAGGCCGAGCTGAGACCTCTTCGCCAAAAGATGTCCTCATACGAAACCTTGGAGAAATCCTTGGCGAGCGTAAAGGAACGCCTGGTGACCCAGGAGAAGAGTCTTACTCAGGAGCTCTCGGAAAAGGCCGAGCAAGAAAAGAAAGAGCTGGTCCGGGAGATGATGGAAGACTCTGCTCAAATCCAGCGCATGACTTGGGGCCGCCTCTTCCCCAATGCCGACTTTGCCTCATGGGAAAAAACGTACCGCCAGTGTTCTGATAGATATAATCAAGAGATCCTGGCGGCTGCTGAGGAAGAGGCGTTGGAGGAGGAGGAGCAGCCGGTAGTGGCGCTTGTGCCGCTTGGGGGTAATGCATCAAAGAAGGATGCAGCAAAAGCCGAGTCCAGCAAGAAGAGTGCTGACCAGGCGGCAGCTGCTGATATTGAAGATCTGCCCCCTTCTTAAGCTTTATGTCTTCTTCCCACGGCCTGCGTGCCGTTTGTTTGTATTTACCCGGCCAGGGGGCCGGGGCTCTGAATATTTTGCCGGTCTTTAATGACCGGCTTCCTTTTAATGAATATTTTTGTTTTGCTTCAAACTTGTTCAAGTATTGAATATTCTGATATCCAATTGTACACTATACCGACTGTTTTACATGGCCGATAGTTGTAGACAGGTACAGATAGTTAGTCACGCCGCCTATGCCCCTGGACAACTGGTCGTCTGTTTCCAAGCTAGCCAATCAGTCGGCCATTTATCCAATCGGTATTCGAACCATTTCAAAGACTGGATCCCCTTTAGGCAGGCGGTTCTGTCATATAAAATTAACCAAGTAGGAAAGTGGTTTCCTACTTGTCATGTTTTTAGGCTAGAGACTTTAGGCCGTCTAGGCCGACTGTTCCCCGCCATATTTAATCTAGTGTGAGCCGGTGCTGTATGAACACCTTTTTAGTTTCATACTAAATTTTTAAGGAGTGACCAAGTAAACATGATTGTTACCTAGTCGCCAAGTAACTGAGTAGTAGAGGTATCAAGCGGTGGGTACCGGTTGTTCCCCTTTATTCGCCAATGTTTGTTGGCTTTTAACTCATAGGTTTTTAACCTAGCAGGAGTAGTGGTTGAGAGCCCCTGTTTGCTAAAAACAGGCGGACGACTCATACCTTTTAGGCTCCATACTAAGTTTGAGAGAGTGACTATGAGTTAACTTTGGTGTTACTCAGTCGCCGTCATTCCTGCTTGAGTAGTAAAGGTACCAGGCGGCGGAGGCCGGCTGAACCTTTTGATTCGCCAATGTTTGTTGGCTATTAACTCAAGAGGTACCCCCTGCATTTATCCCAAGTAATACAGGCGGTCATCTGACTCAGATGTCAATTGCTACCACTGGTTTGGTTAGTGATAGAGTTATCCTTGTCTCAAAAACGGCTACGTGGTTGCCCTTGGGGACAGTCGTATAGGTGCCGTGTAATTAGTTTATAGAGCAATGTTCCACCCAAAAGGGAGCTGCTCTCTGCGACGAATTTCATCCGGAGGGATGCCGCCGGACGCCTGCTATGATGTTAGGACAGGTCGTATTAGTTTTGAAGATTGGATCAGTTGGCTTGGCGCCTGGTCTGATCATTCGGCCTATGGCCTTGGTTAGTTCTTGGTGAACGTAGGTGCTAAGTAAAAGGAGGGTAGCCGCCTGTTTAGGCACAGGGTCGGCCAGGCCCTGATCATTTTTAGTTAAGTATAAGGGGGGTGGCTGTGTGTTTGGAACCAGTCGGCCCTCTTCTATGGAGAGTAGCCGACTATATGTCCAGACGGCATGCCCCTATGGTGATAGAGTAAAATATTCAATGGAGAGTAGCCGACTGTAAAGGTACAGGCGGCATGCCCCTCTGAAGATAGAGTAAAATACTCAATGGAGAGTAGCCGACTGTAAAGGTACAGACGGCATGCCCCTCTGAAGATAGAGTAAAGTACTCAATGGAGAGTAGCCGACTGTAAATGTATAGGCGGCCTGCCCCTCTTAAGTAAGAATAAAAATTAAACATGGAGAGTAGCCGACTGTTTGTCAGCAGGCATGCCCCTCTTAAGTAAGAATAAAAACTGAGTATGGAGAGTAGCCGACTGTTTGTTAGTAGGCGTGCCCCTCTTAGTACAAAATTGAATATTAAGTATGCAAACTTTTATTAAGTAGCCCTTGACTATTTACATCATTCAAAAGAAATATTTCTTAAGATTATCTACATTCCAAGTTCGAGGCAACGGTTGTCCGTCTGGTGTTCCCAGACGGTAGGTACCATCCCTGACCTCTTCACAGATTCGGTAGGGTCCTTCCCAGTTGGGAGTTAGTTTTCCAGACTCATTAGCCCTACCAACTGCTTCCATTTTTCTAAGTACAAAGTCCCCCACTTTGAGTGGACGCCTGTGTACTTTTTTGTTGTATGATCTAGTCATTCTCAGGCGGTATATTTCATGGCGCAAGACAGGATTGCCCCTCCTTTCAGGAAGTGAGTCTAATGCCAGGCGCATGGCTTCCCAGTTTTCCTCTTCGTCATATAGCATTACTCGAAGAGTCGGCTCGTAGTGTTCTATTGGAAGAACAGCTTCCGCACCATAAGTTAGGAGGAATGGAGTTTCTCCAGTCGCCCCTTTTTCAGTCGTCCTAATGGCCCAGAGAACATGTGGTAATTCATCCGCCCATAGGCCGCCTGCTCGTTCAATCTTTTTCTTGAGACCGTCTGAGATGATTTTATTAAAGGCTTCTACCTGGCCGTTTGCTTGTGGACGGCCGACAGATGCAAAGTAGTGTGCAATTCCTTGGTCACCCAACCAGCTTTTGAGAACAGACGTCTCAAATTGGGGACCATTATCAAAAACCATAGACATGGGAACCCCGAACCGAGTGATGACATTTTTCCAAATGAATGAAATTACATCCTTCGTCTTGATTCCCTTTACAGCCTCCGCCTCTACCCATTTAGTGAAGTAGTCGACGGCAACAAGTATGTACCTCCTTCCGCCTGTAGCAGGCGTATATGGATCCAGAATATCCATGCCCCACTTAGCAAACGGTAGTGGGCTATGAATGGTAGTGAGGTCAGTAGCCGGACGGTGAATTAGTTTGCCAAACCTTTGGCACTTGTCACATTTTTTCACCATCACCATCGCATCTGCTTCTAAAGTAGGCCAAAAGTAGCCCTGCCGCCTTGCCCGTTGAGCAAGCGTCCTACCGCCTATATGGGAAGCACAGTAACCAGAGTGAAGATCGTCCAGTATCTCTCGCCCCTTTTCTGGAGTAACACACTTTAAGAAGGGTTGAAGGTACCCCCTTTTGTGAAGTTCTCCCTTTATTATTTCAAAACTGGTTGCTCGTTTTTTCAGTGCTGCCGCCTGTTGATGATCATCCGGCAGGGTACCATTTGTCAGATATGCCCTGATTGGATCCATCCAGGTTGAGCTTCTGTCTAAGATTCCAATAGATTCTTCCTCAATGCTTCTCCTCTCCATTACTTCCCAAAAAACAGTTCGAGGAGTATCACAGGAGGCGGATGATGCTAATTTTGAAAGTGCATCCGCCTGGTTGTTTTCTGATCTCGGCACTTGGGTCAGATGGAAATCCTCAAGGGAGCCGACTGCTTGTCGGACCGCCTGTAAATACTTGATCATAACCGGATGGGTTGCTTCGTATTCGCCATTGTACTGACTCACTATCAATTGTGAATCGGAACAGGCGTCTATTTTTCTTGCTCCTGCCGCCTTGCACATGCGGATTCCGGCTAGTAAAGCTTCATATTCTGCCTCATTGTTTGAGGCCTGGAAACTGAAGCGTAAAGCATACTCGTACCTGTCGCCCTCTGGCGACTGACATATGACTCCTGCTCCACAACCATATTAAGTAGAGCTTCCATCCACATATACCTTCCAGACTTGGTCTGTAACTTGAGAGTCCGGAGGACGAGTCATCTCAACAATAAAGTCAGCAAAGGCTTGCCCCTTCACTGCTTTTCTAGGCTCGAAAGTACTTCGAGGCTCTGTATTTCTATGGCCCATTTGATCATTCGGCCTAACGACTCCATGATGGTCAGTGGCCGCTTGATAGGTTGGTCTGTATACACGACGACTGCATGTGCAAAAAAGTAGGGCTTCAGTTTTTTAACAGCCATGAAGAGTGCAAGACCAAATTTCTCCACTAAGGGATACCTCAACTCGGCATTTTTCAGTACATGACTGACAAAGTAGACCGGGAGCTGACAGCCGTCTCTTTCAGCAAGGAGAACAGCGCTTAACACATGATCAGAGACGGCCAGGTACATGTAGAGTACTTCTTTGGGAAAAGGGCTGACCAGCCTCGGCAAGGAATGCAAGTGAACTTTCGATTTCTGGAAGGCCGCCTCAGCATCCGGCCCCCATTCAAACCTTGACTTTTTCTTAATTGCCTGGAAAAAGTATAGGCATTTGTCGCCTGATCGGCTTAGAAATCTTCCCAAGGCCGCCAGACAACCTGTTAACTTCTGAACCTCTCGGATGGTACGAGGCGACTGCATGTCAATGACCGCCTGCACCTTCTCGGGGTTCGCCTCTATTCCTCTATGATTGATAAGGAATCCGAGAAATTTCCCAGACTCAACTCCAAAGACACATTTCTTGGGATTGAGCATGACATGGTGCCGCCTGAGTGTGGCGAAAGTTTCTCGGAGGTCCGTCAGATGATCTTTCTGAAGTTTAGACTTGACAATCATATCATCAATATATGCCTCGACATTTCTCCCAATTTGATCAAAGAACACAGTGTTTATCATTCGCTGGAAAGTGGCCGGGGCATTCTTAAGACCAAACGGCATGACCGTGTAACAGTATAACCCCTGATCAGTGACGAAGGTCGTCTTCTCCTGATCTTTCTTCCATAAAGGAATTTGATGGAAACCAGAGTAGGCGTCCATAAAGCTCATCAAAGCATGGCCGGCTGTTGAGTCGACCAGGTTATCAATATTAGGCAGAGGGTAACTGTCTTTGGGGCACGCCTTGTTTAAGTCTATGCAATCTACACACATTCGCCAGGTGTCATTCGACTTTTTAACAAGAACCACATTTGCAACCCAGTCTGGGAAGTAACATTGCCGAATGAACCCTGCATCAAGTAATTTTTTAACTTCGGCGGTTGCCGCCTGACTTCTTTCTTCGCCATGGTTCCGCTTCTTTTGCCGTACCGGCTTCTTTTTCGGATCCACGACCAGTTTATGTACCGCCAGATCAGGACTAATGCCTGGCATTTCATGGACTTCGAATGCAAAGATGTCCTTGTATTCATTCAATAGTTTGTGAAAGTCGTCACCTAGGTCCCTTAGAGAAGTCGTCCCAACCTTGATTGTTCGGCCAGGGCGCGAGTCGTCTAGGATGAGGTCCGTATGCTCACCAGTCGGCTGAGGGCGGAATTCATATGACTGCTCCTCTGCCAATGATTGCTATTGTTTCTCTTTTCTTGCGGCCCCCATCTGGGCAGCCTTTCTTTTCTTGCCGCCTGGTTCTTGAACAGGCGCACTCTCCTTGACATTGTCAAGGTCTATTTTTCCACCACTCGACCCAGTGGCCATAACATTGGGCTTGACATCCGAGAGATAGCACTCTCAGGCCATCCTCTGATCTCCCCTTAGGGACCCGACTGTTCCATTATCCCTCTCAAACTTGAGCAACATAAGAGATGGGATTATAACAACCTTGGAATTATTAAGGGTTGGTCGTCCCAAAATCATGTTGTAGGCCGAGAGTTCTTCTACTACCAGGAACCGGACTACCATGTGTCGTCCTTCCCCTTTTTCGCCCAGGCGGATGGGTAAATCCACTCGTCCCAGTGGGTGGACGACTCCTCCTCCAAACCCTACTAAAGGGTGGGATGCCGGATGTATGCAATCAGTCTGATATTTTAGTTTCGACAGACATTTGCTACTGATGAGATCTGAGGAGCTTCCGGTATCTATGAGGATTCGGCCAACTCTCTGGTTGGCCACTTTACATTCAATAACGATAGGGTCGTCATGCGGCCCTCTTACCCCTCCTAGATCTTCTTCAGTGATGACAATCTCAGGAAATGAATATTTGGAGGGTCGTTCTTGGTGAACGGAATTTACATCTAACCGTCTGATATTGTCTTTGTTGCCCCTAATAGTGGGGCCGCCTCCTGAGAAGCCGCCTGCAATGGTGTGGACGACTGCATCATCTGTATCGGAGCTGTCGGCCTGTTGATTCTTTTTGGTCTACTGCTTTTTTGAGGAAGTGTTCCCCGTAGATTTCTTGACATAAGTGTCAAGATCACCTTGCTCAGCCAGGCGGTCCAGATACCGCATGAGACTGATGCATTCATTGGTGTGATGACCAACATCTTCATGATAATCATAGAATTTTTCTTGGTTCCGATTGTTTGCAGAACCCTTCATGGGGACCGGCTTCTCAATTGAGATCCGTCCCTTGATTTCCTTTAGGATAAATTGGTTATCCTTGTTAAACACATACTTTGGGGAGTATGGTTTGAATTCTTTTTTCTTCTTCTGGGACGGCTGTTTAGAGGAATCAGTTGCCCAGACCTCTTTTCTCTTCTCGTCTTTGTTTGACGACTGCTTCTATCGTCCTTCTCTTTTGTCGGACCTTTTCCCGTCTGACTGTTTTACCGTACTACAAAGATCAGTCGTCTGTATATAGGCTTCCGCTTCAATCAAGGCCTCTTGAAGAGTCGCCACCCTCTTTCGGACCAAATAAAATTTGAAGGTCGACCCGTCTTTGAGACCTCTGAAAAAGTCAGTATAGGCTACTTCATCTGGTAACCCTTGAATCTGTATTCTCATCAGGTTAAACCGCCTGATGTAAGAACGAAGCCCCTCCTTCTCGCCCTGCTGAATTGTTCCTAAATCAAGGGTCGTCTTCTTCGCAGGGATGTTCATGGCGAAGTTGGAGGCGAATAAGTAAGCAAGCGTCTTGAAGTTATTTACACAACCAGTCGGCAGGTTGCCGAACCATTGTTGTGCGATTCCTTTGAGAGTCGCTGGGAAACACTTGCACCAAGTGGGATCATCCAACCCTTGAAGGTACATCAGGTTGGTGAATGCCATCAGATGGTCTTCTGGGTTAGTAGTGCCGTCATAGGCGCCCACTAATACATTTTTCACTTTGGCCGGCTGAGCGGCTTCAGTAATTTCCTTGGAGAAGGCCGACGGCTGTTCACCAAGTCTAAGCAACCGTAGCTGCCAGTCCATAGGTTGGACATTTTTTGCTGCATGTCCACCAAACGGAGGTGGCTGTAAAAAATATTGTTGTTGCGGTACAAACGGTAAGTTTGGTACCGCCTGGTCGCTATGAAAGCCGGACTGACGGGAGGTGTCGCCTGACTGACTCTCATGATACGACTGAGTATGCCTCATCGAGGTATTTCGCAGACTGTCTTGGAAGTTTGAAGTAGAGGCCGACTCTGACAATCGGTCACTCTTCTTCTGCTCTACCAGTAGCCGAGCGTCTGTGTATGTTTTCCTCGACCCGTTCGCCTGAATATGACGAACTGGTTTCCTATTTCCTGGAGTAGGAAAACGGTATTTTGTGAAATCAAGGGCAGGTGGCTCCCACTTCCTAGATTTAGGATGAGGGGTCGCCTCTCGCCCTTGAACTGGTTTCCTCTTCCGTGAAGTGGAGGGTTTCTTAGCCGACTGCTCCTTGTCCAGAGCAGGCGGCTTCTTGTTGATCAACTCTTGAATTTCTCCCTTGAAGTCCCTCATGAAGGTCATGAGTTCGTTCCTTGTGATGGGAGCAGACCCATCAGTCGGCTGTTGCCGAACAGGGGGTGCGCCTGCTGGCTCGCTTCTAGTTTGAAGATGTTCCCGTTCCCTCCTTTCGGTATGACGGGAACGTCGGGCCCTTAGGGTCCCGTCTGAAGCTGTGTGAGCTGCAACTTCAAATTCATTCTCAGTATCGTGGTCCGACTGAACTAGAGGGTCGTCCAGGGGACGTCTCTCTTCAGGAGCCGGTACAAACGTGGATGCCATCTCAGAAGTACTCTCCCCATAGAGGGCGCCAAGATGTTTCGGGGTTTTCTGATGTCCTGCGGGAGAGTTACAATTCCGAGACTGGAACCAGACGCCTGTACCTGCAAAACAAAAGGATGCTCCGGATGATTGGAGATCCGCCTCCGACGGTCAAGTTAGTACTTGATTAAGGAGTAATTAATGCGGAAATTAAAGTGATTGGGTCTCTCTAGGTGAGAGTGTTTAATGTGTGTAATCTGCGTTTTTAGCGTAATCTCCCTTAATGAGGATTAAGGGAGGTATTTATAACCTCGGGAAACGTGTCAATCTAGGTTTAGGTTAACCTTGGACTGATTGGGCTTCCCTCGGAAGTTGGGCCTAGGTGTCCGGTTATCCCAGGTGTCATGGGAAGGACACGTGTCGTGTCGTAATTGGTCCATAGTGGACGGATCATTGCTTGACACGTGGCAGGCTCCTATTGGCCCATGTGACGGACACATGGCGGAACCTGATTGTTCCACTTGTCAGATGGTGATTGGTGGGGAAAAATCCCCTAATCACCTTTGATATCATTAATGATATACCCTATCACACTTCTATATTTTGTCAAAACGTCAAGCAATTTTTCCAAATCATGCCCATGAAGGATAGCATTGACAATAACCGGGTATTCCCCTTCATTTCCAAGGTAAGCATATTTCAAAGAGGGGGGAAGGGGTTTGAGTTATACCTTGGGAGGAGGCTTAGAACTCTCCTCCAATTTCTCCTCTTCTTGTGCTAGCTCTTCATGCTTAGGATCGTTCTCTTCCTCTCTTTTGGCTTCTTCAATAGTCATGACAAACTCCTTTGCCTCGTGAGAGTAGTACTCTTCCTCGCATGTAAGAGCCTCAACTATTGGATCTTGAGGGCTCATCATAACTCTTCCCAAACAATCCAACTTCTCACCTACCACATCAACCCTATAACACTTCTCAACCATGGGGGTCTTGAGTAGCTTAGAGAATTCAAAAACAATCTTTTCATCGGCTACTTCACAAGTAATGGTATTGTTTTTGCAATTAATGACGGCCCCCAATGTCTTCAATGTTTCCCTTCCAAAAATCAAAGTAGTGTTCTCATCCTCCTCCATATCCATTACAACAAAATCACAAGGTACATAGATTTGTCCCACTTGAATGGGGACATCTTCAATTTCTCCACAAGGCAACTTAACCGATCGGTCGGCTAGTTGAATGGTCTTACTTGTGGGTATCATCTCGATATTCAATTGTTGAGCAATGGACAACGGCATTAGGCTAACACTAGCCCCAAGGTCGGCTAGAGCTCCTTTGGGCCCCAAGTTGCCAATCTTGACCGACAATGTGAAACTTCCGGGGTCTCTTTGCTTCTTTGGCATCTTATGTTGAACAAGCGCACTCACTTGATGTGGAAGTGTAATAAATTCATCCTTGAGCTTCCTTTTGTTCGATTGGATATCTTTGAGGAACTTCGCATAAGATGGCATTTGTGTCACCACTTCAAGGAAAGGTAGGTTGATGTGTAACCCTTTCATCACATCAAGAAACTTTGCAAATTTGTCATTCAACCTTCGCTCCGCAACCCTCCCGGGATAAGGTACCGGATTATCATACTTTCTAGTGTCAATGGGGTCCTTACCCTTGGACTTCTTGTCTCCAACTTCTTTCTCAACATTTACCTCCTCATCTCCCTTCTTATCTTCCCCTTCCTTCTCTACCTCCTCACTCCCTTTTGGGCCCTCATAAGAAGCTCCCGATCTCAAGGTGATCGCCTTGCATGTGTCGGGTTGTTTGAGGTTGTGGGATGGTTTTGTGTTTGGTTGTCCGGGTAGTTTAGAAGAAGAGTTTAAGGAAGAATTTATGGCCACTTGAGCTAATTGAGAATCAACCATCTTGTTGTGAGCCTTAAGCTCTTGGATTTGTTGATTCATGGCTTGGAGTTGTTGGAGAATTTGGGTTTGAGTAGAATCGGGTTGAGACACTTGCTCTTGACTCCTTTGAGTTGCTTGATTTTGATTTTGGTATTGGTGTTGGCTATTTTGTTGATGGTTCCTTGGGTAGTTTCCTTTTGAGTTTTAGTTTTGGTATGTAGGAGGGTTGTGGTTTTGGTATTGTGGGTTGGAATTGTATGGTTGTTGAGCTTGTTGGTTCCATTGTTGGGGTTGGTTTGCAAATCCGGGTGGTGGTTGTCTCCAAGCTACTCCTCCACCACTTCCCCTATACCCATCTTGCCTTGTGTTGTAATCCGCGACATGCTCCGGGCTCAAACCTCCACAATAAGATTTATCGTGGTTTGTACCACCACAATTTTGACAAGAGAAAGAGTTAACTTGGGAGGAGCTTGCACCACTATTGATATTTGTATTCAACTTTGCAAGCCCTTTTGTCAACGTCTCAATTTAATGTTGTAATTGATCAACTTTCTCCAACTCATACTTTCCACCCTTTCTAGGTGCATTCCTCCTTATACTTCCCCAAGAATAGTTCTTCACCACCTCTTCAATTGTTGCTTCAACTTGGTTTTGAGGGACTTTGATCAATTGTCCACCCGCCCCCGCGTCCAAGTTGGCTCTAGACATTGGCTCCAATCCATCGTAGAAGAATCTCATGAGTAGGTTTTGATTGTATTCATGGTGAGGACATGCTTGCACCAACTCTTTAAACCTCTCCCAAGCTTCACTAAGGCTTTCCTCCGCCTCTTGTTCAAAAGATGCAATCTTCCTCCTCATATCGGCGGTTTTCTCTTCGGAGATGAACCTTTTCAATAATGCTTGGACAATTTCCCTCCATGTTGTGAGAGAATTAGGCTTGACTTGCTTGATCCACTTCTTTGCTCTCCCCACAAGAGACTGTCGGTATAGGTGCATCCGAATGTATTCTTGAGAAACTTGGTTGGTTTGTATCATGGCACAAAGCTCAAGAAATCTATCAAGATGCTCAATGGGATCTTCACTTGGAGAACCCGAAAATTGCTCCTCTTGTACCATTCTTGTATATTGAGGATGGATGGTGAAGTTAGTTTCCATGGCAGGTAGCAATATCCCACCGGTGAGCTCATAATCCTCCGGATTACCGAACTCACGAAATAAAACGTCCGCTTGTTGCCCAGCCATTTCTTCGCCTTGAGAGTGTGAAGAGCAAGAATCACTCTCACTATCAAAAATAGCTCCAAAACCTCTTCCTTCTTCTTGATAAAGTCTACGGACTTGTCTCAAGGTACGGCCTATTTCGTGATCAATGTAGTGAGAAGGTGGTCCTTGAGATCTCCTTTGCATCCACCAAAGCTAAGCAAACGATTAGAAATGACTAGCACAATCAAATGGACAAAAACAAAAGAAAATAAAATTCTAAAATAACACAAAAGCAAAACAAAATTGACCGTTTCCCCGGCAACGGCGCCAAAATTTGATGAGGAACGAAATGTCGTCGTCAATACACTTTCCTATAAAATTAATCCTAGATTACCTAAATGAGTATAGAGGCAAGCAAGGGTCGAGATCCAAGGAGAAACGGGAGATTGCAACGCTAAGTGCTAACAATAGAGTTTTAAAAGGGGTGTATATGAATAAGAGTGGTGGAAGACAAGACAATAAATAAACTAAGGCTACCAAAATTACTCTAACAATTAACATAGACTAACAAGTTGGAAACTATGATATTAAAAACGCTAGGGGGATCGGGGAACACCAAACTTGGAGATTAAGAGCTAAACACATAGATAATCAAGGATTCGCAACCAAGGGAGCAAGGATCCTACTTAACACAATTCATTCCCATGCAATTGATTAAGCAATGTATAAACCACGATCTATCCTAACATGACCACTCCCGCGCATCAATTAGGACATGTAATAATATAGTCAATGGTGCACATCATCAACCATATAACAATAAGCTCAAGTTCATACAACAAGGGTTTAAATCCCCAAAAATCAAGTATTTAATCAAATAACAACCGAGTCATCCATTCCCCTTCCCCTAGCTAAAAGTCTAGCCTAGGAGAGAGAAACTACTCATATCAACGATACCCAAAATATTGGCCATAATCAAAATCATCAACATAACAATCAAAAATACTTGAAATATGTAAATAAACAAAAATAAAAGGGATTAAGATAGAAAGATCTCACAAAGCTTCAATCTTGTATTGAAATAAGAAAATGGGTCTTTGAATCTTCAATGGTGAACCATCAAAAATCCAATAGATTGCTCCAATATTGATTACAAGGATGATCAAAGCACAAATCTAGATTAAAGATTAAAGTTTGGGTGATAAAAGACTAAGAATCTGAATTTTCTCTCTCTAAAACTTATACAAGCATCAATGGAGGCTATTTTCTCTCTAGAAATGTTCTAAGCATATTACCCTAAGTGGAATAGCTGCCTTCATTCCCTTTTCAAATCAGCTTTTAAGTAAGGAAATAAAAACGGGCTGGGCTGACGGCGTGCGCGCCCGCTACAATTATTTGCGCGCCCGCGCAGGATGATGTGCGCGCCCTCTACTAAAGTGTGCGCGCCCGCGAACTTCCGTGTGCGCGCCCTCTACTAATACATGCGCGCCCTCTACTGAGCGCACTTGGCATCTACAGAAAGTCGCCTTCTTTCTTCAAGAGCTCAAGCTAATATGCGCGCCCTCTCCTGGAATCATCGCGCCCGCGCATGATGAGTATCGCGCCCTCTCCAGGAATTATTGCGCCCGCGCAGGATGAGTAGCGCTTTACATCCTGATTTGTCCTTGAATGCGCGCCTTCTCCCTTGGGTTGCGCGCCAGCGCAGAGCGGGAAAGAGGGGTCTCCTGGGCGCACAGCCTGATTAAAGCTCCTCACTTGATTTGCTATTGAAACCAGCTCTCGAAACTATCCTGAACTTTCTTCTACTTCGCGTATCGATTGGTTTACCTGCAAAACATAGGAAAACACCCAAAAATAGCACGAAAAGGTAAAGTAGAGGGGAAGTACGAGGGAGATAGCATTGTTGTGCAATATATGGAGAAACGCGATAAAATAGGGCTAAACAAGCGATAAATGGAGGGAAATGATAGGAAAAAGGATCCCGATTAGTGGCATAAAAGCCACTTATCACCCCCCCAGGCGGCATGCAACCCGGATGGGAAAATCAGTCAATCAGAAGTTAAAAGTGAAGAGAAAGGGGCAACCGTTACCTTGTTGAAATTGAGCAAAATATACTCAACCGGTAGCCGGATGTGATTGATCTACAAATGCCGGATGGAAGAATTCTTGAGGAAATGAAGTAGCCAGTATCAGAGCTCTCAGAAATTTTTTTGAAATTTTGTAAAGTGTGGAGGAGAGAGGTGATGTCTCCTATTTATAGGAGAGGGGCAGAAGGTGAATCAACACTTTCTGCCTTAAAAATTGAAAAACTCAAAAAAAGGAGGGAAGTAGGCGAACCGTCACCTCCCATTCTTCTGACGCCTGTCACAGGTGACACGGGGCTATGCCACGTCACACCTGTGAGGGGAAAATGTTTAGGGTAAAAATACCCCTAGACACGTGGCCCTATAAAGGCTTGCCACGTGTCAAGCTTGCAACGGTCCGCAAAGGCCCAATCCCTTTACGACACGTGTCCAATGTTCCCTAATTGAGGTACAGTTCTCCCCTACTATAAATAGTAGGGGTAGACCTCATTTATGGGGATTGAGAACAATTCCAACACCAACAAAACACAAAACCCATTGCAAAATGCTCTCTAATCGAGAAGCATTTATTTTTCTTTATACCTCTTTAAGAAAGATTCTAACTTGATCTTCGGAGGCAGAACTCCCACCCCCCCCATCAGGAGTCTCCGTTATTTGTGCAGGTACAGGCGAAGGAAGGAGCATAGTAGGAAATTGTAACTTTCTCGCAAGACACATAAAAAACCCCCAAACAGTGCCGGCAACAAGGTCATTATGTTACACAATGTCCTATTTTTCGTCAACAATTCCCCAATGTTATTCAACCAACTCAGCCATCTAATCCAACTGTTCTAACTCTCCCTCAACCCAACCGCTATGTTGCTAAGGGCTATCAACCACTTCACACTCCTCGTGCCTACACAGTGCACCAATAGCTCCATCTTTTGGCTGGCTTTTAGATAGTGGTGCATCGCATCATGTGACAAATGATATAGAAAATATATCTCTTCATGCTCCTTATAATGGTAGTGATGAGCTCATCATTGGTGACGGCTCCGGTCTCCCAATCGCTAATACTAGTTCCCTTTCTTTTCTCCTTTTTTCTACTAAATTCATCTTACTAATGTTCTACATGTTCCACCTGCTTCAAGAAATATTACCTCTATATCTCAATTTTGTCGTGATAATAATGTATCCATCACTTTCTCATCTAATTCTTTTCTTGTGAAGGATATTCAAACGGGGAACACATTTCTTCAAGGTCCAACTAAGTCAAGAATATATGAATGGCAACCCAGTCCTCACTCCATCAGCCCCATCGTCAACTCTGCCTCCTCATCAACAACTCTAGATTGACATCACCACCTAGGTCATCCCTCTTATTCTATTCTTAAGCAAATTAGTACTATGTTTAATCTCCCTATTCCCAATTCTATTTCTCTTCAATGTAATGCGTGTGATTGCAATAAAAGCCACAAATTGCCATTTTCTCAACCTACTATTACTTCAAATGGTCCATTGGACGTTATTTATAGTGATGTTTGGACCTCTCCTATTCATTCATATGATGGATTTAAGTACTTTGTTATCTTTGTTGATCATTACTCAAAGTATGTATGGCTTTATCCCTTGAAATATAAATCTGAAACTAAAATTGTTTTTATTCGATTCAAGGCTTTGGTTGAAAAGTACTTCAATAGACCCATAATTACACTATATTCTGATAATGGTGGTGAATATAGAAAGCTCACTCCTTTCCTAGAAACCAATGGAGTCACCCACTTGACCTCTCCTCCTCATACCCCTCAACATAATGGATACTCTGAAAGGCGTCATAAAACACATTGTTGAGACGGGTCTCTCTCTCTTATCTCATGCCTCCATGCCCGTCAAGTATTGGCCACTTGCTTTTGCCGCCGCGATTTATTTAATCAACCTCATATATGCCTACACCAACTTTATCTCTCCAATATCCCTTCTATACTATTTTTGGCATATCCACTAATTACCTTAAACTCCAAAGCTTTGGTTGCTTGTGTTACCCTTGGCTTCGTCCATACACATCATATAAACTTGATTTACGGTCAAAACCATGTATCTTTGTTGGATACTCGCCAACGCAAAGTGCATATTATTGCCTTGATGTTAACTCTAACAAAATTTATGTCTCTAGGCATGTGAAGTTTGTTGAGCAAACCTTCCCCTTTTCCGCACATACTACCATGCCGACATCATCTATGAATGCAGACACTTGGTGCCAAATGTCATTACCAATCCTCATCCAATCTCCCTCCTCGTCTGACACTTCTATAGTGACTACCTCACCTTCAAAACAGCCACATTCTCCTATTTCCTCTCCATCTCCCAGTCCTCCTCCACCCCCACCCCCTTCACCTCCTCCTTCTAGCACTATCAACACCCGTTTGAAAAACAACATCACAAAACCAAATCCAAAGTACAATGCTCACACCCTCACTACCAATACATCATTTGAACCAACCACAATCACTCAAGCTTTACAAAGTCCCACATGGAAAAATGCCATGCAAGCCGAATAAGTTGCTCTTCTTCGAAATCATACTTGGGAGCTTGTACCTCCCTCTTCATCTCAAAATCTTGTTGGGTGCAAATGGTTTTTTTCGCACAAAGTACAAACCTGATGGCTCAATTAAACGTCCCAAAGCACGCCTCGTTGCAAAGGGGTTTCATCAACGTCTAGGACTTGATTATTGGGAGACCTTTAGTCCGGTTGTCAAGGCCCCCACAGTACGAGTCATCCTATCTCTTGCTATTTCCCATGGTTGGCCTCTTCGCCAACTTGACATCAATAATGCGTTCCTCCAAGGCACTCTCATGGAGGACGTGTATATGAAACAACCTCCGGGTTTCATTGACAAATCCCAACCCACTCTTGTGTGCAAGCTATGAAAAGCTCTCTATGGTCTCAAACAAGTTCCTAGAGCTTGGTACACTGAACTCAAACACTACCTACCGAGTCTCGGCTTTGTTTACACAATATCTGACTCCTTCCTCTTTATCCTTCGTCAAAATCAACACCTCATTTATCTTCTAGTCTACGTCGATGACATTATTGTCACCGGCTCAGACCCTAGCCTCCTTGATATCTTCATCTCAAAATTTTCCTCACGTTTTGCTTTAAAGGATTTGGGAACTTTATCTTATTTTCTTGGCGTTGAGGTCATTCCTCACCCACAAGGCATCTTCCTAAGTCAACAAAAATACATCCAGGTTGTGCTTGACAAAGCTCATATGACTGAAGCAAAACCTTTGCCCACTCTTATGGCCACTACTGCTCCTTAATACTTGAGTCTGGTTCCCCTCTCTCCAACCCAAAACAATACCGAGGTCTTGTTGGGAGCTTACAATACTTATCACTAACAAGACCTGATATTGCCTTTTGTGTCAACAGGTTATCTCAATATATGCATCGTCCCACGAACAAGCATTGGAATGCTTTAAAACGACTCCTCATATTCCTTGCAGGTTCCTTGAATAGAGGGGTTTTGTTACATCGGAACTCGCCAACATGCTTGCATGCTTTTACCGATGCTGACTGGCAGGAAACAAAGATGACTATATCTCCACTACTGGATAAATAGTCTATCTTAGTCGCAATCCAATCTCATGGAGTTCCACCAAACAACGAACACTAGCTCGCTCTTCTACGGAAGCCAAGTATCGTGCTCTTGCTGCAGCTTCTGCTAAAGTACTTTGGTTATTAATCTTCTTATTGAACTTGGTGTCTCCTCACATACTCAATCTACTATATTTTGTGACAACATGGGTGCTACATATGTTGCGGCAAATCCAAAGTTTCACTCCAAGATGAAGCACCTTGCTCTAGATTACCACTTTGTTCGTGAGAGAATGTGCAAAGTGGCAAGTTACGTGTCTCATACATCTCAACTAAAGAGCAACTTGCTGATACACTAACAAAGCCTCTAGCTCGAGCTCAATTTCAAACATTACTGTCCAAGATATTAAGATATCTTTTAAGTTTGTTAATATTATTATATTCCATAATTATCTCTTCATATTGTTATAGAGAATATAGGCTATGTTGTTATTAGGCTAGTATAGTTTCTGTATAAATATGGATGTAATCTCCTTTGTGAATTGTCAATCAAATCATTCTTCCTATATTTCTTCTATAATAATCCAAAAATATTACGCATCCATTCAAACACTGAATGCAACTCTGAAGTCTGAAATATTAAACCTGAAAACTCAAATATTGATCAAAATTCACTCCAGTAACAAGCCATGTATCGTAAATACCACTTCTAAGACAAACTGTGTAATCAATCCTCGCCAACTTTCTTCAAGCTTGCCATGTACGTTAAATAAATCGTCCACAGGTAGGCGAAAGAACTATTTACCAATGGCTGCAAGCAAACAGGGTAAAAATGCAACGTATATTAGACGTGTAGACAAATAAAAGCTTTTTACATAAAATTCACCATGCATAAAATTCATCTGACTCCGTAACTATTGCACCTAAATTCAAACTAAACAGCCACATAGACCATTGCATTGTTCATTTCATATATTTGACAGATATCTGTCCTAAATGATAGAAAAAAGGGTTGAAAGTTGTAAAGGGTACCTGCAGATGGACAGGTATGAATTTAAATGTAAGAAAATCACACAATGGCCAATACATAAGACCCTTCATCAAAGTTGGGAGAAGGTCTCTCTTCAGTCTTGCAAAAATCACTTCTCTAGTTTCACCTGAAATTATAACATAATACCAGTCATGCATAAGAAAAGGATTACAAGAGCAACGAAAATTTGTTGGGTCATAATGGAGTGAGAAGCGAAGAAAATGAAAACTTGTATATTTTGTTCATCCATGAGTGACTTTGGGAACATTAACAAACCATTCAATAAATATGAGTTTAATTGAAAGGGTTTAGATGAGGAGCCTCTTCAAGCTAAAACTATGACACAAGGACTGAAGTTAGAAGAAAGGAGCCTCTCCTGAGCACAAGGAACGGCATAATGGTCTCTGTAGGAAAAGAAGTACAGAAAAATCGGGCTACCAAATCTCATCTACAGATTAACCATTTTACAATGGCTTTCAGAGGATGTCAAGGACTCTACCTTGAAGAGCTGCATTATAGGAGAAGAAAATGCTGTTCATAATAGGTCCATAAATAGCTTGTCCCATAAATATCTTTTTCAATGTAGTAAATACATCTTGTCCAGGCAAAATCCTTGAGAGAAAATTGAACCATAGATGTTGAGATGGTCCCATAATTATCAATCCATATCCAGCTATACGCAACGTCCGGAGTAAGTCAAATGACCCAGATGGTGGCAATGTAATGATCTAGCAAAATTAAAAGCATGAATCAGTTGAACTAAATGACAATTGCTAACAATTCTGAAAGATAAATAGCAGAGCTACGAAACCCAAGCTAATGCTAAAAAGAAGTAAAGATAACACATTCAACTCAAGTTATAATGAACTCAAATTACTAAACTTTCATATTATAGAACAAGCAACAGGACAAGATGTTATCCAAGCAGAAGCAAGAGGACAAGATGTTTTCCAAGTTAGGTGTTGGAGTGTTATGGAAAAAGAGACTTGGAGCTATGAATCTACTATTATGGTACACAGAAAAAGAGACAGGATTTTTATACCACAATGATGATGCGTAGGTTTCTTGCTTAGTTTTGGTTCTTTTTAATTTGTTTTGTGGCCTTCTAGTTCAATAAACAAATGTGTGCATGCTTGAGTGATAGTTAAGAGGAATGCACGTTTATTCTCGAATTCCTTATTCTTTTGACGCATTTTCCCTTGTTCTTTCACCCATGCTTTGTTTGGTTGTTTATGTGTAGGTTTGGAGGTTTTTCCATGGTGATTTGTTCAAATAAATTTCAAGGAAGGAAGCTTGTAGAAGCATTGAAGAAAGGAAGGGTGAAGGGAGAAAGAAGCTATGCCGTGTATATGCCATGCAAGGGCCGTGGTCATGGCCTTGTGCAAGTTTAAGGAGGTTTGCCACTGTGTAGGGCAAACAAGGGCAGCGTGGGCGCGGCCTCATAGGTGCCACGGCCCCAACATTGACAATGCACCAAGGCAACAAGCATCCAACCTCCTAGCTTCCCCGCACAAAGCGCAAGCATATCGAACAGCAGCCTTTGCAGCCGCAGCTCCAAGGAAGCTTTGCACATCCTAGCACCCTCTATATTACCCCCTTTCCATGCTCAAAGCAAGCCCCAGAGCAGCGAAATCGCAGCAGCTCCAATCCTAGCAGTCCCAAGTTTCAAGCCCTCACAAATTCACAATGGACAACAAAAGGCGGCAGCATTGCAGCAATTTGTAGCACCTTTTGGCAGCCTAACCATCACCAAAAAAAAAGCCCTCACCTAATGCTCCCATGTGCAGCCAACAACCTCCACAAAGTAGCAGCAAGATAGCAGCACTGCAGCAACATAGCGTGACAGCAGCGCGGTTGAGCTGCACCTGGACGAACCCAGGTGGCCACGCTCATGTCCGCAGGCCTGCCCACGGCTAGCTGCTTGTTGCCTGTTTTTTTATTTTTTTTATTCCCTTCTTATAAATTTCCACATTCTGATTAGATAATAAATCTGTATTGATCATCAGAATAGTCTTTCTTTACGCCCTCTCACCTCCTGGTTAGCCTAAGAACATTATTTGACGATGGAAACAACTACAACAGTCACTCTTAACATTGAAATGCTCAATTTAATATGATCAACACCAGGAATTCCTCAAAATTGTAAAATGCAAGAGCTCCAAACCAGTGTAAACACATGGTCGTGTGATTCACCCCAATATTGTCAACACAAAGACAAACAGTACAGGTTTAATTTTCTCAAAATCACTAGAACAATGCGAGGTTAATAAATCACTTAACTTACTCATGATTGCAAGCCTTCAATAAAATTTAAAAAGGAAATCTGCTTCCAATGAAATGTTGTTCAATTGCATACTCTCTCTTGGCATAGTGGCTTACTAATAATTATAGTTAGGCATATCTGTATTCATCTTTTCCATTTTGATTAGTTTTTATAAGTTTTAACACTTTGAATTATGCTAGTTTTAACAAACACCCTTTACTCTCTTGCCCACAAAAAGTAAAAAAAAAAAAATAACAAAAAAACAAAACACAACACTGCAACAATAATAAAAAAAAATATAAACAATAATTGCAAAATGAAAATGTAATTACACTACAAACTAAGAATTACCTGAGAGGTAAAATCAGCAGCAGCAAAAATAAGGGAAGAAGAGAAGGCCTTGGTGATATACGGACGAGTTTCAAGCATACTCAAATACCATTGTAGAAAACCACCATACTTGGACCCAGATGTATATGATGATGAAGAAGAAAAGGTTCTATAAGAATGCGGAAAGTATACGCCAGAAGTAGGCAATTTAGAATTACTGGTGAGTTTTCCGACAAAATGTGAGGCGTTTCTGGTGGTATTGGCGGTGGTGGGATACTAATAATGAAATTTCGTGACCAAATTTAGAGAATTGCAGCATTTGCAGGGTGCATCCCCTTCTAATTGTTCTTCCAATAGAAATTACCATTTTTATGGATTTTCTGGAATTTTAAGATGTAATTAAGCTCATGGAGAGAACCGGCAAATCTAATACTACAAAGGGGTGCATTTGTGGCAAATAAGCCCCAAGACTTAAGTCTCATGTGTAAATTAACCTCCTTATTATTAATTGTTGTAAATTAAACTTATATATTTTGCAATATGTGCAATCAATATCTATAGACGTTTTTCCGACCACATCCAATCTGTAATTTTTAATTCAACCGAATTACAACTATATATTTACCACTATTTAATACAACTCTTATACATTTGAACTACGAAGAATTTATATACTTAGTACATACATGTAAACTTCATTATAAATAAAACATCATTGAATACAAAACAATTTATACTGGCATCAAATAAAATTTTGCAAGAGTAGCCACGCAGCAGTCGCAGTACTGTTATAGTCTAAGATCTTCATCCTCTTAATTTGTGTAAGATGAATACCTCATAATTACATTAACACAACTGAGTTTTTTCCCCTCTTCTTTAATCTCTCTGTCTACTACTTAATTATTCTTCTATTAAACATTAATTTGAGCTTGTTTGAATGGTGGAAGATGGAGAAGTAATTTTTTTTATGAATTGAGACAGAGATGGTGAGATAAGAGAGAAAATGGTGTGAGATTGAGAAGACCATATGGTTGATGGAATATTATATTTTAAAGATGGATTATTTTTAGTAGCATACAGTAATATTAAATAGTTCCCGAGCCATGCTCAGTTTTTAAAATTAATGATAATTGAAATTTAAATATATTATCTAAAAAATGTAATTCAAAAATCCATTTTAACAATAAATAATTAAATGATAAAGTTCTTAGCAGATTAATACTTCTACAAAAATCTTAAAAAAATAAATAAATAAAGTAGAGTTAGGCCCTGTTCTTTTGAGCTTCTGGGCAGAGCAGAGTAGAGCAAGGATTAGCAAAGCAAATTTATTGCTAATTAAAATGATGGTTGTTTCCCCTCAAAAAACAAGTCTACTTTGATATGCAGAGACATAATAATCTATTTGTGTATTATTTATTTATTGCTAATTAAAATGATGGTTGTTTTCTGGTGGAATTTGTTCATTTAGATTAGATAACTGCTACCAGTAATTGAATTGCACAATTTTCAAAGTAGTGGGTTTAATTTGCTGCAAATAATAGTAAGGTGACTAATTTGCACATAGTACTTAAGTCTTGGGACTCATTTGCCACATATTCCATTATTGGCTTGATACACAAAGGGGAGTTTTTTCCCAAATCATATAAAAAATAGTTGATTATTGATTAGGGGATTTTTATCCACCAATCACCGTCTGACAAGTGGACCAACCAGGTTCCGCCACGTGTCCTTCACGAAGGCCAACAGGAGCCTGCCACGTGTCAATCACAGATACGTCCTCTACGGACCAATTTAGACACGCCACGTGTCCACCCATGCCAAATGGGAAAACCGGCCATCAAGGCCCAATTCAGTCTAGAGGCCCGATCAGCCCTAGGTTTACCTTAAACCTAGAGAGTGACACGCTTCTCAAGGCTATAAATACTCAATTAATCCTCATTAGTTGGGTAATCGAATAATCAAGAAATCAAGCAGAGAAGAACAGAGTTATTAACAACCGGCTAATCTCGCTAACGACGCAGATTGCCAACACTAAGCACTCTCACCTAGAGAGATCTCATTACTTTAATTTCTGTATTAATTACTCCTTAATCAGGTACTAACTTGACCGTTGGAGGCGGAGCTCTCAGGAGTCTCCGTTATTTTGCAGGTACAGGCGTCCGGTTCCAGTCTCGGAATTGTAACTCTCCCGCAGGACATCAGAAAACCCCGAAACAATTATAGTTAATAAAATAAATAAATCCAATTTCATTTACAATTAAATAATCAATTGGCACATAGATAAAATTAACAAATGAGATTTGGGATTTTAACTGGAATGAAAAAATAATATATTTTTCCGATTTTTTTTTAATTGCATCAGTTGTGTAATTGTGGACTTTTAAGTAATTTTTGGAACAACGAGATAGAGAGAAAAAATGAAGAGGATCGATATGATAGGACTATAGGAGAGAGATAGAGAGAAAAAATAAAGAGGGGTCATGTGATAGGAGAGAGATTGAAAATTTATTAACTAAAAGAAAAGGTGATGCTCTTAGTGAAACTTCCATTTTTATAAAGTGATGCATCTAACTAGAAACAAAGAAAGTTTTTTTTTTTTTAATATATATATATTAAATTTTTTATCTATATACTAAATACTAATGAATAAAAAAATACAAGTTATTTTATAATAAAAATTCAAGTAATAAACAACGAATAAAATCATAAACTTTATCATATTAATACATAAAATCTTTGATTTACAAAAATGTAAGCAATTAAACAGTGCAACACACAGATTTAAATCTAGTTTATCAATAACTTTATACTAAAGGCAAATTTTACGATGTCATTAAATTTTTTCCAACAAATGTGTTTTTATTTTCTATATACCCCCTCCGTAATTCTATTAAAAAAAAATACTCCCTCCTTATTTTATTACTTGCCCCATTTCTCAATGTAGGAGTTTCAAGAGAAATAGTAGAAAATAATAAAATATGAGGGAAGTGAGGTTGAATGACGTATAAAAAATCTAGAAAAAGCGAAAATGAGTATAAGCGGGGAGGAGAGAGAATAAGAAATATGTTAACATATGATATGAGGGGACCACTAGTGGGGTGAAAAATAGTAAAATATTGTTAAAAGTTTCCAAAAAAAGAAAATAGAGTAAGTAATAAGATACGGCCGCAAATGAAAAGCAGAGCAAGTAATTAATTACGGAGGGAGTATCTTTTTAAAATTATTTTCCCCGAGTTTTAAGAGCGTCACTTGAGAAATTAGTTAATTTTAGCCAACAAAAAAAATTGCATTTTCCTTTAAAATTAAATAATTCAATTGTCACAAAATAAAATTAACAAACGAGATTTGTGTTTTAGCTTAATAAAAAAACAAAATATTTTTCTAGTTTTTTTAGTTGCATCAACTTTGTTATTGTTGACTTTTAGGTAATTTTCGGAATAGAGAGATAGTGAGAGAAAAAAAAAAGGCTTATGTAATATGAGAGGGATAGAGAATTTATTAATTGAAAGAAAAAGTGATACATCCTATTGAAACTTCTATTTTTAGAAAGTGATACATCTAATTAAAAACAGATGAAGTATTATTTTTTTTATATTAAAATTTTTATCTATATAATAATGAATAAAAAAATATACAATTTATTTTATAATAAAAATTCAAGTAATAAATAGCGAATAAAATCATTAACTTTATCATATACTCCGTCCTTGTTTAAATAAATGAAATGTTTTCCTTTTTCCGGTCGTGTTTAAATAAATGAAACATTTCTTTTTTAGTAACTTCTCTCTAATTTTTAATCATATTCTCTCTACTTTTTTTTATAACATTGTAGGGAATTTTTCTAACTCAACCTTTTGAGCTCCACTGTGATCAATGCTTTTAAGCATGGTGGCGTCCAAAGGGAAAGAAGCTAGAGATAAAAGAGCCGCCAACAAGTTTTAGGAACTTGTAAACCGTTCACGGGTGTGAAGGTTACACCCCATTCACGATCACGGAGATAGCTAACTCCATTGTGGTCCGGAACCATGACTGGACATTCGGGGATGATGGTACGAATCCAACCTAAAAGAGATTGAACCCGCCTTAAATCAACCTCTACTTAATTCTTATGATATTCATGTGCGCTTTCCGATCAACATACATACATCAAGTTAGCTCTAAACCTGTTTAATCTACGTTGGTTGATTATTAATGCACAATCAAATCTATTATTCGTGATCACTTGAATTAAAATCATATTAGCCTAAATCAAGTTATTAATTATATTATTAGGCGTGATTTCAAATACCAATTCCCTTTAAACTTGCAAGAAAGGACATGATCAAGCAATAATAATAATCATGAATAATCAAGCAATGTAATAATTAATGGACACAACAGATCATCATCATAATCAAAATCATCAAAACATCATTAAAACATAATTAGCAACATCCTAGGCATGGTACTAAACGGATTAATAACTGGTGAATCACATTTATATAGGATTTATAGGAACGTTTATGCTAGTTTTGTAGTTGCTTTTAAGGTCTCTTAGTTGCTTTTTATGTTGTAAATGCAAAAGTTGTTTGTTTTGTACTATATTACACTCCGTTTGTGTTTTTTCTTAATGTTCCAGTTGATTTCATAGTCATTTAGACGCTTTCAAAGTGTTTGGAGTTGATTCAGATGATATTTGGATGGAAGTCGATGAATTGAGTTTATTAATCGAAGATCCCATTTACGTGGATGTTGATTTTGATTATTATGTGCATGGAAAATGGGAAAATGAACGTAGCATTCACAAGGGTCACTATGTGCCTTTTTGAATTGAATTTGATTTGAAACGAAGTTAAACGATGATGAACGATATGTCTAAACTAACCTTTGTTCACTCTTTTGATCATAACTTGAGTTTTACAGATCTGATGAAGTGATTCAAGTTGCATTAGAAACTAGACTTGAAGATCTTTCCAAAGGTAAGTCACACGCCTATATACAACTTAGGAATCAGAATTTACAAGCCTGTGAAGTTGATGCTATGCCCAGTAGCGAGGGAGCGAGAGCTCGCGAGCTAACTCGCATATGCCGAAAGTAACAGCAGCCCTGAGCGAGAGCTCACTCGCCATCAAGCTATAGCTCGCCCCTACACTCCTTCACGCAAGCACTGAGCGATAGCTTATATATGCAGTGATGCCTTATTGAAGTCCAACGTGCCAACATATACGCACCATCATGGCTACTCGTTAAGAAAGGCTTGGTTCTTGGGTCAGTTGGCCGTCTTCATCGAGCATCTTCGTGCCACATCATCTTCTATCATCCAATCGTTTGACAACTTGTGTAATTTATATTTTCTCATTTCTTTTCTTTATTTATTTTTAGATTAGAATTTTTGAAATTATAAATACTCAAGGAGATTTTTTTTCTCCTTACGCTTTTTACTATTGTTTTACGTTCGTTTTAGTTTTCCTCTAGCCATAGTCTCTCTTGGAAAATTCCATGGATTCCTCCATGGATTACTCTTAAATTTGTTACATTAATTCATTAAGGTATTTTATTTCTTTCATTTAATTATTTCTTTCATTTAATTATGCTTTCATTATTAGATTTAGTTTTAATTATTTATTTCATCTTTAAGTAGTTTATTTCTAGGGTTTAGGAATCCATAATTATACTATAAATCTTGATTAATGTTATTGATATTTTGATTATTGATTTCTCTAATTGATAGAGTTTTATTGTTAATCTTGCAATCTGATCAATTGTTTGATTAATTATTATTAATAAGAGTTTGAATCACAAGATCTTACTTTTAGAGGCTTACCTACAATTGGCAATTCTGATTATATTAGCGACCGTACTATATATGTTGAATTGAGAGTGTTAAGACCCAACCGTAGGCTTAGCAATTGCTCTAGATACTTGATTATTTGAATTATTAATGATATTTTGATTGATTTGGAACTATAAATATGCTGAACCACAACCCTAGGCATTTTTATTATTTTTATTCATATATTTATTTAGATTACCTTTCTATCTCGATCACGTGACATAATTTAGTTTCTCCAATCCTTAGAAGTTAGATTGAATAACCATCTCAATGTGGATTCGACCTTACTTACCCTACTACATTGCTAGTTGGTTTTGTTAAGAATTTATTTTTGACAGGTGTACGACAACCTATCTATAACAAACCCTAGCATGTCACTAATAATATAGATCAAAGATATAGCCTAAACATGATACTAGGAACCAACATGATATTAAAAAAATTAATTAACACCCTAAATATGATACTAGGAATCAAAATCAACACCCTAACATGACACTAGGAATTAAAATCAACATCCTAACATGATACTAGGAATTAAAAATAATATTCTAAGCATGATTTCTACATTAAAAGAACGATTAAGTAATCGAATTACTTACTTTGATGCCTCGTATCTTTTTCTATCAAAACAATACACACGTTAGTAACTTCAAGAAAGAAATAAATCAAATAAGAATTGAAATATAGATTTGGGACCAAACTCTCAGAACTATTAACCTTTCACGTCGAGGTCGAAGGCAAATTTGGGATTGGCTAGGAGTATTCAAAGTTCGTGAAGGAGGTATGGTGTGTAATTGGGGAAAAGTATCAAGGATGTATTAAGGCATGTTTAGGATGTGTTTAGGCTGTGTTTAGGCTAAGGCTTGAAAAGAATCAAGAGAGAGAAAGTATTAGAGAGGGGATTAGATAATGATTGTTGGTGATTGAAAACGGGGTGATACGACCTCTATTTATAAGAAAAAAGAGGGTCGAGGGATCAGAAAAGAGTCAAAATCCGAATCAAAGTAAAATAGTTCCATCGCAGCGATGGTTTTGGAAAGATTGAATTTGTACATAATTCGATTTCCAATCGGATTCAGTTAATCAAATTTTTGTACGTATTCTAATTTGAACGGGATTAGGATCATTGAAAAATAGATGTTTTACCCAAAGTAAAATCCTTAAATCTTTATTTTTTCGAAAACAGGTTAAATTAGAACCTTCCAGAGGATTCTAGAAGCTCACAATAAATCCTAATGGATTTAGGATCGAAAACAACCTTTTAGATGATTCTAGAATCTTTTAGTAAATCCTAATTGGTTTAAGAATGAGGTTAAGGTTAATGGACCTTCCACATGATCATTGGGTCGCTAGTAAGGCTTGGTTCAGGCTCAGTTTAGTATTTTGGCCATAACTTCTTTGTTATATTTCGGATTTGGGTTTATAATATATCGTTGGAAAGCTCTTTTCAAGCCCCATAAAACTATATAATAATTGGACCAGAATCATGGACCAAAATAGACTGTTTTGGATGTTTTATAAAGAGGAAACGAAATGAATGATTTTGGCTTAAAACATTTTAGGAAAGGTTAGAAATGGTTAAGGCTTAAGGGGAATTCACGAGACTCTTCAAATCTTCACCTAACTTGAAAATCAAAGACATAAAAGGTACTCATCACTTGGTTTGGTTTTCAGGGAGACACAATTAGGCGTCTACAAACATCCTACTAACTAATGGTCCCCACAAAACCTTACTCTCTTCGCTCTCCTCAATTTATACTCCCACTACCTATTATTTTAATTAATTTAACTCGTATTCTTAAAACTCCATGAAAGTCAAAACGTTTCATTTATTTAAACACCGTGGAAGTAAATACATAAAATCTTTGATTTAAAAAAATACAAGCAAACAGTTCAACGCATCAATAACTTTATACTAAAGGTGAATTTTACGATGACATTAAAATTTTTCCATTAAATCTATTTTTTTTTCAATATACTCCCTCCATATCTTATTACTTGCTCCATTTTTCCATGCGATAGTTTTAAGAGTAATAGTAGAATGTAATAAAATATGATGGAATTTGTGAAGAGGGTAGCCCGTCGTTGGGGATCCCAATTCCTCTATGTCTCTGGCCTTTTAAAAGCCTAGGACTTTACACTTTTTAGAGTGTGTTTAGGATTTGAATTCCTTACTATTTGGGGGACCTTGAATTAGAATTGAGTATTGAATGGAATGGTGTCCTTCGAACAAGTGTATTATTCCAATAGAGGGATTGGAACTAATTAAGAAAGCTAATTATTTAGTGACGTCAAGTGATTGGAATGCCTAGTTAGAGGCCGCTTCCGATCAATAATATTAATGTATAATTTATATTACAGCTTGCTCTTGACTGAACCCTTCGGGTCACACCCAATCGTGTAATCGAACCAAGGCGACAAATTAATCCGGAGGATTAAATAAGTCGATAGAGATTTTACGAACTAAGACATCGGGTTCCGGGCTTAGAGCATTAAATCCAAGCGTCGAACATCGAGTCATTTCAAGGAATCCACGAGACGAGAAAATAAGTCAAAAGACAAGTCATCAGACCTAGCCTCGGATTGGCCTAGCCAACCGAGGACTAGGCCACATTAGCTACATGGCTGCTAGCCATGGACTAGCCTTAGCAGCAAGCCCAACAGCCATGCATGTGCGCTGGCCGGGCATGGTGGCCAAGCTAGCTAGCTAGCAGCACAAAGACACTCAAGCATGGCTGTTCTGGGTGAGCTAGCAGCGCTAGCATCAGCCCGTAAGCAAGCGAGCAAGCCGATGCTAGCAGCGGTAGCATAAACCCGTAAGCACGTGAGCAGGCCTAGCTGAAGCCCTCTAGCTCTCGTGGACTTGCGGCATGGTAGCCGGCCCAGCTGAGGGAAAGGCTGGCAGCTAGGCGAGCCTTGAGGCCTAAGGCATGTGGCAAGTCTTCTCTTGGTTGACTATGGTGAGTTGGATTTTGCTTGCTCTCCAAGGGAAGGGGTTGTGGTCCTTACCTAACCCCTCCCTTGCATTGCCATTTGTCATTTGTTTATTAAATTAATTCATTAATTTTTCTCATTTCAACAACTCTCCCACATGGAAAGTTGATGGAAACTTTAGGGAGCATTTCCCTATAAATACCCACCTTGGGTGATGGGATTTCTCACTTAAGTTAAACTCAATAAGGTATTTCCCTAAAGTGAGAAAGCCTTTAAGTTTGTAATACTCTAGTTTTATTTGGTCTAGCCCTGTTTAAGCTATGGGGTAGGGGCCGGTTCGGGCACGAGAGTGTGAGACATTAGAGGGCTTGCACTTGTAAGTCTCTAGGTTTTCTAGGTCCGATCTCGTGACACGAGCGAAGCACACGTCAAGGGTGAGCTGCTCTTATCCTTACTTTATCTCTCTTCCTTTTATGTGTTTATACTTTCATTAACTGCATGTTATGTTGTAATTATTATGCATGCGATACTTTTGCGGGTTTTGTTCGCGCGGTGTCAGACACTGCAAAATCCAACAGCGGTATAAGAGCCTCTTGCATTTAATTTTTGCAACTAAAAATTAATTAAGGTGATTTAAAATAGATTTAAATATCTGGATTAGCAACCTAATTAGATTAGGACCTCGGTTTTAATTGGATTAAAATCGTATTATTGTTAGTTTATGACTACAAACCCAGATTTTGACTCAGGAATAGTGAATTTGGGTTGAATCGATGTTCTAAATAAACCTTTCACACATCGTGTTTAAAAAATGGCTTCTGGAGGCTAAAATCTGCCCATAAAGTGGTTTTTCGAGTGGTTTATCATTTGGAACGAAAAAATTTAAATATTTAAACCTTGATTGATTATGGCATGCAGTTGTTGGATTATGTGTTTGATTATACCATTAATCTTCTGCAATTTTACTCCTTATTAAGCATGTTTATGTTGTAAATTGGTTGCTTAATTTGGATAGCTCTTAATTTCACATTAACTTGGAATTTCTCATTCTTGCAAACAAATTGCTTGGAGTGTGTAAGTTTTTGGTGAATATGATTTTGAAGCCCTTAAAAGAGTTAAAGATTCATCTTTAATGGTTTAAATGGTTGAATCTTAACTTGCTAAATTCCATAATGAACAAATTTTGGTTTTAATCATGTTGGAAGTTGATTAAAATCTTAAACGTTTATATTTGTTCTTAAAATATTATTCTTCTTATTGGAAGGTTGTAATATTCAAAAATGCATGAGTAAATGTTGGATAAATTATTTCATTGGATGATTGATTATTTATTCAACTAATTTTGTCAAATTTCATTATTAATTTATGTTGGTTAAATTAATTATGAGACTAGCCCTCAATTTTTGTTGCATCAAGTTGAGCCAAAAAATTTAAAAGAATGGTTTCTGAATTGATTTTGGTTTATGCTCTAAAATTGAATTTAATTAAGTTAGACTTGTTTTAATTTCAATATTGCTCAAATATTAGTTCTAAAATCCAATTCAGAATTAATTAGAGTCACACAAAAATCGGAATAAAATCCCGAAGCATGAGCACAAAAATCGAAGCTTTAAGCTTCGAGCATCAAGCTCGGCTAGCATGGGTTACTGGCACAGTCTAACATGTTGCTGCCGAGGCTAGGTGCGTGCGAGTGTATGCGTGAGAGTGTGGCGACAAGCATGTTAGGTGTGGGGAGGGCTAGCATAGGCTGTGTGCGTGCATGCTAGTGGTGGGCAGCAACCAGCTCACGCGAAAAAATTGTTGGGCTTGCCTTAGCAGTGCCTAGCAGTGTGGTGGGCATGAGCTACTCCCCACCCAGCACCAAGCGCAAGACTAAGGTTGTGGAGCAGCACCATGGTGCCAGCGCTAGCACGCGCCAATGGCTGGGCAGCCGCAAGGCAGGCACCTGCCTTGGTGCACTGCTAGGGCCGTGCAGCCAACGCTAGCCATGGTGCCTAGAAGCCCCTAGCCATTGGCTTGGGAGCTAGGCACTTGGCTCGTTTTTGCGTTTTACGTTTTTTGTTTAAAACGAGGCTAGGCCTCGGTTTTTCACGCACTTGCAAAATTTTGACAAAATTTTATTTTGATCCGCATAATTAATTTTAATTGGATTAACTTTAATTAATTTTGATGTGGAATTTAGTAGAAGCTTTATTAATCGTTTTGAGCTTAATTAAGCCTTTATTGTGCTTTTGAAATTGAGTTTGTTCACATAATCAGATAAACACTTAACAAGGTTTAATTAGGCTTGTTAATTGGATTAACTACCTAAGTTAGTAACTAGTACGCGCTCGTTTGATATAATGTTTTTGTATAGTTGCTTGAAATATTTGTAAATATGCATGGGCCATTTACTTTAGAAGTGATTGGATTGAAAGAAATATTATAAATGTTCTTATGAAAGTTTTACAAAAGGCAACTAGTATGGCCCGACTAGGATAGTAAATACAGACTGCGTTTCGTTTCGTATTTTTGTAAATTTAAATACGGACTGCGTGCCGTTAAATATTTTTGTACTAAAATTATTTAGATTAGTCCTAGTTTTTCTAGTAGTTTCATAATTGGTGGTGATGTCTCAAAGACGGCGTTTCTAAGAAGACAAAGCCAAGAAGTTGCAATGAAGGCCTTTGAAGATTGGATGCTTCAAGTTTCAAGGGCTCGTGCTAGTTTGCCAATGCATTGATCCGGAATTGGACCTTGTTCAAAACGAAGTACAACCTAACGAGCCTAATGGTTCAAAGGGTCAAACTACACGGTCCATGGTACTAAAATTTCAAGTTCCATTGGTTCACGGTTAGTTCATTCATGGGTCCAAGTTAAACAAAGTGCCACGCATAGGCTTTAATATTGCTTCGTCGTTATACAAGTCATGCTTGACTTGGAATGATGATTAGGCGTGGAGTATGCTTGCTTGGATGCCTTGGATTCTTTCCTTACTTTGGGGAAAGAATCTTCTTGGATACATGCTGTTTAGAAGGCAGCCAAGACAAGAGAATCAAGGGGAGGATACATTCGATTTTATGAGCATTTAAAGGGGGAGTTAAACACCTCTTTGGACGCCGCTTTGGGAGTGTAACTTCCTTAACTTAATTACATGTTATTACTACTTATTTTTATGTTTAATTTAAGTTTATTAGTATTTAAATAGCTAAGTTAAAAGTTGTAATAAAAGGGTGTAACCGCAAGCGCTGAACTGGGAAAGCAGGGGAACAAGCAGGGGAACAAGCCTATTCAATGCATTTGCAGCGGTTCTCCTTAAAAACTGCTGCCTATTAATTGCAGCAAACGTTCAGTTTTTGCAGCTGGTTGAAAACCTTTAATGTGCAACAGCTTTCAAGGGATCATTACTCGTGGAGGGTTGTTCATTTTGACGGTTTTTGGTGTGCTCCTTAGTTAGTTTAATTAATTTAGACTACTTAGCTTATTATTGTAAGTAGCTTCCTAAGCCTATAAAAGGAAGTTTTATTCTAGTTGTAATAATTCAACTTTTAATAAAATCTACAACAATTTGAGATATACTTTGAGTATTTTCTTTATTTTAACTTGTGGACTCAAGTTAGCTTGAACTCGTGGACTCGGGTTTGTTTGTTTCACTCGGAGTGTTCGGGGTGAAATTATTTTCCGTGTCTAGTATAGTGAGTGCTCAACTCTAGCCATACCTAAATAACCTAGTTTATTCACGTAAGCTAGGAACTACTTAATACTAAACCGAAACACATATCCAAACACCAAACCACCTTAACCCCTAGCCTAAACACTTGATCCTAACCAAAAACCACCTAACCTAGACTTAGTTTCCGCATCATGCATCTTTATTTATGCCTTATATATTTTGCTAATATATAATTGTGATATTAGATGCATGTTTAGGATTTCGAATCTTGAATGATTAATTTAGTTCACTTAAATACACCAACATAGAAACCCTAAGTGACAAGCGTTAAATCGGTCGCTACAATCTAACTCTTAATCAAACAATACTTATACGAACACCCTATAACCAGTATAATGGCAAATAAAGGTTCGGTCCACGAAGAACGGGAGTAACTGCTAATCAATCCTAAAACCTAAGCTAGTTCGAAATCAATGGAAGATGGTGTTCTAAAATACTACTAATAAGATGAAATAATCAATAAACTAAGACACTAGGGAGAACGGGAATCCGCCTAACCATTGGTAACTAAGCAACAAGGAATCACAAAGACAAACGGGATATGCAAAGACTACATGTCTGATCAATATCATGTGGTAGGAAAACAACGGGCAATAATAAGCTTGGATTTCTCATGCACTTAACATTACTCGATACATAATCAAACCACATTCAACAATGAAATACTCAATTCACAATCTCTTGTTCAAATCAAGAATATCATGCAATCAAATTCAAGATTCTAGGTTAGCTACTCCTATTATAATGAATTAACATGCAATCGCATATAATCAATTTAATCACAATCCGTTTATCAAAATCAACCCTCAATTACATAGATTACCTAGGTCGGGTTTCATCCCGAAACCCTAGCTAGGAGACCACTCACACATATTCATAATCAAAGCAATAATGAATTCCAAAAGCATAATAGATCTAAACATGAATTCTGATTAAGGAATAATAAAGCTTGATTAATAAACAAGAATGAATAATACCAATTGTATTGATGTGAACCAATGACAAAGTTTAGAACTATGATATCCGATGTCAATGAATAATACAAAGAATCCCAACGAATCTTGCTTCGAATCAATCCGGAAAACTACGATTAACTAGATCAAATCTATGGAATCTCAACTACGGAAGTGCTCTCTACCTCTCTACAAAGTCTTTCTGAAAAATACGTCCCTAAATCTGTCTAAAAACGCCCCTTAAAGCCAGGCCTTATATACGTCTTCTAATTCGGAGAAGTCAAGCGTGCAGTCAACCCCGGATCAGCACGGCCGTGCTATATTTGGCACGGCCGTGCTAGCTTGTCAGTAGCTAAACCGGATTTCTTCTTCAATTTGGCACGGCCGTGTAGCTGCCTGGCACGACCGTGCTAAAAATGACACGGCCGTGCTAAATATGCTCTAGCACGGGGCTTATACTGAAGCTGACACGGGCACGGGCAACATCTGGCACGGCCGTGCTAATGGCCTGCAAGGCCGTGCTGGTGTGTGGATACTAACACGGTCGTGCTATTGGCTTGCACGGCCGTGCTGCCTTGCCTGGGGCTACTTGCTCATAGGCCAGCACGGGTGTGCCTATGGTAACACGGTCGTGCTGCCTATGCTATGTATCAATGCACGACACTTGAACTTCCTTAACTCCTCGAAATTCGGTCGAGGCTAGCTCGGTTACGCATCAAGGGCTCGGGATCCGACTAAACTCGGTTGATATTACCTGAAAACACATAAAAAACAAACTGAAAACCCGTGAAGCACGTAATATAGGGGACATAAGCATAACAAGGTAATAATCGGCCAAAACGGCCCCAAATACATCCAAAATCATCCTAATATATGCTCTAAAGCGCGCCCTAAAGTGCGCTTGTCAAAACCCCTCAGCTACCCTTTTGCTAGTCCTCGAGCAAAAACCAAGGGAAACACACACAAGATCAAATGAACTATGCATTGCATATAAATAAAATTAAGCACGGAATGAAGTCAATGGATCCTACTTAGAACAACCATGCACGGAATGAAAAATCACTCAAACAAGCAACGAGACACACAATCTAAGGTATCGTTGATCAAAATGCAAACAACACCTAAACCAAGCATAGAGAACAAGGAAGTCATGCTTTCCTCTAAACCCAACCAAACCGGCCACTTCCTCCTCTTTTGCTTCAAATCACCACCCTAATTGGCTCCTCATGATTCCTCGAAGGAACCAGAAAAAGTAATATTTTGAGGAAATAATAGGTATCCCGACATCTCAATCACGCATAATCTTTCCATAGGGTTGAAAAGCATCTCCCTCCTCCATTTGAAACCCAACACCTCTAAAGTCTAAGGGTCTTAAAGGGTTGTAATGTACTGGCAATGGGTAAGGTAGGTGAAAATAATTTAAAATGTGGGGTTAATTCCTAAATGAAGCGCAAGAATCACAATTCTCAAAAACAAAAGTTCAAAAGATGTAATTCACGTTCCACAATCTCATTGATTCACATTCTTACACATCCCAAATTATCTATATAATACACACTCAAATGACCTTTTTCAAACTTCAAAACATTATTTATGAGTCCTTGCCTTTTTTACAATTCGGACGACTTTTCTCTTCTTCTTTTTAAATTCTTTTTCTCTTTTTTTCTTTTTTTTTTCTTTTTTAGCAAAATGACTTTCACATTACATATTTACAATTAGGCTCACTTACACACTTGCTCAAACCAACTATCAATCATTATTTCTTGATTAGTAAACAATAAGCTCAACAAACCTATCTAGGTAAACGCTTCACAACTAAGGGTTGGTAAAACATTGGCCATCGGGTTTGTAACACGGTTAACCAAGAATGGAATTAAAGCTCAACATGGTTAGAAAGTAAGATGATGTAAAAAGAAAATCAATTTGTAACAAAACAAAAGGAACAAAATAAGAAAAATGAAAAAGGTGCCCTCTTCCTCCCTTAAAAGTGTCAAGTCGGTCTCAGGAGCTACTAGTCAACACAAAGATCGAAAAATGCGTAATCAAGGATCCAAATATGCCACTCAACAAGAATGATGAAGGCTAGAACAAATAAACCTCACATGATCTAACAAATAAAGCAACTACCAATCAAGGGGATCAAATCCACAACCGGGAAACGACTCCATCTTACCACAGTCCAAAGGCCTAGAGTTTCACATGACAAAAGTGTTCTATCCACCTACCCTTCGCCTAGACTCGTCTACATTGATCAACAATAGACTCAAACTATGTATTCATCACTGACTTAAGTGGAAATAGACATTCCATACACATTCATTCACATTTCGAATCCAACATGAACAATATTTCAAAATTTTGCAATTAGACAAGTTTATTATGATCCAAAAACATAGGAAAAGACTATGAGGCATATCAAATAAGCTAAACCACACATCCTCATAACAGAAGCTTTTCCTATCTATCACATACATATGTACAACTAAGCTAACTAAATAAGTTGAAAGGCACATAAAAATGCATAAAAATCACATAAAATCCCAATCGACAAACAAGTGATCGATTGATATCAACATCAACGATCCCAGGTTCCTTAGAACCGATCAAACATCCTCGAACCATTCAACTTCTTCCTAAACTAAGCTATCCTAAGCACACAAAAAAGGGAAAAGATCTCACCAAATTTGCTTCCCGGGAGCTCCAATTAACGGCCATAGCATCGTTCTTCAAACTCATGCCGCATATCGAATGTTCCCAATCTGCAAAAAGGAAAGACATACTAGCAAACAAGTTAGTCTAGGAAAGCAGTAAATCTTTTTGTATTTTTTTTTGTTTTATTTTTCGAAAGCAAATAAAAACTAAACTACCAAAAATCCAAATCCCTAAATACAAGTAAGACCCCCCCAAGCTAGAGTCAAACATTTTCCTCAATGTTTACACATCAAGGACTTACAATAGTAAGGAGAGGGAGGTAACTAAAGGGAAAGGGAAAGGGATCACGAGCTAGGGCCGCCCGGGCCATAAGGGAAACGGGAGGCCATATCATCAACACTCCTCCTCAGGTCTCTGAAGGCGGAGGTCATATCCTCATTCGACCGGCGCAAACCCGCTACCTCGAGCCTCAAATCATCCATTCCTTGGCGGAGCCAAGCGAAGTCTTGCGCCGGGATCTGTTGGGCCGCATCCGGGCCACCCTCCTCGTCATCATCATCATCATCAGCATCATCACCTCCTTGGCCCTCGTGGGCCTGCTCATCCCCGTGGTGAGGCTGGGGGCTGCGGCCTACATACTCCGTGCTCCCGTCCTCGTGCCAGGCGAAGTCGGGGTCGAAGATCCAGTTGTCCTTGTTGTAAACCACCATCCTCTCCGGATCGGGCAAGTAGGCGTATGGCTTGCCTGCGACAAGCCACAAATAGCAATCTGGCTGGGATGTCCCTTCAAGCCACTGCATGGCTCTCAGGGTGCGCATATCAAGCCTCGTAGTGCCTTGGATAGCCTGTAAGTCAGAAAAATCAATCCCATTATATTGCGCAAGAATGGTGATCATGCCTCCGATAGTAATATCACCCCTACCTCGGGCTACACTGTTGAGGTGGTCTACTAACCACGCTCCCATGTCTAGACACCCGTCCCCACGGGTGAGGTGCCAAATAAACTATAGCTCCCTAATGGAGACTACACCCGAACTATCTCCTCTAGCAAATAAAGTAGAGGAGAAGGTCATGTGGGACAACCAAAAGGCTGGATTAACGATGGAAGTCGCCTTATCCCTACGGGGATCTCTATCCATCTTCCCTGTGATTTGCCGCCAAAACAACCCGGAGTTGTAATGTTTTGAGTGGCCATCCTTATGACCATATTTCAGGTCGGATGTCCACCCAAAGGTGGCATTAACTTGGGCCACCGACATTTGAATGGTGCCCGAGTTCATCAGTTGAAAAGACAAGTACCGGGGTGAGTTATGCTCATCCCGGTGCACATACAATGAAGACAAAAATTCGAGGATAAGCCTCTTTTAAGTGAGAGCATGCATGGTAAGGAAAGAATCGAAGTTGGTATATGAAAATAGTTGAACCATGTCACTTTCGATCCCTAAAGCCCTAGAGGCTAAAGGGTCGTAGAACTTTTTAGGCCGGATCGGTCGGTGGGATAAGCCTACAAATTTGTCCAAAAAGGACGGGTTATTAAAAACAATACCCATGGTGTCCACCGTGGGTGGAGCCATGGATGAGGATGCATCGTCCCGACCCGGCCTCCTAGTCGATGTCTTTGTTCTAGGCATGTTTGATTCAAGAAATTAAGCACAATATACCAATTAACAAGCAAGAAACTATCCTAGCATGTAATGTACTACCCTAACACTACTAATTCACCCAAACTTGCAACAATAAAGCACAATTCAACAAAAAATATTCAATAAAACTAATGAAATTGGACAAAAATTGCGAAAATCAATGAGTTTAAGAACAAATTCACCGAGGACTCCACGAAGTGGAGTTGTGTCAAGCTCAAAGAGGGCCGAATTTTGCTTCCAATCGCTTGAAAAATGCTCCAATGCAAGGGGGATGCCAAAATCATGAAGAAGAATTGGGGAATTAGGGTTTGATTTAAGGATTTGGGGGAGGAATTTGGGAGTTAGGGTTTGTTTAGAGAGGGAAAGGGTAGGAAAGAGTGTTAGAGAGTTGGGAAATAAAGAGAGAGTTTGAGTGAAATTGTGTTTAAAAGAGTCGAAATATTGTCCGGAACCCACGCTGCACGACCGTGCTATAATTGGCACGGCCGTGCTGAAATTTGGCACGGCCGTGCCAAATTTGGCACGGCCGTGTTGGCTTGGCAGGCTACTTTGCAAAATCGAATTTCAGATGGTACGGCCGTGCTAGAATTGGCACGGCCGTGCTTAAACTGGGTACTTAGCACATTTTCACAGAATCATGGCACGGCCGTGCTGAAATTGGCACGGCCGTGCTGTTGCTTGGCACGGCCGTGCAAAATTTGGCACGGCCGTGTTGGATGCTGGCACGACCGTGCTAACTGTTGCAGTCTGCAGGCTTTCTTTTCCTTCAAAGCACGCATCACTCTCTTCATTCCAACTTCTAACCAATCTTCTACCTACACAAAAACACACAAGAGCACACAAAACTCACACAAATTAGGAGCTAAACCAACAAAATAGTAAAGCAAAAGAAACTACTCTAGTATAGCTTGACGTGGTCACATTCAACTCTTGTGACCGCATTTGAACACATCTATCTCACCAACATGGGCTCCCTCATAGTATGTATTCAACCTTTACCCATTAACCATGAAGGATTGTAACCCACTAGAATCATAAAGCTCAACCGCACCAGAAGGGAAAACATCTTTGACAGTGAAAGGACCCCTCCATCTTGACATCAACTTACCGGGGAAGAGCTTCATACTAGAGTTATACAAGAGGACTTTGTCACCAACATTGAACACCTTCCGCTCTATCTTCCGGTCATGGAACTCCTTAGATCGGGACTTGTATAGGCTCGCACTGTCATATGCGTCCATCCGAAGCTCTTCCGACTCATGAAGGTCCAATATTTGTTGCTCTCCCACGCTTGCTAGATCAAAATTTATCTTCTTGATAGCCCATTGAGCGCGGTGCTCTAGTTCGACCGGGAGGTGACATGCTTTCCCGTAGACCAAGCGGTATGGGGTGGTGCCTATTGGGGGCATTCCGGTATGCCCAAAGTGCATCATCAAGCTTATCGGACCAATCTTTCCTATTCTTCGCCACTGTCTTCTCAAGGATGGACTTTATCTGTCGATTGGAGACTTCCGCTTGCCCACTAGATTGAGGGTGATAGGTTGTCCTGAACCTTTGATGTACTCCATTCTTTCGAAGCATCCTTTGAAAGGCCCCATGCACAAAGTGTGACCCGTTGTCACTTATAACCGCTCTAGGAACCCCGAACCTTGGAAATATAATCTTCTTGAAGAGCTTCACTACCACCTTGTGATCATTTGTTGGGGAGGCAATTGCTTCCACCCACTTAGACACGTAATCCACAGCCACAACTATGTATTGGTTCCCACGGGAGGAAGGGAAAGGTCCCATGAAGTCTATGCCCCACACATCTAAGATCTCAAGTTCAAGTATGGGTTGTTGAGGCATTTCATTCTTCTTGGAAATGTTTCCACTTTGTTGGCAAGCATCGCAAGTCTTCACAAATGCCCACGCAGCCATAAAGATATGGGGCCACCATAGCCCACATTGCAAAACCTTTTGGGCCGTTTTATTAGCCCCCATGTGACCTCCGCAAGGGTCGGAGTGGCACATTTTCAGCACACTATGAACTTCTTTCTCCGGAACGCACCTTCTTAGGAGACCATCTACACCTCTCTTGAACAAAATTGGATCATCCCATATGTAATGCCTTGCATCTCTCCTAATCTTCTTCCGTTGGTTCTTGGAGTAATCGGGGGGAAACTCCTCACAAGCCAAGTAGTTTACCATATCCGTAAACCATGGTAGAATCTTCTCCTTGAGGAGGTATAACACATCATCCTTCAACTCATCATAAATGGGCATCCCATCATCTTCTTGTTGCTCTCTCTCCATGCGCGAAAGGTGATCCGCAACCACATTCTCGGCTCCCTTCTTCTCCCGGATCTCCACATGAAATTGTTGTAAAGAGAGGACCCATCGGAGGAGGCGTGGTTTGGATTCCTTCTTCGAAATGAGGTACTTGATGGCTGCATGATTGGTGTAGACAATCGTTTTGGAACCAATGAGGTAGTCCCAAAATTTCTCAAATGCATGAACAATGGCTAGGAACTTTTTCTCTGTGGTGGTGTAGTTCCTTTGTGCTTCATTTAAGGTCTTGGACATGTAATAGATCACGTGAAGCCTCTTCTCCACTCGTTGCCCAAGAACACTTCCAATAGCCGTATCACTAGCATCGCACATCAACTCAAAAGGTAGATCCCACCGTGGTCCTTGCACAATCGTGGCCGAAATCAAAGCTTCCTTAAGTGTGTTAAAAGCTTGTAGGCACTCTTCATCGAACTTGAAGTCATCTTCCTTTTGCAATAAGGCATTCAAAGGCTTGGCTATAAGAGAGAAATCTTTTATGAATCGCCGGTAGAACCCCGCATGCCCTAGGAATTGTCTTACCCCTTTTGCATTGACCGGTGGTGGTAGTTTTGCTATAACTTCAACCTTTGCTTTGTCCACCTCTATGCCGACATTTGAGATCTTGTGACCGAGGACAATACCTTCTTCAACCATGAAGTTACACTTCTCCCAGTTGAGGATTAAGTTCACCTTCTCACACCGTTGTAGGCACTTCCCCAAGTTTACTAGGCAATCATCAAAGGACGCTCCTCCAACAGAAAAATCATCCATGAAAACCTCCATCTCGGCCTCTAACATGTCCCCAAAAATGCTCATCATAAACCTTTGAAAGGTGCCCGATGCATTGCAAAGTCCAAAAGGCATTCTCCTGTAGGCAAAAGTACCATATAGACAAGTAAAAGTCGTCTTCTCTTGGTCATCCGGGTTTATAGGTATTTGCAAAAACCCCGAATAACCGTCAAGAAAGAAATAATACTTGTGCCTAGTTAGTCTTTCGAGCATTTTATCAATAAATGGGAGGGAAAATGGTCCTTTTTGGTAGATGCGTTTAGATGTCTATAGTCTATGCACATCCGCCAACCGGTCACCGTTCTAGTTGAGATGAGCTCACCATTCTCATTCTCAACTATAGTCATACCCCCCTTCTTAGGGACAACATGTACAGGGGAAACCCATCTAGAGCTTGAAATGGGGAAGATGATACCTACATCAAGGAGTTTGGTGATCTCTTTCTTCAACACCTCCCCCATTTGAGGATTGAGTTTCCTCTGCCTCTCAATAGAAGGCCTCGCATCATCCTCGAGAGTTATGTGATGCATACATATAGCGGGGCTAATACCCTTAAGGTTATCAATGGTATAGCCTATGGCACTTTGATGCTCTCTCAATACATCACACAACTTCCGAGTTTGATCCGCATCTAAAGAAGAATTCACAATGACAGGATAAGTTGAATTAGGACCAAGAAATTCGTACCTTAGATGTGATGGTAGAGGTTTCAATTCTACCTTAGGGGCCTCATTTACCTCTTTTGTAGTGGCCATAGCAAGTGCATACATGGGTGTAATTTCCTTGAAACCGTCATCACCATCATCTTCCTCTAGCATTTGCTCCTCTATGTACCTGCTCTCATCGGTATCACTTGGCTCAAGATCATGGTTAGTAGAGAGCAATTGTGTATGCATACTAAAGACAATCGAATCAATAGTGTCAATCATCATGCAGTTTTCGGAAGTAGACAAAGTATATTGCATGCTTTTGTTCAGATCAAATTCAGGGACCTCCTCTCCTACCTTTAAAGAAATCTTGACACTCTTCACATCAATGAAAGCACCAGAGGTAGCTAGGAAAGTTCGCCCAAGAATAATAGGTATATGATTATCTTCATCCATTTCCAAAACTACAAAATCCACAGGTATCACAAATTTCCCAATCCGTAGGGGAACATCTTCTACCTTACCCTTAGGAAATTTGATCGAACGATCAGCTAACTGTAGGGTAATGTTGGTAGGAAGAATTTCTCCTACCCCTAATCTTTGATATACAGAATATGGAATAAGACTAACACTAGCCCCAAGATCACATAATGCATTATCAATTTTCATTTTATTAATAGCACAAGGGATTGAGAAATTACCTGGATCTCCCAATTTGGGAGGCATCTTGTTCATGATGATTGCACTACTATTCGCGGTGAGGTTATCAGTTTCCACCCCATCACAATTTCTCTTGCCACTCAAAATATCTTTCAAAAACCTAGCATAGTTAGGCATTTGTTTTATAGCATCGGTGAATGGTATGGAAAGGTGAATTTGCTTCAAAGTCTCTAAAAACTTACCAAATTGAACATCCAACTTATGTCTCACAAACTTATGGGGGTAAGGAAGTTTTTGCAATAGATTAGGTTCTTTGACTTGTGTTACTTCCTTTTCTTTTAGGACCTCAACAGTTTTATCATTCTCTCCGGTCCTTTCCTCCTCACTCTCTATAACAGTATCAGTGGTAGGTGTAGTCACAGAGTGACTCCTAGGTGGTACTACTTCATCGCTCCCCCTCAATGTCTTTCCACTCCTAGTGGTGATAGCATTTACAGAGTTTTTAGGGTCAATACCTTGAGGTGGGAGTTTTGACACTCCAACCCCGTCCTTTATAGCACTAGCCAACTGAGAAATCTGGGTTTCAAGCATTTTATTATGTGTCATCACTTCATTAAATTTTTGTCACTGGTGGCCATGAAAGTGTTGAACATTTTGGTCTGTGCTTCCATCATCTCCTCCAAACTAGTCCTTTGCGATGGTCCTTGAGCATTGTAGTTGTCATTAGTGGCTCGGGAACCACGCGCATTAGACTGTTGGGGATTTTGATTTTGGAAGTTGTTCCTGTTACCATTGTTATTCCAGTTTTCCCTGTTATTGGCATTCATGTTCTGATTGTATTGCCCTTGATTACCTGCATTTTGTTGGTAATTATTCTGATTATCAAAATTACCATGTTGATTATAGGACCCTTGGGGATTTTGGTCCCTTTGGTTCCTGTTTCCCCACTGGTTTTGTTGTTGGTAGTCAGAATTATTACCATGTTGATTATAATTGTTCCCTCTTTGATTAGGTGGTAAATATCTGTTATTGTCATTCCTAGGTCTATTATCATAAGACAAGGTATTGACTTGTTCATTATCACACTCATTACCATCATTATAGTTAGATTGAAATTGGGAATCTACGTTGCAGGTAGAGGTATCATGGTCATAAGACCCACAATTTTCACAGAATATACATCCAGCAGGCATATTATTAGAGTTAGAGTGCATACCTGCTCCCTTAGAATGGGATGGAAGATTTTGATGCGGTGGAGCATCGAGCTTCTCTTTGATAATTGACATTTCCTTACCTAGATTTGCAATTTGCGATGTCAAATTCCCTATTGCATTAAGGTGGTCTACCGAATAGACCGCTCCTCCACTCTTGCTCGTGGCCTCTTGCTCTCCATCTTGCCAATCCTTGTGGTGTCGTACCACATCTTCTATGATATCAATGACCTCTTCTTCGGTCTTGTTCATAATAGGGCCACCTGCTCCTGCATCCAAACTAGTCTTACCTTGAGGACTCAATCCTCCATAGAAAATCTGTAGAACTTGGTATGTTGGGATTCCGTGGTGTGGGCACTCTCTTTGGTACTCCTTGTACCTTTCCCATGCTTCGTAGATTGACTCCCCACTCCTTTGCCGAAATCCCTGGATCAAAGCTCTCGCATCGGCCGTCTTCTTTTGGAAATAAAATCTTCCCAAGAATGCTGTCGTGACATCATCCCAAGTGTGTAGAGAGTTCGGATTCACCTCCTTCTCTAACCATTCGAGAGATCTCCCAATAAGTGAAAAGGGGAAAAGCTTCAATCTCACGAACACTTGATTCACCCCATTAACCTTGATGGTATTGCAGTACTTCTCAAATTCGTTCAAATGAGCCAAAGGGCTCTCATGCTTGGCACCACTAAACTGCCTTCTCTCGATGAGGGTGATCATAGCCGGCCGGATCTCGAAATCATTGGCCTCTGTAGTGGGTGGAGCAATCCCACTTTAAGCTCTATACGCCCCGGGAGTTCCCAACTCCTTAAGGGGTCGTGGTGCTGGCCGATTAGGTTGGCGCTGATTTTTCATATCCGTCATTGGAATCGGTTCTTTGTCTGGCTCGGTCTCCTTTCCGTGAGAGTTTGATGACTTCGATCGGGACTTGCGGTTGCTTCTCAAAGTTCTTTCGATTTCTGGATCGAAGTGTATTAACTCTCTCTGTTTAGACCTGCGCATACACACTAACCAAACAAATTAAATAGCAGGGCTACAAGTGTACCCAAAAGGGAAAAATCTTTTTGTGTTTTTTTTATGATGAACTAGACTCAAGAAATCAAAAAGCAATTATCAATCACCGTTCCCCGGCAACGGCGCCATTTTGACAAGCATTAAATCGGTCTCTACAATCTAACTCTTAATCAAACAATACTTATACGAACACCCTATAACCAGTATAATGGCAAATAAAGGTTCGGTCCACGAAGAATGGGAGTAACTGCTAATCAATCCTAAAACCTAAGCTAGTTCGAAATCAATGGAAGATGGTGTTCTAAAATACTACTAATAAGATGAAATAATCAATAAACTAAGACATTAGGGAGAATGGGAATCCGCCTAACCATTGGTAACTAAGCAACAAGGAATCACAGAGACAAACGGGATATGCAAAGACTACATGTCAGATCTATATCATGTGGTAGGAAGACAACGGCAATACTAAGCTTGGATTTCTCATGCACTTAACATTACTCGATACATAATCAAACCACATTCAACAATGAAATACTCAATTCACAATCTCTTGTTCAAATCAAGAATATCATGCAATCAAATTCAAGATTCTAGGTTAGCTACTCCTATTATAATGAATTAACATGCAATCGCAGATAATCAATTTAATCACAATCCGTTTATCAAAATCAACCCTCAATTACATAGATTACCTAGGCCGGGTTTCATCCCAAAACCCTAGCTAGGAGACTACTCACACATATTCATAATCAAAGCAATAATGAATTCCAAAAGCATAATAGATCTAAACATGAATTCTGATTAAGGAATAATAAAGCTTGATTAATAAACAAGAATGAAAAATACCAATTGTATTGATGCAAACCAATGACAAAGTTTGGAACTATGATATCCGATGTCAATGAATAATACAAATAATCCCAACGAATCTTGCTTCGAATCAATCCGGAAAACTACGATTAACTAGATCAAATCTATGGAATCTCAACTACGGAAGTGCTCTCTACCTCTCTACAAAGTCTTTCTGAAAAATACGTCCCTAAATCTGTCTAAAAACGCCCCTTAAAGTCGGGCCTTATATACGTCTTCTAATTCGGAGAAGTCAAGCGCGCAGTCAACCCTGGATCAGCACGGCCGTGCTATATTTGGCACGGCCGTGCTAGCTTGTCAGTAGCTAAACCGGATTTCTTCTTCAATTTGGCACGGCCGTGCTAAAAATGAAACGGTCGTGCTGAATATGCTCTAGCACGAGGCTCATAGTGAAGCTGACACGGGCACGGGCAACATCTGGCACGGCCGTGCTGGTGTGTGGATACTAACACGACCGTGCTATTGGCTTGCACGGCCGTGCTGCCTTGCCTGGGGTTGCTTGCTCATAGGCCAGCACGGGTGTGCCTATGGTAACACGGCCGTGCTGCCTGTGCTATGTAATCAATGCACGACACTTGAACTTCCTTAACTCCTCGGACTTCGGTCAAGGCTAGCTCGGTTACGCATCAAGGGCTCGGGATCCGACTAAACTCGGTTGATATTACCTGAAAACACTTAAAAAAACAAAATGAAAACCCGTGAAGCACGTAATATAGGGGACATAAGCATAACAAGGTAATAATCGGCAAAAACGGCCCCAAATACATCCAAAATCATCCTAATATATGCTCTAAAGCGCGCCCTAAAGTGCACTTGTCACTAAGTCCCAAAGAATATTGAGTTAAATTGTCATTTCAAAATGACACTAACGGAACTAATGAGAATAGTAATGGGCTATTCCAAAGCAAGGCGTAACTACTTTCCTAGGGAAGTAAGGTATGTTGGTGGGCTTGCTAAAGAAGCATTGGATGCGACGATTTATCGAACCAAGAATTGTTTAGAGCTATTAGTAATTAAGTGTTAAGATAAGCCAAAGCATGCTTAATCACTTATTGATTTTTGGGATCTTGGAATCGTTTTATTCTCGCCTAATTGGGACAATTTATAAGTTTGTAATTGGAACGTTAATAAGTTAATTGAATTGCTTGTTTGCATGTGTTTCAAAGCTTATTATTTTATCTTGATAAATGGTTATACTTTGCACTTATATTTGTAGAATTCTAAAATCGAATTATAATGTTTCCAACGATTGGTAAAAGGAAATCTTTTGAGAATAGTTCTCAAAGATAGAAAAGGCATTTCTAAAATAGAACTTCTCATAATGACTTTTATGGCTAAGTCTGAACGGAAGGTTGGACATCATGTATTCAAAATCCTAGGTAGTTTTGATAAACATGAAGTATTAAGTGGAAAAGCCAATTTATCAAAGGTTGACAACCAACATATCTTTTCGCTCTATACACTAATGAGTAGGACTCATTAATGTAATTATTCAAGCACAAATTAAAAGAAAAGAACTTTGTTTTACAGCGCATTAATGCTTAATTATGCCTAACAACGTATAAAAGTCAAAACACTTAAAGAAGTGGTTCTTAAAGTTGTGAGATGATGTATGATAAGAAATATAGGAAACATGGAACATAAAAGAGGAATATGAGTTTCCAATATTACCTAAGAATTTATGTTACTTTAGTTAACTAAGCAACTTATTATCTTCACAAGTATTAGATACTGCTTGAGAGTTTCACTTCCGAAGTGACCTCAAAACAAATGAAGTTAAGATAAATTATTGACTTATGAGATGGGAATAAAGCAAGTGGTGCTACATCAGCTGTAAGGTCATCTGCTTTGTTATAAAGACCTTTTAAAGTTAAGGCTGGAACAAATAAAAGTTATTATGTTCCATAATTAGCAAACATTTTGTTTACACACGGAAAGACTCACATTCAAAGTAAAAGAACAATAGTTTTTGGTTTTATTTGAATGGAATGGTTGTTTAAGCCATGAGTCACGAATGCTTGATTATAAACAAACATTTCCCTAACATAAACTCACAAGGTTCAAGTAATGGACATACTGAACAAGAACATACTCTAGGCTCTATTAGATAGACTCTTGAAAGTTGATCGATTCGGAAACGTTCTAAGGCAATGAAGTCTTACTTGTTGAAACCGATAAAGAAAGGAGCTATTGTGCTTGGTATAGACATTTGACTCCGAAAGCTAAAGAGAATTACATTACTTCAACGTTTTCACAAGAATTTAAAAGAACATGGCTATATACATCAAATGTGAACAAAATGGATCTTGAATAGCTCAAAAGTTCAGTGAAGTACAAAATCAACTTGGCAAGATATCAAACCATCTAGATTAGATCGAGCGATGTTTGCTTGAGCCAAGAGTGATTATCTCAAGGTTATGAAATTGGAATGTCATAATCAGCTCCACAAAGAATATATTATATCTTGACGGAGATCTCGAAGCCATTTGGAAATGACTCGAACGATGATGAATCACATCCCTTCCTATGACGTTCTTAGAGATATGCACAGATGACTAATGTTATACTAAAAAAATTGTCAAAGTTAAGAAAAGACACCATATTCAGTTATGGATAGAAATAGTTTCTAGCGTTTTTTCAAGTATATGTCTAGGGATCTTAGCCTCATTGGAAGCTCATTGGCTCAGTTGGAGCTAAGCGGCTCAATAAGGGCTAAGGTAACTCAAGTGGGAGCTAACTGTTTGTTTTACAACAAAATTTTACCCAAAGACAATATACAAGTCTCTTTATAAACATTCACGTGAGACTAGGGGCATTACTTCCACAAACAAAATTGAGAAACATAGTACTTGTTTCTCTAAGTGGTGTCTTTATAGAAGGTAACACATATCCAAAACGAGAAGTGGGAGGAAAATGAACTCGATGACCATCGAGACGAGCAACAAACCAGAAATGAGAATCTCATAAGACTTTAGAAAGGCTTCATGAGAATGATTGATCAAGAATACTCAAAGGACTTTACAAGTGCCTTAAAGAGAATTCATTACTTATAAAACTTTAAAAGTGTTGGAGTAAGATCAAAATAATCAAAGGGCTTTTGAAGCACCTTGAAACTTAGTGTTTGATGCAATTACCCCGTATAGGTATAGAATTCACCAAAAGGCTTGGATTGAATCCTATAAAGTTTCTATTAAGTTAGAAATGAACCTAAAAATTACAAGTATACTATTTACTATTGGATGATAAGGGAATAGTGTCTTGTAAGATAGATACGACTAATCCGAATTCTGGAAATGGTTAGAGGCCATAAAATCCGAAACAGACTCCATGTTTGAAAATCATGTTTGAAACTTGATTAATTTCCATGAAGGATAAAGGCCTATCAATCGCAAATAAGTTTTCAAGGCAAAAACTAACAAATATGGAAATGTATTTGCATGCATAGCTAGATTGGTTGAAAAGTTACAATTAAATTCACGGCGTTGATTTAATAAAACCTATTCACTAATCAGAATGCTTAAGTCTTTTCGTGATTATTCTAGCAAAATTACGCATATGAAATATGACAAAATAGATATCGATACCGTCTTCCTAAAAATGGGATTTTGGAAAAGAATATGGATATAGTGTAAGGGTTTTGAAATCTAAATAATGATAGATTTGAAAGCAAGCTCAAGAAATCCATTAATGGATTGAGGGAAGCATGTAGGAATTGGAATGGGTTTTCTCATAAAGTTAATATAAGGTTTGGCTTGTTAAGAAACATGGAAATTATTTGAATAAAGAAGTTTAGTGGGAGCTAAATTCAATTTTTCAAGGTCCAATAAGAAGTTTACGAACACTTTGTAAAATAACTATCAAATGGTAAATGCTTAGATTTGAAAATAATTTTTCAATAATGGACCAAGCTAAAGGCGACACTTAGTATATAGTGGGAATTAAGATCTATTGAATAGACTTAATGAAATGTTTGAACGGGTAAAGGAATTTATCGTGCTAAACATGGAGGACCTGAAAAGGCTTTTGACCCATATGTATAAGACTAAGTAAATATATGATGTAAGTATAAGCTAGGAAAATACTAAATTAAGCATGAAAGACTCTAGTAGAGACTTTCAATCGTATCATATAGCTAACAGTTTAGCAAGACTCAGTGAAACTGGATGAGCTAAAAGTCACATGAATGGGATGAAATTGGGAATATTTCTACTATTGAATCCATCATGTATGCTATGATATGGAATCGTCACATGACTTGCATCCTTAGAACATGACAAGTATAAAATACCAATTAACTTGAATCTAAGCAATGGATCGTTAGATTATGATCAAGAACATCTTAAGTACTTGTTTAAGTAAGAAGATGAGTTCTTGATGCATGGAAACAAATATAATTTGAGTATTGATGTTGCGAGCACAACCTTAACAAAGATTAGACCTTAATGAGGAAGCCATTTATAAGCACGAGCAAAGATGCGTCGTGGCTTGAGAATGGCAACATGGACTTATGTCCATGTGTATTGAGTAGAAATTTCAAGTAAAATTCCATAATCACAAATGATCCCAAATCATTGTGAACTGATTGGAATAAAATCCAAGAAAAGCATCATTAGAAAATCTATTGAAATATATATCTTTAGAACATTGTTGCCTTAAAGGCAATAAAAGGGATAATGATCAATGGATAGTTCGTTGTTGAACTTTGATGATTATAGATTGCCAAGTTGAAGGTCTCAAATCATGAAAATGAGTGGGAACCATCACTTGGGCAATAAATCCCATATCACATGTAATCCATAACACACTCAAATATTATCATCTTATTATAAAAGTGTTCGATAATGAAGATGCTAAGATTTTCAAAGTAATGATAACTAAGCCTATGCAATAAGTAAACCACAACATTCACAATTGCACAAAAGAAATCAAGCATATTAGATATGGGTGTGATTTTTATAAATTTTTTGTAAAGAGTATTACTTTTAAAACATTTGGGAAAACCATTTATCATAAAATGAAATGTTGAAAAGTTTCATAGTGGAATAAATTTTTTACTAATTCCAAAAACTATTTTATTGTGGTTTAGAATTAAAAAATGAGTCCATTAGATTTGATGATATTCAAAATAGGGTATCAAGACAACGTCTTGGATAAAGAAACACCTATTAAGTGAAAATTGAAAATCATATTGAAACTATCCCTCATCAAGATCATTTAAAAGTTGGATGACTAATGACTGCGCGAGATTAGTGTGTAGTATGATTTATAGCACTGTTTCTTGTGCTATAAAGATAAAATTTTCATAAATCATTGGCACAAGTATTAGTTTGGAACTAACCGGATCGACCTATGAGAATACTTTAAGAGATTTAACAATCGTCATAAGTATATTACTCATTATGGCTATCAGAACCTTTTTCCTCAACCATGAGTATTGTTAGTTCTCTTGTTTAAGTACTAGTCCGCTTTGATGTTGTCAAACGTCTGCCGTACAAAGGGGATTATAAAGCTATCACTCAGGTTGCTAGAGCCTCTTAGTAAGGGAAACTAACAATGTAACACTGGGAATGTCCCCCTATTAACAGTAAGGAACATGTCTTTGTCGTCTACAAGGCCTCTTAAAGAGCGAGACTATGAAAATACATGGCCATGCTCACATGGATTTTAGAAATCATCTGCTTATTGACAATCGAACTCGGAAAACGAGAAACACTTCTTGACGTAATAAGGATGACGATGAATCTTACCTTATGGTTCATGAAGAGGCATTAAATGACATAGGAAAAAGGCAATACACATAGAGCACACTTGTCCAGAAGGACAAGTGGGAGATTGAAAGGAATGATGTCCTTCGAACAAGTGTATTATTCCGATAGAGGGTTCGGAACTAATTAGGAATGCTAATTATTCAGTGACGTCAAGTGATCGGAACGCCTAGCTGGAGGCCGCTTCCTATCAATAATATTAATGTATAATTTATATTACAGCTTGCTCTTGATTGAACCCTTCGGGTCACACCCAATCGTGTAACCAAACTAAGGTGACGAATTAATCTAGAGGATTAAATAAGTCGATAGTGATTTTACGAACTAAGACGTCGAGTTCTGAGCTTAGAGCGTCGAAGCCGAGCATTGAACGTCGAGTCGTTTCGAGGAATCGACGAGACGAGAAAATAAGTCAAAAGACAAGTCATCAGACCTAGCCTCGGATTGGCCTTGCCAACCGAGGACTAGGTCACATTTGCTAGCATGGCTGCTAGCCATGGACTAACCTCAGCAGTTAGCCCAGCAGCCACGCATGTGCGCTATCTAGGCATGCTGGCCGAGCTAGCTAGCTTGCAGCACAAGGCCTCGCAAGCATGGTTCTGCTGGGCGAGCTAGCATCAGCCCATAAGCAAGCGAGTAGGCTAGCTGCAGCCCGCTAGCTCTCGTGGGCTTGCGGCATCCTAGCAGGCTTAGCCTAGGGCAAGGCCGCCAGCTAGCCTTGAGGCCTAAGGCATGTGGGTGGTCTTCTCTTTGTCGACTTTGGTGAGTTGGCTTTTGCTTGCTCTCCAAGGTAAGGGGTTGTGGTCCTTACATAACCCCTCCCTTGCATTGCCACTTGTCATTTGCTTATTACTTGTGTCATTTAATTTAATTTAGAATTAAATTAATTAATTCATTTTTCTCTTTTCAACAAATCTCCCTCATGGAAAATTGATGGAAACTTTAGGGAGCATTTCCCAATAAATACCCACCTTGGGTAGTGGGATTTCTCACTTGAGTTAAACTCAATAAGGTATCTCCCTAAAGTGAGAAAGCCTTTAAGTTCGTAATACTCTAGTTTTATTTGGTTTAGCCCCGTCTAAGCTACGGGGTAAGGGCCGGTTCGGGCACGAGAGTGTGAGACATTGGAGGGCTTGCACTTGAAAGTCTCGAGGTTTTCTAAGTCCGATCTCGTGACATGAGCAAAGCACGCATCAAGGGTGAGATACTCTTATCTTTACTTTCTCTGTCTTCCTTTTATGTGTTTATACTTTCATTAATTGCATGCTATGTTGTTATGTTGTAATTATTATGTAGTAATTATTATGTATGCGATCCTTTTGCGGGTTTGGTTTCCGCGCGGTGTCGGACACTGCAAAACCCAACAAGTATATCATTCCTTTTTTTTTATTAGAAACCAATAGAGAGTCGTCAATGAGTTTTAGGAAAACTCCTAAACTTCGTTTATGCCTTTCTCCCAAGTAGAGTTCAACTAAAATTTAGCACAAATCATAAGTTTCTCATGCCCAAATTGGTATACTAGTACCAAAAATGGGTTCGGGAGCGAGGGTACTAAGATAACATTCCTTTTTAAGGGAAATCGCCATTCTAGTCCTAGTGCCGACTCTACTAGATTGATCTTCCTTTTTTACAATTTCATTGCCAAGCAATATATGCAACATGATACCTAAAACTAAGTTAAATTAGTTGATTTTATTTACATTTCCAATCGCAAAAAGATCATTACAAAGAATGTCGTTTTTCTTATTTAATTCAAATTCATAAAAAGAACAAAATAAACAAGATTCGCCTTAACTTAAGTGATACAACATTCAATTAATTTTTTCAATTCTAGTCTTATTTAACGAAAGAAAACTATGGTCAATCGATTAATTAAAATTTTCTTTTAAGTGACCAAGCAACACTAATAGTCGATTTAAGTGATTTAAGACAAGAAAAGAAAGGTGATTTATCTAAGTTCTCGGGAATCACCTCTTTTCTTTGCTAGATCTTCATTTAGAATGAAAATGGGCTCCTTCTTGTTCGGGAACCTCCACCTTTAGAATAAAGTAATAAAGGGGTGAGTGTTTAGGACAAGAGGGTTTGATTATTGCATAAATTCACAAAGTATTACTGCTGACTTTGTAGCTATTTTTCTGTGTGTTCAAAGATTGTTTTGAAACTCTATTAATAGGAATGGTTGAGATTAGGGTTTCGGAGATTCTATCTCAAGCAGAGAGTTGCACTGCACAGGGCGGCGTGACTTCTGGTCTTGCGCGTGGCTGTATGCTAAGTTTTGATTCAGTATCTTTCTGAAATTCTAGATCTTCGCAAGCGCAACACTAAGAGTTGCGTTGGGCTGTTGCGCGCAACTATGTAAGTTGCGTATGGCTGCCGAGCGTGACTTCTTGAGTTGCACGCAGATTTTCCTGCGGCAACCCTAGATTTTAACCTAGGCGCTCTAAATACGTCTAAAATTAGGTTTAAATTAGGCCTAATTTCTGATTAGGCTTAGTCTTATTGAGCTTTAGTTCATTTCGTTTGGGTCAACCTAGTCTGTTTTTATGTATTTAGGCTTCAATCAGTAGTCCAATGGCATTCCTTACTCCAATTCAGCACAAAGATGGTATTATTTATCGTCATAGCACTTTCGGTCGGGACAGGCCACGGGACCAAAAGTAAATGTCTACAGTTAGCCCCTACATTGATCAAAGTAGTCAAGGAAATATATTCTAGACTCATTTTGCGAAGTTCCTTTGAGATAAGGAATCTTTTAGTGGCGTTGAGAGTGTCGAGACGTACTATCCTTAGTTCGCTAAATGTTCGAGACAAATAGCTACTAAGGTAAAAAAATATTTTTTGTACTAAAGAATCTAGATTGACCCTTTACAAGTAAAGGTTGTCCTGGGTGATATCATGTCATGAAAAGGTATTAAGGTATAAAAAGATTAAAAAAGAATAATACCCTCTCATTATGGCATTGGCGGTGTAAAGCCTCTCAATCTGTCATTGAAACTTTAGTCCATGATTTTAACAAGAAAAAATTTGATAAAACGGGTAGTGATTCGGCATTCGTAGCCTAACACTTGAATAAAAGATTGCCATTTGTTGTCAAAACAAAGATTTGATGTCCCAAGATAGAAATACAAGTCTTAGGACTGGAGGCATGTATCCAATTCCAGTGCGCGAGATGAAAATCAACAACACTCTCAGCAATTTTGTCAACAAGATGAAAACACCCATCTCAGATTTGGGGCACGTGTCTAAATGGGTGTAGCTTCAACATAGGCCACTCTTTATACAGGGGGTGGACGGACACCCTAACTGTCTGGTGAAGCAAGATCTTTTTCAAGCTAACCGTATTTTCGAATTCGCCCAACGGGGGGTAGACATTACCCCGTTAGTCGGCCGCTTTGTCGACTCATAAGCTAACACCTTAAAACGATTCTTCCATTTTTTACGAGAGGCAGATCACGTTGCTAGTGCAATTTTACGCAACATGTACGCGATATAATTTTACGCTGTATGTTACACTATACAATTTTACGCAGTATGTTACGCGGTATTTTTGTCAAGTAATGACAAAAATACGAAAACGTGTCATTTCTTAAAGGGCAGTACAAATAAAATGCCAAACTATCTATGGGAGCTTTAACGTAAAGCTCCATTACGTGATATTTTTCCATTGTCTTCAGAGAAAATATCCAAAACGTATACTAGGAAAGGCACAAAGCACGGTGTGCATGCGGGATGATGTAAAAAACTATCAAAGAAGAAAATAAACTACAAAATGAAAGGATTTTGAATATCCGCGCATTATTACGTCTAACAACGCACGAAACCGTTAGAAAATTTTTAAAATGGATCAAAATCCGTATACCAATCTTTGAAATGACCAGTATCCGTGCACAACTCTAGAAATCGCATTGATTAGGCGCGTGCAAGAGACAGAGTTTCCCTGAGCTGCTACACACAACCTTTAGAGTTGTGCGCGGCATTTAAATTAGTAAAAAGAAGCGAAGACTGTGATATGCAGCTCACTTCTCTTCTTCGCCATTTTCACCATTATCGACCCTTTGTCTCCCTACAAAGCTCGGTTTTTGCCTCCTTTTGAAGCTAGAGAAAGGAAATATTGCCTCCAATTCCATTTTCCCACAATCTAAAGTGAGTTTTTCTTGCTATTTTCGCTAATTTTGGTCAAAATTGGGGAATTTCAAACCAAAAACCCTAAATTTCGAATTTGGGGGTTTTAAATTCGGTCCAGAATTCTAGAAATTGTTTGTTCCATGTAGTTATGCTATGTTTAAGGAGTGTTTTGCTACAAATTTTATGAAAAATGGTTGAGTATTGAACCTTGTATGAGCATGTTTAGATTTTTATTCGTTTTCGCACTTTTTCTTTGATTTTCATGTTTAAATTTCTGTTTTTGCTTGCTCACTTGATCATACTTGTTGATTATGAGATAAATTATAGCATGATGACTACAATTATGCACATGAATCATTGTTTGAAAAATTTTGAGTTCGAAAATGACACAAAGTGTGTTATGTTCTTATTTTTGCCATTTCGAGTTTATAAAATAGGTGTTTAATGGATGATAATTATGTTTATTAAATTATTGTTCACCCATAAACTGTTAAATTGTAAGATTCTCTTAAAGAGTCATCAAAATTTTTGTTGAATTGGTATAGGTTGACTTTCTAGGTATTCAAGCCCCCAGTTACTGAGTTCAATTGTAGATAGCGTAGCCCCTAGGTATTGGGTGGTATTTAACTTAGTGTTTTGGCTCTTTTGCAGCCGTTATGCTGCTAAAATGGGTCCAAAATTATTCTCAAGCTTTTCTTTTTCGATAATACTTTAGGATTTAAGGAGCCACATTCAATCGTATATTTTTTTTGAAGTTTTATCAATTGGTCATTTATGGCATGGACTCTCCTCCGTTCGTGGATGCCAACGACATTTTGGAGGGGTCGGTTCCCGACAAGGCGGTTTGCCCTCGAAACAGGATGACATGTGCTCATGAGGAAGTGTGGGAGCAAGATGTCAGTACAAAGCGACGTCGTTATGAAGAGTTGGTTTGGGAGGCTCCTCCCAACTAGGGTTGCTCATAATCGAGTACCTGGGTTTTTGGATACCCGGAAGTGCGGGTACCCGAAATTGCAGGTAAGGAATTAGGCGGCCCATTATCCGACCCGGTAAAACTAAGTACCCGACTAAAGGGTACCCGTTTTTACCGGGTCGGGTCACCGGGTACTCGGTATATTAATATTTTTTTTATATAACTTTTTCCTTAAAATCCCAGGCTAGTTTGCATGCTAATATGCTATTCCTCAAGGTAATATATTTGCTAATCTGCTATATTTATATATAAACTCATGTATATATATTTCAAATAAAAAAAAAATTTGCCTTTTACTTTAAAAAAAAAAAACATGTTGTAGTGCTGCATATTTCTTATTTTTATTGAAAATTTGCTGTTTTTTATTTTATATGCTCCAGTGACATTCTCAATTAACAATAAAATTCCAAAAAAGCATTTAAAGTTAATTGGAAGTTAAATTTGTAAGACAGTAGCTTCAACACAAAGTTCTATAAACTACATGCATATTGCACAACACAATTTCAAGAATGCATATCACAATAAATATACAATCATCGGCATATTTGCATATGGTGAGTGAGAGAGTGAACAAGGGTTAGCCAGAAAATGCAAAATTAATAAACTGAGAGTGAGAGAGTGATAGTGAGAGATGGACAAAAATTAAGAGAGAATGAGTGAACAATTGAACATATCCAAGGAGGTGAGACCCGTAAAATCAAATAAATATACCCAAAAAAATTGAGTGGAGAGGAGAGTGACAGTGAGAGATGGCCAGAAAATGAGAATGGATAGGTGGGATGGTGCCTGAGAGAGTGAGTGGTGCGATGAGATTCTGAGAGAGTGAGTGGTACGGTGAGGGTCTAAGAGGTGCGTTGAGAGTATGAGTGTTTTAGATTGGGATGAGAGAGAGAGAGAAAGAAAGAGAAAGGAAGTGAATGCGGCTACTCATAGTAAGGGAATGATTGAGCTGTAACCCTAAAGGGAGTAAAGTGCCATCCAGAAAGATAGAAAAATAATTTTCGGGTATTAAGCGGGTACCCGTTGCACTCATAGCGTGGCCCATTACCCAACTCGCAATTCTAACTTTTTAACGGGCTAGGTACCCGACCCTCAAATATTGGAAAATTTTAAAAAATACCCGTCGGATATTCTGCGGGTTAACGGGTCAACATGTCGGGTATTTTTGAACATCCCTACTCCCAACAGGGGTTCCACAAGTCCTTAAATGGGATTAGGATCACCATCCCTCGATTCGGGGTTAGCACAGCATAGTGAGTTTCTTTAGGTCTGTTTGTTTTATCTTTAGATTCTTTCTTTCCTGTCATGATCGAGTTTTTCTCTCGTTCTCTCTTTTTTGAGAGTGAGCTCTGCATGCGCCTATATAGTTGTGGCAACTTGAGAGGTCGGTATAACTCTCTACCCAAGGTGGTGAAGGAGGTAATCAAGTTTTCGGGGCTCGGTCCTCTCCTAGCAGCTCTTCGGGATCTATCGAGTCAATTTACATCACTGGCTTTCCTTCGTGGGTTGTTGGAGTTTTGGTAGGATTCTACCAACACTTTTCACTTTCCGTAGGGAGAGGTGACAGTTACCCATTACTATTTCTCCATGATCACAGGTTTTCCTTTTGGAGGCAAGCCTATGGTTTTGGGGAACGTAAGAGGGTTAGACGAAAGAATGCTTGATCTCGTGGGGGATCGTCTTGCGACGACCCTACACGTGTATGCGCAGTCTTGTCCTTACTCTGTTTTTGCCAACGAGTTATTGGCTGATGAGGTGGATCGACAGTGTACTCCTGAGCAGCTGGCTCGGATATACATTGTTCACGTTCTTTCCGTCACTGTTTTGGGTGATCGAGGAAGAATGTTTCGCGATCAGGTTTCTCATATGCCTTAGTAAGTTAGGATAGATGGGTAACTTAAGTTAGGAGGAGGTGTTGTATGCTTGTATTCTTACTTCTTTGGGCAAGGCGACAAGAGTGATGGATTCCGCGGCAGCTACTAAGGTGCCTCAGATCTCTATTTCATGGCATGGTCGTATTCTTGAAGTATGTGTTGTTTTTTTTATGTTTTGATTTTTCGTCGATTCTCAAGTTAATCTTATTTGTTTATTTTCTTTGTTTCTTTAGGCTTGTGATTAACCATTTTAGCTAAGGTTCATCATGGAATCTGTGGGTCACATCAAGCAGGGACTAAGATGAGGTGGTTAATCCATCACATGGAATTTTATTGGCCTTTAATTAGACAAGATTGTTTGTAATATGCAAAAGGTTGTAAACAATGTCAACGCTTTAGAACATTAAGTAGGACACCAGCGACAGAATTGCACCCCACTATCAAGCCCTAGCCTTTCAGAGGTTTGTCAATGGATGCAATTGGGCCATTAAGCCTCCCTCATCAGCTCACCATGAGTATATCCTGATAGCTACAGATTACTTAACTAACTGGATTGAGGTCCAAGCTTTAAAAAGCTTAAATACAAGAGTAGTGATCTTGTTCCTTGAAGAGAAAATCTTTACAGGATACAGGATTTCAGAATCTATAGATGTGGATCAAGCAACCATGTTTACAGGACATGAGTTCAATTCCTATTTGAAGAAAATCGAGATCCAAAAGATTTACTCAACCCCTTATTTTTCCCAGGCAAATGGACAAGGCGAAGCCACTAATAAAGTGATTTCTAAAGGGATTGCTAAGATGGTAGATGAGAATATAGAACATCAAAGAGAGATGTAATAGCACTACTCCTTACCAACTAGTGTATGGACATGAGCCTGTTGTACCAGCAGAACTAAGTGCTAAGTCCACCAAGATAGCTAAACAGATGGGTATAAGCCTGGAAGACTATCAACACTATATTTCCATTGAATTGATGGACGTTGAGGGTGAAAGGCTCCAAGAGGTAGCTAAAATCAAAGCCCAAAAAAGACAAGTAGCAAAAACTTATAACAAAAGGTAAAACATAAAATCTTTTTGGAAGGAGATTAGTGTGGAAGATGAAACTTCCAGAGCATGACTATACAGATCATATCTTTGGTAAATAGTTTTCCAAATGGGATGGTCCATTTAGAGTTCATAAAGTCATATCAAGGTATGCCTACCTGTTGTAAGAGTAGGATGGGGAAATATTTCCAAAAGCACTTAATGGAAAGTTCTTAAAACAATACAACTAAAGTATATGGGAACAACTTAAGAATTTTCAACAGAATCATCCATCATTAGAGGCTTTTGATGAATGAAATATATTGTTCACAGACGAAGAGACTTTTCAGCAATTGCTTTATGTTTGACCTCAGCTAGTAGAATCTTGCATTTGTTCATTCACGCCATTTGATTGTCATGGTGATCAAACTGCGACAAAGTTTCTCGAACAATTGAAGCACTTTTAGATATCTGGCACTTCAATTGTTTCTTCTCTCTTCTGCGATCCAAGAGCTTTTGTTTTTCCAAAGCTCTCTTGGCCTGAAGTTTCTTCTCTTCTTCCATAAGCTCATCAATCTCAGTTCGCAAGTGATCCATCTCCACATCTAGTCCAAGGTCTTTCTTCCTTAAAAGATCTCGTTGTTGAAAAACTTAATTAGGACACTTGCTGGGATATATTAGAGATCATTAAAGGAGGGAGAGATGGTCATTAAATAAGGTTGTTCCGGCTCCAGTGTGGACTTTGATGTCACAAGCGACGGGTTAGAAGCTAGGGGGGAGTCAACGTTAACACTAGCATCGACAGTTTGGGTAGGTTGGGCTGTTTGTTAGGAAACAGGTACTTTGGATTGTTTTGAGTTGTGAGAAGAAGTTGGAGCCGCTATTGAAATGGAGGCTTCAAGGTTTGATTGACAAGGATTTGTTTGTGTACCCAAACCACTTTTAGTGTGCGAAACCCTAGGTTCACCACCACATAATGAACTACACCCTAATGGCTGTTGAATTGAAGCAACATCTTGATTCTTAGTAGAATCCACATTACCTTTCTTCCTCTTCGTATCAGGCCCATGATTTGTTAGAGAGGAAGGTGCAGGATCACGAGGTGGTGACTTCTCTAATGACAGCAAGCTAGAGGCATTAGTTTTCTCTAAGAAATTTGGATGGCTTATTGTATTTCCTAACTCTTTTTCATCACTTTCAATCGAAACAGGGTTAGAAGGCGTGGTCTTCTCTAGGGACTTTTTTTTTTTTTTTTTTTTTTAAATATTGGGAGCCAGACCTAATATGAAGGAAGTTATAGTGAGTACAATTTAAAAGAAGCTTGGATGAATTGGAGCTAATGCACTTACTGGTAAGAGGGATATTAGTAGTTTCTAATTCTGGTTCTGTCTTAAATGCAGATTGTGATCTTGTTCTGGGACTTGACATGGGGATGTTCCTATTAATGTTGCTCCTTGAATTCTGTAAGGAAGTTGAGGTCGATAGAGAAACTATCTTTCTCAATCCAACTCTATCAGTGTGAGGATGAATGATACTCTTGTGTGAATCATCTATGGCCTTAGGTTCTTAATTAAACTCTACGGCTATCTTAGTCGGGACTAGGCCAATAAAAACTAGAGTTTTACCAACTTAAGGTTTTCTAACTTTTCTAAGGAGATGCCTTTTTAGTTCCACTAAAGTGTTCTTCCCAAATCCCAAAACCATGGTATTTATAGGGAAATGAACCTTGATTTCCCATTCTCAATCAACGTGGGAGATTTGCAATTTTCCCATTTTATTTTTATAAAAAAATTGCAATTCAATCACCAAGTTACAAGTGGAAATAGGAGGAGAAGGAGAAGGTGAGGACCACCAAGGGAGTAGACCAACCCACCTTTCTCCCCAAGGCAATGACTAAGCCTTGGTCCTCACTTAGCAAAACCAGACCACCATGCCAAGTGGCTGGTTGGCATCCTGTATTGGCTGGCAAGGCTGCCAGCTGGCACCTAGCACCAAGGCTGGGTAGCCTGGCCAGCCAGGAAGCACACACGCACAGCCAGTTGCAAGCATACGCAACCAGCCAATGCATGTGTGCTGCTAGCGAGCCACGCATGCTGGGCGCTGCTGCTAGGCAAAGCATAGCGTTCTGCTTGGTGCATCAATGCTGGGCGCTGCTATGCGAAGCAAACGCACAACCCAGCATGCCTAGCACGCTGCTGGCTGGTGCGTGGTGTTTTGCGATGCTGCTGCTGCCACCGCCTGGCATGCTAGCAAGGCCTATCATGTCGATGCTTGCTTGGCTAGCTGTGCGCCAGCGCCTAGAATGCTAGCAAGGCCTAGCCTTGAGATGGCTGGGCGCATGGCATGCTAGCATGCACGCAAGGCTATGATGCTTGCGATGGCTAGCTAGTATGCATGGCCCTAGCACGCCTAGCATGCTAGGCTTGCGGCTACCATTGCGATGCACAAGCTAGCTCGAGATAGCCTAGCCCTCGCATGGCTAGGACAATGCGAGGCTACGACCTAACTCGAACTTGTAACTTGATTGATTTCACGTCTCGTCGAATTCTAAATTCGACTCGACTTGCGACGCTCGGTCTCGACGCTCTAAGCTCGATATTTGACGTCTTTGTTCGTAAAACTCTGACGACTCATCAAATCATTCGGATTAATTCGTCGTCTCGGAATGGTCATTCGATTGGGTTCGACCCGAAGGGTTTGTTTAGTCAAGATTAAGCTGCAATATTAATTATACATTAATATTACTGATCGGAAGCGGCCTCCACCTAGGCATTCCAATCACTTGCCCTTATTGAAGAAATAGCTTTCTAATAATTTTGAACCCTCTACCAAAATAATACACTCATTGGAAGGACCCCATTCCTTTCAATCTCCCACTTGTCCTTTCTGAGAAGTGTGCAATTTGAGTATAGCCCTTTTCCTATGTCGCTTAATGTCTCTTCATGAACTATAAGGTAAGATTCTTCGTCGTCCTTATTACGTCCAAAAGTGTTTCTCGATTCCTGAGTTTGACTATCAAGAAACAGATGATTTCTAAAATCCATCTGAGCATGACCATGCATTTTCATAGTCTCGCTCTTCGAGAGGCGTTGTAAACAACAAAGACATGTTCCCTATTGTTAATAGGGGGATATTCCCAGTCTTGTAATGTAAGCTTCCCTCACTAAGAGGACCTAGTCGCCTGAGTGTTGCCGTTATAATCCCCATTTACGGCAGTCGTTTGACAACATCAAAACGACAAGTACTCAAACAAGAGAACTTGCAATACTCATGGTCAAGGAAAAAAGTTCCGATAGCTATAATGAGAAATATACTTATGACGATTTGATATCTCTTAAAGTACTCTCATAGGTCTATCCGGTACAGTTCCAAACTAGTACCTGTGCAAATTATTTATGACTATCATGTCCTTGTAGCACAAGAAACGGTGCTATAAATCATACTACACACTAATCTCAAGTGGTCATTAATCGTCCATCGTTTAAATGACCTCGATTAGGGATAATTTTCGATTAAAATACTCAATGTTCACTTAACAGGTGTTTCTTTATCCAAGACATGGTCTTGATACCGTGTTTTAAATATTCTCAGAAATTGAATGGATTCATTATTTAATTTTAAACCACAATTAAATAGATATAGAGTAATCATAAATTTGTAGAAAATTTAATTGCTCCATAATTGAATGGTTCAACATAGTGTTTTACATTAAGACATCGAGTTTTAATTAAAACATCTATACAGGGAAATCAAAGCCAATCTCCAATATGCTTCATTCCCATTGCCTCAAGGTGCTTGTTTTTCTTCACTTGAGACAAAGGTTTAGTCAGAGGATCAGCTACATTGTCGTCCGTTCCAATCTTACAAATTATTATTTCACCCTCGGATTTCCATTTCCTTATCATGTGAAATCGCCGCTTGACATGTTTGACCTTCTCATGTTCCCTTGGCTCCCTGGCCTGAGCAATAGCTCCATTGTTATCACAATAGAGGTCTATTGGACCCTTAATTGAGGGTACAACACCAAGTTCACCAAGGAACTTATGAATCCAAATTGCCTCCTTAGTTGCTTCCGAAGCTGCCAAGTATTCGGCTTTAGTTTTAGAATCTACAATGGTGCTTTACTTAGCACTCTTTCAACTAAACGCTCCTCCATTAAGGAAGAATATGTACCCCAACTATAACTTGGAGTCGTCTATGTCAGTCTAGAAGCTCGCGTCAGTATAACCATCAACAACCAAATCATTACAGCCACCATAGACCAGGAATTTATCCTTATCCTTTTCAGGTACTTTAGGATATTATTGGCCGCAGTCCAATGCGCCTCTCCTGGGTCTGATTGGTATCGGCTCGTAGTACTTAAGGCATACGATACTTCTGGCCTAGTACATATCATGGCATACATGATTGATCTAATAATCGAAGCATATGGAATCTGACTCATTCTTTCTCGCTTATCAGGTGTTTGTGGACACTGTTTCTTGCTGAGAGTTATGCCATGGGTCATGGGTAGGAGCCCTCACTTGGCCCATTCCATGTTGAATTGTGCCAGTACCTTATCTATATAAGTATTTTGGCTCAATCCAATCATCCTCTTAGATTTATCCCTATAGATCTTGATGCCCAATATGTACTGTGCCTCTCCCAAGTCCTTCATAGAAAGGCACTTTCCCAGCCAGCCCTTTACGGACTCTAACAATTTAGTTCTGTTTCTAATGAATAATATGTCATCAACATATAAGACTAGGTATGCGATGTCACTCCACTGACCTTCTTATAGACACAAGACTCATCTAGATTCTTGATAAAACCAAACTTACTAATGGCTTCATCGAGTCGCAGATTTCAACTTCTACTTGCCTGCTTTAGTCCATAAATGGACTTCTTAAGCTTGCATACCTTCCCGAGATTGCTTGGATCAACAAAACCTTCTGGTTGTGTCATGTACACAATTTCTTCCAAAATTCTATTAAGGAAGGCGCTTTTGACATCCATTTGCCATATTTCATAATAGTAATATGCAGCAATCGCTAGGATGATTAGGACGGACTTAAGCATTGCAACTGGCGAAAAGGTTTCATCGTAATCAACTCCGTGAATTTGCTTGTAACCTTTTACCACCAGTCTAGCTTTGTATATAGATACATTTCCTTCTTTGTCCGTTTTCTGAAAATCCATTTGCAACCGATAGGTTTGTAACCTTCGGGCAAATTAACCAGGTCCCAGACTTGATTTTCATACATGGATTCCATCTCGGATTTCCTGGCCTCTTGCCATTTAGCAGAGTCAGGGATCATCATAGCTTGCTTGTATGTCGCTGGCTCATCTCCATCCATAACTAGGATGTCTTGATCTTCGGTTAAGACAATACCAAGGTATTTTTATGGTTGAGATCTTGGCCGTTGCGACCTACGCAGGGTAATAGGTTGAGCATTTGCATTGTCGGTTTGACTTTGATCAATGTCAACAGCTGCTCCTAAAGTACTTTGATTGTTAGTTTTGTCATGTTGACTTTGTTGCTCTACCTCTCGAACTTCGTCAAGTTCGATTTTTCTCCCACTTGTCATTTTGGTCCACATAAATCCGTATGTATTAGACCCAATAAGTCACTTGCCCTTTCTCCCAACTTGGAGAATGGTTGCTTTATCATCTTGCCTAATAGACATCCTTCAAAATTTTCAAATGACTCCAAGTCAAATGAGTCAAGAACACCTTCTTGAAGAAGTTTCTTGATGCGTTTGATGTTAATGTGGCCAAGACGACAATGCCACAAGTAGGTTTGATTCGATTCGATTGTCTTAGCCCTTTTGGCGGTATCATAAATTTGTCTAAACATATGCAATTTTATAGAACATATAAACAAGACACTTTAACAAACAAACCATTGATTAAGTCTTGTGATCAAAATAATTTGGTTTCCAACACCATAGATCAAAAGTATGTTACAAAGCATAAGAAACAACCTTTTTTTTAATTACAAGTCATAGACAAAATAAATGTGCCTACAAGCACGATCAAAGGAACATCTTTGTCGTCCGCTTGTTGATGCACATGGTATCCAATACCCTCTCACTTGTGATGCCCTCTCACTTGATTCCTGAAAAGGAAACATAAAGTGAGTTATACATGGTATCCAATACCTATGAATAGCTTTAAAAAGAAGTGTTAATGAAGATACCTGAGGCAGATGCCACATTCCTCTCCTCCTCCTCCTTTCGGAAAAGCTTGCATTCCCTCTTGTAGTGGCCTTGCCCACCACAATAGAAGCATCGCATCCTTGCCTTGTTCTTGAACTCCCTCTTCCTTGTTCTCAAGGGCCTCTCGGTCACTCCATAGGAGGTGGCTCGGCTAATAAATTGCACCACCTGTTTTAAAGAGCGTGGGTCTCGTTTCTCACAGCTATATGCACTCTAAGTGCATCATAGTCCGAGTGGAGTGAAACAAGAAAGATATGTCTCGCCATCTCATCCTCCAATGAGAATCTGAGAACTTGCATGTGTTTGAAGAGCCTAGTCATTCCAAGCACATGAGGTCGGAAGGGCATGCTGGGTCTCAATTTGGTGTTGTAGACCATTGACCAAAGACGGCGCCTTTCCTTAGCAAGACAACCCACGCCGGTGGCTTTATCTTCATGTTTGAGAGTGACCTAGTCAAATCAAACACGAGTCGATCAAAGTTGCCATTGTCACTCTTGGTGACTCTTATATTGACAACATCCTCCAATGATTTGAGGAAAATATCCAGAAAGCAGAAGGAGAGCTTTTCCTTCCAATAATCTGGGATGGAATTAGCTATAACATGTGTGACTTTCTTGCAATCGAAAGACCATTTATCATGAGCCTCATTGCTCATGATTCCCTTAGAGAAGAAGCTTGGAATGGGAGTATCAAGAGTGTACTCCAAGGAACAATTCCGAAGAGTTTTCTTGAGTTCCTCCTCCCATTCCTTGAAGTTGACCAAGTTGAGGCTAAAAGCCAACTTGTCGGGGAGTTCCGGGCACATAGAGTTGTTGTTTGAGTTACTTGTAGACATGTTTCTACAATTGAAAGAATTTGAAATGAAAAACCATTCATAAACCAATAAGTTTGAAATTTAAAGGGTTCATGCAAATTTTCAATCTTATTGAGCATTTTATTCATGCATTAACATGAGTCCCTTTTAGGCGAGAATAAAATGATTTCAAGATCCCAAAATCAAAAAGTGATTAAGCATGCTTTGGCTTGTCTTAACACTTAGTATTTTAGGGTAAGAAATCCAATTGCTAATAGCTCCAAGCTACTCTTGTTTTGATAAAATGTCGCATCTACTGCTTCCTTGACATTTTATTCCATTGCCACGACATCTAAGGACTCCTTACTGATATCGTTGAGCTTAACCAAGAAAAATTGTATACCAAGTATATCTTACGTTCCTAGGGAAGTAGTGATGCCTTGCTTTGGCGTAGCCCATCACATACGCGCATTAGTTCGGTAAGTGTTGTTCTTGGAATGGCATATTTTAGCTCAGTATTTTAGGGACCTAGGGTTTCTATGTTGGTTGATTTAAGTGAACTTAATTAATCATCGCAACATTTAAAATCCTAAACATGCACCTAACATATCATTCACATATATAAGAACAATTATATATAGAAGACATGAAATAGGATGCATTTGGTAACTAGCATGACCCCTTGAAATCTTCAAATCTTCAAGAGTTTTCATCTTAGCTCGTCTTCATAAAGCCATCTTGAGACATCTCTGCCAAAATAAAATTACTAGCTACTACGACTAGGATTAGTCTAAATATTAAGGTACAAAAATACGCAACGGTACGCATACCGTATTTAGATTTATAAAAATACATAACGGATCGCAGTCCGTATTTACTATCCAAATCAGACCCCACTAGTTGCCATTTTCACGAAACCTGTGAAACAATATACCTTCCATTCATCCATTCACTATACGTGAATGGCCCATGCATTTTACAACGAAAATCAAGTAACAATGCATAATGCGCGCGAACTAGTAACTAACTTAGGTGGTTAATCCAATTAACGCGTCTATTTAAAACTAGTCAAAGTTGTTTAACATTGTATGTGGTTAACACACAATTAGTTCACGCAATTAACGAAGCTCCCACTAAATTCCGCATCCAACTTAATTAATCCAATTAATTAAGCTGATTAACCAAAATTTTGTCAAAATTAAAATTTTGCAAAGGAAAAATCGAGGCCTAGCCTTGTTAAAATAATTAAATAAAATTAAAGCGGAAAAATTTTGCAAAAACACATAGCCCGCGCATCAAAAAAATCAGCCTACTCTAAACCGAGTGCCTAGCAATCCTAGCCATGGGGCTAGGCTTGCTAGGCACCAAAGCTACGGCTGGGGGGTTGCTTGGGCGCAGGCAGCATGCCTAGAAAGGCATTACTAATCCTGCTAGCACCAGCATGCATCGCAGCATGCTGCGCATGCTAGCATGCGTGCTGGCAGGTTTGGCTGGGGTTGCTTTGGGCTCGCTGCCTTGCTGCCCAGCAGCCACGCACCACTATCCTAAAGCATGCCCCTTGCGCACTCCTAGCCTTGCCACACAGCCGCACCGCTTCGAGGTAGGAGCACCACCATGCGCACCAAGGCAGCCACATGTGGGCTCCGTGAACAGCCCGGCTGGCCTTGGTGGCGTTTGGGTGATTTTACCTCGATTTGCGTGCTATTATTTTGGGATTTCAATCCCGATATACGTGTGACATAAAATTAATTCTAAATTTATTTTAGAATCAATGTAGAGCAAAAAGAAAAATTAAAATAAGTCAAACTTAATTAAAGTCAATTTAAATAGTGCACAAGCATAAATTATTCAAGAACCATTCTTTAAATCAATTTAGGTCTATCTTGATGCTACGAAATTGAAGGGCTACTCTCATAATTAATTTAATCAAATATAAATTAATAATGAGATTTGACAAAATTAAAGGGGTTGGAAAATTAAACTCTTTCATCCAATGAAAAATTTACCAACAATAACTTTAATCAAAATTACATCACAAGTTTTGAAATTTAAGGACTTTAATCAACACGAAATAATTAAATCCAAAAATTAGTTCTATATGGAATCTAGCAATCAAAGGTCGAACCAAATAAGCAATTAAAGATTGGATCTTTGAAATATATGGGGCTTTAAAAATTACAAGTTCACCATAAACATTCACACTTGAAGCAATTAATTTGCAACAATGTGAAAAATTCATGTTTGAAACCTATCCTCGTGGCTTTGATGCTAGGCACTTGGGGTATGTTGTGGGCTATTGTTTTGAGTAATTGGGGCAATTTTAATTATTTTATTTATTTATTTTAACGAGGCTAGGCCTCGGTTCTTCCTGCTCTTTCAAAAATATTTTTTGACAAAATTTGGGTTAACCTAGTTAATTAATTGGATTAATTAAGTTGGATACGGGATTTAGTGTGAGCTTCGTTAATTGCATGAACTTATTGCGTTTTAATCACATAAAATATTTAACAACTTTGACTAGTTTTAATTAGGCGTGTTAATTGGATTAACCACCTAAGTTAGTTACTAGTTTGCGCGTGTTATGCATTGTTACTTGTTTTCGTTGTAAAATGCATGGGCCATTCACATATAGTGAATGGATGAATGGAATGTATATGTTTTCCCAAGTTTTGTGAAAATGGCAACTAGTGGGGCCTGACTAGGATAGTAAATACGGACTGCGATCCGTTATGTATTTTTGTAAATCTAAATACGGTTTGCGTACCACTGCGTATTTGTGTACCTTAATATTTAGATTATTCCTAGTAGTAGTAGCTAGTAGATGCTTAGTTGGCAGAGAAGTCTCGAAGACGGCGTTTCTTAGAAGGCAAGCCAAAGAAGTTGCATCAGTGACCCTTGAAGATTTGAAGACTCAAGGGGTCATGCTAGTTGCCAAATGCATCTTTTACTTATGTCTTATATATATAATTGTGTTTATATATGATTGAACAGTATGATAGATGCATGTTTAGGATTTCAAATGTTGCGATGATTAATTAAGTTCACTTAAATCAACCAACATGGAAACCCTAGGTCCCTATAATATTGAGCCAAATTTGTCATTCCAAGAACGACACTTAATGAACTTATGCGCGTGGTGATGGGCTATGCCAAACCAAGGCATCACCGCTTCCCTAGGAACGTAAGGTATACTAGGTATACAAGTTGTCTTGGTTAAGCTCAATGATATCAGTAAGGAGTCCTTAGATGTCGTGGAAATGGAGATAAATGTCAAGGAAGCATTGGATGCGACGTTTTATCGAACCAACAGTAGCTTAGAGCTATTAGCAATTGGATTGCTTACCCTAAAATATTAAGTGTTAAGACAAGCCAAAGCATGCTTAATCAATCGTTTTATTCTCGCCTAAAAGGGACAGATTTTTATGCGTGGATAAGACGCGTAATAAGATTGAAAGTTTGCATGTATGTTTTGAATTTCAAACTTATTATGATATGAACTTGGTAAATGGTTATACTTTGCACTTATATTTGTAGAATTCTAAATCAAATTATATTTTTTTCAATGATTAGTAAAGGAAATCTTTTCAGAATGGTTCTCAAAGAATGGAAAGGCATTTCTAAAATACAACCTCTCATAATTGACTTTTATGACCTAAGTCCGAAAGGACAGTTGGATATCATGTATTCAAATTTTTACTGGGTAGTTTTGATGAACATGAAATATTGAGTTGAAAAACTCAAATTGTCAATAGTTGACATCCAACATATCTTTTCGCTTTATACACTAATGAGTAAGACTCATTGATGTAGTAATTCAAGTACGAATTGAAGGAAAAGATGAAACTTTGTTTCACGGCGCATTAAATGCTTAATTATGCCTATCAAAGTGTAAAGGTCAAAGTACACTTTGAAAGTGACCTCAAACCATTGAAGACAAGCTAAGTTATTGACTTACAAGCTTAGAATGAAGCAAGTAGTGCTACATCGGTTGTAAGGTTATTTGTTTTGTTTAAAGTCCTTTTAAGCCAAGGCTGGAACGGATAATGGTTATTGTGTTCCACAATCAGCAAACGATCCGTTTACACACGGAAAGACTCACATTCAATAAAAGAGCAAAAGTTGCGGGTTTTATTTGAATGGCATAGTTGTCTAAGCAATGAGTCAAGAATGCTAGATTATAAACAAACATTTCCCTAACATGAAAACTCGCAAGGTTCAAGTCATGCACATGATTTGTGTTCCAAACATCTTTAGCAATGTCATATCGACAAGAACATACTCAAGGCTCTATTAATAAGACTCTTGATAGTTGATCGATTCGGAATCTTTCTAAGACAAGCAAGTCTTACTTGTTAAAATCGACAAAGAAAGGAGCTATTGTGCTTGGCATAGGCAATTTACTCAAAAGCTAAAAAGGATTCCATTACTTCAACGTCTCACAAGAATTTGAATGAATGTGGCTACATTTATCAAATGTGAACAAATTGGACCTTGAGTAGCTCAAATGTTCAGTGAAGTATAGAACCGACTTGGCAAGATCGAGCGATGTTTGTTTGAGCCAAGAGTGATTATATCAAAGTTATGAAATTGAAATTTCATAATGAGCTCCACAAAGAACATAGTGTGTCTTGACAGAGACCTCGATGAAATTTGGAAATGATTCGAACAATGATGGATCACATCCCTTCCTATAAAGTTATTAAGGATTTGCACAAATGACTAGTGTTACACTAAACAAAAGTGTCAAAGCTAAGAAAGGACACCATATTCAGTTATGGATGGAAATAGTTTCTAGCGTCTTTTCAAGTATATGTCTAGGGATCTTAGCTTAGTGGGAGTTCTTTGGCTCAGTGGGAGCTAAGTGACTCAATAAGGGCTAAGGTAGCTCGAGAAGGAGCTAACTGTTTGTTACACAACGAACTTTTACCCAAAGACAATATACATGTCTCTTTGTGAGTATTCAAGTGAGACTACGGGCATTACTTCCACAACCTAAATGAGAACATGGTATTTGTTACTCTAAGTGGTGTCTTTCTAGAAAGTAACACATTTCCAAAACGACAAGTGGGAGGAAAATGAACTCAATGACCATCGAGATTAGCAACAAACTTAAACTGAGAATCTCCGAAGACTTTAGAAGGGCTTCACGAGAATGATTGATCAAGAATACTCAAAAGACTTCACAAGTGCCTTAAATGAGAATTAAACACTCACCAAACTTTAGAAGTGGTGGAGTAAGATCAATACAATCAAAGGGCTTTAAAAGCACCTTGAAACTCAGTGTTTGATGCAATTACCCCGTATAGGTATAGAATTCACCAAAGACTTGGATTGAATCCTATATATTTTTATTAAGTTAGAAATAAACCTAAAATTTACAAGCATACTATTTACCATTGGATGGTAAGGGAATAGTGTCTTGCAAATTAGCTACGACATATCCAAATTCCGAATAATGGTTAGAGGCCATAAAATCCGAAATACACTCCATGTTTGTAAATCATGTTTGGAACTTGATTCATTTGCATGAAGGGTGAAAGACCCATCGATCGCAAATAAGTTTTCAAGGAGAATACTGAAAAATGTGAAATGCATAATGCATACATAGCTAGATTGGTTGAAAAGGATACAATTAATTCACGGTGTTGATTTTAATAAAAACCTATTCACCAATCATAACGCTTAAGTCTTTTTCGTGATTATTCTAGCAAGTTGCGCATATGAAATATGGAAAAATAGATAATGAAACCGCCTTCCTATTAAGAGCATCTACCTATTCGTTGATGAATTTATTTGCTGGATTTTTGATACCTCTACCGGTTAGTCACCTCTTTCAAATGTTCCCTTAACATACTTTAATCTATGTAACATTATGTCCCCAAATTGGCTACTGATGTTGCCAAATAAATGGTGAAGATGATGAAAGGAAGGCAGGGACAACAACAAGATATAGCTGATCCTTGTAGTACTGTGAATTTTGCAGGTATCATATCTGTTTCAAGTGCTAATTCTTCTTTGACATGTTTTCAAACATCAGATTGGATATAGTTGATACTGGTGCTACAGATCATATGGAGTGTGAAAAATGTTTGTTTTTTTTATAACTGGGATTTTAGGAAGAGACTATAGAAATAGTCTAAGGGTTTTGAGAATCTAAATAATGCTAGATTTGAAAGCAAGCTCAAGAAATCCATTGTGGGATTAAGTGAAGCATTGCATGTAGAAATTGGAACATGTATTCTCATAAAGTTAATAAAAGGTTTGACTTATGGAGAATCATAGATATTCTTATGAACAAGAAGTTTAGTGGGAGCAAGAGTCAATCTTGTATGGTCCAACAAGAAGTTTACGAACTCTATTGTGAAATGACTGTCAAATGCTAAATGCTTGGATTTGAAGGGATTTTTGACAATGAACCAAGCAAAAGGCGATACTTAGTACATAGTGGGAATTAAGATCTATTTGATAGACTTAATGAAATGTTTAAACGAGTAGATGAATTTACCGTGTTAAACATGAAGGACTTGGAAAGGCTTTCAACCCATATGTATAAAACTAAGTATATGTTTGAACTATGTATAAGCTAGGAGAATACTAAATCAAACAAGAAAGAATCTAGGAGAGACTTTCAATCGTATTATATAGCAAACAGTTTAGCAAGACTCAGTGAACTGGATGAGCTAAAAGGTCACAAGAATGCAATAAATTGGGAGTAATTCTACAATTAAAACCATCATGTGTGCTATGATATGGAATCGTCACTTAACTTAAATGCTTAGAGCATTAGAATTATCAAATACCAATCAATTTAAATCTAAGTAATGGATCGTTAGATTATGATCAAGAACATCCAAAGTACTTCGATAAGTAGAAGGGATGAGTTCTTGACGTATGGAAACAAATGTAATTTGAAAATTGATGTTGCAAGCACATCGTTGGCAAGGATTAGATCCTTAATAAGGAAGCCGTTTATAAGCATGAGCTAGAATGCGTCGTGGCTTGAGAATGGTAACATGGACGCGCATCTGTGTATAATGTGCGGGAATTTAAGTTAAATTTCCATAATCACAAGTGATTAGGGTCTCCCAAATCATTGTGAGTCGTTTGGAATGAAATCCGAGCAAAGCACCATCAAAATGTCTACTGAAGTATGTGTTGAGAATATTGTTGCCTACAAGGCAATATTAAGAAAGTGTTCAATGGAAAGTTCATTGTCAAACGTTGATTGTAGGTTGTCAAGTTGAAAGATCTCAAGTCATGAAAATGAGTGACTTGGACAATAAATCCTAAATCACATATGATCCACAACACTCTCAAAATTTTATCATCTTATTATGAAACTGTTCGATAATGAAGATGCTAAGATTTGCAAAGTAATAATAGCTAAACCTATGCAATAAGTGAACGACAACATCCACCAGAATTGCATGAAAGAAATCAAGAATATTAAATATGGGTGTGATTTCTATAAATGTTTTGTGAAGAGTGTTACTCTTAAAACATTTGGGAAAAACCATTTATCAAAAGATGAAACGTTTGAAAGTTTCATAGTTGAATAAAATTTTACTAATAAAATTCCACAAACTATTTAATTGTGGTTTAGAATTAAATAATGAGTCCATTCGATTTATGAGAATATTCAAAACAGGATATCAAGACCATGTCTTGGATAAATAAACACTTGTTAAGTGAACATTGAATATTATAATCGAAAATTATCCCTAATCAAGGTCATTTAAATGATGGACAATTAATGACCACTTGAGATTAGTGTGTAGTATGATTTATAGCACCGTTTCTTGTGCTACGAGGACATGATTGTCATTAATTATTTGCACAAGTATTAGTTTGGAACTATACCAGATCGACCTATGAGAATACTTTAAGAGATTTAAAATCGTCAAAAGTATATTTCTCATTATAGCTATCGGAAACTTTTTCCTCGACCATGAGTATTGTAAGTTCTCTTGTTTGAGTACTAGCCGTTTTTATGTTGTCAAACGCCTGCCATAATAAGGATTATAACGGCAACACTCGGGCGGCTAGGTCCTCTTAGTAAGGGAAGCTAACAATGCAAGACTGGGAATGCCCCCCTATTAACAATAGGGAATATGTCTTTGTTGTTTACAAGGCCTCTTGAAGAGCGAGACTGTGAAAATCCATGGCCGTGCTCAGATGGATTTTAGAAATTATCTGCTTATTAACAGTTGAACTCAAGAATCGAGAAACACTTCTAGACGTAATAAGGATGACGAAGAATCTTACCTTATAGTTCGTGAATAGACATTAAATGACATAAGAAATGGGCTACACACTAATTGCACACTTGTCCGGAAGGACAAGTGGAAGATTGAAAGGAATGGTGTTCTTCCAACAAGTGTATTATTCTGATAGAGGGTTCAGAATTATTAGAAATCTAATTCTTCAGTAAGGTCAAGTGATCGGAATGCCTAGGTGGAGGCCGCTTTCGATCAGTAACATTAATGTGTAATTAATATTACAACTTAATCTTGACTGAACCCTTCAGGTCACACCCAATCGAGTAACCGATCCGAGGCGACGAATCAATCCAAAGGATTAGATGAGTCGTTAGAGTATTATGAACAAAGACGTCGGATGTCGAGCTTAGAGCATCGACGCCGAGCGTCACAAGGCAAGTCGAGTTTAGAATTCGACGAGACGAGAAACCAAGCCTTGCGTCAATGCCCATCATGCGCGTATGTTGTGGGTTGTGCGAGCTGTGCAACGCATAGCGCAAGCAACGGCTAGTAATGTCAGCACAACGTGTGCGTGTACCACACAACGAGGCTGGCAGCCAGCCACGCATTGCGCCTATGCCCAGCCACACCATGTGCGTGAGCCTGCGTATGCGTGTAGCCATATGTGTGTGGTTAATCTTGCATGTGTTTGGATATGCATGTAAGAGGCATGTGAGTGTGGGTTTGCTTGGGGAGCAAGGGGAGAATGGTCCCCCCTTGTGGTCCTCACCTAAACCCTTGATCACCTCTTGACACTTGTCATTTGTTGATTCACTTGCATTTCAATTTGATTTTTTAATTAAAAATAAATTGGATAAAATGCAATTTACTAACTCTCCCACATGGATGGGAGATTGAAGTTTAAGAGCTCTTTTCCCTATAAATACCCATCATTTGGGATTGTGAAGGGACACTTGAGTTGAACTCAATGAGGCATCTCCCTTTAGGTGAGAAAACCTCTTAGTTCGTAATACTCTAGTCTTTTTTTAGTCTAGCCTCGACTAACCTTCGGGGTAGAGGCCGTTTGGGTCGGGTCTCGAGGGTGGACTTTGTCGGAGGCTCTCGCGCTTGCGGAGCTAAGGCTTTGAAGTCCGAGCTCTATAGGAGCGAAGCACGCGTCAAGGATATGAATGTTTTTTCTCTTTCTCTCTCTTATATTGTTAATTATGTGATTAAATATTTAGTTGCTTTAATTAGTGAGTGGGTCTTGGGCGGGTTTCTCTTTCGTGTAGCGTTGGACGCTACAAAACCTAATAGTGGTATCAAGGCCAGGTTGTGAGTGAAAGGATGGAAGTAAGTGAGGAAGGCATTAAGAAGGAACCATACCTTTGTAGTTGCCCACACTTCCAGCAAAGTGTGCCTTGGCATCTTCAACAGAATGAGCATGAAGTGGTCCATGATACCACCACTTAAGATAACTCAAGGAGACCACATTGCTTGACTTCCTGGGTTGTAAAACGACTGAAGGATAGGAGAGAGAATAACTCCTCCAAACATCTTCATGAAATTTAGGGCTTGAATCTCAGGGAATGTTACATGTGGTAAATAAAGGAACAGCAAGTGATTGGCATAAACCAAATTGTCTGGCGACCATTTGAGGATTGTAAGCTTCAAAACAAAAAGTGTTCTGGTTCCACTACAGGTAGATCCTTGGAAGCTAATACTGAACATCAAAATGGGGAATCCCTATCAAAGGTCCTCCTCATTCCTACTCTTTTAAGCCATTCTAAACTTTCATCAAAGACCTAAAGAATGTTAAGATTTGGTTTATCTTTCTAGCTCATTGCTTCTGGCAATGATTTCAGTTTTTTACACTCTTTAATTTGAAGAAATTGCAGAGATTTAAGGGAGGTGAAGGATTCCCCTAAGTCCTCCAATTTAGTGCAAGAATCAAGGATGAGAGATTGAAGGGACGTCAAGTATTGAATCCCCTTTGACATTATTACATCCTCTAGGCAAAAAAGTATTTCAATGGAAGAAAGAGAGTGAAGAGATTTCAAGGGTATGTCTTTTAAATTCATTATTGATAATTTGAGGAATTTTAGGTTGGTGAGATGCCCTATTCAAAGATTCTCCAATCCCCTACAATTTTCAAGATCAAGTTTTTCAACAAAATAGGCACAGCCTTGAAACACTGTTAGACAGCATAACAAGATTTGGTTCAAGAACTTTCTGGTGGTCAAAATAGTTGAAACATATCTCTGCATATGAACGACAATCCAACTTCAAAGTTTTCTCCCTACAATCAAGTTTATATTTATACAAAGTTATCTCTTCTGCCATCTCTTTCTTAACCTCCTCCTCAGTCTTCTCCAAGCATAAAGTGGTAAAAAGGTGACCCCAACAAGTGATCAACCACAATGGACCACCCACATTTTCTAAGCTCTGACCTTCATTTAGATCTTCCCTACATCTAAACAGACATCTATACAATTGTCCCAACAAGACTGGACCTAGCACTACAAATGATTTATCATGGGAAAAGTTCACTGCAAGTGGCAATAATAGTGCAGATATGCCACCAGACTTGCACATCATCAAACGAGTAAGAGCGAATAACATAAATAGAACCTCTTCCTCTTGCGACACCTTAACAGAATATGCTGACAATGCAAAGTATGAGATATAGGCATTGAAGCCAATCTTTCTACTTTTCGATGTTTCCAATATCTGCTTCAGAAGGTTGTGACACCTGTTGTACAAAGTTCCATCGCCTTCAATCAGGTTGAACACTTTAATCTATTGGCCCTTATCATCATAAGGTGATAGACCAATAAGGAAGGTCATATCAGTAAGGGTAACAGTCATGCAACCTTGGCGCAGGATGAAACAATTCAACTTGGGTTCCCAAAGCGATATAAGAGCACATGTCAGCGATCCGTTGAGTAGAATCTTACCATATGTTGCCAGTTTGAGGAATCCAAAATTTTACTTCTTCTCCCATGAGGAGTGGAATTTGAAAACCCGCATAAACCACCCCCTGGAAGTTAGGTCTTGCACCCAACCTTTGATGAGTGGCATTTATGCCACCATTTCACCCTTTTTCACTAGAGAATTCCCTCGATTTGTCACTTTTTTATACCTCTTCTTATCGTTTTTACCTTTATTTTAGTTACTTTAGCTCCCTCTCATGTTTTTCCTTCTCTTTTATCTTTTCTTTTACTTTTTACCTTCTACTTGTGTGTTTTGATAGATCTTAGCACTCGTGGGCGAATTTATGATTGCTAGACGTATTTGGAGTTGCTAAAGTAGCTTGCTCAAGGAAGAGGAGATGTTGCAAAGGAAGAGGAGATGCTGCAAAGGAGAGGGCGCGGACAGGGGGGATCCTGAGCTACATAGAAATTTCAGGAGATGGCCTGGAGAGGGCGCGGCTCAGAGGGACACGGGCGAAGCATCAAGGCCGCGGGCGTGGCGAGCTGGGTTTTCCCAACTTTATACCCACGAAGGAGAAGGCACGGCAGCTTGATTGGAGAGACCTCTCCCATGCCTGTTTGCCTTGTTTTAATAAGAGACTATAAATAGTCTTTGGCTTGAATCTTCATCCATCCACTATTCCATTGACATCAAAAATACTTTGTAGAGAGAGAAATTAGATAGTCTTCAAGTTTCAATCTTTGTATTCAAGATATTCAAGTTTTCTTCAAGATTATTGCAGCTATTTCATGTTTGGCTAATCCTTCAGCATTTATAATAGTAATCTCTTTTCCTTATTCTTTAGTCTTTAGTTTTATTGTTCTTATTTGTGTTTTCTTCCATAAATTTCCTAGCTTTACTTGTTTCATTGCTGTCTCTTTGATTTAGAATCATGCTAAGTTGTGTTAGGATTGAACACATGTTTAGTTTAGTTGTCATGGCTATTTTCCTTTCTCTAGCTTAGATTTGTAGCTAAGGAAGGGGTGAAAATCATGTTTGCTTGAGTTTCTATTGATTATTGATTGGGTTTTACCTTGAGTTGATGATTTGTGTTTAAATATGCTTAGAGTTCCACCTTTAACCCCAATGTTTTAGTCCTAGATTAGATGCATGAGAATGATCTAGTTTAGGTTTGATTGATTTCATCAACTTGCTTTGAGTAGTTGCATGAGAATGAATTACTTTGAGTAGAGTTTGTATTCCTCAGTATATATCCCTATTGATTTTCATTAGTTGTCGTGTTGGTCATGATTGGAACCCCCTCTTCCTAGTGCTTTTTGCCCTTAATATCCCTATAGTTTTGCTTTTCATTTTCATTTTAGAGTGTCTAGTTAAATCTCCTTATTTTTGGCTTGATTAGGTCTCTTGTGGTAGCTAGGTTACGAGTAAAAATTGTAGATTTGATCTAGGGTAGTAGTAACGACCTATTATCCCTCGATAAAAATTTTGGCGCCGTTGCCGGGGAAACGGCTTGTTTTGCACTTTTATTGTGTTATTATAGGATTTTTTGCCTTTTTATTTTATTCCTTTACTCTCTTGCTAGTCATTGCTAATTGTTTTCTTAGATTTGGTGGATGCAAAAGAGATCTCAAGGACCTCCTACACACTACATTGACCACGAAATCGACCGCACTTTGAGACAAGTCCGAAGACTTTATCAAGAAGAGGGGCGAGGTCTTGGTGCTATTTTTGATAGTGAGAGTGATTCTTGGTCTTCAAGTTCTCAAAGCGAGGAAATGGCGAGGCAAGAGAATGATGTTTTGTTTCGTGAGTTAGGAATCCCGAGGATTAAGAGCTCACGGGAGGGATTTTTCTACCCATCACGGAAACAAACTTTACCATTCATCCTCAATACACTAGAATGGTTCAAGCGGAGCAATTTTCAGGTTCTCCAAGTGAAGAACCTATCGAGCATCTTGATAGATTTCTTGAGCTTTGTGCCATGATCCAAACTAACCAAGTTTCTCAAGAATACATCCGCATGCACTTATTCCGACAATCTCTTTCGGGTAGAGCAAAGAAGTGGCTCAAACAAGTCAAGCCAAACTCTCTCACGACATGGAGGGAGGTAGTCAAGGCATTCTTGAAGAGGTTCATTTCCGAAGAAAAGACCGCCGAGATTATAAGGAAGATTGCATCATTTAAACAATAAGCGGATGAGAGTCTTAGTGAAGGTTGGGAAAGATTCAAAGAGTTGGTACAAGCATGTCCTCATCACGAATACAATCAAAGCTTGCTCATGAGATTCTTCTATGATAGGTTGAAACCTATGTCTAGAGCTAACTTGGATGCGGGGGCGGGTGGCCAATTGATTAAAGTCCCTCAAAATCAAGTTGAAGTAACAATTGAAGAGGTAATGAAGAACTACTCTTGGGGTGGTAGAAGGAGGAATGCACCAAAGAAGGGTGGAAAGTATGAATTGGAGAAGGTTGGTCAATTGCAACATCAAATTGAGCTTTTGACAAAAGGGCTTGCAAAGTTGAATACGAGTGTCAATAGTGGGGCAAGTTCCTCTCAAGTCAATTCTTTCTCTTGTCAAAATTGTGGTGGAACCAACCACGATACATCTTATTGTGTAGGTTTGAGCCCGGAGCATGTGGCGGCATACAACACAAGGCAAGATGGATATAGGGGAAGTCGCGGTGCAGTAGCTTGGAGGCAACCACCACCCGGATTTGCTGACCAACCCCAACAATGGAATCAACAAGCTCAACAATCATACAACTCCAACCCCCAATACCAAATTCACCTCCATTCCAAACCCAAAACCCAAGAGGAAATTACCCAAGAAACAACCAACACAATAATCAAAACCAATACCACAATCAAAATCAAGCGACTCAAAGGAGTCAAGAGCAAGCATCTCAATTCGATTCTACTCAAACCCAAATTCTTCAACAACTTCAAGCCATTAATCAACAAATGCAAGAGGTCAAGGCTCATAACAAGATGGTTGATTCACAACTAGCTTAATTGGCCGAGAGAGTTCCTTTCAATTCACCTTCTACTCTACCCGGACAATCACAAACTAGCCTTCCAACATTGTGAAACCCGACTCTTGCAAGGAAATCACATTGAGATCGGGTACATCCTATGAGGGTCCCAAGAAGGGGGATAGTGAGGAAAAGAAGGAAGGAGAAGAGAGTGTGAGTGAAGATAAGGAAGTTGAAGAAGTGAAGGTTGTTGAGAAAGAGATAAGTATGGAGAAAAAGAATTCTAAATATGTGGTGACATCTTCAACTCCTAGTGAGACTAGGAATCTTGATGGACCGGTTCCCTTTCCCAGTCGACTTGCGGAGAGGAAGTTGAATTGAAAAATTTGCAAAGTTCCTTAGTGTGATGAAGAACTTGCACAAAAACCTTCCTTTCATTGAGTCGTCATACAAATGCCTTCATGATGAGCTTATCACTCTCCTCCATCAAGTGAGTGCACTTGTTCAACATAAGATGCCCAAGAAGCAAAAGGATCCGGGAAGTTTCACTTTGCCGGTAAAGATTGGGAACATGGAAGCTAGGGGCGCCTTAGCCGATCTAGTAGCAAGTGTTAGTTTGATCCCTCTATCCATTGCTCAAAAGCTTAATATTGAAATGATCCCCACAAGAAAAACTATCCAATTGGCTAACCGTTCGGTGAAGCTACCTTGTGGTGAGCTTGAAGATGTCCCTATTCAAGTTGGGCATATTTATGTGCCTTGTGATTTTGTAGTGATGGATATGGAGGAAGATGTCGATACCCCTTTGATTTTGGGTCGTGAAGCTCTCAAGACCTTGGGGGCGGTGATCAATTGCAAGAACAACACCATTACATGTGAGGTAGCCGATGAAAAGATTGTTTTTGAGTTCTCTAAGCTACTCAAGACCCCCATGGTTGAGAAGTGCTATAGGGTTGATGTTGTGAATGAAGAGTTAGATCGCTTGGGAAGGGTGATGATGAATCCTTAAGATCCAATGGTTGAAGCTCTTACATGCAAGGAAGAGTACCACTCTCAAGAAGCAAAAGAGTTTGTCATGGCCATTGATGAAGCTAAAAAGGAGGAAGAGGATGATCCTAGAGATGATGAGCTCGAGCTAGCGGAGGAGAAATTGGAGGAGAGTTCCAAGCCTCCTCCCAAGGTAGAACTCAAACCCCTTCCCCCCTCTTTAAAATATGCTTATCTTAGAAATGAAGGGGAATACCCTAATATTGTCAATGCCACCCTTGATGGTCTTGATTTGGAAAAATTGCTTGATGTGTTGAGAAAATATAGAGATGTGATAAGGTATAGCATTGATGATATCAAGGGTATTAGCCCTTCTTTGTGCATGCATCGTATTCACCTTGAGGATGATAAATCCACCTTAATTGAGCCTCAAAGGAGGCTGAACCCCAACCTCTAACAGGTTATCAAGAAAGAAATCTCGAAATTACGTGAAGCGGGCATAATCTATGCTATCTTCGATAGCAAGTGGGTTAGCCCGGTTCACGTGGTTCCAAAGAAAGGTGGAATGACCATCGTTAAGGGAGAAGGAGGAGAAAAAATATCCACCCGAACATTGACCGGGTGGAGAATGTGCATTGATTATAGGAGGTTAAACAAAAATACAAAGAAAGACCATTTTCCTCTCCCCTTCATGGACCAAATGTTGGAGAGACTCTCCCATCATGCTTTCTTTTGCTTTTTGGATGGGTTTTTCCAAATCCCTATCCATCCAAATGATCAGGAGAAAACTACTTTCATATGTCCATATGGAACATTCGCATACCGAAGAATGTCATTCGGGTTATGCAATGCTCCTTCAACTTTCCAATGATGCATGACTTTCATTTTTTCTGAAATGCTTGTAAATGAGATTGAGGTTTTTATGGACGATATTAGTGTTGGTGGCTCGTCTTTTGACACATGTCTTTATAATCTTGAAAAAGTTTTGAAAAGGTGTCAAGAGACGAGTTTGGTTTTAAATTGGGAGAAATGCCATTTTATGGTCGAGAAAGGTATTGTCTTAGGCCATAAAATATCAAAAAAGGGCATTGAGGTTGATTCGGCCAAGGTTTCGGTGATTGCAAAGTTGCCCCCTCCTACTTCTGTTACGGGGGTGAGAGCCTTTCTAGGCATGTCGGTTTTTACCGGAGGTTTATCATAAAAATTTCATCGATCGCCAAACCTTTGACCGAATTACTCAAGAAAGATGTTGTGTTTAACTTCGATGAGGCTTGTCTTGAGGAGTTTCAAAAACTCAAGGAAGCTCTCATTTCCTCTCCTGTTGTGCAAGCTCCGGATTGGAGCTTCCCTTTTGCGCTAATGTGCGATGCAAGTGATTTTGCAGTAGGTGCGGTGCTTGGGCAAAAGAAAGAAGAATGATCTCATGTCATCTACTATGGAAGTAGAACACTTGATGAGGCTCAAAAGAATTACACAACAACGGAGAAGGAAATGCTTGCGGTTGTGTTTGCCATGGACAAATTTAGCCTATCTCATATGCTCCAAAGTAATTGTGTGCATGGATCATATAGCGGTTCGCTATTTATGACCAAAAAGGAAGCTAAGCCACGCCTCATCCGTAGGGTTCTTTTGCTCCAAGACTTTGACATGGAGATGAGAGATAAAAAGGGAGCGGAGAAATTTGTGGCGGATCATTTGTCTAGGCTTCCTTTTGAGAATAAGGAGGATGTGCCAATCAATGAAGAAGTAGGATTTGAAACTCTCATGGCTATGGCTTCAACATCTAGCCCGTGGTATGCGGACATAGCCAATTATCTTGCTTGCGGGGTCATTTCCCCGGAGTTTTCTTCTCAACAAAAGAAGAGATTTTTCAAGGAAGTGAGGAGGTACTTTTGGAATGACCCCTGCTTGTTTAAGTAGTGTGGAGATGGCCTCTTCCGGAAATGTGTTCCGGACCATGAGATCGAAGGAGTTCTTGAGCATTGCCACTCATTACCGTGTGGAGAACATGGAGGAGTTGATAAGACGGTGGCAAAGATTTCTCAACCTCTCCTATGGTGGGAAACGATGCATAAGGATGCCCATAAGTTCGTTTCAAGATGTGACAAGTGCCAAAGAAGTGGTGGCATAACCAAAAGGGATGAGATGCCTCAACAAAACATTTTGGAAGTTGAGCCATTTGATGTTTGGGGTGTCGACTTTATGGGACCTTTGTCTCTTCATTTGGGAATTTGTACATCTTGGTAGCGGTGGATTATGTTACTAAGTGGATTGAAGCTATACCTTCCCCTACCAATGATCATAAGGTTGTGCTTAAGCTCCTTAAGAAAATCATATTTCCGCAGTTTAGGGTTCTTAGGGTGCTAATTAGTGATGGAGGTTCTCATTTCGCCAAGAAGCAACTCGAAGCTCTTCTTAAGAGATATGGGGTTCATCACAAAGTTGGTCTACCTTACCATCCTCAAACCCAAGGGCAAGTGGAGGTGTCAAATAGAGAGATCAAGAACCTTCTCAAAAGGATGGTGAACAAATCTAGGAAGGATTGGTCCCTCAAGCTTGACGACACACTTTGGGCCTTGCGGACGGCGTACAAGACTCTAATTGGTACAACCCCCTATCAGTTGGTTGGAGTACAAAGCTTGGTGGGAAATCAAGGAGCTCAACGAACTTGAGGAGCTTAGGTATGATGCCTATGAGAACTCGAGACTATACAAGGAGAAAACTAAGAAATGGCACGACCAACATATAAGGAACAAGAGCTTTAAGGTTGGATATAAGGTGTTGTTATTCAACTCTAGGCTCCGTTTGTTTCCCGAAAAGCTCAAGTCCAAATGGTCAGGACCTTTCGTGATTTCAAGGATTACGCCTTATGGGTCTTTCGAGTTGGAGGCGGGAGATAACAAGTTCATGGTTAATGGTCATCATTTGAAGCATTATTTTTGCAAGGATGAAGTAGACTTGAGAGGATGTATGAGGCTTGATCCATTGGATCCTAAGCCACCTCTTGGATGATGGTTTATCATGGTCAAGCTAGTGACCTCATAAAGAAGCGCTTCTCAGGAGGCAACCCGAGTTCTCAAACTCTTGTGGTCTTTCATTTCTTGTATTTAGCCACTTTTGGTTGATTTCTCTCTAGACTCTTATTGCGTGCTTTTTGTTCTTCTTTTGTAGGTACTTGAATATTTGGGCATTTAGTCTACAAATTTGAGAATGAAGATGCCAAGGAGGAGTTATGAATCGAAAGAGAAGGTTGCAATTGGATTTTAGGCCTCAAATCTCAAGGGGTTATTTATGTTTCTCGAGATGCCCTAGAGATTCCCAGGAGAGGGCTCTCCAAGAAGACCCGCGGGCATGGACAGGGTTTCTAGCCCCCTTTGCTGTGTTTTTGGAGATGGCTTTCCATCATGACCCGCGGGCGCGGCACTTAGACCCGCGGGCGTGGACAGGAAAAACCCGAGGGTGCGACCCTATCACCCGCGGGCGCGACCTGATGTTCTTCAGAAATATCAGAAAGTGGAGATGCCCTGGAGAGGGCGCGGCATTCTTACCCGCAGGCGCGACACTCAGACCCGCGGGCGCGGACAGGAAAAACCCGCAGCCGCGGCGACTTAGTTCTGCGATTTTTCGCCCCTTTTCTTCAGCAATTTAGAAACATTTATTTTTCCCCAATTTCGATTTTCGCCTCTTCTCTCTCTCTAAATCCCCACTCCTTTTCAAACCTTAACTCTTTCCACCTTTAAATCTCATCAAAATTCATCAAATTTCCTCGCTTTCCCTCAAGTTTTCTCATTAAAATCTGAAATTTCACCATTCAAGACCCCATTTTCGGTGTTCTTCTTCGAATGGCTCTAGCATATCCACCATTGAAGGGACCTTGAAGGTGGCTTGGAATTCTTCTTCAAAAGACTAATTGGAGTAGTTTTTGGCACTCATTGTTGGTATATATCTTTTCCACTCTAGTTTCTCTTTGAATTTGAAGTATTTCCTTTGGTGAGAAAATTGTTGTCTTGTGAATTTCATGTGGGAAATTTTTATGTTTGCATGCCTATTTTGTGTTGGTTCATCTTATTAAGCATTTTTTATTGTTGATTTCTTGTTGACCTTGTTAATTGTTGTTGAGTTGTATTGCTTGGTTGGTGTTGCTTGGTGATTCCGAAAGTGCGGTCGTTGTGTTGATGTATTGAAGTAGGGGATTTGTTGTTGTGATTTGTGTGGTGTTGATTGAAATTTGGTGTTGATAAGATGGTGTTTGGTTCAAAGAAGAAAAAAGTGGGAAGGAACCTCAAGGTTCAACATCCGAAAACCCCCAATCAAATGAACAACCTACTCCACCACCTTTGCCACCCCTCAAATTCCACAATAAACATCACAAATCCATCTACAACAATTTGCAAAACCGGAAATTTAGACCTAAAAAAAACTACCACCAACCCTCTGCAACAAAACTTGGCATAGACGACGATTGTTGGTTCCTGTTCAACAATCTTAGGTTAGGCTCATTTGTGACAAGTTCCTACAGGACCTATAAGGAGCCCACTTTTGAGTTCCTTGCCTCCTTTGAGTGTCATGCCACGGGGGATAAGGACCTCGCCATCTCTTTACAACTCTTCAACAAAAAAAAAGACTGTTAACCTTCGCCAATTTAACCAACTATTGGACCTTAACCCGGACGCCGACATGTTCTTCCCTGAGCACGAGTTCTTTCGTGATTATAATCCCCTTTCGTGGTGGAAAGTCATCTCAAGGATGGACGCCTTCAATGCCAAGTATTCCTTGGCCAGTCAAATCATGCACCCAGCCATCAGACTTCCACATCGAATTCTCGGGTACATGGTTTTTAATAAACATGACTTGGGAAAGATCACAGCGGAGGAAATCCGAATTTTGTGGCTAGCTACACAGCCAGAGTTAGGGCATATAGTTAATTTCGGTTTTATTCACCAAGTGCATTGAAGGGGTTCTCTCGGGTACAAGGAAAGGGGAGATACATTTCGGTGGGATGATCACCCGGTTGGCCGAGAAATTGGGTCACATTGACAAGTTGGGTTCTTGCACTCCCATTGGGAAAAGTGATGGAAGTGATATCTGGCTCGATCTTGAGCAATTGAAAACGATGAAATTCATTGCGGATATGGAGGATAGAGGGAGGACTTGGAGTTTGCTAGTCTCCCACGAGCATCACTGTCTCCTCCCCAAGCCGGAGTTCACTTCTTTTACAAGGGAGGGGGTTAATCACCCTTGGTGGGTAAGGAAGGATTCGGGTGTCCTCCTGGTCGCAAGGATGGAGCTAGGTGAAGGTCATGATGAAGGGCATGACAATGAAGAGGATGAGAATGAGGCGGAGGTGATCCCTCTAAGTCAACAACAACAACGTCGGCAGAGACAAGGAAGACATCAACAACAACGACAAAATCAACAACAATTTGACTACCATCAAGAACTGCCGGCGATGCGGGCCCAAATGGAGAGCATGCAACTCGGCATGCAAGGTATGATCGCATCCCAACAACACCATTTTTTCCAAACCAATGCCTTATAAGATGCTAGTGTACGTAGAGGGGATGTCACTCCCCTAGTTAACTACCCTTATGTTCCGGCCCAACAAGGGCCCGTGCCATCTTGGGGGGGTGACAACCGACCTACGTACCCCTATTGGCAAGGTCCCTTGGACCCCAATGTGCCACGGCGTGAGTTCCCCGACGAGTTCGGTCATTATGACTACCGGGTTTTAGGTGGGAGTGATTATAAGGGTGACCCTAAATACCCCTATGTTGATCCCTCTCACCCTTTGCCTCTTGCTCAACCGAGCCATATGACCAATTATCCGCATCCCAAATAGACCTCTTTAAAGGTCGTTATGAATGGCCTCGCGGTTACACCGGAGGTTGGGATCCCTATGAGTGGCCCCCCCTCGGGCTTCTCATACGATAGTTGGAATGTGGATGACGGTGGTGCCGGCTCTAGTGGCCAATAGTTCCCCCTCCCCTTGATCTGTTTGAGTCTCCCTTCCTTTGTGGTCCCTCCCTTTCATTCCATTTGCATGTGAAGCATCGGGGATAATGCTCTTATTTAGTGTGGGGGGGTGTTTGAATCAAAAGGGAGTGTTTTTTTAGTAAGTGTGGGGGAAGGCACCAACGACTCATGGGAATGATGAGGGGATTCGGGTTTGGGTCTTATTGTTGGGTGTTGTTGGTAAGCTCTTGGTAGCATTGTTTTTGTTTGTTGTTGATGATGTCTATTTTAATGATGATGATGATGAGGATTTGAGGTTGAGTTGAGTTTGGGTAGTTGGTTATGCCCAAGAATTTGAGTTGATAGATCTTTCTCTCTTTTTGCTTCTAACTTATTTCTTTGCATAGTGTTTGTTTTTCTTTTATCTCTCTCTTTTGTAGCCTTGAAGAAAAGTGGAAGAAACATATGGAGACATGGTAAATCGTAAGGTTGTTTTATTTATCTTCAAGTTACATATGGGTGAGATCCTTCCTTTACTCTCTCTTTTCTTTCTTTTGGCATGTTTAGGTTAGGATTAGTATACGAAGAAGTTGAATGGTTCGAGGTTGTCTGCATTTGGTTCCAAGGAACCTGGGATCGTTGGTATTGATACCTTGTATGTCGATTGGGATTTATTTGGATTTATATGCCTCATGTGTGAACCTCTTTGATTTCTTCTTTCTTTTGTTCTGTTTTCATTTTCTTTTGTGTGACAAACATGATTATGACAAACAAGATAATATGATTGTGTTTTGGAATTTGCTTGTACATTTGAACTCTATTTCCTTGATGATGCGCATTAGACTGCTTGTTTCTTCTTAACTTTATGATGAGATGCACGGTTTGAGATTGCCTTTGGTTGAATTAGACGAACCTTAGCTAAGGTAGCAAGGTTAAGAACTTCTGAGGGCGTTTGAACCCTTAGTTCATGGGAAGTGGTAAGATGGAGTTGCTCCCTATAGTAGATTTGAAGCCCTTTAGTTGGCATTTGCTTACCTTTTTCATCCCTTGTGAGGTATATTTTGTTCAAGCCTTCATCAATTTGTTGTGCGGCATTTTAGGATCCTCAACTATGCGTGTCTTAATCCTTGTGTTGATTTCTAGCTCTCTAGATCGTGACTAGCACTTTTAGGGGAGAATAAGGGCACCATTTCTCATTTTCATTTATGTTCTCTTTTGTTTAGTTACAAATTTGATTTTCCATTTTACATCAACCTACTTGCCAGCCAATTTGAGCCTAATGTTTCCCATTCTTGTCTTAATCGCATTACAAGCCTAACGACCTATGTTTTACCAACCCTTTTAGTTAGTGAAGCATTTGGTGTGTGAGGGTAATGTAATGAGCGTAGTGAATATGGGCATGAATTATGTGGAGAATTGGTTTGGAGCAAAGACTTGAGATTTTAATCTTGTATATGAACATGCAAGAAAAGCTTGAGAAGGGTGATGCAATCTAAGAGGATCAAATGAAGTTTCAAAAAAAAAAAAAAAAACTTTGAATAAGAGTGGTAATGTAATGAAATCGAAATGATGGACGCTTGTTTGAGTTGTGGTCCTTTCTTGAGCTTTGCCTATGAAAGTTGGCCATTCTCTTGCTTCACTTAAGACTTGCCACCACTATTTCAAATGATCTCCCTACCTTTACCTTCAGCCAAGTCATTACAACCCTAGTAAAGACCCTTAGACTTTAGGGGGGCATGGTCAAAAACCGGTGGAGCGAGATGGTGATAAGCCTTCTTATCATGGGTTGAGAGAAGCATTTTAGGGTGTGTTTTGATGCTTTATATGTAATTTTGTTAGCTTTTGTGAGTTTTGGGCTGTGATCTCACTTATGTGCAAAAGGCGGGATTTATGAGTATAAGTGAGTGAGTGAGCTCGGGAACCAATGAAGAGTTATGTAAGAAGGATGGACCTTGGCTCGTGATTTGAGAGTTGTGATGGAGCATGGAAGAGCAAGGAAGAAAGCTTGAGGAAAAGGTGAAGCAAAGCAAGAAGAAGAAGCAAGGAAAGAAGGCGAAAACAGCAAGAACCGCTGCCAGGGCCGCTGGCAGCTGGCCAGAGCCGCTGGCAGCGGGTATACCAGAGTGAGGGGCTGCCAGAGCAGCTGCCAGCGGGTCCAGAGCAGCTGGCAGCGGCTCTGGCAGAAATTCGGGCTGTTTTGGTTAATTTTCAGCAATTTGGCTTTGTTTTGGCTCGTGTTTTGGATATTATTTTATTATTATTATTGTGTTATGTTATTAAAATATAGAAACATATAAATAGCTTAGTTTTAATTAAGTTTGAAGAAGAGAAAAGGAGAATTAAGTTTTGAGAAAAAAAAAGCTTTCTAGGGTTTTCTTGGAATTTTCAGAATTCTTTGTTTTGGAATTAGAATCCATGGAAGCTTAATCTTCCGGATTCTTGGTTAAAGATTGAAGCTTTTAGCTACGAATTGTGAGATCTTTCTTCTCTTAATATCTATTGAATATATATTGTTCCTTGAATTAATTTCATGATTTGCTTTAATCAATTGCTAGGTTAGAATTATTGGATTCGCTTGCATCTAATTAATCTTTCCAAAGTAGCAACTTTAGGTTATTGATGCATGCTTTTGGTTGATAACTTGAAGAGGGAATAATATTATTGAAGAAATTAGACCGCTTGTGTTAATTTATTCAATCCTTGTTGATTTCTCCGTTTATTTTCTTCTTGTGGATAATTTAGAGCGCATGTCTTGAATTGTGCATTGGAAAGGGTTAGAAAGGAGCGCTTTGCTATTTCTAACTATTTATGAGAATTTAGAATCTAGGAATTCTACAACAAGGTGTTCAATAGAGCTTGATTGAGGAGACTTCTATGATCAATTTGTATGTTCATTAGTGGATTTCGCATAACCAAGACCGTTCTTCTCATTGATTACCTATTCATTACGTTCGTTGTTCTTACTTAGTTCATTTATCATCATTGCTCGTGAAAACCCCCCTCGTTACTTAGGTTACTACCGTCCTAGAGTATTTCCACTTAGGTTTCCAGTTATTAGTCCCTTTTTCCCTGTGGATTCGAACTCGACTTCCCTAACTACGTTTATTTGCAGTTAGCTTAGTTGTGATATTTTTGGTTGCATACGACTGAGGCACACCAAATTTTGGCGCCGTTGCCGGGGACTTAGGCGTTACCGTTTAATTGTTTATCTTAGTAGAATTTATTTTAGGATTGTTCTTAGCTATTTTTTTCTTTGTTTGTTCGCTAGGGTATGATAAGTACCCGTTCTGCTAACAAAGAAGTTTTGCAGTTTGATCCAGAAATTGAAAGAAATATTTCCAGGTTGCGAAGAGAGGCAAGAACAAACCCCAGTGAATCAACATACATCTTCAACATTCAAGAAGAGGAAGTGATGGCAGAAAATCGAACACTGAGAGAGCTAACAGCTCCTAACTTGAACCAACAGCCGTTGTGCATCGCATATCAGCAGTTGGAGGAAGGTGCTAATGTTGAGATCAAATCTGGTCTAATTCATCTATTGCCGGCATTCCATGGCATGAAGGGTGAAGATCCAAATAAACATCTGGCAGAATTTCATGTGGTATGTACTAGCATGAAACCGATTGGGATGACTGATGAGCAAATTCAGTTGAGAGCATTTCCTTTTTCTCTCAAAGATGCAGCGAAGGATTGGTTTTACTATCTTCCCCCAGGGAGCATAACAAATTGGGCAGGTTTGAAGAAGTGTTTCTTAGAGAAGTATTACCCAGCCACTATTTCTGCAAGCCTTAAGAAAGCTATCAGCAATGTGGATCAGAAGGAAGATGAGTCCTTGTATGAGTATTGGGAGAGATTCAAGAGATTGTGTGCTAGTTGTCCGTACCATGGGTATTCCGATCAAGACCTCATCCTATACTTCTATGGAGGTCTAACAGATGATGATTTGAGGATGGTGAATGCAGCAAGTGGTGGAGGGCTAGTGAATAAGACTCCAGGAGATGCAACTAGGCTGATTGCAGAGCTAGCAGAGAATTCTAGGCAGTTCAGTCAGAGAACTCCCACGCGCCGGGTGAATGCAGCAAATTCAAATACAACTGAGTTAGAGAGTCAAGTAGCTGATTTGACTTCTATGATGCGTGAGTTCATGGTGAACTCAAGGAATCCACAGCAACTGAATGCTTGTGGTTTATGCACCTCCACAGGACATCCCACTGATGCATGTCCTCAATTACAAGAGGAACAGAACGAGCAGGCCAATGCAATGGGTTTCCAAGGGCAAGGTCCTCAGAGAAGATATGATCCATATTCGAATACATACAATCCAGGATGGAGGGATCATCCAAATTTGAGATATGGGAATTCCCAGGGGAACCAACAACAACAGCAAAATGCTCAAGGCCAGCAGCAATATCAGCAATATAGGGCACCATTGGCCAAACCTCAAGGCCAAAGCTCAAATTCGAATGATATGTCAACTGATGAAATGATTAGATCACTAACTTCTAATGTTTCTACTATGCAGCAAAACATGGTGCAATTCCAGCAAGAGACCAAATCCAGTATTCAGAATTTGGAAAGTCAAGTGAGTCAAATTTCAAGTGCAGTGAGCAGACTTGAAGCTAAGGATTCGGGAAAACTTCCATCTCAAACGGAGTTGAATCCTAAGCAACAAGCCAACGCTATTACATTGAGAAATGGCAAGGAGCTGAAAGAGACTGAAATTGCAACTAAGAGGGCTGAAGAGTTGATTGGAGCTGAGGAGAAGGAAGTGGAACATGAAGCTGTAGCAAATCCTCCCACTTTTCCATCTTATGAACCCACACCACCTTTTCCCGAAGCTTTGAAAGAAACAAAGAGGTATGAGAAAGACAAAGACATCTATGAAACATTCAGCAAGTGTGAGGTAAACATTCCCCTTTTGAATTTAATAAAAAGTGTTCCTCGATTTGCTAAATTTTTGAAAGAACTGTGTACTATAAAGAGGAAGCACAGGTTAGGAGGGAAGGAAAAAGTGAAAGTGAGTGCTCATGTTTCTGCAGTTTTCCAAAAGAAACTTCCTGAAAAATGTAGTGATCCTGGTATGTTTACTGTTCCAGTTACAATAGGGGACACCACTTTTCATAGAGCTATGTTGGATTTGGGTGCATCAATTAATGTTATTCCATATTCCCTGTTTAAATCTTTAAAACTTGGACCTTTACATGGAACTGGGGTAGTGATTCAGTTAGCGGATAGGTCTAATGTGTATCCTAAGGGGGTGGTGGAAGATGTGTTGGTTAAGGTTGATGGTTTGATTTTTCCTGCTGACTTTTATGTGCTTGACATGGAACATGACAAACAAGCAGTCCCCATCTTGTTAGGAAGACCTTTCTTGAAGACTGCTAAAACAAAAATCGATGTGTCTACCGGTTCCTTGACTATGGAGGTTGATGGGAAAGCAATTGGGTATAACATTTATGATTCCATAAAGTATCCTGTCAACACTCATTCTTTATGTTCTCTTAATGTTGTCGATCCAATGGTGCATGATGTTCCTAACAATCATCGTGGGGATGAGTTCCTCACACCTATAACTAATGTTGTATCTGGTGATTTCTTGGATTTCTCTATGCCTACTAATGTGCAGGTGAAGGTGGGGGAATTGAATGAACATTCCAAGCTTCCACCTATACCACCAGGTTCAACAATCGGCCCGTCTGCAATTCCGGGCAAGAAATTGTCCCATTTATACCACAAAGCAAAGAATAGGTTGTGGCATGACAAGATGATTGCTAGGAAGAAGGTTAAAGTCGGTGAAAAAGTACTCCTATATCAATCCCGACTTAGATTATTTCCGGGAAAACTTCGGTCCCGTTGGGAGGGCCCTTTTCAAGTGGTGAATGTATATCCGCATGGAGCAGTTGAAATTCAAAGCCTCGAGACCGATAAGATTTTCAAAGTCAATGGCCAAAGGCTCAAACCCTACTTCGAGGGTTTCAAAACCGAGAACGTGGAGTGCATCGATCTCTACGAGCCATCAATGGAGTAGCGAAGTGGGATGAGCCGCGTCGAGCCAACGACGTAAAACAAAGGCGCTAATCGGGAGGCAACCCGATCGAAAACTCTTCCCCATTACTTTTCGTAGTTTAGTTTTTATTTTTTTCGTGTGATGTGAAGAGTGTTTTTATTGTTTTTGTGTAGGTGGAGGCCTTGGGAGCAATTTTTATGCGCGAAACGCAGCAAAAACAGAGCAAAACAGAGACAAGGGGGGCCTTCCCTGCAGAAGCCGCTGGCAGCTGCTCTGCAGCCGCTACCAGCGGGTCTTCTTGCAGCCCAAACCCCTTTGTTTCTGTCCCAGCCGCTGGTAGCTGCTCCTGAGCCGCTGCCAGCGGGCCCCCCCTCTACGTTTTGTTAACTTGAAAAAAAAAAAAAAAAAAAAAAAAAAAAAAAAAAAAAAAAATCACCAAAATCTGCCAGAGCCGCTGGCAGCGGGCCTCAAGCCGCTACCAGCGGCTCCTACAGCTCTCCCCGATTTTTTTTCCCCTTATTTCCCCTTTTCCAACTCCAACTTCATTATTTCTTCCCTCAACCCCAATTCACATAAACCCTTACTCCTTTTCTTCTCCTTCTCTCTACTCATTCATTCCCCTACTCCAATTATACCAAATTCCTACCAATTTCCCTTTCCCAAATCTTCATCTTTCATCAAATTCTCAATTCCCATCACAATTTCACCTAAGGTTTACCATTTTTCTTGATTTCAATTGTGAAATTGAGTTGGTTGTGTGGAATTGCAAGCTTAATTTATTTTCATTGAAGGTGAAGGTGAAGGTGCAAGTGAACATATTCCTTTTTATAGCCATGGGTAGAGACAACAAGAGGTCTAAAGAATCATCTCCATCAAGACCCCCAAGGGGCAAGAAGCAAGGTGCTTCTTCTAGTCATGGTGAGGCACCTCCATCGCCTCGAGGGGATGGATTCATGGGTATGCGGTTGAATTCCAAGGAGAAGGGGATATGGACTAAGCTTCAACAACCACGACGAACGGTGCAATGCACCAAGTTTTTTGACTTAGAAGCTTTGCAAGAGCTAGGCATGGAGGAAGTAGTGCGGCTCTTGCTACGGAAAGTGGGTCTGGAGAATTTCATGACCAAATGCGCCCCCACCTATGTCAGGTATACATATGAATTCCTTTCAACGCTTACTAAAGGACGTGAACAAATATCCTTTAATTTGAACAATAGGAATTATGTTGTGTCTTATGATGATATGCGAATGGCATTTGGTTGGGATGCACCCCCATTGGTGAACCGTTGGGGTGATCATAGCTCATACTCGTCCCGAGTATTTTGGAGGGCTATAACTGGTTGTGAGGTTGATCCTCACGGTGATCATAGCTTCAAAATCACCCACCCATGCCTTAGACTGGTGCATAGGTTTATATCGTCCACTATTCTATGCCAAGGGGAGGCCACTAAGGTCCCCAAAGTCACATTGTCGTATTTGTGGGCGATGACCCCTGAAGGTGTCGGTACGCCCAATTGGGTGGAGATTTTTGTTGATAGTTGTGTAAAGGTGAAGTCCAACTCCAGTGGCCATATTAGTATGGGTGGCATGGTCTCTTTGCTAGCCTGTTATTTGAATGTTCCACCCCCTGAGGATCTTGTGCCAGTAGACTCGACATACTTGACATATAACATCATGACTCTGGTCAAGATCGGTTTATTATCGCGTTCCCCCGTCGCCGGTAGTTATTTCTGGCGATACGGACCGCAGGGTTTGAACTATTTGAGACTTCCTCGTCCCGAGGGACGAGCATTACCTTTTGGCCCTACTGCTGCAGACTTTTTCCTTCCGCCCGACCCGGATGTTGCTCCTTATTTGGGAGATGCTGAAATCATAGTTGAGAACATGGGAGAGGAGAATCCCGATGTTCATATGGGCGGAGAGTTTGTTGATGAGGAAGGGGGTGAGGATGCTGCTGGAGTGCAGCACGATGATTGGCCTCGATGGAGGGCTGATGTGGATGATAGACTAGTGGAGGTGTGCGATGGGATGCACGAGCTGCTTGCATATCAAAGAAGCATGAGTCGGTTTTACACCACTCAGTATCCGCAGTATGAGCCTCCAACTGAGGCGTTCATGGATCATTTGGCATCCCGTGCTTTGCGTCGTTCCGAGAGGCGTGCTTCTCGGGGCGATGCCGGCTCTTCTGGCTCTGGAGGTCCCTCTCATTGAGATGGTAACGATTTTCTTCCTTTTCCCTTACTTTTGGTTTCATTGTAGTTGTTCTTGCATCGAGGACAATGCTTCATTCAAGTAGGGGGGGAAGAAATTCTTGCATATATTCTTTGAATTTTGTATAGTTATCTTGATTTCATGTTTTGTATAACTATCTTAATTGTGGTTCAATGAAGCAAGCTTGAAAAAAAAAAAAACAGAAAAAAGTATGAAAAAAAAAAAGAAAGAAAGAAAAAAGAAAAAGAAACCCGCTAAGTCGAAAAACTGAAAAGGCGGCTTAGGCAAAAATGGGGGCCCGGTTAGGTTGAAAACCCGAAAGGGCGACCTAAAGCAAAAAAGTGGCTAATGAGTGGGTGAGAAAGTGAGATTTGGAAAAAGATGAGAGGCTAGGATGAAAACCCGAAAGGGCTCCTAGGCAAAATGAGAGAAAAAAGAGAGAAATGTTCATGAATTTGATTTTTCAAGGAAATTTCGCATCTATTTGCCGGAGTCGGTGTCATAAGGGGAGGAGATATAAGGAGGTGTCGGGGTAGGTTTCATCTTGGTGATTTTGGGAGATAGTTGAGATTTTGGGGGAATTTGTTGATCATCTTAGGAATTTGAGAGCATGAGTTGTTTGTTTTCACTCTTGAATGTGGAAGTGTTTTTATGAGATTTTTGGTTAAGTTGAGTTTTTGTTTGCCCAATTTTATCAAAAATTTCATTTCTTTAGGCGGTTGAGAATATTCATACTCATGGCTATGCGTTTATCGTTCCAAGTTGATTTTGGGGATGAATTGATAAATAAGAAAAAAGGGAGATTCAAAGTGTGAAGTATGGGGGAGTGTGATTGTGATTGGTTGATAAGTACTAGGATGTTTTGTTGAGTTTGAGTGCATAGAGCTAGTTTGATTCCACCATCTTCTGTTTTGAACCTTAGTGAGGAGGATGTGTTTTATTCTCTAAGTTTACTCGAGGGCGAGTAAAGGTTCAAGCATGGGGGAATTTGATAAGCCTTCTTATCATGGGTTGAGAGAAGCATTTTAGGGTGTGTTTTGATGCTTTATATGTACTTTTGTTAGCTTTTGTGAGTTTTGGGCTGTGATCTCACTTATGTGCAAAAGGCGGGATTTATGAGTATAAGTGAGTGAGTGAGCTCGGGAACCAATGAAGAGTTATGTAAGAAGGATGGACCTTGGCTCGTGATTTGAGAGTTGTGATGGAGCATGGAAGAGCAAGGAAGAAAGCTTGAGGAAAAGGTGAAGCAAAGCAAGAAGAAGAAGCAAGGAAAGAAGGCGAAAACAGCAAGAACCGCTGCCAGGGCCGCTGGCAGCTGGCCAGAGCCGCTGGCAGCGGGTATACCAGAGTGAGGGGCTGCCAGAGCAGCTGCCAGCGGGTCCAGAGCAGCTGGCAGCGGCTCTGGCAGAAATTCGGGCTGTTTTGGTTAATTTTCAGCAATTTGGCTTTGTTTTGGCTCGTGTTTTGGATATTATTTTATTATTATTATTGTGTTATGTTATTAAAATATAGAAACATATAAATAGCTTAGTTTTAATTAAGTTTGAAGAAGAGAAAAGGAGAATTAAGTTTTGAGAAAAAAAAGCTTTCTAGGGTTTTCTTGGAATTTTCAGAATTCTTTGTTTTGGAATTAGAATCCATGGAAGCTTAATCTTCCGGATTCTTGGTTAAAGATTGAAGCTTTTAGCTACGAATTGTGAGATCTTTCTTCTCTTAATATCTATTGAATATATATTGTTCCTTGAATTAATTTCATGATTTGCTTTAATCAATTGCTAGGTTAGAATTATTGGATTCGCTTGCATCTAATTAATCTTTCCAAAGTAGCAACTTTAGGTTATTGATGCATGCTTTTGGTTGATAACTTGAAGAGGGAATAATATTATTGAAGAAATTAGACCGCTTGTGTTAATTTATTCAATCCTTGTTGATTTCTCCGTTTATTTTCTTCTTGTGGATAATTTAGAGCGCATGTCTTGAATTGTGCATTGGAAAGGGTTAGAAAGGAGCGCTTTGCTATTTCTAACTATTTATGAGAATTTAGAATCTAGGAATTCTACAACAAGGTGTTCAATAGAGCTTGATTGAGGAGACTTCTATGATCAATTTGTATGTTCATTAGTGGATTTCGCATAACCAAGACCGTTCTTCTCATTGATTACCTATTCATTACGTTCGTTGTTCTTACTTAGTTCATTTATCATCATTGCTCGTGAAAACCCCCCTCGTTACTTAGGTTACTACCGTCCTAGAGTATTTCCACTTAGGTTTCCAGTTATTAGTCCCTTTTTCCCTGTGGATTCGAACTCGACTTCCCTAACTACGTTTATTTGCAGTTAGCTTAGTTGTGATATTTTTGGTTGCATACGACTGAGGCACACCAGATGGTTTTCAACCCTATGGAGAGAGCATGCATAGTTGAGATATCAGGATGACTTTATACCTCCTCAAAAAGAATTTTTTTTCTGATTCCTTCGTGGAATTATCAGGAACCAACTAGGGGGATGAGTTGAAGCTAGTGGGGGGAACGCAGACCGTTTTAGAGGGGACTAGGGTGGAGAACAAATCACTAGTTCTCTATGCTTGGCTTAGGCTTCACTATTGCAACCATTGGCATCTTGGGGCGTGTTTGCATCGTGTAATTAAGAAAGACTAGTATTCTTTGGCGCTTGTCTCCCCTTTTAAGTCCGAATAGAGCACATGTCCACCCTAAAACTTGATTTACTTTTCTAAACCTTGCCATGTTGTGTTTGTCTTTGTAGTGTTCACTTTGTCTTTCTTTTCTTAGTTTTGCTTGAGGACAACCAAGAGGCAAGTGTGGGGGATTTTGATGAGTGGCATTTATGCCACCATTTCACCCTTTTTCACTAGAGAATTCCCCTGATTTGTCACTTGTTTATACCTCTTCTTACCGTTTTTACCTTTATTTTAGTTACTTTAGCTCCCTCTCATGTTTTTCCTTCTCTTTTATCTTTTCTTTTACTTTTTACCTTCTATTCATGTGTTTTGATAGCTCCTAGCACTCGTGGGCGAATTTTGGATTGCTAGACGGATTTGGAGTTGCTAAGGTAGCTTGCTCAAGGAAGAGGAGATGCTGCAAAGAATGAGGAGATGCTACAAAAGAGAGGACGTGCTACAGGTAGCCACGGACGCAGGCCTCACAGCCGCGGGCACGGACAGGGGGGATCCTAACGTGGGTGCGGCATTCAAGGCCGCGGGCGCGGCGAGCTGGGTTTTCCCAACTTCGTAACCACGAAGGAGAGGGCGCAACAGCTTGATTGGAGAGGCCTCTCCCATGCCCGTTTTCCATGTTTTAATAAGAGACTATAAACAGCCTTTGTCGTGAATCTTCATCCATCCACTATTCCATTGACATCAAAAACACTTTGTAGAGAGAGAATATGAACATCTTTTAGAGAGAGAAATTAGCTAGTCTTCAAGTTTCAATATTTGTAATCAAGATATTCAAGTTTTCTTCAAGATTATTGCAACTATTTCATGTTTGGCTAATCCTTCAACGTTGATAATAGTAATCTCTTTTCCTTATTCTCTAGTCTTTAGTTTTATCATTCTTATTTGTGTTTTCTTCCATAAATTTCCTAGCCTTACTTGTTTCATCCCTCTCTCTTTGATTTATAATCATGCTAAGTTGTGTTAGGATTGAATACATGTTTAGTTTAGTTTTCATGGCTATTTTCCTTTCTCTATTTTAGATTTCTAGCTAGGGAAGGGGGTGAAAATCATGTTTGCTTGAGTTTCTATTGATTATTGATTGGGTTTTACCTTGAGTTGATGATTTGTGCTTAAATATGCTTGGAGTTGCACCTTCAACCCCAATGTTTTAGTCCTAGATTAGATGCATGAGAACAATCTAGTTTAGGTTTGATTGATTTCATCAACTTTCTTTGAGTAGTTGCATGGGAATGAATTACTTTGAGTAGAGTTTGTACTCCTCGGTATATATCCTTATTGATTTTCATTAGTTTTCTTGTTGGTCATGATTGGAACCCCCTCTCCCTAGTGCTTTTTGCTCTTATTATCTCTAGTTTTGCTTTTCATTTTCATTTTAGAGTGTCTAGTTCAATCTCCTTATTTTTAGCTTGATTAGGTCTCTTGTGGTAGATAGTTTAATCATATAACTTCTCAAAACAAACTATAATACCCCCCCCCCCTTTTTCACTAGCAATAGATTCTAGATTTCACAATAATCGTGCATTACCCCCGTTTCTTTGGAATTCGACCATAACTTGCCACTATCTCACATAAATTTGATAGAGTTAGGTTAGGAGTAAAAATTGTAGATTTGATCTAGGGTAGTAGTAACGACCTATTATCCCCCGATCAACCTTTAATTGGATTCTGGCTTAAAACCCAATTGTCGTTTGGATGTAATTCGTTAAATGCAGCAGGGCGAGGTGAACCTTTACCAAGGATACACTAGGTTAACTTGGGCTGAATCTTCTTTTGGAAATCTTGCTGAGCATTAGAAGATGAGAGATCAAAGTGAAAAACTGGCCGTATTGAGGCTATGCCTTTCAAGATACCTTCTTCGGTGGTCAAAGATGAAATATGCCAAAGGAAATCAAATTTGAAGTTTTGGGGTTATTTTCTTATCAACTCACATAATTTATGAGCCTCAATCGAATATTCTTTTACCATAAAGGATTTGACCACTTATAACAAAGGAAGAGAAGTCATTTTGTACTTTGCAAAGTTTGAATTGATGGAGGATTAAAAGTTTAGAAGATCAAAGAGAGAATTGGTGATGAGATAGGGTGAAGGATGCCTTAAAGGTTTTTATAGTTTTTCCAAGCGTTGGAGAGTTAGTTAAATTGTGCCATTTGATTTTTGTCCAGACACAAAACAATACAAATGGTTTGGAAGAGTTTGTTAAAAAAGAAATTGATTTTTCAATTGAAATTGAGATGTGTAACCTTAAACGAAGCATTTTAAGGCTCGATTTGCAATTGAAAATCAAGTGATGAAAATAAGAAATTATCAAATTACCCCTCGTTAAAGTGCATCAAATGTTTTATTAAAAAAAATTATATAATATTTAAAGTGTTCAGAACATTTATTTTAACTTATATATATAGGTTGAGGTCTTAAATAAATTTTCACTAACAATACACAAGGTGTATCTTTTCTCTCAAAAGTCTTTTGTCTGAAAATCTACTTTAAAAATCCTCCTAAAAATCATATCTTCGCCATAGCTATGGAGATTCCAACCTCTAGAACAGCCGAGTGTCATCCCAAGGGGACAATAAAAGTTGATCTAAACATAGCTGAACTATCTATAGAGTTCCCTAAGACAGAGAAGTTATGTTTAGGAGATAAAGATAGCTAGGAGCTAAAGGTGTTAGCTTTAGAGAAGTGGGATGAGATGGAGAAGGATGCTAAGAAGGCAGAAGATGATGAATTTCATCACTAAGGTAGATTTGGCAATGCATGTTTCAGCTTTAATCCTAATCTAGTCATGAGTGATGAGCCAGTAAAGAGGAACAGAAGCCATAAGTGCCGGAGAAACGAAGATGAACCTTCGAACAAGAAGCAACAGAGAATAACATAGAGGACTCCACCAAGAAGCTTGGGTTAGATGACGATAATGGAGCAAGGAGATAGCTCTGATTTATCCTCTGATATGTTTGAGTCGGCACATAAAATCCCCAAAAGTCCCAATCACACTTAGGATTGATCAAAGGCTAGGGTTTACTTGGTTTGATTTCTTTTATCTAATTTAACTAACTTTTGATCGAGGAGTTAAGTGCTCAAACATGATGTGTTGCATGTGCCACTGAAACTAAGTGTTCAAACATGTTTTTGATCATGTAGTCTTAACTCCTTAAGGTTTAATTTTTATTATCTGATATTGGATTTGTCTTGTGTGTGTGTGTGTGTGTGTGTGTGTGTATATATATATATATTATAATAATGTGGTCAGCTGATGATCAGTCCAAGTATTTAGTCAAAGCATAGTCCAACCCTCATTTTAGCCCAAACCATTTTAATCCATTTCATTTATTAATTAGCTCGATTAATAAATATTAAAACCCTAAATTTTAATAAGTCCGGAACACTAAAACGGCGCCTAATTATCCCGTAATTAATGTTAACTAAAAGATAAAAATGAATTTGGATGGCAATCCTGAAGATGGCATCTTCCTTGGCACGGCAATCTATACCGTTCCACGGCAATTTATGTCGTGGCGTGGCAATTTCTAGGGTTTATTTCTATTCGGCGCCTCATTTCTAGGGTTTCGGACCTCACCCCTCTCATTTCCTCTATAAATACGAGGCTGATTTCATAGTCTCGCGGCACCAAATAATTATCTCTCTCTCTCTCTCTTATGCTCTAGCCTAAATACTTGCCTTCCTTATTCTTTCATAATACATCCCCTAATGATGTGGATTTAAACCCCTTAACCTAATAAAGAATCTAAAATCACACAATTAACACAAGCCCTTCGAATTTCCTAAGAAAATCGAACAACTTAAGAATAACGGATCGGATATGACTTTGAAAATGACCGCTCCTAGAACGAATTCAATGCCTTTCAAACTACCTAGACCACTCCAGGAACTAAGTATTTTGATGAAAAAAACTTAGACTACTCCTAGAACTAAGAATTGAACGTTCTAATTATCAAAACAACTCCTTGAATTGAAAACTAGCAAAAGAATTTGTAAGCAATTAAGCAAAACAAACAATTAACTTGTATTTGATTTTCTGGTTGTGTGTCCTTTGAAGACCCACGAAAATAAACTATTTATAGGCCTCAAAAGAGGTCTCCTAGTCCTCCTAGAAGTAGGAGATCTAACCTAGATAGGATTCTAATAATCCTACACAAGATAGAATTTCAATCCCATCAAAGATAAGATTGCTAGGTAGTTTATTCCTAATCAAACTCTAACTAACTAAAAACTTTCCTAATCATCTTAGGAAGTTTATAGCAACTAAAAGACAGAATATAAACTTATCCTAAGTGCTTAAACTAAGAAAAACCCTTTCAAGTGAAAGGTAAAAACTTGCAAGCAAAAATCTAGAAAAACTAAGGAAAATCATCCTTTTCGTTTCGAAGCCGGAACTCAATGCACGCGCCATCAATGAGGTACACGCGCCTAACCACTGTCATGGTGGGTCCAAGGCGGAGCTAGGGAGCCGGCACGTGGCAGCCTGTGTGCTTGTCGGAAGTGAACTGCGCAATTTCTTCTTCTTTGCAATTCATGCTTGTTTCTTTCCAATTTAAGCTATTAGATCTTTCCTTGTTTATTTTCTTGTTTATTTTCTTGTTTGGGCAGCCCATAATGAAGCTATTTGGACCTTCTAAAAGTTTCTTTGACTCTTCAAAAGAATTAGCCTCTTGATTCACATCACCTAAGCACTCCCCGGAGTCCGTACTTTACCCAAAGTTCTAAACTTAATCCAAGGCGTGAAAGGTAGTACTGTTTGAGGGTTTGGCCCCAAATCAACTTTACTTTCATTTAATTTAATTTCCATTTTATCATTGATTTTCCTTGAAGTTACTAACGTGTTTATTGTTTTATAGTAGCAAGCAAAAGCAATCAAAGTAAGGAATCATGTTCATTTTCTTCTTGTTATATTTCTAACGGTTTTTGTTATGTTTTTCATATACTAATCGTTGTTATTATGGTTAAATTGCTTCCAATGTTGATGTTTATTCTATTATGTTTATTGATCCCCATATTGCATGTTAATGGGAATATGTAATTGAATATAACGCCTATTAAGATAATTTAGAAGACCGGTTTAGGATCCTTTTGAATCTTGTTGTTTAATCGAAGTGATCACGATATTTAGAATTATATGTTTCATTAACATTCAACTAATTTAGCCTAATAATAGGTTGGAGCAAATTGAATCTTTGTGTGTATGCCTTTAAGATCACAGGAATCACTTTTCACAATAAGAATCAAGTAGAGGCCAATACAGGCGAATGTGACTCCATGAGTCACTTCGTACCATCATCCTCGATCCTACATTCGTGGTTTCGAACCATATGGAGTTAGTAATCTCATGGATTATGAATGGGTTGTAACCTTCACGGGTCAATCGTTGTTGTTTATCATTGTCCCTTAATCGTGGTTGCCTTAAATGATCCGTAAACGGTTTACAAGTTCCTTAAAAACTTGTTGGCGGCTCCCTACTTTGCTTTGTTCCTAATTGTGTCCCTAATCATACGTCAATTCCCGCTTCCTATGAGTGCCAATCATATTCACACCATGCTTAAGTAGGCGCGCTTCGAATGACGTCTACACCCACACAAATACATTTTTGATTTTTCTAGAAATTAAAATATATGGGTAATAATTATGATTATTTTTACGATTAACCAAGTGACAGACAACTATATTTAATGACATTTAATTGAAAGTACACTTCTAAATTTCCAATAAAATTAAATGATTAGTAATTTATTAACTTGAGAGTGGAAGTTACCATGTAATTTCTATGACGATTCATTTCCAAATTCATTCCCCTTAATATGATTTTTGGATAAACAACTTTCAAGAATATGGATAGTTACGTGGTTTCACCACGAAGTATTGAAGTAACGGGGAATTTTAACCGTCAAGGAGTGTCGCAAGAGTGATTATATAGAAGAGTAGTCACTTCACTCGAAATTTTACTTCTCCACTAAGCCAAGTTTTATTTTTCTCTATTACTTTCTCCCTCTAGAAGCTTAGATTGTCAGAGTTTGTCCCTTTTCTTGAAAAACTAATATAAAGTACTTCAATGGAGAAAGAAATAATTCATGAAGAAATTTCTACAATACAATGAAAAATTACAAAATGAGGATCAAGAGGATCAAAATCAAGCGCCAAACAAAGCAATGGCACCATGGCAAGTTTTTATGCCAAAGAATAGCGTTGAATACTTAATGGAGGAATATGGTTCTTTGAAATACCCTGGAGTCTGCCCAAATCATCATTTGGCCATCGACAAATATCCTAAATGGGTTCAAAATTATAGAAAGAGAAAGAGGGGAATGCTCAACAGAAGAATTAATAAGAGATGAGAATAGTAACCATTGATTCTAAGAGACCCTGCATGCCTTATCATCCCTAATGCCTTCACTGTTGGTTCAGATGCTGAACTCCTCAGAAATCACATCTTTCCAAAGCTTGTGGAAAACGAAGATAAGGCAAATGCTACATTAGCGTGTAAGGGTAGGGCACGAAAAGTAAGAGTTGTTCATCCCCCTACATGTGACAGGTTGATTATGAAAAACTTGTTAGCCCGTTGTGGCACACATTACAATGTCAAAGTGACTAGAGGGCCAAAAGGGAAAGCCCATGTCCTCATATATTTGTGTGCATGCAAGCGATGGGATAACTCAATCGCCAATTGCAATGTGGTGGATTAGAGCCTGATGAGCCCTGTTGAGGATTGGAATTTTGAAGCCTATCTGAAAGAACCTATTATGAAGAGGGCACTAGAGACACTCCAAGATGACCCAGGATACTAGAGGCATCTCAATGAATATATCTATGTGTATATTTAGCCTTAAGTCCTTTAAAAGAGCATACACAATTCAAAACTTATAAGTTTTGAAATGCTCTCCTTTTGTAATTATTTTATCCTTATAAATATTAAGTAATGTTTATATTATGTGTCCTTCAATATTTACAGAGTTAGAAATACATAGTGTTTTATATTTATGCATGTAAAGTCATAATTTGGTTGGATTCAAACTACATCAACCACCCAAATTAGGGGGTCATTTGTTACACCCAAAAATACAAATTTTTGACTTTTGTTTGACCTTCTTGACTTTAAACAAACACAAAAGGATTCTGGAGTCACTAAAAGTTCTTTGGGCTAACTGCTTTAGGCATAAAAGGAACTAGGCCAATGTCACATAAAGGTCCAAAGCATAGAGGCCTGTTAGGAGGCTAATGTATGTTTTTAGTTTTTGAAGAAGTGTTGGCGCCAAGAAGCATAACCATATAATAGTTATGAGAGCCAGCCATAACCGCTCAATTTCGCCTATAAATAGAAGTGCAAGGATTAAGGGAAGGCATCATCAAATCAATCAACAACAAGCATTTCATTTCTTTTAAGCTTTCTTCTTAGATTTCGTTGTCTCCCTTGGCTTAGTAGCCTAGCGATAGTATAGTTTATCACATAGCATGTACTGAAGATCGTTCGTCTTTTCCAATTGTATAATCATGGAGGTAACCTCTCCTTAAACTTGTACAATTGTAGACCTAACTTTATCCTTTAATTAATGGAATGCATTTGTATCTTTCGTCATATATTTATCTACTCATTTCATTGAGCAATCTAACTTGTTTTACTTCTTTTGGGAAAGCTCCTTTATTATTTTGTTTTAACGTTAGCAAGGTTATCAATCTTTGAAACTAGTAACTCGAGGGCAGGCCCCTAATACTCTAGAACAAGATAGAGTATTTAACTTGTTGGTAAATAACAATATTTACCTCAACAGAGGCTGGTATGATCCCAACCCCCGCGTGCGAGGCATGCTGGTGTGTGTGCACAGCTCTGTGCGCCCCTCTTTATTTTGTGCTTCTCTTCTCCTTCTATACATAGGCCTCGACTTTCTAATTTTGGGACCAAGTAAAGACAATTTTTACTTCCTATATTTAGAAAGAAAGTAGAGAGAAAGTATAATTTAACATTAATACCTCAATTTTCAATGCAATTCAAGCTTTTGAATCAAGATCTTCTTCAATTCTAGCAATCCTTGTTAGTAAGATTTCACTTCTTTGCTTTAAATTTCTGCTTTAGCATAACATTGTAGCTATCTAATTTCTTATTGATTTCAATGATGAATATGTCTTTGATTAAATTTATGATTGAATTTAGCTTAAGCATGATTAGTGGGTAGAATTTATGCTAGGAATAGGGGAAATCATGATTGATTGTAATTTGATGTAGAATATTGGATGATTGATTAATACTTGCTAAATGATTAGATGTGATTGGGTGAGGTTTGCTTGTTGACTGTTGGACTTGGATTAGCTACCTTAGTTGATAATCATAATAGCATGTTAATCTTTGTTTGACATGGGAATGTGAAACTTAATTGACATAATTGAAATCATTATTGATCCAAGTTTTCTTTATATTGAGTTTGAAAGAGATCTTGACTTAAGAATTTGTTCTTGTTTGATGTTGATTGCTCCTTTCATCCTAGTGTTTGCATGGTGGTTGTTGATTGATGCCTAATCCTACATTGAATTGCTTGATTTCATGAGGAACCCAAGTCCCTAGTGCCTTTATCATTTGATTTACTTGTCAATTTGAATCGTAGTTCGCTTTAGATAATTCAACTTCAACCTTTTGATTTTGAAGTAGCTTAACCATTAGACCAATTGTAATTGAGTTCCCTTTCCTCGTGGCTCGATCGTTGACTTACTCCTATATCTGTATTGGAATAGTTAAGTCATTAAGTTTTTATTAATCTTGTTTGATATAGGGTGATTAGACTTCAACTTAGTTTTCCATGTCAGCTACCATAACTTTTATGGAAGTAGAGACTTCACTCTACCCTACAGTGTTTCCTCTCTACCTCGAACATATACACTAAAAATGGTTATTTTCACTTGATGGCTAGAGCACTAAGACATGGGATGACATCACCTATCACTTTGTCAAGAGGTAGAAATGCAACATACAAACTAAGACATCACAACGCGAGGTAGAAATCTTTAAGCAAAAGGATAATGAAGGGTTCAACGCATATATGAATAGGTGGTGCAAGCAAATGGCCGCCTAAATGGTCAAACCTCCTATAGCGAGAAGGAGATGATACGTCTCTTTATCGCTAATTTCTTACTCAAATACGAGCAACACTTGAAGTTCTTGGGTTTTGGCACATTTGATGCAGTCTAAACTATTGGAATTGAGAACAAAGACAATCTCATGAATAATGCCACACAACAATGGTAGTTGTTGAAAGAATAAGGGGAATAACACTCCTCCGTTTTCACCTTCTCATCAAAGCACCAATGTCAACAACATCAATCTTAATGAAATCTTGGCCCTAGACACTAATAAACTTCATGTCCCTCTTGGCGGTAAGAACTGAATCCCTAAAAGCTTCAAATGCAAGATTTCACGCTTTTTCTTCTCTTCTCAATAATAAGTCTAGCATAGGTTTCCTTTTCTCGTGAATACTGCATGTACATTATATGATTGTTTTCGCCTTTTCCATCATCAATAACATGAGCATTTAATTCCTTATTGCAACACGAAGTGTTGCATATAATTTAGGAAAATTATAAGATGGGGACCAAAAGGAAAATTTAATAATATAAAGTATGGTTGGTCAAGGTATATATTTAATTATTAGTAAGAGAGAAAAATAATAAAAAGTACTCCTTCTGTCCTTTTACTAGAAGTTTGTATTCCTTTTTGGGTAACCAAAATTACAAGCCTATTTCTATTTATAGGTTGTACCTTTTGACAACATTACGAGGAAGCCCCAGTTTATCTTCTTGATAAACAAAATTCGTTTATCAAATGACAAAACTGTAAATAAATCAACTATTGTGGGGTCCATTTTTATTAAAAAGTTGTTGATTTATTTACACTTTTACCATTATTTTGTCCACCGTTACCTTTTTTTTTAGGAAAAATTGCTTGTAACAGCACCAACTATTACAAAGGTGTGTGTAGTAGCACAATCTTTCGAGGGTGCGTTTTGCATCACAAACTAAGCTCTTGGGTGCACATAACAATATAAATGAAACCAGAAATTTGAGATTTTGCCGAAAAACTGAAATTTTTAATATTCTTATGGATTTTTTTTTTATCTTCACGTGAATGATTTATTACACTCCTCTATTGCTCCATTTGATTTTCTTCTTATATACTATCACTCTCTTCATCAACATTGAAGAAATTAGAAAGCCCATTTGGTAAGAGCGAAGGGACCAGGGGGGTGGAGGCCCGGCCTCACCGGCCCAAATTCGTGGCTTATTAGAATTTTTAAAATGGCCCCCATAAACATATTATATATACTATTAACGTTGGAAATGTAACATATCACAATGCTTGCCATACTGGTTAAGATTTGATAAATTTTTTACAAGTGGTCTGGGATCGAGTCACACTGACATAAATTTTTACATGCACATACATTAATAATGTCGGCTACTGTTGGGGTACTTAATAAGGCCAATATATTATATAAGTAAAATATGAACATAATCATCACGTTAGCAGGAGTTCGACATTTTTATTTTTTTGAAACGAGGGAGTTTGACAAAGAGTTCTTCATTTAGGTAATTATAATTTTAACCTTTAATTTATTCAATTAATGAAATTCTTTATGCAATTTATATGATTATTATGATTGGTTGTTTTACTTGTAAATTTTATTTAATAATTGAGAAGTATTCTTCTGTATCCATCCATTTAAAAAGTTTGCAATTATCAATCTAGCTGAAAATAAAAATTTACTTCTCAATTACCCATCATATACGTGTCAAGTATTCTTCTGTATCCATCCATTTAAAAAGTTTGCAATTATCAACCTAGCTGAAAATAAAAATTTCCTTCTCAATTACCCATAATAAGTTTTCAGCTAGGTTGATAATTGCAAACTTTTTAAATGGATGGATACAGAAGAATACTTGACACGTACAATTAAGGTGATGAATGGTTTGGTCATTGAGAAGGATGTATTAGAAGGTGAAATAAAAATCTAATCTGGCAAAACAAATCCTTAAACTTAAGTTGAAGAGTGAAAATAGAAGTTTGAAGAGTTATTAAACAGGATAGCAACATTAGTATTTTTGGGGGCTTAGTATCATTAAATACCTTTCACTTCCTCTGTTCTTTTTTACTTGACTTGTTTTGACTTTTACACTATTCACCACCTCTCCTTTGACCGTCTTCTGTGAATAATATGTAAGGAAAAACATATTCATGTGAGGTCTTTTTAAATTCGTTTCAATAAGTACTATCATAATAAATAACTTTTATAATTTTTATTTAAAAAGAATTAAAGTTATTGATCATTAAAGTTTTGCATTGGCAAGCGTGATAAAAAAAACAAGTCAACTAAAAAAGAACAGAGGAAGTATATTCTAAATTTCGGTGAGGGATTACCATTTGTCGTCCTTGAACCAACAAATTATAAAGAAACCCTTTGTAAACTTTAAAAAGGAATCACAATAATATGGTGGAGGTTAAAAGTGATACGAATATACAGGGAATGGAGTGATAGAGTAATAAATCAAGGAAAATGATAAAAGGGCTACGTATAAGCTAAAAAGAAAAAAAAAAATCAACATATTATATTATCAACTTTCCGGCAAAATCTCTGTTTTCCGATATCATTTATGTTGTTATGTGCACCCAAGTGCATAACTTGTGATATAAAATGCACCCTTCAAAGGTTGTGCTGTTACACGCACCTTTGTAATAGTTGGTATTGTTGCGGCCAATTTTTATTTTTTTTTATTATTTTTTTTATGATTTTTCATCTTTTTTTTTTCTTTTTTTTTTTGTACTTTTGACATTAATTCCCAACACTTTCTCTCTCTACTTTTCAATAATTTTCAACTACTTTTTCTTTCTCCCTATCTCTCTAACCTCACATTCATACTTGTAAACTTCTTTAATTCCCATGAAAATCCCAATTAGTTTTCTAATAAAAGGACGGAGGGAGTAGTGTAAATGAGGTTAGTAGACATAAATTAAATAATAAATTATGAGTGAATTTTTACCAAATAAACAAGTGTTGCAAGTAGGGGTGAGCAAAAATTCCAAGTACGTAGAATTGAAATCGGAACTGGTTAGAAACCAACGGGTCTAAAACCAGAACTGAACCCAGTGGTTCCAATTCCGGGTAATAAATTAAGGAATTGGTTGCAACCATTTCCAATTTCAATTCTCGATTTTTTGGACCCAGAACCAGTTGGATACCCAATTACCCAATATATATTAAACTAAATATATTTAAAAAAAAAAAAAAACAAAATATGATGAATGAATCAAGTTAGTAAAATAAAATAGTTATTATTAATATCTAATATATAAAATAGCTTCATGCATATGTAAATATAAGTATCAAACTCTAAAAATGAAAATAAATTAAAATACGTGTTTCGGGGTTTTCTGTGTCCCTCGACAGAGTTACAACACCAAGATTGGACTCCGGATGCCTGTACCTGCAAAACAACGGAGACCTCGGTTGGGTGGAGTTCCGCCTCCGACGTTCAAATTAGAACGTGTATGGAGTCTATAACAAGTGCGGAGATCAAGAGTAAATATCTACAATCAATGATTGTTGTTTTTTTTTTAATATTTCTGAATGTTTTTTCAAGGTGGGAATATCTCCCTATTTATAAGGTCTTGGGATCCGTGCCGCCATCCTAGGTTACGAAAACCTAGGAATGGTGGGCTATCCCGGGAGCTGGGCCTTGAAGGCTGCCTTTTTCGCAATGATTGGGGATGCCACGTGTCAGCAGAGGATTGGTTCATTTTGAACCTCTCTTAAGGTGACACGTGTCACTATTTTTGGGCCACGTGGCCTTGGGTATTTTTGCCGAAAACATTTGCCCTCACAGGTGTGACGAGGCATGCTACGTGGCACCTGTGACCTTTGTCAATGGGATACTGGTGAACAGTTTTAACAGTTCACCTTCTGGGAGAATTACAGGATCACCCCTGAAATTACCCTCCTATAAATAGATTTTTTACCCTTCCCATTTTTGGTCATTTCCAAAATTTAGAAAGAGTCAACTGTTTTTAGAGAAAATATGTCTGACAACCGCCGTGTATCCTTCAAGCAATTGCCTTCATTTTCTATTAAACACAACCGGGCTACCGCCTGCATTTTCCTCAAACGGGAGATCATCTGAACCGTCTGAGTATCTGTTAGACAATTCTCTTGCTTTCCAAGGGGTTACAGCCGATAAAACATCTGTGCCTTTGACAGACATTTGTGCCTTTGACAGACAGGAAAATTTCCGAGTACCGTCTGTGGGGTTTGCAAACGATTCTCCATTTTCCAAGGGGGTACATCCGGACGACCATCTGAGCCTTTTGTAAGCAATTTTCTGATTTCTGCCTGCTAGTTCAGCCGGTCAACGCTTGACTACTTTTCAGCTCATCTTTGAGGCACCGCCCCTCCCCTTCTCAGCTCTTTCATATATTTCCGTTTGTGTACATAGCATTCCATATATGGGTTCTCCAACAGCACACACGGCACAACATAGTTTAGTAGGCAGCCGGTCACCTGGTACGGCTGAGTCTAGAACTAGGGGTGCCGCCTCAGGGTACCTGGATCACTCTTGTTCATCTCCTAATCCGACCGTCTCCGTGTCTATGCAAGACACTAAGGCTATGACTAGGTGGACGGCTGTAGATCTGGAGTATAGGGAAGAGAGCACAGAAGGTGCGCCACCTGGGGTAGAATAGGCCGAGGAAGCAAGAAGATCCCCTATGGGTGCACCCAACACTCCAAGTGATGGGATCCTCGAATCTAAGAATGGAGACGGTGAAGAAGCTATCTTTGTATCTGGCGCTGAGGAGGCGGATGAAGCCGTTTATGAGAGAGACGGGAGTGAGTCCGCCTATGTGTCTGGGTCTAGCTCTGAAGAGAGCAACATCTCACTATCATCGGTTAAGGATAGTGATGCAAAGGAGAGATTAAAGTGGAATAATGAGGGGGACCCTTTCCGGATCCATGTTTCTGCCAGAAACAGGGCAAACATGGAGAAGCACCTTAAGGTCGTCAAATCCAAACGTCCTCTTGGTAAGGGTTATGTCATTCGGGTGCCGCCTGAATTGGGTACCATTGCCTGGGAGGATGACCAGCCAAATGCCAACAACTTCTTTGGCTGCTATGAGGCGGTCTTTCTAGCCGGTCTCCGCTTCCCCCTCCATGATGCGATCAAGGCTATCCTTCAAGGATATGGTCTGGGAGTGTGGCAGTTAACCCCCAATTCTTGGGTTAACATTTTGGGTTACATTGCCGTTTTGAGATGTAGGGCCTTCACCGCCACTGGGAGGCTTTTTCCCACATGCATTATCTGAGCCGTAGCCCAGGCGGCTGGCAAGCTTGGTATACCCTAACAACCTACCCTAAATACTTAATGACCCTAGACAAACCGTCTAAGTGGTCTAACAGGAAGAACCGATTCTATCTGGTTTCTGCCCCCAAGCGGCAAGAGAACTTATTGTACCGCTCGTACAACAAGAAACCAGATCTATTGGGGTAAAAGTGCAAATTTCCCCAAGTCTGAGATGAGTACTATTTAAAAATAATAGAGGCGAGGTTTTTTAAGCTTACAACCACCATTCTCTCAACCGGTGAATTAATAAGCGTACCCAAGAACTGGGTACCCAAGCATGAATTTTTGAGAGATGAGGCGTTCCTATCTGCCTCTGGGTTGAGCACCAAATTTGACAGACGTATGTAGACCATGCATCCGGCAATACTTTGCTGTCTTTAATGTTTTTAACTTGTGATTTATTTCTTGATAATCTGACAGACGGTGACTTTTGCAGAAACCGCCAGAAGGATGCTTTCCCAGGACAAAACGCCTGCTCGCTCTGCAACAGACATCCGCAAGGAGAATGCGGAGAAGAAGAGAGTCGCACTAGCGGCTAAAGGCCAGTTATAAACCGCCTGTCCCCTTTTCTCTATTTCCTTATTTGTGTATGCATAGTTTTGAACCGATTGTAGGAAAAATGCTTGGCTCTTTTAGGGTGGAGACACGGCTCCTAGGTCACTCTCCAAGATGATCAGACCAAGGCCTGGTGAGGAGGTCACCAGCTCCAACAAGTCCAGAAAAACAGCTTCTACTCAGACGGCCCGAAAGCTTCCTTTTGACAAACGCTGTCTGACTGTTAGGGGGAAGATCACCAAAAACGTCAGTCTTGGGTTTGACCTTTCATTCCAGCCGGGTTCCCCTGAGGTGCCGAAGGGTGGCCAGCCACCCAAAGCTGCAACCGATTCTGCAACGGCTGCAGGCGATCTGAGCCTTCAGCTTCATCCCCAAGGTACTGCTGACCCCTTCAACTCCTTTGAGCTTGGCTGGCTCATGCGGGTCAAGTCACATTCTCGTCTTTACTCAGAAAGTTCCTCTAGCAGCCGGCAATCTATTGGAGGCGCATATGTAGCTTTCCACCATCTCTTTCTAGTGTAGATATATCCCCCTGGTGGCTGGATGTACAGCAGTACTCCAAAGCCATGCTGAAGGCTGTTTCGAAGGAGGACAAGGAATCCATCCTAGGGATACAGAGATTTAATGTCGACCGCATCCTCTCTCTGCTATCTGAGGTACAATAGTTTTATTTACTTTCTTTCAAGTAAAGGTCGTATGCCCAAAAGCAGGAAGAGGTTGCTCCTCTAACACCGTTTGCCTATATATAGACAATGTTGCGAATCGAAGGGCTAAAAAGGCCGTATGCCCGGAAGCAGGAAGAGGTAAGGCGGGCCAAAAGAGATGCGTCTGATACCATTGACGTTGCTCAGTATCAAATGCTAATTCATGATCTTGAGACTAAAGTTGAGCTCTTGTCACAGGCGGACTCCATCAAGCAGCTCCAGGCTGCCCTCAATGAGGCTAATTTGAAGGCCTCAAATCTAGAGGCGGAGCACGACAATGCTGAGTTGGAGCTAAAAAATGCTCAAGTGGGTCTCAATTCCTTGGAGGAGACCAGGAAGGAGAACGCCACTCTCAAAGCAGACCTCGACCTTCTACAGAAGGAGATGGCCGCCTCTCGGGGCAACTTCATGGACACTCTAGAGGCTTAGCAGAACCGGCTCATTAAGGAGAATGAGCAGGACTGCAAAGACCGAATGAGGATAGCTTGGGAAATGGTGTATCTGGAGGCTAAAAACAACATTTGGGACCTAGCCTACAGGTACTCAGATCTTTTCCTCTCAGCAAGGGCTAGAGGGGAGCCGGAACCTGAGCCTTTCCAAGAGTCGGTCAAGAAGGAGCTTTCACCCGGCGAGGAGGGTGATGATGATGATGACGCAGAGGAGGAAAAGGAAGAAGAGCACCAAGCCCAAGTGAAATCTGCCCTAACTCCGCCTACTAAGGATACTCCCTCGGCTCCGCCTTAGTAGTTTCAGCTTATGGTTGCTGCCTGTACTTCCGGCTTGCGTGCCATGTATTTCTATTATTTCCACAACACTTATTTCTCCGGATGTGGATCCGGTTAAAAATTTCTTTCACGGCCTTTTGGTTGGTTTTTTATATCATGATTTGACGACTGTGTCGGTTTTGCCAATCTTTGCAACTTGCATTAATTTTTCAATCTTTGCGATTTTTCAATATGCACGTATTTTGCTAAGTAACCTAATACATGCGGTTTACTGGATGCACCAGGTGTATTTGCCCCTGGATGAATGTGCGCTTGGTGATTGCCCTAACCCAAGCGGATAATCGTCCCCTAAGCATCTAGGTTGAACGTCAGACGGTCGTTGGCCGTATCTGAATCAATTTTCTGGATTTAACTTTAAGTTGGAATGACAGGTGATTCTACTATGGCGTCAAGGTTTCAACTTAGATTATTCAGGTTAATCGACTAAGATGGGATTAATTAGTCTTGGTCAGCTGAGGTGGGCTTCGTCGAAAGTCTTGCTTTTAGAGCAGACGTATTAACGTTTAGTGGCGGACGGCCATTGGCCATGTGTAGTTGCTTTAAATGAGTTGTTTTAGCTGCTAAGGTTCTGACTTAGCTTAGCACTTCAGTTCTAACCGTTTATAGTGCTTTTGAGCAACAACCAATCATATCGGACCTAGAAACCGGATACCAGCTATTATAGAACATGCGGTAGCCATAGTTATCAAGGTTTCAATTGATCATTCAAACCGCTGCAAGTTATCTTAATCTAGACAATCGGTAGGGCCGCTTGTTTTCAAGTTTATAGAACAATGTGCCACCCAAATAAGAGATGCTCTCTGCGACGAATTCACCTGAATGGCGTCGCCGGTCGCCTTCTCATGTTGGAGCAGGCGATGGTTTTAAGGTTATCTGGCTATTGGCCTCATCAATAGCTGCTAAGTATTGGACTTAGCTTATATCTCTCATGTTGGAGCAAACGTAAAAAAAATTACTAGTCCGTTTGTACATTGCACAGACGGTAATTATACAGAAAGCAATAAATATGTGAAAATAAATCACCTTTTCGTTGATAAACTTTATTTACAAAAAATTTACAAATCTTAGAAGTTGTACTTTGTTAAGTTGTCTACATTCCAAGTTCTGGCTAGCCGCCTGCCATTTGGAGTTTCCAGGTGGTAGGTGCCGCCTCTCACTTCTTCATAGATCCGATAGGGGCCTTCCCAATGGAGAGTCAACTTTCCTTACTCATTGGCCCTACCGGTTGCCTCCATTTTCCGTAACACGAGGTCCCCCACTTTCAAGGGCCATTTGTGTACTCTTTTGTTGTAGGCTCTTGCATTCTCAGACGGTAGATCTCATGACATAAGGCGGCATTGCCCCTGCGCTCTAAGAGTGAGTCCAATGCTAGCCGCATGGCTTCCCAAATAGCCTCTTCGTCATAGAGCATGACTCAAAGAGTTGGCTAATAATGCTCAATAGGTAAGACCGCTTCTACGTCGTATGTCATAAGAAACGGGGTTTCACCGGTTGCCCCTTTTTCAGTTGTTCTGATGGCCCATAGGACATGAGGCAACTCATCTGCCCATAGACCGCCAACCATTTTAATTTTCTTCTTAATACCGTCTGAGATCAGCTTGTTGAAGGCTTCAACTTGGTCGTTTGCTTGGGGACGGCCAACTGATGCAAAGCAATGTGAGATCCCTTGATCTCCCAACCAGTTCTTGACGGTAGGCGTCTCAATCTGAGGGTCATTGTCAAAGACCATAGACATAGGTACCCCAAATTGGGTGATAATATTCCTCCAAATGAAGGAGATGACATCCTTTGTCTTTATGCCTTTGACCGCCTCTGCTTCTACCCATTTGGTGAAGTAATCAACGGTAACTAGAATATACCTCCTCTGCCTGTAGCAGGCGTATATGGACCTAGAATGTCCATGCCCCATTTGGCGAATGGCACTGGGCTGTGAAAAGTCGTCAGATCAGTAGTTGGACGGTGTATGAGTTTGCCAAATTTCTGACACTTGTTGTTTGGGGGTTTTTTATGTGTCCTACGGGAGAGTTACAATTTTCTAGTATGCTCCTTCCTTCGCCTGTACCTGCACAAATAACGGAATACTCCGGCTGGGGCTGGGGTATTCCGCCTCCAAAGATTAAGTTAGTCTCTTTCTAAATGTGGAAATAAGACAATAAAAGCTTCTCGATTTGAGAGCGTTTGCAAGGGGATTTGTGTTTTGTTGGTTTGTGGGAAAATGATTCGATACCCATTAATGAGGTTTGCCCTTACTATTTATAGTATGGGGAACTGTACCTCAATTAGGGTACAATGACATGTGTCGCAAAGGGATTGGGCCTTTGCTGACCGTTGCAAGCTTGACACGTGGCAGGCCTTTATTGGGCCACGTGTCTTAGGGTATTTTTACCCTAAACATTTGCCCCTCACAGGTGTGACGTGGAATTTCCACGTGTCACCTGTGACAAGTGTCAGACGCATGGGAGGAGACGGTTCGTCTCCATCCCTCCTTTTTTCAAATTTCAAGTTTTTAGGGCAGAAGGCATCGTTTCGCCTTCTGCTCCTTCTATAAATACAAGACACGCTCTCTCTCCTCCTCACTTTACATATTTTTCAAAAAAAATTTCTGAGAGCGCTCTGCTACCGGCTACATTATTTCCTTAGTTTTCCTGCATCCGGCACTTTCAAATTACGCACATCCGGCGACCGGTTGGGTTCCCTTTCTTCAGTATCTAAGGTACCGGCTGCCCTTTTTCTTTTTTACTTTAGCTTTTGACGATTTCAAACATTTCAACCCATCCAGGTTTCATGCCGCCTGGGGGGCCTTTAACCCATATCCCATTTCTTGAATCTTCTCCCTCAGCCGACATAGCCCCATCTGAGGGGTTTTCAACTTTTAAACTATGCATTCTAAACACCCCCATCCGGATTATCACCGTCTGGGGGGTGTTTGAACCTTCAATAAATTTATCCTTTAACACCGCCTGGGGTACTTCTGAGTTCATCAAGAAATGATTTCAAAAACCCCAACCGGTTTGGATTTTTCAAAGTTTTTAAGATGTGCTCAATGCACCCCCATCCGGAATTTTATCGCATGGGGGTTATTTGAGCAGCATTTGCTTAATCAACATTCAAATAACCCCCCTCCGGTATTTAACCGCATGGGGGTGGTTTGAGCAGCCTTGGCTTTTTCTCAAACATCATTCAAATAACCCCCATCCGGTATATAACCGCATGGGGGTGGTTTGAGCAGCCTTGGCTTTTTCTCAAACAACATTAAAATAACCCCCATCCGGTATTTAACCGCATGGGGGTGGTTTGAGCAGCCTTGGCTTTTTCTCAAACATCATTCAAATAACCCCCATCCGGTATATAACCGCCTGGGGGTGGTTTGAGCAGCCTTGGCTTTTTCTCAAACATCATTCAAATTGTACCCATCCGACATCTAACCGTATGGGGGTTGTTTGAGCAACCTGTAGCTTTTTCTCAAACATACAAATAGACCCCATCCGGAATTTAACCGTATGGGGGTCTTTTGAATGAGTCCATTTTATATATCTGATCCATTTTTCTTTATTTCAGCTTCAAACACATTCGGAGACTTCCGCCTGTGGAGGTTTCAAGCCATCATCTTAATCAAATCTCAATTTTCAAAGGTACCGCCTGCATACCATACTTGTCACATTCTTTTATTTCCGGTTTCATAGCATTAGGATATGGACTCCATCAATACACACACGGCACAACCTACGACTGTGGTCAGCCGGTCACCAGGGACGGCTGAGTCTAGGACTGGGATTGCCGTCTGGGGGTGCTTGGAACAACCTTCACCTACATCGAATCCGACCGTCTCTGTTCATGTGCAGGACAGAATGGCTCGGATCAGAGTGACGACAATCGACCCTGACTACCAGTCCGATGATGCAGCCGCTGACCCGGCTGCCCCTATCAATCAAGAACAAGCCGAGGAACCGGCTGAGGTGGGTCCTAATGAGGAAATTCCGCAAAATTCTCCAAGTACATCTAGCACCCCGGGTGACAGTATCTTGGATAGCTCTGGTTCCAACGGTGAGGAATCCGGAGAGGAAGCCGGTTAGGGATCCGAAGAGGGATCCGGAGAAGGGTCAGCCGGTAATGAGGAGTCGGGCCCTGATGAAGAGTCTCCTGGGATGGCCGACCCGATAGACCAAGAAGATTATAAGTGGCCGGCTGCTGGTGACCCTACTGACATGACCATGTCTGCCAGAGATGTGGTTACTCTAAACGCTACGCTCCCTGCTTTCTTAGAGAAGAAACTGGTAGGGGAAGGCTGGGAAGTGGTTGTCCCGCCTGTTGAGGCAAGCGTCGTATGGACCGACGATGTAGACAATGCCGACAACTATTTCGGCTGCTATGAGGCGGCACTCACAGCCGGCCTCCGTTTCCCCCTTCACCACTGCATCAAAGCCATATTAAGGGGTACGATTTGGGCGTATGGAAGTTGACCCCTAACTCATGGGTCAACATACTTGGATACATTGCCGCCTGCGAGATGCAGGATGTCAAACCCAGCTGGGAAGCCTTTGCGCACATGCATTATCTCAGCAGGGCGCCGGGTGGGTGGAACACATGGTATACGCTGACCACGCACCCGGAGTATATGATGACATTGGACAAACCGTCCAAATGGAGTAGCTGGAAGAGCAAATTTTATGTCGTGTCTTCTCCATCTCCTCAACTTAATCGTCGGCTGCGTAGATACAATAAGCACCCGGCTTTGCTTGGTAGGAAGTGTGCCCTGCCTAGAGTGCCAAGCGAGGCATGGGATAAAATCATGCAGAAGGGCCTCTTCAAAAAGACAACCTCCCGCCTGGATGATGGGAGTGAGATTATAGTTCCTCAGTTATGGGTGCCCCACCCGGACTGGTTCAAGGATGAGGCATTTCTCTCCGCCTAAAACCTTAGCACCATGTTTACTAAGAGTAGGTTTTTACTTACCACCGGCCCTAGCCGCCTGATGTTGGCATGTTGTACAAAATATTAACCATTTTGTTTTTGCAGGCGTTGCGATGGAGAAGCTTCCGAAGGAAAAGACACCGGCTACCTCAGTCGCTCTGCTCCGGAAGGAGCAAATTGAGAAAAAGAAGTCGCAGCTGGCGGCTAAAGACGGCGGGGTAACATTTATTCTCTCCTTTTCACCAGTTGTAGCATCTGTACACTGTGTTTGATATTAACCGGTTGGTTTTTTATATTTGCAGGCTGGGAACAAGGGTGTTCCTCGCTCTCTGTCTAAAATGGTCAAAAGACCGGCGGGGGACATTCCTCTGCCTGCTGCTAACGTATTAAAATTGTCGGTCCCCCACCGGCTATGACTATTTCAAAACCGCTTGCAGGAGGCAGGCCCACCACTGGAGGCAAAAGCCTTAGTGGTATTGCTCCCACCATTGAAGTGGTGGATGAGAGTGCGAAGGAGCCGGCGACTCCGGCTGGCCAGAATCAAATGGGTATTGGCTCTAATGCGGCTAGGGGTGATTCTACCCCACAGTCCGACAAAGGTATGAATTTTTCCTTTGATTCCCCCTGGCCGCTTGGGCCTATGCGCGTAAAGACCCAAGCCTGCCAATCCGGGGACTCTTCTGGCAGCCGTCAGAATATTGGCGAGGCGTATGCTCAACACCTGACAAATAAATCTCTAATTGCAAATGCTACCTCCAGCCGGCCCAACTATCAACAGTATGCCAAGAGGATGATCCGGACCCTTACCCGGACCGAGAAAGAGGCAGTGCCGGCTGTGCATACAGTCAACATTGACCGGATCACTTCTCTCCTGGCTGAGGTAAGTTATACCGGATGCATTGTTTTCTTGTAATTTCTTTGTTTACCGTCTCAGTTGTTTGAAGATAGATTCTAACATTCCTCTACCAACTGATATCACAGGTGATGCTGAGAGTTGACGGGCTTCAGGTCCTTTTGCGCAAGAAGCAAGAGGAGGTAAGGGATGCCCAGAGACGGGCATCTGAGCTCATTGATGTTTCCCAATACAATGCCATTAGATATGACATGGAAACTTAACAGCGAGAGTTGGAACAGGAGGAATTGTTGAAGAAAACTCTTGCGGCTGTTGATGCGGAGAAGGCGAGGGCGGATGCGCTAGATCTGAAGGTCAAAACTCTCCAAGCCGATCTCAAGGCTTTAGAAGGAGCTGACAAGGAAAACGCCGACCTTCGCGCTGATGTCAACTGGCTCAAAAATGAACTTGCTTCTACTCAGGCGGCTCATAAAGAAGAGCTTAAAAAGGAACAAAGCCGCCTGATTACTGAGAACGAGACTGACAATGAGGAGCGCATGAAGATCTCCTAGGGGCTCATACACCCGGACTATGACTATGAGTTCTTCGACCTCAGGTACAAGTATACCTCAAAGGTATACGATGCCAAGGTCCTTGGACTGGACCCGCCTGCTTCCTTCGAGGAATGGGCAGGTTCGGCTGTAGAACAAGAGGGTGAGCACGCAGCGCAGACTCAAATGCCGGCTCAGGAGCAGGTGCAGGAGCAACAGCCAGAGCAGCAACCAGAGCAACAGCAGCAACAGGAACATCAATGAATTTTTCTTTTTATTACAACTTCTTTTACCGGCCAGCGTGCCGAGTATTTTTGATGTATCTTTCCCGGACGGGGGTCCGGTTAACATTTCCATTTATAAATATTAATCTATTTAACCGACACAGTCGGTTTTGCTATTTCTATTATTTGCGTTTGAATACGATTTTTTATGTTCATTTACTCATCCAGTTTACATGATCAGTCGTTCTATATATGCCGGATGAAGTAACGATACCATATTATGCCCCTGAAATGGCTAACTATTTACTTCAACAGTAGACAGGCAGCCGTTTCATTGGCGTCCGGATGGGTGATCAGTGACTGATCTAACCCTGCCCCGGCTGTTAAATAGGCAGCCGTTTGATGGCAGCCGGATGGATGATCAGTGATTGATCTACTCCTGCCCCGGCTGGTAAATAGGCAGCCGTTTCATGGTAGCCGGATGGGTGATATGTGAATGATCTAACCTTAACCCGACTGGTACAATAAAATGCCCCTGAAATGGCCAACTGTTTACTCCCAACAGTAGACAGGCAGTCGTTTCATTGGTGGCCGGATGGGTGATCAGTGACTGATCTATCCTTGCCCTGGCTGGTACAATAACATAACGGATGGGTTGTATTTAGATAATACCCGGTTGCCGTAACCCCCTAGGAATTTCATTTTGCCGGATGGACCTCTTTTGGATCCTTGCCGGGTGAAACCTAGATACGATGGATCATTTCTAACGGCTGTAAGTTTCTTTTAAGAAAATGTCGTTTGATTTATTGGATCACTAGAACAATGTACCACCCGGAAGGGAGCTGTTCTCTTCAACAATTTCACCCGGATGGGTGTCGCCGGATGACTACTCTTTTTGGAGTAGTGGTTTTTAACAAGTGTTCTTCCGTCTGTGATCTTGCACTAGACAGGTGCAAATACAATTGTATGAATGGAAACTATATGCTTTCACATTTCAATAATATTTACAAAAAATTACAAAATCCTTAGAAGTAGTACTTTTTCAAGTTATCTACATTCCAGGTACGAGGTAGCCGCATTCCGTCTGGGGTTTCCAGGCGGTATGTGCCGTTTCTAACTTCTTCAAAAATCCGGTAGGGTCCTTCCCTGTTTGGGGTCAGTTTCCCTTGTTCGTATGCCCTACCGGTTGCTTCAAGCTTCCGTAAAACAAAATCTCCAACTTTGAGGGGGCGTTTACGCACCCTTTTGTTGTAGGCCCTCGTCATTCGCAGACGGTAGATTTCATGACGCAAGGAGGCGTTGCCCCTTCTTTCAGGAAGAGTATCTAATGCCAGACGCATGGCTTCCCAATTTGCCTCTTCATCATATAACATGATTCGAAGGGTTGGCTCATATAATTCAATGGGAAGTACCGCCTCGGTGCCATATGCCATAAGGAATGGAGTTTCACCGGTTGACCCCTTCTCAGTAGTTCTGATAGACCAAAGAACATGAGTCAACTCTTCTGCCCAAAGACCGCCTGCCTTTTCAATATTTTTCTTTATGCCGCCTGAGATGAGCTAGTTAAAAGCTTCAACTTGACTGTTTGATTGAGGACGGCCAACGGATGCAAAGCAATGGGAAATCCCTTGATCTTGCAGCCAAGTCTTTAGGACAGGCGTTTCGAACTGGGGACCATTGTCAAAAACCATGGACATTGGTACACCGAACCGCGTGATGACATTTCTCTAGATGAAGGAGATGACATCCTTAGTTTTGATGCCTTTTACCGCCTCGGCCTCAACCCACTTGGTGAAGTAATCAACAGCCACCAAGATGTATCTTTGGCCGCCTAGGGCAGGAGTGTATGGCCCCAAAATATCCATGCCCCATTTTGCAAAGGGAATTGGGCTGTGAATAGTTGTTAAATCAGTTGCCGGTTGTCTGATCAGCCGGCCAAACCTCTGGCACTTGTCGCATCTTTTAACCATATCTAATGCATCCGCCTCAAGGGTAGGCCAAAAGTATTCTTGCCGCCTGGCTCTTTTGGCTAGGGTCTTCCCGCCAATGTGCGATCCACAGAAGCCGGCGTGCAGATCTTCCAATATTTCCTTTCCCCTTTTTGGGGTCACACACTTGAATAGCGGCTGCAAGTAACCCTTCCAGAAAAGTTCACCTTTTTGCATTACGAAGCTTAATGCTCATTTTTTAAGAGCAGCCGCCTCTGATGAGACACCTGGTAGAGTGCCGTCTACCAGGTAATCCCGGATGGGGTCCATCCAAGTGGAGCTTCGATCTAGAACTCCTATGGGGTCATGTTCAATGCTTTTCTTTTCCATGACTTCCCAGAAGACTGATCTAGGCGTATCACATGTGGCGGATGATGCAAGTTTTGATAATGCATCCGCCTGATTATACTCGGATCTGGGTACTTGACTTAGATTGAATTCATCAAATGCCCCAGCCTCCTCTTTGACCGCCTGAAGATACTTAATCATCACCGGATGGGTTGCCTCATAGTCACCGTTGTACTGGCTAACGATGAGTTGAGAATCAGAACAGGCGTCAACTTTCCTTGCCCCGGCTGCCTTACACATGCGGATACCGGCTAGCAGGGCCTCGTATTCAGCTTCATTATTCAAAGCTTGAAACTTGAATCGTAGAGCGTACTCGTAATTGTCCCCCTCTGGAGAATGACAAATTACGCCTGCCCGACAACCATTCAGCGTAGAGCTCCCGTCTACATAAACTTTCCAAACTTGATCAGTTTTATCCGGCTGTATCGGCCTTGTCATTTCAACAATGAATTCGGCAAATGCCTGACCCTTCACTGCCCGCCTGGGTTCGAAAGTGATTTCTAGACTTTGAATTTCATCAGCCCATTTAATCATTCTTCCGGATGACTCTAAAGTGGTCATAGGCCTTTTAAGCGGCTGGTCAGTGTAAACGGTAACCGGATGAGCCAAGAAATACGGTTTCAACCTCTTGACTTCCTTGAACAAAGCCAGACCGAATTTTTCAATCATGGGATATCGAAGTTCAGCATTCAGGAGGACATGGCTTATAAAGTAGACTGGGAGCTGGTTGCCGTCTCTCTCGGCAAGGAGAACGACACTCAAGGAATGATCCGAGACGGCCAAGTACATGTAGAGAGCCTCCTGGGGTAGGGGACTCACTAATCTTGGCAAAGAATGCAAGTGTTGCTTTAGCCGTTGAAATGCCGCCTCAGCCTCTTCACCCCATTCAAACCTCGACCTCTTCTTGATTGCTTGAAAGAAATACATGCACTTGTCACCTGACCGACTGAGGAATCTCCCCAATGCCGCCAGGCAACCGGTAAGCTTTTGAGCCTCCCTAACGGTACAAGGCGACTGCATGTCAATCACCGCCTGCACTTTGTCCGGATTGACCTCTATGCCTCTCTGATCAATCAGAAATCCGAGAAACTTCCCAGACTCAACTCCAAAGACGCATTTTTCGGATTTAACATGACTTTATGCCGCCTGAGGGTGGTGAAGGTTTCTCGGAGGTCGGCTAGATGATCTGCCTGTAGCTTTGACATGACTATCATGTCATCGATGTACGCCTCCACGTTCCTTCCAATCTGATCATAAAAGACCGAGTTCATCATTCGTTGGAAAGTAGCAGGCGCATTCTTCAACCCAAACGGCATCACCGTGTAGCAGTATAACCCTTGATCTGTGACGAAAGCCGTCTTCTCTTGGTCTTTCTTCCACAAGGGTATCTGATGGAAGCCGGAGTAGGCATCCATGAAACTCATCAGGGCATGGCCGGCTGTAGAGTCTACCAAATGATTTATCTTTGGAAGCGGGTAGCTATCTTTTGGACAAGCCCTGTTCAGGTCCGTGTAATCTACACACATCCGCCAGGTTCCATTCGGCTTTTTCACAAGGACGACATTGGCTACCCAGTCCGGGTAGTAACATTGCCAGATGAACCCAGCATCTAATAGTTTCTTGACCTCAGTTGCTGCCGCCTGGGACCTTTCCTCGCCATGGTTCCTTTTCTTTTGCCTGACCAGCTTCTTCCTAGGATCCACAGCGAGTTTATGAACAGAAAGATCCGGACTTACACCCAGCATCTCTTCTACTTCAAAGGCAAACACATCTTTGAACTCCTTCAGCAAAAGGAGTAAATCTGATCCCAAACTTTCAAACGCAACCGTTCCAATATTGACTGTTCTGTCTGGCCGGCTGTCTTCAAGGACAATGCCAATTATTTCTCCAGCCGGCTGGGGTCGAAGGCCGTCTAGCCTCTCCTCGGACAGTGATTGCTATTGTTTCTCCTTTACAGGCGCCAGTTGGTCGCCTTCCTCTTTTTACCGGCTGGCTTAGTAGCAGGTAAGCTTTGATCACAGTCGTCAAGTTCAACTATTTCTTTTTCTTGACCGTCTGTATCAATCGTTGGTTTGATGTCCGAGAGGTAACACTCTCTCGCCATCTTCTGGTCCCCACTCAAGGAACCGACTGTGCCATCATCCCTTTCAAATTTGATCAACATTAAAGATGGAATGATGACTGCTTTAGAGATGTTAAGGGTTGGGCGGCCAATATTCAAGTTGTAGGTAGTCAGCTCTCCTACAACCAGAAACTTGACAACCATGTACCGGCCCTTTCCCTTTTCTCCAAACCGGATGGGTAGATCAATCATGCCCACCGGATGTACTACTCCTCCCCCAAAACCTACAAGGGGATATGAGGCCGGATGCATGCTACTGGGCTTATACTTGAGTTTTTCCAAGCACCGGTAGCTGATGAGGTCGGATGAGCTCCCGGTATCAATCAAGATCCGGCCAACTCTTTGATTGGAGATTTTGCACTCGATGACTATTGGGTCATCATGAGGCCGCCTGACCTCTCCTCTATCTTTCTCGGAGATGTTAACTTCCGGAAATGAATATTCAGACGACTGGCCTATATCTACTGAGTTGGCCAGTTTCCGAATGTTATCTTTTGTTCCCCGAATGGTAGGCCCGCCTCCCGCAAATCCGCCGGCTATGGTCAGGATGGTATCCTCATCCGTATCCGATTGAGTAGCCGACGTCTTTGGGGGTGGTCTTTTTACTTGCTTGGGAGCACCCTTCGATTTGGATAGGTATGATTTGAGAGCCCCTTCGTCAGCCAGCCGGTCAAAGAGCCGCCTGAGGCTAAAGCAACCCTCAGTGTCATGGCCAATTTCTTCATGAAAAAGACAATATTTGCTCTTATCCCGGGCACTTAAGGGACTCTTCATAGGAGCCGGTTTTTCGAGATTCAACTGGTCCTTTACTTCATTGAGAATGGAGGCACAATTCTTGCTGAACTCGTACTTGGGCACATACGGATCCGACCTCTTTCTTTTCTGGAAAGGTTGTGCCGATGAGTCTGCCGCCCATACCCCCTTTCTCTTGTCTTCCTTTTTGGCCGACTTGGTAGGCCGATTCTCTTTTTTATAGGATCTTTTGTAATCCGTTGGAAGTTTCACAGCACACAATTCCATTGCCTGAATGTAGGCCTCCGCCTTCATGAGCGCCTTGTGAAGAGTAGAGACCCTCTTCCTAACCAAGTCAAAATTAAAAGTTGATCCGTCTTTTAAGCCTTTAAAGAAATCAGTATAGGCAACGTCATCAGACAATCCATGGATTTGGATCCTCATCAGGTTAAACCGCCTGACATATGACCGGAGCCCCTCTTTATCTCCCTGCTGGATTTCCCCTAGGTCAAGGCTTGTTTTCTTGGCAGGGATGTTCATAGAAAAGTTGGACGTAAACCAGTAGGCCAAGGTCCTGAAATTATTGATGCATCCGGCTGGGAGGTTACCAAACCAACGTTGAGCAATCCCTTTCAACGTTGCCGGGAAGCACCTGCACCATGAGGCGTCATCCAAACCCTGCAAAATACATCAGGTTGGTGTATGCCAAGAGGTGATCTTCCGGGTTGGTGGTACCGTCATATGCACCTACCAACACGTTTTTGATCTTAGCCAGCTTGGTCATCTCGGTGATTTCCCTGGAAAACGCCGTTGGCTGTTCCCCAAGGTTGAGCAGCCGGAGCTGCCAGTCCATAGGCTGGAGAGGCGGCTGCTGATGTCCCCTGAAAAGACCCGGCTGGGCATAGGGAGATCCAAAAGGCGTGTATGGTGTTCCATGCAATGCCGGTTGGATCATATGAGGGTCGGATCGAGCGGAAACCTCGCTTGTCCGGCTGTCATTGTTTGTTCTCGAGTTCCTCCTTGATGTGGCATTGAAGCTATCTCGAAAGGTCGATGTTGATGCCGACTCGGATCGCTGAGTCTTTTTATCTTGGATGAGCATCCAGGCATCAGAATAGACTTTCTTGGTTCCATCCGGCTGAATGTGCCGGACGGGCTTTCTGACTCCATCTATGGGACTGTGTATCTTTGAGAAATCAAAGGGCCTAGCCGACATTTTTGACTTCGGATGCGGGGTAGATGCTCTACCCTTGACTGTTTTGGCAGTCTTTTTACCAAGGCGCCTTTCTTCCGCCTGACCCTTACGGGGGCCGGCTGTATTGTCCAGAAGGCCTTTGATCTCTCCTTTGAAGCTCATCATCATGTTCATGAGTTCATCTCTGGAGACTGGGGTGGCTCCCTCTGAATCAGGAGGTAACCCAAGCGGTCCCCTGGTAGGATGATTTGGGCCTGCCTGCTGCTCTGCCCCGTTCCCTCTTATCTTTGGAACGAGTATGCTTGGTTCTGAAGGAACCGTCGACTGCTGTGTAGGTTTCAATCTCATGATTGTCGGCTGTGTCTTGGTCCGAGTGGACCTCAACCTCACCAGCAGGTTGACTACTTTTACCCGGTTGTACCGGTTCTAAAGTCATCTAGAAAGTACTCTCCCCACAGACGGCGCCAAATGTTTGGGGGTTTTTTATGTGTCCTACGGGAGAGTTACAATTTTCTATTATGCTCCTTCCTTCGCCTGTACCTGCACAAATAACGGAATACTCCGGCTGGGGCTGCGGTGTTCCGCCTCCGAAGATTAAGTTAGTCTCTTTCTAAATGTGGAAATAAGACAATAAAAGCTTCTCGATTTGAGAGCGTTTGCAAGGGGATTTGTGTTTTGTTGGTTTGTGGGAAAATGATTCGATCCCCATTAATGAGGTCTGCCCTTACTATTTATAGTAGGGGGAATTGTACCTCAATTAGGGTACAATGACACGTGTCGCAAAGGGATTGGGCCTTTGCTGACCGTTGCAAGCTTGACACGTGGCAGCCCTTTATTGGGCCACATGTCTTAGGGTATTTTTACCCTAAACACTTGTCACACTTCTTCACCATTTCCATGGAATCTGCCTCAAGAGTGGGCCAAAAGTAGCCTTGCCACCTGACCCTTTTTGCTAGAGTCCTGCCGCCTATATGTGATGCACAAAAACCCGAGTAGATCCTTTAGTACCTATTTCTACCTTTCTGGGGTGACACATTTCAATAGTGGCTGGATATAACCTTCTTGAAAAGTTCTTCTTTATGAATCTCAAAGCTTGTGGCACGTTTTTTCATTGCACCCGCTTCTGAGTATGCATCCGGCAGAGTGTCGTCTGCTAGATAAGCCCGGATGCCATCCATCTAGGTTGAGCTTTGGTCCAGAATTCCAATGGGATCTTTTTCAATACTTCTTTTTTTTGTAACTTCCCAAAAGACTGACCTAAGCATATCACAGGAGGCGGATGATGCCAGCTTAGAGAGAGCATCCGCCTGATTATTCTCTGACCTGGGCACTTGACTTAGATGAAATTCATTAAGTGTCCCAGCCTCTTCTTTGACCGCCTGCAGGTATTTTGTCATAGCCGGATAGGTGGCCTCATTGTCACCATGGTATTGGCTAATAATCAGTTGTGAATCAGAGAAGGCGTCAACTTTTCTTGCCCCTGCCGCCTTACACATGCGGATACCAACTAGAAGGGCCTCATATTCCACCTCATTATTTGAGGCTTGAAGCTTGAACCGTAGTGCATATTCATACTTGTCCCCTTCAGGAGACTGGCGTATAATCCCTACACCACAGCCGTTCATAGTAGAGCTCCCTTCTACATACACTTTCTAAACCTGGTCAAGATTCTCCGCCTCAGCCGGCCTTGTCATTTCGACAATGAAGTCGGCAAACACCTTACCCTTCACTGCCTTCCTTGGGTCGAAAGTGTTCAAGACTTTGCATTTCAATCGCCCATTTGAGCATCCTGCCAGATGACTCCAAAGTTATCATTGGCCGCTTGATGGGTTGATCTGTGTAGAACACAACTGGATGTGCCAAGAAGTAAGGTTTCAAATTCTTGAATGCCATGAAAAAAGCAAGGCCAAATTTTTCAACCATGGGGTACCGTAGTTTAGCATTTCAGAGAACATGGCTACAAAATAGACCGGGAGCTGTATGCCGTCTCTCTCAGCCAAGAGAACAGCATTGAGGGCATGGTTTGAGACGGCCAAATACATGTAAAGCACCTCCTATGGTAGAGGGTTGACAAGCCTGGGCAATGAGTGCAAGTGTTCTTTCCACTTCTGAAAGGCCGCCTTAGCATCCTCCCCCTATTCGAATCTAGTCTTCTTCACCCAAAATCCGAGAACAAAGTGTTTGTTGCTCGTGATGGTGTCTTTTTGGAGAAGGAACACCTTTCCAAAATGACAAGTGGGAGGAAAATCAAACTCGACAAAGTTCGAGAGGTAGAGCAACAAAGTCAACATGACAAAACTGACAATCACAGTGCTTTAGAAGCAGCTGTTGACATTTGTCAGAGTCAAACCGACAATGCAAATGCTCAACCTATTACCCTACGTAGGTCGCAACGGCCAAAATCTCAACCAAACAGATACCTTGGTATTGTCTTAACCGAAGATCAAGACATCCTAGTTATGGATAGAGATGAGCCAACGACATACAAACAAGCTATGATGAGCCCCGACTCTTCTAAATGGCAAAGGCCATGAAATCCGAGATAGACTCCATGTCTGAAAATCAAGTTTGGGACTTGGTTAATTTGCCCGAAGGTTACACACCTATCTGTTGCAAATGGATTTTCAAATTGAAAACAGAAAAGATGGAAATGTATCTATATACAAAGCTAGACTGGTGGCAAAAGGTTACAGGAAAATTCACGGAGTTGATTATGATGAAACCTTTTCGCCAGTTGCAATGCTTAAGTCCGTCCGGGTCATCCTAGCGATTGTTGCATATTACGATTACAAAATATGGCAAATGGATGTCAAAACCGCCTTCATTAATGGGATTTTGGAAGAAACTATATATATGACACAGCCGGAAGTTTTTGTTGATCCAAGTAATGCCGAGAAGGTATGCAAGCTTAAGAAGTCCATTTATAGACTAAAGAAGGCAAGCAGAAGTTGAAATATGTGATTCGATGAAGCCATTAGTAAGTTTGGTTTCATCAAGAATCCAGATGAACCTTGTGTCTACAAGAAGGTTAGTGGGAGTGAAAACGCATCCCTAGTCTTATATGTCGATGGCATATTACTCATTGGAAACAACACTAAACTGTTAGAGTCCGTAAAGGGCCGGCTGGAAAAGTGTTTTTCAACGAAGGACTTGGGAGAGGCACAGTACATATTGGGCATCAAGATCTATAGGGATAGATCTAAGAGGATGATTGGATTGAGCCAAAGTACCTATATAGATAAGGTACTGGCACGATTCAACATGGAAAGGGCCAAGAGAGGGCACCTACCCATGTCCCATGGAATAACTCTCAGCAAGAAACAGTGTCCACAGACACCTGATGAGCGAGAGAGAATGAGTCAGATCCCATATGCTTCCCTTATTAGATCGACATGTATGCCATGATATGTACTAGGCCAAATGTATCGTATGCCTTGAGTGCTACGAGCCGACACCAATCAGACCCAGAAGAGGTGCATTGGACTGCGACCAAGAATATCCTAAATTACCTGAAAAGGAACAAGGAAAAGTTCCTGGTCTATGGTGGCTGTAATGAGTTGGTTGTTGAAGGTTGTACTAACGTGAACTTCCAAACTGACAGAGACGACTCCAAATCGTAGTCGGGGTACATATTCCGCCTTAATGGAGGAGCGTTTAGTTGGAAGAGTGCTAAGCAGAGCACCACTGCAGATTCTACAACTGAAGCCGAATACTTGGCAGCTTCGGAAGCAACTAAGGAGGTAGTTTGGATTCGTAAGTTCATTGGTGAACTTGGTGTTGTACCCTCAATTAAGGGTCCAATAGACCTCTATTGTGATAACAATGGAGCTATTTCTCATGCCAGGAAGCCAAGGGAACACCAGAAGGTCAAACATGTCAAGCGGCAATTTCACATGATAATAAAAGAATGGAAATCCAAGGGTGAAATCAGAATTTGTAAGATTGGAACGGACGACAATGTAGCCGATCCTCTGACTAAACCTTTGTCTTAAGTGAAGCACAACAAGCACGTTGAGCGAATGGGAATCAAGCATATTGGAGATTGGCTTTGATTTCCCTGTATAGATGTTTTAATTAAACTTGATGTCTTAATGTAAAACACTATGTTGAACCATTCAATTTTGGAGCAATTAATTTTTCTGCAAATTTATGATTACTCCATATCTATTTAATTATGGTTTAGAATTAAATAGTGATTCCATTCGATTTTTGAGAATATTCAAAACAGGGTATCAAGACCATGTCTTGGATAAAAAAACACCTGTTAAGTGAACATTGAATATTTTAATCGAAAATTGTCCCTAATCGAGGTCATATAAATGATGGACGATTAATGACCACTTGAGATTAGTGTGTAGTATGATTTATAGCACCGTTTCTTGTGCTACAAGGACATGATAGTCATGAATCATTTGCACAGGTTCTAGTTTGGAACTATACTAGATAGACCTATGAGAATACTTTAAGAGAAATCAAATCGTCATAAGTATATTTCTCATTATAGTTATCGGAACCTTTTTCCTCGACCACGAGTATTGCAAGTTCTCTTGTTTGAGTACTAGTCGTTTCGATGTTGTCAAACGTCTGTCATAAATGGGGATTATAATGGGAACACTCGGGCGACTAGGTCCTCTTAATAAGGGAAGCTTGCAGTACAAGACTGGGAATGTCTCCTTATTAACAATAGGGAACATGTCTTTGTTGTTTACATGGCCTCTCGATGAGCGAGACTGTGAAAATGCATGGCCGTGCTCAGATGGATTTTAGAAATCATCTATTTATTGACAGTCAAACTCGGGAATCGAGAAACAATTCTAGACGTAATAAGGATAACGAAGAATCTTACCTTATAGTTCATGAAGAGACATTAAGCGACATAGGAAAAGGGCTATACACAAATTGCACACTTGTCCGGAAAGACAAGTGGGAGATTGAAAGGAATTGTGTCCTTCCAACAAGTGTATTATTCCGATAGAGGGTTCAGAATTATTGGAAAGTTAATTCTTCAATAAGGTCAAGTGATCGGAATGCCTAGGTGGGGGCCGCTTCCGATCAGTAATATTAATGTACAATTAATATTATAGCTTAATCTTGACTGAACCCTTCGGGTCGAACCCAATCGAACAACCGATCCGAGACGACGAATCAATCCGAAGGATTTGATGAGTCGTCAGAGTTTTACAAAAAAAGACGTCGGATATCGAGCATAGAGCGTCGAGGCCGAGCGTCGCAATTCGAGTCGAATTTAAAATTCGACGAGAGACATGAAATCAATCAAGTTACAAGTTTGAGTTAGGTCGTAGCCTCGCATTGGCCTAGCCATGCGAGGGCTAGGCTATCTCGAGCTGGCATGTGCATCGCAATGCTAGTCGCAAGCCTAGCATGCTAGGCGTACTAGGCCCATGCATGCTAGCTAGCCATCGCAAGCATCGCAGCCTTGCGTGTGTGCTAGCATGCCATGCGCCCAGCCATCGCAAGGCTAGGCCTTGCTAGCATGCTTGGCGCTAGCGCTCAGCTAGCCCAGCAAGCATCGTAGCTAGCATTCTAGGCGCTGGCGCATTGCTAGCATAGCATCGCACAACACCACGCACCAGCCAGCAGCGTGCTGGGTTGTGCGTGTGCGTGCGTGTGCCTCGCATAGCATCGCATAGCACCATGCACCAGCTAGCGACGTACTAGGTTGTGCGTGTGTGTGCGTGTGCTTCGCATAGCAGCACCCAGCATTGACACACCAAGCAGCTCGCAATGCCTCGCCTACTAGCAGCGCCCAGCATGCGTGGCTCACTAGCAGCACGCATGCACTGGCTGGCTGCGTATGCTTGCGGCTGGTTATGCGTGTGTGATGGTTGGCTAGCCAGGCTTCCCAGCCTTCGTGCTAGGCACCAGATGGCAGGCTTGGTAGCCAAGGCAGGCTGCCAGCCAGCCACTTGGATGGGGAGAGCCGGTTTGCTAGTGGGGACCAAGGGTGTGAGCTTTGCCTTGGGGAGCAAGGCTATGGTACCCCCCTTGGAAATGGTCCTCACCTAATCTCTCATCCTCCATGTGCCACTTGTAACTTATTGATTGAATTGCAATTCTAATTTTGTTTTAATTAAAATAAAATGTGAAAATTGCAAATCTCCTACATTGATTGAGAATGGGAATTCAAGGTTCATTTCCCTATAATACCAAGGTTTTGGGATTTGGGAAGAACACTTGAGTGGAACTAAAAAGGCATCTCCTTAGAAAAGTGAGAAAACCTTAAGTTTGTAAAACTCTGGTTTTTATTGGTCGGGTCCCGACTAACCTTCGGGACTTGGACCGTTCGGGTCGGGTTCGTGGGTACGAGCCGTCAGAGACCTTCACATTTGCGGGGTTCGAGTTTTGAAGTAAGAGCTCGGGATTCGAGCGAAGCACGCACCAAGGGTAAGAATATCTTTTCTTCTCCCTCTTAATTGTTGTATAATTTGTGATTGCATGCTTAGTCGCTTTAATTAGTGTGCGAGTCTTGGGCGAGTTTCTCTTTTGCGTAGAGTCGGACTCTACGAAATCGAACACTTGGTACCATCATAAGTACATGAGGTTGGTGTAGGCCATTAGGTGGTCTTCAGGGTTGGTGGTACCATCATAAGTACCCACCAACACATTCTTAACCTTGGCCGGCTGTGCCGCCTCGATTATCTCTTTGGAGAACCCAGAAGGCTGTTCCCCAAGCTTTAGCAGACGAAGCTGCCAGTCCAAAGGTTGGAAATTTTGTGCCGCCTGACCCCCAAAGAGAGCTGGCTACATATATGGTTGACCATACAACATGTATGGCTGCTGAGGCGCCTACGAAGCTGAATGGATTATCTGAGGGCTAGTGTGAACGAACAGGCCACCTGACTAACTCTCCCGGTTTGATTGCGAATTCCTCATTGAGGTATTCCGGAAGCTATCTGGGTAAGTCGACGTTGAAGCCGACTCCAAACAGTTGTTATTTTTCTTCTGATGGATCAACATCCGGGCATCAGAATAAGTCTTCTTTGATCCATCCGGCTGTACATGCCGGATGGCCTTCCTTTTCCCTGTGTCAGGGAATCGGATCTTGGTAAGATCGATCAAGGGCCGGTTCCCTTCCTTTGGTTTAGGATGCGAAGTAGGCACTTGGTCCTTGAGCGGTTTTTTCTTCTCTGAGGGGGAAGATTTCTTGGCCGACTAACCCCTATTGGAACCACCCGTTTTCTTGTTGATCAAGTCCTTGATTTTCCCTTTGAAACTTGTCATGAATTTCATGAGTTCGTCTCTAGTAACTAGGGCTGCGCCTTCTGCCACCTGGGGTTGTCCAGACAGTTGTCCAATTGTCTCACTTGGACCAACTTGCTCTTTGCCCCATTCCCTTGTTTCCATGGGACGGGTGCGCTTAGTTCTGAGTGACCCGTCTGGGGCCACATAGGCTTTGACATCGAAGTCGTCACCACTGTCTTGGTCCGTATAGACCTCAACTTCGGGCGAAGGTCCTTTCTCATTAGGAGGCGGTACAGACTCATGTGAAGCCATCTTAGAAGTACTCTCCCCACAGACGGTGCCAAATGTTTTGGGGTTTTCTGTGTCCCTCGGGAGAGTTACAACACCAAGACTGGACTCCGAACGCCTGTACCTGCAAAACAACGGAGACCTCGGTTAGGTGGAGGTCCGCCTCCGACGATCAAGTTATAAAGTGTATGGAGTCTGTAACAAGCACGGAAAGTAAAGTATCTTTTCGGATTCCGAGATCAGGAGTAAATATCTGCAATCAATGATTGCTCTATTTTGCGAATATATCTGAATGTTTTTTCCAGGTGGGAATATCTCCCTATTAATAAGGTCTTGGGATGCGTGCCGCCATCCTAGGTTACGGAAACCTAGGAATGGTGGGTTATCCCGGGAGCTGGGCCTTGAAGGCCGCTTTTTTACCAATGATTGGGGATGCCACGTGTCAGCAGAGGATTGGTTCATTTTGAACCTCTCTTAAGGTGACATGTGTCACCATTTTATTGGGCCACATGGCCTTGAGTATTTTTACCCAAAACAATATGTATTATAATTTGTATAAAATTTTAATAATTGTGTACATAAGTGGGTATCCGGAATCGAAACCCGACGGTTCCAATTCTAATTTCTAAATTATAGGACCCCATTAAAGTGGTTCAAATTCCAATTCTGAATTTTGGGACCAGTTCCAATCAATTTTGGGTCCAATTCTTAATATTTTGAACAAGTATCCGATTTACTAACCCTAATTACAACTATTATGAGACTAATATAAAAATAAAATGTTGCAATTATTACAAAAGGGAGGAAGGATCAACTCTCCCCTTTCTATAGCAGCCAAGCAGGTTCTCTTCAAATTTCTTTTCTCAAATTCAAGTGATTAGTTAGGGTTTTAGCAACAAAACCAATATTCGCAAATCAGCAGCAAATTCAATTTCGAAGCAGCGACAATGGCGAGCACCAAAGTCCAGAGGATTATGACCCAACCTATTGTAGTTCCACTTCCATTTTCATGTGGTTTTTTTTTTTATTTTTTTTATTTATTTATTTTTTTTTAAAATTTTTTTCTCCAATTTTTATGTTTATTTGTTTTTGGTCTAATGCGTCTTCTTGTTTTTCCCTTTTTCGCCGATTTTCGAATCTTCCAGAACCTGATTTTCAGGTTTCTTCAAAGCGTAAGCCCCAATTTCATTGCCGTACCAGATTTTACATTTATCTTTCGTTTAATTGCCTTTATAGTATTCTGAGTTTAATTTGTTTGTTTTGAATGCAGAAAGCTCGTATCCAGATTTGGTTGTTTGAGCAGAAGGATGCGAGGATTGAAGGCCGTATAATTGTAAGATTTTCCTCTTACTGAGTAGTTGGTATTAGTTTAGTGAGGAAATTCTAGGTTTTTTTTTTTTTTTGCTCAATTTCAATTTTTTTTAATCTGAATTATGGTTTTCATTTCGAATAAGTCCTTTAGTTAAAACATAATGTTTCATGAGTTATATAAACATTAGCTTGTAAATATAGCAAAACTAAAACTCCTCAATTCAAGTTGAGAGCAAGCTTCAAAATCATGGATAAATTCAGGCTTTAATTTATAAATTTTACTTTAAAAATTACTAATGGATACCTGCCAGCAATGAATTGTATAATATGATGGGTAGTCCTTGAATCATTGTGTCTGCAATAGTTCTAGAGCCAGGCTCGGAGAAAGCCAAATAAGAATACAGATGATGGAAAGCTAAGAATCTTCCTAATATAATGTTACCTTGGTTATAATACAATCTTAAGCTCCCATTCACTCCTCTGTTTTAGTAATATAGCCCTCCGTGAGGAATTTTTCGCTGGCTATCACTTTTAAATCTTTAAGATTTAATTGAACAAGCAATGCATAACATGAAAGTAGTAACGCTAAACAAAACCAAATGTAGTGGTAACCCTTTGGCTATGAAAGTAGTAAAGCTAAACAAAACCAAATGTAGTGGTAACCCTTTGGCTATGAAAGTAGTAAAACTAAACAAAACCAAATTTAGTGGTAACCAAATTGAAATGCCTATGATGGGCCTGTAGTTTCCCTTCATTCCCATAGAGAGTAATAGCTTGAACTAAATTTATCCCAACTGCACTTCCTTGCCATTTAATCGTACACAATAAAGGTTCCCCTTCATAAAGAGATTCAGCACCTTGAATATTTTGTACTTGGATTGTAATGTACTCGAGCAGATCTTCCTTAACTGTTGAACATCATAAGATAAGAGTTTCAGAAATTAAAATGACTGTATATCGAGAGGGAGAGCAATCTCAATGAAATTTTTTATCAGGCAGACAAAAAGAATCTATCAGGCCACGGTGTCCTTAGGATGTATTAGAAAACTTGCTAGAATTTGGAGTACACTATCAAGAAAAAATCCACTACGATATATGCATGGAATAATATACCAAAGTTACTGGGTTAAACAGCTAGGAATTGTTATTACAAGGATAGAGGCTTTGTTATTTTTACCTTAAATAATATCAGTTTCAGGTCATATAAGTCAGATAACTTTTAATCTTCTAATAAGGTACTCCAATAACGACTGCCCATATTCAATTCTGAACTATAAAAAATGTTTGATAAGCTCAACTCAGATAAGTTCAGATAATGGTTTTCAGGTGAAAAGGACAAAGCCTATGCTCTGTTCATCGCCCCAACGGTGGATTTGGTCCAAATAATTTTCTTAAAAACTGTCCTTTCCCTTTTAAAATCTTAACTAGCAAAGCTCAACAAGTTAAAAGTGACAGTTGTCCAATTTGAATAGTAGGCAACACATCAAAATAAACAAAGAATGTTTAAAAAAAACTGAAAGAGACCATACCTAATCAAACCTTGATTCCCAATTTTTTTGCAGTGACAGCAGTAAAAGCACCTCAGCATCTTTCTCTTCTCTACTGTTGTCACTCCTAATCTATGATTTAACAGTATACATATGCGATTATCTCTTCTGGCTCCTTGCTGACCATACTAATATGTAGCCAATAATTAAAACTTAATCAGGATTACAAATTTATTATAAGTTGGGGTATCCCTTTATCCGTTAATAAAGTATACATCTTTGTTTAGCACAAATATTTTAGACAGTAAGATACAAGTAGTAAGGATCTAAGTAATAACTTGCTAAAATGAATGTGTTAATTTTTTCTTTTTTTTGAAGACACCCAATATAAAAGATATGAATTAGGTGTTAAGTTATGATTCATATGAACTTGATTCCAATAAGAAACATACCACAGGAAATGGGGTAGAATATCAGGGATGTGTAGTATATCAACTAAAAGACACCAAAAACACACAATATCCTCACTAGGCTACAAGAAGCTAATGAGTTTTTATCTTTCAATAATTTTTTTTTTTAAATACATTTATCATATTCTTATATTGATGTGTAATTTATTGTCTGTTTACATATAAATTATGTTATATAGAGTAAACAAACTCTATGGATTTACCTTGCTATGCAAGTGCTTGTTAGAAATTTCTACTAGCGGAACATTCTCTTTTCTTTATCAATTTAAACCCGCATTCCCGGTCAAGTTGCCTTAGTAAGCACGACCAATTTTGTTTATTAATTGGAATATGCCTATCACATCAGAAGTTAAGGGTAAACCAACTCATTATGCTTCCTCAGTTGATTTTGGAGGGGGTGAGATGGATGTTGGCCTTAATATTCAGTATATTTACTCTAGCCTATGGGATGTGGTTTACTTGTGCTGATCCTCTTAACTACTTACTTAAAACAGTAAAAAATTCTAAGCTCTCTTTATGATGTTTTTTTAGTGTTCTGGGGTTGATCTTATGCTTCATGAGGTACTGAGTTGAATATGACTGAGCAGAAATATTTTTTTCAACTCAAAAGTTGTTGTATTGCAATTTGCGGTAGATGCTGCTGAAATCCATCTCTGGTTCTATGGGAGCTCTCTTGTTTATTGATATATACTGATTCATCATCTCTTCTTCAGGGCTTTGATGAGTACATGAATTTGGTTTTAGACGACGCAGAAGAAGTGAATGTCAAAAAGAAGACCAGAAAATCACTTGGTAAACTTTACCATCTATCCTATGATTTGTTTATCTGTTACTCTTGATCTGGAGTCCAACTTATTTATCTTTGTTGCCTTTTGTTTAGGGAGGATCCTTCTGAAAGGAGACAATATCACTCTGATGATGAATACGTAAGTTCAATATATATATATATATATATATATATATATATATATATATATATATATATATATTTTGTCATTTGTGCTGCTTTGAGTTTTCTGTTGTATTCTTTTTATCCCCCCTCTTTGTAATAATAGTGCTTTGTTTATATATGTTTGCAGGGGAAAATGAGACCCAGCTGATTTGCATTTGTTCACAAGTATTAAAATTCCAAACTGCTCATCCGCCTTAGAAGTTTTGTGCATATTAATGTAGTATGTACTTCACGCATTCTCCTCTGTTCCGTATAGTTAATATGTGGGTTGATGAATATGAAGTAGTGGATTTGACTAATGTGTTCGTTTGTGTTTAATAGAATTTCTTATAGTTGAGTTCCTTGTGGTGCAATCCAATCTGGGGCAATTTTCTATGCTCTACCAGTTTATGTTACAGAGGAGGGATTTTTGAGATAACTGTGTTAATGATTTATGGAAATATGGTGCCTTTGACGTCTGATAGCAAGTTCAAATTCATTGACAACATGAATTTTATAATGGAATCTATAAACCCCCCTGGGCGGTTACCTTACTTTCTCCAAAAAATCTAAACTCTATTCAAAAGCCCCATTCCTCAATCCTCATCTAGGTAACGTCAATCATAACCTCTGTTGGGAATATAATGGTTAGGCACATGTGCCGATGTTGAATTCTGATCAATAATTATAAATTATAGAATCAATTTTTCTTTGATACAAATCACTAACATTTAGTCGGATCATGTTTAGTTTGTGTAAAAGGTATCAATGAACTGCTTAAAGGGAGTATCAGTAACTGTTTAATTTGTTTATGATCATGTTATATACTCCCTTTTTGTTTTTTTTGGAAATTTTGGATTTTAACACTAGATAAAAGACTGAAAATGGTTTTTAACACCTCCATAAAAAAAAAAAATTATTTTAACACCACATAAAAAATTGACAATTTGAAGTTACCACCAGTTAACGTTTTTTTGTGACGGAAAATTCACATGGGTCCCAGGATTTGGTTTTACTTTCAATTTTCACCCAGCGAAACATGTTCCTTCTTCCTTCATTGAATACTTACCAACCATCTTCATTGAATTCTCTCATCCAACCCAAAGAAAAACTTCATTTAACCTAAATTGTGTGATTGAGGAGTGGAGTGTAAAAGGGAGGTGTCAACATTGCAGAAGAACAACTTAGCAGGGTTTCGTCACCCATCTTCATCAACTAAAAAAGGGCGAAATACAGGAGAGATTTTAAAGAAGGTTTATTTTATTTTATTTATTTATTTTTATTTTTATTTTTATCTTTTTACAGCAATTTCGTCTATTTGTGGTGCTTCATTGATGTTAAAATTGCATTTTTAGGTTAAATTAGGGTTACTTTTGGTAACAGAGTAGGGAACCCTAAAAAATTCAAATATTATAGATTGACTATGCGACTTAGGTTAAGTGGAATATTTAATTGCAATTAGAGATTAAATAAAGTGGGTTATTGTTAATTAAGCTATTGTTAACTGTACCTGTGTGATTTGTAAATTAATTTATGTAATTGAGTACGGGTTTCATTTGTTTATGCATAAATGTTGAAATTGGTGCTTTGTAGTGTAAGTTTGAAAATTGGGTTTATTTTGTTTATTCATAATCTGCATGTATTGATACATTGTTGTAATATTAAATGGCTTTTAATATGTATTATCTCTCTTTTACTAGTAGGTAGATAATGGGCGACAATGATGGTATGGTTGACATCTGTCTTAGAGTGGAAGGTGCTTTTGTTCCTAAAAGAGTTAGCAAAGATAGGTAGCTACTTTATTGGTGTGGTGGGTGGTGTTATTGGAGAAGGAAAGTTCAAGTATTTAAGTTGGATGTGCATTTCATTAGAAAGTTCATGGATTTGTTAATGGTGATATGGCTATGCCTATGCATTACAACTATTGGTATAGGCAGAAGAGGAAAACCTTTAACACTAGGAAAAGGGAACTAGTTAACAGTGAAGAAGTTAAGGGCCTTTTACAGACAGTAAATGTAGTGGGGTATGTTGAAGTCTTTGTAGCAGCACAAGCTCCTAGTAAGCCCATAAATGAGGTCCAACCCAATCCACCAAAGCCAAATAAAAAGGGGAAAAGGTAGGAAGTACTTCTACTATCAGTGTTAGGAGGAGCCTTAGGTTTAAGAAGACAAAAATTGAACAAAGGGAGGAGAGTCCACCTAGGGAGATATTTGTCATAAAGAAAGGGAAAGAGAAGGTTGTAGAATTTGGAGTGTCTAGTAGTGTAAATGAGAAGGCTAAGTTGAAAGGGAAAGCATTAGCAAAGGCTAAAGTATTGACATTTGATGAGGAGGATGATGATAAAGGCTATGGATACGAGTGTTTAAGTTCAGATTTGAGTAATGAGGACTTGGGTTGGGAACCTGGTGAAGAGGAATTTGATGAAGGGGATGAAGAATGGTTTATTGAAGGGTCAAAGGAGATCCAGGACAAGGTGAACAAAAGCCTTAGGAAAGGTTTGGGGGAGTGAAATAGATGAGGTAGTTGTCAAAGATAAGAGGTCAGAGCTGGGGCTGGGGATGACTTGGATGTTGGAACACTTAAGCTCAAGCTAGAAACTGATGGTGATAAGGAAGAGGACTCTGTTCCATGGTTTAATGCTACTGTGGACTTTGACAACCCAATTCAGCTGAAGTTAAGTTAGAAATTCAGTAATGCTTCACTCTTAAGGAGGGCCAAGGCCTTGAGACTTCATGCCATTCAAAACAGGTATGAGTTTTACTTCTTGCATAATGACAAAATTACAATTTAATGCAGTTATAGATGTGACTGTGAGTTCAATAATTACACTTGTAGAATGCCTGCTTGTACATGGGGGGCGGGGGGAGGAAAGTGTTAATTCAAGATGTTTGCATCAAAACTTGTTAAGCAGAAAACTTGACAAATTAAAAGCTTGAAATTAAAACATACCTGTTTGTGGGTGAAGAAGAACAAGATGCTTACTACTGAATACATAACAGAGAGGTATTTGGAGGAGTTTAGGAGTAACCCTAGTTGGAGAATTAAGGAGATTAGGGCTAGGATTTTGAATGATTTGAGAATTGAAGTGACTTATTTTAAGGCATGGGTAGCTAGGTGTAGGGAAAAACTGATCATATTAGGGAGCAGTATGCAAGGGTGTGAGATTATGGGAAAGCTGTGATGAAGTATAACCCTGATTCTAGGTGCAATGTTGTTGATGGTATTGGCAGCCGTGAGCCACCCATGTTTTTGAGAATGTTCATATGTTTAAGGCCTCTCAAATATGGTTTTGCAAAAGGTTGTAGGCCACTAATTGAGGTGAATGACTGTCACCTCTAAGGTGCCTATCCTAGTCAAATTCTGGTGGCAGTGGCTAAAGATGGGAATAACAACTTATTTCCTCTAGCTTAGGTTATAGTGGAGATAGAAAAAAGAAAACTTGGGGTTGATTCTTAGAATCACTAATGGGAATGTTTACATCTGATCAAGGAGTTAGGCTAACCTTTATGTATGACAGGCAGAAGGTACACTTTTGTTTCCCTCTTGTACATTGAGGTTCAATTTTTAAGTTTTTATGTGTATGCATTTGATTGGAATATGAGTTCATTTCTGTCTGAATTTGGCAGGGTTTACTAAAAGTAATGGCTAATGTTCTAAAGTAGAACAGGGATGTGTTAGGCATATTTGGGCCAACTTCAAGCTCAAATTCGCTAGTTCGACATTTAAGGAGCTATTTTGGAGTGCAGCCAGGGCAACTACTTATGTAAGTTTTGTTTATGCATGTCTTGATCTCTTATTGGTATGCTTTTAGCTGTGTTTATGTCTTGCTTATATATATGTTGTTCTGAATTGGTATGTCATTGCATATTGTCAGTTTGAGTATGAAGTTGTCATGGAGTCTATCAAATTCCTCTCTGAAGAGGCATAGGCATATGTTGGTGTAGACATGCCTTTACACCAAACTGCAAGTCTAACATGTTGTTGAATAACATGTGTGACACTTTCAATGCAGATAAACCTATCTTCACCCAAATGGAATGGATGAGGAGGTATATAATGAATAGGAATAATGAAAAGTGGGAGGATTTAAAAACAATTACAAGCAACTTAGTGCCATATGTAAGGTATGTTCTGGGTAGGATAGATTTTGTGGCTAGGTCCTATGTGGTGCAACCATCAAGAGAGAATACATTTGAGGTGCAGCTGAAGGATGACCAAGTGTTAGTTGATTTGGAAAAGGAAACTTGCACCTGTTACCATTGGAAACTGACTGGGATTCCCATATGAGGGGTGACATAGAGGCATATGTTGACCGATATTATACCATGGACACATACAGGGCTGCTTATGAACCCCCTGTACAACCAATACCTGGTCCAAGCACTGGGAGAGACTCAAATTAAGGGAACCTCTACCTCCTAGGAGACCAAAGAGCAAAAAAAGGAAGCTTGAGCAAGGAGAGTGTTCTACTGTAGGTGGTCAACCAAGCACATCAAAGAGGAAGAAGCAATGCAAAAATTGTGGGGGATTTGGGCATTATGCCAAGACCTATAGACTACCTGCTACAACAGATACAAACCCTAAAAGGACAACAGACAAACCCCCCTTGAACACTCCTTGGATGGTGGAGGAGAGGAAGAAAAAAGAGATTAGAGCTGCAAAAAAGGTAAAACAAACATTACATTAAAAGAACATTTGTGTTACCTATATCTTTATTCTGTTATTATACTAACTGCTTCTATTTTAATCCATGTCATAGAGTGCAATTGGGCCAGGTCCAAACAACATAGCAAACAAAAAGTTTCCTCAAGAACAGGAAGTGTCTGTCATTAAGCAAGCACAGTTGAACTCAAGGCAACCAAGCTCAAGTCAGGCAAAAACAAAGCACAAAGGTCAGTCAAAGACAAAGGCTTCCTCAAATCTGTATGCAACAACCACAGGTCAACAACCACCTCAAGCAATTGTGGTAACAAGGGCCAAGCTGCAAACTTCAGCAAATTAAACCTGACTCAGTGATGTACTAATGACTGCTTAGAAATCAATGTGTTTGTTTAATCACTTATGGTAGTTTTTGTATGGCTTTGATTGCCATTTAAACATTAGAAAACATTATGGTAGTTTTTGTATGGCTTTGATTTCCATTTAAACAGTTTAAAGTGCACTTCTTTTGTCAATTACCTTTGAAGTGTTTAGTTCCATTTTCAGTGTGTTCCAATCCAAACATTATCATTTCCTACTTTAATACATTCATGTGTTTCATAGCTTTCTCATGTTAAAACCTCTCTCAATTTAACATCAAAGACATGTCATAAATAATTTGAGGATAATTTGATTCAAATACATATAACATTAAAACCAAACTCATAACACTTCAAGTCGTTACATGTGATTCAAACTAGTTAATACAACTTACTACTAAACACCCCTAACCATTAGGAAAACTACAACCATTGACAAACCAATACAAATGGCCATGCCCACCCAACAAACACAGTTGATTGAAGACATCTGCCTTTCACTCCCTATTCGTCTAAAGCCTTGCATCTCATCTTCAAATTATCAACCTCATTAAGTAGGCACCTCCTTTGGCCATTGATGTCATCAACTTCCCTTTTCAATTCATTAACTTCACCCTTTAGCAGCTTCCTATCCAACAAAAAGTTGTTGATAACCCCTGTTTGCCAATGTGTCCCATCAAGTTGATCAACCCATTCGAAAGCTTTGCATCCCCTTGTTTATGTGATTGGATCAAAAAACTTACAAGATCTGAACTTCCTCCCTGGATTCTCCCTTGTCCAGCTAGTTAGCTTGGCCATTGGCACACCACATTGACATTTCTTTTCCTTAGAAGGGGAAGAGCTAATAAACGACATAATTTGCATCAATTTTAGATTAACAATCACATTTACTGATTTGTACACTAACGAATTAACATTCTCAGTAACAATTTTCAATTTTAATTACCTCATACGAAAACCCCCAATTTCAATTTGTGATAAACCCTAATTTTGTAATTGGGCAATTAGATGCATACATATCATAATCCAACCATCAATTCGAGTACAAAAAAAATTTTGATTAATAAACTTAATGAATTTCAACCATAATTACCTAACAAACAAACTCAATTTGCCATTACATTGCAGACAAAATTCGTTTTAATCGTATGAACACAAATACCTGTTTAGCAGCTTCAATCTCTTCCTCTTCGCAACAATCCACCAATACTTTCAATGAATTCGTTTTTTTTATTTATTTAATTTTTTTATGCAATGCGATCTGATTTAACTAAATTAAAACAAAGATTTAGTTACAAAAGGGGAAAATTGGGGAGAATCGTGCATATATAGAGCGATTTAAAAAGCTTATCCGTTGGAGTGGGCCCTAGTAACAGTTTCGTTAACGGATCTATGATTTTGGTGGTAACTACAAATTTTTAATTTTTTATGTGGTGTTAAAATAAAATTATTTTTATTGGGGAGTTAAAAACCATTTTCAGTTTTTTATCTAGTGTTAAAATCCAAAATTTCCTTTTTTTTTAGTGTTACACTTTGATCGTATATTGTTTTAAGCAATTTAATTGATTTCAACAAAATAAAAGGTAAGTATGGTAGTTAGAGTATTACAAAATTGTAAAAGAAAGATACTATGGTTAATAATTTATTGAAAAGTGAAAAAAATTAATAATAAAAAATTAGTGGTGGGTTTAGGTAGGGATCATGAGAGAAGAGATATATAATATTAAAATGTTTCTTGTTGCGAAAATAGAAAGTATAACATTTAAAAAAAATCAGTCGCATTAGAGAAGTGTGACACTTAAACAAACACGAAGGGAGAATTATACTCATCACTCGATGTGACATTGTGATTATATTAAAAGCATATTCGATTATGTAATAATGAAAAAACCAAGGGGGTGTTTGGTACAGGTATTCAGGAGAAGGAAAAAAAAATCAAGAGGGTTAATTCCCTCTGTTGGTGTTTATAATGTTAAATTTAATCAAACCCTTTACCCTCTGCTTACCCCAAGCTCTTCTACTTGCATTCCCCACAATAGCCCCCCCCCCCCCCCCCCCCCCCTCTCTTTCCAAATACTACCCTTAACTCGCCACCAAAAGTCATCAACACCAAAGTTGCCATTACCATCACCAAGAGTGCCTCATAGACAATGACCACCAATACCACCACCTTAGTATGTAACATCACTCACCACTGACCACATCATATCATTGTCTTAACTCGTCGGAAACCACTCAACCACCCTAAACCTTTCGAAAACTACCGTGCCAATCACGAAACTAACCACAACCTGCTGGAATCCACTCAACTAAACTATGAAATCACTCCCACCAAACCATCGTACAACCTTTAAAAAACACCCTAACATGTGGAAACCACCCATGAACCCCAAAATCCTAAAATAATCAAGGAAAGTTGTAAAAAACACTTTTTGTATCATCAAATAAGGGTTGATATGGTCAAATTCAAATATAAAAGTGCTAGATTTAGAATTTTTATGTTCGAATACAACTTTTGGAACCTTAAATTTACCATTTTCATAATAATAAACTATAAGGTATTATTTTTTGAGAGAGAGAGAGGGGGGGGGGGGGGTTATGATTGACGATGGCGAGACATAGAGGGAGGGGAAGGGCAGGAGCAACAGGAGGGAGGAGCGTAAGAGGGAGGTGATGTGAATTTGAGGCAACATTTTTAAAAGAATGGGAGAATTATGTGGATTAAAGAGTTTTTTCCCCTAGTGTATGTATTAAAAAACTAGGTGCAAATCTAGGATGCTATATTTAATTGCTTTAAAGTTTTAGTGTTTTGCCCCAAGTTTTTGGGAGCAATTGCTCTGTTTTTATGGGTTGACTTGTGATTTAAATATATCTAATTTATTTTGATTAATGTTTTACGGTCTTAGGAGTTGTTGGGTTAGTCGGTCAAGATTATATTAGATGTTTTAGTTTTCGAAAGACTTTAAGCTAGAGCGGAAATGACCTTGAAGATCAAGGAAAATATAAGTCTTATAAAATATTTTTGGAAATGACAGGACATCATCTAAAGAATGCAAGTTTTTTTTTTACTAGAATCATAGTTCATTTGGTTAATCAACGAAGGTGAAACCAAAATCATGCAAACATGTCAAATAGATTGGCTTGTTTGTTTTCCTATTTTAAGTAAAATTACTTGGAGGCTAAGGCTAGAGGCTTGTCCTAGTTCGATTAGAAGTATTCTTATGTGTCTTAGGTCATACTCATGTATTTCGTGGGTTTTGGTAATCAAATTTGGATAAATAAAAGTTAATTGTTTATAATTAGCTTAATTGCTTGACTTCTTTGCTTTAGTTTGCTCGCATTTTTAGTTATCTTAATCCTAGGGGTTCTTTAAGTTTAGGAACATTAAACACTTAGTGTCTAGGATCCAATAATATAGACATATAAAGATGTCTGCCCGAACCAAACCTATTTAGGGTTAAAAAAAAAAAACTCCTTCACGTGGTCCAATCCTATAGTGACACGTGGCTCAATAAAAGGGCGACACGTGTCCAAATAGGAAGATGACACGTGGCAGAATAAATGAGCACCTGAAATAGAGAAGGCCTCACATCAGAAGTCCCAAATCCCGAGAAAAGCGTCACAACGACCATGTAGAGAATATTGTCATCAACATCAACAATAATGATCCTCTAACTGCCACATTCCATGAGGCTGAGGATCCTCTTGTGACAGCCGACTCTTTGCAAGCAGCTTTGACGAAGCTCCAAAAAGAGTTTGAGGGAAGGTTACCCTCTTCTTCTAGGCAGCCGCCCAAGAAGTTAGGAGAGGGCACTAAAAAGATGCCCCATGCCAAGGCGGCCAATACTGAGGACGCGAGAGTCATCCTGTTCAAGAGGCAGCTGAGGTCCCTTAGGGTCCCTCGAACGAATTGGTCAAGGCTTCTTGAGAGAACGAAGTCGGCTGGGGGGCAGACCAAGAAACCTTTAAGGCAGCCAAACGAGTCGTCCCAGCGCTAGAATGATACTATAGACTATCTTCGGCACAGGCGACATGAGTGAGCACAGTCCTACTACTCGAACACCGCTTCCATTCCCATCATGCCGGATGAAATGTCAAACCATACCCTCTCTCAACATACCAGCTCGCCCTGGACTAGCAGGAGTCAAGTTCATCGTACTCTAACTGCAGTTCCCTTATCTTAGCCAGCTCAATTTCAATACCCCATAACTATGGTGCAATTTAGCCGCCTACTCTCTCTATGTACGGGCAGTACGAGCAATATTGGTAGAGAGGTTTTAATACATCATCATATGCTCAATTCTCTATCAACAGAATTTGTAAACACTCGACTATCGTAAACACAAGTATAGGGGTAAGTCAAGGGTCGGTCCACGAGGAATGGGAGTCGATGGCTAGAGTCTAGGTCAAGCTATTTCGAAGCTAAGAAAGGGGTTTATTAAGTAAGCTATGGTATCAAAGCAAACTAAATCACTAGGGAAATTCAATATAAAAAATACTAGGGATTAGGATCCAAATGCAATCAAGATAGGAATGCTTATCAAGGGGAAATTATCAATCAAACATCGCAAGGGCTAGTAGTAATCGCAATCAAAAGAATTTCAAAGGTTATCTCCTAGAAGTTAAGCTAGGTTTCCTCTATGAATGACTAAACAAGAAGAATCACAATTCAAATTCAATCAATAAATGCAATCCCTAAATCAAGTGGTCATGTCATTAGGAAATGCAATGCAATCTAGCTTGAAAATCAAGGTTAGGTACTCCTATCAATCCAAACACATGCACAATGCTACCAACCAATTTAATTACAACATTCAATCAATCAAATTACTTCAATTATCAATAATCCATCATTCATGCATGCTTCACCATCACCCTAGCAAAGATTCTACTCACTAATCATTATTAATTGAAGAAGAAAAACTAAGCTAATCATCATTAACATCATCATAATTGCAATACAAACTAATCAAGATCAAATTAACCAAAAAAATTGAAATAGCAACAATTAACAAAATCAAATACAAAGAATATGGATTAAGAAGAAGAAGAATCTTACAAACTTTAAGTAATTAAAGAAATTGTGCTTGCATTCAAAGTAGATGAAGATCAAAAGTTTGAATCAACATATTCTCTCTCAAGTTTCTCTCTCTAAAATCTACTACAAAAATGGAAGTTGAAGTCTAATTCTAGTTCATCCTCAAAAATAGTAGGAAATAGCTATTTGTAGTATAATTAACTAGAAGGAAATAAGGTAGAAGTCCAAAAATAGACCCGGCCAGGCGCGCCCTCTCACGAGAAAGCGCGCCCGCGATGATCTTGGTACGGAGCAGGAAACCCAGGTGGCGCGCCCGCGAGGGAGACATGCGCGCCCGCGCTGGTGAGGTGCGTGCCCGCACCACTTGAGCAAGGCATCTTCCAAGGTGCGCTCGTGATGTAGGTGGTGCGTTCTTCGTGATCAAAACTAGGTATGGCAGTCCCAAAATTAGGTTTACAGTGGGTTCAACACCATATTTTCATGTGAGCGCAGCATGCGAGTGCAATCACCAAATCTTGAAGCTAGCCACTCCTTGCCTTGTGAGCTATGTAAGAGCTTCCGCCTTGCACTTTGAGCTTCCTCCAACCTGAGAATTCATCATGAGGGGTCTCGGACTTCACCTTATACGTACAATCAAAGAAAGAAGAACAAATAAAAGAGAAAACACAAGAAAATCTACAAAAATAGAAGAGAAGGCGAAATAAGCAAGAAAGAGATAAACTAAAGAATAAAAGGTCAAAATTAAGTAAAAAGAAAGAAAGGAAGCTATAAAAGCGACCAAAAACATTCTAAAATATCGCCAATTGAGTGCCATAAATGACACTCATAAATTCCCCCATGCTAAACTTTTGCTCGTCCTTGAGCAAAACAAAAGCAAATTAGGAAAATGAATGGCTTATTCAAATAAAGAAAAGAGAGAAAAGGGGATAGGAATAAACACTAACTCACTGACATAGGAATCACGGTTGTTTTTAGCTACAACAAGCCCTTAAAACCCCAAAGTCGCCAATTAGGACGAGTGAGGTCTCGTAAGGGTTTGCAAAAGAGCTTAACCCATAACTCTCATGACAAAATGAGGCAAAGCATGAAAATAGAATGAAAGAGAAGAAAAAGGGAAATCATATGCTAATGAAACGGACTTTTGCAAATGACCAAGCATAAATGGATGCAAAACTTCCTAAGCAAATAAGGGAATGCACATTCCAAGATATCCAAGGTTGATTAAAGCACAAAATATGCTAAGCGTAGAGAACTAATGAAACACAATTCACCTTTATCCCAAACAATCTTACTGAGTTCTCCCAACTAGTTTCAAATCCACCTCTAATGAGCATCTCAATGATTCCTCGAAGGAACTAGAAAAGAAGAGATTTAGGGCTACTCGACATCTTGACTATGCAAACCCACTCCATAGGCTTGACTCCTGTCTCCCTCCACCGACTTGTGACTCAACCAAAATGGTCAAAAGGTCTTTGAAGGGTTGTAACGTAAAGGCAAAAAGGTTAAGGTAGGCTAAAATTTAAAATTTGGTGGTATACCTAAACTGTGAAGCAAAGGGTGATTAATCCTCAACATCATAATCAAGATTTCACCAAAACTCAAACAAAAATACCAACATCCCCAAGCTTATTCAAAGCAACACCATAAATATATACAGAAAGTGTAGGCACGCTTCCCCCAAGCTTAAATGGATCATTAACCTCAATGCTTAAAACTAGGGAGATCACACCTACATCAAAATATTTTTGTGTTTTACTTTGTTTCTTTTTCTCTGATCTCTCTTTTTTTTTTCAATTATTACTTTGTCCTCGCCTCTTTTGACTATGACAACTTTTTCAACTTGTATTTGCCTTTATTCACATACTATATACAACACAAACTTGCTCATCAAATGAACCAAACATCCATACCTAAACTCCCATAAACACCAACAAACTGAGGACCTTAAGCTTCACAAATACCAAAGATGGAAACAAAAATGAAACAAATGGCTAGAGAGCTAGAGATATGGCTAGAAAAGAAGGTATAAGTCTCAAAAGGTTAGCAAGGAGGAAAATGTAAACCCAAAAACAAGAATAAAAAATATAAGAACTAAACCTAGAAAAGGAAAAATAACCACGCTGAAAAGATGCCTTTTTCCTTCCCAAATGGTTCGATCGCGATCTCGGGAGATAAAAGTCAAGTTCTAGATAATGTAAGCGATAGCTAAGGATCTATGTGCCGCTCATGCAATATAGGTTGAAGGCTAGAAGAAAGAACCTCACATGGTTGTAGCAAAAACTCACTATTAGCTTCAAAACAACTATAGGAAGCAACACCTTCTTACCACAAGCAAGTAGACTAGGGATTCAAGGTCCTAAAAGTTCTAAACACACTACCTTAGCATACTCTATCCTAAAATCAACCGAGCATACTCCCAGAATGTGCATACCGTTAACATTTAGGAAGATATACATCCAAATATAAAAGTTCAAATGGTATTATGTTCAAAACAAAAGCAATCATAACAAGAAACACAAAACTTTGCCTTAAACAAAAATCTTTTTGGAATTTTCATATTTAACCAAAAATAAAGAAAAAAAGAAAAAAAAAGTGAAAAGAAAAGAGAAGGAAAGAAAATAAGAAAAGAAGAAAAGTTCAAAGGTGCATGAAAAATCATATATATCCTAATCGACAAACAAGTGGCCATTCGACTACAACGCTAATAGCCCCAAACACCCTCAAGGTGTTGAAAGCAAACAACCTCGAACCGTTCAACTCTTCCTAGTCTACCTATACTATGCAAAGTAGAAAGAAAATTAAAGAAGGGAAAATAGAAAGATCTCACTGAGCGGTCCAAGCTAAGCTAAGAAAAAAAGCATAAGGAAGCTTACACCTCCACGCAGCTCCAAGAAAGCAAAGCTTGATCTACAAGACAAGATTAGAAAAGAGAATATAAAATAAACTATACACAAAACACATGTTAGTAACTTCAAAATGAAAACAAAGAAATAAAACTATATACTAAGCTAAAAAGAATTTGGATTTCAAGGGTTTGGATTGAAAGGGAGCACAATCATCATCATTATCATGTCATCATCATAATCACTAAAAAACAACATCATCATGAATCATATAAAAAATGATCAAAAGCCATCATCAAGAAACATACCCAAAAATCATCAAAAATACATCACCAAAGCATCATCATCACAACAACAACAAATCAAAATCATCAAGGACTAAGGAGAAGCATTATATACAACAAGGAGAATAAAGACCAAGCATATCAACAACAACCATGCACAAAACACACCCCTCTCTAATGATGAATAAAGTCCCCCAAGCTTAAATTAAAACATCTCAACATCCCATCATCAAAAGCATACAATCAACAAATTAAGGGATGGAGGAAAAAGCACAAGTAGTGGACTATTAGCCACTAGGACCGACCTCATCATCATTAGGTGCCTCATCATCCTCATCTCCATCGTTGGAGAAACCGGTCGGAGGGCCATGAGGATCCCAACCCCTGATGTAGCCCGGAGGCCAACCATAGTGACCTTTGTAAAGGTCAACTTGCCATTGAGGCAATTGCTCAAATTGGGGTGGCAAAGAGAGAGGGCCGGGGTGACTAGGGTCGACACAGGGGTAGTTAGGATCACCCCTATAGTCACAACCCCCCGGTTGCCTATAGTCATATGGGGGGTATTCATGAAATACCTTCTCGGGTTGAGGAAAACCTTGCTAATAAGGCCAAGAATCATCCTCATTGGGAGCCCCCCAATGAGGCACCAACCCTTGTTGGGGCGGGAAATAAGGGTAGTTTATCACTGGGGTAACCTCACCCTTTCTTACACTAGCATCATAAAGTGCTTGTTATTGCACAAACATACCTTGTTGCATCTCCATTAGTCCTTACATGCCAAGTTGCATGCTTGCCATTTGAGCTTCAAGGCTTTACATGCCTTGAGGATGAAATTGTTGTTATTGTTGTTGTTGTTGTTGTTGAACATCATCATCATGATCTCCCTCAAAACCAACTCCCATGTTAGCACCCGGAAATCGATTGCTACAGGCGACATACCAAACATTAGGAGCTTCTCTCCTCAAGGAGGTCAAAGAAGGGTTAGGGAGATAACAATTATGCTCTTGGTGCACCAACCAATCAAACACATCATCATTATCATTAGTCTCAGCGATGAAATGTAACCTTTTGAGTTGTTAGACGTCGAGGTAAATATAATCTGAACCACCCACGGGGGTGTAAGAAGCTAGGTAGCGGGAGTAGTCGAACCTCATAGCTAACCGAGTAATCATATTCCCAAAAGTGATCTCACCTGTCCTTCTCCCCCCTTCCCTCCCCAATGATGGACTCACAACTTTTCAAGAACAAGTGGCCCATGTTCAACCTTCCTCGCCACTCCTCCCTAGTGGCTAACCAAAGCACAACCAACTCAAGCTTCGTCATTTTTCCCAAATCTTGCTTGGGGAAAACTGAATACCCCAAGAGTCTATGCAAAATGCAGAGTGATGGTTGGTACATATCGCTAGCAAGGGAGAAGCGGACACCAAATACCTCTTTACCCGATATTTAGTGTTTCACCAAGCAAACTCAGCGTACCCTTGAAATGACTCATGCTTGGGAAATAGAAGATTGGTGTCGGGGTTGAAATCAAGAGCCTCATTGAAATCACGAAGGGAAATTTAATGATCTCGGTTGAAAAGTTGGAAAGAAATCTCAAAGTCGGTGTCACCAATTGGTGTGGCTTCAAAAGTGGCTAAGAATTCTCTAGTGGGCTCAACATATGTGCGGAAGACGGTGTTTGCAAAGGTATCCATTTGAAGATTATAAAATAGAATCCATAAATCCTCATTGATACCCAACTTTGTCATATCCCTTCTATGGTAGTGGAGTCCAGGGTCTACGAACTCGCTTCTTAATGGAGGCATAAATGGGTTTGTGAGATGGATTGTTGAACTTTAGAGTAGGGAGGGGTAAAGGTTCGTTTGAGGTTTGATTTTGATTTTGTGGTTCTTCTTGGGATTCCTCAATACGAATTTGGGGTTCCTCAATACGAATTTGGGGTTCCTTCCCCTTTCTCTTCTTGGAGATCAATGATCTCAACACTCTTGACATTGTGAACAACCCAAACAGTAGCCAATCAACTCAATAACACACGCACAATCACCACTAAGCAACCACACCAAAAACCAAAGTAATCACCAACTTCCAACTTAACCAAATTCACACAAAAAGTGACAACAATGCTAAACAAACAACAACAACCAAATGTTAAGCATCAATGATTATCAAACAACAACAATATGAAGCAACATTATCAATTCAATCATCAAAATACCCAAAAACAATACTACTACTATTCACAAGTATGAAGAAATCAAATTCTTATGCAAATGTAGTAAAACAAGTTCAATAATAAGTAAAGAAGATGATTATACCATAAAAGGAGTAAGATTGACCAAGTCTCAAGCACCAATTCACCGAGAAATCAAAAACCCTAATTTGGTCTTCAATGGAGATTGAAGCTTGAAGAAGAAAAAATGGTGAAAAGTAGTATGCGAATTGAGTAATTTGAGAAGAATTAAGTAGGAAATGAGTGATTATTGAGGGAAATTTGTGAGATTGAAGGAGGTTTGGGAAGATTTGGGGTTAGGGTTTGAAGTTTTAGAGTGAGAAAGAGTGAATGTCGAGACTTAGGAGTGTGAGAAATAAGGGAAAAAGAAAGAAATAAATAAGAAAAAGCTGGGCCTGCCCACACGAAACTTACGCGCCCGCACTAACCAACCGCGTGCCCGCGCACAAGTCACGCAGAGGTCGCGCTCAGATTTTGTCTCAGCTTTTTTCTTGGTGCGGCCACGCTAACAGTGTAATACCCCGTATTTTTATACGTATTTTAACTTAAATAAGTATTTCTTAAAGTATTTAAATAATTCGAAATTAATTATTTATGGTGTTTCATTAATTTAAAAAGAATTATTTTAATAAAAAGTTTATTTTTAATTATTTAACAATCTTTGAAAATATTTTATTTTATGATTTGGATACTTTGGGGCATATAATTTTATAAAAGGAAATTTTAAAGCCAATGTTATTTAAGGAAAGTCAAAATACTAGTTTGAATAGGAGAAGGGATCATTAAGGGTAGAAAGTGGAATTTAAGTAGGAGGGTTTAGAGAGGGGGTATAAATACCCATCACATGGGTAAATTGAACCTTGCCCAAGGTGGAGAATACCCTAAGGTAACTCTCTCTCTCTCTCTCTCTTCTTATTTTCTCTTTCTTTCTCTTACTTTCCCCTTCCCCTTTATTTTTATTTTGTTTCATCACCACCTACACACATCACCACCGGCTGGCCACCACCACAACCATCACTGGCCGACTGCCACCACCACCAGCACTCGCCGGCAGCGGCGGCCACCAGGCGGGCGTGGCAGCAGCCCGACCTTGGTGGTCGTGCGCCCCTTTAGAAAAAAAAATTGTTCTTTTCATTTTTAATTAAATCCACCCTTGATCTAATTATTGATTTTGAGTTTTGTGATTATTTTTATGATGTTTGATTTTAAGTATGGTGTATATAAATTTTCAGATTTGGTTTTGAATTAAAAAGCCCTAAATTATAAACCCTATGTTTCTAAGTTGATGTATATTGATGGAAATTGTTTATGGGTGATTTAAATTATTGAAATAAGTGTTTTAAAACACAATTACAACAATTTTAGATGATTTAATAAAGCTGCAATTTTTATATATAAGCTATAATTATGTTTCTTAAAAGGATTTTTAATTACCCATTAATTGGGAATAAAAGTAAGGGTTTTAAATTAAATTTTAGCTTGTTTTAAAGGATTTATGAGTGATTTAAGGAGTGTATATATTGCTGGAAATTTATATTGAATAGGTAATAATAATGCCTCTTTGTAATTTTGGTTTGTAGGAGTTTTCCAAGTGAGTGATTTTATTTAGTCGTGGCGATTTTGAGATCATATTCAAGGTACGTTCGCATACTTGGTAATTATTTGAATATGTAAAGGCATGCTAGGCTTTGATAAATTAATTCCAAGTAGTATCATGATAGGTGTTGGTTAGAATTTGTTGATTGGATTGATGTTGGTTAATGATTTGTGAGGTATGAATTATTTATGATGAATTGGTGATTGGAATTAAATATGTTGGCATGTTGGATATGAACCACACTTTTATTATTATCATGATGGAAGACATGTTTAATTAAAATAAATGTTTAATTTGGTTTGGAATATGAAAAGGAAATTTTATTATGGTTCATATAATTTTTTTATTGATGCTATAAGCATGAGGAAGGAGCTATTTAAGTGTCTATGTATACGAGGATTAAATTATATTTTGGTGCCTAAGTGCACTTAAGGTGTTCTAAACACCGAGGGATAGGATTTGTGGTGCTTTATGCGCTTGAGGTGTTATTTAACACCGAGGTAGTTTAAAAATGATTCAACATTAAATTTATGTGGTCACTAATTATTCAAGAATTGAATTGGTATGTTTGTTTGCTTGAATGAATTATAATGTTTGATTGTGTTATGGTTTGACAGTCATCACCAAGTATAATAATATGTAAAGCAACGTAAAGTGAAAGAGATCACGCACCAAAACTCTTGGAACATATATACCTTGAGTATGAACATATGGGGGGAGTTATGCAACTTTATATTTGACCATAACTTCTACTGGGAGTTGTATATTCCTTTTTATTATGCGCAGGAATTCCGCCACTTACGAGTGGTTCTTTTATACTGGCACGGTTAGCTCCCGTGTTAGTACTGAAAGGAATGGTGTCCTTCGAACAAGTGTATTATTCCGATAGAGGGTTCGGAATTATTAGAAAGCTAATTATTCAGTAAGGTCAAGTGAACGGAATACCTAGCTGGAGGCTGCTTCCGATCAGTAATATAAATATATTATTAATATTACAAATTTTTCTTAACTGAACCCTTTGGGTCACACCCAATCGAGTAACCAAACCGAAACAACGAATTAATCCAAAGGATTAAATGAGTCATTAGAGTATTATGAACAAAGATGTTGGAATATCAAGCTTAGAGCGTCGTAAGTCGAGTCGAATTTAGAATTCGACGAGACAAGAAATCAAGCAAACGACAAATTTAAGCTAAGCCGTAGCTTCGCATTGGCCTAGCCATGCGAAGGCTAGGCTTGCATAGGGCACCAACCGCATCGCATGGCTGTGCCGCCAGCCGAGTATGCATGTGGGTGCTAGCCTTGCTTGTCGAGCATGCTTGCAGGGCTGGTGCACCTGGTCGCACGCATGCTAGTAGCTGACGTGCCATGCGTGCTAGCGTGCTAATATGTTGGGCCTCGCACTCAACCGCATGCATAGCTGCAGCTAGGCTGTGCCTAGCATGAGCATCACATCAACAACATCGTGATATGCGTGAGTGTGTTATGGGCTGTGCGTGCTTGCGTGCCGAGCAGCGCCTAGCACAAGCAGCAGCTAGCTATCGAAGGCTAGCGATGGCAGCACAACATGTGCGTGTGCCGCACAGCAAAGCTGGCAGCCAGCCATGCCTTGCGCCTATGCCAGCCACAACTTGTGCGTGTGGCTGCTCTTGCGTGTAGTTAGTTGTGCGTGTGAAGGCATGTGTGTGTGGGTTTGCTTGGGAAGCAAGGGGAGGGTGGTCCCCCCTTGTTGTCCTCACCTAACCTCTTTCTTACCACTTGACACTTGTTGTTTGTTGATTCACTTGCATTTCAATTTGATTTTTGAATTAAAATAAATTGAATAAAGTGAATTTTACCAACTCTCCCACATTGATGGGAGATTGGAATTCAAGAGCTCTCTTCCCTATAAAAACCAATCATTTGGCATTGGGAAGGGACACTTGAGTTGTGAACTTTAAGGGATCTCCAAGAAGAGAATACCTTAGTTCTAATACTCTAAGTTCTTTTGGTCTAGCCCCGACTAAGCTTCGGGGTAGGGGCCGTTCAGGTCGGGTCTCGAGGGTGAGAGCCATCGGAGGCTTGCGCATTTGCGGAGCTTTACGCTTTCAAGTACGAGCTCTTAGAAAGAGCGAAGCACACATCAAGGGTAAGTGGTGTGCCTCAGTCGTATGCAACCAAAAATATCACAACTAAGCTAACTGCAAATAAACGTAGTTAGGGAAGTCGAGTTCGAATCCACAGGGAAAAAGGGACTAATAACTGGAAACCTAAGTGGAAATACTCTAGGACGGTAGTAACCTAAGTAACGAGGGGGGTTTTCACGAGCAATGATGATAAATGAACTAAGTAAGAACAACGAACGTAATGAATAGGTAATCAATGAGAAGAACGGTCTTGGTTATGCGAAATCCACTAATGAACATACAAATTGATCATAGAAGTCTCCTCAATCAAGCTCTATTGAACACCTTGTTGTAGAATTCCTAGATTCTAAATTCTCATAAATAGTTAGAAATAGCAAAGCGCTCCTTTCTAACCCTTTCCAATGCACAATTCAAGACAAGCGCTCTAAATTATCCACAAGAAGAAAATAAACGGAGAAATCAACAAGGATTGAATAAATTAACACAAGCGGTCTAATTTCTTCAATAATATTATTCCCTCTTCAAGTTACCAACCAAAAGCATGCATCAATAACCTAAAGTTGCTACTTTGGAAAGATTAATTAGATGCAAGCGAATCCAATAATTCTAACCTAGCAATTGATTAAAGCAAATCATGAAATTAATTCAAGGAACAATATATATTCAATAGATATTAAGAGAAGAAAGATCTCACAATTCGTAGCTAAAAGCTTCAATCTTTAACCAAGAATCCGGAAGATTAAGCTTCCATGGATTCTAATTCCAAAACAAAGAATTCTGAAAATTCCAAGAAAACCCTAGAAAGCTTTTTTTTCTCAAAACTTAATTCTCCTTTTCTCTTCTTCAAACTTAATTAAAACTAAGCTATTTATATGTTTCTATATTTTAATAACATAACACAATAATAATAATAAAATAATATCCAAAACACGAGCCAAAACAAAGCCAAATTGCTGAAAATTAACCAAAACAGCCCGAATTTCTGCCAGAGCCGCTGCCAGCTGCTCTGGACCCGCTGGCAGCTGCTCTGGCAGCCCCTCACTCTGGTATACCCGCTGCCAGCGGCTCTGGCCAGCTGCCAGCGGCCCTGGCAGCGGTTCTTGCTGTTTTCGCCTTCTTTCCTTGCTTCTTCTTCTTGCTTTGCTTCACCTTTTCCTCAAGCTTTCTTCCTTGCTCTTCCATGCTCCATCACAACTCTCAAATCACGAGCCAAGGTCCATCCTTCTTACATAACTCTTCATTGGTTCCCGAGCTCACTCACTCACTTATACTCATAAATCCCGCCTTTTGCACATAAGTGAGATCACAACCCAAAACTCACAAAAGCTAACAAAAGTACATATAAAGCATCAAAACACACCCTAAAATGCTTCTCTCAACCCATGATAAGAAGGCTTATCAAATTCCCCCATGCTTGAACCTTTACTCGCCCTCGAGTAAACTTAGAGAATAAAACACATCCTCCTCACTAAGGTTCAAAACAGAAGATGGTGGAATCAAACTAGCTCTATGCACTCAAACTCAACAAAACATCCTAGTACTTATCAACCAATCACAATCACACTCCCCCATACTTCACACTTTGAATCTCCCTTTTTTCTTATTTATCAATTCATCCCCAAAATCAACTTGGAACGATAAACGCATAGCCATGAGTATGAATATTCTCAACCGCCTAAAGAAATGAAATTTTTGATAAAATTGGGCAAACAAAAACTCAACTTAACCAAAAATCTCATAAAAACACTTCCACATTCAAGAGTGAAAACAAACAACTCATGCTCTCAAATTCCTAAGATGATCAACAAATTCCCCCAAAATCTCAACTATCTCCCAAAATCACCAAGATGAAACCTACCCCGACACCTCCTTATATCTCCTCCCCTTATGACACCGACTCCGGCAAATAGATGCGAAATTTCCTTGAAAAATCAAATTCATGAACATTTCTCTCTTTTTTCTCTCATTTTGCCTAGGAGCCCTTTCGGGTTTTCATCCTAGCCTCTCATCTTTTTCCAAATCTCACTTTCTCACCCACTCATTAGCCACTTTTTTGCTTAGGTCGCCCTTTCGGGTTTTCAACCTAACCGGGCCCCCATTTTTGCCTAAGCCGCCTTTTCAGGTTTTCGACTTAGCGGGTTTCTTTTTCTTTTTTCTTTCTTTCTTTTTTTTTTCATACTTTTTTCTGTTTTTTTTTTTCAAGCTTGCTTCATTGAACCACAATTAAGATAGTTATACAAAACATGAAATCAAGATAACTATACAAAATTCAAAGAATATATGCAAGAATTTCTTCCCCCCCCTACTTGAATGAAGCATTGTCCTCGATGCAAGAACAACTACAATGAAACCAAAAGTAAGGGAAAAGGAAGAAAATCGTTACCATCTCAATGAGAGGGACCTCCAGAGCCAGAAGAGCCGGCATCGCCCCGAGAAGCACGCCTCTCGGAACGACGCAAAGCACGGGATGCCAAATGATCCATGAACGCCTCAGTTGGAGGCTCATACTGCGGATACTGAGTGGTGTAAAACCGACTCATGCTTCTTTGATATGCAAGCAGCTCGTGCATCCCATCGCACACCTCCTCTAGTCTATCATCCACATCAGCCCTCCATCGAGGCCAATCATCGTGCTGCACTCCAGCAGCATCCTCACCCCCTTCCTCATCAACAAACTCTCCGCCCATATGAACATCGGGATTCTCCTCTCCCATGTTCTCAACTATGATTTCAGCATCTCCCAAATAAGGAGCAACATCCGGGTCGGGCGGAAGGAAAAAGTCTGCAGCAGTAGGGCCAAAAGGTAATGCTCGTCCCTCGGGACGAGGAAGTCTCAAATAGTTCAAACCCTGCGGTCCGTATCGCCAGAAATAACTACCGGCGACGGGGGAACGCGATAATAAACCGATCTTGACCAGAGTCATGATGTTATATGTCAAGTATGTCGAGTCTACTGGCACAAGATCCTCAGGGGGTGGAACATTCAAATAACAGGCTAGCAAAGAGACCATGCCACCCATACTAATATGGCCACTGGAGTTGGACTTCACCTTTACACAACTATCAACAAAAATCTCCACCCAATTGGGCGTACCGACACCTTCAGGGGTCATCGCCCACAAATACGACAATGTGACTTTGGGGACCTTAGTGGCCTCCCCTTGGCATAGAATAGTGGACGATATAAACCTATGCACCAGTCTAAGGCATGGGTGGGTGATTTTGAAGCTATGATCACCGTGAGGATCAACCTCACAACCAGTTATAGCCCTCCAAAATACTCGGGACGAGTATGAGCTATGATCACCCCAACGGTTCACCAATGGGGGTGCATCCCAACCAAATGCCATTCGCATATCATCATAAGACACAACATAATTCCTATTGTTCAAATTAAAGGATATTTGTTCACGTCCTTTAGTAAGCGTTGAAAGGAATTCATATGTATACCTGACATAGGTGGGGGCGCATTTGGTCATGAAATTCTCCAGACCCACTTTCCGTAGCAAGAGCCGCACTACTTCCTCCATGCCTAGCTCTTGCAAAGCTTCTAAGTCAAAAAACTTGGTGCATTGCACCGTTCGTCGTGGTTGTTGAAGCTTAGTCCATATCCCCTTCTCCTTGGAATTCAACCGCATACCCATGAATCCATCCCCTCGAGGCGATGGAGGTGCCTCACCATGACTAGAAGAAGCACCTTGCTTCTTGCCCCTTGGGGGTCTTGATGGAGATGATTCTTTAGACCTCTTGTTGTCTCTACCCATGGCTATAAAAAGGAATATGTTCACTTGCACCTTCACCTTCACCTTCAATGAAAATAAATTAAGCTTGCAATTCCACACAACCAACTCAATTTCACAATTGAAATCAAGAAAAATGGTAAACCTTAGGTGAAATTGTGATGGGAATTGAGAATTTGATGAAAGATGAAGATTTGGGAAAGGGAAATTGGTAGGAATTTGGTATAATTGGAGTAGGGGAATGAATGAGTAGAGAGAAGGAGAAGAAAAGGAGTAAGGGTTTATGTGAATTGGGGTTGAGGGAAGAAATAATGAAGTTGGAGTTGGAAAAGGGGAAATAAGGGGAAAAAAAATCGGGGAGAGCTGTAGGAGCCGCTGGTAGCGGCTTGAGGCCCGCTGCCAGCGGCTCTGGCAGATTTTGGTGATTTTTTTTTTTTTTTTTTTTTTTTTTTTTTTTTTTTTTTCAAGTTAACAAAACGTAGAGGGGGGGCCCGCTGGCAGCGGCTCAGGAGCAGCTACCAGCGGCTGGGACAGAAACAAAGGGGTTTGGGCTGCAAGAAGACCCGCTGGTAGCGGCTGCAGAGCAGCTGCCAGCGGCTTCTGCAGGGAAGGCCCCCCTTGTCTCTGTTTTGCTCTGTTTTTGCTGCGTTTCGCGCATAAAAATTGCTCCCAAGGCCTCCACCTACACAAAAACAATAAAAACACTCTTCACATCACACGAAAAAAATAAAAACTAAACTACGAAAAGTAATGGGGAAGAGTTTTCGATCGGGTTGCCTCCCGATTAGCGCCTTTGTTTTACGTCGTTGGCTCGACGCGGCTCATCCCACTTCGCTACTCCATTGATGGCTCGTAGAGATCGATGCACTCCACGTTCTCGGTTTTGAAACCCTCGAAGTAGGGTTTGAGCCTTTGGCCATTGACTTTGAAAATCTTATCGGTCTCGAGGCTTTGAATTTCAACTGCTCCATGCGGATATACATTCACCACTTGAAAAGGGCCCTCCCAACGGGACCGAAGTTTTCCCGGAAATAATCTAAGTCGGGATTGATATAGGAGTACTTTTTCACCGACTTTAACCTTCTTCCTAGCAATCATCTTGTCATGCCACAACCTATTCTTTGCTTTGTGGTATAAATGGGACAATTTCTTGCCCGGAATTGCAGACGGGCCGATTGTTGAACCTGGTGGTATAGGTGGAAGCTTGGAATGTTCATTCAATTCCCCCACCTTCACCTGCACATTAGTAGGCATAGAGAAATCCAAGAAATCACCAGATACAACATTAGTTATAGGTGTGAGGAACTCATCCCCACGATGATTGTTAGGAACATCATGCACCATTGGATCGACAACATTAAGAGAACATAAAGAATGAGTGTTGACAGGATACTTTATGGAATCATAAATGTTATACCCAATTGCTTTCCCATCAACCTCCATAGTCAAGGAACCGGTAGACACATCGATTTTTGTTTTAGCAGTCTTCAAGAAAGGTCTTCCTAACAAGATGGGGACTGCTTGTTTGTCATGTTCCATGTCAAGCACATAAAAGTCAGCAGGAAAAATCAAACCATCAACCTTAACCAACACATCTTCCACCACCCCCTTAGGATACACATTAGACCTATCCGCTAACTGAATCACTACCCCAGTTCCATGTAAAGGTCCAAGTTTTAAAGATTTAAACAGGGAATATGGAATAACATTAATTGATGCACCCAAATCCAACATAGCTCTATGAAAAGTGGTGTCCCCTATTGTAACTGGAACAGTAAACATACCAGGATCACTACATTTTTCAGGAAGTTTCTTTTGGAAAACTGCAGAAACATGAGCACTCACTTTCACTTTTTCCTTCCCTCCTAACCTGTGCTTCCTCTTTATAGTACACAGTTCTTTCAAAAATTTAGCAAATCGAGGAACACTTTTTATTAAATTCAAAAGGGGAATGTTTACCTCACACTTGCTGAATGTTTCATAGATGTCGTTGTCTTTCTCATACCTCTTTGTTTCTTTCAAAGCTTCGGGAAAAGGTGGTGTGGGTTCATAAGATGGAAAAGTGGGAGGATTTGCTACAGCTTCATGTTCCACTTCCTTCTCCTCAGCTCCAATCAACTCTTCAGCCCTCTTAGTTACAATTTCAGTCTCTTTCAGCTCCTTGCCATTTCTCAATGTAATAGCGTTGGCTTGTTGCTTAGGATTCAACTCCGTTTGAGATGGAAGTTTTCCCGAATCCTTAGCTTCAAGTCTGCTCACTGCACTTGAAATTTGACTCACTTGACTTTCCAAATTCTGAATACTGGATTTGGTCTCTTGCTGGAATTGCACCATGTTTTGCTGCATAGTAGAAACATTAGAAGTTAGTGATCTAATCATTTCATCAGTTGACATATCATTCCAATTTGAGCTTTGGCCTTGAGGTTTGGCCAATGGTGCCCTATATTGCTGATATTGCTGCTGGCCTTGAGCATTTTGCTGTTGTTGTTGGTTCCCCTGGGAATTCCCATATCTCAAATTTGGATGATCCCTCCATCCTGGATTGTATGTATTCGAATATGGATCATATCTTCTCTGAGGACCTTGCCCTTGGAAACCCATTGCATTGGCCTGCTCATTCTGTTCCTCTTGTAATTGAGGACATGCATCAGTGGGATGTCCTGTGGAGGTGCATAAACCACAAGCATTCAGTTGCTGTGGATTCCTTGAGTTCACCATGAACTCACGCATCATAGAAGTCAAATCAGCTACTTGACTCTCTAACTCAGTTGTATTTGAATTTGCTGCATTCACCCGGCGCGTGGGAGTTCTCTGACTGAACTGCCTAGAATTCTCTGCTAGCTCTGCAATCAGCCTAGTTGCATCTCCTGGAGTCTTATTCACTAGCCCTCCACCACTTGCTGCATTCACCATCCTCAAATCATCATCTGTTAGACCTCCATAGAAGTATAGGATGAGGTCTTGATCGGAATACCCATGGTACGGACAACTAGCACACAATCTCTTGAATCTCTCCCAATACTCATACAAGGACTCATCTTCCTTCTGATCCACATTGCTGATAGCTTTCTTAAGGCTTGCAGAAATAGTGGCTGGGTAATACTTCTCTAAGAAACACTTCTTCAAACCTGCCCAATTTGTTATGCTCCCTGGGGGAAGATAGTAAAACCAATCCTTCGCTGCATCTTTGAGAGAAAAAGGAAATGCTCTCAACTGAATTTGCTCATCAGTCATCCCAATCGGTTTCATGCTAGTACATACCACATGAAATTCTGCCAGATGTTTATTTGGATCTTCACCCTTCATGCCATGGAATGCCGGCAATAGATGAATTAGACCAGATTTGATCTCAACATTAGCACCTTCCTCCAACTGCTGATATGCGATGCACAACGGCTGTTGGTTCAAGTTAGGAGCTGTTAGCTCTCTCAGTGTTCGATTTTCTGCCATCACTTCCTCTTCTTGAATGTTGAAGATGTATGTTGATTCACTGGGGTTTGTTCTTGCCTCTCTTCGCAACCTGGAAATATTTCTTTCAATTTCTGGATCAAACTGCAAAACTTCTTTGTTAGCAGAACGGGTACTTATCATACCCTAGCGAACAAACAAAGAAAAAAATAGCTAAGAACAATCCTAAAATAAATTCTACTAAGATAAACAATTAAACGGTAACGCCTAAGTCCCCGGCAACGGCGCCAAAATTTGGTGTGCCTCAGTCGTATGCAACCAAAAATATCACAACTAAGCTAACTGCAAATAAACGTAGTTAGGGAAGTCGAGTTCGAATCCACAGGGAAAAAGGGACTAATAACTGGAAACCTAAGTGGAAATACTCTAGGACGGTAGTAACCTAAGTAACGAGGGGGGTTTTCACGAGCAATGATGATAAATGAACTAAGTAAGAACAACGAACGTAATGAATAGGTAATCAATGAGAAGAACGGTCTTGGTTATGCGAAATCCACTAATGAACATACAAATTGATCATAGAAGTCTCCTCAATCAAGCTCTATTGAACACCTTGTTGTAGAATTCCTAGATTCTAAATTCTCATAAATAGTTAGAAATAGCAAAGCGCTCCTTTCTAACCCTTTCCAATGCACAATTCAAGACAAGCGCTCTAAATTATCCACAAGAAGAAAATAAACGGAGAAATCAACAAGGATTGAATAAATTAACACAAGCGGTCTAATTTCTTCAATAATATTATTCCCTCTTCAAGTTATCAACCAAAAGCATGCATCAATAACCTAAAGTTGCTACTTTGGAAAGATTAATTAGATGCAAGCGAATCCAATAATTCTAACCTAGCAATTGATTAAAGCAAATCATGAAATTAATTCAAGGAACAATATATATTCAATAGATATTAAGAGAAGAAAGATCTCACAATTCGTAGCTAAAAGCTTCAATCTTTAACCAAGAATCCGGAAGATTAAGCTTCCATGGATTCTAATTCCAAAACAAAGAATTCTGAAAATTCCAAGAAAACCCTAGAAAGCTTTTTTTTCTCAAAACTTAATTCTCCTTTTCTCTTCTTCAAACTTAATTAAAACTAAGCTATTTATATGTTTCTATATTTTAATAACATAACACAATAATAATAAAATAATATCCAAAACACGAGCCAAAACAAAGCCAAATTGCTGAAAATTAACCAAAACAGCCCGAATTTCTGCCAGAGCCGCTGCCAGCTGCTCTGGACCCGCTGGCAGCTGCTCTGGCAGCCCCTCACTCTGGTATACCCGCTGCCAGCGGCTCTGGCCAGCTGCCAGCGGCCCTGGCAGCGGTTCTTGCTGTTTTCGCCTTCTTTCCTTGCTTCTTCTTCTTGCTTTGCTTCACCTTTTCCTCAAGCTTTCTTCCTTGCTCTTCCATGCTCCATCACAACTCTCAAATCACGAGCCAAGGTCCATCCTTCTTACATAACTCTTCATTGGTTCCCGAGCTCACTCACTCACTTATACTCATAAATCCCGCCTTTTGCACATAAGTGAGATCACAGCCCAAAACTCACAAAAGCTAACAAAAGTACATATAAAGCATCAAAACACACCCTAAAATGCTTCTCTCAACCCATGATAAGAAGGCTTATCAGTAAGATCGTCTTTTCTTCTTTCTTCTCCTTGTTAATTTTTATGTGATTGTTAATTAATTAATATGCATGTTTAGTTCCTTTAATTTGTGTGCGGATTTTGGGAGGGTTTCATTCCGCGTAGTGTCGGACACTACGAAACCCAACAAGTACTCCTTTATTGAGGCAGGTTAGGGGGAAACCTGTTCGATGCGTAGTCAAATTAAATGGACATTGGTATTTGTCTAGTTAAGTGTTAAATGTCTTGTATGCTTGTTTACATGTGCAACAAGGTTTGTGTGATGATAGGAAGAAAGCATGATAGTGTGTTTTATGACGCTTATGTACTTAGCATTGATGATTGTGTGCTGTATGTTTGTTTGGCCTTGTATTTCCCTTGGCCCTATGACAACCCATTTCTAATGGCGAGTAGTGGGTACAAGTAGAGAAAAGTTTTTTAGGTGATGAAGCATTTTCATGATGGGCATGTGTGAAGAGCGAATCATGCTTAGTTTCCATAGGAATATGATGTGTTTTATTGTCTTTGAATATTATTTATTTTATTATGCTCATGAGACTACCGTAGAGGTTTTCAGTATTGTTTGGTTTTAAGGGCCTACAATGGTTCCAAGCTGTAGGTTGACTTTGTTTGAATTTACTTTCATTTGGTTTGACTTTTAACTTGACTTGTTTTGAATGGTTTTAAAGAAAGTCTTCCATTGTGTGTCTTTGATATTTTCCTTAGCCGTTTTCACGGTGGCAGTAATGTCTTAGATTTTCCTATTTCGTATTTCAAAAAAGGCAAAATAGGTATTTTAAAGGAAATGAATTTCTAGGGTGTTACAAACAGGGCTTGCGCCCGCGCTCCCTTGTTTTCCTCTTCACTTCATCTTAACTCCTTTTCTAGCCTTCTTAGTGCACTTAACTTCGACATAAGGCTCAAGATCATGCCACATTGAACCCAAATTCTCACTTCACCACTAAATATCCCCAAATGATGCATCACGCTTGATTAATGAATCCTAATCGCATGAAAACCAACCTACAAAAACAAACACAAAATCAAGTAAAGAAAAGAGAAGATAAGAAAAGAAAAATGAAAAGAGAAAAGTTAGAGGGTCGGGTTGTCTCCCAGGAAGCACTAGTTTAAGGTCCCTAGCTTGACCCTTCCTCCAAGTTATGGAGGGTTAAAGGAAACCACCTTATCCAAAGTGATGGAGAGGGTAAATTCATTGCTAAGCTTGGGCAAAATCACATCATGAGAGTCATTGCCTTGAATCACAAAAACCGGATCAAATTTGTTGAACTTCAACTTCTCTTTGTTTTTCTTGTGAACTCTCTTTCTTTTCCTTGATTTCTTCTTCCTTGGAGATAAGAACTCCACATCAACAACGCTAGAGGAACCATCCTCATCATCCTTCAAAGAAAGGTCAAACCATGAAGGCATTTCAAACTCATCCTCAAGCTTTGACAACTCCTTGACATCTCCACTAACGATCTTGCTTTCAACACTTTTTAGAAATATCATCACAAGCTACAAGAAAGTTGTTAGGAGAAGACACAAACATGCAAGCATTGTCATTTAAGGAAAGTGAATTAACACGCATGATTCTTTGCATGTAAGATAGAGACTCATGCATTGATTTGAGCTTAAAACTTGCCTTGTCATTACCAACACACAAGGTAATAAGGACACCTTTCACATCAATGAAGGCACCCAAAGTTTCTAAGAATGGTCTCCCTGGGATAATAGGTATATTGTTATCTTCTGCAATCTCAAGAAACAATGAAATCAACGGGGATATTGAACTCTCCTATCTTTAGGGGGACATCCCCAATCCTACCTCTGGGAAACTTGATGGAACGATCGGCCAATTGAAAGGTCATCTTGGTAGGAACTAGCTCTCCTGCTTAAGCTTCTTAAAAATGGAGTATGGCATGATTCTAACACTAGCACCTAGATCACAAAGAGCATTTTGGAGAAAATTGCCATTGATATTGCAAGGGATGGAAAAATTCCCCAGATCTTTCATCGTTGGGGGAAGGTCATTGTGGATGAGAGCACTACAACACTCCCCAACACTCATCGAATCAACCACGTCGCACTCTCTCTTTCCACTCAAAATATACTTTAGAACCTTGAAATAGTTAGGCATTTGTTGCAAGGCATCGGTAAAAGGAATAGAAAGATGAATCTCCTTAAGCATATCAATAAATCTCCCAAATTGATCATCTATTTTGCTCCTCAAAAACTTTTGGGGTAAGGAAGTTTGGGTTTGACAACCTCATTTTGCACACTCTTTTTCTTCTTAGCTCTCTCATTAAGGATCTCACTCCTCATGCTAGAATCATCATGCTCATCATCAACAAGAGCATCACTCACCTTCTCACTCTCTTGATTCCTCTTAGAAACACTATCCTCTAAAACCTTGCCACTCCTAGTGGTGATAGAATAAACCGGTTTCTTAGGGTCAAGTCCTTGTGAAGGTAGAGAAAAAGGGCTTGCATTTTCTTTCAAGGTGTTAGCCAATTGAGTGATTTGGTTCTCTAGCATCTTACTATGATTCATCATCTCATTGAATTTCTTGTCACTCACATTCATGTAAGTGGTGAGCAATTTTGTTTGGTTTTCCACAATCTCCTCAAGAATAGACCTAGAAGTAGAAGGTGAATAGGAATTATCATGTTGGACTTGAGTCTTTGGAACAAATCCGAGAGGTCCTATTTGGTTGTTATTTTAAAAATTACCTCGACCTTGATTGTTCCAATTACCCCTTCCTTGGTTATTGTTTTGATTCCCATAACCTTGGTTGTATTTATTTTGGTCACTATATCCTCCTTGGTTGTTATAATTGCCACGAAAACCTTGGTTTTTATAACCCCCTTGGTTATAGTTGTCATAATTACCACCTTGATTATAATAGTTCCTATTAACTTGGTTCCTTTGATTATCAAAACGAGGTCCATGATCATTACACACAAAATTCACTTGCTCATTCTCACAAGCATCAAAGTCATTGCATGCATCATTGAAAACATTAGGACATGAGGATGAATCATGGTCATATGAACCACACATATCACAAAACAAACATCCATGAGGCATGTTATTGGAAGTAAAAGGAGGAGTAGGGTTAGAAGATGTACCTCTCCCCTTAATTTAGGAGGGAAGAATGGGTGCCAAGAAGTACTTTCTAACTTGGCTTTGTGGAAGTCATCTCTATCCCTAGGTTTGAAATTTGTGATGATAAATTGTTGATGGCATTTAGATGATCGATGGAATAAACCGTGGAGCTACTCTTGCTTGTAGATTCTCTCTCACCATCTTGCCAATCCATGTAGTGTCTCACCACGTCCTCAATTATGTCTACAACCTCTTCTTCTGTCTTATTCATAATAGGGCCTTCGGCTCCCGCATCAAGGCCCGACTTTCCTTGAGCGCTCAATCCACCAAAGAAAATTTTAATGATTTGATAGTTTGGGATTCCATGATGAGGGCATTCTCTTTGGTACTTTTTATACCTTTCCTAAGCCTTATGGAGACTTTCACTAGGCTTTTGCTTAAAAGCTTGAATGAGAGCTCTAGCTTCCGCTGTCTTCTTTTGTGAATAGAACCAAGACTATAACTCCTTGGTGACCTCGTCCCACATCCTCAATGAATTGGGATTTAATTCCTTATCCAAGCACTCTAAGGCCCTTCCAATGAGTGAAAAGGGGAAGAGCTTCAAGCAAATGAACTCTTGGCTCACACCATTAACATTTACTGTGTTGCAATATTTCTCGAATTCCTTGAGATGATTTATGGACTCTCTTTCTTAGCTCCTCTAGATTGGCTCCTTTCTATTAAAGTGATCATCGTCGGTCTAATTTCAAAATCATTAGCGGGTGTTGTAGGTGGAGCAATCCTGCTCTCGAACCTATAGGCACCCGGAATCCCTAATTCCTTCAAAGCTACCCTTGGATTGTCTCCCATGCTTGCTTATTCAACCTCTTGTCTTGATGGATTGGGGCTAAAAGATCTTGAAGCAACTTGTCTTCTAGAGATTGTTCTTTCAATTTTGGATCTAGAGGATCAAGTGAACGAGCACGAATACTAAGCATGCAAAAACTCAATGAAAAGATTAGTAACACGGCTACAAGTGTAGCCTAAAGAGAAAACTCTTTTTTGTATTTTCAAATAGAATGTCGAGACTCAACAACTATAGCAAATAAACTACGCCATTCCCCAACAACGGCGACATTTGGTAGAGAGGATTTAACACGTCGTCATATGCTCAATTCTCTATCAACAGAATTTGTATGCACTCGACTATCCTAAACACAAGTATAGGGGTAAGTCAAGGGTCGGTCCACAAGGAATTGGAGTCGATGGCTAGAGTCTAGGTCAAGCTACTTCGATGCTAAGAAAGGGGTTTGTTAAGTAAGCTATGCTATCAAAGCAAACTAAATCACTAGAGAAATTCAATATCAAAAACACTAGGGATTAAGATCAACATGCAATCAAGAAAGGGATGCTCATCGAAGGGAAATGATCAATCAAACATCGTAAGGGCTAATAGTAATCGCAATCGAAAGAATTTCAAAGGTTATCTCCTAGAAGTCAAGCTAGGTTTCCTCTATGAATGACTACACAAGAAGAATCACAATTCAAATTCAATCAATAAATTCAATCCCTAAATCAAGTGGTCATGTCATTAGGAAATGCAATGCAATCTAGCTTGAAAATCAAGGTTAGCTACTCCTATAAATGTAAACACAAGCACAATTCTATCAACCAATTTAATTAAAACATTCAATCAATCAAATTCCTTCAATTAGCAAAAATCCATCATTCATGCATGCTTTACCATCACCCTAGCAAAGATTCTACTCACTAATCATTATGAACTTAAGAAGCAAAATTAAGCTAATCATCATTAACATCATCATAATTGCAATACAAACTAATCAAGATCAAATTAACTAAAAAACTTGAAATAGCAACAATTAAAAAATCAAATGCAAAGAAATTAGATTAAAAAGAAGAAGAATCTTACAAACTTTGATTAATCAAAGAAATTGTGCTTGCATTCAAAGTAGATGAAGATCAAAAGTTGGAATCAACAAATTCTCTATCAAGTTTCTCTCTCTAAAATCTAGTATAAAAATGGAAGTTGAAGTCTAATTCTTGTTCATCCTCAAAAAAAGTAGGAAATAGCTATTTATAGTATAACTAACTAGGAGGAAATAAGGTAGAAGTCCAAAAATAGACCCGGCCGGGCGCACCATCTCACGAGCAAGCGCACCCGTGACGATCTGGGTACAGAGCAGGAAACCCAAGTGGTGCGCCCACGCGAGAGACATGCGCGCCCGCGCTGGTGGCTTGTGCACCCGCGCCATCAGACCAGGGCATCTTCCAAGGTGCGCTCGTGATGTAGGTGGTGTGCTCTTCGTGATCAACACTAGGTATGACGTCCCAAAATGAGCTTTACGGTGTGTTCAACACCATATTTTCGTGCGAGCGCAATCACCAAATCTTGAAGCTACCACTCCTTGCCTTGTGAGCTATGTAAGAGCTTCCGCCTTGCACTTTGAGCTTCCTCTATTGGGTTTTGCGGTGTCCAACACCGCGTGGAAACAAAATCCGCCCAAAGATCCGTGCATAAATTAAAGCAACTAAACATGCATGCAATTAATTAAACAATAAACACATAATAATAGAGAGAGAGAGAGAGAGAGAGAGAGAGAGAGAGGGGGAAAGATGATCATACATGCGTGTTTTCCACTTAGCACAAGCACGAACTCACGAACGGAGAAAGAGACTCAAACGCGACCCCTCCAACGTAGTCCACCCACGCGCCCAAACTTGGCTAATATTACCAGCTATGGTTATATTAACACTACTAACAAGAGGATCTCTTTATAAGGTTTTCTTAATGGAGATGCCTTGTATAGAGTTCAACTCTTGCAATGATTCCCAAGGATCGCCTTGGGTATTTATAGGAGAAGCATCTCCATCCCCTTGATTTCCAATCAATGTAGGACTTTGCAAAGTTGAGAAATAATTGCTTTAAATTTAATTCTAAAATAAATTAAAATATAAATGACAAATAATAAAAAAACAAGTGGCACAAACATAGAAGGGTTAGGTGAGGACCACAAGGGAGGACCACAAGGCCCTTCTTGCTTCCCAAGCAAAATCAAGCCTAATGAAGTGTGGCCATCTGGCGGCTGCCTTGAGCAGCAAGGACTGCCCACACTGGTAGCCTTGTGCTCTCGACAGGCCTGCCAGACAAGGCCTATCGCAGCACAGCAGGCCTCGCGCGCTTACGAGCCTCTGCTGCATCTGGGCATTGCTACCACAAGCAATGCTTGCTGGGCGTAGTACTTGCTAGCGAGGTCCAGCACGCTACGCTAGCTGCTGGCCTTGCTAGGTCGTGCTGGCGATGCCCGCACTCGGCCAGCAAGCTAAGCTCGCCCATGCAAGTGGTTAGCTAGGCTTGCGGCCAATGTTAGCGAGCATCATGCACTTGGTCAGCAGGCCTAGCTAGTGCGTGCGTGCACCAAGCAGGGCTTGCGGCGAGTGCTTGTTTGTGGCTGCTTGTGCTAGCCTAGCCCTCGCATGGCTAGGCCATTGCGAGGCTAGGGCTATGCACTTTGACTTTATTATTTGTTGTTTGAATTATTTGTACGTCTCGTAAACTCCTAGAATTTAACTCGACGTTCGACTTTGAAGCTCTAAGCTCGGAATCTGACGTCGGATTACGTATCCTCTTGTTTAACGTATTGAGGCTTTCGGCTTAATTCGTCGCCTTAGTTTGGTTGTATGCTTGAGTGTGACACAATGGGTTCAGTTAAAGGAAAGCTATGAGATTAATATTATTAATCTCACTGATTAGAGATGGCCTCTAGCTCGACTTTCCGATCACTCGACTTTACTGAATAATTAACTCTGTATTTGAATCTGAACCCTCTATCGGAATAATACACTTGTTCGAAGGATACCATTCCTTTCATTCTCTAACCCAAGAATTTATCATGAGGGGTCTCGGGCTTCACCTTATACCTACAATCAAAGAAAGAAGAACAAATAAAAGAGAAAACACAATTAAATCTACAAAAATACAAGAAAAGGCGAAATAAGCAAGAAAAAGATAAACTAAAGAATAAAAGGTCAAAACTAATTGAAAAGAAAGAAAGGAAGCTATAAAATCAACCAAAAACATTTTAAAATAGCGCCAATTGAGTGCCATAAATGACACTCATCAAATATGGTTCGCCGTACGACTAGGCAGCTTACCTGGCTGGACCAGCTGCCCAACCTCAGCCTATTGATTGGAAAATGCGCTTGTTGACTCTTGGTGACAAGCCACCACAGTTTTCTCAAGAAATTCTCAAATCTCCTTACCCTTCAAAGGCGAAGACGGTACGGGCAACCCAGAGGAGCATATCTCCTTGTACAGAAATTTGATGTACTTGTAAAATGTGGATGATGCCACTTGGTGCAAATGCTTCTCGGCCACCTTCAAGGGTGTGGCTCAAGACTGGTTCAACAGTATGCCGGCTAGATGCATCAATTGTTTTACAACTCAGCTTGTTGTTCGTTGGAAACTTCTCCTACAATTTACCACCTCGGAAGACTAGTCTTAACTTGGTGTCCATCATCCAAGGGAAGAAGGAGGGGTTGCGTTCGTACAATCAAATGTTTAACATGGAGAAACCATAAATTCAGAATCTGCCAAATGAAATGGCCTACTCGGAGTTTCTTCGAGGTTTAAGGCACAATAGTTTCAAGTTTGACTTAATCAGGAAAAAGATTCGAACATACGTAGGTCTTCTGCGGCATGCCAAATCATACATTGAGGTGGCTGATTTCTGTTCTCTTACAAAAGCAGAAGAGCCGGTTAAGGGTGCCGAGAAAAACCATCTTCTCAGCAAGACTCTATCGGCAAAAAGAAGGAAGGAAGTAACAAAAGAAAAGAAGTTTGGCTGGCCGACGCCCAACAGAATAAGACCATGTAAGCCAAAATGTACGAACCACAGTACGAATACAACAAAGACTATTATTCAATCTTGATGGAAATCAAGGACAAGTTTGAGTTCGAGAAACCCTAGCCTGAGGGGGTCGGCTCAGTACAGAAACAAAAACAAATAATGTCATTACTGAAAAGAATGGTGTCCTTTCAACAAGTGTATTATTCTGGTAGAGGGTTCAGAATTATTACAGAACTAATTCTTCAGTATGGTCAAGTGATCGGAATGCCTAGGTGGAGGCCGCTTCCGATCAGTAATATTAATGTACAATTAATATTACAGCTTAATCTTGACTGAACCCTTCAGGTCGAACCAAATCGAACAACTGATCCGAGACGACGAATCAATTCGAAGAATTAGATGAGACGCCGGAGTTTTACGAACACAGACGTCGGATATCGAGCCTAGGGCGTCGAGACCGAGCGTCGCAAAATCACAAGCAACAAGTTCGAGCGTAGCCGTAACATCACATTGGTTTAGCCATGTGGACGCTAGACTAACTCGAGCTAGCACGCACTTTGCATGGCTAAGCGCAAGCCTAGACGCACCATGTGTGCTAGGCGCACCCTCGCTAGCACTAGGTGCTTGCGTGCGTGCGTGTCTCGCATGGCAGTACCATCGCTAGCACTAGATGCTTGTGTGCGTGTGCCTCGCATGGCAGCATCATGTGTGCTGGCTTGTGTGTGTGCCTTCGCATGGCAGCACCAAGCAGCAGCAGCACGTTGTGCTTGCTATGCGTGTGTGCATTTGTGTGCATGCCATCGCAGCAAGCAGCGAGCAGCTAGCAAGCCTCGCCCAGCACCCAGCAGCATGCGCGGCTCGCTAGCAGCACGCATGTGCTGGGCCTGCTGGCTGGTGCGTGCTGGCCATGCTAGCTGGGCAGCAAGGTGGGCTGCCAGCTCACCCCTTGCAAGATGCCGGTTTTGAGGAGAGTAGGGACCAAGGCTTATAGCCATGCCTTGGGGAGCAAGGCAATTGTCCCCCCATGGGATATGGTCCTCACCTAACCCATTCTCTCCTCTTGCCACTTGTTGCTTTGTGATTGCATTTGGCTTATAATTTGTTTTGGAATTAAATAAATTGGTGGAAATGCACAAAACTCCCACATTGATCAAGAGTGGGAGTTCAAGGGTTCATTTCCCTATAAATACCAAGGTTTTGGCATTTGGGAAGAACACTTGAGTGGAACTCAATGAGGCATCTCCCATTAGGTGAGAAAACCTCTAAGTTTGTAAAACTCCAGTTTTTATTGGTCGAGTCCCGACTAACCTTCGGCATTTGGACCGTTCGGGTCGGGGTTTGTTGGGTACGAGCCGTCGGAGACCTTGCGTTTGGGGGGTTCAAGTAAGAGCTCTTTCGGTGAGCAAAGCACGCTTCTAGGGTATAATTCTCTCTCCCTTTTCTCTTAATTATGTATTAATTATGTTTTGCTTGCTTTAATTACTTTAGTTATTGGAGCGGGTCTTGGGGGGTTTCTTTCCGCGTAGAGTGGGTCTCTACGAAACCCAACAATTACCACAAGGATATAGGGCATGACACGAATGAATGCAATAACCTGAAAAATGTTGTTGGATAAGCTGGTTGAGAAAGGCATGCTCAACTCGTACATTCTGAAGTCAAATTTCACCTGTTCTCGAACGGACAACAAGTCCGAGAAGAAGAAGGAAAGGAAAAAAGATGATGAAGATGGGAATAGCACAAACTCAGGGTTTGAGGCCGTCATCTCAGGCGGTTTCGCTGCAGGTGGCCCAACCATGAAAGGAATTAAGCAGGATATCCGACAATCCGGAAAGGTCGTGCATACGGAGGATGTTAAGGTGGAGTCACTCCTCGAGGTGACTGTTTGCGAGGCAAACCGTGGTAAAATTAGAACTCCCCGTGATGACCCAATGATGTTTATATTGAAGGTGGCCAGTTTGAAGGTTGGACGAGTGCTAATAGACACAGGCAGCTCGTCCAACATAATCAACTTAGCTTGTCTGAAAAATTTAAAGTTTCTAGAAGATGGGCTGAAGGATATCTCCCATCCGTTGGTGGGTTTGGTGGGAGCATTATCCACCTAGTAGGTCGGATAAATTTGCTAGTCTGGTTTTGGCCAAAGAGAGAATGAAGGGACATGGTCATCCGCTTCTTAATTGTCAAAGAGCTTACAGGCTACAATATCATCATCGGCCATCCGACCTTGAACTCAACAAAGGATATAATTGTCCCTCATTTAATGTTGATGAAGTTCGAGCGGGCGGATGGGAAGATAGGCTCCATTCAAGGAGACTGGGTGATGGCAAAGGATTGTAATCAGCTTACCGTGAAGCCAACTTCACTCGGACACAAACGGGCGTTTGAGAAAAACTCTGAATAAGGGTCACTCCATGCATACCAGGTCGGCAAGAAACGAAATTCGGCCAAGGAAGAGCAGGCATAGCAACTAATGATCGTCGGCCGACCAGAAGAGTTAAGGCCACTGTCGGCCGGCGATCATACAGACATAGTGCTGGACCCAGACCAACCTAATCGGACGGTTAAGGTTAGAACTATGGCCATGATCATGCTTGGAGATGACTTAGTAAATTTGTTGAAAGAATTCAGAGATGTGTTTGCGTTAGAGGTTCATGAGATGTCGTATATAAGCCCAGACATGGCCGTGCATAAGCTGGCAATGAATCTAGTCGTGAAGCCTATCCGGCAGAAAAAGAGAAATCATGGTGAAGAAAGGAATCAGGCAGCCGCGGTCGTAGTAAAGAAGTTGCTTGACGTAGGTTTCATTCGGCAATGTTATTATCTTGACTGGGTGGTCAACGTGGTCTTGGTCAAGAAGCCGAATGGAACTTAGCGAATGTGTGGATTACACTGATCTCAACAAGGCATGTTCTAAGGATAGCTTCCCTTTGCCAAAAATCGACCGACTGGTCGATTTAACGGTCGGGCATGCCTTGATGAGCTTTATGGACGCATACTCTGGTTTCCATCAAATCCCCTTGTGGGCAAGGGTTGACCGAGCAAGAGAAAACAGCATTTGTGACCGAGCAAGGGTTGCACTGTTACAAAGTCATGCCATTCGGCCTGAAAAATTCCCCTACCACGTTTTAGAGACTTGTGAATACGGTCTTTAGAGATCAGATCGGCCGGAACATGGAGGCTTATAATGATGATATGATTGTTAAATCAAAGAAGCCGGCCGATCATCTGAGGGACCTCCGAGAAACATTCATCGAACTCAGGCGGCATAAGATGGATGTTAAACCCAAAGAAGTGTGTCTTTGGTGTTGAGTTCGGCAAATTTCTCGGATTTCTAATTGATCAGCGCGGCATTGAGGCCAACCCTGAGAAGATCCAAGCGGTCTTAGACATGAAATCGCCGAGAAACATTAAAGAAGTTCAAAGGCTGACCGGCTGCTTAGCCACCCTCAACCGGTTTCTGTCAAGATCAGGGGATAAGTGCCGCTATTTTTTTCCAAACAATCAAGATAAAAGAAATGTTCGAGTGGACAGACGACGATGAAGAGGCCTTTATTCAATTGAAAAATCATTTACATACCCTCCCTCGACTTGTCAGTCTACTCAAAGATGAGAAGCTATACATGTATCTTGCAATTTCTAATCACTCCTTAAGTGTTATCCTACTTGCTTAAAGGGACGGCCACCAGATCCCTGTGTATTTTATCAGTCATGTGTTGCACAATGCTGAGCTTAGGTATCCACCCATTGAGAAGTTCGGCTTGGTACCGTTCATGGCATCAAAGAAGTTCATGCCATACTTTCTTGCCCATTCAATTGTGGTCTACACGGACCAACAGCTGAAGAAGCCGCTCACAATATTTTAGGCCAGGGGCTGAATGCTTAAATGGGCCTTAGAATTGAAAGGATTTGATATTATATTCGAACACAGAAAAGAAATTAAAGGTCAAGCCTTTGTAGACTTTTTGGCTGAGATGACACGGCTGGACCAACAACCGGCAGGGGATAAAATCTGGAAAGTTTTTATGGATGGAAGTGCAACTGAGACCGGCTGTGGAGCTGGTACAATCTGTCTATCTCAAGAAGGAGATAATTTTGAGTACACCTTGAGATTTCAGTTTCAAGCCTCCAACAACAAGACCGAGTATGAAGCCCTTCTGGTCGGCCTTAAGATGTGTAAGGTAGTCGGGGCAACTAAAATTGACGCTTTTTCGGACTTCCAACTGATAGTTAGCCAAGCGAATGGTGACTACAAGGCTATGGAGCCGACAATGATGAAATATCTTCAGATGATGAAGAGGCCAAGAGCCTAGATCATTTCACGCTGCAACAAGTCCCTCGGTCCGAGAACAATCAAGTGGACGCCCTATCTACACTAGCCTCCTCGGCATCATGTGACACTCTGAGAGCTATGCTTTGGGAAGTTAAGGAAAAGCAGATCATTGATGCCAAGCCAGAGCAAATCATTAACCGGAGCTCTACATGGATGGACGGAATAATCTCCTATCTCAAAAATGGAGTTTTTCCGGACGACCCAAAGGAGAGTTGGGTGATGAAGAAAAGGGCGGCATGGTTTGAGATGAAGGGAGAGAACTTTTTCAAGAAGTCATTCGTTAAGCCATACTTGAAGTGTGTTACGCCCGAGAGGGGGCATGAAGTTCTGGACGACCTTCATCAGGGGCATTGCGAATCACATATAGGCGGACGGGCCTTAGCTGAAAAGGTGACTCACCTTGGGTATTACTGGCTGAGCATGAATTCGAAAGCCAAGGAAATGGTGAAAAAATGTGATAAGTGCCAGAGATCCGCAACCCTCATCCACCGTCCGACAAACAGGTTGTCAGCCATAAGCAGTTCACTCCCCTTTGCAAAATGGGGCATGGACATCTTGGGGTTGTATACTCCTGCTTCAGGGCAACGATGGTATATGTTAGTAGCAGTTGACTACTTCACGAAGTGGGTGGAGGCTGAGGCCGTCAGAGGGATTAAATGGAAAGATGTGTCTGCATTCATCTGGAAAAATATAATCACCCGTTTTGGTGTCCCACAATCAATGGTGTTCGACAATGGGCTTCAGTTTGAAACAGACCATCTCAGAGATTAGCTGAGTGACCAGGTCATAGCACATTGCTTTGCCACAATCGGTCGCCCAAAAGCTAATGGCTAAATTGAAGCAAACAACAAGTTAATCTCCAATGGCATCAAGCGAAAGCTTGAGAAAGCAGGCGGCTTGTGGGTTGATGAGTTGGTAAACGTATTATCGTCCATTCGAACAACAGCTAAAAGTTCAACAGGAGAGACTCCATTCTTTCTAGTCTATGATTCTGAAGTCGTGCTCCCAATTGAGATGTACAAGCCCACAATCATCATTGTGATTGATTAACTTACAAAACGTCATACCAATCAAGGTATAAAAATTTTCTAAGTTAATCAAACATCTTTTATTTTGAACTAAACTAAATACCGAGCAAGGGCATGAGCCCTAAGCGACACTACAAAGCGAAAAGCATGAAAATTTTGAAAAATTAAACTAAGTTGCGCAAAAGGACAAGGAGAATGGAAAAAGGAAAATTGTTCATTAATAAGATAAGGGTTACACAAAAGAGGCCGCCTTATAAGGACGACCATACCAAAAATAATAATATTAATAATAAAATAACAATAAAAAGCAAAGACCCCTACTCATCTTTTTCGTTTCACTCGTCCTCCTCGTCCATTGGGTAATCATACACTGGAGATGGAGGAAAAGGGTCAAGGCCTCTCAAAGGGGGAGACCTATGAAAATACATGGTAGTGTTCAAATGGATTATGATTTAATCGTTTGTACTTAACAATTAAACTCTGAAATTTGATAAACATTTCTTACCGTAATTAGGATGATGAATCTTACTTTATGCTTAAGATAAGACATAAAGTGACATCGGAAGGGACAATACATAAATTACGGACAAGTGGGAGATCGAAGGATTAGGTCCTTCGACCAAGTTTATTATTTCAATAAATGATTCAAATATTACGGAGTTAATTATTCAATAAACTAAGTTTGTTGGAGGACTATCTGATCGGTGGGAATAAAATTAATAATCCCACAGCTTGCTCTTGACTGAACTTATCGTGTCAAATCCTAAGCACGATATCAAATAATGAGACGTATTGAGCAAGGCCCAAACACATTCGAGAATGATCATTTTTCTTGATATGCTAAGGCATGATATGAGTCATACCCACAACTATCCTTAGTTTTCTAAACCCTAACACCTTGATATGCTAAGGCATGATATGAGTCATACCCACATCTATCCTTAGTTTTCTAAACCCTAAAACCCAGTGAATTAGAGATATGAGTTTGAAATTTTATTAAACAAACATGAGATATGGGTTTAACCATTCTAAACTCACACCTCATATTTCAATACTTAATTTAAACTCCAACAAACCCATCTAATTTACATCCATTGAAGAGAGAATAGAGTTTACATTCACAATTTGTATTGGTAAAGAGCATAAGGCAGCACTCTATCTACAAAGTTGATTGCTTACTAAATTATACACCTTGTCATCAATCAATCTATATAATAGTATAAGATACTTCAACTACCAGTGGAATTGCCTACGTTCTGGGTGGAATTTCTGCGTCAACATAAATAGCCACACGAAACAGTTGAGTGGCCAATTTCCAGCTATCATCTCTTAAGAAAAGCCCATAACAAACTAATACCAATAATAATCATTAGTCTAATCAAAATGTCTTTTTCTACTCTGTCTTTTATCCTTCTTTGCAATTGGATATTGTAAATTAAGTTGAATTTTATACCACCTAGCATGAAGTACAACACCTTCCTATGGTTAAAAGAATTATAGGGCTACCCGTTAGGGATTTTTAATTCATTTACGGAATATGAAATTAGTATTTGGTGGATTGTTGCATGGAAGGCATTTATAATTTTATATCTATATTGACAAATTAATCCAAGTTAATTGGTTGTAAAAGTTCGCTTTCTTTCATTTCGCAAGTTAAGCCAATTATCACTCGTAAGGTAAGATATAGAAGCCATTAGATTGAATCTTAATAAGCATTCCAAACACAGAATAATTACTCATTCGCTGCCTATTTACGGAGTAATTTACAAGCTTTTACGGCATAAAGTTTTAAACAAATTTAATATACTTTTTTCTTATTGTGTGATGAGTTGTAGGTAGGGTATTTATAGCTACCATAATCGATTCACATCGGAGAGTGAGGGACGAATCAAATGGTTAGGATTTCTCTCCTGATTCTAGAAAATTATGGGATTGATTCTCATCATCGTTTTAGTGGATCTCTAAACACCAAATAAATAATAATAATAATAATAATAATAATAATAATAATAGATTCGCATTAAAAACAAAAAAAAAAAAAAAAAAAAAAAAAGTACTCCATAATAGATTATGGCTCTGATTCTCTATTATATTTTTTCTTTAAAGTCTTTAATATTTACTTAACTGAAATTATTTTAATCACACTGAACTTATTTTCACTAAACTTAAACTAATTTATTTAAATAAAATAATTTTTATCGAATAATTTTTTTTAAGGAGAAGTGAACAAAGCATATTAGGTAATATTTTATTATATTCAATGGATAGTACAAGTTTTTATAATATACATTTACACTTTGTGGATAGTAAAGAAAAAAGTGAGATATGAGAACTTTCGAAATATAGAGTATATTGTCGAATTAACCTTTATTTGTAATTCATTTGTTAGATTTTACTTCTTCAGTCTCAAAATATTTTTTTGGCATTCAGTGAGACTCGAACTCGAGAACTCCCTTAAACGATATCAAGTTGCTTACCATTTGAGCCAACTCTTATTGGTAACCATATTTTACTAACATAATAAAAAAACATTTTTAAAAAAAAAAAAAAAAAGTTATTAGAAAGGTATTAATATAAAAGTTCATAATAAATTTTTTATTAATATTTAATTATATAAATATAAAAGAACTAGTAGATTGACATGTTTAAAAGCTAATTTTCTTTTTAACAAATTGAAGTTGCCTTAAGATGAATCCTCGAACGTTTTTATTTTTTTTGGTATAGATTTTTTTTTTTTTTTTCCAAATAGGCATTAGAGAGATGATTGTGAGATTAAAAAAAAAAAAAAAAAGAAAAACATGAGTTGGAAATTCCATAATGAAAATCACAACACAGTAATCTTAACAAGGTCATGAAGCTCAAGATCATGACAAACACATCAACTATAGACTTGTACAGAAACAGTAAAAACATAGTAGCATATAAAGGGAAAAAACTGGAAAAGGTGCTACCAAAAACACTTTTAAAAACATAATCGAATACCATCTTTCTTTTTTTCTTTTTGTTTTTTTTTTTTTAAAAGTCGTTTAAATCAAATTCCGTCTATATCATTGTACTTGGTGCTTCTTTACACACACTAAGTGTCTCTCAATACACACTAAAAAACGGGTAATTTCGTCATAAGGAAAATTTAAAGACAGTGAAATAACATGTTAACGCTTCAAAAGTTTTGATGAAAAGTATCCTGAAGCTATGTATAGGCAAAAACAAAAGAAATTTGTAAAGGTAAAGAAATAATGTTTATAATGGTCATCTTTAAAAATTTGCATAAATAAATAAATAAGTTCACAATATACAGTAAAAGCTAAACCACTATTACCTTTAGAAATACGTTGTATATTTTAGGTTGAAGCTTACACAACAATGACTAAGGTAGGGATATACATTGAGAAAGAGAGTATTAGCAACAATTTGCAAATTACTACCACCAGTCTTATGATATGATCAGTACTAAACAATTGATAACTACTCTCTCCGTTCTTTTTTTTATAGGCTAGAGATGAAATTGCGTGGAATTTTAGGTAGTTTAATATAATAAGATGTTAGTGGAGTAGATAATGTTATTATTTTATTGAAAAGTAAAGTGGTGTGAGAGGGAGTGAGAACCATTGGAGGAGTGAGAAATGGTAAAGTAAGAAAGAGTAGGGATATTAGTAGATAAAGATATATATTAAATTGTAAGAGATTTCCAAAAATAGAACTCTAGCTTATAAAAATTAAAAAAAAACGGACGAAAATAGTAACTCTAGCTTATAAAATAAAACGGAGGGAGTACAAGAATACCAGTCTACAAGTTCATTAAGTACTACTGCCGCATTCATCAATTATACCACAAAAAAAAATGGTATTGAATGTTCATTACAATTTACAGTATTGCAACTAAAAAAAAAATAAAAACATTCCACAAATTACAAATTTTGATATGTAATTAGTCATACTATTAGTTGATGGTGTGATCAGTTCACATATAAAACAATTAATTGAGTAATAGGGTTACAACAAAAATCAAATGGGATTACCCCTACGGATGTAGGGTTACTCTTATTTATTAGTAGAATTATTCTTTTATTTGTCAAAATTAGAATATAGAGATTACTCGATTGAATAAATTGGGTTATAAACAAATGTACTCACTGATAATGAATTTGGGTATCCTTATGCACAAAATTAGGTTACTTTTATAAATAAACAAGGTTACTTAGCTCGTACAAATTATTAAAGGAAACTTTTATAAACAAATATAGTCACATTTTGTAGCTGCCAAACAACACTTGCCTTTCACAAATACCAAAAAATAATAATCTCTCTATACCTGCTCCATTTCTGTGGACACGAAGTTTTCGGAGGAATAGTAGAAAGACTAGACACTATCATTTTATGATGGAAGTGGGATTGGTTGGCAAATAAAAAATTTAAAAAAATAAAAGTGAGTATAAATGGAGAACAGAAAGAATATGAAAATTATAAAAATATGATATAAGGAGACCATTAATGGCGAGAAAATTAGTAAAATATTGTTTAAAATTTTCAAAAAATGAAAAATGGAGCAAGTAATAAATTACGGCTTCAAACAGAAAGTGAAGCAACTAATAACATACAAAGGAAATACAAAGGGGTACTAATTATGATAAAGAAAAGTGGCCAACTACAGTCCAAATCCGGTAGGGGCGCTTTGTTTGGTCCAAATCTAAAGTTCTATCACTGTAGTAAAGTACGGCTATATTGCCACTAATCATTATTGCTAATTTACTATTTGCCACAGAAGAAAAAGAAAAAAAAAAAGATTAAAACAACTTGCAAAACACTTTAAGCCCACTAGAAAAGAAATCAAGCTAAGACTTATATATATATATATATATATATATATATATATATATATATATATATATATATATATATATATATATATATATATATATATATATATATATCCATTAAACATTGCTAAATGTCAATCATTTAAGGCAAAATATACAAACTACCCACCATTCTCCTACCCAAATTAAGCACACAGCATAGACTGAAATTATGAAGATCCAGAAATACCAATTCCAATTAATGTTCATATATATGCTATTGTTTTCCTACCAAAGGTATGCAATAGCAGAGAGAAAGCATGTTAATCGAGAGAGAAAAACTTACATTGTACATATGGACAAGTCCCACATGCCAGCAAGTTTCAAAGACCATCATGAGTGGTACTATGCGTCACTTAAATCTGCTGCAGACTCTGCAGAGATGCTCTACACCTACAACAGTGTAATTCATGGCTTTTCGACGAGGCTGACTGAACAGCAAGCTAAATCACTAAAGAGCCAACCAGGGACTCTCTCTATTGCGCCTGAAACAAGATACGAGCTCCACACAACACGAACACCTGAGTTCCTGGGGCTAGGGCTAGATGAAAGTGATCAGCTCCTACCAACCTCAACTTCACAGAGTAATGTGATTATAGGACTGATTGACACAGGTGTGTGGCCAGAACTTAAAAGCTTCGACGACATGGGGCTAGACCCTGTGCCTAGTAGCTGGAAGGGTGAGTGTGAGGAAGGTAAAAACTTCAAGTCCTCACACTGCAATAGGAAACTTATAGGTGCAAGGTTTTTTTGCAAGGGGTATGAAGCTATTCAAGGACCAATTGATGAATCAACTGAAAGCAAATCACCAAGGGACGATGACGGTCATGGTACCCACACAGCAACTACAGCAGCTGGTTCAGCCACTACTAGCGCTAGTCTTTTTGGATACGCAAGTGGGACAGCTCGAGGCATGGCTCCACATGCCAGAATTGCAGTATACAAAGCCTGCTGGCTAGGTGGGTGCTTTACCTCTGACATATTAGCTGCAATGGAGAAGGCAATTGATGATGGAGTTAATGTATTGTCCATGTCTGTTGGAGGCAGCATCTCTGACTACTACATGGACACGGTTTCTGTAGGAGCTTTCTCTGCAATGAGAAAGGGGATCTTGGTATCCTGCTCTGCCGGAAATGCTGGACCCGACTCTGGTAGCTTGTCTAATATTGCTCCATGGATAACCACTGTGGGCGCTGGTACAATAGACCGTGATTTCCCGGCATATGTTACCCTAGGAGATGGGAGGAATTTTACTGGTGCATCACTTTACAGTGGTAAGCCTCTTCCCAACAAGTTATTATCCCTTATTTATGCAGGGAAAGCAAGCAACATGACAAATGGCAATTTTTGCATGAGCGGCAGCTTAAATCCTGCAGATGTTTCTGGGAAGATTGTTGTGTGTGATCGAGGGGGAAATTCGAGGGCCCAAAAAGGTCTAGTAGTAAAGAGGGCTAGTGGTGTGGGTATGATCTTAGCAAATTCTGAAGCCTATGGAGAAGAACTAGTAGCTGATGCCCACCTCATACCTGCAGCTTCTCTTGGACAAAATGAAGCTGATGATATAAAGAAGTACATCTTATCCGATGATAATCCAACAGCAACCATTGGTTTTTCAGGGACAGAGCTAGGCGTGAAACCATCTCCAGTTGTGGCATCATTCAGCTCCAGAGGTCCCAATCCACTTACTCCAGAAATACTGAAGCCTGATTTGATTGCTCCAGGTGTCAACATCCTGGCAGGCTGGACAGGCAGGGTGGGCCCAACTGGGTTGGAGAGTGATGCAAGGCATGTGAGCTTTAACATCATTTCAGGAACATCTATGTCATGCCCGCATGTAAGCGGTCTTGCTGCACTAGTGAAGGCTGCCCATCCAGAATGGAGCCCTGCAGCCATCAAATCCGCCCTTATGACTACAGCATATACAGCCTATAAGAACGGAAAACCAATCATTGATGTTGCCACAGGACTTCCATCAACACCATTTGATCATGGAGCAGGGCATGTGGACCCTATTGCAGCCCTTGATCCAGGCCTCGTCTACGATGTCACAGTCAACGACTACATTGACTTTCTATGTGCTCTAAACTACAGCTCAGACCAAATTAAGCATACCACTTCCCAGGAATCCAGCTGTTCCTCAGGCAAGACTTACAGAGTCAGAGACTTCAACTACCCTTCATTAGCTGTCAATCTAGAAACAGCATCAGAAAATGGAGACGATAGGGCAGTGAACTCTGTCAAATACACCAGGACCCTTACTAATGTTGGATCGCCAGGAATATACAAAGCTTCAATGTCCGTGCATAATGGCTCAATAAAGGTTAGAGTGGAGCCAGAATCACTGAGTTTCAACAGAATGAATGAAAAGAAGAGTTTCACAGTCACAGTTTCAGCTGATTCCATGCCCTCTGGCACCACCAGTTTTGGTCATCTGACATGGTCAGATGGGAGACATATAGTAACTAGTCCAATCACTTTTACATGGACATGAGAAAAGTGCAACATGAGTGTTGCAAAGGGCCATAATCCCCGTTTCCTATACTTAATTATTCTCACCTCTTGTTTCGATTTTCAGCAAGATAAACAAAGTTTACAAGTACTTAATAATCAAAATGTGTACGCAGAACAAATGTATAATTTCATTGGACTGAACTGTGGAGGAGTAATCTAGCAATTCAACTCTGTATTACCACATATACCTGCACAATGAAATGCTAAATGGTTTGAATTAACCCAGGTACAATTCCTTTACATTTATTATATATAAAGAGATCATCAAAAATGTTAATAGCTAGACAGAGTAACAAAAGAACAGTTTGGATGTAAAGAGACAATGGAGATGTTAATAGTAATATAGAATAACAAAAAGAGGAATATGAAAATATCAGGGCCCAAGTAATTTAAAGTTTCCTCCAGTTAAAAAAATAAAAGAAAAAAGGAAAAACTGAACAGAAAAAAATGTAAACATCCTCAATCTAACAAACAAAAGATACAGCAAGATATCATCTACAAAATCAGAACTTATGCTAGACTTCAACAGTACAATTTGGAATTGAAAAGCTAATTACTCATTATATTCAAGCTCTCGAGTGCAAAAGAATCTTTAAAATGCTCCAAATACAATATTCAAGCTCTCGTATGCAAATTAATCATCACCCAACAGACATGAAATGCTCCAAACCCAATAATATAGCAATACATCTTTTGGATTTTCCACAATTAAGAAAAAGGTCACCATAACATTTCATTCATTCGATATCTCAAGTGATTGACGTATTAGATAGCTAACCAACATCACCTAAGTTTCAGTAACCCTTCCCTCGATCAGGGTTACCAGGGTTACCTAATATGTAGTCCTAATTTAATTTTCACTTTGACACGTCAGGATATACTTGTCACATTTTCATTTATATAGCATGGACCAACTGATATTATTATTACCTCTCTCTTCCCGCTACCAAAAGTTAAGAGTCCTCAAATGAACAACATTTCTATTAAAATAAAATTAGTAAGTACCAATATATGTGTTCCCAATACACAATTAACAGGGGGAACCAGAATATTAGGAAACATTGCCCCCAAGGCCCCAACAGTAACAAAGATAAGGCATGCAGGGGGTTGGTACTTATAAGTGAATTTTATTAGTGCAGATAATAAATCAAAAAACAGTGGTGTAAAAAATAATGTAATCTAACTTATCTCAGTGTTTTCCAATAAACACAGGTTTATATCTACCAGATAAGGACAACTTCCCCAATAGTCATTAAATCAACAATGTCGATGAGCAACTCACTGATAACACTTTGATAACAGTCCAATAAATTGCTCGATTATCAAAGTATGAAACCCATACAATTCAAGGCAGGACACATGAATGAAAATCAACTCGTTTCATTCATAGTAATAGTTGGTAACAATTAGAAAAGCTTCTGATACTACACATTGATAAATTAGCAGGACTGATAAGTCACCAACTATATAGGTCAAACAATGTTCATTAAAAGACATTACATAAACGCCATGCAAAAACACTTACTTCAGAAGTCACACAGAATCATCTGTGTAATGGCAAACAGGAAGGTAGTACATATCTAATTGCCAGTATTTCTGTAATACACCTTTCCAGACATCCTCCGCGAGGCAATCCTTCACAGGCAAGGGAATTAACTGTGTAGTATATCCCAGGTTTTCAAGTTCCAATGAAACTATATTGCAGTAAACAACATGGAAGAACGCGTTATCTCCACAAAGACCATTGAAGAAAGAGTAAATACCCTCAGGTTTCAACAGTTTAGGAAGATGTTGGTGGAATTCTCTCATATCTTCATAGTATTCTCCATATGTATCGAAGAATATACCTGAATTAAAAATATCAAGACTATTAAAACAGTGAAAGCCAAAGAACAGACTAAGAATATCAGAGTACAGAAGCAAACAAAAAGGAATCATCCCCACAATGAGTTACAATCAAACCATGATATAAGACCTCAAAAATATCAAAAAAAAAAAAAAAAAAAAAAAAGCAGAAAGTAAAGTGTATCAACTTTAAACACTATGATGATCAAGTCTAGTCTTTCATCATGCATTGCTGGCAACTTGCACACAACCTAATAATGATAGGAGCATGATACATACAATATCCAAAGTGATGGTTTAACACTATCTACATTGTGTCTTCAGCCAATATTCTGTCAGTACAAAGGAATTCCATCAACCAACTCATTGCTGCTTCTATATTTAGCAATGCAAGGTGTAGAGTCGACCTTGGCCATGGCCACATATGCCACACTGGCATTTAAGGCCTTGCAAAGATTGCAAACAGTGAAAGAAACTACGATATATAAATTACACACGCTGAAAAGCTAGAAATGTTTATAAATGAATGAATAGCATTGACCCTCAAGATATTGTCATAAGAGGGGAGAAATATAAAATGTTTTTAAGAGCATGTTACCATCATAAGATTCAAGTTGGGGAAGTACATCTTGCCACCGACCAAACAAAATCTTCACATTTTCTTTCTCACCCCAGCCATTTCTAAGCATACGGTCATAAACCTCTGGGTGAGCCTCAACAATAGTATGTGAAATAGGATTATATTGCTGGATGGCCATATCTACCAGACCCATTCCGAATCCAATATTCAACACATGGCCTCCACCAGAGCAAATGGCTTTTGCATGAGACTCCATTAATGGTTTCTCCCATGCCATCATAACAGCCTTGCTATCTGCATCCATCAGCTTGTCCTCGCTAAAGATAACTCTATCCTCCAAGTAACCCGCATCTGAATGGCCATCTTCTTTTGCATTTCTTGCAATGGTACCAAGGATCAATTCAGCTTGAACCCCTGCTCAAGCAATATAATTAAAAATTCTAAACCAGATAAATCAAAAGATTAAAATTAACATCACATGTCTACCAACACTCAACAGACCGTAAATGACTCATTGGAATATATCAACAATCTCAGGTAATGTATAAAAACATTTGATAAAAACAACAAGTTCATCATCATTTGCATATATCTGGTTTATAGGAAGCATTTTATAGGGATATTTCAGGAAAGGAGAAAAAACAATTTTCCTGCATTGACTAGTATTCGGTTCTGTTCTCTTGAATTTCCTATCAACACTTACGTTAAAAAGGTAAGTAAATCGGCTGTCCCCTAACCGGTTACCATTTTGTTATGGCCAACAGTACCACTCACCATTTTCCAAATTCCACAATCAGCTCCCCCCCTCCCCTCCTTTCTGTCTATCATCATCCCCACCCAGTCCTAAAGATGTATTTTGTTCAACTTATTCTAACTTATTTCAAACAAAATAAGTGAAGATAAGCTTGGAGAAATAAGTTTTTTTACGCAATATTAGACAATTTACATACAGATAAGACAAAATAAGGAAAAGAAACATTTCAGACAAATTTTTTCAAATAAAAATAATTTTGAACCAAACAGAGCCTAAACCTGATTATTAAGTAGGTTAGTCCGAGAAATAGAGGGTCAAGTCAAAAAAGGGTCATTTCATAGTAGGCCAAAATCAGTAAATCACTTTGGTCAGGTAGCCAGTAAATAAGCAAAGGAAAAACGAGGGATGAGAGCGATAAAAACATGTAATACTAGCAATTTTTAGATTTTTACTCCATTTGTTTCCAGTGAGGCAGAAGTTAATGTCTTTTCTTTCACTTCGTCAATATCATATCATGTCATATTAGATAAAGACCAGCAATTCAAATGTGGTAATTCAAAAAATAATCCACCTGCGTAATTAAGCTTGAAAGATATAATTAAAGATCATGCCTCAACAAGCATCCAAGATCATAAAGATATGGATGGATATATATTCCTTTTTAATCTACCAGTTTGTTCGGATTTTTGGTTCCTAGAAGGGGGTTATCTTAAGGCCCTCTTTCAGTTTAGAGTTTTATGCTGTTTTGTGTAGTCATAAAGTGGTAAGCTTAAATGTTGTAGGCCTGGTAGCTTTCCTACCTGCAGAGTTATGATTTTTTTCCGGGTATTATAGCTTTAATTTTAATTGTCAAAAACAATACCTTAAACTATATATGCACACACAAATTTGGACGTAAATTTCCCTTACTAATTCTAATGATTCGAACAAGCTCTAGGAATCACTAAGGTGGATGCATCTGCATCACCATAAGAGTTCCCAATATAAACAACCAAGAAAGCAAAGAGAGCTTGATGGCTTGGTTTTCTCTGAAGAAGCGACATAATAAACCATTCATAAGTCACCAGACTTTCTATAAGCATCAACACGCTCAATGTCAACAAGCGCAAAATATGAGGCGAAGAGATAATGTTACACCATCTCTTCAATAGAAAAATAATACTTCCTCCGTTTTTCTTTTATTGCACCATAAAGACTTTTACACTATCTACTTAATCTTCTTTGACCATCTTTTGTGATTTATCCATCAGAAAAAACATTGTCATGTGGAATCTAGTTAAATTTGTCTCGAAATCTACTTTTCAAATATCAATTTTTTATATTTTTTACAAAGTATAATTAAAGATATTAATAGCCAACGTAATGCATTGACAAGCGTGAAATTCCTCATGGTGCAATAAAAAAAGAACGTAGGAAGTATTATTTATTCAGAGTAACAAAGAAGAAGAAAGAACCAAAATTACATTAATAACATATAGTTTTATGAGCTTTTATGGCCCCTCTTTCAAATATTTAATGCCAATAGGCTGGATTAGAATAGTAAAGCAACACTAGATACCATGAAAATCACAAGCATGGCAATCAAACAAGACAGTAAGAAATCAATCTCCTTGAAGTTCCTCCTATCAAGAAACTTCAATATATCATTGGGACATGACTAATATGATTTGATATTGCAGAGTGAAACTAGGAAAATTTTCCAATTGTCTTACTCTGTAGTCTCCAATTACATCACTTGACAAAATCAACACACACAATCACGTATAATGTTCAAAGAATTTCAGGAAACAATGTAGACATTAACACCTAAATTGTCCCTTCATCTAAAAGATACATGATGGTACAACACCCAACATCTCACCTTCCATGTTTAACTACCATGTAACACCAATCCTAGTTGGTCTCCTATATCATAAACTAGGCTACTCAAAAATTTACGATAACTTGAAGTCATTCACAGGGTTGTAGGGGTGCAATCTTTTTACCTTAAAATTATACTTCTTCCATTCCTCTAATATTGCAATAATTACCATAAGTTCTACAAATATTGCAACATTAGCATATTTGCACATGTTTTCTCTATATCTATCTTATTTATTTTTCTCTATATCCCTTCTCATCTTAATTATTGTGTCTTCCCTCTCGTCGCAATATGAGGGGAACGGAGGAATCAAGTTTTAGGGATAATCAGGTCTATGATCAATTCCAATCAGGTGTAAATATATGGTGAATATCAGGGATAATCAAGTCTGATAGGTCAAGTACAAGTGAGAATAATGAACGGTAAAAATTAAGACGATCATTTTTCCATCAACAATGAATCGACTAATAGATAGGAAAAACTGCTTCCAACCTATTATAACAATTAACAATTACTAATAAACATGCTATAACTTACATACATAATCAAGGTAATAAACATAGAAATGTATTGAGTAACAATTAGCAAATGAAAGAAAGAAAAAGAGGAAGGTACCGGTATTGAGAAGGATGTCGAAGGCATCTTGGTGACCATTCTGCATTGCAAAATCACCAGCACAGAGAGAAGAAGGAGAAAGAGCATTCCAAGGAGCGCCGGCTTCAAGAATCTTACGGACGACTTCAGAGTGACCAAGCTTTGCGGCATGCATCAATGGAGTTAGGCCTTCAGCATCGAAGTAAGTGACGTCATATCCGGCATCAATGAGAGATGTAATGCCTGCTAAATCACCCACCCTCGCCGCTTCGCATAGTTTCTCTCCTTTTTCTTCCATGTCTGCGCTTAATCAACTCCCTTCCACCCTATTCATTGCCCACACAATGTCAATATTATTAGACGGCCCTTATAAAAAAATTTATAATCCTATTTTACCCTTATTTTATTTTACTCCTAACTATATAAATAATTAAAATGTGCATGAGCTAATGAACGGGTTATAATTAAGGATATGATTAAAAAAATACAAAGTATATGAATGCAGATAGCCTTTAATAAAACCAAAAATTCTAACAACAAAAACCACACACAAAAAGAAAAAATGATTATAAATTAAAAAAAAAAATTGATTCCATAGAAAAATAGTCTTGAAATATCCTCTAAATGAATCTAATTCTTCAATTTGATTGTCAGCGCATCTCTTGCTTCAAGTAGCAGAATTCTTCCTCACATCTTACTTGTAAAACAGATGCAACTATGATATCATCATTTCCTATCTCAAGAACATGTAGTATGAAAGTGAATGTATTCATCAGACGTTCACTAAGATACTCCTTTAAAAAAGTAATCTCCAAATTCCTGATCATAAATAACATATTTAGTCATTATGCAGGTGTGTATTTCCTTAATATATAATTAAAGGGTATACTTATATTATTTGTCATGGCTTGAATACTTGATGCTCCATCCGTTTCACAATGTTAGTCCTATTTGAATCTTTTGACTATTAAAAATTAGAGAGAATTATCTAAATTCACTAGTAGAAAAAATGAAATAGGCACTGCACTTTTCGCACCGGTTCTTGGAGACCGGTGGGAAAAGAAATGGGCGGGATTGGGAAAAAGACTTTTCGCACCGGTTCCTAATAAACCAGTGCGAATTAAAAAAGAGAAAAAAAAACAAAAAAAAAAGGGAGAAAGGGATTTCGCACCGATTCAGACCAAACCGATGCGAAATAGTGATTTAGCACCGGTTCAAACCGGTGCGAAATTAAAAAAAAAAAAAAAAAAAAAAACACTAGGCTCGCGTATTTCTTCTTCTTCCTTTCTTTCCCCCTGCTTTTCTATCTTCTTTTTTCCCTCATTCTCACCTTCTCTTCCACCACCTCCGAATTCCCACCTTCTCCATTAAAGTCGTTTATGAGCTTTCTCACTCCATTGAAGCAGCCGCACCTCCTTCTATCTCCATATCTCTCCTCCATTGAACTCGTGCTCTTTATTCTCTATTGAAGCGAATTCCGAGCTTTCTCACCTCCTTGAAGCAGCTTCGAGGTAAGATTTTTGTTGTGGTCTTCTTAATCTACCGAATTCCTTCGCAATCTAGGGTTTGTTGTTGATTTGGTTTTCAATTTCGTAATTTTAGGGTTCTGGTTTTATTTCTATTTTTTGTCGAACAAAATAAGTAGGAGAAGGAGAGAGTAGGTCCTACCCGCCGCCACTCACCCTTCGCCGGCCACCCTCCGTTTCCCTCAGCCGTCCTTCGTGCGTCGGCCACCGACCACCAGGTAATGGTTTTTCCTTTTTTTCGTTTTTAAAAAAACATTGCTAACCCTAACCCTCAATTGCTCAACCACCTAGATCCACCGCCTCAGACCACCCACCCGCCGGCCACCCAACGACTTAGATCACGCACTGACTAGCAAGTATGCCTTCCACCTATTTTTTTTTTAATTTAGTTTCAATTAATTAGCCATAAACCCTAAGTTTTTTAATTTTAATTTTTTTATTCGATCATTTGTAGGAATTGTAGATTTAGTTTGTTTGCTCCTTAAAAAAGAGTTCAAATTCAAAGGTTAGTGGCTATTTTTTCCAATGCTCTTATAGTTTTATATATGTGTTAGTTATAAGTAGCAAAAATGGTACAAAATGATCTTATTTTTGGTGTGTTTTGGGGATGTAACTATAGTATTCCATAGAAGTTCATTATAACATCAAATCTCGTTCAAAAAAAGTTTGTTATTTAGTTGTTATTTTTATTCTTTGTATTAGTTGTTGCTTGAGTTTGTTAGGCTTAATTGCCGTATTAAATAGTGCTAATGGGATAGGGGGAGAGTATCCAGAATTTGTTGTTGAAGTGAGTTGTGGAGAGAACCTTCCTCTCGAAAGAAGGCCCCTGTATTATGATTACTCTGGTTGTAATACACTTATCCCTTAGCTGCTATCTTCTATTTCTGTTTTTTTTTTCTTGCATACCCTGTTTTCATATCCAAATCCTAGCATATTGCATGCTGTATGCTTGTTTTGATGCCCTTTGACGTTAAAGTGTTGAATAATCCTGCCGCTTTTGAGTGAAAAGGTTGTAGGGTGTAATGGACTGGATTTTCTGGGTTTCTAATTCTGATTTAATAATGCAAGTAAATAAAGATTAAAGCTCGAATTTTGATTGATAACAGCTGAAAGGTTACAAAAGGATAGGTTAATAGCTTTAGGCTATCACTCTCAAAATAGCTTTAGGCCATGACTCTCTAAGGTTTCCCTTCAACAATCCTCTCATGAGCGATTGAGGATGATGTAATGATTCAAACTCGGATGCTGACAATCTGATATGGGTTTTCTTAATTGTCCTTGAAATAAAGTTTCTGTTTGAAAATTGAAATTGTGCATCTACAAATTTTGATTTGGCAGATTTGCTTTTATGTTATAATCAATATCTGTCGTGCTATGTTTTTACATGCCAAGAAGTAAAACTTAGTCATTGATTACATAACTAGAGGCTAATTTTATCAATGTGCTTTCACTAGAGAAAAAGATTTTGATGAAGAAGGTAGGAAAATAAAATTCAAAATTTGCAGGCTCTCTCTTTTCAACTGCAAGCTACGTGGTGCATCGTTTCTTGTTTCACCAGATCTAGTAGGTTATTAATGAGATCCTGCATTTGTGCAATCCATGAGTGTGACTACTTAAATTTTGTGCAAGAACATGATCTCTCAATCCATGAGTGTTCTGCTTCTGGTGTTTCAAAGGCAAGAAACTTGTTTGAGCGTGCTCTTATAGCTGCTGGCTTACGTTTTTGTGAAGGCAGTAAAATATGGGAAGCTTACAAAGAATTTGAGCAAGTTATATGCCTTACAATTGATGATTCTGACATCGAGGTTTGTTTTGTGATCTTTATATGGTCTTACATCATGGTTTACCTTTTTCTACTGTACTGTTTTTATACATGTATCTGTTCCTCAGTTATCCCACTTGGAAGTTTAGATATGCTCAACATTTCAAAGTTCATGTGGCTACGGATTATGTCACATACTCATGCATATCACTATTTACTTGAATAGCTCATGCTTATGAAATAAAATGAATTCCACATGGTGGATATCTTTAGAATATGGTAAACCTCATGATAGAATTATGAAGGTGAATGATACAAACATGTGATGTAGATAGAAGGCACCATATTGTCCGGGTTTCAAGCTATTTAGGTCGTTTAAATTGTTTACTTGTTTAGTGATGCTGAAAAGTGGCATATTGCCTCTGAATCCCTCTTCATGTTTCTCTCACATATTGATAATATAAGTCGCTTGAATCTGAACCAAACGCTTATGAACCCAAGAATATTTGGAATACAATTATAAATTTTTTTGATGCCTTTTATAGGTTTTCAAGGCCTCACACAGTTATAGGAACAGTTAAGTTTTCTAAGGTTTCGACCTTTTCATTGCCTTATTAATATGTCACATCTCTTCATTCCTTCTGATTCTACTTGTATGCCTATGCTGTTGAAATTTATGATTATATAACTTGGATGTTTTACTTTTTTCTAACAAGCATTGAGCATAGTTTCAGTTTCTCTACTTGTAGTGCAGAAGCTTTCAGATTTTTCTCCTATATTTTTCACTTGAATGTTAGAGGTAATGCTAGATATATGTGTTTACAGTCCTAGGTATATTGAAAGGAATGGTGTCCTTCCAACAAGTGTATTATTCTGATAGAGGGTTCAGAATTATTACAGAGCTAATTCTTCAGTAAGGTCAAGTGATCGGAATGCCTAGGTGGAGGCCGCTTCCGATCAGTAATATTAAGGTATAATTAATATTACGGCTTAATCTTAACTGAACCCTTCGGGTCGAACCTAATCGAACAACCGATCCGAGACGACAAATCAATCCGAAGGATTTAATGAGTCGTCGGAGTTTTACGAACACAGACGTCGGATATCGAGCCTAGGGCGTCGAGACCGAGTGTCGCAAAATCACAAGCAACAAGTACGAGCATAACCGTAGCATCACATTGGCCTAGCCATGTGAAGTGCTAGGCTAAGCTAGCTCATCGCAAGCCTAGGCGCACCATGTGTGTGCTAGGTGTGCCCTAGGTGCTATCGCAGCCCATCGCACAAGCACAACACTATTGCAATGCTAGCACTTGCGTGTGTGTGCCTGTGCGTATGCCTAGGGCTATCGCAACCTTCGCACAACTCACCATTGCAAGCTCTAGCTCAAGCCTACGCATAGCACAACACTATCGCATGATTGGGCCAGTGCGTGTGTGCGTGCGCGTGTAGGGCATCGCAATAGCACCACTAGCCTCACCCAGTGCGCATGCGTGTGCGTTGGCTAGGAAGCAACAGCACTAGCGACGCCCAGCGCCTAACAGCCAGCATCACGCAACACGCATGTGCTGGCCGGGGGCTATGCGAGAGGGCAGTGCGTGCTGGCCAGCAAGCAGCAGTAGCGATGGGAGCCTCGCCCAGCAGCCTAGCAGCATGCGTGGCTCGCTAGCAGCACACATGTGCTGGTTGGTGCGCATTGCGTGCTGGGCAGTGATGCGGTGCAGGCTAGCTGTGCTGGCTGGTGCACGCTAGCATGCTAGCTGGCTGCCAGCCCAGCAGCCATTCCTTGAAGCCGATTTTGTGAGGGGTGGGGACCAACCCTTGGGCAAAGCCTTGGGGAGCAAGGCAATGGTCCCCCCTTTACTCTTGGTCCTCACCTAACTCTCTCTCTCCCCTTGACTCTTGTTTCATATTGATTGCCTTGATTAATTATTTAATTTAGAATTAAATAAATTATCAATTTGATTCATTCTCCCACATTGGTTGGGGAATGAATATCAAGGGTTCATTTCCCTATAAATACCAAGGCTTGGGTATTTGGGAACACACTTGAGTGGAATAGTAAAGGAAACTCCATTGTTGAGTATACCTTGAAATTTGTAAAACTCCAAGATTATTTTTTGTCCGGGCCTCGACTAACCTTTGAGGTTTAAGACGATCGGGTCGGGTTCGAGGGTACGATCCCGTTGGAGGCCTCGCATTATCGAGGTTGAAGTAAGAGCTCGTTGTAAGAGCGAAGCACGCGTCAAGGGTATAATTCTTATCCTTACTCTTAATTGTGTTTTAATTATGTTTTGATGGTATTAATTACTTTATATTTGGGGGCGGGTCTTGGGGGGTTTCATTCCGTGTAGTGAGGGTCACTACGAAACCCTACAGCGGTAACGAAGCCATGCTCCTTTTAAATTTTGCAATTATTTATTAATTAAGGTGTTTTTAAAGAAGATTTATTTTCTGGTTTTGCTTTTCTAATTGGATTAGAAGCTCGTTTTAATTAATTTTAAAACTCGTATTTTTCTCGTTTTAGCTGTCGAACCCAGATTTTTGCTCAAAATAGTGTTTTTTGGGTGGAATCGACATTTTGAGTCAGATTCAACCCTTTTTCAAGGGCTGTCGAGAAGCCAAATTCGAACCAGAAACCCATATTTTTGGGGTTTTTTTCGTTTTCAACGAAAGTTTTAAATCTTTTAAGCCTTGATTAATGCAAGCGTTTCAAGGATAGATTAAATGCATTATTGCATCCCTAATCTACTGCCATTTTTAAATATCCTTAAGCATAATTATGGAGTTGTAATTAGTGCTTGAGTTGATATGCTCCTTTTCACACAAACTTGTTTCTTCACAATTATGCAAATAAATTGCATTAATGTGTGAATGTTTGATGTGAATGTGTAATTTTAAGTTCCTAAGTATGTTAAAGATCTGATCTTTAAATGTTTAAATGATTGGAACTTTAACCCTAAATTCCATGATTGAACTAAGTTTGGATTTTTTTCATTTTTGGTTGATTAAAATCCTTGAAGTTCAGATGCTTGTTAGTAAAAAATTGATTAATCTTCATATTGGAAGATGTAATCTTTTTATTTTACACAAATATGAAAGTTGGAAAATTTTATCATTAGATGATTAATTTATTTTTCCAACTCCCATTTGTCAAATCCATTAATAATTTGCATATTGGTTAAATTAATTAAGGACATAACTCTTTTCAATTTTAAGCATAAAGGAAGACCTATATTAATTCAAAAGAAAATTTTGGATGATTTAGGCTTGTGCACCATTAAAATTGAATTTAATTAAGTTGGACTTATTTTATCTCAATTTTGCCCTAAATTAATTCTAAAATAAATTTAGATTAATTTTACGTCGCACGTAAATCGAGATTAAAATCCCGAGAAAAATGCACGCAAATCGAGGAAAACCCCAAGCGTCACCAAGGCTAGCCGGGCTGCCCCGCATGTAGGCTGCCTATGGTGCGCACAGGGGCTAAGCATCGAAGCGTGCTGCTGTGCGATGCTGTGTGGCAAGGGAAGCTTGGGGCTGATGTCCGTGGGGCAGTGGCTGGGAGCTGGCTTGCTAGGGGATGCTGTTGGGCAGCATGGCAGCAAGCGCCAGCCCAGCGCACCACTTGCTGGCAGGCACCAGCATGCTAGCCAGCATGCGCTGCATGCTAGGCAGGCTGCTGGTGCTAGCAGCGTGGCATGCTACGCTTGGTATGCTGGGCGCTGCGTGCTAGCACCATGCACCAAAGCACAGGCCATGGGCTGCCTAGCAGCCGTGGTGCACAACCCACTAGGCATTGTGTGGGCTATTTTTTGCTTAATTTCGAGCTATGTATTTTGCGAAAATTTTTCGGTTTTTGCAAAATTTTGACAAATTATGGTTAAGCCGACTTAATTAATTGGATTGATTAAGTATGGATGCGGAATTTAGTGGGAGCTTAGTTAATTTCTTGAGCAATTTTGCACCTTAGAAATAATGGATTAAACAACTTTGACTAGTTTTAATTAGGCGCGTTAATCGGATTAACCACCTAATTAGTTAGTTACTAGTTTTGCGTGTTTAATTATGTATCTCGTAATGTGCATGGGCCATTCACAAATAGTGAATGGGTGAATGAAAGATTGTTTTCAAAACAGGATTTGAGAAAATGGCAACTAGTGGGACCCGACTAGGATAGAAAACACGGACTGCGTTCTGTTATGTATTTTTGTAAATCTTAATACGGTCTGCGAACCGTTAAGTATTTTTGTACTTTAGATTAATCTTAGTCGTAGTATCTAGTTATTTTATTTTGGCAAAGATGTCTCAAGACGGCGTTTCGATGAAGACGAGCCAAGATGAAGACCCTTGAAGATTTGAAGATTTCAAGGGGTCATGCTAGTTGCCAAATGCATCAAATCTATGCTTTATATATATTATTGTTATATATGAATGTTAGATGCATGTCTAGGATTTCATATGTTGCAATGATTAGTTAAGTTCACTTAAATCAACCAACATAGAAACCCTAGGTCCCTTAAAATATTGAGCTAAAATTTGCCGTTCCAAGAACAACACTTACCGAACTAATGCGCGTATGTGATGGGCTACGCCAAAGCGAGGCATCACTAATTCCCTAGGAACGTAAGGTATACTAGGTATACAAGTTGTATTGGTTAAGCTCAACGATATCAGTAAGGAGACCTTAGATGTCGTGGCAAAAGAGATAAAATGTCAAGAGTGCATTAGATGCGACATTTTATCAAACCGAGAGTAGCTTAGAGCTATTAGCAATTGGATTGCTTACCTTAAGATATTTAGTGTTAAGACAAGCCTAAGCATGCTTAACCATTTCTTGATCTTTGGGATCTCGGAATCATTTTATTCTCACCTAAAAGGGACAATTAATCAATGTGTGGATAAAATGCTCAATAAGATTGAAAATTTGCATGAACGCTTTTAAATTTCAAACTTATTGGTTATATGAATGGTTTTTCATTTCAAATTCTTTCAATTGTAGAACAATGTCTGCAAGTAACTCAAACAACAACCAATTCTCTTTACGCTCAATTCTCGACAAGGAGAAGTTGAGCGGGCCAAATTTTCTTGATTGGCAAAGAAATTTGCGCATTTTTCTCATGCAAGAGCAAAAGGAATACGTCCTTGATGAGGAAATGCCCGACGCTCCAAATGAGGAGGTCACCCAGGCTGCCCTTAACCGATGACAAAGTGCCAATTGGGATGTCAAATGCATCATGTTGGCCACCATGTCTCCGGACCTTCAAAAGACTGTTTTGAATATTCTCAGAAATCAAATGGAATCGTTATTTAATTCTAAACCACAATTAAATAGATATGGAGTAACCATAGATTTGTAGAAAATGTAATTGCTCCAAAATTGAATGGTTCAACACAGTGTTTTACATTAAGACACCAAGTTTAATTAAAACACCTATACAAGAAAATCAAAGCCAATCTCCAATATGCCTCATTGTGCTTGTTGTGCTTTACTTGAGACAAAGGTTTAGTCAGCGGATCAACTACATTGTTGTCCGTTCCAATTTTACAAATTCATTCTGATTTCACCCTCGGATTTCCATTCCCTTATCATGTGAAATCGGCGCTTGACATGTTAAACATTCGGATGTTCCCTTGGCTCCCTAGCCTGAGCAATAACTCCATTATTATCACAATAGAGGTCTACTGGACCCTTAGTGGAGGGTATAACACCAAGTTCACCAATGAACTTACGAATCCAAACTGCCTCCTTAGCTGCTTCCGAAGCTGCCAAGTATTCGGCTTCAGTTGTAGAATCTGCAATGGTGCTTTGCTTAACACTCTTCCAACTAAACGCTCCTCCACTTAGGCTGAATATGTACCCTGACTACGACTTGGATTCGTCTCTGTCAGTCTGGAAGCTCGCGTCAATATAACCTTCAACAACAAAATCATTACAGCCACCATAGAGTAGGAATTTATCCTTGATCCTTTTCAGGTACTTTAGGATGTTCTTGGCCGTAGTCTAATGCGCCTCTCCTGGGTCTGATTGGTATCGGCTCAGCACTCAAGGCGTGCGATACATTCGTCCTAGTACATATAATGGCATACATGATTGATCTAATAAGCGAAGCATATGGAATCTTACTCATCCTCTCTCGCTCATCTGGTGTTTGTGGACACTGTTTGTTGCTAAGAGTTATGCAATGGGACATTGGTAGGTTCCCTCTCTTGGCCCCTTCCTTCTTTAATCGTGCTTGTACCTTATCTATATAAGTACTTTGGAGCAATCCAATCATCCTCTTAGATCTATCTCTATAGATCTTGATGCCAAATATGTACCGTGCCTCTCCCAAGTCCTTCATTGAAAAGCACTTTCCAAGCCAGCCCTTTACGGACTCTAACAGTTTAGGGTTATTTCCAATGAGTAATATGTCATCGACATATAAGACTAGGAATGCGATGTCAATCCCACTAACCTTCTTGCATACACAATACTCATCTAGATTCTTGATATAACCAAACTTACTAATAGCTTCATCGAATTTCAGATTCTGACTTCTGCTTGCCTGCTTTAGTCCATAAATGGACTTCTTAAGCTTGCATACCTACCTGGCATTGCTTGGATCAACAAAACGTTCCGTCTGTGTCATATACACAGTTTCTTCCAAAATCCCACTGAGGAAGGCGGTTTTGACATCCATTTGCCATATTTCATAATCGTAATATGCAGCAACCGTAATATGCATGCGCACGTAAGTGTCGAGCACTTTGATGGCTATGCTTGGTGCATGTGGCTTGCGATGGCGCCTAGGCACACATGTTGTTGTACTGCTGTGCAATGAGAAGGCACGCACACATGCACATGGTGCAGCGATGCTAGGCATGCACGCATGCTAGCGCCTAGTGCTAGCGATGGTGCGCTTAGCACATGTAGTGTGTCTAGGGTTGTGCCTAGACATGCTAGGTGCATGCTAGCTCGAGTTAGCCTAGCGTTCACATGGCTAGCCCACTATGATGCTACGGCTATGCTCTAACTTGTTGCTTGTGATTTTGCGACGCTCAGCCTCGACGCCCTAGGCTCGATGTCAGACGTCTGTGTTCGTAAAACTCCGACGACTTATTAAATCCTTCGGATTAATTTGTCGTATCGGATCAGTTATTCGATTGGGTACGACCCGAAGGGTTCAGTTTAAATTAAGCTGTAATATTAATTATACCTTAATATTACTGATCGGAAGCGGCCTCCACCTAGGCATTCCGATCACTTGACCTTACTGAAGAATTAGCTTTGTAATAATTTTGAACCCTCTATCAGAATAATACACTTTTTGGAAGGACACCATTCCTTTCAATCTCCCATTTGTCCTTCCGGACAAGTGTGCATACAGTGTATAGCCCATTTCCTATGTCGCTTATGGTCTCTTCGTGAACTATAAGGTAAGATTCATCGTCATCCTTATTACGTTCAGAAGTGTTTCTCGATCTCCGAGTTCGACTGTCAATTAGCAGATGATTTCTAAAATCCATCTGAGCACGGCCATGCATTTTCATAGTCTCGCTCTTCGAGCGGCCTTGTAAACAACAAAGACATGTTCCCTATTGTTAATAGGGGGACATTCCCAGTCTTCCATTGTAAGTTTCTCTTACTAAGAGGACCTAATCTCCTGAGTGTTCCCGTTATGATCCCCAGTTACAACAGACGTTAGGCAACATCAAAGAGACTAGTACTCAAACAAGAAAACTTCATAATACTTATGGTCGAGGAAACGAGTTTCGATAGCTATAATGAGAAATGTACTTATGACAATTTTGAATCTCTTAAAGTACTCTCAAAGGTCTATCCAGTGCATTTCCAAACTGGCACCTATGCAAATGATTTATGACCATCATGTCCTTGCAGCACAAGAAACGGTGCTGTAAATCATACTACACACTAATCTCTGGTGGTCATCAATCATCCATCATTTAGATGACCTCGATTAGGGATAATTTTCGATTTAAATATTCAATGTTCACTTAACAAGTGTTTCTTTATCCAAGACATGGTCTTGATACCATGTTTTGAATATTTCCATAAATCGAATGGACTCATTATTTAATTCTAAACCACAATTAAATTGCAATGGAGTGAAAAATAATTTTGCATAAAATTAATTACTCCATAAATGAATGGTTTAAATACTATGTCTTACATTAAAACATCTAGTTTAATTAAAACACATGTATAGGGAATTTCAAATCCAGTCTCTAACATGCTTGATTCCCATTGCCTCAACATGCTTGTTATGTTTCACTTGAGGCAAAGGTTTAGTCAAAGGATCGGCCACATTATCATCCGTGTCGATCTTGCAAATTTTGATTTCACCTTCGGATTTCCATTCCCTTATCATGTGAAATCGCCTTAGGACATGTTTGACCTTCTGGTTCTCTCTTGGCTCTCTAGCCTGAGCGATAGCTCCATTGTTGTCATAGTAGAGATCTATCGGACCCTTGATGGAGGGTACAACACTAGGTTCACTGATTAACTTGCGAATCCAAACAACCTCCTAAGCGACTTCTGAAGTAGCCAAATATTCTGCTTCAGTTGTAGAATCTGTAGTGGTGCTCTGCTTGGCACTCTTCCAGCTAACCGCTCCTCTATTCAGACAGAATATGTATCCTAAATGTGACTTGAAGTCGTCTCTGTCAGTCTGGAAACTAGCGTAAGTGTAACCTTCAACAACCAGGTCTTAATGGCCACCATAAACCAGGAATTTATCCTTGTTCCTTTTCAGGTACTTTAGGATGTTCTTGGCCACAGTCCAATGCGCCTCTCTTGGGTTTGATTGGTATCGGCTCGTAGCACTCAAGGCATACGATACATCTGGCCTGGAACATATCATGGTATACATGATCGACCCAATTAGCGAAGCATATGGAATCTAATCCATTCTCTCTCGCTCAAGAGGTGTCTGTGGACACTATTTCTTGCTGAGAGTTATGCCAGGGGACATGGGTAGATGCCCTCTCTTTGCACTCTCCATGTGGAATCGTGCCAGTACCTTATCAATGTAAGTACACTGGTCCAATCCAATAATCCTCTTAGATCTATCCCTGTAGATCTTGATGCCCAATATGTATTGTGCCTCTCCTAAGTCTTTGAAAAGCATTTTCCCAACCAGCCCTTTACGGACTCTAGTAATTTTGTGTTGTTTCCAATGAGCAGTATGTCATCGACATATAGGACTAGGAAAACGATGTCACTCCCACTAACCTTCTTGTATACACAAGATTTATGTGGATTCTTGATAAAACCAAACCTGCTTATAGCTTCATCAAATCCCAGATTCCAAGTCCTGCTGGCTTGCTTTAGTCCATAAATGGAATTCTTAAGCTTGCAAACCTTTCCAGCCTTGCTCGGATAACCAAAACCTTCTGGTTGTGTCATGTACATAGTTTCTTCCAAAATCCCATTTAGGAAGGCGGTTTTGACATCCATCTGCCATATTTCATAATCGCTAGGATAATCGCTAGCATTGCAATCGGTGAAAAGGTTTCATCATATTCAATCCCGTGGATTTGTCTATAACCTTTTTCCACCAGCCTAGCCTTGTATATCGATACATTCCCATCCTTGTCTGTCTTCAATTTGAAGATCCATTTGAAACCAATAGGTGTGTAACCCTTGGGCAAATTCACCAAGTCCCCGACTTGATTTTCAAACATGGAGTCCATCTCGGAATTTATGGCTTCTTGCCATTTAGCAGAGTCAGGGCTCGTCATAGCTGACAAGCGCACATTAGGGCGCGCTTTAAGGCATATAAATGGGTGATTTTGGATGTATTTAGGCCCGGTTTGGTCGTTTATTGCCTTGTTACACTCGTTTCCTTCATATTACGTGCTTCACGGGTTTCGGTCTGTTTTTGGTGTGTTAATAGGTATAGTTGACCAAGTTATGTCGAGTCCCGAACCATTGGTGCGTAATCAGGCTATTATCGATCCTAGTCCACCAAGCTAAGACTCTGTTGCGGTTCTCAAGGCCTTGAAAGGCAAGTTAAGTAGCAGGCAAGCAGAACAGTTCACAAATATGACACTTGTTCACTATTTTGCTCACAACTTTTGATATACAAATGATAATGGAGTGATTCTAATTGCATTGGAAAGTAGACTTGAAGAGCTTTCCAAAGATATATTGCACGCCTCAAACGGAGCTCTGCATTAGAAGTTGTGATTGTTTTAAGAAGACCAAAGTGCCTGCAACCTTCATGCCTATGCTGCACGGCCGTGCCACTTTTAGCACGGCCGTGCCAGGCATTAGCACGGCCGTGCCAAGCCAATTTCCATGCCCGTGCCAGTGCCAGATTCAGCATGGCCGTGCCAGGCATTAGCACGGCCGTGCCAGGTTCAGCACGGCCGTGCTAGGCATTAGCACGGCCGTACCATAATTGAAGATATTGCGGATCAGCTACTGCCATGCTTGCACGGCCGTGCCACTTCCAGCACGGCCGTGCCGATTCACGAAGGGCAGCCTGCGATTTACTTTCCGATTTAAAACATATATATATAGCCCGATTGTAAGGGTTAAGGGAAAGTTTTTAGAGATAGTTTTTGAGAGCCTTTGTAGAGAGTTATTGGAGAACGTTCTTAGTTTTAGATATTCATTAGTTTTCTTAGAGATTATTCTAGCGATTTTAGTTTTCTTGGATTGATTTGAAGCAAGATTTGTGAAGATTCTTTGTATTATTCATTGACGACGGATATCAAAGTTCTGAACTTTTCCATTGATTCGCATCAATACAATTGGTATTATTCATTCTTGTTTATTAATCAAGCTTTATTATTCCTTAATCAGAATTCATGTTTATATCTATTATGCTTTTGGAATTCATTATTGCTTTGATTATGAATATGTGTGAGTAGTCTCCTAGCTAGGGTTTCGGGATGAAACCCGGCCTAGGTAATCTATGTAATTGAGGATTGATTTTGATAAACGGATTGTGATTAAATTGATTATATGCGATTGCATGTTAATTCATTATAATAGGAGTAGCTAACCTAGAATCTTGAATTTGATTGCATGATATCCTTTATTTGAATAAGAGATTGTGAATTGAGTATTTCATTATTGAATGTGGTTTGATTATGTATCGAGTAATGTTAAGTGCATGAGAAATCCAAGCTTAGTATTGCCCGTTGTCTTCCTATCACATGATATTGATTAGACATATAGTCTTTGCATATCCCGTTTGTCTCTGTGATTCCTTGTTGCGTAGTTACCGATGGTTTGGTGAATTCCCGTTCTCCCTAGTGTCTTAGTTTATTGATTTATTCCATCTTATTAGTAGTATTTTAGAACACCATTTTCCATTGATTTCGAACTAGCTTAGGTTTAAGATTGATTTGCAATTACTCTCGTTCCTCGTGGACCGAACCTTTATTTGCCATTGTACTTGGTTATAGGGTGTTCGTATAAGTATTGTTTGATTGAGAGTTAGATTGTAGCGACCGATTTAACCCTCGTCAAAATGGTGCCGTTGCTGGGGAGCGGTGTTTGTTAATTGCTTTTTGATTTCTTGAGTCTAGTTCATCATAAAAAAAAAAGCACAAAAATATTTTTCCCTTTTGGCTACACTTGTAGCCCTGCTATTTAATTGGTTTGGTTAGTGTGTATGCGCAGGTCTAAACAGAGAGAATTAATACCCTTTGATCCAGAAATCGAAAGAACTTTGAAGAGAAATCGTAAATCTCGATTGACGTCATCAAACTCTCAAGGAAAGGAACACAACACACAACAGGTTCCAATGGAAGACATACCGCGCCAACCTAATCGGCCAGCACCACGACCCCTTAAGGAGTTGGGAACTCCTGGGGCGTATAGAGCTTCAAGTGGGATTGCTCCACCCACTACTGAGGCCAATGATTTCGAGATCCGGCCAGCTATGATCACCCTCATCGAGAGAAGGCAGTTTAGTGGTGCCAAGCATGAGAGCCCTTTGGCTCATTTGAACGAATTTGAGAAGTACTGCAATACCATCAAGTTTAATGGGGTGAATCAAGAGTTCGTGAGATTGAAGCTTTTCCCCTCTTCACTTATTGGGAGAGCTCTCGAATGGTTAGAGAAGGAGGTGAAGCCGAACTCTCTACACACTTGGGATGATGTCACGATAGCATTTTTGGGAAGATTCTATTCTCAAAAGAAGACGGCCGATGCTAGAGCCTTGATTCAAGGGTTTCGGCAAATGAGTGGGGATTCGATCTATGAAGCATGGGAAAGGTACAAGGAGTACCAAAGAGAGTGCCCACACCACGGAATCCCAACATATCAAGTTTTACAGATTTTTATGGAGGATTGAGTCCTCAAGGGAAGACCAGTTTGGATGCGGGAGCAGGTGGCCCAATAATGAACAAAACTGAAGAGCAAGTCATAGATATTATCGAAGATGTGGTACGATACCACATGGATTGGCAAGACGGCGAGCGAGATGCTGTGAACAAGAGTAGAGGAGCGGTCTATTAAGTGGAGCACCTCAATGCCATTAGCAACCTGACATCACAAATTACGAACCTCGGGAAGGAGATGTCAGTGATTACAGCCAAGCTCGATTCCGTGCCATTGTAAGATCTTCCCTCCCAATCTAAGGGGAGAGGTACGAATCCTAATCCTTCCATTTCCAATATGCCTGTAGGATGTATTTTCTGTGAAAACTGTGGGTCTTATGATCATGATACCACTGCCTGTAATTTTGATCCCTCATATGATCCTAATAATAATGATGGTAATAGATAAATAATGAACAGGTCAATGCTATGTCTTATGATAACGGACCTAGGAATGACAATAATAGATATCTGCCACCTAATCAAAGAGGGACCAATTATAATCAGGGAGGTAATGATTTTGATTATCAAAACCAGTGGGGAAATAGGGGCCAAAGGGACCAAAATCACCAAGGACCCTATAATCAACATGGTGGTTTTGGAAATCAAAACCAATACCAACAGGGTAATCAAATGAATCATAATTCCCAAGGGCAATTCAATCAAGGGGGAAACAGCATTAATAACAGGGGAAACTGGAATAATAATAAGGGGTACTCTAATCAAAATCCCCAACAATCTAATGTGCGTGGTTCCCGAGCTACAAATGATAATTATTATGCTCAAGGACCACCACAGAGATCTAGCTTGGAGGAAATGATGGAGTCCCAGGCTAAAATGTTCAACACTTTTATGTCCACCATTGATAAAAAGTTTAGTGAAGTGATGACACATAATAAGATGCTTGAAACCCAGATTTCTCAGTTGGCTAGTGCTATAAAATATGGGGTTGGAGTTTCAAAACTACCGCCTCAAGGTATTAACCCTAAAAATTCTGTGAATGCTATCACCACTAGGAGTGGAAAGACTTTGATAGGAAGCGATAATGTAATACCACCTAGGAGTCAACCTGTGACTCCACCTATCACTGATAATGTTGTAGGAAATGAGGATGAGAGGACCAGAGAAAAAGATAAAATTAATGAGGTCCCAAAGGAACAGGTGGGAGCACAAACCAATGAACCCGATCTATTACATAGACTCCCCTACCCCCAAATATATGTGAGACATAAGCTAGATGCCCAATTCGGGAAGTTTTTAGAGACCTTGAGAGAAGTCCACCTTTCTATACCATTCACTGATGCTATCAAGCAAATGCCTAACTATGCTAGGTTTTTAAAAGATATATTGAGTGGTAGAAGAAACTTTGAAGGGGTAGAAACTGTTAACCTCACTGAACACTGTAGTGCTATAATAATGAACAAAATGCCTCCTAAGTTAGGAGATCCGGATAGCTTTTCAATCCCTTGTGCTATAAACAAAATGAATATTGATAATGCTTTGTGTGATCTTGGAGCTAGTGTTAGTCTCATGCCATATTCTGTTTATCAACGATTAAATATAGGAGAACTTCTTCCCACTAACATATCCCTTCAATTAGCCGATCGATCGATCAAATTTCCAAAGGGTAAAATGGAAGATGTTCCCCTAAGGGTGGGGAAGTTTGTCATACCTGTTGACTTTGTGGTCCTAGATATGGATGAGGATGTTCATATACCTATAATTCTAGGACGTCCTTTCCTAGCTACTTCGGGGGCCCTTATTGATGTAAAGGGTGCCAAGATTTCATTGAAAGTAGGAAAGGAGGTTTTAGATTTTGATTTAAATAAAACTATGAAATATCCTTGTTCTAAATCTGATAATTGCATGATGGTTGACACTGTTGATTCCATTGTCTCTGATATGCGTAACGAATTATTCTATACTAATCATGATTTTGAGTTGAATGAGAACAAGGAAAACAGGGACATGGAGGAGCAATTTCTAGATGCATTAGATGTGGCCACTGCAAAGGAGGCTAATGAAGCACCAAAGGTAAAGCTTAAACCCCTTCCAACACATCAAGGAAGGGTTTCCCCTGTTTTTGTAGTACCTAAGAAAGGGGCGGTGACTATTGTCAAGAATAAGAATGGTGAGCTTATCTTCACTGCAATGGCAAGTATTGATTATGGGTAACCTGTAATCCATGTGTTGCGTCAAGCTAATGACGTTAAAGAAGCGCTTCCGGGAGGCAACCCGAGACCCAGTCAATGAGGTACTTTTCTCTTTCCCTTTTTGCCTTCTAGGTAGTCTCTCGATGCCTGACATTGAGGACAATGTCTATACTAGCTTGGGGGGGGGGGTGAATGGCTTCCTTGTTGATTTTCCCTTGTTTTTCTTCATATTCCTATAAAAAATAAAAAAAAACGAGTTTCTTTTGGTTTCGTTTTGGTTTGTTTTTATCTAACCTGTGCAGATATGAAGACTCATGGAGGTAGCATTAGGAGCTTCGCCGCATCTCATGTTGTCTTAGTGTGTTTTCAAGAAGCATTTGGTGAAATCTTTCCCTTTTTCCTTTAGTTTTTTTTGTTTTTATGTGCAATATAGGAAAAGCTTCTGTTATGAGAATGTGTAGTCTAGTTTATATGATTTGCCTCATAGTCTTTTCCTATATTTTAGGATCGTGATAAACTTGTCTAATTGCATAAACTTTTGGAATAATCCTCATATTTGGATTCGAAACGTGAATGAATGTGTGTGGAATATCTATTTCTACTTAAGCCAATGATGAATACATAGTTTGAGTCTATTGTTGATCAATGTAGACGAGTCTAGGCGAAGGTAGTTGGTTAGAACACTTTTGTCATGTGAAACTCTATGCCTTTGGGCTGTGGTAAGATGGAGTCGCTTCCCATTTGTGGATTTGATCCCCTTAATTGGTAGTTGCTTTGTTTTTGAATCCCGTGAGGTTTTATTGTTCTAGCCTTCATCATTCTTCTTGAGTGACATATTTGGATCCTTGATTACGCATGTTTCGATCTTTGTGTTGACTTGTAGCTCCCAAGACCGACTTGACACTTTTAAGGGAGGAAGAGGGCACCTTTTTCATTTTTCTTATTCTTGTTCCTTTTGTTTTGTTACAAATTAATTTTTACATCATCTTTCTTGCTAACCATGTTGAGCCTTTAATTCCATTCTTGGTTACCCATGTTACAAACCCGATGGCCGATGTTTTACCAACCCTTAGTTGTGAAGCGCTTACCTCGCAAGGTTTGTTTGAGCTTATTGTGTATAAATCAAGAATAATGATCGATAGTTGGTTTGAGCAAGTTTGAAAGTGAGCTTAATTGTAAAGATGTAATATGAAAATTTGTTTTCAAAAAAAAAAGAAAAAAAAAGAAAAGAAAATAAAAAAAAAAGGAGAAAAGCCGTCCGAATTGTGAAAAAGGCGAGGACATATGAATAAAAGCTTTGAAGTTTGAAAAAGGTGATTTGAGTGTGTATAACATAGAGAGTTTGGGATGTGTAAAAGTGTGATCAATGTTTATTGTGAAATGTGAATTGCATCTTTTGAACTATTTTTTTTGAGAATTGTGATTCTTGCGCTTCATTTAGGAATTAACCCCATTTTTTAAATTGTTTTCACCTACCTTACCCATTGCCAATACATTACAACCCTTTAAAACCCTTAGACTTTAGAGGTGTTCGGTTCTCAAACGGTGGAGGGAGATACCTTTCAACCCTATGGAAAGATTATGCGTAATCGAGATGTCGGGATACCTTTGTTATTTCCTCAAAATATCACTTTTTCCGGTTCCTTCGAGGAATCACGAGGGCCAATTAGGAAGGTGATTTGAAGCAAAAGGGGAGGACGTGGCCGGTTTGGTTGGGTTTAGAGGGAAGCATGACTTCTTTGTTCTCTATGCTTGGTTTAGGTTTTGTTTGCATTTTGATCAACGATACCTTGGATTGTGTGTCTCGTTGCTTGTTTGAGTGAGTTTTTATTCCGTGCGTGGTTGTTCTAAGTAAGATCCATTGACTTCATTCCGTGCTAAATTGGATTTATATGTAATGGCAATAGTTTATTTGATCCTGTGTGTGTGTGTATCCCTTAGTTTTGCTCGAGGACTAGCAAAAGTGTAGCTTGGGGGATTTTGACAAGCGCACATTAGGGCGCGCTGTAAGGCATATAAATGGGTGATTTTGGATGTATATAGGCCCGTTTTGGTCGTTTATTGCCTTGTTACACTCGTTTCCTTCATATTACGTGCTTCACGGGTTTCGGTCTGTTTTTGGTGTGTTAACAGGTATAGTTGACCAAGTTATGTCGAGTCCCGAACCATTGGTGCGTAATCAGGCTATTATCGATCCTAGTCCACCAAGCTAAGACTTTGATGTGGTTCTCAAGGCCTTGAAAGGCAAGTTAAGTAGCAGGCAAGGCAGAACAGTTCTTAAATATGACACCTGTTCACTATTTTGCTCACAACTTTCGGTAATCAAATGATAATGGAGTGATTCCAATTGCATTGGAAAGTAGACTTAAAGAGCTTTCCAACGATATATTGAACGCCTCAAACGGAGTTCTGGATAAGAAGTTGTGACTGTTTTAAGAAGACCAAAGTGCCTGCAACCTTCCTGCCTATGCTGCATGGCCGTGCCACTTTTAGCACGGCCGTGCCAGGCATTAGCACGGCCGTGCCAAGCCAATTTCCATGCCCGTGCCAGTGCCAGATTCAGCACGGCCGTGCCAGGCATTAGCACGGCCGTGCCAGGTTCAGCACGGCCGTGCCAGGCATTAGCACGGCCGTGCCAGGTTCAGCACGGCCGTGCAAGGTTCAGCACGGCCGTGCAAGGCATTAGCACGGCCGTGCCAAATTCAGCACGGCCGTGCCATAATTGAAGATATTGCGGATCAGCTACTGCCATGCTTGCACGGCCGTGCCACTTCTGGCACGGCCGTGCCGATTCACGAAGGGCAGCCTGCGATTTACTTTCCGATTTAAAACATATATATATAGCCCGATTGTAAGGGTTAAGAGACACTTTTTAGAGATAGTTTTTGAGAGCCTTTGTAGAGAGTTATTGGAGAACGTTCTTAGTTTTAGATATTCATTAGTTTTCTTAGAGATTATTCTAGCGATTTTAGTTTTTCTTGGATTGATTTGAAGCAAGATTTGTGAAGATTCTTTGTATTATTCATTGACGACGGATATCAAAGTTCTGAACTTTTCCATTGATTCGCATCAATACAATTGGTATTATTCATTCTTGTTTATTAATAAAGCTTTATTATTCCTTAATCAGAATTCATGTTTATATCTATTATGCTTTTGGAATTCATTATTCCTTTGATTATGAATATGTGTGAGTAGTCTCCTAGCTAGGGTTTCGGGATGAAACCCGGCCTAGGTAATCTATGTAATTGAGGATTGATTTTGATAAACGGATTGTGATTAAATTGATTAGTGCGATTGCATGTTAATTCATTATAATAAGAGTAGATAACCTAGAATCTTGAATTTGATTGCATGATATCCTTAATTTGAACAAGAGATTGTGAATTGAGTATTTCATTATTGAATGTGGTTTGATTATGAATCGAGTAATGTTAAGTGCATGAGAAATCCAAGCTTAGTATTGCCCGTTGTCTTCCTATCACATGATATTGATCAGACATATAGTCTTTGCATATCCCGTTTGTCTCTGTGATTCCTTGTTGCGTAGTTACCGATGGTTTGGTGAATTCCCGTTCTCCCTAGTGTCTTAGTTTATTGATTTATTCCATCATATTAGTAGTATTTTAGAACACCATTTTCCATTGATTTCGAACTAGCTTAGGTTTAAGATTGATTTGCAATTACTCTCGTTCCTCGTGGACCGAACCTTTATTTGCCATTGTACTTGGTTATAGGGTGTTCGTATAAGTATTGTTTGATTGAGAGTTAGATTGTAGCGACCGATTTAACCCTCGTCAATAGCTTGTTTGTATGTCGCTGGCTCATCACCATCCATAAATAGGATGTCTTGATCATCGGTTAAGACAATACCAAGGTATCTGTCTGGTTGAGATCTTTGCCGTTGCGACCAACAAAGGGTAATGGGTTGAGCATTTACATTGTCTGTTTGATTCTGACCAATCTTCTTAGCTACTTCCAAAGCACTTAGATTGTCAGTTTTATCAAGTTGACATTGTTGCTCGTCCTCTCGAACTTCGACGAGTTCGATTTTCCTCCCACTTGTCATTTTGGAAAGGTGTTCCTTCTCTAAAAAGACACCATTACGAGCAACAAATACTTTGTTCTCGGATTTATTATAGAAGTAATACCCTTTGGTTTCTTTTGGGTATCCCACAAAGAAACACTTGTCTGATTTGGGGTGAAGTTTGTCCTAAATTAATCGTTTGACATATGCTTCGCATCCCCAAATCTTGAGAAAAGACAACTTAGGAGGTTTCTTAGTCCATAATTCATATGGAGTCTTTTCAACAGCTTTTGACGGAGCTCGGTTCAATGTTAGTGCCGCGGTTTGTAGCGCATGTCCCCAGAAAGAGATAGAAAGTTCACTAAGACCCATCATTGATCAAACCATGTCTAACAAGGTTCGATTCCTCCGTTCCATTGAGGAGTTCAAGGAGGTGTCAACTCTGAAAGAATACCATTTTCTTTCAAGTGATCGTCGAATTCATGGCTCGAATATTCGCCACCTCGATTCGATCGAAGTTCTTTAATTTTCTTGCCAAGTTGATTTTCAACTTCTTTATGAAATTCTTTGAATTTCTCAAAAGATTCAGAGTTATTCGACATTAAGTAGATATAGCCAAATCTACTAAAATCGTCGGTGAAGGTGATGAAATATCAGTAACATTGTCTTGCAGGTGTACTCATTAGTCCACATACATCCGTGTGTATTAGACCTAATAAGTCACTTGCCTTTTCTCCAGACTTGGAGAATGGCTGTTTTATCATCTTGCCTAATAGACATCCTTCGCAATTTTCAAACGAATCCAAGTTGAATGACTCAAGAACACCTTCTTGTAGAAGTTTCTTGATGCGTTTGACGTTAATATGGCCAAGACGACAATGCCACAAGAAGGTTTGATACGACTCGATGGTCTTAGCCTTTTTGGCGGTGTCATCAACGTTATAGATTGTTTGTCAAGAGAAAGCACATAAAGACCATTTTCTGAATATGCCTTACCATATAAAACATTATCGAAATAAAATGAACAACTATTGTTCTTAATTCGAAATTCAAAACCTTTGGCGTCCAACGCCAATATTGAAATAATGTTTTTGGTAACTCTAGGAACATGATAACAATTGTCAAGTTCTAAAATAAGCCCAGAGGGCAATGACAAACTGAGAGTTCCAACGGAGACGACATGCATTCTTGCTTCATTGCCGACCCGAAGCTCGACCTCTCCCTTCTCTAGCCTCCTATTTATCCTTAGTCCCTGAGCATTGGAACAAAGGTGTGAGCCACATCCGGTTTCTAATACCCATGATGTTTTGCTAGAGAAGTTTAAGTGTATAGCAAAAATACCTGATGAAGAAGCAACAGTGCCGATCTTCTTATCTTCCTTGAATTTGAGGCAATCTCGTTTCCAATGTCCCTTCTTCTTGCAGTAGAAACATTCGGAATTGGATTTATAAGAGGCTACCTTTTTGTCCTTTCTGCCCTTGGCAGTGTTTGACTTAAGCGGAAAATTTCTCTTTTTCCCTTTAAAGCTCTTCTTCTTGCTCGGACGTTTAAATGGCTTGCCCTTCCTCACCATGAGCATGTCATGCTTGCCCTCATCCTTGAGGGTTTGCTCGGCTTTATTCAACATACCATGAAGCTTGGTGAGGGTTTTCTCCATGCTTTGCATATTATAGTTCATCTTGAACTGATCATAGCCTTTGTGAAGCGAGTGGAGAATGATGTCAATTGCCATCTCGGTTGAATACCCAACATCAAGCCTTTCCATGTTCTCAAATAATCAAATCATTTTGAGGACATGCGGGCTGACTGGCTCTCCTTTCTTGAGCTTACTCTCAAGGATCTGCCTGTGGGTTACGAACCTTTCAGTTCGGGCCTGCTCTTGAAACATATTCTGAAACTCAGAAATGATCTCAAAAGCCGTCTCTTTTTCAAAGAAAGTCTTTTGAAGGTCTGGAGACATGGTGGCCAACATGATGCATTTAACATCCCAATTGGCACTTTCCCATCGGTTAAGGGAAGCCTGAGTGACCTCCTCATTTGGAGCGTCAGGCATTTCCTCATCAAGGACGTATTCCTTTTGCTCTTGCATTAGTACAATATGCAGATTTCTTTGCCAATTAAGAAATTTTGGCCCGCTCAACTTCTCCTTGTCGAGAATTGAGAATAAAGAGAACTGGTTGTTGTTTGAGTTACATGCAGACATTGTTCTAAAATTGAAAGAATTTGAAGTGAAAAATCCATTCATAAACCAATAAGTTTGAAATTTAAAAGCGTTCATGCAAATTTTTCAATCTTATTGAGCATTTTATCCACACATTGATAAATTTTTCCCTTTTGAGCGAGAATAAAATGATTCCGAGATCCCAAAGATCAAGGAATGGTTATGCATTCTTTGACTTGTCTTAATCATTAAATATCTTAAAGTAAGCAATCCAATTTCTAATAGCTCTAAGCTACTCTCGGTTTGATAAAATGTCGCATCTAATGCATTCTTGACATTTATCTCTTTTTCCACGACATCTAAGGACTCCTTACCGATATCGTTGAGATTAACCAAGACAACTTGTATACCTAGTATACCTTACGTTCCTAGGGAAGTATTGATGCCTCGCTTTAGCGTAGCCCATCACATATGCGCATTAGTTCGGTCAGTGTTGTTCTTGGAACGACAAATTTTAGCTCATTATTTTAAGGGACCTAGGGTTTCTATGTTAGTTGATTTAAGTGAACTTAACTAATCGTCACAACATATGAAATCCTAGACATGCATATAAAATTCATATATAACAATAATATATATAAAGCTTAAATTGATGCATTTAATTTGGCAACTAGCATGACCCCTTGAAATCTTCAAATCTTCAAGGGTCTTCATCTTGGCTCGTCTTCATCGAAACACCGTCTTAAGACATCTTTGCCACAATAAAATAACTAGCTACTACGACTAAGATTAATATAAAGTACAAAAATACTTAACGGTTCGCAGACCGTATTTAGATTTACAAAAATACATAACGGAACGCAGTCCGTATTTTCTATCCTAGTCGGGTCCCACTAGTTGCCTTTTTTAATAACCTGTTTTGAAAACAATCTTTCATTCACCCATTCACTATTTGTGAATGGCCCATGCATTTTATGAAATAAACAATTAAACACGCAAAACTAGTAACTAACCTAGGTGGTAAATCCGATTAACGCGCCTAATTAAAACTAGTCAAAGTTGTTTAATCCATTATTTCTAAAAGCATATTTCTCAAGTAATCAACTAAGCTCCCACTAAATTCCGCATCCATACTTAATCAATCAGATTAATTAAGTTGGCTTAACCCATAATTTGTCAAAATCAAAATTTTGCAAAAGCCGGAAAAATCGAGGTCCAACCTCGTTAAAATAATTAGATAAATAACTTTAAACGGAAAAAATTTTCGCAAAATTACATGGCTCAAAATTAAGAAAAATAGCCCACACAATTGCTTGGTGGGTGCGCACCATGGCTGCTAGGCAGCCCATACCTTGTGCTATGGTGTGTGGTGCTAGCATGCAGTGCCTAGCACAGCAAGCCACGCTGCTAGCATGCTACGCGTGCTGGCTAGCATGTTGGCGCCTGCTAGCAAGTGGTGCGTTGGGCTGGTGCTTGCTGCCATGCTGCCCAGCAGCATCCCCTCGTAAGCCAGCTCCCAGCCACTGCCCCACGCACATCAGCCCCTAGCATCCCTCCCCACACATCCACGCACCTTCGATGATCAGCCTATGCGTGCACCATAGGCAGCCCGGCTAGCCTTGGTGACGCTCGGGTTTTGCATTGATTTGCTTGCATTTTACTTGGGATTTTGATCTTGATTTATGTGTGGCATAAATTAATTCTAAATTTTATTTTAGAATCAATTTGAGGAAAAAATTAAAATAAAATAAGCCTAACTTAATTAAATTCAATTTTAATGGTGTATAAACCTAAATCATTCAAAAAATTATTTCTAAAAGCATACGAGTTTAAAAACTAATTAAAAGGAGCTTCTAGTTTAATTAGAAAATCAAAACCAGAATTTAAATCTTGCTTTGAAACACTTTAATTAATAAATAATTGCCAAAATTAAAAGGAGCATGGCTCCGATACTGCTGTAGGGTTTCGTAGTGACCCACACTACGCTGAATGAAACTCGTCAAGACCTGCCCCCATAATTCATGCAATTAACAAGCAAAACATAATTAAAAGCATAAGAAAGGATAGTGCGAGGTCTCCGACAGGATCGTACCCTCGAACCCGACCCGATCGTCCTAAGCCTCAAAGGTTTGTCAAGGCCCGGACAAAATATACTAGAGTTTTATGAATTTCAAGGTATGCTCAACAATGGAGTTTCCTTTACTTTTCAACTCAAGTGTATTCCTTCCCAAATACCCATGCCTTGGTATTTATAGGTAAATGAACCCTTGATTTTCATTCCCCAACCAATGTGGGAGAATGAGTAATTTTGATAATTAATTTAATTCCAAATTAAATTAATAATCAAATCAATCATAATGCAACAAGTGTCAAAGGGAGATAGAGAATTAAGTGAGGACCAAGAGAAGGTGGGGGGACCACTGCCTTGCACCCCAAGGCTTTGCCCCACCCTTTGTCCCCACCCTTCACAAAATCGGCACAAGGTACTGCTAGGCTCGCAGCCAGCTAGCAGTGCCAACAAGCTAGCCAAGCCAGCACAAGCATGATGCGTGTGGCTGTGCTGGGAAGTGCCTACACTACTGCTGCTTGCTAGGCGCTAGGCGCTGTTAGCAAGCTGCTTGCCCCTGCCTCCCTCGCCATCGCACACGCACACGCAAGGCCCACACAATCCCAACATGCGTGCTGCTAGCGAGCCACGCTTGCTAGGCATAGCCTCACTAGCTACACGAACAAGCATGAGAATCTTGGTGCTTTGCCTGTGATGCTGCGATGGCATGCATGCACACGCACTGAACGAGGCTAGTGTTGTAGCTGCGATGGTGCGAGACACATAATCACACGCACACACACACGCAAGTGCCGAGCACTTCGATGGCTGTGCTTGGTGCGTGTGGCCTGCGATGGCGCCTAGGCACCCAGGCACACATGTTGCGGTGTTGTTGTGCCATGTGAAGGTATGCACACGTTCACATGGTGCTGCGATGCTAGGCATGCACGCATGCTAGCACCTAGTGCTAGCGATAGTCCGCCCAGCACATCTAGTGTGTCTAGGCTTGTGCCTAGCCAAGATAGGTGCATGCTAGCTCAAGTTAGCCTAGAGTTCACATGGCTAGGCCAATGTGATGCTACAGCTATGCTCGAACTTGTTGCTTATGGTTTTGCGACGCTCGGCCTCGATGCCCTTGTTGTTATGCGAGGCTACTGCTATAAGGATGCGAGGCACACACGCACACACACGCAAGCCCCTAGCATTGCGATGGTGTTGTGCGTGGTGTCAGGCCTGTGATGGTGCCTGGACTGTGTGATGCGATGGTTTGATAGGCCTAGGCACAAGGACACGCACGCACGCAAGCCCTTGACATTGCGATGGTGCTGTGCGTGGTGTTAGGCCTGCGATGGTGCATGGGCACTCGCACACACCCAGCGTGCTGTGATGCGAGGCAAGAACCCATGCTAGTACTTGGTGCTAGCGATGGTGCGCCTAGTGCATGATGCTAAGGCTGCGATGGCGCCTAGGCATCATGCCTCGCCTAGCACACCATGGTGCGCCTGGGCTTGCGATGAGCTAGCCTAGCCTAGCTACGGCTATGCTCGTACTTGTCGCTTGTGATTTTGCGACGCTCGGTCTCGACGCCCTAGGCTCGATATCAGACGTTTGTATTCGTAAAACTCCGTCGACTCATTAAATCCTTCGGATTACTTCGTCGTCTCGGATCGGTTGTTCGATTGGATTCGACCCGAAGGATTCAGTCAAGATTAAGCTGTAATATTAATTGTACATTAATATTACTGATCGGAAGCGGCCTCCACCTAGGCATTAAGATCACTTGACCTCACTGAAGAATTAGCTTTCTAATAATTCTAAATCCTCTATCGGAATAATACACTTGTTGGAAGGACACCATTCCTTTCACTATCGAGCATCAATATATACCTTCTTGCTGTCATCCGGCTGGATGTGCCAGATGGTCTTCCTATTCATCGTCTCTTGGATACAGAATTTTTTCTAGTCAATTAAGGGCTAGTCCCCCTCCTTCCACTTAGGCCTAAGGCTTGCCGGTTGACTTTCTCGCACCAACCTGGTTGGTATTTCGCTCCTTCTTATCTTAGGAACGGATGCGTCATGTTATGAGGAAATTATCTAGGGCTGTATATACTTCGGTCTCTGGTTCAGCCTCAAACTCGGTATCATGGTCCGAATGGAACTCTGTTTCAAGACGTTTGTCCTCAGGAGGTTGTTCAGGTTCTTGAGATACCATCTTAGAGGTACACTCCCCATAGACGGCGCCAAATGGTTCGGGGTTTTCTAAGATGTCCTGCGGGAGAGTTACATCACCAAGACTAGATCCTCGATTGCTGTACCTGCACACAAACGAAAGCTTTAGTTGTTTGGAGTTCCGTCCCTGACGATCAAGTTAGTACATGTCGTAGTTGAGTAAAATGCGGGAAGTAAAGTGAATCTTCTCGAATCCCAACTGATTAGGGATTTATTTTTTCCCACCACGTGGACCATTAAAAATCCTGCCACGTGTCATCCACGTGGACCAATCAGAGTCTGCCACGTGTCTCCTCGTGAGAGGTCCAAGGTGGACCAATCAGGCTATGACACGTGGCAGATAGATAGCCAACCAGGAAAGCAAGCCTCTTACGGTCCAAATTCCCAAGCAAAGCCCAATCTGTCCTAGGCACGTTTCAAACACCTAACAAAAGGGAGTTGTTTCCCTCTAAGGAACATCTATTCAAAAATATTTAATTCACATTAACTCTCCATCAAGGAAAGTCAAACACCTGACACCTCAAACTAAGCAATTACACATTGTAGATTCTCTCTTGGAATCCGAGCAAGACTCTTTACTTTCCGCACTTTACTCCCCATACACGTTCTAACTTGATCGTCGGAGGCGGAACTTGTTGCATTATGATTGATTTGATTATTAATTTAATTTGGAATTAAATTAATTATCAAAATTACTCTACCAAAGGACATCCAAAAACCCCGAAACTTTTGGCGCCGTCTGTGGGGAGAGTACTTCAAAGATGACTTCACATGAACCTGTACCACCTCTTAATGAGAAACGACCTATGGTTGAAGTCCACGTCTACTCAGACTAGGATACGGATTACGACTATGAAGTCACCACCCATACAGCCCCTGACGGGTCTCTCATGACACGGCGCATCCGTCACATCGAAAGGAGGGAACGGAACACTAACCAGGTAAGCCCTAGCAAAACAGTCGGCAAGCCAGCTAGACAGCTACAGGTGGCCGAAGGATCCACCCCCGTCGCTAAAACGAGCTCATGACCCTCATGACAAGTTTCAAAGGGGAGATAAAGGATCTTATTGAAAAGCGGACAGTTGTTCCTGCCAAGGAATAGTCGGCCAAAAATCCCTCTCATTCTGGGAGGAATAAGCTAGTCAATGACCGAGAGGCTTACCCTAAACCAAGGGAGGGACGAAAGCCCTTGATCTTCGGTTCCCTGAGCAAGGAAAAAAGAAGGCCATCCGGCATATATAGTCGGATGGTTCCAAGAAAAGATCTTCCGATGCTTGGATGATAATCCAGGAAAAGAAGAATATGCAACTGTCAGAGTCGGCCTCCACGTCGAACTTCAATGACAGCTTTTAGAATGCCTCACTAAGGTATTCCCAATAAAACCAAGATGACCATACAGGCGGCCTATCCGCCCACTCTAGTCCTCAGATGTTTTAAGCGGCCCCGTATGTGCCTCAACAGCCATACATGCCGTATGGACCACCTTATATGAAGCCTACCCTCTTCGGGGGGCAGGCGGCACCCAATATCCAGACTTTGGATTGGCAGCTCTGACTGCTAAAACATGGGGAACAACCTTCAGCTTTCTCCAAGAAAATAATTGAGGCCGCACATCCGGCCAAGGTGAAAAATGTGTTGGTAGGCACTTATGATGGTACCTCAAACCCAGAAGTCCACCTGATGGCATACACCAACCTTATGTATCTTCAGGGGTTGGACAGGGCGTCGCCCAGCAATGGTTCGACAACCTGCCAATCGGATGCATCAATAACTTTAAGACGCTTCCATCCTTTTTGCGTCAAACTTCTCAATGAAGATCCCTGCAAAGAAGACAAATCTTGACTTGGGAGCCATACAACAGGGAGAGAAGGAGGGGTTGCGCTCATATATCATGCGCTTCAATCTGATGAAAATTCAGATTCAAGGGTTGTCTGATAAGGTAGCTTACACAGACTTTTTCAAAGGTCTGAAGGACGGGTCATCCTTCAAGTTCAACCTCGTTAGAAAGAGGGTGGCTACCCTCCTAGAGGCACTGATGGAGGCGGCGCCTATATACAGGCGACCAAGCTGTACAACATCAATAAGTAGTCAGACTCAAAGAGGTCTGACAAAAAAGAGAGTCGGCCATCACAGCCGGCTAAGAAAGAAGAAAAGAAAAGAAAACGAGTCTGGGTGGCTGAATCCTCTAAACAGCCGTCACATAAGAAAAAGAGAAAAGCGAAGACGTACTCCCCAAAATACGAATTCAATAAGGACTGCTACTCCATCCTCATGGAGATTAAGGACCGGGTTTCTATTGAAAAGCCGGCTCCTATGAAAGGTTTCACAAAAAATCGGAATAAAAACAAATACTACCACTACCATGAGGATATTGGCCACGACACCAACGAATGTTATAGCCTCAAGCAACTGTTGGACTGTCTAGCTGACAAAGGAGTTCTCAAGTCTTATATCTTAAGGTCCAAGGTTACCTTGCAGACTAACCCTGGACAGTCGTCCAAAAAGAAACCCCACTCTACTAATAGCTCGGATACGGATGAAACTCCGATCTATATAAGAACAGGCGGCTTCGCTGGAGGCGACCTTACCATTCGAGGCAAAAAAACTATCTCAGGCGCCTCGATGTTAACTCAGTAAACGAGGGACATGCATCTAAGGACTACTTCCCCGAAGTCGTTATTACTAAGGATGACAAGGGTAAAATCAGGAGACCGCATGATGACCTTATTGTCATCGAATGCAAAGTAGCCAACCAATGAGTTGGCCGGATCCTCATTGACATTAGGAGCTTGTCTGATCTCATTAGTCACAAGTGTCTGGCCAAGCTCCGGTAGATGCTCGAGAGTATGCACCAAGTCTCTCATCCCTTAGTAGGATTTGGGGGCGGTGTGGTACATCCGGTAGGTCGAATAGACTTACCCATTCGTCTGGGCGAGAAAGGGGAAGGACGCCACATGGTGGTGCGATTCTTAGTTGTTGAAAAATTGATGGACTACAACATGATTTTAGGGCACCCCACCCTGAATGAATCAAATGTTGTTATCATCCCTTCTCTTATGCTTCTCAAGTTTGAGAGGCATGATGGAACAGTCGGCTCCCTACGGAGTGACCATAAGATGGCCAAGGAGTGCTACCTCTCTTATGTCAAGTCCACTATGGTCGCAACTGACCTTAGTGGAGAAACTACTAACCTTGATCAAGTCAAGGAAGCCTCGCCTGCTGCAACAGCAGCCGGCAAGAAGAGAAAGGCCAACCAAATGATGGCCGAGAAAAAATATAGGCAATAGCAATCACTGACTGGTCAAAGGCCGGATGAACTCCGTCCCCAGCTGGCTGGTGAACTCATGGACATTGTCCTAGATGACTCTCGTCCTGACCGGACTGTTAAGGTCGGGACGACTGATTTTGCTGAACTCGGTGCAGACTTGTACCACTTGTTGAAAGAATACAAAGACATCTTTGCCTTTGAAGTGGACAAGATGCTGGGCATCAGCCCGAATCTAGCAATCAACAAACTTGTTGTGGATCATAAAAAGAAGTTAATAAGGCAAAAGAAGAGGAACCATGGTCACGAAAGAAATTAGGCGGCAGCCGCGGAGGTGAAAAAATTGTTAGATGCTGGTTTCATTCGGCAATGCTACATCCCTTATTGGGTTGCCAATGTTGTGCTTGTAAAGAAGCCAAATGGAACCTGGCGCATGTGTGTAGACAACACAGACCTCAACAAGGCATGTCCCAAGGATAGTTTCCTCTCCCAAAGATCGATAGTTTGGTCGACTCTACAGCCTGCCATGCCTTAATGAGCTTCATGGATGCCTATTCAGGCTTTCACCAGATACCCCTATGGCCGAAGGATCAAGAAAAGATGGCATTCATCACTAATCAGGGGTTATTCTACTACACTGTGATGCCGTTTGGTTTAAAGAACGCACCTGCTACCTTCTAGAGAATGATTAATACAGTCTTCGTTAATCTAATAGGAAGGAATATGGAGGCATATATTGATGATATGATTGTTAAATCCAAACTCCAAACGGACCATCTTACAGATCTCCGAGAAACATTCGCCACACTCAGGCGACACCAGGTCATGCTAAATCCCAAGAAATGTGTTTTTGGTGTTGAGTTTGGGAAAATCCTCGGATTTCTAATTGATTAAAGGGGGATAGAGGACAATCTAGAGAAAATTCAGGCGGTTTTAGACATGTAGTCAGCCCGCACTGCAAAGGAAGTTAAAAAATTAACAGGTTGTCTGACGACATTGGGGAGATTCCTCAGTCGGTCAGGCGAAAAGTGCCTCTATTTCTTCCAAGCAATCAAGAAGAAGACTATGTTTGAATGGAGAACGAATGTAGTGGCAGCCTTCTAAAAGTTAAAGGAACACTTGCACTCTTTGCTAAGGCTCATCAGTCCTCTGTCAAAGGAAGTGTTATACATGTACTTGGCCGTCTCTAATCATGCTCCCAGTGTCGTTCTTCTTGCTGAAAGAGACGGCTGCCAGCTCCCCATCAATTTCATCTGTCATGTCCTGAAGAATGCTGAGTTCATGGTTGAAATATTTTTCTTAGCTCTCCTCATGGAAGTTAAGAAGCAGAAGCCTTATTTCTTGGCACATTCGGTCATGGTCTACACTAACCAACCAATCAATCGGCCACTAACAACCATGGAATCATCCGGCCGAATGATTAAATGGGCAATTGAAATGCAAAGCTTAGAAATTACTTTTGAGCCAAGGAAAGCAGTGAAGGGGCAGGCACTTGCCGACTTCATTGTTGAAATGACTAGGCCGGCTGATCCAAAAAATCCTGACCAAGTCTGGAATGTATATGTGGACGGGAGCTCCACGATGAACAGTTGTGGTGTTGGCGTCATATGTTAGTCTCCTGAAGGGGATAAATATGAATATGAACTGCGTTTTAAGTTCCAAGCCTCAAACAATGAGGCAGAATATGAAGCCCTACTTGCTGGCATCCGCATGTGCACGGCGGTTGGGGTAAAGAAAGTGGACGCCTCGTCAAATTCACAACTGATTGTTAGCCAATACCATGGTGACTATGAAGCCACACATTCGGCTATGATCTAGTATCTATAGGCAGTAAAAGAAGAGGCCGAAACACTTGAAGAATTCCACCTAAGTGAAGTGCTCAGGTCCGAGAATAACCAGGCGAAGGCCCTCTCAAAATTGGCATCATCCGCCTCCTATGACAAACCAAGGTCTATTTTCTGGGAAGTGATGGAAAAAAGGAGCATTGAGGAGACACCTATTGGAGTCCTTTATCGAAGCTCAACTTGGATGGATGGCATCTGGGCATACTTAATTGACAGCACCCTGCTAGATACTTACCTAGAGATGATTGTAATGAAAAAGCGTGCGTCTAACTTTGAGATTCACAACGGGGAACTTTTCAAGAAAGGTTATCTACAACATCTTTTGAAGTGTATTACCCCAGAGAAGGGCCGTGAGGTCCTTGAAGATTTGCATTCAAGGTTCTGTGCCTCCCATATAGGCGGCAGGACACTAGCAAAGAGAGCTAGGCGGCAAGGCAACTTCTGGCCTACCCTAGAAGCAGACACCATGGATATGGTTAAAAAATGTGATAAGTATCAAAAGGTTTGGCAAGCTCATCCATCGTCCGCCCACTAACTTGACAACTATCCATAGCCTAGTACCACTCTCCAAATGGGGCATGGACATTCTGGGTCCCTATACGCTTGCTACAGGCGGACGGAGATATATTTTGGTAGCAGTCGACTACTTCACCTAGTGGGTAGAAGCGGAGGCAGTCAAACGCATCAAAACCAAAGATGTCATCTCCTTCATTTGGTGAAATGTCATCACTCGGTATGGAGTACCCATGTCTATAGTTTTTGACAATGTACCTCAATTTGAGACGCCTACTCTAAAAACCTGGTTGGGAGACCAAGGGGTCTCTCATTGTTTTGCATCAGTCGGCCGCCCCCAAGCAAACGGCCAAGTTGAAGCATTCAACAAGTTAATCTTTGATGGCAACAAAAAGAAAATTGAAAGAGCCGACGACCTATGGGCTGACGAGCTACCACATGTTTTGTGGGCCATGAGGACGACTGAAAAAGAGGCTTCTGGTGAAATTACATTTCTCATGATTTATGGGGCAGAGGCTATTTTTCCTATTGAGCTCTATGAGCCAACTCTCCGAGTCATGCTTTATGACAAAGAGGACAACTGGGTAGCCATGCGGCTAGCATTAGATTCACTTCCTGAATGCAGGGGAAATGCAGCCTTACGCCATGAGATCTATCACCTGAGAATGATGAGAGCTTACAATAAAAGAGTGCACAAGCCACCCCTAAAAGTAGGGGACTTTGTGCTACCAAAGATGGAAGTAGTCGGTAGGGCCAACGAGCAGGGAAAGCTGACTCCTAATTGGGATGGCCCCTACCGAATCTATGAAAAAGTTAAAGGCGGCACCTACCGCTTGGAAACACCAGACGGCAAGCAGCTAGCAAAAACTTGGAATGTAGACAACTTAAAAAAAGTACTACTTCTAAGATTTGTAAATCATTTGTAAACCTATCAATCAAGTTTGCAATTTATTTCAATTATTGTGCAAGTCTCCTTAGTGGGGCAAGCCGCCAGTGTAGAACACAGTCGACCTTATTTCTTTTAAGTACTTCAGTAAAAACATTAAGTCTAGACGACTTAGCAATCTGTTCTTTTCTGAAAAATCTAATGAGGCCACGGGCCGGATGATCAACCTAAGGCCCATGGTTGGATGATCTTTTTAAAATTAAACTAATACGTCTGTCCCAAAACTTGAGCAGGCGCGGCGACATCCATCCGGGTGAATTCGTCGCAAAGACCATCTCCCATTTGGGTGGCACATTGCTTTATAAACCAAAAACAAACGGCCCTACCAAGTGTTTCATAACAAAATCTCGTAGTTGTTTGACCTAAGACAAAGATAAACGTACCGCTATTCTGTCAACACGTGGTAGACAATTAAAATCTAAGTCATAAACCGCCTGTTATTGCTTAGGACAATACAGTCGGCATAATTTAAGTAAACAACTGAGCAAAACTTGGTGAATAAAGGGGTACCATGCGCCCAAAGCCGCCTGTTTCTTCCACTCACTCAAATCAAAGTGACTGAGATTGGTTTAACCCTAAGGGTTAACTCATAGTCACTCCAGCAAACTTGGGATCGAACCTAAACGGTGCGAAACAAGCCGCTTGTTTTTAAGAAAACAGACGGTACTCGGCCACTGTTCCTCAAAGTTATCAGCAGAGCATGCGGCCACGACCCACTATTTTTTCTGATTACTCGAATGCAAGTGACGGAGACTGATCAACCTAAAACGTGGACTCAAGTCCCTCATTCACCCTACAATTGGAATCTGAAAGGTACGAATGAAACCGCCTTTTTTTTGGCAAATAGACGACATTCGGCCACTGTTCCTATTATAGTTAGCACACCTTGGGACCTACTTTGATTTAAAGTATCCAAATTGGCGCATGTTCTGTACAAGCCCAAGCAGACGGACTATTTATAATCAATGACATAAACTAAGTACAAACTTAGTATATCGCGGTTTAATATATGACCGAGAGCCGACTTATGCTAGGTGTTCACCTAGGCAATGGCCAACTGACCGCCTGGTTTGGGGCAATCACCATACTAATTTGATTGACCTAGAATTAGTAATACTCAAAAGTATCAAAAATTCTAAGTCAATCAACTCAGGTTTGAAAACCAGGCGCCATTCTCCTAGGGGCAAGAACAGTCGGTATATAAAGCATTCATGAAAACAAGAAGCAAGCTACATACACTTAGCAAAATTCATGAAAAGCAAGAAGAGAAAAAACTTTAAAATTTGAAGAATACTTGCAAAAACAGCAGATGATTGATATAAAAAGTCGGCCAGGTGAGCGACTAGAAAAGTCAATATTTTAAATTGTCAATACACCCCGACCCCTTGGTCGGGTAAAGATACAGAACAAGCGGCACATAGGCCGAAGAAAGTTGAAATATAAAAAATTGGAATTCAAGTAGTAGGAGGAGGACCTCCAGTGTTGACAGCCGCTTGATTTGTATCATCAACCAATGCCTGTTCCTTATCGGCATTCGCTACCCCTTGCGGCGGCTCCTCGTCGGCGTCCGCCTCCTACTTCTCATCCACTTCTTAGTCCGACACCCCAGAAGTAGAGTTGGACGCCTCATCCGCCTCCTCCTCGCCGTCTGCCTGCCCTATGATGTTCTTGTTGTATTAATCAGTACAGACGGAGAATTGGCTCTCCCATTTTTCATAGCCGCTATCAGGGAAGAGGGCCGCCCAAGTCATCTTCATGATGGCGTTGGTGTCATCCATCATGTCCTGAACAAGGGCCATCCTCTCCTCTACAACTTTCTCTTTAAGTTTTTTGGGTGAGATCAGCCTCTTGATTCTGCAAGCGGCCCTTGAGCTTGTTCACCCGGGCGCAAAGTCCCTCGGCCTCCTTGTCCGCCATCTCAGCTTAGAGGTCCTTTATAGACTTCTCCAACTCCAAATCTTCTTTTAGGCTTCCTCTAAGTCCTTCTTGACCTGCAAAGTGGCGGACGCCTAGTAATATAGTATGTCAGTGGTCCAAATCTCATTTTGAGTTATCTGGAACATAGCTTTATCAGAATCAAAGGCGTCCATGGCCTTTGTAGCTTAAGACCATACACTCGCAACAAAGACTGCAGCCGACAAAAAACAGTCGTGAGTTACAGGCGACCAGGAAAACGTTTAAAATAAAAAGAGAGAGAGCTTTTTAACTAATTGTACCTCGGCAAGAAGAGCCAGGATGGCTTCAAGGTTAAGGGTGTCGACTCCCTTAACAGACTACCTGTCCTCAGCAGGGATGGCCTTCAGCATAGGCTTGGCCATCTAAACCAGGTCCAGCTCTTAAGGGGCATCTACGAAGTAGACTAATTAATATGCGGCATAAAAACAGAAAACCAGCCGCCTGAAATCAGAGGAGTCAGTTGCTTGATGAAACTTCGAAGATTTGAGCAAGTTATACCTCTCGCCGCCTCGTTTCCTCTTGGAGGCCGGCTGCTCCTAGGGGTGGCTGGAGTCCTTGCCCCACTTTGGGGAGTGCTTCCTTACCTCTTGGTCGTCTATCTCCTGGCGTTGCCAGGAGCCGACACATCCCCAGTCGTTTGCTTCTTGACCTTGGGGTCCGGCTGGGTAGAGGAGGAAGGTCTGATAGTATCGCTCTACAATAAGTCATTGAGTCAAAAACAGGCGACAGAAAAAAAAGGATAAATGGTACTAAGTTAAAGTAACTCACCCTAGGCGCCTGTTTGGCAGGCGACTCCTAAGTGGATCGCTTGCCCAGAATGGCCACGCGGGCGGCTACTTTCTTGGAGGCCGAGATTTTGTCCATGGATTTATCTACAAAAGATGAATCAAATGGTTAGACACAGAATCAGCTAAGTCTAGCAAGACACTCTAAGCAAGTGTTCCACTACCTCTCGGCATCTCCTCGCTAAGGTCGCAGGCGACCAGGTATTTTTCATCGTATAATCATTTATACTTTGGGATGTAATTTTGAGGGATGAACTCCCTCACCCCAGTCTCGGGGTTCACCTGTATGTAAACTTTGAAGAGCCCATGGTCCAAGATCTCTTCTTTTGCTTGTTGAGGAACAGGCGGCAGATCAGATCCGCTTATTAGGTAGGGTGGATCTCTATTCAACCTATTGAACTTCTTGTTCTTGACCTTATCAAGGTGAGAGACTTTCTAGAAAATGTTCCTCCAATCCTTCCACTTGTTCTCCTTTCCCATGGTCATCATGTAGCCTTTATGGCTAGGCAGCTGGTACCAGCCGGTACCGCTTGTTTTTGGGGTCCGATTGAGGTAGTTTATATGAGCAAAAGCTTCAAAGCTTGGCTCTACCCCATACATCTCGCAGTCAGCAACATAACCTAAGATGTTGAACCAAGAATTTGGGGCCAGTTGCCAGAGACCTAGCTGGTACCCATCCAAAATCCTCTCTATAACCATATGTAGAGGAAATCTTAAACTACCTTTAATGGCCGCCTCATAGCAGCCAAAACACTAGTCCTGTAGCAGGACGTCTCTTGCCAGTCTACCGTATCCTCGGCATCCAGCACTGTTAGATTGTAACCATAACCCATTTCATGGTCAGCCCTAAAACTCCAAATCTTTTCAAACATGGCCTTGCGCCTGCCTTTGGGATCATGGAAAAAGTAAGGGATATACATTTCTCTTTGGGTGGCAGCCGGCTCTGCCAATTTTTCGCCTTTTTCCATCTCATGGCTTTCTCTCGTTGTATGTAGCCGAAAATGCTCTTCCTCCGAGTCGCCAGAGTGCCGACTAGAGATGCTAGGCTCAGAGTCGTCGCTCAATCTCTCAGGCAAAGCAGTCTCCTGGCCGGATAGATCAATGATAGTAGGGTCATTATGAACCTTCTCCCCTGATTATACCAAATAGAATCACTTGGGGTGCTAGGGACGCTTGTCGGCACGTCCGAGATGTCACTAATGTGGGCGCATAGAATGAGGAGCAGTCTGACTCTGGGCAGTTCGTAAATGGTGGTCAAGCATGGGGCACGCGACACTACTAGTTCTAGATTTAGCCGTCGTCGGTGACTGGCTGATCACTAACCTAGGTCGTGCGGGGTGCGTTTGGGCTACCATTTTTGAAAAAAGAGAAAACAAAGAGAAAGTGCAAAAGGGAACAGGTGGTTACCTTTGAGTAAAGAAGTCTTGAAACGTTTGAAAAACTAAGCAGCTGAAGAAATAGGTGGTCTGGGAAAAGGCAGTCCATAAACAAACGACAGTCGTCCAAAATGTCAAAGCAAGCGTCCAAAGTTCTTTCTTAAAAGGTTTCTAGAATTTCCAAATGATATGGACACCCCCTATTTATAGGGGGATGATATCCTAGAGAAAAAAAAAATAAAAAATAAAAAATAAAAAATAAAAAACTTAAAAAACCGTTAGCCAACCATGGCGTGACACCTGTCACATACGCCACGTGGCATGCTACATCACCCCTGTGAGGGGCAAATGATTAGGGGATTTTTTCCCACCACGTGGACCACTCAAATCCTGCCACGTGTCATCCACGTGGACCAATCAGAGTCCACAACGTGTTACCTAGTGAGAGGTCCAAGGTCGACCAATCAGGCTACAACACGTGGCAAACAGATAGCCAACAAGGAAAGCTGGCCTCTTACGGCCCAAATTCCCAGGCATAGCCCAGTCACTCCTAGGTTTACTAAAACCTAGTACTGGGCACGTTTTCCAACACCTTATTAAAGGGAGTTGTTTCCCTCTGAGGAACATCTATTCAGAAATATTTAATTCACATTAACTCTCCATCAGAAAAAGAAAGACACCTGACACCTCGAACTGAGCAATTACACATTACAAATTGTCTCTTGGAATCTGAGAAAGACCCTTTACTTTCTACACTTTACTCCTCATACACGTTCTAACTTGATCGTCGGAGGCGGAACTCCCACCCACCGAAGTCTCCGTTGTTTTGCAGGTATAGGCGTCCACAGGTCAGTCTTGGAATGGTAACTCTCCCAAAGGATATCAAATAACCCCGAAACACCAAGATCAGGTGATTTCTCTTTTGTCACAGATAGTGATTGATGTAATAAAATAACGTGCCCCCTAATGGGATAAATGTCCCTATTTATAGGGTATTGGGAATAGTGCCTTTACGTAGTTCACTTAGACCTATGTTTGGTGGGCTGCACCGTTTTGTGGCTCCTCGCGAATTGGGCCCTTGAGGGCCGCCATATTCCTTCAGCATCAGCGTGCCACGTATCTTATGCTGATTGGCCGTTTTGGGCACTTCCTAGGGTGACACGTGTCACGTCTTGGTTGGACCACGGGACTTAGGTATTTTTACCCTAATTAAAATTCTTTTGCTAAGCTAGCTCACTTCCGCATAACTAGCGTAATAACAATCAATTGGCTAGAAAGAAATCAAGAATGAAACCCATCATCCTTAGTTCAATCTATCAACAATCTCAATTAAATCATCAATAATTGTTCATTTTGCATCATTAATCACCCATCATCTCGAACACTAGCTATTAAGCTACTCAAACATTATTAAATTAAATAAATAAACACAAGAAAAAATAGAAGAAATTAAATAACAAAAATAACAACAATAAACTAACACTAATCCAAGAAAATAAGCCAAAAATAATTAATCTAAATAAAGCATTAAAAGGTAGCAATAAATTAGAGGAGAGAGAGAGTAAGAAACACTTAAAGGTTGGATGAATCCCTCTTCAAATTGATTTTGAAGCAAACAATATTTTCTTGATTTTTCTCACTTTATCTCTCTAAAAAAATAAGAATCCTAAAACTAATCTAACCCTAAGCTATGAGAGAAAAATAAAAGAGAGTCCTAATCTGATTAATTTTTGGGATTGAAAAAGAGAAAATTAACCCCCAAGGAGGTTAATAATAAGAAAAGAAATAAAGAAATAAAAAAAGAAAATAAAAATAAAACCGTCACCGGCCCTTAATTCCCCTGTTTCTCTTCGTGGCTTCCCTTTGATCTTAACCAATCCAATCGTCATCATTCATCATTACCATGGATCACCTTCAATCAGCTACATCTTCAACAAGCATCACGAAACATCGACTGTTGGATTAATTACATCAATCAAAACCGTCTAATTTTATTAATTCCGTAGAAATCACACATTAAAACCGGAGCGACCTTTCACGGATCATCTCCCTTGCCAACCATGGGCGTCATTTGGGTCACTAGGAATTAAGGCATAATCATAGCTAGGGAGCTTGCCCTTGGTGCCCAGCTGAGCACTTCCCCCTATAGAGCTTTATTTAACCCAGGTGGTGTAATCCTATTGAACATCCAAATAACAATAACACAATAGTGGGCCATTTAGGGGCTCAAACGAAGTCCAAATGGGCCCAAATCTGGGGTCCACCGTATTTTGGGCCAAGGAATACCATGGTTGTGTCGGTTTTCTGAGATGAGGTTCTGAAATACAAGTTTTGGAAACAGGTATTTCGGAAAGCGCGAGATGCTTCTAGAAGGTTCCGGGCTTCATTGAAGAGTTCTTTTGAGGGAGTAATCTAGAGGGGATGTCTCTAGAATATTCAAGGTTCATCTTGTACATAGTAGGAGTTTCTAGGATTTTCTATGTATGTACATAAGTAGTGTACGTTCTAGAATGTTCTAGGTGAAAATAATGATGTCCTTCCAACAAGTGTATTATTCTGATAGAGGGTTCAGAATTATTAAAGAGCTAATTCTTCAGTAAGGTCAAGTGATCAGAATGCCTAGGTGGACGCCGCTTCCGATAAGTAATATTAAGGTATAATTAATATTACAGCTTAATCTTAACTGAACCCTTCGGGTCTAACCCAATCGAATAACCGACCTAAGACGACGAATTAATCCAAAGGGTTTAATGAGTCGTCGAAGTTTTACGAACACAGACGTCGGATATCGAGCCTAGGGCGTCAAGGCCAAGCGTTGCAAAATCACGAGCAACAAGTACAAGTATAGCCGTAGCACCACATTGGTCTAGCCATGTGGATGCTAGGCTAGACCAAGCTAGCATGAACCTAGCATGGCTAGGCGCAAGCCTAGACACACTAGGTGTTCTAGGCGCACCATCCCTAGCACTAGGTGCTAGCATGCGTGCGTGCCTAGCATGGCAACACCATCGCTAGCACCGAGTGCTGGCATGCGTGCATGCCTTGCATAGCAACATCATATGTGCTAGCTTGCGTGCTTGCCTTCGCATGGCAGCACCAAGTAGCACCCTATGCTCCGCAATGCGCATGTGCGTGGCCTAGGCGCCAGCATAATGCTAGCCCATGCTCAGCAACCCTACAACACTATAAACCAGCCAGCAAGGCTGTGCGTGTGTGTGTGCGATGGCCAGGCAACAGCGCCTAGTAGCCATTTATGCATATGCGTATACGGGTGCCTAGGCCAGTACGTGTGCATGTGCGTTGGCTAGGCAGCAGTTGCACTAGCAGTGCCTAGCAGCCAGTAGCATGCTTGGCTCGCTAGCAGCTAGTAGCATGCGTGGCTCGCTAGCAGCACGCATGCGCTAGCTGTGCTGGCTGGTACGTGATGGCCATGCTAACTGCGCACAACCTTGTAGTGCATGCTGGCCAGCAAAACAAGCAGCCAGCTCACCTAATGCTTGGAGCCTTTTTTGTGAGGGGTGGGGACCAACCCTTGGGCAAAGCCTTAGGGAGCAAGGAAATGGTCCCCCCCCCACCTACTCTTGGTCCTCACTTAACTCTCACTCTTCCCTTGACACTTGTTGCATTGTGATTGATTTTATTATTTATTTAATTTAGAATTAAATTAAATATCAACATCATTCATTCTCCCACATTGGTTGAGGAATGAAAATCAAGGGTTCATTTCCTTATAAATACCAAGGCCTGGGTATTTGGGATATAACACACACTTGAGTGGAATAGGAAAGGAAACTCCATTGTTGAGTATACCTTTAAATACGTAACACTCTAAGTTTATATATTGTCCGGACCTCGACTAACCTTCGAGGCTTAGGACGATCGGGTCGGGGTCGAGGGTACGTATCGTCAGAGGCCTTGCAGTTGCGAGGTTGAAGTAAGAGCTCTATTAGCGAGCGAAGCACGCGTCTAGGGTATAATTGTTTGTCCCTTATTCTTTTAATTATATCTTGCATGCTTTAATTGCTTTAGTTATCGGGGCGGGTCTTGGGGGGTTAATTTCCGCGTAGTGAGGTCACTACGAAACTTTACAGTGGTATCGGAGCCGCGCTCCTTTTAATTATTGCAATTATTTATTAATTAAGGTGGATTTAATTTCTTGTTTTGCTTTTGTAATTGGATTAGAAGCTCGTTTTAATTAGTTTTAAAACTCGTATTTTTATTGTTTTGGCTGTCGAACCCAGATTTTGGCTTAAAAATAGTGTTATTTGGGTGGAATCGTCATTCTGAATCTGTTTCAACCCTTTTCTAAGGGCTGTCCAGAAGCTAATTTTGAACCAGAAACCCAGTTTTTTTAGGGTTTTTTCGTTTTCAACGAAAAATTTAAATCTTTTGTGCCTTGATTAATGCAAGCATGTCAAGAGTAGATTAAATGCATTATTGCATCCCTAATCTACTATAATTTAAATATCTTTTGAGCATGATTATGGAGTTATAATATGTGCTCAAGTTGATATGTTCCTTTTCACATAACCTTATTTTTCACAATTATACAAATAAATTGCATCAATGTGTGAATACTTGTTGTGAATATGTAATTTTAAGTTCCTAATATGTTAAAGATCTAATCTTTAAGTGTTTATTGATTGGAACTTTAACCCTAAATTCCATGTTTAACTAATTTTGGATTTTTCATATTTGGTTGATTAAAATCCTTGAAGTTCAAATGCTTGTGAGTAAATGTTGATTAATCTTCATATTGGAAGATGTAATCGTGTTATTTTACACAAGTATAAAAGTTGGAAAATTTTATCATTGGATGATTTATTTATTTTTCCAACTCCCTATTTGTCAAATCCATTATATTATTACATATTGGTTAAATTAATTATGGACATAGCTTTTTCAATTTTAAGCAACAAGAAAGACCTAAAAATGTTCCAAAGTAATTTTGGAAAATTAGGCTTGTGCACCGTTAAAATTGAATTTAATTAAGTTGGACTTGTTTTTTTTTTCATTTTTTTCCCTAAATTAATTCTAAAATAAATTTAGATTAATTTTACGTTGCACGTAAATCGGGATTAAAATCCCGAGAAAAATGCACGCAAATCGAGGCAAAAACCCCAAGCGTCACCAAGGCCAGCCGGGCTGCCCAACAACCCGCATGTAGGTTGCCTATGGTGCGCACAGGGGGGCCAAGCCATGATGCTGTTGCGTGATGCTTGTGCTGGGTGCATGGGCCTTAGGCTGCTGGCGTGCTTGTGCTGCTGCTGGGCAGCGAGGTAGCAAGCCCCAGCCAGCTAGCCCATTGCTGCCTGCGCCAGCAAGCAGCTAGCATGTGTAGCATGCCTAGCGTTCTGTTGGTGCTAGCTAGCAGAGCTGGCTACGCTAGGCGTGCTTGCTAGCAGCCAGCACCACACACAACACTAGGCTGCCTAGCAGCCATGGTGCACAGCTCACTAGGATCCAAGTGAGCGGTTTTGGCTTAATTTCGAGCTATGTGTTTTTGCGAAAATTTTGCCGTTTTAAAAAATTTATGTAATTATTCAACGAGGTTAGAGCTCGATTTTTGCGGCTTTTGCAAATAAATTTTAATTTTGACAAATTTGGGTTATCCGACTTAATTAATTGGATTAATTAAGTTGGATGCGGAATTTAGTGGGAGCTTAGTTAATTACATGAACAAATTGCACCTTAGTAATACATAATGTATTAAAAAACTTTAACTAGTTTTAATTAGGCGCGTTAATCGGATTAACCACTTAAGTTAGTTACTAGTTTTGCGTATTTACTTGTATTATCTCGTAAAATGTATGGGCCATTCACAAATAGTGAATGGGTGAATGAAAGATTGTTTCAAAACAAATTTTAAGAAAATGGCAATTAGTAGGACCCGACTAGGATAGAAAATACGGACTGCGTTCCGTTATGTATTTTTGTAAATCTAAATACGGTTTGCGTACCGTTAAGTATTTTTGTACTTTAGATTAATCTTAGTCGTAGTAGCTAGTTATTTTATTTTGGCAAAGATGTCTCAAGACGGCGTTTCGATGAAGACGAGCCAAGATGAAGACCCTTGGAGATTTGAAGAGTTCAAGGGGTCATGCTAGTTGTCAAATGCATCTCTTTTTATGCTTTATATATATTGTTGTTATATATATATTTGATTCCTAGATGCATGTCTAGGATTTCAAATGATGCGATGATTAGTTAAGTTCACTTAAATCAACCAATATAGAAACCCTAGGTCCCTTAAAATATTGAGCTAAAATTTGTTGTTCCAAGAACAACACTTACCGAACTAATGAGCGCTTGTGATGGGCTACGCCAAAGCGAGGCATCACTACTTCCCTAGGAACGTAAGGTATGCTAGGTATACAAGTTGTCTTGGTTAAGCTCGACGATATCAGTAAGGAGTCCTTAGATGTCGTGGCAAAAGAGATAAAATGTCAAGGATGCATTAGATGCGACGTTTTATCAAACCGAGAGTTGCTTAGAGCTATCAGTAATTGGATTGCTTACCCTAAAATATCTAGTGTTAAGAAAAGCCAAAGCATGCTTAATCACTTTTTGATTTTTGGGATCTCAAAATCATTTTATTCTCGCCAAAAAGGGAAAATTAATGCGTGGATAAAATGCTCAATAAGATTGAAAATTTGCATGAACGCTTTTAAATTTCAAACTTATTGGTTTATGAATGGTTTTTCATTTCAAATTTTTTCAATTATAGAACAATGTCTACAAGTAACTCAAACAACAACCATGTGTGCCCAGAACTCCCCGAAAAGTTGGCATTTTGCCTCAACTTAGTCAACTTTTAGGAGTGGGAGGAGGAACTTAGGAAAATCCTCCAGAATTGTTCCCTAGAGTATACTCTTGATACTCCCATTCCAAGCTTCTTCTCTAAGGGAATCATGACCGATGAGGCTCATGAAGAATGGTCTTCCAATTGCAAGAAAGTCTCACGACTCATGGCTAATTCCATCCTGGAAGATTGGAAGGAAAGCCTTTCCTCCTACCTTCCGGATATGTTCCTCAAAGCACTTGAGGACGTTGTCCATGTAAGAGTCACCAAGAGTGACAATGGAAACTATGATGGACTCGTGTTTGATTTGAGTAGGTCACTCTCAAATATGAAGATAAGGCCACCAAATGCGGGTTGTCTTGCTAAGGAATGGCGTAGGCTTTGGACAAAGGTCTACAATGCCAAATTGAGACCCGTCATGCCCCTCCGACCTCATGTGCTTGGAATGACTAGGCTCTTCAAACACATGCAGCTTCTCGGGATCTCATTGGAGGATGAGATGGCGGGGCATATCTTACTTGCTTCGCTCCACTCGAGCTATGATGCACTTAGAGTGCATATAGCTGCGGGAAAGGAGACACGCTCCTTAGTGGAGGTGGTGCAACTACTCAGCCGAGCCACCGCCTATGGAGTGACCGAGAGGCCCTTGAGAGCAAGGAGAAGGGAGTTCAAGAAGGTCAAGGCAAAGATGCGATGCTTCTATTGTGGTGGTCAAGGACACTACAAGAGAGAATGCAAGCTCTTCCGGGAAGAAGAAGAGAGGAATGGAGCATTTGTCTCGGGTATCTTCCTTAAACATTTGTGAATTAAGCTTATCATAGGTAATAGATACCAAGTATGACTCACTTTATGTTGCCTTTTCAGGGACCAAGTGAGAAGCTTATCAAGTGTTGGTGCAAGGACAAGTAGACGACGAATATGGTTTTTCGGTCGTGCTTGCATGCACTATTTTGTCTATGACATGTAATTAAACTAATCCTAGTTTTCATCATGCTTTTGAACACACTATGATCTATGGTGTTGGACACCTAGTTAATTTTGAATGTAAGACTTGGACAACAGTTGTTTCAAAATTGTTTTACAAATATATGTTCAATGGAAATTGCATGTTTTACATATGATTAGACAAAAGTTGATACCGCTACTTAAACTAAGACCACTAAGAATTAAACTTCGTTAACAAACGTTAGTAGATATGGCTATGTCTACCTAATGTCAAATAAATCTGAATCCTTTGATAAATTCAAAGAATTTCAGAAAGAAGTTGAGAATCAACTTGGGAAGAAAATTAAAGCGCTTCGATCGGATCGAGGTGGCGAATATTTGAGCCATGAATTCACCAATCACTTGAAAGAAAATGGTATTTTTTCAGAGCTGACACCTCCCGGAACTCCTCAATGGAACGGAGGAATAGAACCTTGTTAGACATGGTTCCATCTATGATGGGTCTTAGTGAACTTCCTATCTCTTTCTGGGGACATGCGCTACAAACTACGGCACTAACATTGAACTGAGAAACCTCATAGGTTGTCTTTTCTCAAGATTTGGGGATGCGAAACATATGTCAAACGATTAATTTCGGACAAACTTCACCCCAAATCAGATAAGTGTTTCTTTGTGGGGTATCCAAAAGAAACCAAAGGGTATTACTTCAACAATAAATCTAAGAACAAAGTGTTTGTTTCTCGTGATAGTGTCTTTTTGGAGAAGGAACACCTTTCTAAAATGACAAGTGGGAGGAAAATCGACCTCGACGAAGTTTGAGAGGACGAGCAACAATGTCAAACTGATAAAACTGACAATCTAAGTGCTTTGGAAGCAGCGGAGAAGATTGATCAGAATCAAACAGACAATGTAAATGCTCAACCCATTACCCTTTGTAGGTTGCAACGGCAAAAATCTCAACCAGACAGATACCTTGGTATTGCCTTAACCGATGATCAAGACATCCTAGTTATGGATGGTGATGAGCCAGCGACGTACAAACAAGCTATGACGAGCCCTGACTCTGCTAAATGGCAAGAGGCCATGAAATCCGAGATGGACTCCATGTTTGAAAATCAAGTCTGCGACTTGATGAATTTGCCCGAGGGTTACACACCCATTGGTTGCAAATGGATCTTCAAATTGAAGACAAACAACGACGAAAATGTATCAATATACAAAGCTTGACTGGTGGAAAAAGTTTATAGACAAATCCACGGGATTGACTATGATGAAACCTTTTCACCAGTTGCAATGCTAAAGTCTGTCCGGATTATCCTAGCGATTGTTGCATATTACGATTATAAAATATGGAAGATGGATGTCAAAACCGCCATCCAGAATGGGATTTTGAAAGAAACTGTGTACATGACACAGCCAAAAGGTTTTGTTGATCCAAGCAACGCTGGAAAGGTATGCAAGCTTAAGAAGTCCATTTAGGGACTAAAGCAGGCAAGCGGAAGTTGGAATTTGCGATTTAATGAAGCCATCAACAAGTTTGGTTTTATCAAGAATACATATAACTCTTTTGTCTACAAGAAGGTTAGTGGGAAAGTCCTATATGTCGATGACATACTGCTCATTGGAAACAACACAAAATTACTAGAGTCCGTAAAGGGCTGGTCGGGAAAGTGCTTTTTAATGAAGGACTTAGGAGAGGCACAATACATATTGGGCATTAATATCTATAGGGATAGATCTAATAGGATGATTGGATTGAGCCAAAGTACTGAAATTGATAAAGTACTGGCACGATTCAACATGAAAAATGCTTAAAGAGGGCATTTACCCATGTCCCATGGCGTAACTCTCAGCAAGAATAGATAAGATTCCATATGCTTCGCTAATTGGATCAATCATGTATGCCATGATATGTACCAGGCCAGATGTATCGTATGCCTTAAGCGCTACGAGCCGATACCAATCAAACCTAGGAGAGGCGCATTGGACTGCTGCCAAGAATATCCTTAAGTACCTGAAAAAGAACAAGGATAAATTCCTGGTTTATGGTGGCCACAAAGGCCTTGTTGTTGAAGGTTACACCGACGCTAGCTTCCATACTGACAGAGACGACTTCAAGTCACAGTCAAGGTACATATTTTGCCTAAATGGAGAAGCATTTAGTTGGAAGAGTGCCAAGCAGAGCACAACTGCAGGCTCTACAACTGAAGCCGAATACTTGGCTGCTTCAGAAGCTCCTAAGGAGGCTGTTTGGATTCGCAAGTTCATCAGTGAACTTGGTGTTGTACCCTCTATCAAGGGTCCGATAGATCTTTACTGTTAAAACAATGGAGTTATCGCTCAGGCTAGAGAGCCAAGAGAGCACTAGAAGGTCAAACATGTCCAAAGGCAATTTCACATGATAAGGGAATGGAAACCCGAAGGTGAAATCAGAATTTGTAAGATCGGAACGGATGTGAATGTAGCCGATCCTTTGACTAAACCTCTGCCTCAAGTGAAACACAACGAGCATGTTGAGGTAATGGCGATAAAGCACTTTAGAGATTGGCTTTAAAATTCCCTGTACATGTGTTTTAATTAACTGGTCGTTTTAATGTAAGACACTGTATTGAAACCATTCATTTATGGAGTAATTAATTTTATGCAAAATTACAATTCACTCCATTGCTATTTAATTGTGGTTTAGAATTAATTAATGAGTCCATTCGATTTATGAAAAATATTCAAACCAGGGTATCAAGACCATGTTTTGGATAAATAAACACCTGTTAAGTGAACATTGAATATTTAAATAGAAAATTATCCCTAATCGAGGTCATTTAACTTATGGACGATTGATGACCACCAGAGATTAGTGTGTAGTATTATTTACAGCACCGTTTCTTGTGCTGCAAGGACATGGTTATCATAAATCATTTGCACAGGTGCTAGTTTGGAACTGCATCGGATCGACCTATGAGAGTACTTTAAGAGACTCAAATTGTAATAAGTACATTTCTCATTATTGATATCGGAACTTATACCTCGACCATGAGTATTGTGAAGTTTTCTTGTTTGAGTACTAGTCTTTTTTATGTTGCCTAACGTCTGCCGTAACTGGGGATCATAACGAGAACACTCGAGAGATTAGGTCCTCTTAGTACTAGTCTTTTTTATGTTGCCTAACGTCTGCCATAACTGGGAATGTCCCGCTATTAACAATAGGGAACATGTCTTTGTTGTTTACAAGGCCACTCGAAGAGCGAGACTGTGAAAATGCATGGTCGTGCTCAGATGGATTTTAGAAATCATCTGCTTATTGACAGTCGAACTCGGAGATCAAGAAACACTTCTGAACGTAATAAGGATGACGATAAATCTTGCCTTATAGTTCACGAAGAGACATTAAGCGACATAGGAAATGGGCTATACAAAGTATGCACACTTGTCCGGAAGGACATGTGGGAGATTGAAAGGAATGTTGTTCTTCCAACAAATGTATTATTCTGATAGAGGGTTCAAAATAATTACAGAGCTAATTCTTCAGTAAGGTTAAGTGATCGGAATGCCTAGGTGGAGGCCGCTTCCAATCAGTAATATTAAGGTATAATTAATATTACAGCTTAATCTTAACTAAACCCTTCGGGTCGAACCCAATCGAACAACCGATCCGAGACGACGAACACAGACATCGGATATTGAGCCTAGGGCGTCGAGGCCGAGCGTCGCAAAATAACGAGCAACAAGTACAAGCATATCCGTAACAACACATTGGTTTAGCCAAATGGATGCTAAGCTAACTCGAGCTAGCACGCACCTAGCATGGCTAGGCGCAAGCCTAGACACACTAGGTGTGCTAGGTGCACCATCGTTAGCACTAGGTGCTAGCATGCGTGCGTGTCTAACATGGCAGCACCATTGCTAGCACCGAGTGCTAGCATGCGTGTATACCTTGCATCACAGCAGCATACGTGCTAGCTTGCGTGCTTGCCTTCGCATGGCAGCACCAAGTAGCACGCTGTGCTCCGTAATGCGCATGTGCGTGGCCTAGGCGCCAGCACAATGCTAGCCCACGCTCAACAGCCCTACAGCACAATGCACCAGCCAGCAAGGTTGTGCGTGTGTGTGTGCGATGGCCAGGTAGCAGCGCCTAGCAACCAAGCATGCATATGCATATGCGGGTGCCTAGGCTAGTGCGTGTGCATGTGCGTTGGATAGGAAGAAGCAGCACTAGCAGCGCCCAGCGGCCAGCAGCATGCGGGGCTCGCTAACAGCACGCATGCGCTAGCTGTGTTAGCTAGTGCGTGTTGGCCATGCTAGCTACGCACAGCCTGACAGTGCATACTGGACAGCAAAGCAAGCAGCCAGCTCACCCAATGCTTGGAGCCGTTTTTGTGAGGGTTGGGGACCAACCCTTGGGAAAAGACTTGGGGAGCAAGGCAATGGCCCCCCCCCCCCACCTACTTTTGATCCTCACTTAACTATCTTTCTCCCATTGACACTTGTTGCATTGTGATTGATTTATTATTTATTTAATTTTGAATTAAATTAATTATCAATGTCATTCATTCTCCCACATTGATTGGGGAATGAAAATCAAGGGTTCATTACCCTATAAATACCAAGGCTTAGGTATTTGGGATATAACACACACTTAAGTGGAATAGTAAAGGAAACTCCATTGTTGAGTATACCTTGAAATTCGTAAAACTCCAAGTTATATTTTGTCCGGGCCTCGACTAACCTTCGAGGCTTAGGACGATCGGGTCAGGTTCGAGAGTACGAACCGTCGGAGGCCTTGCATTTTGCGAGGTTGAAGTAAGAGCTCTATTAGGGAGCGAAGCACGCGTCTAGGGTATAATTCTTTATCCCTTATTCTTTTAATTATGTTTTAATTATTTCTTGCATGCTTTAATTGCTTTAGTTATCAGGGCGGGTCTTGGGTGGTTTCTTTCCGCGTAGTGAGGGTCACTACGAAACCCTACACTAGGGTGGTCTTGGGCATTGTAGACATAGGAAGAGTGTGGAACCTCCTTGTTTGTATGTTCCTTGGAGGTGGGAACTCTCTAGATTGTGGTAGCCTAGAACCCTCCATTTGAGGAGGTTAGGAATTCTCTAGAATCTTAGGGATAGTTGTAAGGATGCCTATAAATAGGCCATTCCATTCATTTGTACATTTCAGTCAACACATTCCATCACTTGTAATTCTCTTCAAAGAAGTAAAAGCATTCTTTGAAAGCATTTTTGTGAGCATCTTTCTTACTTTGCCGGCTTTTCGTAGCCCACTTAGCCTAGCAATTAAGAGGGATTCCTGACTAGGAACTAATGGGTGCTGATTCTAGTGGACCACGTGCGAGGGGACTTAGGCAAATAAGTTAGCGCGTGACAAGTGGTATTAGAGCCAAGGTTCGTCGTAGGGGCGATCGGTGGCACGGGGTGCTAGCTGTTGTGTGGACGAGTTGTTGAAGTAGCAATACGGGAGGTTTGCTATGGCAACAAAGGAAAGTGTTGGTGCAATGGGGGGTGGCGTCGAAGAGGCGTCAGAGAAGAAGCAAACGATCATGACGTTGGATGGTCGTCTTGCTAAGGTGGAGCTTGAGGTAGGGGACCTCAGCGACACCATGGGGATCGTGCAGCAAGACATCGAGGGATTGAAAGGTCTTGCCACGAAATGGGAACAAGGCGTTGATAAGTTCGAGGGCCGTGTTCAGCTCTTGGAGTTAAGGGAGGCGACAGCGACATTGGGAGCCAAGGAGGCGGCTGAAGCTATTAGGGGAGAGCTAGCTACACTCCAAGTTACTTTCATGGGGCAGCTTCGAAGAGTTGAGGAGCAAGTATAATCACTCAAGGGTGACGTGATTCTATGTAAGGCGGCCGTAGCAGGGAGTGCTACAATGGGGGCGGCGCAAAACATGAAGGTACCGTAGCCACCACGTTTCGAGGGCAAGCGTGACCCGAAGGCACTTGACAATCTCTTGTGGAGCGTCGAGCACTACTTCGAGGCCATGCACGTGGACGACGATGCTTCTAAGATATGCACTGCCACTATGTATTTATGGGGGGACGCTATCCTTTGGTGGAAGAGGCGATAAGAGGACATCAAGATGGGGTTGTGCTCGATTCCAACGTGGGACGAGTTTAAGAGGGACTTCAAGAGGCTATTCTACCCTGAGAATTCCGAGGAGGTAGCAATGAAGAAGCTACGAGGTCTAAGGCACACAGGGCAGATTCGGGACTACATTAGCACTTACTCGTCACTCATGCTCGAGATCCCTGATATGGTGGAGAAGACTCGCCTCATCTTTTTCATGGATGGCTTACAAAGGTGGGTTGAGCAAGAGTTAATGAGACCAGGCGTCAAGACTCTTGCCGAGGCCATTGTGGTGGCAGAGTCCTTGGATGAAGTTTCGAGTGGGTCGAGACGAGACAAGGGAAAGAAAATCGTCGAGGATGACGAAGATGGGGAGGAGGCATCAGTCCAACCGAGGGTCAAGAATGGGGCGTATGGCAAGGACAAGGCAAAGTCCAAGGGGGATAGCCGCAACGGGGAGGGTAAGTCTTGCAAGCCATTCTCTTGTTTCTTTTGCGGAGGGCCGCACATAGCTAACAATTGCCCACAGCGACATAAATTGAGTTCCATAGTCGCCAACATGGGAGAGGAGTCCGCACCTACAGGGAGGATAGGGGCGATTGTCATGAGTGAGAGTGCCCATCTCGCTAACATGAGACTCCTCAATGCTGCCGAAGTCGAGGACGGCGAGCCCAAGGAAAGGGCATCCTCGAAAGCTGAGGGTACGAGCATCAACCCAAGGGGGAGCATGATGATCGTCAATGGGGAAGTGAACGAGGCACCGACAAGGTTTCTTATGGACACGGGGGCGTCGCACAACTTCTTGGCCAAGGAAGAGGCCAAGGCCTTAGGGGTGTAGTTCTCGAAGGTGGATGGCGAGATGAAAGCCATCAATTAGGCCTCCACATTGATTTGTGGAAAAGCATGGAGGGTCCTTGTCTGCTTGGGGAAGTGGAAGGGAAACCTAGATTTATGGTAGTCGAAATGGACGATGAGGACGTAGTTCCAGGGATGGAGTTCCTTGACAACGTCCGACCGTTCACATTTGGTGATGGTATTATGACAATCACACACAAGGGAAGCAAGCATGATATCAAGCTTGCAAGGGTCGAGGAAGATGTGGTCAGGATCTCTTCCTTGAAAGCATGGTGGGCGCTGGGCCATAAGCGTCAAGGATCCGTTCGACAAAGGGTCGAAAACACGGTGCCAAGAGTAAGGCATCAATGGGGGTTCAGAGCACGGAACAATGAGCTCAAGTGTGGAGCAACAGTGGAGGGACTTTGCAACAAAGTACGAAAGAATCCAAGGGACAAGTGGTGCGCTGGAGCGGGTCATGGGTAAAGTACTCAAAAAGGTCTATCTTGCTGAGGACGACATGAAATTTGGGTGGGGGAGAATGTCACGGATCATCTCCCTTGCCAACCATGGGTGTCATTTGGGTCACTAGGCAACAAGGCATAATCATAGCTAGGGGGCTTTCCCTTGGTGCCCAGCTGAGCACTTCCCCCTATAGAGCTTTATTTAGCCTAGGTGGTGTAATCTTAGTGAACACCCAAGTAGCAATAACATAATAATGGGCCATTTGGGGGCTCAAACAAAGTCCAAATGGGCCCAAATTTGGGGGTCCATCGTATTTTGGGCCAAGGAATACCATGGTCATGTCGGTTTTCCGAGATGATGTCCTGAAATACAAGTTTTGGCAATAGGTAGTCCGGAAAACCCGAGATGCGTCTAGAAGGTTCCGATCTTCACTAAAGGGTTCTTTTGAGGGAGTATTCTAGAGGGGATGTCTCTAGAATATTCAAGGGTCATCTTGTACATAGTAGGAGTTTCTAGGATCTTCTATGTATGTACATAAGTAGTGTACGTTCTAGAATGTTCTAGGGTAGTCTTGGGCATTCTAGACTTAGGAAAAGTGTGGAACCTCCTTGTATGTATGTTTCTTAGACAGGTGGGAATTCTCTAGAATCTTAGGGATAGTTGTAAGGATGCCTATAAATAGGCCATTCCATTCATTTATACATTTCAGCCAACACATTCCATCACTTGTAATTTTCTTTAAAGCAATAAAAGCATTTTTTGAAAGCATTTTTGTGAGCATCTTTCTAACTTTGCCAGCTTTTTGTAGCACACTTAGCCTAGCAATTAAGAGGGAGTCCTGACTAGGATCTAACGGGTGTTGATTCTAGTGGACCACGTGCGAGGGGACTTAGGCAAATAAGTCAGCGCGTGACAGACTGCTCGAGAAATTGGAGTGTCCGCTCTATACAATCTGTCCAAATTTGGACTATCAAATTGAAATTGGAGCGGCTGCTTCGATAAAATGATTACCCGCTCTGAATTTAACTGATTTGGGGTTAAATTGGGGCTTGCGGCTTCAAATAGACATGTTTTTGCTGGACGGTAGTGTGTTGACTGTGATGGTGCGAGAAGGTGCAACGGTGGTGAGCTACTGAGCTGTTGTTGTTGTTGAAGGTGGCTTGGAGCAGCGTGGGGAGGAGGGTGGTGAATTATGAGTAGTTGGTGTTTTTGAGGACAACAGGGGAGTTTTGGGTAATATGTGGGGTAATTGCGGTTGAACAATGCCAACCGTGTTTGGTTGGGGTTGCGGTGGTGCTGTTGTGGTGCGAATGAGTGGTGATGTGAGGTAAATTGTTCTTTGGTGGGAAATTGAGAGCAGGGGAGTTGTGGCTAATTAAATGTATGTTTTGAACCCGAGACACTAAAAATGACTTCAAATTAGGACATGTGCCTCGACCCGAACATAAACCTACACAAAAAATCAAACACGAGGGTAGAATGACATATAAAATAAAATAAAACAAAGTAAAATAAAATAAATAAGAAGAAAGAGAAGTGAGAAATTATTAAAAACAAAAACTAAGAACCTAAGCTAGAAACATCATAAAGAAAGAAATATAAAATAAATTACGAATTTAAACAAAAACTATTAAAAACTACATAATTACTCAAATTAAAAGATAAAAGACGAAAATTAGAAAATAAGTGAAATAAAATTTAAAAGAAACTAAATTTTTGGAAAATGAGCTGGAAACGACACAATAAACATATCTAAAAGTGACACAAAAGTCACTTATCAAGGAAACATCAAGAAACATGCAATCTCGTGAATTATGGTAATAGCTACCACAAACATCACTAAACACTTATCCGGGAGGCATAGAATTATAATAAGAATTGTTGGAACTCATACCTTGGCCTCCCTTGGTTGAAGAGGAAGTGTTACAATAGGGAATTTGATTTATCTTTCATTAGGTCGGGCATCCATTTCCTAAGCCATTTTGGAAAAACAACTAAAAAAGGCTCTAAATTGTGGTATAAATGCCACTCATCACTCGACAAAACGTACACCCCACAAACCTCCACTTCCCAATCCCCCTTATAGAAATATCCCCATAAATGTGATTTTGCGAGAAAGACATTATGGTACAGTCAACTACCTCCCTCCAAAACAGATAAAGACCAACAGCTTTCCCTCTACTAGCCACTCCAAAAGCGTTAGTAAAACCCAAGTTAGTCTTTAGGTTCTCTGCATCCTGTTTAATAATCATAGTTTCTGACAAAAAGACAATGTTAGGGGTATAAAAATTACTTCATTTACGGAGTTATCAAATAGACAAAGAGTTGCCAATACCTCAGCAGTTCTAGCATAAAATATTCATTGCTCACGGTGGGGTTGGTCTTCACCAATCCCCCCCGCTGGAACAAAATAAACTAATCTTGCCATTTTAATTTTGTTGCCCTTCCCATTCTGATCTTCAGCATTTAAATTAGATTTTTTTATGTTTATTTTGTGAATTTTATCAAGAAAAGGAATAGGAATTGACTCATTCGTTTCAAGGTTAGGGTCATGATAAAAACATGACCCTTTTTATCAAGAAAGGGTCATGTTTTTATCAAGAATAGGAATTGACTCATTCGTTTCAAGGTTATTATGCACCTCCATTTGAGATTTCAAAAAGCCCAGGATAGCATAAGGGTGAAGGTTTTATGTCTTTGTCAAGTGCAATTACTAGATATATAATGGATCTAATTATAGAGATAATTAAGTTCGTTCATTTGGGTCGTTGTTTTATCAAAGCTAGAGGTACTTACGGTCTTTAGACTAGTAAAATAGGCTAAATCCTAATTGAACTGATCCTATAAGGTCACACAAAGGGGCTATATTGAGCATAAGACGAAGAGGCCCATGATGGACCTTCTCCCTCTAGGTGGTCGGCTACATGGGTAGTATTATAGGGTTTGGGTTTTGCTTCCTAGTCTAATCATAATATGATTATAAATAGACTAGGTGCCTAGGGTTGTATATAACATTCAATGACCTTTTAGGTAAACCCTAATTAACTAACACAAGCCAACCCCTCTTATACTCCCTCTCATAAGTCTCTCTCTCTATCTTCCTTGTGCCTGTAGTGTCCACGGTGGTGGTGGTGGTGGTTTGTGGTGGCCGGTTGTCCGCAAAGGTGGTGAATATGGTGCATTCCTCCTTCATCCGACCAATATAGCATTGGTGGACGGCTCATTTGAATCCCGTGGACTAATTAGAGGAGCAATGCTTAGGGCTCTATTCTCTCCCTAATTGATAGTCAATCGCATCATGGAAATCACGCCTCAAAGGTATGAATTATGTGATTCTTTATGTGTTATGCTTGTAGATCCTGTTTTGGTGTGAACGAATCTGATTGTGATTTAAGAGGGAGAATTATAATTTGATTATTTTGATGTCCATATTAATTTTAATTCTCTCCCTTATTCTAATGTGAACGAATTCTAATTCTCTCCCTAATTTGATTATTTTGATGTCCATATTAATTTTAATTCAATTAAGAGGGAGAATTCTAATTATGGTTCAATCTTTATTTTAATTGGAGATTTAAGAATTTGTTTAAAATTTAAATTTCTTAATTATTCCTAGTAAAATCCAAATCAATCCCTAGCATGAATGAAAAGTTCAAACTCTAACCCTAATTGTTTGAAAATTTCAAAACCCTAAACCCTAGTTTTAAGAATTGAAGTTAATATAAGCCCTAAATTTTTGTTTTTGAGCTTAATTTTAATAATTTTAGAATGTTTCATGCTTCATAACTTTAATTAGATTAATTTGATACATAAAATAAGATTTTTGCATAATCAATAATTCGATCATATTTTTATATAAAATTTGAATTAATTTTATCAAGAACCCTAATATTGTAATTGAATTATGAATTTAATTTCAAAATTGAATTAGGCATAAATGTTATGTATTAATTCAAAGGACCTAAATTAATTTAATTTTACAAAAGTTGTTAAATTAGATTAAAACTCAGAAGAAAAAAAATGAAACAAAAAACTAGCTTGTGTGGGAGCAACCACGGCTGGGTGGCGTAACCCGCCAAGGCGATGCCACGGTGGCTGCCCTTTGCAGGTCTGAGAGGGAGGGTGGAGAGGCTAGGTGGTTCAATGGCTGGCAGGTGCTGGCGAGTGATGTTGCGGGTGCAGTAGTAGTGAGCAAGTGTTGCACCACTACTGCCGTACTATGCGTGGGTGCCGCAAGGCACCTAGCCACCATGGCTGGCTTCGACTGGCCACACAAAGGTAGCTAGCAGCAGCCCTGGTTTTTTCAAGATAAATAAATTAATAAAAAGATAATTATTATTTTACTTTATTTGATTTTAGATAAAATCAGATTTTATCTAAGATGGCTTCAAATTTTAAAATTTGTTTTAATCTTTGAGATATTTTAGGATAATTGAGCAAGATTCCAAAAATATAAGGATTGACTTGGTAAAGTGATTATCCATAATCAGTTAGGTAATTGATTTAAAATTATTTGATTGGCTAGTAATTAGGTTAGAATCTCCTAAGTTAGTTAGGATAATCTTTGAGGATAAATATGATTTATCTTTTTAAGATTAAAATATGATTTGATTCTATCACATGCCTTATTTAAAATATATGATATTTTTATTGATGGTCATTAATAATATATGATATATATTCTCTAATTATATGATAAAATATGAGCCATTTCAGGACTATGTTGCCTTAGCTTATTCATGAACATTCGATGTTATAGTTTAGGCAAGCTTGTTTACATGATATTTATTATGTGTCAATTTTACAATATATGATATTTTGCTGCTATATAATGATTAGTATGGCCCAGTAGATTACTAAATACAATTTGCGCATCGTGATGTATTTTTGTAATCTAAGTACGGTTTGCGTACCGTTAAGTATGTTTTGTAATTTTATTTATTTTATTTAAGTAGTAAATTGAATAGATTAGAATCACAGGTTGCAGTTAATCCAAGGATCCCATGAAGTGAAGGCCCAAAGGAGAAATATGGATGGAGATCCATGAAGGTTCAAGTGGGAGCATTTGCTTTATTAGTTTTCTTATGATTTGGGGCCATACTATGTCTTTTTTATGCATTCAATAGATTATGCATGCTAGTTTTGATTTATGTTGTTGATGATGCACTACACTTCACTAAATTAATCACAACATAATAAATTTAGGTCCTAGTAATATTGAGATTCCTTTTCCAATTAAAAACCCAACAACCCTTTGATAATTATTGATAGGTCATGCCAAAGAAAGGTGTCATTTTTTATCTTAGGTAACTTGGGTAAATCAAGTTTTATAATTTTAATTGGTTGTGCTCAACAAGATTACCTAAAGAGTTTAAAATCTTGAAGCAAAGGGTAATAATTAAACATGAGATGGTTAATTATTCAACCAAGAGTTGCAATTAGTAAAGAGTTTACTTACCTTGAAAATGTAATGCTTGATGGTATGGCCAAAGTCCGATCAGCTGTTACAAGAATAAAGGATCTTGGAATCATTTAATTCAAATGGGAAAATTATTTTGAATTAATTGTTAAAGTTACCTATGATTTTAATTTAGGTGCTTTAAAGATAAACATAATTGAATTTTGCATTTATTAAGTAATTATGTAATATATATTATAGTTTTATGATTGTATTTTTGTAACACCCCCAAATCTTCTTCTTTGGAACTACAAGTATAATATATATAATTATACCGTAGAGATAGACTAAGGCGTATTACCGCCGCGTGATTATGCAATGCTACTTAAACTACTAATTAAACCATAACTTTACAGCGGAACCTCAAACTCTTTCTTTATTAATACTTAATAAAAATAGTAACCATTGTTATGAGTACTCAAAAACAGAAATAAAACCAACATTCCTAAAACTAAGTGAAACGTATCCCGGGACTCCCAAATGCTAATTATTGACTCCACCTGAAAATAGTTAACACTCCTTACCATTAAGGTAAATAGGGCAAATAAAAAAATACAAAATACGAATTAGCAAAATATGCTAAGTACGATAAGTGCAAGATAAGTAAACTCAATTAATTAGCAAACATGCTTTTAAAACCAATCATGAAATTCTAATATGTATGTTAATAACCCAAACCTCAAATTCTCAAGATTCTCAAATAATTCCAATAGCTTAATAATAATTTGAATAACTATTCAAGTGATAAAAATCAATTCCTTTTTAAAAACCCAATTCATCTCCTAAGTGTGCACACCCCCCAAGTTAGTATCATTATATTGAAAGGCTATCCTTGAGGAAAGACTAGGTTATACAAATTCCATTGTCTTAAATGAATCCGCATAGTGGGATTAATATAATCATGCTTGTAAAGCTTTAGTAATAATTCAATAATTCCTTCTTAAATCGATAATTCAATCCTTTTTAATAAATCAACTCAAACTCCTTTTTATTTAATTCAACATACTTTGGAAATCAAACCTTTTAGATATAATAAATAATTCAATCATTCAAAACATGATATCGAAATAAATCTTTCAAATTCATTTGTTAAAACTTAGATTAAAAGTCAATTCTTCCAAACATACTTTATTTCATAAATCATAATTCAAATCAATTTAATTTAATCATCATAGAAATCATACAAAACATGCTATTCAAATAAATTACTTTCAAAGGTATGTAGCCACCTAAACATACCTTGATCCTCGCTTAGCAAAAAAACAAAGAAGCTTAAGAACACTTGTAAAAAACACCCTACAATTAAATATAACCTTTATCAATATAAGGTCATCAAATAATCACAACAATTAAAATAAAATCTTCAATTATATGTACATGAACCTTATAAAAATTCTTTTCATAAAATTGAATAATAAACTGATCTTATTTAATTTAAAACACTTATTATAATTTGTATAAAACCCTCATAATAATAACAATAATAGAATTAATTAGGAGAAGAGAAGAAGAAGTAGAAAATTGAAGAAGACGATAAGAAAGGTTCGACCAAGGGACAGTAGCCCTTCGACGCGTGGCTGCTGATGGCTTGAGGTGGTGGTTGGCGTCGTTTGTTGGCCGGAGAAGGTGGCAGCTGGGGGTGGAGGTGGTTTGTGGTGGTGGTTGGCGCAAGGAAATCAGGAAAAGATAGAAGAGAATTAGAAAGAAATTAGAGAGAAAGAAGAGAGTTTTGGTGTGAGTTTTAGCTTTGATTCAAGGGCTGTTTATAGGTTTGATTATGCAAGAATTAAGGTAAGAAAATGTAGGATGAATTATGGCAAATTTGGTTTAAGGAATTACATGGAAAAGAGAGCTAAAGAATTATGGAATGTTTAGTTGATGGTGATTAAGGAATAAGAAAATAAGGTAAGTATGTAGTCATGAAATATTAAATGGTAAGTAGCTTTGTTTGGTGAATCTTTGTAAATAAATAAGATGACCAAATATTTATAAGGTGGAAAATAGGAATTAAGGAAATAATTGGATTTAAGGTGGATAATTAAAATACAAAAATTACCAAAATAATTTTTTCTCAAAAATACTATACGGTGGCCGAAAATATTGAGCTTCACAAGCTCATATTTTTGGACCCCCTTATTAATATTTAGGCATTATTTTTCTAGGTTTTAATGAATAAAAAAGATTGTGTAAATAATATGTTTTGTAGAAAATAATTAGTTTAAAAAATACCAATTAACCACTAATTAATTTAACTAAGAATATCAGATATTCTTCACTAAGAAAATCCGAAAATCCTATCTTAATTAATTAAGAAAATACGGCCCTCTTGATAAGTGTCATTTATGACACGTTTTAGGGTGGTGTTCTCCCTTAGTTTTAGGTTTATTTTTGTCTATCGTGGTTATTTCTAGTGCTTTTATTCTTGTTTTAGTTAATAAAGTCTTAGTTTATATTTTTAGGCCTTAGTTTGCAATAACGTGCATTATACTCGGTTTCTTGCTTAATTTTGCGTGTTTTCCTCTTTATTCTCACATTGTTCCCTTTCTTTGATCCTTTTTCTAGTGCTTGAATTGTCTACGTGTGTCCATGGGACAAGGAGAGGCCAAGATTTAAAAGATGAAGCTTTGAAGTGAAGAACAATGGAGAAGAAGAGGAAAATCTAACAAGATTAAGTAAAGAGGGCACACATGACCGTAGCAAGAAAGTATTCGGAGATGGCACGGAGATCACGTGTTGAGGACGCAGCAGCACCGTGGCGCGGAACTATTCACCGTAGCTCGGAAGCTTCTGCCATTCCACGGCATGACTCACCGTGGTGCGGCACTGTTCACCGCGGGCGTAACCATGTCATGCGTGGGCACGTTCGTTTGGGTTTAGTTCACACTTTAATTCTGGTTTTCTTCCTTTTTCTTCTTGGACAATAAATAGACTTCCGTTTTCCCATTTAAAGGGATCTTAATTTCCATACTTTCTTCCCTGAAATTAGATTAGGTATTTTCTCTCTCTAGATTAGGGATAGATTAGGAGTAGTTTAGAGAGAGAAAGTAGAGTAGATTGTGATTTTCTCCATTGTAGCACTTGGATCATCTTCAAGCAATGTCTATTCAAGCTTTCCATTAGTAATCTCTTCTTCCCTATCTCTTAATTTTCTTTAATGATATCATTTGGTTTACATATTGTCTTGTTGATTCATTACATGCCTAATTGTTCTTGCTTGTTTGATTTTCATGTTCTTCCTTGTTAATTGTGTTTTCTTACCTTGTCTAGTTTTCATCGCTTCCTTTACTTTTCTAGGTTAGGTTTTTAGCTAGGGGAAGGGGGTGAAGGGCATGGATTAACATTGATTGATGATGATTCATTGAATACATGCTATGAAAAGATGAATGAATAATATTTGATGGTGTGAGATTATTAATTAATAGCACATTATTCGATTTTTCCCTAATTTAGATGCACGGGAGTGATTTAAACTAAGATAAGATGTGTTTTCTCAATCTACTTAAATGATCGCATAGAAATGAATGATTTAAATAGAGATTCATGTTTTGTGCACTCTTAATCTCATGATTTAATTAGCATCTAATTAAATGCGCGGAAGTGATCTTGATTAGGCCAAGACCCTCATTCATTGATTGCTTGGACAATTGCATGAGAATGAATTGTTTAGGTAGAATTTTGTATTTCATGGCATGTTCTTCATGATAATCATCATTGTCTATCTTTGTTAATCGTGATTGACAGTCCCCTACCCTTAGCATTACTTCCCTTCAGTTTAATCCTCCATAATCTTCCTTTCTTAGTTATTTTAGTGTTTTTAATCAAAGAAAACCAAAACAAAAATATATTCTCCATTGACTCTTTCATTAGTGAATTTGGTGTTTAAACTTGTGTGCTTCCTTGCGGGTTTAACTATTTACTTGCAACTAACTAGTTTAGTGTAAGTTTAGGTATATAAATTTCTAATTTGATTTAAGGTAGTGGACCAACGAGCTACTTCTCCCCCATCAAATTTTGGCGTCGTTGCTGGGAAAACGGCTTGTTTAGTATTTATTTTTGCTATTGTTATTAGTATTTATTTTTCCTTTTTGTTTTTCTTGTTCAACCTCACTTGTCATTGCTAATCGTGTGCTTAGCTTTGTTTTGTTCAATGAGAGATATGGCAAGGCAAGATGATGACTATGAGATCACGACTAGTATACTTCTCCCGACCACCGAGACTAATTTCACAATCCATCCTCAATATGTAGGATGGTGCATATTGAGTAATTTTCCGAAGGTGCAAGTGAGGACCCCATTGAGCATTTGAACCGATTCCTCGAGTTGTGTGCAATGATACAAACAAATGAATTGAGCCAAGAATACATTTGGTTGCATCTCTCTCGATAATCTCTCGCCGGAAGAGCAAAGAAATGGCTTAATCATTTGAAGCCCAACTCTCTCACTACATGGAAGGAAGTGGCAAGGGCCTTTCTCAAGAGGTTCATTTTTGAGGAGTGAACCGCAAAGATAAGGAGAAAGATAGTTTCCTTTGAGCAAGATCCGAATAAAACTCTTGGAGAAGCATAGGAAAGGTTTTAGGATTTGATTAGAGCATGCCCTCATCATGAATTCAACCGTAATTTGCTCATGAGATTCTTCTATGATGGCTTGGAGCCAATGTCAAGGGCCAATCTAGATACGGGTACCGGTGGCCAATTAAATAAGATCCCTCAAAGCCAAGTTGAAGCTATAATTGAAGAAGTGGCTAGTAGCTATCCTTGGGGTGGTCAAAGAAGGTCCCAAGGGAAGAAAGGAGACCTTTATGAGTTGGATAAGGTCGACCAACTTTAGCACTTAGTTGAGCTCTTGAATGAGGGTCTTTCTAAGTTGAACTCAAGTGTTGGTTGGGGTTCAAAACCTTCTCAAGTCATTGATTTCTGATGTGCGCTTTGCGGTGGGACGGATCATGATGCATCCTATTGTAGAGAGATGAATCTCAAGCATGTTACGGATTTGACTTTGAGGGAAAATGGGTTTTCAACCCAAGTTCAACCCCAATAAATTCAACAACCTCAATGGTAAGAAAACTTTAACCCCCAAAATGGACTTCTCTTCAATCCACCATCCAAAATATTTTCCTACCCTTCCAACCAAATAGGGAACTTTCATGATCAACACAATGACCAATATCCTCAAGAGTTTCAAGAACAATCCCCACACAACCACTCACAAATCCAAATCTTTCTACAACTTCAAATTATCACTCAACAAATCCAAGAGATCAAATCTCACAATGAAGTTTTGGATTGCCAATTATCTCAATTAGCCGAAATTTCTACTCTCCACTCAACCACAAAAATTCCCTTATTACCATCTACTAACTCCTCACACACTTACAAACCTAAAACTTGCAAGGACATCACCTTAAGATCACGGTTTTCTTATCATGACTCTAAGGAGAATGAAAATAAAAAGAAGAATTGTGAGAGCAAGGAGGACAAGATTGTAGAGGTGGTAGTTGAGAAGAAGGTTCAGAAAAAGAAAGAGAAGCCATTTGATTTTAGTGAACCAAACAAGTGTAAGGCCCGATTCCATTTCCTAGTAGGCTAGTTGAGAATGTTGTGTTGAAGAGCCCCATGGTTGGGAGAGTATGTAGGATTAATGTGATTGATGGTGTGATGGCTTGCAAGGAAGATTTCCATTAAATTGAAACTCAAGAAGTAATCATGGCTAATAAGAAACCACCTCAATGTGATGTAAGCAATTCAAACCAAGAAACTTTTAAGGGGGCACTTCATGTTTGTGTTAAGAGTTGTGTTGACAAGGAACTCAAGGACGAGGATAAGGAGATTATGAGATATGATAACTTTGTTGAAGTTCCCGCTTGGTTTGAAAGCACTCTTGAGGAAGGTGAGGTTGCCCCTCCCAAGATTAAGGATTCCCAGCTTGATCCCCTGTTTAGAAGAAAAAGAAAGAATGGAGAAAAGAGAAGAAGAAACAACAACAAGAAGAGAAAGAGAAATGATGAGCCACCATTGGCTCTTGATTCATCCCTTCTTTTCCTTGTGGTGATGTGAGACCTCAAGGAGAGATCGTGCCCAAGCTCGGGGGCATCTATGATTCCATCTTTAAGTTGATGAAGGTGATGTTCTTTAATCAACCTTGAATGAGGTGAAGGGTCAAGCTAGAGACCCTAAACAAGTGCTTCCCGAGAGGCAAACCGGAGGATCTCTAACCCTCTATTCCTTTTTCTTTTAGTTTTATTTTAATTTCTCTTTTACCCTCTTGATTTGTGTACTTTGGTCTTTTCGTGTAGGTTGCTTTTGGGAGCATTGGGGCGGACTTACATACGTTGAATTTATTTTGCTCCTTGTTATCTTTTCATCAACCTCCCGGTGAGAATTTTCTTGCTTTTACTCTTTAACTTTTTCTTTGAGTGCTTAGTTTAGGATTCGCTTAGGAAGAAGTTGATTTTTCGCGGATGTATGCTGGATTCTAAAGAATCTGGGGCCGTTGATGTTGATATCTAACGGTCATTATATGTCAATTAGGATTTTTATGATTTTTTTTTTTACTCATTCTGAACTAGCCAACTTATCCTTTCTTTTATATTTTTTTTCCTTTTTGTTTTATCTTCCTTAAACAACATTGAATAAGGCAAGTTTATAAAAATGGATTTTTGGATTTGCTCATTTTTTGGACTTGATACACCATGATATTATGTCCTTGAATACTTGCATCATCCTAATTGATGATGGAAAACACAATTTGAGAGTGTTTTTGGTTGAATTTAACAAATTTAAACGCTAAGGTAGTAAGGTTAAGAACTATGAGGCCATTTGAAACCCTAGTTCACGGGAAAGTGGTAAGATGAAGTTGCTATCTATAGTGGATTTGAAACCCTTGGTTGGTATTTGCTTTGTTTGTATCCATAGTGAGGTTAAATTGTTCTAGCCTTCATCACTTTGTTGAGTAGCACATTAGGATCCTTTACTATGCATGTCTTAATCCTTGTTTTGATGTCTAGCTACCTGAGATCGTGACCGAGCCCTTCTATGGGAGGACAAGGGCATTGTTCATTTTCTTTGTCTTCTTTTTGTTTTGTTACAAATTTGGCTTTCTATTTTGCATTTCCATCTCTTGCTAACCCTTTCGAGCCATTTTCCATTCTTGACTATGAATTACATTACAAACCTAGTGACCTTTTTTTTTCCCTTGACCTTTAGTTATGTGAAGCAAGTTGGTTAGAAAGCATGTTTTGTGATGGTTTGAATGAAAATAAGAAAGTAATATGCTCGTTGGACCTAGCAATAAAGTATATTGTGTATATTGTGAGTAATAAAGCAAATGCATTTGAGAAAAAGTCGTCCATAGTTAAAAAAAATTCAAAGACACCAAATAAAAGCCAAAAAAAATCCATAAAAATTTGAAAAGTAACAAAAACAACAAACACATTTTAGTTAGTTTCGTTTTCTTCCCTAGTTTATGCATTGAGGACAATGCACCGTTCAAGCATGGGGGGGAGCATTCCTTCGTTTTTGTATATATTATGTGTTGGTGTTGAATAATCTTTGGGGAGATGGCATTCTTGGTATTTTTGTTTGATGTTTGGTGACTTCTTGAGTTTGTTTCTGAGGTTTGATTCCCTTTTGCTTCACTTAGGAATTATCACCAAAATTTTCAAATTTTTGCCCCACCTTAACCCCTAGCCTTCCGTTACAACCCAATAAAATACTCTTAGTCCCTTAAGGGTTGAGTAAACATCGGTTGAGGGAGATAGTATTCAAACCTATGGAGAAAGCGTGCATAGTTAAGATGTCGGGATAACCTTCTCTTTCTTTCCACATTTTTCTCTTTTTCCGGTTCCTTCGAGGAATCAAAAGAAGCTAGCTAAGGGCCGATTTAAAGCTAGTAGGGAGAACGTGGCCTGTTTTGGTTGGTATGAAGGCGTAGAATGTAATTACTAGTTCTCTATGCTTAGCTTAGCTTATGTCATTTTCAACCCTAAACATCTTAGAGCATGTCTTCCTACATTGACTTAGAAAGTTTGGTATTCATTGGTGCTTTCATCTCCTTTAATGTCCAATTTGAGCATCTCCTCATTTTACATTTGACTTGATTTTCCATAAACTTGCCTTATTTATTGTTATTCTTTGAAGAGTTATGGGTTAATCTCTAAGAAAACCCTTACGAGAGCATACTCGTCCTCATTGGCGACTTTTGGATTAAAATGGCTTGATGCATACTCTAAATGCATCATTTTAATGCTTTCAATAAGTCCATCGTTTTGTCTTGCTCGAGGACGAGTAAGAGTTAAGATTGGGGGAATTTGATAAGTGTCATTTATGACACATTTTAGGGTGGTTATCTCCCTTAGTTTTAGGTTTATTTTGGTTTATCTTAGTTATTTCTAGTCCTTTTAGTCTTGTTTTAGTTAATAAAGTCTTTGTTTATGTTTTTAGGCCTTAGTTTGCAATAACGTCCATTATGCTCGGTTTCTTGCTTAATTTTGCGTGTTTTCCTCTTTATTCTCTCACTTTTGCCTTTCTTTGATCCTTTGTCTAGTGCTTGAAGTGTCTAAGTGTGTCCATGGGACAAGTAGAGGCCATGATTCAAAGGATGAAGCTTTGAAGTGAAGAACAATGGAGAAGAAAAGGAGAAGCTAACATGATTAAGTGGAGAGGGCGCGCACGGTGAAGGAAAGGGTGCGCAACCAAAGCAAAAATGTTTCTAGAGAAGGCACAAAGATGGCATGGAGAGGGCGCAGGAGCACCGTGGCGTGACATCAGCACTGTGGCACGGCAGGTTCTGCCGTAGCGCGGCATGACCCACTTATGAGTGGCATTTTTGCCACTATTTCACCCTTCTTTAGGGAGAATTTATCCCCATTTGTCACTTGTTAATGCCTTCTCTAGTCATTTTTACTCTTATTTTGGTCATATTTGTTTTCTTTCGAGTTTTTCTTCTTCTTTTATTTCTTCTTTTGTTTTGTAGAATTTTTGTCTTTATTTTGTAGGTTTTTAGTGCTTTTAAAAGAAAGAAGACAAGCCTTGTTGGCCATGAAGAAGGAGAGAAGGCACTTTGGAGAGGGTACGCAACAGTCCAAGCAACCGCGGGCGCGGAGGTGGAAGCCGCGAGCGCAGAGCTCGGCTTTGGCAAATTTTTCCATGTTCATGTAGATGGCTACTCAAGTCCCAGGAGAGGGCTCTCTATAGACCACCGAGAGCGCGGCCACCTGACGACCTGACTTCCCTTGTTCTAGCGCCCAACCTCTCCTTAGTTGAGAGAGGCCTCTCCATCAGCCACCGCGGGCGCGGTCCTTGAGGTTTCCTTTCCGTACCCATATGAAAGAGGGCGTAATGCAGCTAGAAATGACGTGGCTTAATGGTCAGGGGGCAATAGGTCGTGTCTACTATCCTAGATCAAATCAACAATTTATATTCCTAACCTAACTCTATCAAGTTTACACTAGATAGTGGCAAGCTAGGGTCGAAGCACAAGAGGTATATTGTAAGTAACAAGGGGTATATTGGTTTGTTTTTTAGAATATCTAAGATTAAACTATCTACTAAGAGGTGATTAAAACAAGCAAAGTGAGAAGTTAAACTAGAATCACTAAAATAGATATAAAAGATAAGATATTAATGAAAATATAATAAAAAACACTAGGGAATGGGGGTTCTAATCATGATCTACTAAGACAACTATGATAATCATCATGTTTTCATGCCAAGGAGTATAAGCTCTACTCAAAATGATTCATTGTCATGCAATCACTCAAAGCAAGTCGATGAAATCGATCAAATCTAAACTAGATCATTCTCATGCATCTAATTTAGAACTCAAATATTCGGGCTAGAGATGCACAACAATAGCTCCAAGCATAATAAGCAGAAAATCATCAACTCAAGACAAAACCTAATCAATCATGATTTCCACCCCCTTCCCTAACTAGAAATCTAAGCTAGAGAAAGGAAGATGGCCATATTAACTACACTAAGCATGTATTCAATCCCAACAAAACTAAACATAATTCAAAACCAAAGAAAAAACAATGAAATAAGTAAAAGCAAGGAACTTTATGGAAATAAACACTATTAAGAGCAAAAAAACCAAATAAAAGATAAGGGATAAAGAGATTACTACTATTAAACTTGAAGGATTAAGCAAACATGGACAAGTTGTATTGAAAAGATGAAAGCCCGAAGAAAACTTGAAAATATCTTGATTACAACAATGGAAACTTGAAGGTTAAGCTACTTTCTCTTTCTAGAATCTTGATGTTCTCTCTCTACAATGTTTTTCAATGGAATAATGAATGATAGTTAAGAGTTGTCATGAAATTCAAGCTAAAGACTATATATAGTTTCTTGATAAAACAAAGGAAATGGGTGAGGGAGAGGCCTCTCCAGCAAGGCTGCCGTGCCCTCTCTATTGTGGGTACGTAGTTGGCAAAGCCCAGCTTGCCGCGCCCACAACCACCTATGTCGCGCCCGCGACCTTTAGCTGCTGCGCCCTCTCCTTGCCATCCCCAGCTATCTCAAGAAACTGGGTGTTCAGCTCAGGATCTATATCCGTGCCCGCTTAGCAATTTCATTCTTATCAGCGCCCGTGACTGTTTCACCCGCACTCACGGCTTGTTGTGGCAGCGCGCCCTCTCCCCTTTTGCATCTTCTTTCCTTGGAATAAGAAACTCTAGAAACTTCGACTCCGCTTAGCAATTCCAATTCCGCTCACTAGTGCTAGGAGCTATCCAAGCAAACGAATAAAGGGTAAAAAGCAAAGGAAAAGATAAAAGAAAAGGAAAAATAGGAGAAAGAATGAAAGTAACTAAAAAAAGGTAAAAAACGGTAAGAATAGGTACAAACAAGTGACAAATAAGGGAAATTCACTAGTGAAAAAAGGGTGAAATGGTGGGGTAAACGCCACTCATCACTTAGTTCGTTATTTCCAGATTTCTTAAGCACTTTAAATAGACTTTTGCTTCGATTTGTGAATCATCTAATTTTCCATGTATTATTTTAGTTTTGTGGTGAGAGAAACTATTGATATTTTAGAGAGAGAAAGTTGCTTAATCTTCAAGTTTAATCATTGTAGTCAAGATTTCTTTAAGTTTCCTTCAATCAAATTCAAGTATTTTTACGCTCTCTCCATTAATCAAGCTTCAAATTAGTAATCTCTTATCTCTTCTCTTTAATTTTATTTGATTACTTTTTATTGTGTTGATTTTCATCTATTGTCTCGGTTTTACTTGTTTGATCGATAAACTTGGATTTGGAATCATGTTTTGTTTGGTTAAGATTGAATTCATGCTTAGTGTAGTTTTGATGGCTAATTTCTCTTCTTTAGCTTAGATTTCTAGCTAGGGAAGGGGGTGAAGGTCATGATTAACTTGGATAATGTTGATGATTGATTTGATAATGCCTTGAGTTGATGATTTTTTGCTCAAATGTCTTGGAATTATTGTTGTTCAACTTTAATTCCATTGTTTGATTTCTAAATTGGATGCATGAGAATGATCTAGTTTAGGTGTTGATTTATTTAATCAATTTGCTTAAATAATTGCATGGGAATGAATTATTTGGGTAGAATTTGTATTCCTTGGAGTTTATCAATGTTAATCTTCATTGTTTCTGATTAGGAGATTTTTCCTTGCCACGTGGACCAATGATATCTCGCCACGTGTCATCCACGTGGACCAATGATATCCCGCCACATGTTATCCACGTGGACCAGTTAGAGTCCGCCACATGTCACCTCGTGAAAAGTCCAAGGTGGACCAATCAGGTCACAACACGTGGAAGGCAAAATTGCCAATTGACCATGTGGCCTCCTATGGCCCAAAGTTCCAGGCAAAGCCCAATCAACCCTAGGTTTACTAAAACCTAATATTGGGCACGTTTTCCAACACCCTATAATTGGGAGATGTTTCCCTCCTGGGAACATCTATTCTGAAAATTCCATTCACATTAACTCTACATCGGAGAAAGTCAGACACTTGACACCCCAAACTGAGCAATTATACATTGCAGATCCTCTCTTGAAATCCGAGAGAGACCATTACTTTCAACACTATACTCCTCATACACGTTCTAACTTAATCGTCAGAGGCGGAGTTCCCACCCACCGGAGTTTCCGTTGTTTTGCAGGTATAAGAGTCCAGAGGTTAGTCTTGGAATTGTAACTCTCCCGAAGGACATAAAAAAACCACGAAACATTTGGCGCCGTCTGTGGTGAGACTACTTCAAAGATGACTTCACAAGAACTTGTACCACCTTTTAATGAGAAACGGCCGACGACCGACGTCCAGGTCTTCTCAGACCAAGATACGGATGACAACTATGAAGTCGCCACCCAAAATAACTAAGGTCGTCATCCGTATCTTGGTCTGAGAAGACGACTATGGAGACTCCAAGAAAATAACTGAGTCCGCACAGCCGGCCAAGGTGAAGAATGTGTTGGTAAGCACTTATGATGCTACCTCCAACCCTAGAAGACCACTTGATGGCATACACCAACCTTATGTATCTACAATGGTTGGATGATGCTACTTGGTGTAGATGTTTCCCGGCCACATTGAAGGGCGTCGCCCAGCAATGGTTCGGCAACCTGCCAGCCGGATGCATCAATAACTTTAAGACGCTGGCATACCTGTTCGCGTCAAACTTCTCAATGAATATCCCTGCAAAGAAGACAAGTCTTGACTTAGGTGCCATACAGCAGGGAGAGAAGGAGGGGTTGCGCTCATATATCAGACGCTTCAATATGTTGAAAATTTAGATTCAAGGGTTGTTTGATGAGGTAGCTTACACAGACTTTTTAAAAGGTCTGAAGGACGGGTCGGCCTTCAAGTTCGACTTCGTCAAAAAGAGGATGGCTACCCACTAAGAGGAACTGATGGAGGCGGACGCCTATATATAGGCGACCGAACTCTGCAACATAAGTAAGCATTCGGACTCAAAGAGGTCCGACAAAAAAAGAGAGTCGGCCATTAAGGCCGGATAAGAAAGAAGAAAAGAAAAGAAAACAAGTTTGGGTGGCTGAATCCTTTGAACAACTATCCCAGAAGAAAAAGAGAGAAGCAAAGACGTACACCCCAACGTACGAATTCAATAAAGACTGTTACTCCATCCTCATGGAGATAAAGGAACGGGTCTTTATTTACAAGCCGGCTCCTATGAATGGTTCCGCTAAGAATCGAAATAAAAACAAATACAGCCACTACCATGAGGATATTGGCCACGACACCAACGAATGATATAGCCTTAAGCGCCTGTTGGACCGTGTGGCTGATAAAAGAGTCCTCAAGTCTTACATCTTGATTTCCAAGGTTACCTTGCTTACTAACCCTGGACAGCCGTCCAAGAAGACGTCCTACTCTGCTAATAGCTCGGATACGGATGAAACTCTGATCTATACAATAGCAGGCTGCTTCACTGGAGGCGGCCCTACCATCTGGGGCAATAAAGACTACGTCAGGCGCCTCGATGTTAACTTAGTCGACTAGGGACAGTCGTCCAAGGATTTCTTCCCCGAAGTTGTTATTACTGAGGAGGACAAAGGCAAAATCAAGAGGCCGCATGATGATCCTATTGTCATCAAATGCAATGCGGCTAACCAAAGAGTTGGTCGGATACTCATTGACACTGGGAGTTTGTCAAATCTCATCAGCCACAAGTGCCTGGCCAAGCTACGATACAAGCCCGTGGGTATGCACCAGGTCTCTCATCCCTTATTAGGATTTAGGGGTGGTGTGGTACACCAGGTAGATCGAGTAGACTTACCCATTCGTCTGGGTGAGAAGAGGGAGGGACGCCACATGGTAGTACGGTTTTTAGTTGTTGAAGAACTGACGGCCTACAACATCTTTTTGGGGCGCCCTACCCTAAATGAATCCAAAGCTGTGATCATCCCATCCCTTATGCTTCTCAAGTTTAAGAGGGATGATGGAACAATCGGCTCCCTACGGGGAGACCAGAAGATGGCGAGGGAGTGCTACCTCTCTGATGTAAAGCATACTATGGTCGTAGCCAGCTCTAGTAGAGATATAACCAATCTTGACCAAGTCAAGGAAGCCGCGCCTGCTACAACAGCAGCCGACAAGAAGAGAAAGGCCAATTAAATGATGGCCGAGAAAAAAGACTGGCAATAGGAATCACTGACCGGTCAAAGGCCGGATGAAATCCGTCTGCAACTGGCTGGTGAGCACATAAACATCGTCTTAGGTGACTCCCGTCCCGAATGGACTATTAAGGTTAGGACGACTGCTTTTGCTAACTTGGTGCGGACTTACACCACTTGCCGAAAGAATTCAAAGACATCTTTGCCTTTGAAGTGGACGAGATGCCAGGCATCAGCCTGGATCTTGCCGTCTACAAACTTGTTGTGGATCCTAAAAAGAAGCCGGTAAGGCAAAAGAAGAGAAACCATGGTGAAGAAAGAAGCCAGGCGGTAGCTGCTGAAGTGAAAAAACTGTTAGATGCTGGTTTCATTCGGTAACGCTACTTCCATGATTGTGTTGCCAATGTTGTGCTTGTAAAAAAGCCAAATGGAACCTGGCGCATGTGTGTGGACTACACAAACTTGAACAAGGCATGTCCGAAGGATAGTTATCCTCTCCTAAAGATCGACAGTCTGGTCGACTTTACAGCCGGCCATGCCTTGATGAGCTTCATGGACGCCTATTCAGGCTTTCACTAGGTACTCCTATGGAAGAAAGATCATGAAAAGACGACATTCGTCACTGATCAGGGGCTGTTTTGCTATATTGTGATGATGTTTGGTTTGAAGAATGCGCCTGCCACCTTCCAAAGAATGATTAATACAGTCTTCGTTAATCAAATAGGAAGGAATGTGGAGGCATATATTGATGATATGATTGTTAAATCCAAACACCAGACGGACCATCTTACAAATCTCTGAGAAACATTCGCCACACTCAGGCAGCACCAAGTCATGCTAAATACCAAGAAATGTGTTTTTGGTGTTGAGTCTGGGAAGTTCCTCGGATTTCTGATTGATCAAAGTGGGATAGAGGCCAATCCGGAAAAAATTCAGGCAGTCATAGACATGTAGTCGCCCCGCACTGTAAAGGAACTTAAAAACAAACAGGTTGTCTGGCGGCATTGGGGAGGTTCCTCAGTCGGTCAAGCGACAAATGCCTTTATTTAATCCAAGAAATCAAGAAGAAGACTATGTTTGAATGGGGGACGAATGCAGAGGCGGCCTTCTAAAAGTTGAAGGAACACTTGCACTCTTTGCCAAGGCTCGTCAGCCCTCTGTCAAAGAAAGTGTTGTACATGTACTTGGCCGTCTCTGATCATGCTCTCAGTGCCGTTCTCCTTGCTGAAAGAGACGACTGCTAGCTCCCTGTCTATTTCATCAGCCATGTCTTGAAGAATGCTGAGTTATGGTACCTCATGGTTGAAAAATTTTGCTTGGCCCTTTACATGGCAGTTAAGAAGTTGAAACCTTACTTCTTGGCACATCCGGCAGTGGTCTACACTGACCAGCCGATCAAGTGACCACTGACAACCATGGAATCATCCGGTCGAATGATTAAGTGGGCAATTTAAATGCAAAGCCTAGAAATTACTTTTGAGCCAAGGAAAGCAGTGAAGGGGCAGGCACTTGCCGACTTCATTGTTGAAATGACTATGCCGGTTAATCCGTAAAATCCAGACCAAGTCTGGAAGGTATATATGGATAGGAGCTCCACAATGAATGGCTGTGGTGCAGGCATCATATGTCCGTCTCCTGAGGGAAACAAGTATGAGTATGCACTACGTTTTAAGTTCCAAGCCTCAAACAATGAGGCAGAATATGAGGCCCTATTAGCCGGTATCTGAATGTGCAAGGCGGCCCGGGCAAAGAAAATGGACGCCTGTTCTGATTCACAACTGATTGTTATCCAATATCATGGTGACTATGAAGCCACACATCCAACTATGATTAAGTATCTACAGGTGGTTAAAGAAGAGGTCGGGACACTTAAAGAATTTCACCTAAGTCAAGTGCCCAGGTCCGAGAATAACCAGGCAGATGCCCTCTCCAAACTGGCATCATCCTCCTCTTGTGACACACCAAGATTTGTTTTCTAGGAAGTGATGGAAAAAAGGAGCATTGAGGAAGAACCTATTGGAGTCCTTTGATTGTGATGAAAAAGCGTGCCTCTAACTTTGAGATTCATAAAGGGGAACTTTTTAGGAAGGGTTATCTACAACCTCTTTTGAAGTGTGTTACCTAGAAAAAGGCCGAGAGGTCCTCGAAGATTTGCTTTCAGGGTTCTGTGCCTCCCATATAGGCGGCAGGACCCTAGCAAAGAGAGGCAGGCAGCAGGGTTACTTATGGCCTACCCTTGAAGCAGACGCCATGGAGATGGTTAAGAAATGTGACAAGTGCCAAAGGTTTGGCAAGCTTATCCATCGTCCGGCCACTAACCTGACGACTATCCATAGCCCAGTACTATTCAACAAATGGGGCATGGACATTCGAGGTCCCTGTACAGGCAGACGGAGATATATTTTGGTAGCAGTCGACTACTTCACTTAGTGGGTAGAAGCAAAGGCAGCCAAAAGCATCAAAACCAAAGATGTCATCTCCTTCATTTGGAGAAATATCATCACTCAGTATAGGGTACCCATGTCTATTGTTTTTGACAATGGACCTCAATTTGAGATGCCTACTCTCAAGAAATAGTTGGGAGACCAAGGGATCTCTCATTGTTTTGCATCAGTCGGTCGTCCTCAAGAAAACGGTCAGGTTGAAGCATTCAACAAGATAATCTCTGATGGCATCAAAAAGAAAATTTAAAGAGCTGGCGGCTGGTGAAACTCCATTTATCATGGTTTATGGGACAGAGGTTGTTCTGCTTATTAAGCGTTATGAGCCGACTCGTCGAGTCACGCTTTATGACGAAGAGGCCAACTGGGAAGCCGTGCAGCTAGCGTTGCGCCATGAGATCTATCGTCTAAGAATGACGAGAGCTTACAATAAGTGAGTGCAAAAGCGGCTCCTAAAAGTAGTGGACTTTGTGTTACGAAAGATGGAAGCAGTCGGTACGGCCAACGAACAGGAAAAGTTGACTCCTAACTGGGATAGTCTCTACCGAATATATGAAGAAGTTAGAGGCATTACCTACCACCTGGAAACACCATATAGTAGGCAGCTAGCCTGAACTTGGAATGTAGACAACTTAAAAAAGTACTACTTCTGAGATTTGTAAATTATCTGTAAACATCAATAAATTTTGCATTTATTTCAATTATTGTCCAAGTCTCTTCAGTGGGGCAAGTCACCTGTGCAAAACAGTCGGCCTGATTTCTTTTAAATAGCAATCTGTTCTTTTCTGAACAATCTAGTGAGGCCACAGGCTGGATAATCAACCTAAGGCCCATGGCTGAATGATCTTTTTAAATTTAAACTAATAAGTCTGTCCCAAAACTTGAGCAGGCGTCGGGCGACATCTATTCGGGTGAATTCGTCGCAGAGTGCATTTCCCATTTGGGTGGCACATTGCTCTATAAACCTAAAATTAACGGCCCAACCCATTGTCCACTTGACAACCTCGTAGCTGTTTCACCAGAGACAAAGATAAACGTTGCGCTCCCCAAACAAGCGGTAGATAGTTAAAATCCGAGTCTGAAACCGATTTTCATTACTTGGGATAAATGCAGACGGTTCAATTTGAGTTAATAGCCAAACAAAACTTGGTGAATAAAGGGGGATAGCCGGCCTAAGCCGCCTGATTCCTGTACTACTCAAACCAAAGTGATGGATATTGGGTAACCCCAAGGTTAACTCATAGTCACTCTCTCAATCTACTACGGAACCTAAGAAGTATGAGAAAACCGCTTGTGTTTTTGCAAAAAGAGGTACCCAACCACTATTCTTACTAGACTATACCAAAGCTACCGCCTGTTACCTAACAGACGTAGCTACTGTGGCTGGACATCCCGTTCGACGCCTGCTTCTATGAAGCCTTCAATGCAAACATCCAGCTAACATTCAACAAAATAAACTAAGTACCAAACTTATTACATTGCAGTTAAAATGAGGAACCATGCGGCCAAAGCCGCCTATTTCTTCTACTCACTCAAATTTGTGGCAAGTTGATCAACCAAAAGGGTCAACTCATGGTCACTTGCAAACTTAAGTTGGAACCTAAACGGTGTGAACCAAGCTGCCTGTTTTTTGGCAAACAGACGACATTCGACCCCTATTCTTCTAAGGTGCAACATAACAGACGGCCATATCCGACTGTTTATTGTGATTACTGAAGTACAAGTGACAAAGATTGATCAATATTATGAGTTCATAGTCAAATCTAAATTTAGAATCTAAATGGTACGATTGAGACCGCCTGATTTTTATCAAACAGATGGCCTTCGACCAGTGTTCCCAATTTCGCTAAGCACCTTGAAGCTACTGATAGTAACGGTGTCCTTCCAACAAGTGTATTATTCTGATAGAGGGTTCAGAATTATTACAGAGCTAATTATTCAGTAAGGTCAAGCAAACGGAATGCCTAGGTGGAGGCCGATCCAATCAGTAATATTAAGGTATAATTAATATTACGGCTTAATCTTAACTGAATCCTTCGGGTCGAACCCAATCGAACAACCGATCCGAGACGACGAATCAATCCGAAGGATTTACTGAGCCGTCAGAGTTTTACGAACACAGACGTCGGATATCGAGCCTAGGGCGTCGAGACCGGGCATCACAAAATCACACGCAACAAGTACGAGCATAGCCGTAGCATCACATTGGCCTAGCCATGTGAAGTGCTAGGCTAGGCTAGCTCATCGCAAGCCTAGGCGCACCATGTGTGTGCTAGGCGCACCCTAGGTGCTATCGCAGTCCATCGCAGAAGCACAGCACCATCGCAATGCTAGGCACTTGCGTGTGTGCGCCTGTACGTATGCCTAGGGCTATCACACCAACGCAACCTTAGCACAGCTCACCATCGCAAGCTCTAGCTCAAGCCTACGCGTAGCATAACACTATCACATGGCTGGGCCAGTGTGTGTGTGCGCGTAAGGCATCGCAACAACAGCACTAGCCTCGCCCAGTGCGCATGCGTGTGCGTTGGCTAGGCACCAACAGCACTAGCGATGCCCAACACCTAGCAGCCCAGCATCATGCAACACGCATGTGCTGGCTGGGGGCTATGCGAGATGGCAGTGCGTGCTGGCCAGCAAGCAGCAGCAGCGATGGGAGCCTTGCTCAACAGCCCAACAACATGCGTGGCTCGCTAGCTGCATGCATGTGCTGGCTGGTGCGCATTTTGTGCTTGGCAGTGATGCGGTGCAGGCTAGCTGTGCTGGCTAGTGCACGCTAGCATGCTAGCTGGCTGCCAGCCCAGCAGCCGTTGCTTGAAGCCGGTTTTGTGAGGGGTGGGGACCAACCCTTGGGCAAAGCCTTGGGTAGCAAGGCAATGGTCCCCCCTTTACTCTTGGTCCTCACCTAACTCTCTCTCGCCCCTTGACACTTGTTGCATTGTGATTGCCTTGATTAATTATTTAATTTAGAATTAAATAAATTATCAATTTTATTCATTCTCCCACATTGGTTGGGGAATGAAAATCAAGGGTTCATTTCCCTATAAATACCAAGGCTTGGGTATTTGGGAAAGAACACACTTGAGTGGAATAGTAAAGGAAACTCCATTGTTGAGTATACCTTAAAATTTGTAAAACTCCAAGTTTATATTTTGTCTGGGCCTCGACTAACCTTCGAGGCTTAGGACGATTGGGTCGGGTTCGAGGGTACAATCCCGTTGGAGGCCTCGCATTATCGAGGTTGAAGTAAGAGCTCGTTGTAAGAGCGAAGCACGCGTCGAGGGTATATTTCTTATCCTTACTCTTAATTGTGTTTTAATTATGTTTTGCTTGTATTAGTTGCTTTAATTATGGGAGCGGGTCTTGGGGGGTTTCATTCCGCGTAGTGAGGGTCACTACGAAACCCTACAGCTACCTTGATTAAAAACTTCCAGATTAGCGCCTGTTCTATACAAGCACTAAACAAACGGACTACTTAGAATCAATAAAATAAATTAAGTGCAAAGCCAAGGTTTGTTAAGAACTTTATTGAGGCCGAGAGCCGAATTATGCTAGGTGTTCGCCTACGCAATGGCCAACTGTCCGCTTAGTTTGGGAAATCACCATAGTGATTGATTGACGTAGAATTATTAATACTAAAAAAGTATCAAAAATTCTAAGTCAATCAACACACCTTTGAAAACCAGGCACCAGTCGCCCAGGGGCAAGAACAGTTGGTATATGATGCATTCATGAAAACAAGAAGCAAGCTACATACACATAGCAAAGTGCATGAAAAGTAAAAATTCATAAACATTGAAAAACGACAAAAATAGTCGAATGATTAATATAAACAGTCGGCTACATGACCGACCTGAAATGTTGAAATTAAAAAATTGTATATAAACCCCGACCCCTTGGTCGGTTAAAGATATGAAACAAACGGCACACAGGTCGAAGAAAGTTAACATAAAAATTGAATTTAAGCAGCTGGAGGAGGACCTTTTGGGTTGGCAGCCGCTTGATTTGGATCATTAACCGGCGCCTGTTCCATGATGGCATTCGCCTCCTGAAAAGGGTCATATATGTCACTATTTTTTTAGGAGTTTCTAATTAGTTTTTCATTGTTTTAATATCTTTTTACTTTGTTTTATTAAGGTTTTATTTCGTTAGTCGTGTTTACATGTGAAATGTCATTGTTGATCAATTTTTGCTTTTCTTGCATATTTTTGGTTGCTCTTGCATTAGATTAAACTTTATTGGTTTATTCTTATGTTTAGGAACACTTGGATAAGTTCTTTGCTCAAGATCGAAGATATGTAAAACATAAAAGAACAAATAATGAAGAAATGTGCACTTGATTTGCAAAGATCGAACTTCAAACGACTATATCTTTTGATCTACAAAACATTTCTGAGTGATTCAAATTAGAGATGGAAACTTATCTCAAGAGCATTCCTACGACGGGTTGCATGCCTTATTCCGATGAGTAACAAAGAAGTTATGGTCTTCTGAAACAAAGTTGCTTCTAATAAGAAATTCTGCACACCTGTGCTAGATGTTGCACGACCGTGCAGATTGTGCACGTCCGTGTAAAATGTGGCACGTTTGTGCAGGACTCTGTTTTAGCTTTTTAAAGTTTCTTCTCAGTCTGCACGTCCGTGCCAACGTTGGCACGTCCGTGCAGACTTGCATCCGGGTCTTTTTCCTTGTTATCTCCGTCCTTTCTATTTGGGGTTGTATAAATACCCCTTCGCTTCATTTCTAAAAGGAGAGATATTTCATTCTTAAATTTTAGTAGTTTAGGGTTTTAGAGAGAGAAACTCTCAAATTTTAGAGAGGGAAAGTGAGAAAAACAATGGTATTCATTGATTTGGATAATCAAATGAGGAATTTGATGATTTGAAGATCTCTATTTCTTATCAATGACCATTTGTTACTCTTTCTTCTCTTTATGTTTTCTTTAATTGCTTTGTTTATCATGTTTGAGTAGTTTTCCTTCTACTAGGTGTTGAGTGAAGCTTTGTAATGATTAATTGAGTTATTTGAGAAAAATTTGATGATAATTGTGTGATTAAATTGATTGAATTGATGGTGGCATGTTGTTTGTTTTAGATTGGATTGATCTCCCATGATAGCAAACTTAATTGCATATTGGCTCTAGTTTGACAAGGGATTGTGAATTAGAATTGATATATTTGATTCCATTTTGGGAAAATTTCTTCTATGCACCTAGTCAATAAGGGATGTAGGCTAGGAATTTGAGAGATTACTTTTGAGTGAAGTCAATTCCTGTTTTAATTTTTTCTTTGCATGATTGATTATCAAATGGACTCTCATTTTCTTAATAGTTGTTCAAACTAGATCTTTTCCCCTAGTAGACTTTATCATACCTTGTTCTTTATATGTTCTTTAGTGTAATTGTAGTGTCCTCTATACATAAACCGACTTCGACATAGCGAACAATCTAGCATTACCGTTCCTTTTGGTTCGACTTCGAACTTACCACTAGACTTGTTTAGAGGTTAGTTTTAGGATATATAAATTTGTTTGGTCGTAGGGAGGTTATCCAACGACCTAATTTCCCCGCGCTCACCCTGCCAGGCAGCCTTGCGTGTGTGCGTGTGTGTAGGCACCATCACAGGCCACGCAACAAGCACAGCACACCTATGCGTGTGCGTGTGCGAGTGCTAGTGCATGCTGGCCTGGCTGTGCGTAGCTATGCGAGAGGTGATGACTAGCATGTGTGGCTCGCTAGCAGCACGCATGATGAGTACGCGTTTACGTGTGCATGCAAAGCGGATAGCTGGGCAGCCAACAGCGCCCAGCGCCTATCAAGCCGCAACATGGGCATCACCCAGCACACAGCAGCATACAACACGTATGGATAGCTGCGCTGATGCTTGCTGCCTTGTGCTGGCTGGCAATACTAGCTGGAATGCTAGCTGGCTGCCAGCCCAGCAGCCCTCCTATGCTGGTTTTGTAAGGGTGGGGACCAAGGGCTTGGAGCATGCCTTCGGGAGCAAGGCAATGGTCCCCCCAAGGTTCATGGTCTTCACCTAACTCTCTCTCTCTCCCCTTGACACTAGTTGCATTGTGATTGCATTTAATTAATTATTTAATTTAGAGCTTAACAAATTAATGCTTTTGCACATGATCCCACATTGATCATGAAATAGGATTCAAGTTCTCATTCTCTATAAATACCCACTTGTTTGGGATTTTTGAGAGAACACTTGAGTGGAAAAGTAAAGGCAACTCTGTTGTAGAGTATACCCTGAAATACGTAAAACTCCAAGTTTATATTTAGTCTGGGCCTCGACTAACCTTCGTGGCTTAGGACGCTCGGGTCGGGTTCGAGGGTACGATCCCGTCGGAGGCCTCGTATTTTCGGGGTTCAAGTAAGAGCTCATAGTTGAGCGAAACACGCGTCAAAGGTATTATCTTTTATCCTTTCTTATGCTTTTGCATTTATTATGGGGGCGGGTCTTAGCGGGTTTCTTTCCGCGTAGTGTGGGTCACTACGAAACCCTACAGCGGTATCAGAGCCACGCTCCTTTTAATTTTTGCAATTATTAATTAATTAAGGTGTTTTAAAGTAAGATTTAAATTCTGGTTTTGCTTTTCTAATTAGATTAGAAGCTCGTTTTAATTAATTTTAAAACTCATATTTTTATCGATTTGGCTGTCGAACACAGATTTTGGCTCAAAAATAGTGATTTTTGGGTGGAATTGACATTCTGAAACAGATTCCACCCTCTTTGATGTGCGTGGGGCAGTGGATGGGGGTTGGCTTGCGAGGGGATGCTGCGGTGATGGGTGACATTTATGTCACTTCTAGGGTAGTCTTTTCTAGTAGTTTTAGTAATAATTTTGTTCATTCTAGTGTGCTTTTGTTATGTTTTGCCAAATTTGAGTACTCTACCTATGTGTTGCGTAATGTGGTTTTATATGTTTAGGTAGTCTTTACTCCCCTCTCCCTTCATTGTTTTTATATGGCACTAGAGTTGGAGTTTCTTGAAGGCAACCACCCCCCCCCCCCGATTTTGCACCTAAACCCCAACAATGGAACCAACCAAATCAACCACCTTTAAATCCCCAATTACAAAACTAACCTCCACTCTACAACCAAAACCAAAACCAAGGAGGAAACTATCCAAGGCTAAACAAAAACCATTACCCCTTTCCAAACCAATTCCCTCAAAAACATCATCACTAAACCCCACAACAAATAGACCAAGCCCAAACCCAACTCCTTCAAACCATGAGCCAACAACCTCAAGCTTTTGGCTAACTAATCCAAAACCAAAACCAACAAATACAAGAAGTCAAAGCCCATAACAAAATAATAGACTCCCAATCGACCCAATTGGCCGAAAGGTCATCCTTCAATTCAACATCTACACTTCCCAGTAAATTAAACCCTAACCCCTCACATACTTACAAAATTGAGTCTTGCAAAGTTATAACCTTAAGGTCGGGAACCACCTATGATTATCCAAAGAAGAGGGTTTATGACGAGAGGAGAAGTGAGGAAGAGGTTGTTGAGGATGGGGATGTTGAGATGGAAAAGGGCATTGAGAAGAACAAGCCCAACGAAAAGAAGACACCATTACCCCATAGTGATGCTAGGAATCTTGATGGACCGGTGCCCTTTCCCGGTACGTTAGCGGAAAGGAAGCTGAATGAGAAGTTTGTGAAGTTTCTAAGGGCGATGATGTGTCTACACATCAATATTCCCTTCCTTGAGGCAATCACACAAATTCCTTCCTATGCAATGTTTCTCAAGGAAATTCATTCCATCAAAAACAAGACCAATGAAGATCTTGTCACTCTTTCTTTTCAATTTAATGCTCCAATGCAACATAAGATGCCCAAGAAGCAACAAGATCCCAAGAGCTTTACTTTGCCGGTTAATATTGGGAATTTGAAAGCAAAGGGTGCCTTAGCCAATCTTGGAGCTAGTGTGAGTTTGATTTCATTGTCCATTCCTCAACAACTCAACATTAAAATGATCTCTACAAGGAAGATAATTCAACTTGCCGACCAATCGGTTAAGTTGCCATGCGGAGAGCTTGAGGATGTTCCCATTCAAGTGGGACATATTTATGTTCCTTGTGATTTTTTTGTCATGGATATGGAGGAAGATGACAATACACCTTTGATCTTGGGTCAAGAGGCTCTTAAGACCTTGGGAGTAGTGATCAATTGCAAGAATAACACTATCACTTGTGAAGTTGCCTATGAAAAGATGGTGTTTGAATTTTCTAAGGTATTTAAGAATCACATGGTGGAGAAGGTTTGTAGAGTGGATGTGTTAGATCCCTCTTAAGAGGAAGAATTTGAGAAAACAGAGAAGGGATTGAAGGAGAATCCTAAGCCCCCCTCTCAAGAATTCTAAGTAGGTGGCCAAGGTGTCTATGATGAGTGAGGATCATTTGGTTGGAATATCATCCTTGTTTGAAGAATCTCTTGAGGAGGGTGAGTTTTTCCTTCCTAATATGGGGAATGCAAGGAGTAGTTCTTCTCAAAAGTGATTGAGGAAACGAAAGAAGAAGAAAAGAAACAATAACAACTAAAAGATGAAAAAGAAAGTTGAGAAAGTTTGGGCCCCCGAAACGCCCTCATTTTTCCTTTATGATGGAGAGATGTTACAAGATGTATTCTTGCCCAATCCTGGGGGCATGGATGCTACTTCCACATCTAAGTTGAAAAAGGTGGTATCCTTCGATCCACCTTGAAAGAGGTGAAGTGTCAAGCTAGAGACCCTAAATAAGCGCTTCCTGGGAGGCAACCCGGAGGATCTCTAACCCTCTTTTCCATTTTCTTTTAGTTTTGTTTTATTTTCCCTTTTACACTCTTGATTTGAGTAATTTGGTCTTGTCGTGTAGGTTGCTTTTTGAAGCATTGTGGCGAACTTACATGCGTTGCATTTATTTTGCTCCTTGTTATCTTTTCGTCAACCTCTCAGTGTGACCTTTCTTGTTTTTACTCTTTTACTTTTCCTTTGAATGCTTACTATAGGATTAGTTTAGGAAGAATTTGATTGTTCGAGGATGTATACTTGATTCTAAGGAATCTAGGGCCGTTGATGTTGATATATAACAGTCATTGTATGTCGATTGGGACTTTCATGATCTTCTATGCCTCATTTTTGAATTATTCAATTTCTTCTTTCTTTTTTTTCTTTAATTTTATTTTTACAAGCATGACTATGGCAAGTTGATAAAAATGTGTTTTGGATTTTGCTCATACATTTGGACTTGATTACTTGATATTGTGTTTTTGAATACTTGTTTCTTCCTAATTGTTGATGGAGAACACAGTTTGAGAGTGCTTTTGGTTGAATTTGACAAATTTTATCGCTAAGGTAGAAAGGCTAAGAACTTTGAGGACATTTGAAACCTTAGTTCACGGGAAAATGGTAAGATGGAGTTGCTCTCTATAGTGGATTTGAAACCCTTGGTTGGTATTTGCTTGGTTTTAATCCCTACTGAGGTTATATTGTTCTAGCCTTCATCACTTTGTTAAGTGGCGTTTTAGGATTCTTTACTATGCATGTCTTAATCCTTGTTATGACCTTTAGCTACCCGAGATCATGGCCGAGCCACTTTAGGAGAGGAAAAGGGCACAATTTCTCTTTTATTGATTATCTTTTGTTTTGTTTTGTTACATACTTGATTTTCTATTTTGCATCTTCCTATCTTGCTTACCAATTTAAGCCTATTTTTCCCCTTCCCGTCTTAACCACATTACAAACCTAATGGCCTATGTTTTTCTCAACAATCGTAGTTTAGTGAAGCATTTGGCATGTAAGGTTTGAGTTTTGAGTGAGTTCACTATAAGCAAGAACTATATTGATTTTGGTTTAAGTGAAAAAGTGGAAATTGTGTATGAAATGTGTATGGATGAAATGTATGAGAAGAAAAGTGCAATACAAGAAAATCAAACGGAGTTTCAAGTTATAAAAAAAATAAAAAAATAAAAAAAAATCCATAAAAAATTTTGAAAAACTACAAAAATATTTTAGTTTGTTTCGTTTTCTTCCCTAGTTTCTCTCATTGAGAACAATTATCCATTCAAGCTTGGGGGGGGGTGGAGCGTTCCTTCATTTTTGCATATATTACGGTTTAGTGTTGAATAAGCTTGGGGGAGGTGGAATTATTGGTTTTTTTGTTTGATGTTTGGTGACTTCTTGAGTTTGTTTTTGAGGTTTGATCACCCTTTTGCTTCACTTAAGAAATATCGAAAAAATTATCAAATCTTTGCCCCAGTTTAACCCCTAGCCTTACGTTTCAACCAATAAAAGACCCTTAGACCCTTGACGATTGAGTCAACATCGGTGGAGGGAGATAGACTTCAAACCCATGGAGAGATTATGCATAGTTAAGACGTCGGAATGACCTTCTCATGTTTCCACATAAATACATCTTTTTAGGGTTCCTTCGTGGAATCATGAGACGCTAACTAAGGGGTTATTTGAAGCTAGTAGGGAGAACGCGGCCTGCTTTGGTTGAGGCTAGGGCGTAGAATGAAATCATTAGTTCTCTGTGCTTAGCTTAGTTTTTGTCATTTTCAACCAAAAACATCTTAGAACGTATTTTCCCTCATCTAATTGAGAAAGGTGAGTATTCTTTGGTGCATGTCTTCCCTTTTTTCCCAATGGAGCATTGTCCACTTTAGAGCTTGATTAGTTTTCCTAATCCTTGCCATGTGATGTTACTCTTTGTAGGGTTTTCTTTTTTTGTTTTTCTCTTTAATCTTGCTTGAGGACAAGCAAGAGGCAAGTGAAAATAATGGTGTCCTTCGAACAAGTGTATTATTTCGATAGAGGGTTCGGAATTAATTAGAAAAGCTAATTATTCAGTGAGGTTAAGTCAGCAGAATGCCTTGCTGGAGGCCGCTTCCGATTAGTAATATTGATGTATAACTAATATTAAAACTTGCTCTAGACTAAACCCTTTGGGTCACTCCTACTTGTGTAACCGAACCAAAGTGATGAATTAATCCGAAGGATTAAATGAGTCAATAGTGATTTTACGGACTAAGACGTCGAATTCCGAGCTTAGAGCATCAAAGTCGAGCGTCGTAAGTTGAGTTGAATTTAGGAATCAACGAGACGGAAAAATCAATCAAAAAAGTAAACGTGCACCAAAGCCCTAGCCTCGTAATGGCCTAGCCATGCGAAGGCTAGGCGGGCTAGGATGCCTAGCCGGGTGTCTGAAGCATGGCGCATGCTTGGCCACAAGCCGAGCGAGCATCATATTGCTTTGTTGGGCGTGTGATTCTGAGCTAGTAAGTGAGATCAGCGCCCATCGCTAGCATCTCGCGTATGCTAGCGAGGCTTACTAGCGCCGGCTATGCTGCTGCTTGGGTCGAGGACGTACGCAAGCAAGCTGGCAGGCTTAGCCGAGCACCAGGATTCCAACAAGGTGTGCCTTGGCGTCCACGGTTAGGCACCAGCTGGCGCGCTATGAGTATTTCCGGTTTATGAGGGACAGTTTTCTTGGGGAGCAAGGGGAAAATGGTCCTCCCCTGGGGGTCCTCACCTTCCCCCTTGCTCTCCTTGTAACACTTGTTGTTTGATGATTGCCTTGCCATTTTAATTTAATTAAGAATTAAATTAATTCTTTGTTTTGGCATTTTACCAACTATCCCACATTGAAAGATGATGGGAATTCTTGGGAACAATTCCTTATAAATACCAATCATTGGGCATTGGGAACTTCACTTGAGTTAGTGAACTCATAGGGATCTCCAAAAGCGTGAAAACTTTAGTTCGTAAATCCTAATTTATATTTGGTCTAGCCCTGTCTAAGCTACAAGGTAGGGGTCGGTTCCGGTTTGGTGGGAGGGGGTGTGAGCCGTCGGAGGTTTCACACTTGCGGAGCTTGAAGCTTTTAAGTCCGAGCTCATTGAGTCAGCGAAGCATGCGTCTAGGGTGAGTTTCTTTCTCTCTCATCTTTTTATGTGTTTGTGTTTTATTTATTTTCATGCTTTTGTTTATGTTGTAATTATTATGCATGCGATCCGGTTATCGAGTTTTGTTTTTGCGCGGTGTTAGACACCGCAAAACCCAACAGTGGTATTAGAGCCTCGTGCATTTAATTTTTACAACTAAAAGTTAATTAAGGTGATTTAAATGGATTTAAATTTTTGGTTTAACATCCTAATTACATTAGGAGCTCGATTTTAATTAGATTAAAATCGTATTTGTGCTATTTTTAGCCTACGAATCCCGATTGCGACTCAAAAATAGTGAAGTTTGGCTGGAATCGACTTTCTAAGTCATTCCTTTCCCACAAAGTGTTAAACATGACCTTCCAGAAGCCTAAATGCACCCAAAAAGTGGTTTTTCGAGGGGTTTTTCGTTTAGAACGTTAAAATTTAAATCTTTAAACCTTTATTAACTATGTCATTCAATTGTTGGATTATGTGTTTGATTATACCATTAATATTCTGCAATTTTACACCTTATTAAGCAAGTCTATGAAGTCATATTGGTTTCTTAATTTGGTGAGCTCTTAAGTTCACAAAAACTTGAAATTTTACATTCTTGCAAATAAATAGCATTTAGTGTGAAAGTTTATGGTTTTAATCATTTTGGAAGTTATTTAAAATCTTAAATGTTCATACTTGTGCTTGAATTATTTTATTTTTCATATTGGAAGGTTATAATATTCAAATATGCATATGTAAATATTGGATAAATTATGTCATTGGATGATTGATTAATTATTCAACTATTTTGTAAAAACTCATTTTTGTTGGTTAATTTAATTGTTAGAATAGCCCTCAATTTTTTTTGCATCAAATTGAGCCAAAAATAATTTAAAGAATGGTTCTTGAATTAATTTTGCTTTTTGCACTATATTGAATTTAATTCAGTTGGACTCGTTTTATTTTAAATATTTTATCAATATTAGTTCTAAAATAAATTTGGAATTAATTTTAACATCACACACAAAAAAATTCGGAATGAAATTCCGAGGCATGAGCATGTGAAATGAGGCCCCAAGCCTCGAGCACCACCCTTTGCTAGCAGGGTCGCTGACGCAGCCCGCATGTTGCTGCCATAGGAGTGCAGACATGTAGATGCGTGTGGCTACGAGCGTGAGTGTGTGCGAGATGAAAGGAATGGTGTCCTTCCAACAAGTGTATTATTTCGGTAGAGGGTTCTGAATTATTAGAAAGCTAATTCTTCAGTGAGATCAAGTGATCGCAATTCCTAGGTGGAGGCCGCTTTCGACCAGTAATATTAATGCTTAATTAATATTATGACTTAATATTGACTGAACCCTTCAGGTCGCACCCCAAATGAATAACCAAACTGAAATGACGAATCAATCCGAAGGATTAGATGAGTCATAGAGTACTATTACTAAAGATATCAGATATCGAGCTTAGAGCGTCGAGACCGAGCATCGCAAGTCGAGTCGAGTTTAGAATTTGACGAGACATAGATTAAACAAGCGACAAGTTCGAGCCAAGCCATAGCCTCACATTGGCCTAGCCATGCGAGTGCTAGGCTAGGCGAGGTTACCAACCCATGCGCATCATGCGTGCCTAGATCGCATGGCCCAAGCATTGCAAGATGCGTGCCATGAGTGTGTGTGTGTTGTGGTTGTGCAAGCATGGATGGGCGTGCTTGCTAGCATAGCAGCACCAGCCATCGCAACATGTTGGGCATGGCTCAGCACAATCCGTAAGCATCGCTAGGCCAACAACACAAAAGTGCTTGCTAGACCTCGCTATCGCAAGAAGGCAACGTATAGCACCAGCATGCTTGTGCTATGGCCTATGAATGCTAGGCATCGCATAACAGCAGCATTGCATACCAGTAGCATCGCACGTAGCAGCGCTTAGCAACCAGAACATCATCGCATGCGTGCTACCTAGCTGCACATGTGCTGCGTGATAGCTAGCTACACGTATGATGCGTGCTGGTTGGCTGCGCATGTGCTGTGAGCTAGCTAGCTGCACGTATGATGCATGATGGTTGGCTAAGCTGCCCAGCCTTAGTGCTAGGCGCCAGCCAGCCATGTGGCTTGGTCAGCCGATCAAGGGAGGGGACCAAAGAGGTTGGTGTTTGGCTTTGGGAGCAAGGTGAGTTGGTCCCCCCACTTGGTGGTCCTCACCTACTCTCTCCCTCCATGTGACACTTGGAGCTTGTTGATTGCCTTGCATTTTTATTTTTTTTATTAAAATAAAATAGATTAAAATGCAAATCTCCCACATTGATGGGAGAAGGGAGATCAAGTCTCCATTCCCTATAAATACCCAAGTTTTGGGTTTGGGAAAAATCACTTGAGTTGAACTCAAAAGGGTATCTCCTTGAAAAGTGAGACAACCTTTAAGTTCGTAATACTCTAGTTTTGTTTGGTCAAGTCCCGACTAACCTTCGGGATGAAGACCGTTCGGGTCGGGTCAAGGGGTGCGAGGTGCAGGAGGCCGTCACACTTGCATGGCGTGAGCTTTGAAGTAAGAGCTCGTGAATCAAGCAAAGCATGCGTCAAGGGTAAGAATGTCTTCTCTCTTTCTCTCTCTTATGTTGTTAATTATGTGATTTCATGTTTAGTTGCTTTAATTAGTGAGCGGGTCTTGGGTAGGATTCTATTCTGCGTAGCGTTGGGCGCAACGAAACCTAACAGCGGTATCAGAGCCGCGCTCATTTTAATTATTGTAACTAATAATTAATTGAGGTGATTTTAAATGGATCTAAATTCTGGTTTTGCTTTCTAATTAGATTCGAAGCTCGTTTTAATTAGTTTTAATCTCGTATTTTACCAATTTTTGCCAACGAACCCAGATTTCGGCTCAAAAATTGTGATTTTTGGGTAGAATCGACGTTCTAAATAGTTTTTGACCCACTTAGAGGGCTGTCTAGAAGCCAAAATCCACTTAGAAAAATGTTTTTCGAGCGGTTTTCGTTTTGGACGAAAAATTATAAATCTTTAAACCTTGATCAATTATGGCATGTTATAGGTAGATTAAATGTATGGTTGCATCACTAATCTACTACAATTATAAACCTTATTAAGCATGTTTATGAAGTCATAATTGGTGCTTAATTTGGCGAGTTGATATTTCACATAAACTTGAAATTTTCACATTTTGCAAATAAATTGCTTCAAGTGTGAATGTTTATGGTGAACTTGTAATTTTTAACTCCCTAATATGTTAAAGATCCAATCTTTAATTGTTTATTTTGTTGGAACATTGATTGCTAAAATCCATGTTGAACTAATTTTTGGATTTAATCATTTTTAAGTTGATTAAAGTCCTAAAAGTTCAAAACTTGTTATTGAAATTTATTTAATCTTCATATTGGAAGATGTTATTTTTCAATTATACACAAGTTAGTGTTGGAAATTTTTTATTGGATGAAAGAGTTTATTTTTCCAACCTCTTTAATTTTGTCAAATCTCATTATTAATTTATGTATGGTTAAATAATTATGAGTATAACCCTTCAATTTTGTAGCATCAAGATAGACCTAAATTGATTTCAAGAATGGTTATTGAATAATTTGGGCTTGTGCACTATTAAAGTTGAATTTAATTAAGTTGGACTTGTTTTATTTTCATTTTGCTCTAAATTGTTTCTAAAATAAACTTAGAATTAATTTTTATCACACATAAATCGGGAAAAAAATACCAAGGCAAGTGCACGCAAATCGAGGCAAAATCGCCCAAGACACTCCCTTAGGCTAGTCGGGCTGCTCAAGCAGCCCACATGTGGCTGCCAAGATGCGTGATGGGCTGCCTTTCCTCGTAGATGCGCTAGTGTGTGCAATTATGGTGCATGGTGCTACAATGTGTGTGCAAGGTTGCGCTTTGTGCTATGGGTTGTGCAAGGATATGATGCTTGTGCTATGTGAAGGTGGTCGCAAGTGTTGCTGGGCAGCGAGCCCCAGCAAGCCCAACACACGCTGCTAGCACCAACATGCATGCAAGCCTGCGTAGCTTGTTGCGATGCATTTGGTGCCAGCAAGCGTGGCGTGCTCTGCTAGGCAGGCATGCTAGCATGCTCAACCACAACACTTAGGGGCAGCAAGGTAGCCATGGTGGGTAGCCCAGCCCCCTAGGCTAGCAAGCCAAGACCTTAGTGCCTAGCAAGCTTAGCCTCGTGGCTTTGATGCTAGGAACTTGGGGCATGTTGTGGGATATTGTTTTGTGTAATTAGGGCCGTTTTAATTAATTATTTAATTATTTTTAACGAGGCTAGGCCTTGGTTCCTCCGGCACTTGCAAAATATTTTGACGGACTTAATTTATTAGGTTAATTAAGTTGGATACGAAATTTAATGGGAGCCTCGTTAATTGCGTTTTAATCACATAAAATGTTTAACAACTTTGACTAGTTTTAAGTAGGCATGTTAATTGGATTAACTACCTAAGTTAGTCACTAGTCTGCGCGTGTTATGCATTGTTACTTGTTTATCGTTGTAAAATGCATGGGCCATTCACATATAGTGAATGGATGAATGGAATGCATTTTATTTCACAGGTTATTTGAGAACGGCAACTAGTGGGGCCCGACTAGGAAAGTAAATACGGACTGCGATCCGTTATTTATTTTTGTAAATCTAAATAAGGTCTGGGTAAATCTAAATACGTTGTGTATTTTTGTACCTTAATATTTAGATTATTCCTAGTCTTAGTAGGTAGTAGTTGCATAGTTGGCAGAGATGTCTTGAAGACGACATTTCTAAGAAGACGAGCCAAGGAGTTGCATCGGAGACCCTTGAAGATTTGAAGACTCAAGGGGTCATGATAGTTGTCAAATGCATCTTAAACTTATGATTTATACATTTTGTGTTTATATATGATTGAATTGTATGATAGATGGGCTACGACAAAGCGAGGCATCACCGCATCCCTAGGAACGTAAGGTATACTAGGTATACAAGTCGTCTTGGTTAAGCCCAACGATATTAGTAAGGTGTCCTTAGATGTTGTGGCAATGGAGATAAAATGTTAAGGAAGCATTAGATGCGACTTTTTATCGAACCAAGAGTAGCTTGGAGGTATTAGCAATTGGATTGCTTACCCTAAAATATTAAGTGTAAAGACAAGCCAAAGCATGCTTAATCACTTTTTGATTTTTGGGATCTTTGAATCATTTTATTCTCGCCTAAAAGGGACTAATGTTAATGTGTGGATAAAATGCTCAATAAGATTGAAAATTTGCATGAACACTTTAAATTTCAAACTTATTGGTTTATGAATTTGCATGAACACATGTCTACATGTTACTTAAACAACAACTCTATGTGCCCGGAACTCCCTGACAAGTTGGCTTTTAACCATAACTTGGTCAACTTCAGGGAATGGGAAGAGGAAATCAGGAAAACTCTTCGGAACTGTTCCCTGGAGTACACTCTTGATACTCCTATTCCAAGCTTCTTCTTTAAGGGAATCATGAGCGATGAGGCTCATGATAATTGGTCTTCCGATTGCAAGAACGTCTCACAACTAATGGCTAATTCCATCCTGGAAGATTGGAAGGAAAAGCTCTCCTTCTATCTTCTAGACATGTTCCTCAAAGCACTTGAGGACTTTGTCAATGTAAGAGTCACCAAGAGTGACAATGGCAACTATGATGGACCCGTGTTTGATGTGACTAGGTCACTCTCGAACATGAAGACAAAGCCAACAAAAGTGGGTTGTCTTGCTAAGGAGAGGCACCGGCTTTGGTCAAGGGTCAACAACACTAAATTGAGACCCGGTATGCCCCTATGACCTCATGTGCTTGGAATGACTAGGCTCTTCAAGCACATGCAGCTTCTGGGAATCTCATTGGAGGATGAGATGGCGGGTCATATCTTGCTTGCTTCACTCCACTCGAGCTGTGATGCATATAGCTGCGAGAAAGGAGATACGCTCTTTAAGAGAGATGGTGTAATTGCTTAACCGAGCCACCTCCTATGGAGCAACCGAAAGGCCTTCTAGAGCAATGAAGAGGGAGTTCAAGAACAAGGCAATAATGCGATGCTTCTATTGTGGTGGGAAAGGCCACCACAAGAGGGAATGCAAGCTCTTCCGTAAGGAAGAGGAGGAGAGGGATGTAGCATCTACCTCAGGTATCTTCATTAACACTTGTGTATAAAGCTATTCATAGGTATTAGATACCATGTGTAACTCACTTTATGTTTCCTTGTTAGGAACAAAGAGAGAGGGCTTCAGAAGTGGATGTGCAACTTCGAGAAAACAACAATGATAGTCTTTCGATCGCGCTTGTAGGCACATTCATTTTATCTATGGCTTGTAATTAACTATTCATAGTTTCTCATGCTTTTAAACATACTTTTGATTTATGGTGTTAGTCACCGGGTTATTTTGATCACAAGACTTAAACAATGGTTGTTTTTTAAATGTCTTGCTTATATGTTCTATAAAATTGCATGTTTTACATATGATTAGACAAATTGACGATATCGCCAAAAGAGCTAAGACCATTCAGTCGAATCAAACCTACTTATGTCATTGTCGTCTTGGCCACATTAACATCAAACGCATCAAGAAACTTCTTCATGAGGGTAATCTTGACTCATTCGACTTGGAGTCGTTTGAAAATTGTGAAGGATGTTTATTAGGAAAGATGATAAAGCAGCCATTCTCCAAGTTGGCAGAAAGGGCTAGTGACTTATTAGCTCTAATACATATGGACATATGTGGACCAATGAGTTCACCTACAAGGAATTGTTGTCAATATTTCATTACCTTCACGGATGACTATAGTGGATATGGCTATGTCTACCTTATGTCGAACAAATTTGAATCTTTTGAGAAATTCAAAGAGTTTCAGAGTGAAGTGGAAAATGAGTTTGGCAAGAAAATCTAAGCACTTCGATTGGATCGAGGTGGCGAGTATTTGAGCCACGAAATTGACACCTCCCGGAACTCCACAATGGAACAAAGTGTCCGAACGGGGGAATTGAACCTTGTTAGACATGGTTCGATCAATGATGGGTCTTAGTGAACTTCTTATCTCTTTCTGGGGACACACACTTCTAACTGCGGCATTAACACTGAACCGTGCTCCCTTAAAAGATGTCGATAAGATTTGGGGTTTCGAAGCATATGTCAAGAGATTAATTTTTGACGAACTTCACCCAAAATCTGACAAGTGTTTATTTATTTTCTATCCAAAACAAACCAAGGGGTATTACTTCTACAATAAATCCGAGACAAAGTGTTTGTTGCTCGTGATGGTGTCTTTTTGGAGAAGGAACACCTTTCCAAAATTACAAGTGGGAGGAAAATCGAACTCGACGAAATTCGAGAGGATGAGAAACAAAGTCAACTTGACAAATCTGACAATCAAAGTGCTTTAGAAGCAGTTAATGACATTGGTCAGAGTCAAACCGCTAATGCAAAGGCTCAACCTATTACCCTGCGTAGGCCGCAACGGCTAAGATCTCAACCAGAAAGATACCTTGGTATTGTCTTAACCAAAGATCAAGACATCCTAGTTATGGATGGAGATGAGCCAACGACATACAAACAAGCTATGACGAGACCCGACTCTGCAAAATGGCAAGAGGCCATGAAATCCGAGATGGACTCCATGTCTGAAAATCAAGTCTTGGACTTGGTTGATTTACTCGAAGGTTACAAACCTAATGGTGGCAAATGAATTTTCAAATTGAAAATAGACTAATGGATTCCTTAAGGGGATTTTGGAAGAAACTATGTATTTGACACAGCCGGAAGATTTTGTTGATCCAAGCAATGTTGGAAAAGTATTAAAGCTTAAGAAGTCCATTTATGGACTAAAGCAGGCAAGCAGAAGTTGGAATCCGCAATTCGATGAAGCCATTAGTAAGATTGGTTTTATCAAGAATCCTTATGAGTCTTGTGTTTACAAGAAGGTCAGTGGGAGTGACTTCGCATTCCTCATCTTATATGTCGATGACATATTACTAATTGGAAACAACTGTAAACTGTTAGAGTCTGTGAAGGGATGGCTTGGTAAGTGCTTCCAATGAAGGACTTGGGAGAGGCACATTACATATTAGGCATCAAGATCATTAGGGATTGATCTAAAAGGATGATTGGAATGAGCCAATGTACTTATATTAATAAGGTACTAGCTCAATTCAACATGGAAAGGGCTAAGAAAGGGAACCTACGCATGTCACATGGCATAACTCTCAACAAGAAGAAGTGTCCACAGACACCTGATGAGCGAGAGAGGATCAATCAGATTCCATATGCTTCGCTTATTGGATCGACATGTATGCCATGATATGTACTAGGCCGGATGTACCATATGCCTTGAGTGCTACGAGCCGATACCAATCAGACCCAGGAGAGGCATATTGGACTGCGGCCAAGAATATCCTAAAGTACCTGAAAAGGAAAAAGGATAAGTTTCTAGTCTATGGTGGCTATAATGATTTGGTTTTTGAAGGTTATACTGACGCGAGCTTCTAGGCTGACAGAGACGACTCTAAGTCGTAGTCAGGGTACATATTCTCCCTGAATGGAGGAGCGTTTAGTTGGAAGAGTGCTAAGCAAAGCACCACTGTAGATTCTAAAACTGAAGCCGAATACTTAGTAACTTCAGAAGCTGCTAAGGAGGCAGTTTTGATTCTTAAGTCTTTAGTGAACTTGGTGTTGTACCCTCCATCAAGGGTCCGATAGACCTCTATTATGATAACAATGGAGCTATTTCTCAGACCAGGGAGCCAAGGGAACAATAGAAGGTCAAACATGTCAAGCAGCTATTTCACATGATAAAGGAATGGAATTTCGAGGGTGAAATCAGAATTTGTAAGATTGGAACAGACGACAATTTAGCCGATCCATTGACTAAACCTTTGCCTCAAGTGAAGCACAAAAAGCACGTTGAGGAAATGGGAATCAAACATGTTGGAGATTGGCTTTGATTTCCTTGTATATGTGTTTTAATTAAACCTGATGTCTTAATGTAAAAAACTATGTTGAACCATTCGATTTTAAAGCAATTAAATTTTCAGCAAATTTATTATTACTCCATTTCTATTTAATTGTGGTTTAGAATTAAGTAATGAGCCCATTCGATTATCGAGAATATTCAAAACAGGGTATCAAGATCATGTCTTGGATAAAGAAAAACCTGTTAAGTGAACATTGTATTTTAATCGAAAATTATCCCTAATCAAAGTCATTTAAACGATGGACGATAAATGACCACTAGACTTTAGTGTGTAGTTTGATTTATAGCACCGTTTCTTATGTAATAAGGACATGTTTGTCATAAATCATTTGCACCGGTACTAGTTTGGAACAGTACCGGATTGACCTATGAGAGTACTTTAAGAGATTTAAAGACCGTCATAAGTACATTTCTCATTATAGCTATCAGAACCTTTTTCCTCAACCATGAGTATTATAAGTTCTTTTGTTTGAGTACTAGTCGTAAACGGGGATTAACAATAGGGAATATGTCTTTTTTGTGTACAAGGCCTCTCGAAGAGCGAGACTGTGAAAATGCATGGTCTTGCTAAGATGGATTTTTGTATTTAGAAATCATCCGCTTATTTAAAGTCAAACTCAGGAATCGAGAAACACTTCTAGACATAATAAGAATGACAAAGAAACTTACCTTATAGTTCACGAAGAGACATTAAGCGACATAGGAAAAGGGATATAGACTAATTGCACACTTGTCCGACCTGTAATATAAATGCATAATTAATATTACGGATTAATCTTGACTGAACCCTTCGGGTCGCACCCCAATCCAATAACCGATCCGAAACGAAAAATCAATATGGAAGGACTTGATGAGTCATCAGAGTATTACGAACAAAGACGTCGGATATCGAGCTTAAAGCATCGAGACCAAGCGTTGCAAGTCGAGTCGAGTTTAGAATTCGACAAGATGTATATTGAACAAGCGATAAGTTCGAGTGCTAGGCAAGGCCAGGTAGCCAACCCATTCTTGTCATGCGTGCCTAGCACCGCCTAGCACACGCATATCGCATGGCCCAAGCATCGCAAGATGCGTGCCATGCGTATATGTGTGTTGTGGTTGTGCAAGCATGGCTGGGCGTGCTTGCTAGCATAGCAGCACCAGCCATCGCAACATGCTGGGCATGGCTCAACACAGCCCCAAGCATTGCTAGGCTAGCAGCACACAAGTGTTTGCTAGGCCTTGCTATCGCAAGAAGGTAGCGCAAAACACCAACAAGCTTTTTCTATGGCCTATGCGTGCTAGACATCGCATAGCAGCAGCGTCGCACATAGCCGCACGTGGGAACAGCCACAGCGGCATCGCATGCGTGCTGGTTTGCTGCGCATGTGCTGTGAGCTAGCTAGCTTCATGTATGATGCGTGCTGGCTGGCTAGGCTGCCTTGCCTTGGTGCTAGGCGTCAGCTGGCAGCCTGGGCTGCCAAGGTAGGCTGCCAGCCAGCCATGTGGCTTGGTTAGCCGGTGAAGGGAGGGGACTAAAGATGTTGGTGTTTGGCTTGGGGAGCAAGGTAAGTTGGTCCCCCGTTTGGGGGTCCTCACCTACTCTCTCCTTCCATGTGACAATTGGAACTTGTTGATTGCCTTGCATTTTTATTTTGTTTTTGATAAAAATAAAACAGATGAAAATGCAAATCTGCCACATTGATGAAAGAAGGGAGATCAAGTCTCCATTTCCTATAAATACCCACGTTTTGGGTTTGGGAAAAATCACATGAGTTGAACTCAAAAAGGGATCTCCTTGAAATGTGAGAAAATCTTGAAGTTGGTAATACTCTAGTTTTGTTTGGTCAAGTCCCGACTAACCTTCAGGATTAAGACCATTCGGGTCGGGTCGAGGGTGCGAGCCGTAGGAGGCCGTCACAATTGCGTGGCCTGAGCTTTGAAGTAAGAGCTCGTTTATTGAACGAAGTACTTGTCAAGGGTAAGAATGTCTTTTCTATTTCTCTCTATTATGTTGTTAATTATGTTATTGCATGTTTAGTTGCTTTAATTAGTGAGCGGGTCTTGGACAGGTTTCTCTTTCGCGTTGCGTTAGATGCTACAAAACCCAACACGAGGAGGGCTAGCAGGCTGGGGGCGAGCATTCGCACCATGCCACAAGGCTTGTAGCTGCTTGGCAGTTGTTGTGGCTAGCAGTGGCGCACGCCAAGGCAGCCGTAGTGCACGAGCCACGTGCGTACGACCAACCTTACGCACCGTGCTTGGTGCCCAGCCGATCCCCAAGGCCTTTTGGCTCGAGCCTTGGCACTTGGCATCAGTTTTTGCAAATTTGTTTTTAATTAAAACGAGGCTAGGCCTCGGTTTATCCGGCAACTGTAAAATTATTTGGCAAAATTCTTGCTTAACTAGCTTAACTAATTTTAATTTGATTAATTTTAATTAAGTTTGATGTGGAATTTGGTGGGAGCTTCATTAATCGTTTGAGCTTAAATTAGCCTTGTTTTGTGCTATTATTATTGCGATAATTCACATAATCGGATAATTACTTTGACTAGTTTTAATTAGGCGCGTTAATTGGATTAACCACCTAAGTTAGTTACTAGTTTGCGTTCGTTTTGCATTGTTGCTTGATTTATTTGGTGTAATGTATGGGCTATTCACTTTAAAAGTGAATGGATAAATGGAATAGATATTTTAATGCTGGTTTTACATAATGGCAACTATTGGGGCCCGACTAGGATAGTATATACATCCTGCATTCTGTTTTGTATTTATGTAAATCTAAATACGGACTGTGTGCCGTTAAGTGTTTTTGTAATTAAATTATTTAGATTTTTCCTAACTTCGCTAGTAGTTGCATAATTGGTGGTGAAGTCTCGAAGACGACATTTCTAAGAAGACTAAGCCAAGAAGATGCAATGAAGGCCCTTGAGGATTTGAAGATTCAAGTTTCAAGGGGTCATGCTAATTGCCAAATGCATCTTTATTTATGCCTTATATATTTTGCTTGTAAATAATTGCGATATTAGATGCATGTTTAGGATTTCAAATGTTGAATAATTTATTTAGTTCACTTAAATCAACCAACATAGAAACCCTAAGTCCCTAAGAATATTGAGTCAAAATTGTCATTCCAAAATGAGACTTACGGAACTAATGAGAACAGTAATGGGCTATGCCAAGCCAAAACATTACTACTTTCCTAGGGAAGTAAGGTATGTTAGTGGGCTTGCTAGAGCAAGGCATCATATACAGGTTAGTTTTGGTTAAACTCAACGATATCAATAAGGAGTCCTTAGATGTCGTGGCAAAGGAGATAATCGTCAAGAAAGCATTGCATGCAACGATTTATCGAACCAAGAATGGCTTAGAGCTATTAGCAATGAGATTGCTTACCTTAAAATATTAAGTATTAAGACAGGCCTAAGCATGCTTAATCACTTATTGATTTTTGGATCTTGGAATCGTTTTATTCTCGGCTAATTGGGACACATTTATAAATGTGTTAATAGAACGTTAATAAGTTAATTGAAATTGCTAGTTTACATGTATTTCAATGCTTATTATGTTATCTTGATAAATGGTTATACTTTGCACTTATATTTGTAGAATTCTAAATCGAATTATAATGTTTCCAACGATTGGTAAAAGGAAATATTTTGAGAATGGTTCTCAAAGAAAAAAGAGACATTCCTAAAATACAACTTCTCATAAATGACTTTTATGGCTTAGTCCGAAAGGACGGTTGGACATCATGTATTCAAAATACTAGGATGTTTTGATCAACATGAAGTATTGAGTTGAAAACTCAAATTGTCAATAGTTGACAACCTACATATCTTTTCGCTTTATACACTAATGAGTAGGACTCATTGATATAGTAAATCAAGTACAAATCAAAGGAAAAGATGAAAATTTGTTTTACGGCGCATTAGATATTTGATTATGCCTGACAAAGTAAAAAAGTCAAAACACTTAAATAAAAGGTTATTAAAGAAATAGATGATGTATGATAAGAAATATAGGAAACAAGGAACAAAGAAATGTAATTTGAGATTCAGATTCTACCTAAGAGTTCTTTTTATCGTAGTTAAACTTAGCAACTTATCTTCACAAGTGTTAGATATTACTTGAGAGTTCCACTTTTGAAATTACCTCAAAACAAATGAAGTTAAGCTAAGTTATTGACTTATGAGTTTGGAATGAAGCAAGTAGGTGCTACATCAGCTGTAAGGTCATCTGCTTTGTTTAAAGACCTTTTAAAGCTAAAGCTAGAATAAATAATAGTCATTGTGTTCCATAATCAGCAATCATTCTATTTACACGTGGAAAGACTCACATACAATGTAAAAGAACAATAGTTGTTGGTTTTATTTGAATGACATGGTTGTTTAAGCCATGAGTCAAGAATGATTGATTATAAACAAACATTTCCCTAGCACAAACTCACAAGTTTCAAGTCATGGACATTATTTGTGTTCCTTCTATATCTAGCAATGTCACATTAACAAGAACATACTCAAGGCTCTATTAGATAGACTCTTAAAAGTAGATCGATTTGGAATTGTTCCCAGACAAGGAAGTCATACTTGTTGAAACCGACAAATAAAGGAGCTATTGTGCATGGTATAGACAATTGACTCCGAAAGCTAAAGAGAATTCCATTACTTCAAAGTTTTCACAAAAATTTGAAAGAATATGGCTATATTCATCAAATGTTAACAAACTAGATCTTGAATAGCTCAAAAGTTCAGTGAAGTATAGAATCGACTTGGTAAGATATCAAAACGTCTAGATTAGATCGAGCGATGACTGCTTGAGCCAAGAGTGATCATCTCAAAGTTATGAAATTGGAATTTCATAATCGACTCCACTAAGAATATGGTATGTCTTGAAGGAGACCTCAAGGCCATTTGAAAATGACTCGAACAATGATGGAGCGCATCACTTCCTATAATGTTCTTGGAGATATGCACAAATGACTAATGTAACACTAAAAGAAATTGTCGAAGCTAAGAAAAGACACCATATTAAGTTATGGAAAGAAATAGTATCTAGCGTGTTTTCTAGTATATGTTTAGGGCTCTTGGACTCAGTGGGAGCTCATTGGCTTAGTGGGAGCTAAGTGGCTTAATAAGGCTTAAGGTAGCTCAAGTGGGAGCTAACTGTTTGTTTCACAACAAAATTTTACCTAAAGACAATGTACATGTCTCTTTATAAGCATTTAAGTGAGACTAGGGGCATTACTTCCACAACCAAATTGAGAACATAACACTTGTTGCTCTAAGTGGTGTCTTTCTGGAATGTAACACATTTCCAAAACGATAAGTGGGAGGAAAATGAACTCGGTGACCATCTAGACGAGCAACAAACTAGAACTAAGAATCTCGGAAGACTTTAGAAGGGCTTCATGAGAATGATTGGTCAAGAACACTCAAAGGACTTTTACAAAGTGCCTTAAGAGAATTCATTACTTCCAAAACTTTACAAATGTTCGAGTAAGCTCAAAAAAATTTAAGGGCTTTAGAAGCGCCTTGAGACTAAGTGTTTGATGCAATTACCATGTATTGGTATAAAATTCACCGAAAGACTTGAATTGAATCCTGTAAAGTTTTTAATAAGTTAGAAGTGAACCTAAGACTTACAAGTATACTTTTTACTATTGGATAGTAAGGGAATAATGTCTTGTAAGATAGCTACGACAAATCCTAATTCCGGAAATTGTTAGAGGCCATAAAATCCGAAACAGACACCATGTTTGAAAATCATGTTTGAAACCTGATTAATTTGCATGAAGGGTAAATACCCATCAATCGCAAATAAGTTTTCAAGGAGAAAACTAACAAATATGGAAATATATATATGCATACATAGCTAGATTAGTTGAAAAGGTTAAAATTAAATTCTTGACGTTGATTTTAGTTAAGCCTATTCACTAATCGGAATGCTTAAGTCTTTTCGTGATCATTCTAGCAAATCTAAACAACATTAGATTTGAAAGCATACTCAAAAAATCCATTGGTTGATTGAGGGAAGCATGTAGGAATTGGAATGGGTTTTCTCGTAAAGTGAAGATAAGGTTTGGCTTGTTTAAAAACATGGAAATTCTTTGAATAAAGAAGTTTAGTGGGAGCTAAAGTCAATTTTGTAAGGTCTAATAAGAAGTTTACAAACTTTGTTGTAAAATAACTATCAAATGCAAATGCTTAGATTTGAAAGAATTTTTCATTAATGGACCAAGATAAGACGACCCTTAGTACATAGTGGGAATTAAGATTTATTGAATAGACTTAATGAAATGTTTGAATAGTTAAAGGAATTTACCATGTTAAACATGAAGGAACTGAAAAGGCTTTCTACCCATATGTATAAAACTAAGAAAATGTTTGAACTAAGTACAAGCTAGGCAGATACTTAGTGAAACAAGAAAGACTCTAGCAGAGACTTTGAACTGTATCATATAGCAAACCGTTTAGCATGACTCAGTGAAACTAGATGAGCAAAAAGTCACATTAATGGGATGAAATTGGAAATATGCTACAATAAAATCCATCATGTATGATACGATATGGAATCATCACATGACTTGCATCCTTAGATCATGACAAGTATAAAAGTACCAATCGACTTGAAACTAAGCAATGAATCATTGGATTATGATCAAGAACATCAAAAGTACTTGGTTAAGTAAAAGGATGAGTTCTCGATTCATATAAACAAATATAATTTGAGGATTGATGTTGCAAGCACAACTTTAACGAGGATTAGATCCTTAATGAGGAATCCATTTATAAGCACGAGCTTACATGCATTTTGGCTTGAAAATGGCAACAAGGACTTATGTCCATGTACATTGTGCAAAAATTTAAGGTAAATTTCCATAATAACAAATGATCCCGAAATTATTGTGAACTGGTTGGAATAAGAACTAAACATAGTATCATTAGAAAATCTACTGGAAAAAATGTTGAAAACATTGTTGTCTTACAAGGAAATAAAAGGGATGTTCTTCAATGGATAGTTCGTTGTTGACCTTTGATGATTATAGTTTTCCAAGTTGAAGGTCTCAAATCATGAAAATGAGTGGGAGCCATCACTTGGGTAATAAATCCTAAATCACATGTAATCCATAAACACTCAAATTTTATCATCATATTATGAAAGTGTTTGATAATGAAGATGATATAATTTGCAAAGGAATGATAACTAAACCTATGGAATAAGTGTTTATCACAACATTCACTATTGCATAAAAGAAATCAAGCATATTAGATATGAGTGTAATTTTTATATATGTTTTGTAAATAGTATTACTCTTAAACATTTGGGGAAAACCATTTATCATAAGATGAAACGTTGAAAATTTTCATAGTGAAATGAAATTTTTACTAATAATTCCACAAACTATTTAATTACAGTTTAGAATTAAATAGTGGGTCCATTCGATTTGACGATATTCAAAATAGGGTATCAAGAAAATGTCTTGGATAAAGAAACACCTATTAAGTGAACGTTGAAGATCATATCGAAATTATCCCTAATCAAGGTCATTTCAAAGTTGGACGACTAATGACCGTGTGAGATAAGTGTGTAGTATGATTTATAGCATCGTTTATTGTGCTACAAGGACAAGAATGTCATAAATCATTTTCTTGGTATTTGTTTGGAACTATAGCGGATCAACTTATGAGAATACTTTAAAATATTTAACAATTGTCATAAGTATATGACTCATTATGGCTATTGGAACCTCTTTCCTCAACCATGAGTATTGTATGTTCTCTTGTTTGAGTAATAGTCCGTTTTGATGTTGTTAAACATTTGCCGTATAAGGGGATTATAAAGGCAACACTTAGGCGGCTAGGGGCTCTTATTCAGGGAAGCTAACAATTCAAGATTGGGAATGTCCCCCTATTAACAGTAGGGAACATATCTTTGTTGTTTACAAGGCCTTTCAAAGAGCGAGACTGTGAAAATGCATGGTCGTGCTCAGATGGATTTTAGAAATCATCAGCTTATTGTAATCGAACTCGGAAATAGAGAAACACTTCTAGACGTAATAAGGATGAAGAAGAATCTTACCTTATATTTCATCAAGAGAGATTAATTCACATAAGAAACAGGCTATAAACAATCAACAAACTTCTCAGGATGGACAAGTGTGAGATTGAAAGGAATGGTGTCCTTTGAATAAGTGTATTATTCCAATAGAGGGTTCAGAATTAATTAGGAAAGTTAATTATTCAATGAGGTCAAGTGATTGGAATGCCTAACTAGAGGCCGCTTTCGATGAGTAATATTAACGTATAATTAATATTACAGCTTGCTCTTGACTAAACCCTTTGGGTCACACCCAATCTTGTAACCGAACCAAAACAACAAATTAATTCGAAGGATTAAATGAGTCAGTAGAGATTTTATGAACTAAGACGTCGGATTTCGAGCTTAGAGCATCGAATCCGAGCATCGTAAGTCGAGTCAAATTTAGGAATCGACGAGGCATAAAAATCATTCAAACATTAAGTAAACGTGCACCAAAGCCCTAGCCTCGCAATGGCCTAGCCATGCTGCAGCTGCCCGACTAGGATGCCTAGCCTGACAGTTGTAGCACGGCTCATAGTTGGCCGCAAGCCCAGCAAGCATCGCATTGCTAGGTTGGGCGTGTGCTGCCGAGCTAGCACATGCGGGCTAGCAACAGACCTTGCAAGTGAGAGCAACGCCAATCTTTAGTAGCTCGTGTAACCTAGCAAGGCTTGCTAGCGCGGGCTGTACTGCTTCTTGAGCCGAGGACACACGTGGGCAAGCTAGCAGGCCCATTAGAGCATTAGGCTCCTAGCAAGGCGTGTCTTGGTGCCCAAGATTAGGCGCCGGCTGGCGTGCTATAAGTAGTGTCGGTTTGTGAGGGGCGGTTTACTTGGAGAGCAAGGGGAAGGTTGTCCTCCCCTTGTGGTCCTCACCTACCCCCTTGCTCTCGTTGTGACACTTTTTTTTTTATGATTTTCTTGCCATTTTAATTTAATTTAAAATTAAATTAATTCTTTCTTTTGGCATTTTACCAACTATCCCACATTGAAAGATGATGGGAATTATTGGGAATAGTTCCTATAAATTCCAATCATTAGGTATTAAGAACTTTACTTGAGTTGGTGAACTCTAAGGGATCTCCATAAGAGAGAAAACCTTAGTTTGTAAACTCTAAGTTATTTTTGGTCTAGCCCCATCTAAGCTACGGGGTAGGGGCCGGTTCTGGTTCGGTGTACTAGGGTGTGAGCCGTCGGAGGTTTCGCACTTTTAGAGCTTGAATCTTTGAAGTCCGAGCTCATTGAGTGAACGAAGCACACGACTAGGGTGAGTTTCATTCTCTCTCTTCTCTTTATGCGTTTGTGTTTTATTTATTTGCATGCTTTTGTTTATGTTGTAATTATTATGTATGCGATTCGGTTAACAGGTTTTGTTTCTGCGCGGTGTCAAACACCGCAAAACCCAACAACAAGTGTGGGAGATTTTGATGAGTGACATTTATGCCACTATTTCACCCTTCTTTAGTGAGAATTTACCCCCATTTTTCTATTTTTTGTGCCATCTCTAGTCATTTTTACTCTTATTTTGGTTGAATTTGTTTCCTTTCGTGTTTTTCTTCTTCCTTTATCTGTTCTTATGTTTTCTAGCATTTTTGTCTTTGTTTAGTGCTTTTGGAAGAAAGAAGGCAAGCCTTGATGGCCATGGAGAAGGAGAGAAGACACTTTAGAGAGAGCGGAGGTTAAAGTTGCGACCGCGGTGCTTAGCTTTGGAAAATTTTTCCATGTTCCTATAGATGGCTGCCCACGCCTTGGGAAAGGGCTCTCTATTGACCACCGTGGGCGCGGCCACGTGACGATCTGACTTTTCCTGTTCTAGTGCCCGACCTCTCCTTAGTCGGGAGAGGCCTCTCAATTAGCTATCGTGGGCGCAATCCTTGAGTTTCCTTTCCGTACCTAGATGAAAGAGGGTGCAGTGCAGCTAGAGATGGCGCGGCTTAGTTTGTTATTTTCTAATTTCTTAAGCACTTTAAATAGACTTTTTCTTGAATCTTTAGATTATCTTATTTTCCAAGTATTATTTGAGTTTTGTAATGAGAGAAACTATTTATATTTTAGAGAGAGAAAGTTCCTTAATTGACGTAAGCAAAACTAGGTCGTTGACTAATCCTCCCTAGAGCCAAACAAAATTTACAATCACTTTATTGGGTTTCGTAGCATCCGACGCTACGCGGAAGAGAAACCCGCCCAAGACCCGCTCACTAATTAAAGCAACTAAATATTTAATCACATAATTAACAACATAAAGAGAGAAATAGAAAAGACAGTCTTACCCTCGACGCGTGCTTCGCTCGCAAATCGAGCTCTTACTTCGAAAGCTTGAGCGTCACAATCGTGACCGCCTCCAACGGCTCGTACCCACGAACCCGACCCGAACGGTCCAAGTCCCGAAGGCTAGTTGGGACCCGACTAATAAAAACTGGAGTTTGACAAACTTAGAGGTTTTCTCACCTAATGGGAGATGCCTCATTGAGTTCTACTCAAGTGTTCTTCCCAAATGCCAATACCTTGATATTTGTAGGGAAATGAACCCTTGAACTCCCACTCTTGATCAATGTGGGAGATTGGCAATTTTCCCATTTTATTTTAATTAAAAATACCCTAGACACGTGGCGTATCACCATTGGTCAACAGGGCTCCAATCCCCTGTTGACACGTGTCCTTGGAACCTTCCATGAGGGACTTATCTGTCCCACTATAAATAGTTGGACAACCCTCACTAATGGGCATTCATAAATACAAACACAATTACCGAGCAATATTAATTGCGGAATTCTCCCAATCAGCGAGAAATACTTTACCATTTCCGTACTTTTACCTCCTATACGTATACTAACTTGATCGTCGGAGGCGGAGCTCCTACCAAACGGAGTCTTCGTGATCTTTCAGGTACAGGCATCGGCAGCTTAGTCTCGGAATCGTAACTCTCCCGCAGGACACCTCAGAAAACCCCGAAACATTTGGCGCCGTCTGTGGGGAGAGTACTTCCAAGATGACTTCTGATACTGTACCACCGAATCCGGACAAACGGCCCTTGGCCGAGCCTGAGGTCCAGACGGACCATTAAAGTGATGATAACTATTAAATTGACACCTATGTGGCACCAGACGGGTCCTTCAGAACAAAATGCACCCGTTCCAAAGAAATGAAGGAACGAGGTGAGAACCAAGCGACTCCAAGCAACCCATCCGGTATGCCGGTTGGGGATGCCCAGGCAGCAGCGGGATCTACTCTCGTCACGAGAAACGAACTCATGACCTTCACGAATAGTTTCAAGGGCGAGATAAAGAATCCCATCCAGTCAGCCACGCCCTAGAAGGGTCAGCCGGCCAAGAAGATATTGGGTTTCGTAACGTCCAATGCTACGCGGAAGGAAAACCCACCCAAGACCCGCTCACTAATTAAAGGAACTAAATATTTAATCACATAATTAACAACATAAAGAGAGAAGGAGAAAATACATTCTTACCCTCGACGCGTGCTTCGCTCGCAAATCGAGCTCTTACTTTGAAAGCTCGAGCATCACAAGTGAGACCGCCTCCAACGGCTCGTACCCACGAACCCGATCCGAACGGTCCAAGTCCCGAAGGTTAGTCGGGACCCGACCAATAAAAACTTGGAGTTTTACGAACTTAGAGGTTTTCTCACCTAATGAGAGATGCCTTATTTAGTTCCACTTAAGTGCATTACCATATACCCAACACTTGGGTATTTATAAGGGAATGCTACTTGATTTTCCATTCTCCAACCAATGTTGGAGAATTTGCATTTCAACCATAAAATGACAAGCAATAGATAATCAACAAGTGTCACATGGTGAGGAGAGGTTAGGTGAGGACCACCAATAGAGGGGGGCCATTGCCTTGCTCCCCAAGGCTTTGCTCCAAGCATTGGTCCCCACCTCTCACAAACCGCCACCAAGCAAAGGGAGGAGCTGGCTGCCAGCCTAGCTGCCCAGCATGCACTGCCGGCATGCACAGCTAGCACACATCACGCGCACCAGCCAACACAGCTAGCACATGCATGCTTCTAGCGAGACACGCATGGTGCTGGCTGCTTGGCGCTGGGCGAGGCCCTCGCTGATTGCTGCCTGCTGCTTGTGCGAGGCTCCTAGCTGCTGCTCACTGCTTGCTGCATGTTGCTTGCTGCTTGGTGCTGCCATGCGAAGGCATGCACACAAGCAAGCAAGCACAACGTGCTGCTGCTGCGATGGCACGAACGCACACGCACACACGCACTGTCCTAGCCATGCGATAGTGTTCTGCTATGCGTATGCACGCACGCAAGCACGCATGGTGCTGCGATGGTGCTGCCATGCACCTAGTGCTAGTGATGCACACACACACGCAAGCTCCCAGCTTTGCGATGGTGTGCTGTGCGCCTAACACGCAAGATACGCCTAGCATGCACGGTGCGCCTAGCACACACGTAGTGCACCTAGCACGGATAGTGCATGCTGGCTCGAGCTAGCCTAACGTCCACTTGGCTAGGCCATTGTGATGCTACGGCTACGCTCAAACTTGTTGCCTGTTGATTTTTCCCGTCTCGTCAAATTCCAAATTCGGCTCGACTTGCAAGGCCTAACGTCCACTTGGCTAGGCCTAACGTCCACTTGGCTAGGCCATTGTGATGCTACGGCTACGCTCAAACTTGTTGCCTGTTGATTTTTCCCGTCTCGTCAAATTCCAAATTCGGCTCGACTTGCAAGGCTCGATCTCGACGCTCTAAGCTCGATATCCGACGTCTTTGTTTGTAAACTCCGACGACTCATCAAATCCTTCGGATTGATTCGTCTTCTCGGATGGTTGTTCGATTGGGTTTGACCCGAAGGGTTCAGTCAAGATTAAGCTGTAATATTAATTGTACATTAATATTACAGATCGGAAGCAGCCTCCACCTAGACATTCCGATCACTTGACCTTACTGAAGAATTAGCTTTCTAATAATTCTAAACCCTCTATCAGAATAATACACTTGTTGGAAGGACACCATTCCTTTCAATCTCCCACTTGTCCTTCCGGACAAGTGTGCAAACAGTGTGTAGCCCATTTCCTATGTTGCTTAATGTCTCTTCATGAACTATAAGGTAAGATTCATCTTCATCCTTATTACGTTCAGAAGTGTTTCTCGATCTCCGAGTTCGACTGTCAATTAGCAGATGATTTCTAAAATCCATCTGAGCACGGCCATGCATTTTCACAGTCTCGCTCTTCGAGCGGCCTTGTAAACAACACAGAGATATTCCCTATTGTTAATAGGGGGACATTCCCAGTCTTGTATCGTAAGCTTCCCTTACTAAGAGGACCTAGTCACCTGAGTGTTGCCGTTATAATCCCCAGTTACGGCAGACGTTTGACAACATCAAAATGACTAGTACTCAAACAAGAGAACTTCACAATACTCATGGTCGAGGAAAAAAGGTTCCGATAGTTATTATGAGAAATGTACTTATCACGATTTTAAACCTTTTAAAGTACTCTCATAGGTCGATCCGGTGCAGTTCCAAACTAGCACCTGTGCAAATGATTCATGACTATTATGTCCTTGCAGCACAAGAAACGGTGTTGTAAATCATACTACACACTAATCTCTGGTGGTCATTAATCGTCCATCAGTTAAATGACCTCGATGAGGGATAATTTTCGATTTTAATATTCAATGTTCACTTAACAGGTGTTTCTTTATCCAAGACATGGTCTTGATACCCTGTTTTGAATATCCTTAAAAATCAAATGGACTCATTATTTAATTATAAACCACAATTAAATAGTTTGTGGAGTTTTATTAGTATAATTTTAATTCCACCATGAAACTCTTAAACGTTTCATCTTATGATAAATGGTTTTCTTTAAATGTTTCAAGAGTAATACTCTTCATTGAACATTTATAGAAATCACACCCATATTTAATATGCTTGATTTCTTTCATGCAATTGTGAATGTTGTTGTTCACCTTTTGCATAGGTTGAGTTACAATTTACTTCGCAAATCTCAAAATCTTCATTAATGAACACTTTCATAATAAGATGATAGAATCCGAGAGTGGTATGGATTATCTGTGATTTAGGATTTATTGTCCATGTGATGGCTCCCACTCATTTTCATGATTTGAGATCTTCAACATGACAACCTACAATCAATGTTCGACAACGAACTTTCCATTGAACACTTTCTTATTTTTGCCTTCCAGGCAACAATATTCTCAACATATATTTTAGTAAACATTCTGATGTTTCTTTGCTCGGATTTTATTCCGAATGACCCACAATGATTTGGGAGACCCTAATCACTTGTGATTATGGCAATTTACCTTAAATTTCTGCACATTATACATGGATCCGCGTCCATGTTACCATTCTCAAGCCACAACGCATTCTAGCTCGTGCTTATAAACGGCTTCCTTATTAAGGATCTAATCCTTGCTAAGGATGTGTTTGCAACATCAATTTTCAAATTACAATTGTTTCTATGCGTCAAGAACTTATCCCCTTTTACTTATCAAAGTACTTTGGTTTTCTTGACCATAATCTAATGATTCATCACTTAGATTTAGATTGGTATTTTATGTTCTCATGCTCTAAGCATGTAAGTTGAGTGAAGACTCCATATCATAGCGTACATGATGGTTTTAATCGCAGAATTATTCCCAATATGTTCCATTCATGTGACCTTTTAGCTCATCCAGTTTCAATGAGTTTTTCTAAACTGTTTGCTATGTGATACGGTTGAAAGTCTCTACTAGAGCCTTTCTTGTTTGACTAAGTATTTCCCAGCTTATACTTAGTTCAAACATTTACTTAGTTTTATACATATGGGTCGAAAGCCTTTTCAGGTCCTTCATGTTTAACATGGTGAATCCTCTACTCGTTTAAACATTTCATTAAGTCTATCTAATAATAGATCTTAATTCCCACTATGTACTAAGTGTCGCCTTTTTCTTGGTCCATTGTCGAAAATCCTTTCAAACCTAAGCATTTTGTATTTGAAACTCATTTCACAATAGAGTTCACAAACCTTTTGTTGGACCATACAAGATTGACCCTTGCTCCCACTAAACTTCTTGTTCATAAGAATTTCTATGATTCTCCATTAGCCAAACCTTTTATTGACTTTATGAGAATGCATGTTCCAATTCCTACATGCAATGCTTCATTTAATCCCACAATGGATTTCTTGAGCTTGTTTTCAAATCTAGCATTTAAGAATTACAAAACCCTTAGACTATTTCCATAGTCTCTTCCGAAATCCAATTTTAGGAAGGCGGTTTCGTATTTTGCCATATTTCATATGCGCAATTTTGCTAGAACAATCACGAAAAGACTTTAGCGTTCTGATTGGTGAATAGGTTTTTATTAAAATCAACGCTGTGAATTAATTGTATCCTTTTCGACCAATCTAGCTTTGTATGCTTATGCATTTCCATATTTGTCTGTTTTCTCCTTGAAAACTTATTTGCGATTGATGGGTCTGTCACCCTTCACGCAAAAGAATCAAGTTCCAAACATGATTTACAAACATGGAGTCTATTTCGGATTTTATAGCCTCTAACCATTATTCGGAATTTGGATTTGTTGTAGCTAATTCACAAGACACTATTCCCTCACCATCCAATGGTGAATAGTATGCTTGTAAGTCTTAGGTTTATTTATAGGATTCAATCCAAGCCTTTGGTGAATTCTATACCTATACGGGGTAATAGGTTGAGCATTTACATTGTCTCACTACTACAAAAATAGGCAAAGAGATCTATTAAAAGAGACATGTTACAAGACTTAACAGGTCTCTTTGGTCAAAAAGACCTGTTGTTACTGATAACAGGTCTCTAATGAGCTTTTTGTTGGCGGGAAAAAAACAAAGAGACCTGTTGTTAGTGTTAAGAGGTCTCTTTGTTTTTATTATTATTTTTTTAATCTTAAAATTATTTATGATTTCTTGTATACTAGTATTACATGTACACTAGTATCAAATACTAAGAAACATCCTACAAATATTGTGTAAAATTTTGTTAAAAATAATAAAATAAAAATTAAAGACTATTAACTTCCTTTTTTTTTTTTTTTTTTTGAGGAAATGTGTACTACGCTACTACTAATTTTCTTAGAGTAGTACACATTTCCTCCCAACAAAAAAAAATTAGAGTAGTAGTACACGTAATACTAGTATCCTATTATCTTAGAGTTGTACACTAATTATCTTAGACTACACTTCTTAACAAAAAAAAAAAAAAAAAAATTAGAGTAGAGTAGTAGCACTGTAGCATAGCAGTTTCGTCTTCCTCCTCCAAAAACCCAAACCCTTGAACTTCCATGGTTTCCCTCCCAAGTTTTTCACCACCTAATTAGAGGCGATCGTTTTTAAGAGTGTGTCCACCATCATCTACTTTGTAAGGCCGCTACCGTCGTCTAGTTTACAAGGCAACCACCATCTGAAGTGTACTCGGGTCACGACTATCAACCACTCTATTTCAAGCGATTGTACAAAGGTAAGTCGTTCGCATTCCGAGCCACGTCCCCCAACCACAATTCAAATTCGTTCTTGTTTCATTGTTCACTATTAATTATTGATAAAGTTTGTGAAAAAATGATTATGATTTGTGATTTGATATGGTTATCTTTAGGCCTTACACAGACGTAATAAACAACACATATCTGAGCCCCTAATTGATTTTCTTATTATATTAAAACTCAATAGAGATTGAAAAAATATCATATCAGTAGCACTGAATAATTTTTAAGAAATCAAAATCAAGGAATTCATTTGTGTGAAAAAGAGAATTGGAAAATAAGATTTACTTTTTCTCGAGTTTTATACAAAGAAAGACTTGTGGAATTCAATTGATTTATTTGTTCTTGTTTAACATGCTTAATGCAAATGGAAAAACTTACATATTTAGAGGAAAATCAACACAAGTTTCTATATGCTTATGTACCCTCTACAATATGTAGAATGAATAGATTAAATCTGGTAAAAGAAGGGAGGAAATACGAAGTATATTCTCATTCCCGCTGCAATGCTCATTCCCGCTGATAAGGTGTTAACTGGTTTAAATTCTGGTTTGTTGCCTAATTATCATCCAGGAATATGTAGTTTTCAAAAATTTGTTCGTCGTAAATCTCATGCTTTGTATCCTGGCTTCTGAATTCTGACCAAGGCTTTTTATGTTTTCTTGTATTGTTCTTCTGAGTTTTGACCAAGCCTAAATGCCTAATGCAAATCGTTATCTGAGTTTAGGGACTGTGATACAAACATATACATAAATCTTCGGGCATCATTATGAAATTATCTCTCTGTTTAGATATAGTTGTCATGTTGCCCAATCCTATCATGATTAAGGATCTAACATAATTTCATTCAGATACCTACCTTATATTAGTTCCTTTATTTCAAAAGGGGTGTATGTCCGTTGCTATTAGAAACACATGAAAAGTTTAGGGCAAAATCTTGTGTTAAATTTCAATCATCTATATATATGGTACAAAGAGACTCCCAATGCCCTAATGTAAAGCAGAAGCTACTTTTTTTAACAAATTGTGCTTTGCCTAGAGCCTTCTTAAAGATTTGATCGGTTATACTGTACAATTACTATTCAATATTCACCATTGATTTTTGCTAATATAATCACTATCATTATGTGTAGTATGCATTGGAGGTTAGCTGTGTTATTAGTCCTTGGAATGGACTAGTGTGCTGGTTAGATCTAGCCGGGGAAGAAAACGAGATCAATGAGTTTGCTAAAAAGATCATAAATGAGTACGTGTTAGAGTGATTATCCAACATATATGTTTTTTGTATTATATATGCTCTATTATTAATTATTCATTTCATTATTTTTGTCAAACAATGTCACAATTCTATAGGGGATTAAAAAATTTCAACATGGTCCATCGAAAGGACATTAAGAAGGTAAAAAAGGATCCATATATTGAGTGGAAGCAACCTAAGGTATGTCATTTTAGTTTATACTCTTGATATTAAAAGAATAATGTGTTATTTAAATGCTTGTGTTATAATGTCAAATATTCATGCATTTAAAATTTGAATGTCTTTTTTAACAGTGTCCTCGACAACCTCAATACTCCAAAGTTTGTGGATACTATGTTTGTTGCTATATGCTTGAGATTATACAGAAAAGTGTATTGTGGGTTTCTGATAAGGTATGTTTAATCTGATTTATGTATTGCTTTTTGATGTGAATTCATGTAGATAGTTCAAAATCTTTATTTCTATAGCTTGGTTTATCATTACCTTGTTGACTAAGTATCTTGAATATAGGAAAAAAACAATTATGTCTCTTGACTTATTTCGAGCTTCTAAATATGCAAGCTTTTGTTCTTTTTTTTTCTTTTTTTGGTAAGTAAGAAATTTTATTAATACCAAAGAGAAGAGGGCAAGCCCTCAAGATTACAACGGCTAAACAGCCCAAAAAACACACAAAAACACATGGCACACCCAATCCTACCCAACTGCCTATACACAAAAAGTTGATAACAACAATGGGCCAAAAGAACAACAAGCCCAAAAAAAAAACTAATAAACAACAGAACAACAGCAAACAAGAGTTCTACCCCACACAAAAACACGCCCAAGGGAAGCAAAAGCCTCAGGCAACCAGAACAAAAGACGTTGAAACCAAAAAGGGCAGCAACCAAACACAGAAACCAAAACAAATCAGGCACACCACGAGCCTAAACTGTCAGAAAACTGAACAACCAGAAGCAAAGAAAAAGCCTCCAACGACCCTACCAACACCAGATCACAACACACAGCAAGCAAGCCTAAAACAGGCTGCTAACAGGACATTCTGCTGAAATAGCTACCCATACAGAGAGTAGCAGCAGACTCCATCTCTTTCTTTCCCATACAGGACAATATTGTCATCAACATGTTGGAGCTCTTCAGCACTGCTACATGCAGCAGCTACCAGCATCTTCATCCCACCTTAAACAGCCCCTTTTCTGGTTCTGTCTTCTATCCCCCCCCCCCCCTTCGAATTAATCCCACCAGCCTAGAAGGATGCTGAAACTTCCTGCCAGGATCATCTACTTTCTTGCCAGCATGTTGCACGGTCTCCACCTTTTCCTAGCCATGGATTCAGTAGGCTGCTTCCAACCCTTTTTCTTAGGACAGAAGTTCACCATATGTCCATACAAAAGAAGCATGTGACAGGTTGAGCCATATTTTCTGTTTCACACTTTCACTGTTTTCATCAAGAAATTCAATATGTTCGTACAGTTGCTGCTTTGCAGGGAAAATTTACCCCCAAATGGCTCATAATCATGACATTGCATATTTCAACCCATATCATTATATTCATTTGTTTGTATGTGTAATTATTTTTTTAATATAGTTATAATATAACATTATTTTCCATTATTATTATGAATGAGTTATGACTATATACGGCGATTTATTGTTTATCTTGCAGTTTTTTAAAGCGGACCCTGTACATAATCAACTGAAAATATTGACGAAATTAGAGACTTGTGGGCTAAGTATGTTCTAGAGCTTGAACAAGATGATGTTAATGAAGGAAATGAAGATGGTATAGACATTGAGTGAGTTTATTTTGTCCATTACTTTTGGGAAAAGTATTGCGATTTTTAGAATTTTTTGTATAGTACTTTTGGAGCTTATCTTAGATAGCATGGAAATTAAATGAGTGGTTTAAATTTTTGGGGAATACTGGATTTTTTTTCTGCAGATGTTGTATAGTATTTTTGGAGGTTATACTATAATTATTGGATATTTGTAAAAGTGTTTATCAACTTTTGTTTATTATTGTATGTTCCATGAATATTATAAAATTATGGAGTAATGTATATGATGTGCATATATATAGCAGGTGAAAAATATAGGTACAAATATCCTACAGGTGTCATACAGGAACAAATACAACTCATATACCGTACAGGAACAAATACAAATATAATTGGATTTTGGGAAATTTTTTTTTAAAAAAAGTAACAAAGAGACCTGTTATCATTACTAACAGGTCTCTTAAATAACAACTATGAGACCTATTGGCCATGGTAACAGGTCTCTTTGCTTTCTAAAATATATAAAATAATCACGCGCAAAGAGACCTGTTGTCTCACTTCTTAGGTCTCTTATTAATACCAAAGAGACCTGTTCTATTAACCAGGTCTCTTAACCAAAGAGACTTGTGAGCTAGAGACCTCCAAAGAAGAGGTCTCTTATGCCTATTTTAACAGGTTTCTAAGGCATATTTTGTAGTAGTGTCTGTTTGTTTCTGACCAATCTTATCAGCTGCTTCTAAAGCATTTTGATTGTTAGTTTTATCAGGTTGACACGGTTGCTCGTCCTCTCGAACATCGTCGAGTTCGATTTTCCTCCCACTTGTCATTTTGGAAAGGCTTTACTTTCCAGAAAGACACCATTTAGAGCAACAAATACTATGTTCTCAATTAGGCTTTGGAGGTAATGCCCGTAGTCTCACTTGAATACTTACAAAGAGACATGTATATTGTCTTTGGGTAAAAGTTCGTTGTGAAACAAACAGCTAGCTCCTTCTCGAGCTATCTTAGCCCTTATTGAGCCACTTAGCTCCCACTGAGCTAAGAGCCCTAGACATATACTTGAAAAGACACTAGAAATTATTTCTATCCATAACTGAATATGGTGTCCTTTCTTAGCTTCGACACTTTTGTTTAGTGTGACATTAGTCATTTGTGCAAATATTTAAGAACTTTATAGGTAGGGATGTGATCCATCATCATTCGAGTCATTCCAAATGGCATCGAGTTCTTCGTCAAGACACACTATGTTCTTTTGGAGCTTTTTATGAAAGTTCAATTTCATAAGTTTGATATGATCACACTTGGCTCAAGCAAACATCACTTGATCTAATCTAGATGTTTTGATATTTTGCCGAGTCGATTCTATACTTCACTGAACATTTGAGCTACTCGTGGTCCAGTTTGCTCACATTTGATGAATATAGCCATATTCTTGCAAATTCTTGTGAGACATTGAAGTAATGAATTCCTTTTAGCTTTCGGAGTCAATTGTCTATACCAAGCATAATAGCTCCTTTGTTTATCTATTTCAACAAGTAAGACTTTCTTGTCTTAGAACGATTCCGAATCGATCATCTATCAAGATTCTATCTAATAGAGCCTTGAATTCGTTCTTGTTGTTAGTGACATTGCTAAAGGGTTTGGAACACAAATCATGTCCATGACTTGAACTTTGTGAGTTTCATGGTTGGGAAATGTTTGTTTATAATCAAGCATTCTTGAGTCATGGCTTATGCGACTATGTTATTCAAGTAAACCTAGCAACTATTGCTTTTACTTTTGAATGTGAGTCTTTCCGTGTGTAAACGGATCGTTTGCTGATTATGGAACACAATAACCATTATTTCTTTCAGCCTTGGCTTAAAAGGACTTTAAACAAAACGAGTGACCTTACAATTCATGTATCATTACTTGCTTCATTCTAAGCTTGTAAATCAATAACTTAGCTTGTCTTCAACGATTTGAGGTCACTTTCAAAGTGGAACACTCAAGTAGTATCCAATACTTGTGAAGATAACGAGTTGCTTAGTTGGCCATAATAACATGAACTCAAGGGTAGAAAAGGAATCTCATTCTTTTCTTTGTTCCTTGTTTCCTATATTTCTTATAGTACATCATCTCATAACTTTAAGAATCATTTCTTTAAGTTCCTCGACTTTTATACTTTGTTAGGCATAATTAAGCATCTAATGCGCCGCAAAACAAAGTTCTATCTTTTCAACTAATTCTTACCTGAATTACTTCATCAATGAGTCCTACTCATAAGCATATGAAGTGAAAAGATATGTTGGTTTATCAACTATTGACAATTTTTTTTTTTCAACTCAATATTTCATGTTTGTCAAAACTACCCACTATTTTGAAAACATGATATCCAACCGTCCTTTCGGACATTAGTCGTTTATGAGACGTTGTATCTTAGAAGTGCCCTTTTCTTTCTTCGGGAACCATTCTCGAAAGATTTATTTTACCAATCAATGGAAACAATATAATTTGATTAAGAATTCTACTAATATATAAGTGCAATGTTAAACCATTTATCAAGATCATAATAAGTTTGAAATTCAAAGCATACATGTAAATTTTCAATCTTATTATGAAAGGAATGGTGTCCTTCCAACAAGTGTATTCTTTTGATAGAGGGTTCAGAATTATTACAGAGTTAATTCTTCAGTAAGACCAAGTGATCGGAATGCCTAGGTAGAGGCCGCTTCCGATCAGTAATATCAAGGTACAACTGATATTACAGCTTAATCTTAACTGAACCCTTCAGGTCGAACCCAATTGAACAACCGATCCGACACGACGAATTAATTCGAAGGATTTAATAAGTCGACAGAGTTTTACGAATACATACGTCGGATATCGAGCCTAGGACGTCGAGACCGAGCGTCACAAAATCACAAAGAGACAAGTATGAACATAGCCCTAGCACCACTCTAGCCTATCCATGTGGGTGGCTAGGCTAGATTGGGCCTAGAACCATGCCAAGGCGCACCATCGCTGCTCCATCGCACCAAGCACAACACCCATGTGTGTGTGCATGTGCTTAGGCACTATCGCTGACCATCGCAAGCACTAGGCGCACCCAGGGCACTAGGCAGCCCAGCGCAACACAACAACGTGCTTGCCTAGATGCGTGGGTGCGCATGGTAGGGCCACACACGCACCAAGCACATCCATCGCAGTGCTAGGCACTGGCGCATGTGCATGTGTGTGTGCGTGCCTCGCACCAAGCACATCTATAGCAGTGCTAGGCACTGACGTGTGTGCTAGTGTGAGGGTGCTTGGCAGCATCGCCCAGCACGCATGCTAGGCCCTGACGTGCGTAGGCACTCTGGCTGGGCTAGCAGTGCGTGTGGTGCGTTTGGGTGTTGGTGCGCATGCATGTGGTGCGTATGCGTGTGGGCGAGGAGTGTGCTGGGTGTGCGCTGCTAGCGTGTGCGTGGGCCTTGGCTGGCATGGCTGTGCGTAGCAGCGTGTGTGTGAGAGGGATTGCGTGGGAGTGCTGGGCTAGTGCCAGCATGCTAGCACAACATAGCACGAGCACGCAGCACCAGTGCCAAGCATCACCCAGCACCAGCATGCACTGGCTGGGATGCGAGGCTGCTGGCTGGTGCTAGCTAGCATGCTAGCTGGCAGCCAGCACAACCCCATTGAGGCGGTTTGTGTATAGGTGTGGGGACCAAGTAAAGCCTTGGGGAGCAAGGCTATGGTCCCCCCCACCTAACCTTAGTCATCACTCCTTTGCATATGATTATGCCACGTGTCGTAATGTGATTAAGTTGATTATTTATTTAATTTGGAATAAAATAAATTGGTGATTTTACCAACTCTCCCACATTGGTGGAAGATTGGAAATCATGGGTGCATTTCCCTATAAATACCAAAGGCATGGGTATTGGGAAAGACACAACCTTGAGTGGAATTAAAAAGGAAATTCTTGTAATTAGAGTAAACCTTTGATTCGTAAAACTCATAGTTTTGTTTGTCTGGGTCTTGACTAACCTTCAAGACTTGGGACGCTCGGGTCGGGTCGAGGGTACGATTCGTCAGAGATCTCGTAGTTTTGGGAATTTGAAGTAAGAGCTCTTAGGGAGCTAAGCACGCTACAAAGGTATAATTCTTGTTCTTAGTCTTGCTTAATTATGTTTATTATGCTCGTTAATTGCTTTTATTAAGGGGCGGGTCTTGGGGGTTTTCCTTCCGCGTAGTGTCGGATCACTACAAAAACCTACAGCGGTATCGGAGCCATGCTCCTTTTAATTTTTGCAATTACTTATTAATTAAGGTGTTTTAAAAGAGTTTATTTTTCTGGTTCATGTTCTTCTAATTAGATAAGAAGCTCGTTTTAATTTATTTTAAAACTCGGTTTTATTCTCGATTTGGCTGTCAAACCCAGATTTTGGCTCAAAAATAGTGAATTTTGGGTGGAATCGACCTTCTGAAACAGTTTCAACCCTCTATGAGTTCTGTCCATAAGCCAAATTTGGACCAAAAACTTATTTTTTCTGGGGTTTTTCTTTTTTCAATGAAAATTTTAATTCTTTTTAAGCCTTGATTAATGCAAGCATTACAAGGTTAGATTAAATGCACATTTGCATCACTAATCTACTGGTTTTAAAAATATCCTTAAGCATATTAATGGAGTTTTTATTAGTGCTTATGTTGATATACCATTTTTCACATAAACTTGTTTTTCACAAATTTTGCAAATAAATTGCAATAAAATGTGATAGCTTGTTGTGAACTTGTAATATTAAGTTCCTAAAATGTTAAAGTTCTAATCTTTAAAGGTTTAAATGATTGCAACCCTAACCCTAAATTCCATATTGAACAAAGTTTGGATTTTTCGTGTTTGGTTGATTAAAATCCATCAAGTTCAAATACTTGTGAGTAAAATTTGATTAATCTTCATATTGGAAGATGTAATCTTGGTATTTTACACAAGTATGAAAGTTGGAAAATTTAATCATTAGATGATTAGTTTATTTTTCCAACTCCCATTTGTCAAATCCATTATTAATTTCCATGTTGGCAATATTAATTATGGACATAGCTCATTTTATTTTAAGCATAAAGAAAGACCTAATTTTGTTCAAAAATAAAATTTTTGGATAATTTAGGCCTGTGCACCAATAAAATTAAATTTATTTAGTTGGACTTAGTTTTAATTTTAATTTCCCTCAAGTTGATTCTAAAATGTAATTTAGAACTAATCATGTCACACACAAATCGGAATTAAAATTCCGAGCAAATGCATGCAAATCGATGCAAAACCGCAAGCGTCACCAAGGCCAGCTGGGCTGCCCAGCAGCCCACATGTAGGCTGCCTATGGTGGACGCAAGAGCAATGCACCATTGCGTGTGGCAGTGTGGCAGGGAAGGTAGCTACGCGCATCTGCGTAGGCTTGGCCAGGGCTAGCAGGCTGCTGGCGCTAGCAGCGATGCTTACTGGGCATAGCATGCCTCGCCTACGCACCATGGCGCCATGCCATGGGCTGCCTAGAAGCCATGATGCGCATCCTCAAAGGGTTATGTTTGGGCGTTTCTGCTTAAAACTTGGGCTATGATTTTTGCATTATCTCGTCTTTAAAATATTTTTGGTAATTATTTTAACGATGTTAAAAACCTCGATTTTCGTTTTTGCAAAAATTTTGACAAACTTTAGGTTATGCCAACTTAATTAATCGGATTAATTAAGTATGGATGCGGAAGTGGGAGGTTAGTAGATTTTTGCATTATCCCGTCTTTAAAATGTTTTTGTTAATTATTTTAACGAGGTTAAAAACCTCGATTTTTGTTTTTGCAAATATTTTGACAAACTTTGGGTTATGCCAACTTAATTAATCGGATTAATTAAGTATGAATGCGGAATTTAGTGGGAGCTTAGTAGATTACTTGAGCCTTTTAGAAATAACGGATTGAACAACTTTGACTAGTTTTAATTAGGCGCGTTAATTGGATTAACCACCTAAGTTAGTTACTAGTTTTGTGTGTTTAATTATGTATTTCGTAAAATTTCATGGGCCATTCACACATAGTGAATGGATGAATGGAAGATTGTTATTTAAAATAGGTCTTTGAAATGGCAACTAGTGGGACCCGACTAGGATAGAAAATACGGACTGCGTTTCGTTATGTATTTTTGTAAATGTAAATAAGGTCTGCGAACCGTTAAGTATTTTTGTACTATTAGATTAATCTTAGTCGTACTAGCTAGTTTATTTATTTTGGCCAAGATGTCTCAAGACGGCGTTTCGATGAAGACGAGCCAAGATGAAGACCCATGGAAATTGATGATTTCAAGGGGTCATGCTAGTTGCCATATGCATCATTTTATGCCTTATATATTTTGTTATTATATATGATTGCTAGATGCATGTCTACGATTTCTATTATGTTGTGATGATTAGTTAAGTTCACTTAAATCAACCAACATAGAAACCCTAGGTCCCTTAATAATATTGAGCTAAAATTTTCCGTTCCAAGAACAACACTTACCGATCTAATGCACGTACGTGATGGACTACGCCAAAGCGAGATATCACTACTTCCCTAGGAACGTAAGGTATACTAGGTATACGAGTTGTCTTGGTTAAGCTCAACGATATCAGTAAGGAGTTCTTAGATGTCGTGGAAAAAGAGATAGAATGTCAAGAATGCATTAGATGCGACATTTTATCAAACCGAGAGTAGCTTGGAGCTATTAGCAATTGGATTGCTTAACTTAAGATATTTAATGATTAAGACAAGCCAAAGCATGTAACCATTTCCTGATCTTTAGGATCTCGGAATCATTTTATTCTCGCCTAAAAAGGGACAATTTTAAATGCGTTGATAAAATGCTCAATAAGTTTGAAAAATATGCATGAACGTTTTAAAATTTCAACTTATTGATTTACGAATGGTTTTTCATTTCAAATTCTTTCAATTGTAGAAACAATGTCTGCAAGTAACTCAAACAACAACCATGTGTGCCCGAAACTCCCGAAAAGTTAGCTATCAAGCTTAACTTAACAAACCTTGAAGAATGGGTAGAGGAACTCAGGAAAACTCTCCGGAGTTGTTCCAAGGAGTATGTTCTGGATACTTCCCTCCCAACCCTCTGTACCAAGAAACACTTGAGTGACGAAAATTATTGTGCATGGTCAAATGATTGCAAATTAGTGTCACAACTCATGGCTAACTCCATCCCGGAAGAATGGAAAGAAAAACTTCCATTCTCTTTTCCGCACTTATTCCTTGGAGGACTAAGGGATGTTGTCGGTGTGAGATTCTATAAGAGTTTCAACGACAACAATGATGGACTCTTGTTTGAAGTGACTAGGTCACTTAAATACATGAATGTGAAGCCATCGGATCAAGTTTGTCTTGCAAAAGAGAGGTACCATCTTTGGTCTACAGTCTGCAACACCATGTTGAGAACGAGTATGCCCCTCCATGTGGCAAGAATGACTAGGCTCTTCAAGCACATGGAACTCCTCGGAATTCCATTAGAAGATGGAATGGCTGGTCATATTATGCTCACTTCACTCCACTCAGGATATGATTCACTAAGGGCATACATTTCTGAACGAAAGGAGACACATTCTTTGAAGAATGTGGTGGAGCTACTTCACCGAGCCAACTCATTTGGGGCAACCAAAAGACCATCAAGAAGAAGGGATTTCAAGGTTAAGGCAAAGATGCGTTGCGTCTATTAAGGTGGGAAAGGCCACTTCAAGAGAGAATGCAAGCTCTTTCGAGAAGAGGAAGAGAGGAATGAAGCATCTGCCTCAGGTATCTTCCTAAACACTTGTGAATTAAGCTTATCATAGGTATTAGATACCAAGTATGACTCAGTTTATGTTGCCTTTTTCAGGGACCAAGTGAGAAAGCTTATCAAGTGTTGGTGCATGGACAAGTGGACGACGAAGATGGTTTTTCAGTCGTGCTTGCATGCACTATTTTGTCTATGAGATGTAATTAAACTAATCTTAGTTTTTCATCATGCTTTTGAACATACTATAATTTATGGTGTTGGACACCCAGTTATTTTGCATGTAAGACTTTGACAATAGTTGTTTCAAAATTGTCTTGCAAATATATGTTCAATGGAAATTGCATGCTTTGTACATATAATTAGACAAAAGTTGATACCGATAACTAAGACCACTAAGAATTCAACTTCGTTAAACAAACATTAGTAGATATGGCTATATCTACTTAGTGTCGAATAAATCTGAATCCTTTGAGAAATTCAAAGAATTTCATAAAGAAGTTGAAAATCAACTTGGCAAGAAAATTAAAGCACTTTGATCGGATCGAGGTGGTGAATATTTGAGCCATGAATTCGACAATCACTTGAAAGAAAATGGTATTCTTTCAGAGTTGACACCTCCCGAAACTCTTCAATGGAATGGAGTGTCCGAATGGAGGAATTGAACCTTGTTAGACATGGTTCGATCAATGATGGGTCTTAGTGAACTTCCTATCTCTTTCTGGGGACATGCGCTACAAACTGCAGCACTAACACTGAACAGAGCTCCATCAAAGGCTGTTGAAAAGACTCCATATGAATTATGGACTAAGAAACCTCCTAGGTTGTCTTTTCTCAAGATTTGGGGATGCGAAGCATATGTTAAGAGATTAATTTCGGACAAAATTCACCCAAAATCGGATAAGTGTTTCTTTGTGGGATACCCAAAAGATACCAAAGGGTATTACTTCTACAATAAATCAGAGAAAAAAGTATTTGTTGCTCGTGATGGTGTCTTTTTGGAGAAGGATCACCTTTCTAAAATGACAAGTGGGAGGAAAATCAAACTCGACGAAGTTCAAGAGAACGAGAACCAATGTAAACCTGATAAAACTGACAATGAAAATGCTCAACCGATTACCCTTCGTAGGTCGCAACGACAAAGATCTGAACAAGACATATACCTCGGTATCGTCTTAACCGATGATCATGACATCCTAGTCATGGATGGTGATGAGCCAGCGACATACAAACAAGCTATGACGAGCCCCGACTCTGCAAAATGGCAAGAGGCCATGAGATCCGAGATGGACTCCATGTCTGAAAATCAAGTCTGGGACTTGGTGAATTTTCCCGAGGGTTATACACCCATTGGTTGCAAATGGATCTTCAAAGTGAAGACAGACAAGGATGGAAATGTATCGATATACAAAGCTAGACTGGTGGAAAAAGGTTATAGACAAATCCACGGGATTGACTATGATGAAACTTTTTCACCAGTTGCAATGCTAAAATCCGTCCGGATCATCCTAGCGATTGCTGCATATTACGATTATGAAATACGGCAGATGGATGTCAAAACCGCCTTCCTAAATGGAATTTAGGAAGAAACTGTGTATATGACACAGCCTGAAGTTGTTTTGTCAATCCAGGAAATGCTGGAAACGTTTGCAAGCTGAAGAAGTCCATTTATGGACTAAAGCAAGCCAGCAAAAGTTGGAATCTGCGATTTGATGAAGCCATTAGCAAGTTTGGTTTTATCAAGAATCCAGATGAGTCTTGTGTATACAAGAAGGTCATTGGGAGTGATATTGCATTCCTAGTCCTGTATGTCGATGACATACTTCTCATTGGAAACAGCACAAAATTACTGCAATCCGTAAAGGGCTGGTTGGGAAAGTGTTTTTCAATGAAGGACTTAGGAGAGGCACAGTACATATTGGGCATCAAGATCTACAGAGATAGATCTAAAAGGATGATTGGATTAAGCCAGAGTACTTACATTGATAAGGTATTGGCTCGATTCAACATGGAGAATGCCAAGAGAGGGCATTTACCCATGTCCCATGGCATAACTCTCAGCAAGAAACAGTGTCCACATACACCTGTTGAGCGAGAAATAATGAATCAAATCCCATATGCTTCGCTGATCTGATCGATCATGTATGCCGTGATATGTACAAGGCCAAATGTATCGTATGCCCTGAGTGCAATGAGCCGATACCAATCGAACCCAGGAGAGGCGCATTGGATTGCGGCCAAGAATATCCTAAAGCACCTCAAAAGGAACAAGGATAAATTCCTGGTTTATGGAGGCCACAAAGAACTGGTTGTTGAAGGTTACACCGACGCTAGCTTCCAGACTAACAGAGACGACTTCAAGTCACAGTCAAGGTACATATTTTTCCTAAATGGAGGAGCATTTAGCTAGAAGAGTGCCAATCAGATCACAACTGCAGACTCTACAACTAAAGCCGAATATTTTGCTGCTTTAGAAGTTACTAAGGAGGTTGTTTGGATTCGGAAGTTTGTCAGTGAACTTGGTGTTGTACCCTCCATCAAGGGACCGATAGATCTCTACTGTGACAACAATGGAGCTATCGCTCAGGCTAGGTGGTGAAGGATAATTAGGTCGTTGGACTAACTACCCTCAACCAAACAATATTTATAAACCTACACCTACACTAAACAAGTTTAGTGGTAAGTAGAGGGTCGAACCACGGAGACGACATAAACACTATCAACACCACCACCAATTAAGCTAGGTCAAAGAGATAGGATGGATAGAACAATAAACAAAAATGAGATTTATATTAAGTTAAACTAACACCAAGGGAGAGGGTCAAACATGACAATGATCTTCAATAAAGTTAGGAAATGGAAATGAGTTTACATGCAAACCAAATATCTCATATAAGGCAATACCAACAATACCATCTAACCACCTATCGGGGTCAAAGGCTTTCCCAACTTAACACATGCTCATACTATCGTCATAAGCTGTGAAAGTTAAGGTTTTTGCATAGAATCGATCACCTAATGGATATCCCTAAGTTACACTATCGTCATAACTTAGTTCAATCCACCCAATTACAACACATGATTGGCCATTCACATGGAGTAATTAGTAAAACATGGTTACAAGGTATATTTAATCACATATAACCAACATTTGTCTAGCCTAATACATTCAAGATTCACCACATGCTATCACCAATCCCTTAGTAAAGGGAATTACTCACTAATCATGAACAACTAACACAAAACCCAACAAGAAGAACAAAGAGAAGCAATTAAACTAAACAACTACTCTAATCAAGCAAGAAATTAAGAAAGAACAATAAATGAGATAGAGTTTAGAATGCTCATTGAAGTATTGAAAAGGAATCCAAAACAATGTCACTTTGCATCTTCATCTTCTTCAATCCACCATTGAAGCTCTTCACTTTCTCTCTCTTAAATACCCTAAATTACTCTTAATCTACATTGCAAAGTATAAAAACAAAGATTAAAACTAAATCTAAGCCTAATTTATGTGAAGATTGATGGAGAGATGTTAGGGTTTAACCCCTCAAAGAGGAGAGAGAAAACCCCAAAGAAACCCACCATCAAAACTTGGCCAAAAAGAGGAGAGGAAGAAGCATTTAAAAGACCCGTAGCTGCTCGTGCGCGCCCGCGATAGAGGCCTGCGCGGCCGCGCACTGGGATCTGACAGCAACATTCTTTTTCAAACGGCAATAACTTCTGTTCTAGGAGGCTTCTGGGGGCGTGCGACCTACCTTTGGAAAGAACTTCAAGTCTAGTTTTCAATGCAATTTGAATCACCTCAATCCAATTTGTAGATAAAAAGTTATGGCTAAAAGAGTGAACAAAGGTTAGTTTCGGAGTTCAGGCCCTTGAGCGCCCGCGCCTATCTTAGGAGCGCCCGCGCCTATCTTAGGCGCGCCCGCGCCTAAGCCGCGCCCAAATCGCGCCTACATTCTGCCTCCTTCAATATTTTCAACCCCAATGTTAGGCACGCCCGCGCTTGGTTTGGCGCGCCCGCGCCATTCTGAAAGCACGACCCGCGCTGTCCGTATGGCCTTGCTTGCTTGCTCCTTAACTTCCTTTGTAGCTCTTCAAATGAACTCCAATTCTCCAAGCTCTTCATTCTATTAAAATCAACTCCAAAAGCCTACAAAACACGAGGAAAAGCACAAAAACATAATAAAGGGAGAAACGGAGCAAAAGGGGTACAAACAAGGGACAAACGTAGAAAAATACCGCAATTAGAGGATCTAAATAGTGGCATAAATGCCACTTATCACTAGGGAGCCAAGAGAACACCAGAAGGTCAAACATGTCCAAAGGCGATTTCACATGATAAGGGAATGGAAATCCGAAGGTGAAATCAGAATTTGTAAGATCGGCACGGATGATAATGTAGCCGATCCTTTGACTAAACCTTTTCCTCAAGTGAAACACAACAAGCACGTTGAGGTGATGGGAATCAAGCACGTTGGAAATTGGCTTCGAAATTCCCTATACATGTGTTTTAATTAAACTGATAGATTTAATGTAAGACACTGTATTGAAACCATTCATTAATGGAGTAATTAATTTTTTGTGCAAAATTATCATTCACTCTATTGCTATTTAATTGTGGGTTAGAATTAAATAATGAGTCCATTCGATTTAGGGAAATAATCAAAATAGGGTATTAAGACCATGTCTTGGATAAAGAAACACCTGTTAAGTGAACATTGAATATTTCAATCGAAAATTGTCCCTAATCGAGGTCATCTAATAGATGGAAAATTAATGACCGTCATAGATTAGTGTGTAGTATGATTTACTACACCGTTTCTTGTGCTGCGAGGACGTGACAGTCATAAATCATTTGCACAGGTACAGTTTGGAACTGTACTGGATAAGACCTATGAGAGTACTTTAAGAAATTTCAAAATTTTCATAAGTACATTTCTCATTATGACTATCGAAACCTGTTTCCTCTGACCATGAGTATTGTGAAGTTTTCCTTGTTTGAGTACTAGACTCTTTGATATTTCCTAACGTCTGCCGTAACTAGGGATCATAACGGGAACACTCGGAAGACTAGGTCCTCTTAGTAAGAGGAACTTACAATGCAAGACTGGGATTGTCCCCTATTAACAATAGGGAAAATGTTTTGTTGTTTACAAGGCCGCTCGAAGAGCGAGATTGTGAAAATGCATGGCCGTGCTCAGATGGATTTTATAAATCATCTGCTTATTGACAGTCGAACTCGGAGATCGAGAAACACTTCTGAACGTAATAAGGATGATGATAATTCTTACCTTATAGTTCACGAAGAAACATTAGAAGACATAGGAAATGGGCTATTCATTGTATGCACGCTTGTCCGGAAGGACAAGTGGGAGATTGGAAGGAATGGTGTCCTTCTAACAAGTGTATTCTTCCGATAGAGGGTTCAGAATTATTACAGAGTTAATTCTTCAGTAAGATCAAGTGATCGGAATACCTAGTTGGAGGCCGCTTCCGATCAGTAATATCAAGGTACAATTGATATTACAACGTCATCTTAACTGAACCCTTCGGGTGGAACTTAATCGAACAACCTACCGAGACAACGAATTAATCTGATGTATTTAATAAGTCGACAAAGTTTTACGAATACAGACGTCGGATATTGAGCCTAGGGCGTCGAGACCGAGCCTCGCAAAATCACAAAGCGACAAGTATGAACATAGCCCTAGCACCACACTGGCCTAGCCATGTGGGTTGCAAGGCTACACTGGGCTTAGCACCATGCCTAGGCGCACCATGTGTGCCCTAGGATGGCTTGGCGCTATCGCAGCCCTAGCATGATGCCTAGGCACCATCGCTGCCCTTTTGAACCAAGCATAGAACCCATGTGTGTGTGCATGTGCGGAGGCACTATCGCTGACCATCGCAAGCACTAGGCGCACCAAGGGCACTAGGCAGCCCATCACAAAACAGCAGCGTGCTTGCCTTGATGTGTGCGTGCCTCGCACCAAGCACAGCCATAGCAGTGCTAGGCACTGCGTGTGTGCTAGTGCAAGGGTACTTGGCAGCATCGCCCAGCAAGCATGCTAGCCCCTTGCGTGCTTAGGCACTCTGGCTAGGCTAGTAGTGCGTGTGGTGCGTATGCGTGTTGGTGCGCATGCATGTGGTGCGTATGCGTGCGGGGGAGGAGTGTGCTGGGTGTGCGGCTGCTAGCGTGTGCGTGGGCCTTGGCTGGCATGGCTGTGCGTAGCAGCGTGTGTGTGCGAGGGATTGCGTGGGAGTGTTGGGCCAGTGTCAGCATGCTAGAACAACACAGCACTAGCACCCAGCACCAGCACGCACTGGCTGGCTGGGATGCGAGGCTGCTTGCTGGTGCTAGCTGGTAGCTAGCATAGCCCCATTGAGGCGGTTTGTGTATGGGTGTGGGGACAAAGCAAAGCCTTGGGGAGGAAGGCTATGGTCCCCGCCACCTAACCTTGGCCATCACTCCTTTGCATATGATTATGCTACTTGTCCTAATGTGATTAAGTTGATTATTTATTTAATTTGGAATTAAATAAATTATTGATTTTACCAACTCTCCCACATTGGTGGAAGATTGGAAATCAAGGGTGCATTTCCCTATAAATACCAAAGGCATGGGTATTGGGAAAGACACAACCATGAGTGGAATTAAAAAGGAAACTCTTGTAATTAGAGTAAACCTTTTATTCGTAAAACTCATAGTTTTGTTTGTCCGGGTCTTAACTAACCTTTAAGACTTCGGACGCTCGGGTCGGGTCGAGGGTAAGATCTGTCAGAGATCTCGTAGTATCGGGATTTTGAAGTAAGAGCTCTTCGGGAGCGAAGCACGCTACAAAGGTATAATTCTTGTTCTTAGTCTTGCTTAATTATGTTTATTATACTCGTTAATTGCTTTAATTAAGGAGCGGGTCTTGGGGGGTTTCCTTCCGCGTAGTGTCGGGTCACTACAAAACCCTACAGCGGTATCGGAGCCATGCTCCTTTTAATTTTTGCAATTACTTATTAATTAAGGTGTTTTAAAAGTGTTTATTTCTCTGGTTCATGTTCTTCTAATTAGATTTACAAAAATACGCAACGATACGCAGACCGTATTTAGATTTACAAAAATACATAACGGATCGCAATCCGTATTTACTATCCTAATCAGGCCCCACTAGTTGCCATTTTCACGAAACCTATGAAACAATATATCTTCCATTCATCCATTCACTATATGTGAATGGCCCATGCATTTTACAACAAAAAACAAGTAACAATGCACAACATGCATAAAATAGTAACTAACTTAGGTGGTTAATCCGATTAACGTGCCTAATTAAAACTAGTCAAAGTTGTTAAACATTTTATGTGATTAAGACGCAATTATATCATGCAATTAACGAAGCTCCCACTAAATTCCGCATCCAACTTAATTAATCCAATTAATAAAGCCGTTTAACCCAAATTTTGTCAAAATTAAAATTTTGCAAGAGCCAGAAAAATCGAGGCCTAGCCTCGTTAAAATAATTAAATGAAATTAAGACGGCAAAATTTTGCAAAACAACATCCTACAATAAGCCTACTCTTAACCAAGTGCCTAGCATCCTATCCATGGGTTAGGCTTTCTAGGCACCAAGGGTACGACTAGGGCTGCTTGGGCGCTAGCTGCATGCCTAGCAAGGCACTGTTGCACTTGCTAGCACAAGCACGCATCGTAGCATGCTGCGCATGCTAGCATGCGTGCATGCTGGTGTGGCTGGGCTTACTTGGGGCTCCCTGCCTTGCTGCCCAGCAGCCATGCGAGCATCCCATCATCCACGCACCACAAGCCACAAGCATACCCTTGCCCACTACTACCCTTGCCACAAGCCACAACGCATCGAGGTGGGAGCACCACCATATGCGCCAATGCTGCCACATGTGGGTTGCGTGAGCAGCCCGGCTAGCCTTGGTGTCGTTTGGGTGATTTTACCTCGATTTGCGTGCTATTATTTTGGGATTTTATTCCCGATATTCGTGTGACATAAAATTAATTCTAAATCAATTTTAGAATCAATTTAGGGAAAAATGAAATTAAAACAAGTCCAACTTAATTAAATTCAATTTAAATAGTGCACAAGCCTATATTATTCAAGAACCATTCTTTAAATTAATTTAGGACTATCTTGATGCTTCAAAATTGAAGGGCTACACTAATAATTAATTTAATCAAATGTAAATTAATAATGAGATTTGACAAAATTAAAGGGTTTGGAAAATTAAACCCTTTCATCCAATGAAAAAATTTTCCAACAATAACTTGTGTAAAATTGAAAAATTACATCTTCCAATATGAAGATTGATCAAAATTCAATCACAAGTTTTGAACTTTAAGGACTTTAATCAACATAAAAATGATTAAATCCAAAATTTAATTCAACATGGAATTTAGCAACCAAAGTTTCAACCAAATAAACAAGTAAAGATTGGATCTTTGAAATTTTTAGAGGCTTCAAAATTGCAAGTTTACCATAAACATTCACACTCAAAGCAATTTATTTGCAATAATGTGAAAAATACAAGTTTATATGAAAAGTGAACACACAAAATTAAGCACCAATTATGACTTCATGAACATGCTTAATGAGGTTCATAATAGCAGTAGATTAGGGATGCAACCATAAATTTAATCTACCTTCCTCATGCAATAATTAATCAAGGTTAAAAGATTTAAAAATTTTCGTCAAAAAGAAAAACCCCTCGAAAAACATATTTCTGGGTGGATTTTGGCTTCTAGACAATCCTATAAGGGTTAGAAACAATTAAGAACGTTGATTCCACCCAAAAATCACTATTTTTGAGTCGAAATTTGGGTTAATCAGCCAAAATTATAAAAATATGAGATTAAAAATAATTAAAATGAGCTTCTAATCTAATTAGAAAGCATAACCAGAAAATTAAATCCATTTTAAATCACCTTAATTAATTATTAGTCACAATAAATAAAGTGAGCACGGCTCCGATACCGCTGTTGGGGGAAATGAAACCCACCTAAGACCCGCTCACTAATTAAAGCAACTAAATATTTAATCACCTAATTAACAACATAAAGAGAGAAGGAGAAAATACATTCTTACCCTCGACGCGTGCTTCGCTCGCAAATCGAGCTCTTACTTCGAAGTGTGACCGCCTCCAACGACTCGTACCCACGAACCCGACCTGAGCGGTCCAAGTTCCGAAGGTTAGTTGGGACTCGACCAATAAAAACTTGGAGTTTTACGAACTTAGTGGTTTTCTCACCTAATGGGAGATGCCTCATTTAGTTCCACTCAAGTGTATTCCCATATACCCAACACTTGGGTACTTATAAGGGAATGCTACTTGATTTTCCATTCTTCCACCAATGTGGGAGAATTTGCATTTCAATCATAAAATGACAAGCAATAGATAATCATCAAGTGTCACATGGTGAGGAGAGGTTAGGTGAGGACCAACAATGGAGGGGGACCATTTCCTTGCTCCCCAAGGCTTTGCTCTAAGCATTGGTCCCCACCTCTCACAAACCGCCACCAAGCAAAGGGAGGAGCTGGCCAGCATGCACAGCTAGCACGCATCACGCGCACCAACCAACACAGCTAGAACAATGCGTGCTGCTAGCGAGCCACGCATGGTGCTGGCTGTTGGGCGCTAGGCGAGGCCCTCGCTGCTGTGCGAGGCTCCTAGCAGCTGCTCACTGCTTGCTGCTTGGTGCTGCCATGCGACAGCACGCACACACGCAAGCAAGCATAGCGTGCTGCTGCTGCAATGGCACACACGCACACACGCACTAGCCTAGCCATACGATAGTGTTGTGCTATGCGTATGCACGCACGCAAGCACGCATGGTGCTGCAATGGTGCTGCTATGCGCCTAGTGCTAGCGATGCACACACACACGTAAGCTCCCAGCTTTGCGATGGTGTGCTGTGCGCCTAACACGGAAGATGCTCCTAGCATGCACGGTGCGCCTAGCACACACATGGTGCACCTAGCACGCATAGTGCATGTTGGCTCGAGCTAGCCTAACGTCCACTTGGCTAGGCCAATGTGATGCTACGACTACGCTCGAACTTGCTGCTTGTTGATTTTTTCCGTCTCGTCAAATTCCAAATTTGACTCGACTAGCGACGCTCGATCTCGACGCTCTTAGCTCGATATCCGACGTCTTTGTTCTTAAAACTTCAATAACTCATCAAATCCTTCGGATTGATTCGTCGTCTCGGATCGGTTGTTCGATTGGGTTTGACCCGAAGGGTTCAGTCAAGATTAAGCTGTAATATTAATTGTACATTAATATTACTAATCGGAGGCGGCGTCCACCTAGACATTCCGATCACTTGACCTTACTGTAGAATTAGCTTTCCGATAATTCTTAACCCTCTATCGGAATAATACACTTGTTGGAAGGACACCATTCCTTTTAGAAGCCTTCCTCCTCTAGGAAGAAGGCTCAGAAAGATCGTGTTCCCACTCCTCATCCAAAGCCCAAGGTGCGGGAGGGGCCCAAGATTGACTTAATAAGGCTCCGCCTCCCTCAAGTGGAGAAAAGAAAAGCCATCCGACACCTACAGCTGAATGGATCCAAGAAAACCTTCTCTGATACCCGGACGTTTCTCCTGGAGAAGAGAAATCAACAGTTGTCTGCGTCGGCCTCAGCGTCGACCATCCCTTACAGCCTCCGCAGTGCCTCCGTCAGACACTCGGATACAGACCAAGGGGGTCAGGCTCGCGAACCCTCCGCGCGATCTGGTCCTAAACTGATCCAGCAAGGAAATATGGTTCGCCATATGTGTCAGGTGGATCCCCTTTCTTTGCACCAGGCCTCTTCGGGGGTCATGGTGAAAGGAATGGTGTCCTTCCAACAAGTGTATTATTCCGATAGAGGGTTCAGAATTATCGGAAAGCTTATTCTTCAATAGGTCAAGTGATCGGAATTTCTAGGTGAAGGCCGCTTCCGATCAGTAATATTAATGTACAATTAATATTACAGCTTAATCTTGACATAACACTTCAGGCGAACCTAATCGAACAACCGATCCGAGACGACGAATCAACTCGAAGGATTTTGATGAGTCATCGGAGTTTTATGAACAAAGACGTCGGATATCGAGCTTAGAGCGTCGAGATCGAACGTCGCAAGTCGAGTCAAATTTAGAATTCGACGAGACGTAAAATCAATCGAGTTACAAGTACGTGCCTAGCCGTAGCCTGGCACTGGCCTAGCCATGTGAGTGCTAGGCTAGGCAAACCCCATCGCAAGCCTAGCATGCTAAGCGTGCTAGGCTCATGTATGATATGGGTGGTACTGTGAGCTAGCAGCCCTGCTAGCATGCTGGGCAATAACAGCATCTAGCCATCGCATAGTAGCGTGCTCAGCATGCAAGGCTGTGCGTGCTGTGCATGCGAGAGCTGGCCAGGCACATTACGAGGATAGTGATGGCGATGGCTAGCAGCCTTGCCAGACAGCGCCCAGCACACGCCATGCCACAGCAGCAGTTCACATGCTGTGCGTAGCTTGCTGGCTGTGTGCATGCTTGTGCTGGCTGGCTTGCTAGCACAACTTAGGCACCAGGCGCCAGCAAGGCTGCCTTGGCAGCCAAGGTTGGCTGGCAGCCAGCTGTCCCAGCCACATGGTGGGTTCAGTTTGAATGAGGGGACCAAGAGTTGTGGGCATTACCTTGGGCATCAAGGCAATGGTCCCCCCTTCTTGGAATAGTTCTCACCTAATCACCCTTCCTCTATTTGCCACTTGTAACTCATTGATTACATTGTTTATTAATTTATTTTTGTTTAAAATAAATTAGTAGGAAAATGCAAATTCTCCCACATTAGTGGGAGAATGGGAAATCAAGTAGCATTCCCTTATAAATATACCTAAGTGTTGGGCATATGGGAATCGACTTTAGTAGATCTCAATGAGGCATCTCCCATTAACTGAGAAAACCTCTAAGTTCATAAAACTCTAAGTTTTAATTGGTCGGGTCCCAACTAACCTTCGGGACTTGGACCGTTCGGGTCGGGTTCATGGGTACGAGCCATTGGAGGCGTTCACACTTGTGACGCTTGAGCTTTCTAAGTAAGAGCTCGATTTGCGAGCGAAGCACGCATTAAAGGTATAATCTTTTATCCTTTCCTATGTTTTAAATTATGTTTTTCTTGTTAGTTGTATTTATTATGGGGGCGGGTCTTGGCGGGTTTCATTCTGCGTAGTGTGGGTCACTACGAAACCCAACAAAGGTATCGAAGCATATTAGATAGACTCTTGAAAGATGATCGATTCGAAATCGTTCTAAGACAAGCAAGTCTTACTTGTTGAAATGGACAAACAAAGGAGCTATTGTACTTGGCATAGACAATTGACTCTAAAAGCTAAAGAGGATTCCATTACTTCAACATCTCACAAGAATTTGAAAGAATGTGGCTACATTCATCAAATGTGAGCAAACTGGACCTTGAGTAGCTCAAATGTTTAGTGAAGTATAGAATCGACTTGGCAAGATATCATAACGTCTAACTAGGTTAGATCCAGCGATGTTTGCTTAAGCCAAGTGTGATCACATCAAACTTATGGAATTTAAATTACATAATTAGCTCCACAAAGAACATAGTGTGTCTTGACAGAGACCTCGATGCCATTAGGAAATAACATTTAATATTTGCACAAATGACTAAATGTTACACAAAACAAAAGTGTCGAAGCTAAGAAAGGACACCATATTCAGTTATGGATAGAAATAGTTTCTAGCGTCTTTTCATGTATATGTCTAGGGCTCTAAGCTCAGTGGGAGTTCATTGTCTCAATGGGAGCAAAGTGGCTTAATAAGGGCTAAGATAGCACGAGAAGGAGCTAACTGTTTTTTTCACAACGAACTTTTACCCAAAGACAATATACATGTCTCTTTGTAAGTATTCAGGCATTACCTCCACAACCTAATTGAGAACATAGTATTTGTTGCTCTAAATGGTGTCTTTTTGGAAAGTAACACTTTTCCAAAATGACAAGTGGGAGGAAAATCGAACTCGACGAAGTTCGAGAGGACGAGCTACAGTGTCAACCTGATAAAACTGACAATCAAAATGCTTTAGAAGCAGTTGACAAGATTGGTCAAAATCAAACAGACAGTGTAAATGCTGAACCTATTACCCCGTATAGGTATAGAATTCACCAAAGGCTTGATTTGAATCCTATAAACCTAAGACTTACAAATGTATTATTCACCATTAGATGGTGAGGGAATATTGTCTTATAAATTAGCTACGACAAATCCAAATTCTGAATAGTGGTTAGAGGCCATAAAATCCGAAATAGACTTTGGAACTTGAGTCTATTGCTTGAAGGGTGATAGACCAATCAATCGCAAATTAATTCAAAGCTAGATTGGTTGAAAAGGATACAATTAATTCACGACGTTGATTTTAATAAAAACCTATTTCACCAATCGGAACGCTAAAGTCCTTTCATGATTGTTCTAGAAAAATTGTGCATATGAAATATGGCAAAAATACGAAACCGCCTTCCTAAAATTGGATTTTTGAAGGGACTACGGAAATAGTCTAAGGGTTTTGTAATTCTAAGTAATGCTAGATTTTAAAGAAAGCTCAAGAAATCTGTTGTGGGATTAAATAAAGCATTGCATGAAGGAATTGGAACATGAAGGACTTGAAAAGGCTTTCGACTCATATGTATAAAACTAAGTAAATGTTTGAACTAAGTATAAGCTAGGAAAATACTAAGTCAAACAAGAAAGACTCTAGTAGAGATTTTCAACCGTATCACATAGCAAACAGTTTAGCAAGACTCGGTGAAACTTGATGAGCTAAAAGGTCACATTAATGGAACATATTGGGAATAATTCTACGATTGAAACCATCATGTATGCTATGATATGGAGTCGTCACTCAATTTACATGCTTAGAGCATGAGAAGTATAAAAAATAGCAATCGATCTAAATCTAAGTAATGTATCGTTAGATTATGGTCAAGAAAATCCAAAGTACTTTGATGAGTAAAAGGGGATAAGTTCTTGACGCATAGAAACAATTGCAATTTGAGAATTAATGTTTCAAGAACATCCTTAGCAAGGATTAAATCCTTAATAAGGAAGTCGTTTATAAGCACGAGCTAGAATGCGTCGTGGCATTAGAATGGTAACATGGACACGAATCCATGTATATAGTGCGGATTTAAGGTAAATTTCCATAATCACAAGTGATTAGGACCTCCCAAATCTTTGTGAGTCGTTCGGAATAAAATCCGACCAAAGCAAAGTCAGAATGTCTATTGAAATATACGTTGAGATTATTGTTTCCTGGAAGGCAATAAAAGGAAAGTGTTCAATGGAAAGTTCGTTGTCGAACGTTGATTGTAGGTTGTCAAGTTGAAAGATCTCAAGTCATGAAAATGAGAGGGAGCCATCACTTGGACAATAAATCCTAAATAACATATTATCCATAACACTCTCAAAATCATGTTATCTTATTATGAAATTGTTTGATAATGAAGATGCTAAGATTTGCAAAGTAATAGTGGCTAAACCTATGCAATAAGTGAACGACAACGTTCGCAATTGCATGAAAGAAATCAAGCATATTAGATATGGGTGTGAATTCTATAAATATTTAATGAAGATTATTACTCTTGAAACATTTGAATAAAGCCATTTATCATAAGATGAAACGTTTGAAAATTTCATAATGGAATAAAATTTTACTAATAAAATTCCACAATCTATTTAATTGTGGTTTAGAATTAAATAATGAGTCCATTCGATTTATGGAAATATTCAAAACAGGTTATCAAGACCATGTCTTGGATAAAGAAACACCTGTTAAGTGAACATTGAACATTTAAATCGAAAATTGTCCCTAATCGAGGTCATCTAACTGATGGACGATTGATGACCACCAAAAATTAGTGTGTAGTATGATTTACAACACCGTTTCTTGTGCTACAAGGACATGATGGTCATGAATCATTTGCACAGGTGCCGGTTTGGAACTGCACTGGATCGACCTATGAGAGTACTTTAAGAGATTCAAAATTGTCATAAGTACATTTCTCATTATAGCTATCGGAACTTGTTTCCTCGACCATGAGTACTGTGAAGTTTCCTTGTTTGAGTACTAGTCTCTTTGATGTTCCCTAACGTCTGCCGTAACCGGGGATCATAACGGGAACACTCAGGAGATTAGATCCTCATAGTAAGAGAAACTTACAATGCAAGACTGGGAATGTCCCCCTATTAGCAATAGGGAATATGTCTTTGTTGTTTACAAGGCCGCTCGAAGAGCGAGACTGTGAAAATGCATGGCTGTGCTCAGATGGATTTTAGAAATCATCTGTTTATTGACAGTCCAACTCGGAGATCGAGAAACACTTCTGAACATAATAAGGATGACGATGAATATTACCTTATAGTTCACGAAGAGACATTAAGCGACATAGGAAATGGGCTATACACTATATGCACACTTGTCCGGAAGGACATGTGGGAGATTGAAAGGAATGGTGTCCTTCCAACAAGTGTATTATTCCGATAGAGGGTTCAGAATTATCAGAAAGCTAATTCTTCAGTAAGGTCAAGTGATCGGAATGTCTAGGTGGAGGCCGCTTCCGATCAGTAATATTAATGTACAATTAATATTACAGCTTAATCTTGATTGAACCCTTTGGGTCGAACCCAATAGAACAACCGATCCGAGACGACGAATCAATCCGAAGGATTTTGATGAGTCGTCGGAGTTTTACGAACAAAGACGTCGGATATCGAGCTAAGAGCGTCGAGATCGAGCATCGCAAGTCGAGTCGAATTTAGAATTCGACGAGACATAAAATCAATCGAGTTACATGTACGTGTTTAGCCGTAGCCTCGCATTGGCCTAGCCATGTGAGTGCTAGGCTAGGCAAACCCCATCGCAAGCCTACCATGCTAGGCGTACTAGGCTCATGTATCATATGCGTGGTATTGTGCGCTAGCAGCCTTGCTAGCATGCTGGGATATAGCAGAACCTAGCCATCGCATAGCAGCGTGCTTAGTGTGCAAGGTTGTGCGTGGTGCTAGGCTATGGCACGCCCCAGCGAGGCTCTCGCAAGCACGCAGCATCGCAAGGCTAGGCCTTGCTAGCAATGCGTGTTATGCATGCGAGAGCTTGACAAGGCACATTGCGAGGATAGTGGTGGCGTGGGCTAGGAGCCTTGCCAGACAGCTCCCAATACACGCCATGCCATAATAGCAGCTCACATGCTGTGCGTAGTTTGCTGGCTGTGCGCATGCTTGTGCTGGCTGGCTTGCTAGCACAGCCTAGGCACCAGGCGCCAGCAAGGCTTCCTTGGCAGCCAAGGTTGGCTGGAAGCCAGCTGTCCCAGCCACATGGTGGATTTGGTTTGAATGAGGGGACCAAGAGTTGTGGGCATTACCTTGGGCATCAAGGCAATGGTCCCCCCTTCTTGGAATGGTCCTCACCTAATCACTCTTACTCCTTTTGCCACTTGTAACTCATTGATTACATTGTTTATTAATTTATTAATTTATTTTTCATTAAAATAAATTAGTAGGAAAATGCAAATCCTCCCACATTGGTGGGAGAATGGGAAATCAAGTAGCATTCCCTTATAAATACCCAACTGTTGGGCATATGGGAATCCACTTGAGTAGAACTCAATGAGGCATCTCCCATTAGGTGAGAAAACCTCTAAGTTCGTAAAACTCCAAGTTTTTATTGGTTGGGTCCCGACTAACCTTCAAGACTTGGACCGTTCGGGTCGGGTTCGTGGGTACGAGCCATTGGAGGCGTTCACACTTCTAACGCTCGAGCTTTCGAAGTAAGAGCTCGATCTGCGAGTAAAGCACACATCAAAGGTATAATCTTTTATCCTTTCTTATGATTTAAATTATGTTTTGCTTGTTAATTGCATTTATTATGGGGGCGGGTCTTGGCGGGTTTCATTCCGCGTAGTTTATAGGTCACTACGAAACCCAACACATGGACAACAGCTGTTCCAACCCACGGATTGGGAGCTGCGTCTGCTTAATTTGGGAGAACAGCCTACGGCGTTCTCGCCAGACATAACTCAGGCGGCACAGGCGCCCAAGGTGAAGAATGTGTTGGTAGGTGCCTATGATGGTACCTTCAACTCGGAAGACCACCTAATGGCATACTCCAACCTCATGTATCTACATGGGTTGGATGACGCCAGCTGGTGTCGATGCTTCCCGGCGACCCTGAAGGGCATTGCCCAACGGCGGTTTGGTAACTTACCAGCCTACTACATAAACAACTTCAGAACTTTGGCGTACCTATTTACGTCAAAGTTCTCAATGAACATTCCTGCCAAAAAGACCAGCCTTGATCTTGGGGCTATACAACAAGGTGAGAAGGAAGGACTCCAGTCCTATGTAACGCGGTTCAATCTAATGAGAATTCAGATTCAAGGGCTGTCTGACGAAGTTTCTTACACACACTTCTTCAAGGGTCTGAAGGATGGGTCGACCTTCAAGTTCGACCTCGTCCGAAAAAGGGTAGCCACCCTCCAAGAGGCATTAACGGAAGCAGAAGCCTATATACAGGCGACGGAGCTTTGTGCTGTAAGGCAACCGTCAAATTTCAAAAAATCTGACTGAAAAGATAACCGACCACAACAGCCGGCAAAAAAGAAAGACAAGAAAAAAGGAATCTGGGCGGCAGATCGGTCTGGTCAGCCGGCCCAGAAGGCAAGAAGAAAATCTGAACCGTACGTCCCCAAGTACGAGTTCACAAAGGACTGCTCCTCCATTCTCATGAAGATCAGGAACCGGTTGACCCTCCAAGAACCGGCCGCCATGAAAAGTCCTGCCAGCAACCAGGATAAGAGCAAGTACTACCAATATCATGAGGATGTGGGCCATGACACTAATGGCTGCTACAGCCTCACGCAAAGCCCAAAGGCATGTAAAGGGTAGTTGGCAAAACCCGGCCCTGCTAACTCTGAAACGGATGAAGAGAGAGTCTTCACCATAGCAGGCGGTTTTGCCGGCGGAGGCCCAACCATCCGGGGTGCCAAAGACAATATCAGGAAGCTGGTCAACTCGGTGGATGAGGGCCAGGCGTCGAGAGATACCTTTCCTGAAGTCCTTATTTCTCAACAGGACCAGGGCAAGGTCAGACGTCCCCACAATGACCCCATTGTCATCGAATGCAAGGTTGCCAACTAGAAAGTTTGCCGGATTTTAATAGATACCGGGAGGTCGTCTGACCTAATCAGCTATCAGTGCTTGACAAAGCTCAAGTACAAGCCCAGCAACATGAATCAAGCACCTCACCCCTTAGTCGGCTTTGGAGGAGTAGTGCATTCGGTGGGAAGATTTGACCTTCCTATCCGGCTAGGTGAAAAGGGGGAAGGACGCCATATGGTTGTAAAATTTTTGGTTGTGGAAGAGCTGACTGCCTACAACATGATATTTGGCCGACTAACCCTCAACGAATCCAAGGCTATGATCATCCCATCTCTCATGCTGGTCAAATTTGTGAAGGATGACGGTACAGTCGGTTCCCTAAACGAGGACCAGAAGACGGCTAGGGAGTGCTACCTCTCTTACGTCAAACCAACTATGGGTACAACCGGTCATGGCGAGCCCATAGATGTTGACAACTGTGATCCCGCATTCTCGGCTCCAAGGGCAGCCGATAAGAAAAGAAAGGCGGACCAACTGGCACCCGTAAAAAAAGAAAAGAAATAGCGATCACTAGCCGGAGAAATGCCGGATGACTTTCGACCCCAACCGGCCGGTAAGAGCGTTGATATCGTCCTGGACGACAGCCGGCCCGACAGAACCGTCAGGTTGGGACGGTTGCTTTTAAAGTGTTGGGAGAAGACTTGCTCCAACTACTGAAGGAATTCAAAGAAATTTTTTCCTTTGAAGTAGAAGAGATGCCTGGCGTAAGCCCGGATCTAGCTATCCACAAACTCGCCGTGGATCCAAAAAAGAAGCCGGTCAGGTAGAATAAGAGAAATCATGGTGAGGAGAGATCTCAGGCGGCAACCGCCGAGGTCAAGAAGCTGTTAGATGCTGGGTTCATCCGGCAATGCTACTACTCGGATTGGGTAGCAAACGTTGTCCTGGTTAAAAAGCCGAATGGTACCTGGGGGATGTGTGTAGACTACACAAATCTTAACAGAGCATGTCCAAAGGACAGTTACCCGCTCCCACAGATCGACAGCCTGGTTGACTCTACAGCCGGTCATGCTCTGATGAGCTTCATGGACGCCTACTCAGGTTTCCATCAGATACCCCTCTGGAAAAAAGATCAAGAAAAGACGGCATTCGTCACTGATCAGGGGTTATTCTGTTACAAAGTGATACCATTTGGGTTGAAAAATGCACCTGCTACATTTCAGCGAATGATAAACACATTTTTCCGCCATCAAATAGGCAGGAATGTAGAGGCGTATATTGATGACATGATAGTCAAATCAAATCTACAGACGGCTCACCTAGCTGACCTCCGAGAAACGTTCACCACACTCAGGCGGCACAAGGTCATGCTCAACCCTAAGAAGTGTGTTTTTGGTGTTGAGTCTGGGAAGTTTCTCGAATTTCTGATTGACCAAAGGGGAATTGAGGCTAATCTGAAAAAGGTACAGGCGGTAATTGACATGCAGCCACCCCACACTGTAAGAGAAGTCCAAAAACTCAACGGTTGCCTGGCGGCATTGTGGAGGTTTCTCAGCCGGTCTGGCAACAAATGCCTCTATTTCTTCCAAGCAATTAGGAAGAGGTCAAGGTTTGAATGGGGAGAAGAGGCTTAGGTGGCATTTCAGAGGCTCAAGCAGCATCTACATTCTTTACCAAGGCTAGTGAGCCCCCTTCTCCAGGAGGTTCTCTACATGTACCTAGCTGTCTTAGATCACTCCCTTGGTGCTGTTCTCCTTGCTGAGAGAGACGGTAATCAACTCCCGGTGTATTTCATCAGTCATGTCCTTAGAAATGCTGAGCTCCGGTACCCTATGATTGAAAAATTTGGGTTGGCCCTCTACAAAGCAGTCAAGCGGTTGAGGCCCTACTTCCTGGCTCATCCGGTAACTGTATACACTGATCAGCCACTCAAGCAGCCGATGACCATCATAGAGTCATCCGGTAGAATGATCAAATAGGCTGTTGAAATACAAAGTCTGGAGATAACTTTCGAACCCAAGCGGGCAGTGAAAGGTAAGGCGTTTGCCGACTTCATTGTTCAGATGACTAGGCCGGTGCATTCGGAAAATCCTTATCAAGTTTGGAATTTGTTTGTAGACGGTAGTTCTACAACGAACGGCTATGGTGCAGGCGTTATTTGCCATTCTCCGAAAGGGGATAAGTTTTAATATGCACTACGGTTTAAGTTCCAAGCCTCAAATAACGAGGCAGAATATGAAGCCTTGCTAGCCAGCATACGTATGTGTAAGGCGGATGAAGCAAGGAAAGTTGACGCCTGCTCAGACTCTCAATTGATCGTTAGCCAATACCACGCTGACTATGAAGCCACCCATCTGCAAGCGGTCAGGGAAGAGGCTGCGTCACTTGATGAATTCCATTTAAGTCAAGTGCAACGGTCTGAAAACAATCAGCCGGATGCGCTCTCCAAATTGGCATTTTGGACCGAAGAAGCATTGAGCATGACCCCATTGGAATATTGGACCGAAGCGCCACTTGGATGGACCCCATTCGAGCTTATCTAACAAACGGTACTTTGCCGGATGTTCCTTCAGAAGCAGCTGCGCTCAAGAAGCGAGCTCTTAACTTTGTTATGCACCAAGGAGAACTCCTCCGGAAGGGATACTTACAGCCATTCCTGAAGTGTGTGACCCCAGAAAGGGGAAAGGAAGTATTGGAAGATCTGCACGCGGGTTTTTGTGCCTCGCATATAGGCGGCAAATCCCTGGCTAAAAAAGCCAGGCGACAAGGATATTTTTGGCCTACTCTTGAGGCAAACTCCATGGATTTGGTAAAGAGTTGTGATAAGTGCCAACGGATTGGCCGGTTGATACATTGTCCGGCAACAGACATTACAGCTATACACAATCCGGTCCCATTTGCAAAATGGGGCATGGATATCTTGGGTCCTTACACGCCTGCATCAGGAGGTCGACGCTACATCTTGGTAGCCGTAGACTACTTCACCAAATGGGTTGAAGCAGAGGCGGTCAAAGGCATAAAGACCAAGGATGTGATCTCCTTCATTTGGAGAAACATCATCACCCGGTTTGGAGTCCCTATGTCTATGGTCTTCGACAATGGTCCTCAATTTGAAACGCCTGTGCTCAAGGGATGGTTGGGGGATCAGGGAATCTCCCATTGCTTTGCGTCTATAGGTAGGCCCTAGGAAAACGGACAAGTTGAGGCCTTCAATAAGATTATCTCTGACGGCATTAAGAGGAAAGTTGAAAGGGCTGGTGTTCTATGGGCAGAGGAGTTGCCTCATGTTCTTTGGGCTATCAGAACAACTAAGAAAGGGGTAACCAGTGAAACCCCGTTCCTTATGACATACGACACTGAGGCTGTTCTCCCTATCGAGCACTATGAAACCACTCTTCGCATCATGTTGTATGATGAGGAGGCTAATTGGGAGGCCATGCGTTTTGCCTTCGATGCTCTTCCAGAGCGAAGGGGCCATGCCGCCTTACGACATGAGGTCTACCGTCTGAGAATGACCAGGGCCTACAACAAACGGGTACACAAGCGGCACTTAAAAGTAGGGGACTTTGTACTCCACAAAATGGAGGCAACCGGTAGGGAAAACGAGAAGGGCAAGCTAACCCCAAACTGGGAAGGCCCTACCGGATTTTTTAAGAGGTTAGAGATGGCACATACCGCCTGGAAACCCCAGACGGTAGAAGGTTGCCTAGAACTTGGAATGTAGACAACTTAAAAAAGTACTACTTCTAAGAATTGTAAATCTTTTGTAATTACCGTATGATTAATAAGAAAAGTTTGGTTTATTACATTTCTGTACACCTGCGCCATGTCTTGTGCTTAACACAAGCGGCGTTCATCATTTAATTTCCATGCGCCATATCTTGTGCATCATACAAGCGGCACATTTATCACTAAAAAACATCCGGTGACGCCCATACGGGTGAATTCACTGAAGAGAACATCTCCCTTACGGGTGGTAAATTGTTCTAGTGATTATAACTCAGGCGGATATAATAAATGGAAATTAAGTCAGTTATTTCCGCCTGAATGATCCATTGCATCAAAGAATATTTGACTAGCGCTCCCAAAAGTACAACCGGTTTATTCTTTGAAAAGCAGTACCAACAGAAGCTAGCCCCAAAAAAGGCAGTCGGTACTCCCAGAACATCCTTACTCCGCCTGCCCCTTCTCAAGAGGCAGGCGCAGGATGAATATGCTTATACTAACCAAATTTTACGCAAAAGCACCACACACACGGTTCGCCATCGCTGTTAGCAAGGCCCTAAGCTTTGGGCTCCTAACGAAAAGACTCAGCCGGCAACCAAACAAAACAAAACATCAACGGTATTTAAAAAAACGTGCTTTATCCGGGGTTGTACGTGCCACCTGACCAGAAGCATACGGATAGCCGCCTGGCAGAGTGCAACTCTACCAGTCACCTATCCGAGGAAAATATTCCTAACCCCACCCTGTCTCAGGATCACACGGCAATAAAACCTAAAGAAATTTAAAAAAAACTTGGCATAGAGAAAAATTTAAAGAAGTGCAAATAAGGAGAAATTATTCAACAAAACCGGCACAGCCGGTGAGAATATATATATATATATATTAATATTCAAAATAAAATACTATGGCAGAATAAGCCGACTCATCCGGCGCGATTATAAGATAATGCACGACGCGCAGGCCGGGAGGTCGTTGCTATTCTATCTCCACAGTCACCCGGTCATTCAGAGGCTGAGTACCTTCCAGATGTGGCGGGTCAATAGTGGGGACGAAGTCGGGAGCAACTTCTTCTTGAGTAGTCTCCTCATCAATAGCCGCCTCCTCCTCCATCCTTTTGAATTCCGCCTCAACCTAATTATCATAGGGTTCAGGTCCCGGCTAACCCTCCTCCTCAGCTAGAATGGCAAGATTTGCATATTTGTAAGCGAGCTCCCAGACGTTGTAGTCTATACCCGGATGAATAATGGAGAACGCCCTCTTCATTCTGTTCTCGCAATCTTGCTCATTCTCCTCAATGAGCCGGCTCTGTTTTGCTTCAAGGGTGCCCGTGAAGTTGTCCTTTGCAGAAGCCGTCTCTTTTTTCGGGCGGTCATTCTCTTTTAGCAGGCGGTCGCTGGTCTTCTTTGCCTGCTCTAACCGTTTGAGGGGCTCCTCATGATTCTTGAGCTCCTTCTTGGCACTGTCCAGCGCCGCCAGAAGATTGTCCAATTTGACCTTGGACTCATTGAGGGCCTTCTGGAGGGTCTTGACCTGGTCCGCCTGTCGCATGATTATAGATTTAGTTTCTAAGTCATGCACAATCATTGAATATTCAACAACATTATGTGCATCATCCTCAGACCGTTTGGCCGTCCTTACCTCTTCTGGTTTGCGTATATAGACCTTTTTTAGCCCTTCCACGCGCAGCAGGGCCTGCAAAAATACAACCGATGTTAGTAGAAAAACTGGATGTGCATGCATCAAATAAAATGTCGGGTGGGTACTTCAAGCTTACATCAGCTAGCTCGACCATTACACAGTCGCCATTGAAGGTGTTGATCCCAGTGATCGCCTCCTTCTCGTCCCGGGGGACGGCTTTCAGCATGGCTCAAGCATACTAAGCTACATTTGGCCAGCGGGGGGAATTATTTGCACCAGAAATAGACGGTGAGAAAGCTGCATATGCTCCGCCCATGGATTGCCGGCTGATTGGAGAATCTCCCTGCTGAGATTGAGAATAAGACTTAACCCGCATGGGCAGGTCAAGCAGCGCGATGTTGAAAGGATTTGTACCTTGTTGTTGGAGACCTCTCTGGCCTCCGTCAGGTGATGGACCGGTCGAGGTCCTCATTCGTGTGACCTCTTTTGAGGCCACAACTTCAGCAGTAGACCCGCCTGGGGTCTTTATTGATTTACCGCCGGCAGAGGGCTGGGCGGCGAATATGGTTTTCTGCACCTTAGATGTAGGCTCCACTACAATCGACCTCAGCCGAACCTGCTTCTGTAGGGAGCGGGGAGCTTTGCTCTCATCCTGAAACCTGCTTCTGTAGATGCTTAAACCATACCCCCTAAGTATGGCCTTTATTGTGTTATGTAGAGGGAAGCGGAGTCCCGCCAAGAATACCGCCCCGTAGCAGCCAAACTTGTCGTCTGCATTGCACTGGTCATCCTCCCAGGCAATTGTCCCCTTCTCGGGCGGGACCGCCAGTTCATATCCAGCCCCAAGGGGCCGTTTGAGGACGAAATCTGCCAAGCTATTTTGCATAATGGCCCTATCCTTGGCAGAGACGGTGATCATCAAAGGATCACCCTTGGTTTTCCAGGAGGGCCTCTCCTCCTCCTCACTATCGACGGATGGTGTTAGGTAGCTAGAGCTGCTCTCCACCGGTCCGAGTGCAAAGCCGGAAACAGAGGAGGAGGCCTCCTTAGATGAGTTTTGTTGCTCGCTCGCATCAGAAACAGAGGCGGCTTCCTCACCGCCTCCCTGATCAAAGCTTAGAATGCCATCACTAGGCGTACTAGGGGCACCGCCGGGAGATCCCATGGCCGCCTCAGTTGGGGCCCTCTCATCAGGCGGTAACTCGTTCGAGTCCCCACCTCCGTAATTGGGATCCACAGCCGTCTTCCTGGTTCTGGCCATTGTGTCCTGCACAGACACGGAGACGGTCGGATTGAGAGATAAGCAAGGCAAGTCCCAGAGTCTATAGGTGGTATTTCCAGTTCTAGACTCAGCCGTACTAACGGACTGGCTGGTCTCATTATTATGTTTTGGATAGGGGTATAAAGGGTCCATCTAACTATGTGACAAATAAATGAGAAAACAAACAAAAGACTCAAGCGTAAATACATGGAAGAGCTTGAAAGAATAGAGGCGGTACCTAAAAGAAAGAGGGAGAAAACCGCTTGGTCAACTGGGAATTTCTTGGGTTTGCTCAGGCGTCTCTTGAGCCGGCTGTGTTGTTTGAAGTGCAGATGCAAATTCAGCTTGCTATCAAACCCCTAAGACGATTATCAACCGGATGCTCACATGGAAACTATCTCAGAAATGCTCTCAACACTGGCTGCTCTTGAAAATCAGAAAATTCTCCAAAGTTTGTAAATGAGGGCTTGGGAGGGGACTTGGCTATTTATAGGCTCCTCTTCAGAAGGAAAAGTGTCCTGACTCTTCATCTTCTGCTTCTCCCGCCTTTTCACCTAAGCAGCCAGAGTCCAAGAGATAAAAAAAAATTAAATAAATAAAAAATACCCTAGGTACGTGGCCCAATGGGATGGTGACACGTGGCGTATCACCATTGGTCAACAAGGCTCCTATCCCCTGTTGACACGTGTCCTTGGAACCTTCCATGAGGGACTTATCTGTCCCACTATAAAGAGTGGGACAACCCTCATTAATGAGGTATTCATAAATACAAACACATTTACCAAGCAATATTAATTGCGGAATTCTCCCAATCAGCGAGAAATACTTTACCATTTTCGTACTTTTACCTCCTGTACATATACTTACTTGATCGTCGGAGTTGGAGCTCCTACCAAACGGAGTCTTCGTGATCTTGTAGGTACAGGCATCGGCAGCTCAATCTCGGAATCGTAACTTTCCCGCAGGACACCTCAGAAAACCCCGAAACACCTAGCATGCTAGGCTTGCGATGGATCTCGCCTAGCCTAGTACTCACATAGCTAGGTCAATGCGAGGCTACGGCTAGGTTTGTATTTGTAACTCAATTGATTTCGCGTCTCGTCAAATTCTAAATTAGACTCGACTTGCGACGCTCGATATTGACGCTCTGAGGTCGATATCCGACGTCTTTGTTTGTAAAACTCCGACGACTCATCAAATCCTTCGGATTGATTCGTCGTCTCGGATCGGTTGTTCGAATGGGTTCGACCCGAGGGTTCAATCAAGATTAAGCTGTAATATTAATTATACATTAATATTACTGATCGGAAGCGACCTCCACCTAGGCATTCCGATCACTTGACCTTACTAAAGAATTAACTTTCCGATAATTCTGAACCCTCTATCAGAATAATACACTTGTTGGAGGACACCATTCCTTTCAATCTCCCACTTTTCCTTCCGGACAAGTGTAAAAACAGTGTATAGCCCATTTCCTATGTCACTTAATGTCTCTTCATGAACTATAAGGTAAGATTCTTTGTCATCCTTATTACGTTCATAAGTGTTTTTGGATCTCCGAGTTTGACTGTCAATAAGCAGATGATTTCTAAAATCCATCTCGAGCACGGCCATGCATTTTCACATTGTCGCTCTTCGAGCGGCCTTGTAAACAACAAAGACACATTCCCTATTGTTAATAGGGGGACATTCCCAGTCTTGTATCGTAAGCTTCGCTTACTAAGAGAACCTAGTTGGCCGAGTGCTGCCGTTATAATCCCCAGTTACGGCAGACGTTTGAAAACATCAAAACGACTAGTACTCAAACAAGAGAACTTCACGACACTCATGGTCGAGGAAAGAGGTTCCGATACTTATAATGAGAATTGTACTTATGGAAATTTTTTAAATCTCTTAAAGTAATCTCATAGGTCGATCTGGTGTAGTTCCAAACTAGCACCTGTGCAAATGATTCATGACTAATATGTCCTTGCAACACAAGAAACGGTGTTGTAAATCATACTACACACTAATCTCTGGTGGTCATTAATCGTCCATTTGTTAAATGACCTCAATTAGGGATAATTTTCGATTTAAATATTTAATGTTCACTTAACAGGTGGTTCTTTATCCAAGACATTGTCTTGATACCCTATTTTGAATATTATAGAAATCGAATGGACTCATTATTTGATTCTAAACCACTCAAATAGTTGGTGGAATTTAAAAGTTTTAATTCCACCATGAAACCTTTCAACGTTTCATCTTATGATAAATGGTTTTCTTCAAATGTTTCAAGAGTAATACTCTTCATTAAACATTTATAGAAATCACACCCATACTTAATATGCTTGATTTTTTTCATGCAATTATGAATGTTGTCGTTCACTTATTGCATAGGTTTAGCCACTAGTACTTTGCAAATCTTAGCATCTTCATTATCGAACAATTTCATAATAAGACGATAAAATTTTTAGAGTGTTATGGATCATATGTGATTTAGGATTTATTGTCTAAGTGATGGCTCCCACTCATTTTCATGACTTGAGATCTTTCAACTTGACAACTTACAATCAACGTTCGACAATGAACTTTCCATTGAACACTTTCTTATTATTTCCTTCTTGGTAACAATATTCTCAACATATATTTTAGTAAACATTCTGATGTTGCTTTGCTTGGATTTTATTCCGAACGACTCACAATGATTTGGGATACCCTAATCACTTTTGATTATGGAAATTTACCTTTAATTTCCGCACATTATACATAAATCCGCGTCCATGTTACCATTCTCGAGCCACGACGCTTTTTAGCTCATGCTTATAAATGCCTTCCTTATTAAGGATCTAATCCTTGCTAAGGATGTGCTTACAACATCAATTCTCAAATTACAATTGTTTCTATGTGTCAAGGACTTATCCCCTTTTACTTATTAAAGTACTTTGGATTTTCTTGACCATAACCCAACAATTCATCACTTAGACTTAGATTGATTAGTATTTTATACTTCTCATGCTCTAAGCATGTAAGTTGAGTGACGACTCCATATCATAGCATACATGATGGTTTCAATCGCAGAATTATTCCCAATATGTTCCATTCATGTGATCTTTTAGCTCATCCAGTTTCACTGAGTCTTACTAAACTATTTGCTATGTGATACAATTGAAAATTTCTACTAGAGTCTTTCTTGTTTGACTTAGTTCAAACATTTACTTAGTTGTATACATATAGGTTGAAAGCCTTTTCAAGTCCTTCATGTTTAATATGGTGAATTCCTCAACTCGTTGAAACATTTCATTAAGTCTATCCAATAGATCTTAATTCCCATTATGTACAGAGTATCGCCTTTTTCTTGGTTCATTGTCGAAAATCCTTTCAAACCTAAGCATTTAGTATTTGATAGTCATTTCACATTAGAGTTCACAAACATCTTGTTGGACCATACAAAATTGACTCTTGCTCCCACTAAACTTCTTGTTTATAAGAATTTCTATGATTCTCCATTAGCCAAACCTTTTATTGACTTTTTGAGGATACATGTTCCAATTCCTTCATGCAATGCTTCCCTCAATCCCAAATGGATTTCTTGAGCTTGCTTGCATATCTAGCAATATTTATCGAAAACCCTTTAGACTATCTCATAGTCTCTTTCAAAATCTCATTTTTAGGAAGGTGGTCTCTGTGTCTATTTTGCCATATTTCATATGCGCATTTTTCTAGAATAATCACGAAAAGACTTAAGAATTCCGATTAGTGAATAGCTCTTATCAACACCGTGAATATCCTTTTCAACTAATCTAGCTATGTATGTATATACATATCCACGTTTGTTACGATTGATGGGTCTTTCACCCTTCATGTAACTTAATCAAGTTCCAAACATGATTTCCAAACAAGGACTCTGTTTCGGATTTTATGACCTTTAGCAATTTTTCGGAATTTGAATTTGTCGTAGCTAATTTACAATATACTATTTCTCTTACCATCTAATAGTAAATAATATGATTGTAAGTCATAGGTTCATTTCTAACTTAATAGAAATTTATATGATTCAATCCAAGTCTTTGGTGAATTCTAAACCTATACGGGGTAATAGGTTGATCATTTACATTGTCTTTTTGATTCTAACCAATCTTATCAACTGCTTCTAAAGCATTTTGTTTGTTAGTTTTATTAGGTTCACACTGTTGCTCCTCCTGTCGAACTTCATCGAGCTCGATTTTCCTCCCACTTATCATTTTTAAAAGGTGTTACTTTCCAGAAAGACACCATTTAGAGCAACAAATACTATGTTCTCAATTATGTTGTGGAGGTAATGCCCGTAGTCTCACTTGAATACTTACAAAGAGACATGTATATTGACTTTGGGTAAAAGTTCGTTGTGAAACAAACAGTTAGCTCCTTCTCGAGCTATCTTAGCCTATATTGAGCCACTTAGCTCCCACTGAGTCAATGAACTCCCACTGAGCTAAGAGCCCTAGATATATACTTGAAAAGACGCTAGAAACTATTTCTATCTATAACTGAATATGGTGTCCTTTCTTAGCTTCGACACTTTTGTTCCGTGTAACATTTATTTATTTGTGCAAATATTTAAGATCTTTATAGGAAGGGATGTGATCCGTCATCATTCGAGTCATTTCCAAATGGCATCGAGGTCTCCGTCAAGAAACACTATGTTCTTTGTGGAGGTCATTGTGAAATTTCAATTTCATAAGTTTGATGTGATCACACTTGGCTCAAGCAAACATCGCTCGATCTAATCTAGCTAGACATTGTGATATCTTGCCAAGTCGATTCTATACTTCACTGAACATTTGAGCTACTCAAGGTCTAGTTTGCTCACATTTGATGAATGTAGCCACATTCTTTCAAATTCTTGTGAGACATTGAAGTAATGGAATCCTCTTTAGCTTTTGGAGTCCACTGTCTATGCCAAGCATAATAGCTCCTTTCTTTGTCGATTTCACCAAGTAAGACTGCTTGTCTTAGAACGATTTCGAATCGATCAACTATCAAGAGTCTATCTAATAGGGCCTTGAGTATGTTATTGTCGATGTGACATTGCTAAAGATGTTAGGAACAAAAATCATGTCCATGACTTAAACCTTGTGAGTTTTCATGTTAAGGAAATGTTTTTATAATCCAGCATTCTTGACTCATTGGTTAAACAACCACGCCATTCAAATAAAACCCCCAACTATTTCTCTTTTACTGAACGTGAGTCTTTCCGTGTGTAAACGGATCGTTTGCTGATTTTGGAACATAATAACCATTTTTTGTTCCAGCCTTGGCTTAAAAGGACTTTAAACAAAACAAGTGATCTACAACTGATGTAGCATTACTCGCTTCATTTTGAGCTTGTAAGCAAATAACTTAGCTTGTCTTCAATGTTTTAGGTCACTTTCAAAGTGGAACACTTAAGCAGTATCCAATACTTGTGAAGATATCGAATTGCTAAGTTAACCATAATAACATGAACTCATGGGTTGAAAAAGAATCTTATTCCTTTCCTTTGTTCCTTGTTTCGTATATTTCTTATCATACACTATCTCATAACTTTGAGAACCATCTCTTTAATTACTTTGAATTTTACACTTTGTTAGACATAATTAAGCATCTAATGCCCCGTGAAACAAAGTTCCATCTTTTTCTTCAATTCGTATTTGAATTGCTACATCAATGAGTCCTACTCATTAGTGTATGAAGTGAAAAGATATGTTGGTTGTCAACTATAGACAATTTGAGTTTTTCAACTCAATATTTCATGTTCATCTAAACTACCCAGTAATTTGAATACATGATGTCCAACCGTCCTTTTCGGACTTAAGTCATAAAAGTCAATTATAAGAGGTTGTATTTTAGAAATGCCTTTCAATCTTTGAGAACCATTCACAAAAAAAAATTCCTTTACTAATCATTGAAAACAATATAATTTGATTTAGAATTCTATAAATATAAGTGCAAAGTATAACCATTTATCAAGTTCATATCATAATGAGTTTGAAATTTAAAGCATACATGCAAACTTTCAATCTTATTATGCATCTTATCCACGCATTATAATTTGTCCCTTTTAGGCGAGAATAAAACGATTCCAAGATCCCAAAAATCACAAAGTGATTAAACATGCTTTGGCTTGTCTTAACACTTAATATATTAGGGTAAGCAATCTAATTGCTAATAGCTCCAAGCTACTCTTGGTTCGATAAAACGTCGCATCTAATGCTTCATTGACATTTTATCTCCATTACCACGACATCTAGGGGCTCCTTACTGATATCGTTGAGCTTAACCAAGACAACTTGTATACCTAGTATACCTTAAGTTCCTAGGGAAGTAGTGATGCATCGCTTTGGCGTAGCCCATCACATACGCGCATTAGTTCGGTAATTGTTGTTTTTGGATTGACATATTTTAGCTCAATATTTTAGGGACCTAAGGTTTCTATGTTGGTTGATTTATGTGAACTTAATTAATTATCGCAACATATGAAATCCTAAATATGCATCTAACATTCAAATATATATAAGCCTAATATTATATATAAAGCATAAAAATAGATGCATTTGGCAACTAGCATGACCCCTTGAAATTTTCAAATCTTCAAGAGTCTTCATCTTGGCTCGTATTCAAAGAAATGCCGTCTTGAGACATCTTCGCCTAAACAAAATTACTAGCTACTACGACTAGGATTAATCTAAATATTAAGGTACAAAAATACGCAATGATACGCATACCGTATTTAAACTTACAAAAATACATAATGGATCGGAATCCGTATTTACTATCCTAATCGGGCCCTAGTAGTTGCCATTTTCACTAAACCTGTGAAACAGTATATCTTCCATTCATCCATTCACTATATGTGAATGGCCCATGCATTTTACAATGAAAAACAAGTAACAATGCATAACACGCGTAAACTAGTAACTAACTTAATTGGTTAATCTGATTAACGCGCCTAATTAAAACCAGTTAAAGTTGTTAAATGTTTTATGTGATTAAAACGCAATTAGTTCATCCAATTAACGAAGCTCCCACTAAATTCCGCATCCAACTTAATTAATCTATTTAATTAAGCCGGTTAACCCAAATTTTGTCAAAATCATAATTTTGCAAGAGCCAGAAGAATCAAGGCCTAGTCTTTTTAAAATTAATTAAATATTTAAAACGACAAAAATTTACAAAACACATAACCCACGCATCGAAAATTCAGCCTACTCTAATCATAGTGCCTAGCATCCTAGCCATGGGCCTAGGCTTGCTAGGACCCCAAGATACGGCTGGGACTGCTTAGGCGCTGGCAGCATGCCTAGCATGGCATTGCTACGCTTGCCAGCACAAGCATGCTAGCATGCGTGTTGGCTGGTGTGGCTGGGCCTGCTTGGGGCTCCTTGCCTTGCTGCCCAGCAGCCATGCGAGCATCCCAGCAACCATGCACCACAAGCCACAAGCATACCCTTCCGCACTCCTATCCCTTCCACACAGCCGCAACACTTCGAGGTGGGAGCACCACCATACGCACATAGGCAACCACATGTGGGCTTCGTAAGTAGCTCGGCTAGCCTTGGTGGCGCTTGGGTGGTTTCACCTCGATTTACGTGCTATTATTTCAGGAATTTAATCCCGATATTAGTGTGACATAAAATTAATTCTAAATTAATTTTAAAATCAATTTAGGGCAAAATGAAGTGAAAACAAGTCAAACTTAATTAAATTCAATTTAAATACTACACAAGCCTAAATTATTCAAGAACCATTCTTTAAATCAATTTAGGTCTATCTTGATGCTTCAAAATTTAAGGGCTACACTCATAATTAATTTAATCAAATGTAAATTAATAATGAGATTTGACAAAATTAAGGGGTTGGAAAATTAAACCCTTTCATCTAATGAATTTTTTCAACAATAACTTGTGTAAAATTGAAAAATTACATCTTCCAATATGATGATTTATCAAAATTCAATCACAAGTTTTGAGCTTTAAGGACTTTAATCAACACAAAAATGATTAAATCCAAAAAATAATTCAACATGGAATTTAGCAATCAAAGTTCCAACCAAATAAACAATTAAAGATTGGATCTTTGAAATTTTAGGGGCTTCAAAATTGCAAGTTCACCGTAAACATTCACACTCAAAGCAATTTATTTGCAATAATGTGAAAAATACAAATTTATGTGAAAAGTGAACACACCAAATTAAGCACCAATTATGACTTCATAAACATGCTTAATGAGGTTTATAATTTAGTAGATTAGGTATGCAACCATACATTTAATCTACCTTCATCATGCAATAATTAATCAAGGTTAAAATTTTAAATATTTTCTGTTAAAAACGAAAAACCCCTCGAAAAACATATTGATTTAGAACATTGATTCCACCAAAAAATCACTATTTTTGAGTCGAAATCTGGGTTCATCAGCAAAAAATATAAAAATACGTCATTAAAATAATTAAAACGAGCTTCTAATCTAATAAGAAAGCACAACCAGAAATTTAAATCCATTTTAAATCACATTAATTAATTATTAGTCACGATAATTAAAGTGAGCGCGTCTCCGATACCGCTGTTGGGTTTCGTAGTATCCGACGCTACGCGGAAGAGAAACTCAACCAAGACCCGCTCACAAATTAAAGCAACTAAATATTTAATCACATAATTAACAACATAAAGCAATAGAAAAGACATTCTTACCCTCAACGCGTGCTTCGCTCGCAAATCAGGCTCTTACTTCGAAGGCTTGAGCGTCACAATTGTGACCTCCTCCAATGGCTCGTACCCACAAACGCGACCCGAACGGTCCATGTCCCGAAGGTTAGTCGGGACCCGACCAATAAAAACTGGAGTTTTACGAACTTAGAGGTTTTCTCACCTAATGGAAAATGCCTCATTGAGTTCTACTCAAGTGTTCTTCCCAAATGCCAATACCTTGGTATTTATAGGGAAATGAATCCTTGAACTCCCAGTCTTGATCAATGTGGCAGATTGGCAATTTTCCCATTTTATTTTAATTAAAAAAAATAAAATTGCAACGCAATCAATGAGTTACAAGTGGCAAATGGAGGAAGAGTGATTAGGTGAAGACCATTCCATGAGGGGGGGACCGTATCCTTGGTGCCCAAGGCAATGGCCACAACCCTTGGTCCCCACACACAACCGGATCCTCCATGCGGCAAGGACAGCTGGCTGCCAGCCACCCTTGGCAGCCAACGCAGCCTTGCTGGCGCCTGGCGCCTTGGCTGTGCTTGCAAGCCAACACTGCTATCACATAGCGCAGCCAGCTAGAAAGCATCCCACCCACTGCCAGCATGCGTGCTGCTAGCGAGCCACACATGCTGGGCGCTGTATTGCTACAGACACGCACAAGCACGCTGCTGCTTGGTGTTGTGCTAGCGATGCATATGCATACGCACATGCAGCGATGGTGCATGGTGTTGTGCTGGCAACACACACGCACATGCACATGCTTCCAAGGTGCGGTGAGTAGTGCTAGGCCTTTCCTAGCGTCAGCGCCTAGCACATCCACACGCATATGCAATGCTGCAATGGCGCGATGATGCTTGGGCGCAAGGCCTGCTAGCACGCAACGCCCTAGCACGCCTATCATGCTAGGCTTGTGATGGATCTCGCCTAGCCTAGTACTCACATGGGTAGGCCAATGCGAGGCTACGGCTAGGTTTGTATTTGTAACTCGATTGATATCACGTCTCGTCGAATTTTAAATTTGACTCAACTTGCGACGCTTGATCTCGACGCTCTAAGCTTGATATCCGACGTCTATGTTCGTAAAACTCCGACGACTCATCAAATCGTTCGGAATGATTCGTCGTCTAGGATCGGTTGTTCAATTGGGTTCGATCTGAAGCGTTCAGTCAAGATTAAGCTGTAATATTAATTGTACATTAATATTACTGATTGGAAGCGGCCTCCACCTAGGCATTCTGATCACTTGACCTTATTGAAGAATTAGCTTTCCGATAATTCTGAATGCTCTATCAGAATAATACATTTGTTGGAAGGACACCTTTCCTTTCACACTTAACAAACCTAAATACAAGTATAGAGGTAAGTCAAGGGTCGAACCGCTAGGAACGGTTAAATTCAAGTGCTTTCAATGTGCACCTAAGCAAGGTGGAATTCAAAGGTAAAGAGGTAACACTAATCATCTACCAAAACAAGAGATTAAACAATTGAAACCCTAGGGAATGGGGATCAACAAGTAGTCATGAAAATTGCAACAACTTGGGAAGGTTAAGCCAATAAATGATTGTGAAGACTAATGATAAGAGCTATCAATTGGAATCAAAGAGCTATCTCCTAGTCGTTAAGCTAGGTTTCCTCTATGAATAACAAACTAGGAGAATCACAATTCAAACCAATCAAAAATTGCAAATCCTAAATCAAGTGGTCAAGTCATTAAGATCAACAATACCATCTAGCATAGTTCATAAGGCCTAATCAAACTAAGCACAAGCAAACTTACATTAATCACTTTTATCTCAACAATATGATCAATCAACATGATTCCTAAATAAATCATGTAGGGTTTCGTAGTGACTCACACTACGCGGAAAGAAAACCCCCCAAGACCCGCCCCGATAACTAAAGCAATTAAAACAAGCATAAACATAATTAAGCAATAACTAAAAGAAGAAAGAAAGAAATTATACCCTCGATGCGTGCTTCGCTTGCAAATCGAGCTCTTACTTTGAAAGCTCTAGCCTCGCAAGTGTGACGGCCTCCAACGGAGTCCACCCTCGAGACCCGACCCGAACGGCCCCTACCCCGAAGGTTAGTTGGGGCTACACCAAGAAAGACTAGAGTATTACGAACTTAGAGGTTTTATCACCTTAAGGGAGATGCCTCATTGAGTTCAACTCAAGTGGTTTTTCCCAAACCCCAAACTTAGCACCCTTGCACTTCAATCTCCCATCCATGTGGGAGGATGCATTTTATCCTATTTATTTTTAAATAAAAAAAAATTAAAATGCAATTGAATCAACAAATGACAAGTGTCAATGGGTGAGCAATGTTAGGTGAGGACCACTAAGGGGGGGACAAAAATTCCCCTTGCTCTCCAAGCAAGCCCAACCACCTTTGGCCCTCTCCTTGACCAAGCATGACAACGCCCCATTGGCTGGCTTGCAGCCTGCCTTGGATGCCAAGGGTGCCTAGCTGGCGCTTAGCACCAAGGCTGGGCTAGCTGGCCAGCCAGCTCACGCACACACGCAGCAAGCATGCCACGCACACATTGCGGGCTGCTGTTGCTTATGTGATGCGGGTGCTGCTGCTATGCGATGCCCAACATCTATAACCCGTAGCACAACCATGCTGTTACGCGTGAGGCAAGATCAAGGGGCTGATGCTTGGCGCTGCTCGCTAGCAACCACCTACAGCCACGCACTCGCACATACACAGCATGCTGCCAACAATGCGTGTGTTGTATGATGTTGCTGCTTGATGCGATGTCTAGCATGTACAGCCCATAGAAAAAGCACGCATAGAATGCTTCTGTGCGAGTTCAATGCGTTGCATGCTTGCGGTAAGCTTTGTGATGTGCATGGCATCCCAAGCTAGCCTAGCACTCGCGTCGCGAGGCTACGACTTAGCTTAAACTTGTCGCGTATTGATTTTTCTCGTCTCGTCGAATTCCAATTCGACTCGACTTGCGACGCTCGGTTTCGATGCTATAAGCTCTATATCCGACGTCTTTGTTCTTAATACTCTAACGACTCATCTAATCCTTCAGATTGATTCGTTATTTGATTCTAAACCATAATCAAATAGTTTGTGGAATTTTATTAGCAAAATTTTAATTCCACCATGAAACTCTTTAATGTTTCATCTTTTGATAAATGGGTTTCTTCAAATGTTTCAAGAGTAATACTCTTCATTAAACATTTATAGAAATCACACCCATACTCACTATGCTTGATTTCTTTCACGCAATTGCGAATTTTGTCATTCACTTATTGCATAGGTTTAGCCACTATTACTTTGCAAATCTAGCATCTTCATTATCGAATAATTTCATAATAAGACAATAAGATTATAAGAGTGTTATGGATCATATGTGATTTAGGATTTATTGTCCAAATGATGGCTCCCACTCATTTTCATGACTTGAGATCTTTCAACTTGACAACCTACAATCAACGTTCGACAACGAACTTTCCATTAAACACCTTCTTATTATTGCCTTCCAGGAAACAATATTCTCAACGTATATTCCAATAGACATTCTGATGTTGCTTTGCTCGGATTTTATTCCGAACGACTCATAATGATTTGGGAGACCCTAATCACTTGTGATTATGGAAATTTACCCTAAATTCCCGCACATTATACATGGATTCTCGTCCATGTTACCATTCTCAAGCCACGACGCATTCTAGCTCGTGTTTATAAACAACTTCCTTATTAAGGATCCAATCCTTGCTAAGTATGTGCTTGCAACATCAATTCTCAAATTACAATTTTTTCTACGCGTCAAGAACTCATCCCCGTTTACTTATCAAAGTACATTGGATTTTCTTGACCATAATCTAATGATTCATCACTTAGATTTGGATTTATTGGTATTTCATACTTCTCATGCTCTAAGCCTGTAAGTTGAGTGACGACTCCATATCATAGCATACATGATGGTTTTAATTGCAGAATTATTCCCAATGTTATTCCATCCATGTAACTTTTAGCTCATCTAGTTTCACCGAGTCTTGCTAAACCGTTTGCTTTGTGACTTTGTTGAAAGTCTCTACCAGAGTCTTTCTTGTTTGACTTAGTATTTGCCTAGATTACACTTAGTTCAAACATTTACTTAGCTTTATACATATGGGTTTGAAAGCCTTTTCAAGTCCTTCAAGTTTAACACGATAAATTCCTCTACTCGTATAAACATTTCATTAAGTCTATCCAATAGATTGTAATTCCCGTTATGTACTAAGTGTCGCCTTTTGCTTGATCCATTGTCGAAAATCCTTTCAAATCTAAGCATTTAGCATTTGATAGTCATTTCACATTAGTGTTCACAAACTTCTTGTTTGGACCATACAAGATTGACTCTTGCTCCCACTAAACTTCTTGTTTATAAGAATTTCTATGATTCTCCATAAACAAAACCTTTTATGGACTGTTTAATCCCACTTTGGATTTCTTAAGCTTGCTTTCATATCTATCATTACTTAGAATTACAAAAACCCTTAGACTGTTTCCATAGTCTCATCCAAAATCCAATTTTAGGAAGGCGGTTTCGTATTTAGCCATATTTCATATGCGCAATTTTGCTAGAACAGTCACGAAGAGACTTTAGCATTACGATTGGTGAATAAGTTTTAATTAAAATGAACACCGTGAATTAATTGTATCCTTTTCAACCAATCTAGCTTTGTATGCTTGTGCATTTCCATATTTGTTAGTTTTCTCCTTGAAAACTTATTTGCGATTGATGGGTCTGTCACTTATCATGCAAATGATTCAAGTTCCAAACATGATTTACGAACATGGAGTCTATTTCGGATTTATGGCCTCTAACCATTATTCGGAATTTGGATTTGTCGTAGCTAATTTACAAGACATTATTCCCTCACCATCCAATGGTGAATAATATGCTTGTAAGTCTTAGGTTTATTTCTAAATTCATAGAAATTTATAGGATTCAATCCAAGCCTTTGGTGAATTCCATACCTGTACGGGGTAATAGGTTGAGAATTTACATTGTCTGTTTGATTCTAACTAATCTTATCAACTGCTTCTAAAGCATTTTGATTGTCAGTTTTATCAGGTTGACATTGTTGCTCTTCCTTTCGAACTTCGTCCGAGTTCGATTTTCCTCTCACTTATCATTTTGGAAAGGTGTTACTTTCCAGAAAGACACCATTTAGAGCAAAAAATACTATGTCCTCAATTAGGTTGTGGAGGTAATGCCCGTAGTCTCACTTGAATACTTACAAAGACACATGTATATTGTCTTTGGGTAAAAGTTCATTGTGAAACATATAGTTAGCTCCTTCTTGAGCTATCTTTGCCCTTATAGAGCCACTTAGCTCCCACCGAGTCAATGAAATTCCACTGAGCTAAGAGCCCTATACATATACTTGAAAAGACGCTAGAAACTATTTCTGTCCATAACTGAGTATGGTGTCTTTTCTTAGCTTTGACCCTTTTGTTTAGTGTAACATTTAGTCATTTGTGCAAATCTTAAGAATTTTATAGGAAGGGATGTGATTCATCATTATTCGAGTCATTTCCAAATGGTATCGAGGTCTCCATCAAGACACACTATGTTCTTTGTGGAGCTCATTATGAAATTTCAATTTCACAAGTTTGATGAGATCACACTTGGCTCAAGCAAACATCGCTCGATCTAATCTAACTAGACGTTGTGATATCTTGCCAAGTCGATTCTATACTTCACTGAACATTTGAGCTATTCAAGGTCCATTTTGCTCACATATTGATGAATATAGCCATATTCTTGCAAATTCTTGTGAGACATTGAAGTAATGAATTCCTTTTAGCTTTCGGAGTCAATTGTCTATACCAAGAACAATAGGTCCTTTGTTTGTCAATTTCAACAAGTAAGACTTGCTTGTCTTAGAACGATTCTGAATCGATCAACTATCAAGAGTTTATCTAATAGAGCGTTGAGTATGTTCTTGTCGATGTGACATTGCTAAAGATATTTGGAACACAAGTCATGTCCATTACTTAATCCTTGTGAGTTTTCATGTTAGGGAAATGTTTGTTTATAATCTAGCATTTTTGACTCGTAGCTTATGCGACCATGTCATTCAAGTAAACCTAGCAACTATTGCTTTTACTTTTGAATTTGAGTCTTTCCGTGTGTAAACGGATCGTTTGTTTATTATGGAACACAATAACCATTATTTGTTCCAGCCTTGTCTAAAAGGACTTTAAACAAAACAAATGACCTTACAACTGATGCAGCACTACTTGCTTCATTCGAAGCTTGTAAGTCAATAACTTAGCCTTTCTTCAACGGTTTGAGGTTACTTTCAAAGTGGAACACTCAAGCAGTATCCTATACTTGTGAAGATAACAAGTTGCTAAGTTATTCATAAAACATGAACTCAAGGGTAGAAAAAGAACCTTATTCCTTTCTTTTGTTCCTTGTTTCCTATATTTCTTATTATACGCCATCTCATAATTTTAAGAGTCATTTCTTTAAGGGCCTTGACTTTTACACTTTGTTAGGCATGATTAAGCATCTAATGCGCCGTGAAACAAAGTTCCATCTTTTCTTTCAATTCGTACTTGATTTGCTACATCAATGAGTCCTACTCATTTGAGTATGAGGTGAAAAGATATGTTGGTTGTCAACTATTGACAATTTTGAGTTTATCAACTCAATATTTCATGTTTATCAAAACTACCTAGTATTTTGAAAATATGATATCCAACCGTCCTTTCGGACTTTAGTCATAAAAGTCAATTATGAGAGGTTTTATTTTGAAATGCCTTTCCATTTTTGAGAACCATTCTCAAAAGATTTCTTTTACCAATCAATGGAAACAATATAATTTGATTTAGAATTCTACTAATATATAAGTGCAAAGTTTAACCATTTATCGAGATCATAATAAGTTTGAAATTCAACGCATATATGTAAACTTTCAATCTTATTATGCGTTTTATCCACACATTAAAATTTGTCCCTTTTAGACGAGAATAAAACGATTCCAAGATCCCAAAAATCAGAAAGTAATTAAGCATGCTTTGGCTCGTCTTAACACTTAATATCTTAGGGTAAGCAATCCAATTGCTAATAGCTCTAAGCTACTCTCGGTTTGATAAAATGTCGCATGTAATGCATCCTTGACATTTTATCTCTTTTTCTACGACATCTAAGGACTCTTTACTGATATCGTTGAGGTTAACCAAGACAACTCGTATACCTAGTATACCTTACGTTCCTAGGGAAGTAGTGATGTCTCGCTTTGGCATAGTCCATCACATACGCGCATTAGTTCGGTAAGTGTTGTTCTTGGAACGATAATTTTTAGCTCAATATTATTAAGGGACCTAAGGTTTCTATGTTGGTTGATTTAAGTGAACTTAACTAATCATCGCAACTTTATGGAAATCCTAAACATACATCTAGCAATCATATATAACAACAATATATATAAGGCATAAATTGATGCATTCGACAACTAGCATGACCCTTTGAAATCTTCAAATCTTCAAGGGCCTTCATCTTGGCTCGTTCTCATCGAAACGTCGTCTTGAGACATCTTGGCCAAAATAAAATAACTAGCTAGTACGACTAAGATTAATCTAAAGTACAAAAATGCTTAACGGTACGCAGACCGTATTTAGATTTACAAAAATACATAACGGAACGCAGTCCGTATTTTCTATCCTAGTCGGGCCCTACTAGTTGCCTTTTCAATAATCTGTTTTAGAAACAATCTTCCATTCACCCATTCACTATTTGTGAATGGCCCATGCAAATTACGAAACACATAATAAACACGCAAAACAAGTAACTAACTTAGGTGGTTAATCCGATTAACGCGCCTAATTAAAACTAGTTAAAGTTGTTTAATTCATTTTTTCTAAAATGCAAAAAGCTTACGCGATCAATTAAGCTCCCACTAAATTCCGCTTTCATACTTAATTAATACGATTAATTAAGTTGGTATAACCTACATTTAGTCAAAATCGAAATTTTGCTAAAGCCGGAAAAATCGAAGTCTAACCTCGTTAAAAATAATTACATAAAATTTTAAAACAGCAAAATTTGCAAAATCATAGCTCGAAATTTAAGCAAAACCGCTCACACTTATTCTAGCGAGCTATGCACCATGGCTGCTAGGCAGCCTAGTGTTGCGTGTGGTCCTGGCTGCTAGCAAGTTCGCCCAGCGCAGCATGCTAAGCTAGCTAGCACCAGCAGCACGCTAGGCATGCTACGCATTCTAGCTGCTCGCTGGTGCAGGCAGTAGTGGGCTGGCTGCCTGGAGCTTGCTGCTTCGCTGCCCAGCAGTACGCACATGCATCCCAGCAGCCTTAGGCCCACGCACCTAGCCCATCCATCACGCAACGACAACCCAACGCCACACAGCATAACACATCGTCAAGGCAAGGCCCCGGCGCACCATAGGCAGCCACATGCGGGCTGCTTCGGCAGCCCGGCTAGCCTTGGTGACGCTTGTGGTTTTACCTCGGTTTGCGTGCATTTTCTCGAGATTTTTAACCTGATTTACGTGTGACATAAAATTAATCTAAATTTATTTTTAGAATTAATTTAGGGCAAAATAAAATAAAATAAGTCCAACTTAAATAAATTCAATTTTAATGGTGCACAAGCCTAAATTATTCAAGAACCATTCTTTAAATCAATTTAGGTCTTTCATTATGCTTAAAATTGAATGAGTTATGTCCATAATTAATTTAGCCAATATGCAAATTAATAATGGATTCGACAAATGGGAGTTGGAAAAACAAATTAACCTTCTAATGATAAAAAAATTTCCAACTTTCATACTTGTGTAAAATATCAAGATTCCATCTTCCAATATGAAGATTAATCAAATTTTACTCACAAGCATTTGAACTTCATGGATTTTAATCAACCAAATATGAAAAATTCAAACTTTGTTCAATATGGAATTTAGGGTTAAAGTTCCAATCAATTAAACATTTAAAGATTAGATCTTTAACTTACTTGGGAACTTAAAATTACACATTCACATCAAACATTCACACATTAATGCAATTTATTTGCATAATTGTGAAAAATCAAGTTTGTGTGAAAAAAAACATATCAACTCAAGCACTAATTAAAACTCCATAAATTATGCTTGAGGATAATTAAAATAGCAGTAGATTAGGGATGCAATAATGCATTTAATCTAACTTTGTAATGCTTACATTAATCAAGGCTTAAAAAGATTTAAAATTTTCGTTGAAAAACGAAAAACCCCAGAAAAAATGGGTTTCTTGTTCAAAGAGGGTTAAATCTGTTTCAGAAGGTCAATTCCACCCATAAAACACTATTTTTGAGCAAAAATCTGGGTTCGACAGCCAAATCGAGAAAAACTACGAGTTTTAAAATTAATTAAAACGAGCTTCTAATCTAATTAGAAAAGCAAAACCAGAAATTAAATCTTACTTAAATCACCTTAATTAATAAATAATTGCAATAATTAAAAGGAGCGCGGCTCCGATACCGCTGTAGGGTTTCGTAGTGACCCACATTACGCGGAAAGGAAACCCCCCAAGACCCGCCCCGATAACTAAAGCAATTAAAACTAGCATAAACATAATTAAGCAATAATTAAAAGAAGAGAGAAAGAAATTATACCCTCGATGCGTGCTTCGCTCGCAAATCGAGCTCTTACTTCGAAAGCTCTAGCCTCGCAAGTGCGACGGCTTCCAACGGAGTCCACCCTCAAAACCCGACCCGAACGGCCCTTACCTCGAAGGTTAGTCGGGGCTAGACCAAGAAAGACTAGAGTATTACGAACTTAGAGGTTTTCTCACCTTAAGGGAGATGCCTCATTGAGTTCAACTCAAGTGGTTTTTCCCAAACCCCAAATTTGGGTATTTATAGGGAATTTAACCCTTGAACTTCAATTTCCCATCCATGTGGGAGAATGCATTTTATCCTATTTATTTTTAAATCAAAAACAAATTAAAATGCAATTGAATCAAAAAATGACAAGTGTCAATGGCTGATTAATGTTAGGTGAGGACCACTAAGGGGGGGACCAAAATTCCCCTTGCTCCCCAAGCAAGCCTAACCACCTTTGGCCCTCTCCTTGACCAAGCATGACCACGCCCCATTGGCTGGCTGGCAGCCTGCCTTGGCTACCAAGGCTGCCCAGCTGGCGCCTAGAACCAAGGCTGGGCTAGCTGTCCAGCCAGCTCACGGACACACGCAGCAAGCATGCCAAGCACACATTGCGGGCTGTTGTTGCTTGTGTGATGCAGATGCTGCTGCTATGCGATGCCCAGCATCCATAGCCCGTAGCACAACCATGTTGTTATGCATGAGGCAAGATTAAGGGGCTGATGCGTGGCGCTGCTCACTAGCAAGCACCTACAACCACGCACTCGCACATACACAACATGCTGCCAACAATGCGTGTGTTGTACGATGTTGATGCTTGGTGCGATGTCTAGCATGCACATCCCATAGCACAAGCACGCATAGCATGCTGCTGTGTGAGTGCTATGCATGGCATGGTTGCGGTAAGCTTAGTGATGCACATGGCATCCCAAGCTAGCCTAGCACTCGCATCGCGAGGTTACGACTTAACTTGAACTTGTTGCTTATTGATTTTTCTTGTCTCGTCAAATTCCAATTCAAATCCACTTGCGACACTCGGTCTCGATGCTCTAAGCTCGATATCCGACATCTTTGTTTGTAATACTCTAACGAGTCATCTAATCCTTCGGATTGATTCGTCACCTCGGATCGGTTACTCGATTGGGTGTGACCCGAAGGGTTCAGTCAAGATTAAGCTGTAATATTAATTGTACATTAATATTACTGATCGGAATCAGCCTCCACCTAGACATTCCGATCACTTGACCTTACCGAAGAATTAACTTTCCGATAATTCTGAACCCTCTATCGGAATAATACACTTGTTGGAAGGACACCATTCCTTTCAAATCACAATCAATCATACAAGTTTTACCCAAATCCTAGCAAAACAACTACTCTATAACAATTATCATCTAATAACAACAAGTAATTGCAATCACGAATCAATCGAAATATCAACAACAACTAATCTAATTAAGAATCAAGCAACAAACTAAATCAAACAAACATGAAATTAAAGAAAGCAATAAGATGAGATAGAGTAAGATATGCTCATTAATAATTGAGATGATCTTCAATACAATTGTCACCCTTGCATCTTCAATCTTTCAAATCACCATTGAAATCCCTTACTTTCTATCTCTAAAACTACTCCTAAAATTAACCCTAAAACTAGAGAGAGAAACTCTCAACTAAGCTAAAATTATGAGTAAAATAATGTCTAAAAACTTCTCATGAGAAATTCAAATGAAGTTTCTGGTAGGTTCAACACCATGATCTCATGAGAGTGCGGCTTGAGAGCGCAAGAGCTAGAACTTGGAGCATTCCACTTTCTTACTTTTTGAGCTTTCCTAATGTTATAAGTTTTCTCCAAGGCATCTTCCAACTTGGTAAGCCACCAATATTAATACCCGAACCTCGTACAATACCTACAACCACGAAAAGAGAACAAATAAAGGAGAAAATACTAGAAGATCCATAAAAGTAGACAAAAACACAAAATATAAAAGAATAAAAAAACTAAAGAGAAAATGAACACATTCAGGAATTTATTAAGAAAGAAAGCTATAAAAAGAAGGTAAAAACAACCTAAAAACTCATCAAATTAATCTTCAAGTTTCATCATTGTAGTCAAGATTTCTTCAACTTTCCTTCAATCTAATGCAAGTATTTTCACGTTTTATCCATTTAATCAAGCTTCATATTAGTAATCTCTTATCTTTTTTCTTTAATTTTATTTTATTACTTTTGATTGTGTTGATTTTCATCTATTGCTTGATTTTACTTTTTTTGATCGATAATCTTGGATTCGGAATCATGTTTTGTTTGGTTAAGATTGAATTCAAGCTTAGTGTAGTTTTGATGGCTAATTTCTCTTCTGTAGCTTAGATTTCTAGCTAGGGAAAGGGTTGAAGATCATAATTATCATTGATAATGTTGATGACTGATTGGATAATGCCTTGAGTTGACAATTTTATGCTCAAATTTCTTGGAATTATTGTTGTGCACCTTTAATTCTATTGTTTGATTTCCTATTTGGATGCATGGGAATAATCTAGTTTAGGTGTTGATCTATTTCATCAATTTGCTTGAATAATTGCATGGGAATGAATTATTTGGGTAGAATTTGTATTCCTTGGCAATTATATTCATGTTAATCTTCATTGTTTCCATTAGTTGATCATGATTGGAACCCCTTCACCCTAGTGATTTGATCAAATTTCCCTAATCTAGTATTATAACTTCATTCTAATTCATTTAGATTGATTTCTTTTCATTTAGTTGCTTTCATTAATTATAGTAGTTTTAATCTCTCTTTGAAAACAACAAAAATTAAAAGTTGTTGGGTTTTGCAGTTTCCAACACCACGCGGAAACAAAACCCGAAAAATGCAATGCATGCATAATAAATACAACATAACAAAATAGCATGCAGTTAAGGAAAACATAAACACGGAAAGGAAAGAGAGAGAAATAAAGGATAAGAGTAGCTCACCCTTTACGCGTACTTTACTAATATCACGAGCTCGGACATGGAAAACTTCAAGACTCGTAGCCTAGCCCTCGCTTAGCTAGGCTGCTAGGCTTGCGGCCTTGCCAGCGTTTAGGCTAGCAGCCCTATATAGCCTAGCCCTCGCTAGGATAGGCCAATGTGAAGTTAAGGCTATGTATTGACTTGTTTGACTTTATTTCTCGTCTCGTCGATTCCTAAATTCGATTTGACGTTCAACGCTCGGCTTCTACACTCTAAGCTCGGAATCTAACGTCTTAGTTCATAAAGACTCCATCGACTTATTTAATCATCCGGATTAATTCACCGCCTTGGTTCGGTTACACGATTGGGTGTAACCCGAACGATTCAGTCAAGAGCAAGCTGTAATATTAATTATACATTAATAGTACTGATAAAAAGCGGCCTCATGCTAAGCGCTCCGATCACATGACGTCACTAAAAAATTAGCTTTCCTAATTAATTCCGATCCTCATATCGGAATAATACTTATTCGAAGGACATCATTCCTTTCAATCTTCCAGTTGTCCTTCCGAACAAGTGTGTTATATGTGTATTGCCTGATTTCTATGTCACTTAATGCCTCTTCATGAACTATAACGTAAGATTCTTCGTCATCCTTATTACGTTCAAAAATGTTTCTCGATTTCCGAGTTTAACTACCAATAAGCAAATGATTTCTAAAATCCATTTGAGCACAGCCATGCATTTTCACAGTCTCGCTTTTCAAGAGACCTTGTAAACAACAAAGACATGTTTCCTTTTGTTAATAGGGGGACATTCTCAGTCTTTCATTGTTAGCTTCCCTTACTAAAAGGCTCTTGCTGGCCGAGCGTTGCCTTTATATTCCCCTTCTACGGCAGACGTTTGAAAACATCAAAATGGACTAGTACTCAAACAATAGAACTTACAATACTCATAGTCATGGAAAGAGGTTCCAATAGCCATAATGGGTAATATACTTATGACGATTGTTAAATATTTTAAAGTAATCGCTTACGTTGGTCCGGTATAGTTCCAAACTAATACCTATGCAAATGATTTATGACAGTCTTGTCCTTGTAACACAAGAAAAAGTGCTATAAAACATACTACACACTAATCTCACGCGATCATTAGTCCTCTAACTTTCAAAAGACCTCGATTAGGGATAGTTTTGATATTATATTCAATTTTCACTTAATAGGTGTTTCTTTATCCAAGACGTTGCCTTGATACCCTATTTTGAATATCATCAAATCGAATGGACTCATTATTTAATTCTAAACCATAATTAAATAGTTTGTGGAATTATTAAAAAAAAAAATTATTCCACTATGAAACTTTTCAACATTTCATCTTATGATAAATGGTTTCCCAAATGTTTTAAGAGTAATACTTTTATACAAAACATTTATAGAAATCACATACATATTTATTATGCTTGATTTCTTTTATGCAATTGTGAATTTTATGGGTCACCTATTACATAGGTTTAGTTATCATTACTTTGCAAATCTTAGGATCTTCATTATTAAACACTTTTATAATAAGATGATAAAATTTGAATGTATTATGGATTACATGTGATCTAGGATTTATTTCCCAAGTGATGGCTCTCACTCATTTTCATGATTTGAGACCTTCAATTTGGTAACCAATAATCATCAAAGTTCAACAAAAAACTATCCATTGAACAACATCCCTTTTTATGCCTTTAACACAATAATGTTCTCAACATATATTTTAGTAGATTTTCTAATGATGCCTTGCTTGGATTTTACTCCAACCATTTCACAATGATTTTGGATCATTTGTGATTATGAAATTTTACCTTAAACTTCAACACAATATACATGGACATAAGTCCATGTTTCCATTCTCAAGCCATAACGCATCTAAGCTCGTGCTTATAAATGGCTTCCTTGTTAAGGTTGTGCTTGCAACATCAGTACTCAAATTATATTTGTTTCCATGCATCAAGAACTCGTCCTTTTACTTAACCAAGTACTTTTGATGTTCTTGATAATAATCTAAAGATCCATATCTTAGATTCAAGTTAATTGGTATTTTATACTTGTCATGCTCTAAGCACGCAGGTCATGTGACGATTCCATATCGTAGCATACATGTTGGATTCAATTGAAAAAATATTCTCAATTTCATCCCATTCATGTGACTTTTAGCTCATCTATTTCACTGAGTCTTCCTAAACTGTTTGCTATACGATACGGTTGATGGTCTCTACTAGAGTCTTTCATGCTTGATTTAGTATTTCCCTAGCTTATACTTAATTCTAACATTTACTTAATCTTATACATATAGGTAGAAATCCTTTTCAAGTCCTTCATGTTTAACACAATAATTCTTTTACACGTTCAAACATTTTATTAAGTCTATCCAATAGATCTTAATTCCCACTATGTACTTAATATCGCCTTTAGCTTGGTCCATCATTGAAAAATTCTTTCAAACTAAGCATTTAGCATTTGATAGTTATTTTACAATAGAGTTTGTAAAGTTTTTATTGGACCTTACAAAATTAACTTTAGTTCCCACTAAAGTTCTTTATTCAAAGATTTTCTATGTTTCTCAACAAGCCAAACCTTATATTAACTTTATGAGAAAACTCATTCCAATCCTTGACCTTGCTTTCAAATCTATCATTATTTAGATTTACAAAACCCTTAGACTATATCCATATTCTTTTCCAAAAATCCATTTTTAGGAAGGCAGTTTCGATTTCTATTTCGCCATATTTTATATGCGCAATTTTGCTACAATAATCACGAAAAGACTCATTCCGATTAGTGAAGATGTTTTATTAAATCAACACCGTGAATTTAATTGTAACCTTTTCAACCAATCCAGTTATGTATGCATATACATTTCGATGCAAATTAATCAAGTTTCAAACATGATTTTCAAACATGGAGTCTGATTCAGATTTTTTGGCCTCTAACAATTTTTGAAATTCCGATTTGTCATAGCTATCTTACAAGACACTATTACCTTACTATGTAATAGTAAATAGTATACTTGTAAGTCTTAGGGTGATTTCTAACTTAATAGAAACTTTACAAGATTCAATCCAAGCCTTTTGGTGAATTCTATACCTATACGGGGTAATTCCATCAAACACTAAGTCTCAAGGCTCCTCTAGAGCCCTTTGATTGCTTTGATCTTACTCCAACACTTTTAAAGTTTTAAAAGAAATGAATTCTCATTGGCACTTGTAATGTCCTTTGAGTATTCTTGATCAATGATTCTCATGAAGCCTTTTTGAAGTCTTCCAAGATTCTCATTTTCCTCCCACTTTTCGTTTGGGAAATGTGTTACTTTCCATAAAGACACCACTTAAAGCAACAAGTACTATGTTCTCAATTTGGTGGTGGAAGTAATGCCCCTAGTCTCACTTGAATGCTTACAAAGAGACTTTTATGTTGTCTTTAAGTAAAAGTTTGCTGTGAAACAAATAGTTAACTCCCACTTGAGCTACCATATCTATTACTAAGCCACTTAGCTCCCACTACGCCAATGAGCTCCCACTAAGGCTAAGAGCCCTAGATATATACTTGAAAAGACACTTGAAACTATTTCTATCCATAACTCAATATGGTGTCTTTTCTTAGCTTAGATGATTTTTAATAGTGTAACATTAGTCATTTGTGCATATTTCTAAGAACGTTATAGAAAGGGATGTGATTCATCACTGTTCAAGTCATTTCCGAACGGCTTCGAGGTCTCTGTCAATATATACTATATTCTTTGCGGAGATGATTATGAAATTCTAATTTCATAACATTGAGATGATCACTCATGGCTCAAGTAAACATCGCTCAATCTAATCAAGATGTTTTTATATCTTGCCAAGTCGATTCTATTCTTTACTAAACTTTTGAGCTATTCAAATTCGAGTTTGTTCACATTTGATGAATATAGCCATATTCTATCAAATTCTTGTGAAAAAGTTAAAGTAATGGAATTTTCTTTAGCTTTCGGAGTCAATTGTCTATACCAAGCACAATAACTCCTTTCTTTGTCGGTTTCAACAAGTAAGACTTCCTTGCCTTAGAACGATTATGAATCGATCAACATTCAAGAGTCTATCTAACATAGCCTTAAGTATGTTTGATGAGTGGAATTTATGCCACCATTTCACCCTTTTTCACTAGAGAATTCCCCCGATTTGTCACTTATTTATACCTCTTCTTACCGTTTCTACCTTTATTTTAGTTACTTTAGCTCCCTTTCGTGTTTTCCCTTCTCTTTTATCTTTTCTTTTACTTTTTACCTTCTATTCGTATGTTTTGATAGCTCCTATCGCTCGTGGACGAATTTTTGATTGTTAGACGGAATTGGAGTTGCTAAGGTAGCTTGCTCAAGGAAGAGGAGATGTTGAAAAGGAAGGGGAGATGCTGCAAAGGAGAGGGCGCGCTGCTACAGGTAGCCGCGGGCGCGGACAGTGGAGATCCCGAGCTACGTAGCAGTTTCAAGAGATGGCTAGGAGATGGCCTAGAGAGAGCGAGGCTCAGAGGGTCGCGGGCGCGACATCCATGGTCGCGGGCCAACAATGTCGGCCACGGGCGCTGTGAGCTGGGTTTTCCCAACATTGTACCCATGAAAGAGAGGGCGCGACAGCTTGACCAGAGAGGCCTCTCCCATGCCTGTTTGCCTTGTTTTAACAAGAGACTATAAATGGTCTTTGTCTTGAATCTTAATCCATCCACTATTCCATTGACATCAAAAATACTTTGTAGAGAGAGAATATGAACAATCTTTTAGAGAGAGAAATTAGCTAGTCTTCAAGTTTCAATCTTTGTAATCAAGATATTCATGTTTTCTTCATGATTTTTGCACCTACTTCATTTTTGGCTAATCCTTCAACATTTATAATAGTAATCTCGTTTCTGTATTCTCTAGTCTTTAGTTTTATTGTTCTTACTTGTGTTTTCTTCCATAAAGTTCCTAGCTTTACTTGTTTCATTGGTTTCTCTTTGATTTAGAATCATGCTAAGTTGTGTTAGGATTGAATACATGATTAGTTTAGTTATCATGGATATTTTCCTTTTTCTAGCTTAGATTTCTAGTTAGTTAAGGGGGTGAAAATCATGTTTGCTTGAAATCTATTGACTATAGATTGGGTTTTACCTTGAGTTGATGATTTGTGCTTAAATATGCTTGGAGTTATTGTGTGCACCTTTAACCCCAATGTTTTAGTCCTAGATTAGATGCATGAAAATGATCTAGTTTAGGTTTGATTGATTTTATCAACTTGCTTTGAGTAGTTGCATGAGAATGAATTACTTTGAGTAGAGTTTGTACTCCTCAGTATAAATCCTTATGAATTACTTTGAGTAGAGTTTGTACACCTTTAACCCTCTCCCTAGTCCTTTTGGCCCTTATTATCTCTATAGTTTTGTTTTTCATTTTCAATTTAGAGTGTCTAGTTCAATCTCCTTTTTTTTTGCTTGATTAGGACTCTTTTGTTAGATAGTTTAATCATAGAACTTCTCAAAACAAATCATAAAATCCCCTTTGTCACTAGCAATAAATTCTAGATTTGACAAAAATCGTGCACGACCCCCGTTTCTTTGGGATTCGATCCTAACTTGCCACTATCTCACCTAAATTTGATAGAGCTAGGTTAAGAGTAAAAATTGTAGATTTGATCTAGCGTAGTAGTAACGACCTATTATCCGGCGATCAAATTTTTGGCGTCGTTGCTGGGGAAACGACTTGTTTTGCACTTTTATTGTGTTATTATTGGATTTGTTGCCTTTTTATTTTATTCCTTTACTCTCTTGTTAGTCATTGTTAATTGTTTTCTTGGCTTTGGTGGATGCAAAGAAGATCTCAAGGACCTCCTACACACTACATTGACCACGAAATCGACTGCACATTGAGACAAGTCCGAAGACTTTATCAAGAAGAGGGCCGAGGTCTTGGTGCTATTTTTGATAGTGAGAGTTATTCGTGGTCTTTAAGTTCTCAAAGAGAGAAAATGGCAAGGCAAGTGAATGATGTTTTGTTTTGTGAGTTTGGAAATCCAGAGGATTATGAACTGACGAGAGGGATTTTGCTACCCGTGATGGAAACAAACTTTACCATCCATCCTCAATACACTAGAAAGGTTCAAGCGGAGCAATTTTGGGGTTCTCCATGTGAAGATCCTATTGAGCATCTTGATAGATTTCTTGAGCTTTGTGTCATGATTCAAACCAACCAAGTTTCTCAAGAATACATCCGTATGCACTTATTCTGACAATCTCTTTTGAGTAGGGAAAAGAAGTGGCTCAAACAAGTCAAGCCAAACTCTCTCACGACATGGAGGGAGGTACTCAAGGCATTCTTGAAGAGGTTCATTTCCGAAGAAAAGACCGCCGAGATGAGAAGGAAGATTGCATCATTTGAACAAGAAGCGTATGAGAGTCTTAGTGAAGCTTGGGAAAGATTCAAAGAGTTGGTACAAGGATGTCCTCATCACGAATACAACCAAAGCTTGCTCATGAGATTCTTCTACAATGGGTTGGAACCTATATCTCGAGGAAATTTGGATGCGAGGGCGGGTGGTTAATAGATTAAAGTCCCTCAAAATGAAGTTGAAACAACAATTGAAGAGGTAGTGAAGAACTATTCTTGGGGTGGTAGAAGGAAGAATGCACCAAAGAAGGGTGGAATGTATGAATTGGAAAAGGTTGATCAATTGCAACATCAAATTGAGCTTTTGACAAAAGGGCTTGCAAAGTTGAATACGAGTGTCAATAGTGGGGCAAGCTCCTCTCTAGTCAATTCTTTCTCTTGTCAAAATTGTGGTGGAACGAACCACGATAGATTTTATTGTGGAGGCTTGAGCCCGGAGCATGTGGCGGCTTACAATACAAGGCAAGATGGATATTGGGGAAGTGGCAGTGGAGTAGCTTGGAGGCAACCACCACCCGGATTCGCTCACCAACCCCAACAATGGAATCAACAAGCTCAACAACCATACAACTCCAACCCCCAATACGAAAACCCACCTCCATTCTAAACCCAAAATCCAAGAGTAAATTCCCAAGAAACAACTAACACAATAATCAAAACCAATACCAGAATCAAAATCAAGCGGCTCAAAGGAGTCAAGAACAAGCATCTCAACCCGATTCTACTCAAACCCAAATTCTTCAACAACTTCATGCCATGAATCAATAAATGCAAGAGGTCAAGGCTCATAACAAGATGGTTGATTCACAACTAGCTTAATTGGCCGAGAGAGTTCCTTTCAACTCACTTTCTACTCTACCCAGACAATCACAAACTAACCCTTCGCCCATTGTGAAACCCGACTCTTGCAAGGCAATCACATTGAGATCGGGTACGTCCTATGAGGGTCCCAAGGAGGAGGATAGTGAGGAAAAGAAGGAAGGAGAAGAAAGTGTGAGTGTAGACAAGGAAGTTGAAGAAGAGAAAGTTGTTGAGAAAGAGAGTAGTATGGATAAAAAGAAGTCTAAAGATGTGGTGACATCTTAAACTCCTAGTGAGGCTAGGAATCTTGATGGACCGATTCCCTTTCCTAGTCGACTTGCAGAGATGAAGTTGAATGACAAATTTGCAAAGTTCCTTAGTGTGATGAAGAACTTGCACATAAACCTCCCTTTCATTGAAGTTGTCACACAAATGCCTTCATACTCCAAGTTGTTGAAAGACATTCTCACCAACAAGAGGAAGCTTATGATGAGCTTATCACTCTCCCTCATCAAGTTAGTGCACTTGTTCAACATAAGATACCCAAGAAGCAAAAGGGTCCGAGAAGTTTCACTTTGCCGGTAAAGATTGGGAACATGGAAGCTAGAGTTGCCTTAGCCGATCTTGGAGAAAGTGTTAGTTTAATCCCTTTATCCATTGCTCAAAAGATTAATATTGAAATGATCCCCACAAGAAAAACTATCCAATTGGTCGACCGTTCGGTGACGCTACCTTGTGGTGAGCTTGAAGATTTCCCTATTCAAGTTGGGCATAATTTTGTGCCTTGTGATTTTGTAGTGAGGGATATGGAGGAAGATGTCGATACTCCTTTGATTTTGGGTTGTGAAGCTCTCAAGACCTTGGGTGCGATGATTAATTGCAAGAACAACACCACTACATTTAAGGTAGCCGATGAAAAAATTGTTTTTGAGTTCTCTAAGCTACTCAAGACCCCCATGGTTGAGAAGTGCTATAGGGTTGATGTTGTGAATGAAGAGTTAGATCGCTTGGGAAGGGTTACGATGAGTCCTCAAGATCCAATGGTTGAAGCTCTTACATGCAAGGAAGAGTACCACTCTCAAGAAGCAAAAGAGTTTGTCATGGCCATTGAAGAAGCTAAAAAGGAGGAAGACGATGAACTTAGGGATGATGAGCTCGAGCTAGCGGAGGAGAAATTGGAGGAGATTTCCAAGCCTCCTCCCAAGGTAGAACTCAAACCCCTTCCCCCCTCTTTGAAATATGCTTATCTTGGAAATGAAGGGTCATACCCTATTATTGTTAATGTTACCCTTGATGGTCTTGATTTGGAAAAATTTCTTGATGTGTTGAGAAAATATACAGATGTGATAGAGTATAGCATTGATGATATTAAGGGAATTAGTCCTTATTTGTGCATGCATTGTATTCACCTTGAGCATGATCAATGCACCTCAATTGAGCCTCAAAGGAGGTTAAACCCCAACCTCCAAGAGATTGTCAAGAAATAAATCTTGAAATTGCGTGAAGCGAACATAATCTATGCTATCCCCGATAGCAAGTGGGTTAGCCCGGTTCACGTGGTTCCAAAGGAAGGTGGAATGACCATCGTTAAGGGAAAGGAGGAGAGGAAATCTCTACCCGGACGGTGTCCGGGTGGAGAATGTGCATTGATTATAGGAGGTTAAACAAAAATACAAAGAAAGACCATTTTCCTCTCCCCTTCATGGACCAAATGTTGGAGAGACTCTCCCATCATGCTTTCTTTTTCTTTTTGGATGGATACTCAGGGTTTTCCAAATCCCTATCCATCCAAATGATTAAGAGAAAACAACTTTCATATGTCCATATGGAACATTCGCATACTAAAGAATGTCATTCGGGTTATGCAATGCTCCTTCAAATTTCCAACAATGCATGACGATTTTAGTGTTGGTGGCTTGGCTTTTGACACATGTCTTTATAATCTTGAAAAAGTTTTAAAAAGGTGTCAAGAGACGAGTTTGGTTTTAAATTGGGAGAAATGCCTTTTTATGGTCGAGGAAGGTATTGTCCTAGGCCATAAAGTATCAAAAAAGGGCATTGAAGTTGATTAAGCCAAGGTTTCGGTGATTGCAAAGTTTCCCCCTCCTACTTCCGTTATGGGAATGAGAGCCTTTCTAGGGCATGCTGGTTTTTACTAGAGGTTTATCAAAAAAATTTCATTAATCACCAAACCTTTGATCGAATTACTCAACAAAGATGTTATGTTCAACTTTGATGAGGCTTGTCTTGAGGCATTCCAAAAACTCAAGGAAGCTCTCATCTCCTCTCCTGTTGTGCAAGCTCCAGATTGGAGCTTGCCTTTTGATCTAATGTCCGACTTAAGTGATTTTGCAGTAGGTGCGGTGCTTGGACAAAAGAAGGAAGGAAGATCTCATGTCATCTACTATGCAAGTAGAACACTTAACGAGGCTCAAAAGAACTATACAACGACGGAGAAGGAAATGCTTGCGGTTGTGTTTGCCATGGACAAGTTTAGGTACTATCTCATATGCTCCAAAATGATTGTGTACACGGATCATGTAGCGGTTTACTATCTTATGACCAAGAAGGAAGCTAAGCCACGCCTCATCGTTGGGTTCTTTGGCTCCAAGACTTCGACATGGAGATGAGAGATAAAAAGGGAGCGGAGAACATTGTGGCGGATCATTTGTCTAGGCTTCCTTTTGAGAACAAGGAGGAGGTGCTAATAAATAAAGAAGTAGGATTTGAAACTCTCATGGCTATGGCTTCAACATCTAGCCCGTGGTGTGCGGATATAGCCAATTATCTTGCTTACGGGGTCATTCCCCCGGTGTTTTCTTCTCAACAACAGAAAAGGTTTTTCAAGGAAGTGAGAACGTACTTTTGGAATGACCCCTACTTGTTTAAACAATGTGGAGATGGCCTCTTCCGGAAATGTGTTTTGGACCATGAGATCAAAGAAGTTCTTGAGCATTGCCACTCATTACCGTGTGGAGGACATAGAGGAGTTGATAAGACGGTGGCAAAGATTTCTTAATCTCTCCTATGGTGGCCAATGATGCATAAGGATTCTCATAAGTTCGTTTCAAGATGTGACAAATGCTAAAGAAGTGGTGGCATAACCAAAAGGGATGAGATGCCTCAACAAAACATTTTAGAAGTGGAGTAGTTTGGTGTTTGGGGTGTTGACCTTATGGGGCCTTTTTTTCTCTTCATGTGGGAATTTATATATCTTGGTAGCGATGGATTATGTGACTAAGTGGATTGAAGCTATACCCTCCCCTACCAATGATCATAAGGTTGTGCTTAAGCTTCTCAAGAAAATCAAATTTCCGCAATTCGGGGTTCGTAGGGTGCTAATTAGTGATGGAGGTTCTCATTTCGCCAAGAAGCAATTCGAAGCTCTTCTTAAGAGATATGGGGTTCATTACAAAGTTGATCTACCTTACCATCCTCAAACCTAAGGGCAAATGGAGGTGTCAAATAGAGAGATCAAGAACCTTCTAGAAAGGATGGTGAAAAAATCTAGGAAGGATTGGTCCCTCAAGCTTGATGACACACTTTGGGCTTTGTAGACGGCACACAAGACTCTAGTTGGTACAATCACCTATCGATTGGTCTATGGGAAAGCTTGTCATTTGCTGGTTGAGTTGGAGTATAAAGCTTGGTGGGCAATCAAAGAGCTAAACATGGAAATGTCTTTGGCTGGTGAGAAGAGATTGCTCAAGGTCAACGAACTTGAAGAGCTTAGGTATGATGCCTACGAGAACTCGAGACTATATAAGGAGAAAACTAAAAAATGGCACAACCAACATATAAGGAACAAGAGCTTCAAGGTTGGAGATAAGGTGTTGTTATTCAACTCTAGGCTCCGTTTGTTTCCTGGACAGCTCAAGTCCATATGGTCGAGACCTTTCGTGATTTCAAGGATTAGTCCTTATGGGTCTTTTGAGTTGGAGGCGGGAGACAACAAGTTAATGGTTAATGGTCATCGTTTGAAGCACTACTTTTGCAAGGAGGAAGTAGGCTTGATAGAATGTATGAGGCTTAATCAATTAGATCCAAAGCCACCTCTTGGATGATGGTTTATCATGGTCAAGCTAGTGACCTTATAAAGAAGCGCTTCTCGGGAGGCAACCCGAGTTCTCAAACTCTTTTGGTCTTTTATTTGTTGTATTTAGTCAATTTTGGATGATTTCTCTCTAGAATCTTATTGCATGCTTTTTGTTCTCCTTTTGTAGGTACTTGAATCTTTAGGCATTTGGTTTACAAATTTGAGAATGAAGGTGTTAAGGCGGAGTTATGAATCGAAAGAGAAGGTTGGAGTTGGATTTCAAGTTTCAAGTCTTAAGAAGTAATTTATGTTTTGGAGATGCCCTAGGGATGCCCAGGAGAGGGCTCTCAAAGAAGACCCGCGGGTGCGAGCAGTTTTTTAACCTCCTTTGTTGGCATTCTGGATATGCCCTCAAGATGCCCAGGAGAAGGCTCTCTATGAAGACCCACGGGCGCGACACTAATACCTGCGGGCGCGGACGGGTATAACCCGTGGGCGCGGCCTGCTACTCTTAAAAAAAATTCAGTAAGTGGATATACCTAGGAGATGTCGAGGAGAGGGCGCGACACTTTGACCCACGGGCGCGGGCAGGGAAACCCGCGAGCGCGACCCTTTAATCCGCAGGCGCGGTGAGCAGGTCCTGCGGATTTTTGCCCTTTTCCTCAAGCATTTCCGAAATAAATTTTCCCCCAGTTTAGATTTTCGCCTCTTCTCTCTCTTTAAACCCCCACTCCTTCTCAAACCCTAACTCTTCCCTCCTTAAATTCTCATCAATATTCATCAAAAATCATCAAATTTCCTCACTTTCCATCAAGTTTTCTCATCAAAATCAGAAATTTTACCATTCAGGACCCTTATTTTCGGTGTTCTTCTTTGAACGGCTCTAGCATATCCACCATTGAAGGGACCTTTAAGGTGGCTTAGAATTCTTTCTTAAAGAACTAGTTAAAGTAGTTTTTGGTACCTGTTTCGGGGTTTTCTGATGTCCTGCAGGAGAGTTACAATTCCGAGACTGGAACCGGACGCCTGTACCTGCAAAACAACGGAGACTCCTGGTGGTGGGAGCTCCGCCTCCAACGGTCAAGTTAGTACTTGATTAAGGAGTAATTAATGCGGAAATTAAAGTGATTGGGTCTCTCTAGGTGAGAGTGTTTAATGTAGGTAATCTGCTTGTTTAGCGTGATCAGCCTGTAAATCATGTAATCTCCCTTAATGAGGATTAAGGGAGGTATTTATAACCTTGGGAAACGTGCCAATCCTAGGTTTAGGTTAACCTAGGGTTGACTGGGCTTCCCTCGGAAGTTGGGCCTGGGTGGCCGGTTTCTCCATTAGGCATGGAGTATGCCACGTGTCATGACATAATAGGTCCAAGGTGGACGAATAAGCGTGTGCCACGTGGCAAGCCCTGACAGTTCCAACTGGGGGACACTTGGCAGGACCTGATTGGCCCACGTGGCGCATTTCGATTGGTGGGAGCAAAATCCCCTAATCATTTGCCCCTCACAGGTGGCACGTGACTGATCACGTGTTACCTGTGACAGGTGTCGCACTGTAACAGGCGACGACCTGCTACAGGTGTCACTCGGCGAAAGGCCGAGAGATTCTCCCGCCCAAATTATGAATTCTGGAAGTGACCCTTTGCCTTCTCACTTCGCCTATATATAAAGGAGTGTTGACTTCAGTCATTTTCACACTTGAGAACTTTGTGAGAGAACATTCGGACCCCTGAACTTGCTCTGACATTTTGGACTCTTTCTGCCTACCGCCTGCTCTGACAAGCCGACTGCAAAGGATTTTCAGAACTTCATCAATCGTCACTCGTTCAGGTATCCGTCGGTTCTCTTACTCTTAATTTTCTCTTTACTTTATTCTTTTTTGAAATGGCACCACGGAAGCACACGACACGACCTAGGTTAGTGATCAGCCGGTCACCGGGGACGGCTGAATCTAGGACTAGGAGTGCCGCCTGCCCTTTTCTGGACCCATCTTTGCCCTTTATACAAAGTCCGACTGTATCTGTGTCTATGCAGAGCATGATGGCCAGAACAAAAAAGACTGCCAGGATCTCAAATTCAGACAGCTCCTCCCACAGGGTGCCGATTAGTGAAACATCTGACCAGGCGCCAGATGCAGAAGTGAAACAAAGAGGCTTGAAAGCCGGCAGTTCTGAGGGAGGAGTCAAAATGACCCCTTCCCTTTTTACAGTTGACAATTCTTCATTCTCTCCTGCTCCTTTTAAAGGAGAGGAGGCGGGCCCCTCCGGGAGAGGGGAGGAGTCGTCCTCTTCGGACTCGTCAGAGGACGATTCCGAGTCTAGCTCTTCTGGCCATGATTCTTTGGACACAAAAGAGAAAAACAGTCGCGTGCAAGAGGCGAGGCTTTCTCACGCAGTTGAGAAGGGGGACGATTGGGCGGAGCCATCCGCCTCTTACCGAGAGCAAAATACCCCCTACTACTGCACGGTACCTCGGGGCCGGATCAAGGCCATGTAAGAGAAAGTGGAGAGCTTTATCGCAAACCACACAATGGGCCCTGAATTTTTAGTGTTTGTGCCGGATCCAGAAGACACAGTCGTCTGGCCGGCTGGTACCAGTTATGATAGCGCCTGCTTTGGCTGCTACGAGGCGGCCATCAAGGCTGGGCTGCGCTTCCCACTACATCCGGCTGTTCAGCGAATCTTGGATGGGTATGAGTTGGGGTTATGGCAGTTAGCCCCGAACTCCTGGGTCAACGTACTCGGCTATGTGGCCGGGTGCGAACTGCACGGGGTGGAGCCGAGCTTCGAGGCTTTCGCCCACTTGAACTACCTCAGCCAGACCCCTAAGGCAGGCGGTACCGGCTGGTATCAATTGACGAGCCACAGGGGCTACCTCATGACGAGAGGTAAAGCAAACAAATGGAAGGACTGGCGGAGCACCTTTCTCATCATTGAGAGTTCAGACACAGAGCTGAACAAGCGCTTCAACAGGTGGAACAGGAATCCGCCCCTTCTTGTAGGCGGCCGCAGCATGCCGCCTGTTCCCCCCAAGGCTAAGAAAGAGATCCTAGATAAAGGACTCTTCAAAGTAGAGGCGAAGGTGAACTCTACTTCAGGGGTACGAGAGCAAGTACCCCTGCACTGCGTCCCGAGCTTCAAATGGCTCTACGACGAGTACTTTTTGGCCGCCTGTGGCCTCAGCTGTTAGTGCTCAAGAGGTAGCCGACCTGTCGAATACTCTGTTGTTCCAAGCATTTCTTGTTATGACTTATTAACTTTGCTATTTGTTTTTGCAGCGGACGCTATGAGCAAAATTACCGCCTCCAAGACTGCGGCGGCCATGTTGCGGGCCTCCATCATGCAACAGTCTTCAACCGACTCCCCCAACAAGGGGGCACCCTTGGTGGGCTTCGAACCTTTCACCCTCTTTTTGGAGTTGTGTTTATGCATATACTGACTTCTTCTTTTTTAGACGGGCGCTCCAAGAGCTTCTTCTTCCCAATAGCCGGACCCCAAGGCCCGGAGGACGACTGTTGCGAGCTCTCCTGGTTCTGCCAGGAAACATGCGGCGGCTGAGAAACAGCCGGCCACTTCTTCTAAAACTCCAGCTGGGCCGCCTAGAAGTATGAAGTTGTCCTTGTAAATTTTAGACTTGCTCCCTTTTTTACTAGGTCTAATCCGTTTGTTTATGCTTGATGCAGCCGGCCCTCAGGAGCCTGACTTGGTCGAGGTGGCCAAGTCTATGATCAAGGTCGTTCCTCCAGCTGAAAGAGAGGCGGTCAGGGGTGTCGGCACCCTTGACCTAGACGGGATTGCAGGGGTCCTTGCTGAGGTATACGTAGCATATTTTTGAGTATTTGAATTCCAAGACTCCTGTTTTCTTTTTTGTTTGGAAACTGACGCCTGTTCCCCTTCGCAAGCCACTTAACCGGAAGAACAAAGAGGTAAAGGCTGCAAAAGCTATGGCCGCCTCTGACTGTGATAAGGCAATGTTTCAAATTGCCCAAAATGAAGTTCTGACCATTGATATTCTTTATTATCAGGCGCAGGCTACCGCCGCTATCCGTGCTCAGTTAGAGGCGGCCCAGAAGAGGAATAGCGAGCTGGAGGCGACCATCAACAACCTCAAGGCCGAGCTGAGACCTCTTCGCCAAAAGATGTCCTCATACAAAACCTTGGAGAAATCCTTGGCGAGCGTAAAGGTACGCCTGGTGACCCAGGAGAAGAGTCTTACTCAGGAGCTCTCGGAAAAGGCCGAGCAAGAAAAGAAAGAGTTGGTCCGGGAGATGATGGAAGACTCTGCTCAAATCCAGCGCATGACTTGGGGCCGCCTCTTCCCTAATGCCGACTTTTCCTCATGGGAAATAACGTACCGCCAGTGTTCTGATAGATATAATCAAGAGATCCTGGCGGCTGCTGAGGAAGAGGTGTTGGAGGACGCGTTGGAGGAGGAGGAGCAGCCGGTAGTGGCGCTGGTGCCGCTTGGGGGTAATGCATCAAAGAAGGATGCAGCTGAAGCCGAGTCCAGCAAGAAGAGTGCTGACCAGGCGGCCGCTGCTGATATTGAAAATCTGCCCCCTTCTTAAGCTTTATGTCTTCTTTCCACGGCCTGCGTGCCGTTTGTTTGTATTTACCCGGCCAGGGGGCCGGGGCTCTGAATATTTTGCTGGTCTTTAATGGCCGGCTTCTTTTTAATGAATTTTTTGTTTTGCTTCAAATTTGTTTAAGTATTGAATATTCTGATTTCCAATTGTACACTATACCGACTGTTTTACATGGCCGATAGTTGCAGACAGGTACGGATAGTTAGTCACGCCGCCTATGCCCCTGGACGACTGGTTGTCTGTTTCCGGGCTAGACGATCAGTCGGCCATTTATCCAATCGGTATTCGAACCATTTTAAAGATTGGATCCTCTTTAGGCAGGCGGTCCTGTCATTTGTAAAATTAACCAAGTAGGAAAGTGGTTTGACCAAGTAAACATGATTGTTACCTAGTCGCCAAGTAACTGGGTAGTAGAGGTATCAAGCGGTTGGTACCGGTTGTTCCCCTTTATTCGCCAATGTTCGTTGGCTTTTAACTCATAGGTTGTTAACCTAGCAGGAGTAGTGGTTGAGAGCCCCTGTTTTCTAAAAATAGGCGGACGACTCATACCTTTTAGGCTCCATACTAAGTTTGAGAGTGACTGAGTTAACTTTGGAGTTACTCAGTCGCCGTCACTCTTGCTTGAGTAGTAAAGGTACCAGGCGGCGGAGACCGGCTGATCCTTTTGATTCCCCAATGTTTGTTGGCTATTAACTCAAGAGGTACCCCCTGCATTTTTCCCAAGTAATACAGGCGGTCATCTGACTCAGATGTCAACTGCTACCACTGGTTTGGTTAGTGATAGAGTTATCCTTGTCTCAAAAACGGCTACGTGGTTGCCCTTGCGGACAGTCGTATAGGTGCCGTGTAATTAGTTTTTAGAGCAACGTTCAACCCAAAAGGGAGCTGCTCTCTGGGACGAATTTCATCCGGAGGGATGCCGCCGGACGCCTGCTATGATGTTGGGACAGGTCGTATTAGTTTTGAAGATTTGATCAGTTGGCTTGGCGCCTGGTCTGATCATTCGGCCTGTGGCCTTGGTTAGTTCTTGGTGAACGTAGGTGCTAAGTAAAAAGAGGGTAGCCGCCTGTTAGGCACAGGGTCGGCCAGGCCCTGATCATTTTTAGTTAAGTATAAGGGGGGTGGCCGTGTGTTTGGAACCAGTCGGCCCTCTTTTATGGAGAGTAGCCGACTATATGTCCAGACGGCATGCCCCTATGGTGAGAGTAAAATACTCAATGGAGAGTAGCCGACTATAAAGGTACAGACGGCATGCCCCTCTGAAAGAATAAAATACTCAATGGAGAGTAGCCGTCTGTGAAGGTACAGACGGCATGCCCCTCTGAAAGAGTATAACTTAATGGAGAGTAGCCGACTGTAAAGGTACAGACGGCATGCCCCTCTGAAGATAAGTAAAATACTCAATGGAGAGTAGCCGACTGTAAAGGTACAGACGGCATGGACCTCTGAAGATAGAGTAAAATACTCAATGGAGAGTAGCCGACTGTAAAGGTACAGACGGCATGCCCCTCTGAAGAGAAAATTTAACATGGAGAGTAGCCGACTGTTTGTTAGTAGGCGTGCCCCTCTTAGTACAAAATTGAATATTAAGTACGCAAAATTTTATTAAGTAGCCCTTGACTATTTACATCATTCAAAAGAAATATTTCTTAAGATTATCTACATTCAAAAGTTCGAGGCAACGGTTGTCCGTCTGGTGTTCCCAGACGGTAGGTACCGTCCCTGACCTCTTCACAGATTCGGTAGGGTCCTTCCCAGTTGGGAGTTAGTTTGCCAGACTCATTAGCCCTACCAACTGCTTCCATTTTTCTAAGTACAAAGTCCCCCACTTTGAGAGGACGCCTATGTACTTTTTTGTTGTATGATCTAGTCATTCTCAGGCGGTAAATTTCATGGCACAAGACAACATTTCCCCTCCTTTCAGGAAGTGAGTCTAATGCCAGGCGCATGGCTTCCCAGTTTGCCTCTTCGTCATATAGCATTACTCGAAGAGTCGGCTCGTAGTGTTCTATTGGAAGAACAGCTTCCGCACCATAAGTTAGGAGGAATGGAGTTTCTCCAGTCGCCCCTTTTTCAGTCGTCCTAATGGCCCAGAGAACATGTGGTAATTCATCCGCCCATAGGCCGCCTGCACGTTCAATCTTTTTCTTGAGACCGTCTGAGATGATTTTATTAAAGGCTTCTACCTGGCCATTTGCTTGTGGACGGCCGACAGATGCAAAGTAGTGTGCAATTCCTTGGTCACCCAACCAGCTTTTGAGAACAGGCGTCTCAAATTGGGGACCATTATCAAAAACCATAGACATAGGAACCCCGAACCGAGTGATGACATTTTTCCAAATGAATGAAATTACATCCTTCGTCTTGATTCCCTTTACAGCCTCCGCCTCTACCCATTTAGTGAAGTAGTCGACGGCAACAAGTATGTACCTCCTTCCGCCTGTAGCAGGCGCATATGGACCCAGAATATCCTTGCCCCACTTAGCAAACGGTAGTGGGCTATGAATGGTAGTGAGGTCAGTAGCCGGACGGTGAATTAGCTTGCCAAACCTTTGGCACTTGTCACATTTTTTCACCATCTCCATTGCATCTGCTTCTAAAGTAGGCAAAAAGTAGCCCTGCCGCCTTGCCCGTTGAGCAAGCGTCCTACCGCCTATATGGGAAGCACAGTAACCAGAGTGAAGATCGTCTAGAATCTCTCGCCCCTTTTCTGGAGTAACACACTTTAAGAAGGGTTGAAGGTACCCCCTTTTGTGAAGTTCTCCCTTTATTATTTCAAAACTGGTTGCTCGTTTTTTCAGTGCTGCCGCCTGTTGATGATCATCCGGCAGGGTACCATTTGTCAGATATGTCTGATTGGATCCATCCAAGTTGAGCTTCTTTCTAAGATTCCAATAGGTTCTTCCTCAATGCTTCTCCTTTCCATTACTTCCTAAAAAACAGTTCGAGGAGTATCACAAGAGGCGGATGATGCTAATTTTGAAAGTGCATCCGCCTGGTTATTTTCTGATCTCGGCACTTGGGTCAGATGGAAATCCTCAAGGGAGCCGACTGCTTGTCGGACCGCCTGTAAGTACTTGATCATGGCCGGATGGGTTGCTTCGTATTCGCCATTGTACTGACTCACTATCAATTGTGAATCGGAACATGCGTCTATTTTTCTTGCCCCTACCGCCTTGCACATGCGGATTCCGGCTAGTAAAGCTTCATATTCTGCCTCATTGTCCCTCTGGCGACTGACATATGACGCCTGCTCCACAACCATTTGAAGTAGAGCTTCCATCCACATATACCTTCCAGACTTGGTCTGTAACTTGAGAGTCAGGAGGACGAGTCATCTCTACAATAAAGTCAGCAAAGGCTTGCCCCTTCAATACTTTTCTAGGCTCGAAAGTAACTTCGAGGCTCTGAATTTCTATGGCCCATTTGATCATTCGGCCTGACGACTCCATGATGGTCAGTGGCCGCTTGATAGGTTGGTCTGTATACACGACGACTGCATGTGCCAAAAAGTAGGGCTTTAATTTTTTAACAGCCATGAAGAGTGCAAAACCAAATTTCTCCACTAAGGGATACCTCAACTCGGCATTTTTCAGTACATGACTGACAAAGTAGACCGGGAGCTGACAACCGTCTCTTTGAGCAAGGAGAACAGCGCTTAACGCATGATCAGAGACGGCCAGGTACATGTAGAGTACTTCTTTGGGCAAAGGGCTGACCAGCCTCGGCAAGGAATGCAAGTGAACTTTCAATTTCTGGAAGGCGGCCTCCGCATCCGGCCCCCATTCAAACCTTGCCTTTTTCTTAATTGCCTGGAAAAAGTATAGGCATTTGTCGCCTGATCGGCTTAGAAATCTTCCCAAGACCGCCAGACAACCTGTTAACTTCTGAACCTCTCGGATGGTACGAGGCGACTGCATGTCAATGACCGTCTGCACCTTCTCAGGGTTTGCCTCTATTCCACTCTGATTGATAAGGAATCCGAGAAATTTCCAAGACTCAACTCCAAATACACATTTCTTGGGATTGAGCATGACATGGTGCCGCCTGAGTGTGGCGAAAGTTTCTCGGAGGTCCGACAGATGATCTATCTGAAGCTTAGTCTTGACAATCATATCATCAATGTGTGCCTCGACATTTCTCCCAATCTGATCAAAGAACACAGTGTTTATCATTCGCTGGAAGGTAGCCGGGGCATTCTTAAGACCAAACGGCATGACCGTGTAACAGTATAACCCCTGATCAGTGACGAAGGCCGTCTTCTCCTAATCTTTCTTCCATAAAGCTCATCAAAGCATGGCCGGCTGTTGAGTCGACCAGGTTATCAATTTTAGGAAGAGGGTAACTGTCTTTGGGGCACGCCTTGTTTAAGTCTGTGTAGTCTACACACATTCGCCAGGTGTCATTCGGCATTTTAACAAGCACCACATTTGCAACCCAGTCTGGGAAGTAACATTGCCGAATGAACCCTACATTAAGTAATTTTTTAACTTCGGCGGCTGCCGCCTGACTTCTTTCTTCGCCATGGTTACACTTCTTCTGTCGTACCGGCTTCTTTTTTGGATCCACATCCAGTTTATGTACCGCCAGATCAGGACTAATGCCTGGCATTTCATGGACTTCGAATGCAAAGATGTCCTTGTATTCTTTCAATAGTTTGTGAATGTCGTCACCTAGGACTCTCAGAGCAGTCGTCCCAACTTTGACTGTTTGGCCAGGACGCGAGTCGTCTAGGATCAGATCCGTATGCTCACCAGCCGGCTGAGGGCGGAATTCATCCGAACGCTCCTCTGCCAATGATTGTTATTTTCTGTCTTTTCGTGCGGCCCCTGTCTGGGATGCCTTTCTCTTCTTGCCGCCTGCTTTTTGAACAGGCGCACTCTCCTTGACATTGTCAAGGTCTAGTTTTCCACCACTCGACCCAGTGGCCATAACAGTGGGCTTGACATCCGAGAGATAGCACTCTCGGGCCATCCTCTGATCTCCCCTTAGGGACCCTACTGTTCCATTATCCCTCTCAAACTTGAGCAACATAAGAGATGGGATTATAACAGCCTTGGAATTATTCACGGTTGGTCGTCCCAGAATCATGTTGTAGGCCGAGAGTTCTTTTACTACCAGGAACCGGACTACCATGTGTCGTCCTTCCCCTTTTTTGCCCAGGCGGATGGGTAAATCCACTCGTCCCACTGGGTGGACTCCTCCTCCTCCAAACCCTACTAAAGGGTAGGATGCCGGATGTATGCAATCAGTCTGATATTTTAGTTTTGACAGACATTTGCTACTGATGAGATCTGAGGAGCTTCCGGTATCTATGAGGATTCGGCCAACTCTCTGGTTGGCCACTTTACATTCAATAACGATAGGGTCGTCATGCGGCCCTCTTACCCCTCCTAGATCTTCTTCAGTGATGACAATCTCAGGAAATGAATATTTGGAGGGCCGTTCTTGGTGAACGGAATTTACATCTAACCGTCTGATATTGTCTTTGTTGCCCCTAATAGTGGGGCCGCCTCCTGAGAAGCCGCCTGCAATGGTGTAGACGACTGCATCATCTGTATCGGAGTTGTCGGCCTGTTGATTCTTTTTGGCCGACTGCTTCTTTGAGGAAGTGTTCCCCGTAGATTTCTTGACATAAGTGTCAAGATCACCTTGCTCAGCCAGGCGGTCCAGATACCGCATGAGACTGATGCATTCATTGGTGTGATGACCTACATCTTCATGATAAGCACAGAACTTTTCTTGGTTCCGGTTGTTTGTAGAACCCTTCATGGGGACCGACTTCTCAATTGTGATCCGTCCCTTGATTTCCTTTAGGATAAACTGGCTATCCTTGTTAAACGCATACTTTGGGGAGTATGGTTTGAATTCTTTTTTCTTTTTCTGGGCCGGCTGTTTAGAGAAATCAGCCACCCAGACCTCTTTTCTCTTCTCGTCTTTGTTGGACGACTGCTTCTGTCGTCCTTCTCTTTTGTCGGACCTTTTCCCGTCAGACTGTTTTACCGTACTACAAAGATCAGTCGCCTGTATATAGGCTTCCGCTTCAATCAAGGCCTCTTGAAGAGTCGCCACCCTCTTTCGGACCAAATCAAATTTGAAGGTCGACCCGTCTTAGAGACCTTTGAAAAATTCAGTATAGGCTACTTCATCCGGTAACCCTTGAATCTGTATTCTCATCAGGTCAAAACCGCCTGATGTAAGAACGAAGACCCTCCTTCTCGCCCTGCTGAATTGTTCCTAAATCAAGGGTCGTCTTCTTCGCAGGGATGTTCATGGCGAAGTTGGAGGTGAATAAGTAAGCAAGCGTCCTGAAGTTATTTACACAACCAGTCGGTAGGTTGCCGAACCATTGTTGTGCGATTCCTTTAAGAGTCGCTGGGAAACACTTGCACCAAGTGGGATCATCCAACCCTTGAAGGTACATCAGGTTGATGAATGCCATCAGATGGTCTTTTGGGTTAGTAGTGCCGTCATAGGCGCCTACTAATACATTTTTCTTGGCCGGCTGAGCGGCTTCAGTAATTTCCTTAGAGAAGGCCGACGGCTATTCACCAAGTCTAAGAAACCGTAGCTGCCAGTCCATAGGTTGGACATTTTTTGCTGCTTGTCCACCAAACGGAGGTGGCTGTAAAAAATATTGTTGTTGCGGTACAAAGGGTAAGTTTGGTACCGCCTGGTCGCTATGAAAGCCGGACTGACGGAAGGTGCTGCCTGACTGACTCTCACGATACGACTGAGTATGCCTCATTGAGGTATTTCGCAGACTGTCTTGGAAGTTTGAAGTAGAAGCCGACTCTGACAATCGGTCACTCTTCTTCTGCTCTAGCAGTAGCCGAGCGTCTGTGTATGATTTCCTCGACCCGTCCGCCTGAATATGACTAACAGGTTTCCTATTTCCTGGATTAGGAAAACGGTATTTTGTGATATCAAGGGCAGTCGGCTCCCGCTTCCTAGATTTAGGATGAGGAGTCGCCTCTCGCCCTTGAACTGGCTTCCTCTTGTGAAGTGGAGGGTTTCTTAGCCGACTGCTCCTTGTCCAGAGCAGGCGGCTTCTTGTTGATCAACTCTTGAATTTCTCCCTTGAAGTCCCTCATGAAGGTTATGAGTTCGTTCCTTATGATGGGAGCAGACCCATCAGTCAGCTGCTGCCAAACAGGCGGTGCGCCTGCTGGCTCGCTTCCAGTATGAAGATGTTCCCGTTCCCTCCTTTCGGTATGACGCGTACGTCGGGCCCTTAGGGTCCCGTCTGAAGCTGTGTGAGCTTCAACTTCAAATTCATTCTTAGTATCGTGGTCCGACTAAACTTGAGGGTCGTCTAGGGGACGCCTCTCTTCAGGAGTCGGTACAAACGTGGATGCCATCTCAGAAGTACTCTCCCCACAGACGACGCCAAATGTTTCGGGGTTTTCTGATGTCCTGCGGGAGAGTTACAATTCCGAGACTGGAACCGGACGCCTGTACCTGCAAAACAACGGAGACTCCTGGTGGTGGGAGCTCCGCCTCCAACGGTCAAGTTAGTACTTGATTAAGGAGTAATTAATGCGGAAATTAAAGTGATTGGGTCTCTCTAGGTGAGAGTGTTTAATGTAGTTAATCTGCTTTTTTAGCGTGATCAGCCTGTAAATCATGTAATCTTCCTTAATGAGGATTAAGGGAGGTATTTATAACCTTGAGAAACGTGCCAATCCTAGGTTTAGGTTAACCTAGGGTTGACTGGGCTTCCCTCGGAAGTTGGGCCTGGGTGGCCGGTTTCTCCATTAGGCATGGAGTATGCCACGTTTCATGACATAATAGGTCCAAGGTGGACGAATAAGCGTGTGCCACGTGGCAAGCCCTGGCAGTTCCAACTGGGGGACACTTGGCGGGACCTGATTGGCCCACGTGGCGCATTTCGATTGGTGGGAGCAAAATCCCCTAATCAGTACCCATTGTTGGTATATCTCTTTTCCACTCTAGTTTTTCCTATGAATTTGAAGTATTGCATTTGGTGAGAAAATGTTTTGTCTTGTGAATTTCATGTGGGAATTTTTTATGTTTGCTTGCCTACTTTGTGTTGGTCCATCTTATTAAGCATTGTTAATTCTTGATTTCTTGTTGACCTTGTTAATTGTTGTTGAGTTGTTTTGCTTGGTTGGTATTGCTTGGTGATTCCGAAAGTACGCTCATTGTGTTGAAGCATTGAAGTAGTGGGCTTGTTGTCGTGATTTGTGTGGTTTTGGATTGAAATTTGGTGTGGATAAAATGGTGTTTGGTTCAAAGAAGAGAAAAAGTGGGAAGGAACCTCAAGGTTCAACATTCGAAAACCCCCAATCAAAAGAACAAACTACTCCACTACCTTTGCCACCCCTCAAATTCCACAATAAAAATCACAAATCCATCACAAATCACAAATTCAGACCTATAAAAAACTACCACCAACCCTCTACAACAAAGCTTGGCATAGACAAAGATTGTTGGTTCCTATTCAACAATCTCAGGTTAGGCTCATTTGTGACAAGTGCCTACCGAACCTATAAGGAGACCACTCTTGAGTTCCTTGCCTCCTTTGAATGTCATATTACGGGGGATAAGGACCTCACCATCTCTTTTCAACTCTTCAACAAAAAGGGGACTGTTAACCTTCGCAAGTTTAACCAACTTTTGGACCTTAACCCGGACGCCGACATGTTCTTCCCCGAGCACGAGGTCTTTCGTGATTATAATCCCCTTTCGTGGTGGAAAGTCATCTCAAGGATGGACGCCTTCAATGCCAAGTATTACTTGACCAGTCAAATCATGCACCAAGCCATCAGACTTCTACATCGAGTTCTCGGGTACATGGTTTTTAATAAACAGGTCTTGGGAAAGATCATAGTGGAGGAAATCCGAATTTTGTTGCTAGCTACGCAGCCAGAGTTGGGGCATAGAGTGAATTTTGATTTCCTATTCACCAAGTGCATTGAAGGGGTTCTCTCGAGTACACGGAAAGGGGAGATACATTTCGGTGGGATGATCACCCGATTGGCCGAGAAATTAGGTCACATGGACAAGTTGGGTTCTTACACTCCCATTGAGAAGAGTGATGGAAGTGATATCTGGCTCGATCTTGAGCAATTGAAAACGATGAAATTCATTGCGGAAACGGAGGATTAAGGGAGTACTTGGAGTTTGCTAGTCTCCCACGAGCACCACTATCTCCTCCCCAAGCCGGAGTTCACTTCTTTCACAAGGGGGGGGGGGGGGTTAATCACCCTTGGTGAGTAAGGAAGGATTTTGGTGTCCTCCCGGTCAGTAACAACAACGTCAACAAAGACAAGGAAAACATCAACAACAACAACAACAAATTCAACAACAATTTGACTACCATCAACAGATGGCGGCGATGCGAGCCCAAATGGAGAGTGATTAGGGGATTTTGCTCCCACCAATCGGAATGCGCCACGTGGGCCAATCAGGTCCAGCCAAGTGTCCCCCAGTTGGAACTGTCAGGGCTTGCCACGTGGCACACGCTTATTCGTCCACCTTGGACCTATTATGTCATGACACGTGGCATACTCCATGCCTAATGGGGAAACCGGCCACCCAGGCCCAACTTCCAAGGGAAGCCCAATCAGCCCTAGGTTAACCTAAACCTAGGATTAGCACGTTTCCCAAGGTTATAAATACCTCCCTTAATCCTCATTAAGGGAGATTACATTAATTACAGAGATAACAGGCTGATCACGCTAACAAAGCAGATTACCTACATTAAACACTCTCACCTAGAGAGACCCAATCACTTTAATTTCCGCATTAATTACTCCTTAATCAAGTACTAACTTGACCGTTGGAGGCGGAGCTCCCACCACCAGGAGTCTCCGTTGTTTTGCAGGTACAAGTGTCTGGTTCCAGTCTCGAAATTGTAACTCTCCCGCAGGACATCAGAAAACCCCAAAACATTTGGCGTCGTCTGTGGGGAGAGTACTTCTGAGATGGCATCCAAGTCTGTACCGACTCCTGAAGAGAGGCGTCCCCTAGACGACCCTCAAGTTCAGTCGGACCACGATACTGAGAATGAATTTGAAGTTGAAGCTCACACATCTTCAGACGGGACCCTAAGGGCCCGACGTACCCGTCATACCGAAAGGAGGGAACGGGAACATCTTCAAACTGGAAGTGAACCAGCAGGCGCACCGCCTGTTCGGCAGCAGCCGACTGATGGGTCTGCTCCCATCACAAGGAACGAACTCATGACCTTCATGAGGGACTTCAAGGGAGAAATTCAAGAGTTGATCAACAAGAAGCCGCCTGCTCTGGACAAGGAGCAGTCGGCTAAGAAACCTTCCACTTCACTGAAGAGGAAGCCAGTTCAAGGGCGAGAGGCGACTCCTCATCCTAAATCTAGAAGCGGGAGCCGACTGCCCTTGATTTCACAAAATACCGTTTTCCTACTCCAGGAAATAGGAAACCTGTTCGTCATATTCAGGCGGGCGAGTCGAGGAAATCATACATAGACGCTCGGCTACTGCTAGAGGAGAAGATGAGTGACCAATTGTCAGAGTCGGCCTCTTCTTCAAACTTCCAAGACAGTCTGCGAAATACCTCGATGAGGCATACTCAGTCGTATCATGAGAGTCAGTCAGGCGGCACCTCCCGTCAGTCCGGCTATCATAGCGACCAGGCGGTACCAAACTTACCGTTTGTAACGCAACAACAGTATTTTTTACAGCCACCTCCGTTTGGTGGACATGCAGCAAAAAACGTCCAACCTATGGACTGGAAGCTACGGTTGCTTAGACTTGGTGAACAGCCGTCGGCCTTCTCCAAGGAAATTACTGAAGCCGCTCATCCGGCCAAAGTGAAAAATGTATTAGTAGGCGCCTTTGACGGCACTACTAACCCAGAAGACCATCTTATGGCCTTCACCAACCTGATGTACCTTCAAGGGTTGGATGATCCCACTTGGTGCAAGTGTTTCCCAGCGACCCTCAAAGGAATCGCACAACAATGGTTCGGCAATCTGCCGACTGGTTGTGTAAATAGCTTCAGGATGCTTGCTTACTTATTCACCTCCAACTTCGCCATGAACATCCCTGCAAAGAAGACAACCCTTGATTTAGGAACAATTCATTAGGGCGAAAAGGAGGGGCTTTGTTCTTACATCAGGCATTTTAACCTGATGAGAATACAGATTCAAGGGTTACCGGATGAGGTAGCCTATACTGACTTTTTCAGAGGTCTCAAAGACGGGTCGACCTTTAAATTTGATTTGGTCCGAAAGAGGGTGGCGACTCTTCAAGAGGCCTTGATTGAAGCGGAAGCCTATATAAAGGCGAATGATCTTTGTAGTACGGGAAAACAATCGGATGGGAAAAGGTTTGACAAAAGAGAAGGACGACAGAAACAGTCGTCAAACAAAGACGAGAAGAGAAAAGAGGTCTGGGCGGCTGATTCCTCTAAACAGCCGGCCCAGAAAAAGAAAAAAGAATTCAAACCATATTCCCCAAAGTATGCGTTTAACAAGGATAACCAGTTTATCTTAAAAGAAATCAAGGGACGGATCTCAATTGAGAAGCCGGTCCCCATAAAGGGTTCTGCAAACAACCGGAACCAAGATAAATTATGTGCTTATCATGAAGATGTTGGTCATCACACCAATGATTGCATCAGTCTCATGCGGTATCTGGACCGCCTGGCTGAACAAGGTGATCTTGACACTTATGTCAAGAAATCTACGGGGAACACTTCCTCGAAAAAGCAGTCGGCCAAAAAGAATCAACAGGCCGACAGCTCCGATACAGATGATATCATTGCAGGCGGCTTCTTTGGAGGCGGCCCCACTATTAGGGGCAACAAAGACAATATCAGACGGTTAAATGTAAATTCCGTTCACCAAGAACGGCCCTCCAAATATTCATTTCCTGAGATTGTCATCAATGAAGAAGATGTAGGAGGGGTAAGGGGGCCGCATGACGATCCTATCGTTATTGAATGTAAAGTGGCCAACCAGAGAGTTGGCCGAATCCTCATAGATACTGGAAGCTCCTCAGATCTCATCAGTAGCAAATGTCTGTCGAACCTAAAATATCAGACTGATTGCATACATCCGGCATCCCACCCTTTAGTAGGGTTTGGAGGAGGAGTCGTCCACGCAGTGGGACGAGTGGATTTACCCATCCGCCTGGGCGAAAAAGGGGAAGGACGACACATGGTAGTCCGGTTCCTGGTAGTAAAAGAACTCTCGGCCTACAACATGATTCTGGGACGACGAACCCTGAATAATTCCAAGGTTGTTATAATCCCATCTCTTATGTTTCTCAAGTTTGAGAGGGATAATGGAACAGTCAAGTCCCTAAGGGGAGATCAGAGGATGGCCCGAGAGTGCTATCTCTCGGATGTCAAGCTCACTGTTATGGCCACTGGGTCGAGTGGTGGAAAAATAGACCTTGACAATGTCAAGGAGAGTGCGCCTGTTCAAGAAGCAGGCGGCAAGAAGAGAAAGGCATCCTAGACAGAAGCTCAACCTGGATGGATCCAATCAGGACTCTGACAAACGGTACCCTGCCGGATGATCATATTTCTTTTGAAAGATGTAAATAGTCAAGGGCTACTTAATAAAAGTTTGCGTACTTAATATTCAATTTTGTACAAAGAGGGGCAGGCCGCCTATACATTTACAGTCGCCTACTCTCCATGTTAAATTTTTATTAATACTAAAGAGGGGCAGGCCGCCTATACATTTACAGTCGGCTACTCTCCATTGAGTATTTTACTCTCTTCAGAGGGGCATGCCTTCTGTAACTTTACAGTCGACTACTCTACTCTGATCCAATCTTCAAAACTAATACGACCTGTCCCAACATCATAGCAGGCGTCCGGCGGAATCCCTCCGGATGAAATTCGTCGCAGAGAGCAGCTCCCTTTTGGGTGGAACATTGCTCTATAAACTAATTACACGGCACCTATACGACTGCCCCCAAGGGCAACCACGTAGCCGTTTTTGAGACAAGGATAACTCTATCACTAACCAAACCAGTGGTAGCAGTTGACATCTGAGTCAGATGACCGCCTGTATTACTTGGGATAAATGCAGGGGGTACCTCTTGAGTTAATAGCCAACAAACATTGGCGAATCAAGGGGTCTAGCCGGCCTCCGCCGCCTGGTACCTCTATTTCTCAAGCAAGAGTGACGGCGACTAAGTAACACCAACGTTAACTCATAGTCACTCCCTCAAACTTAGTATGGAACCTAAAAGGTTTGAGTAGACCGCCTGTTTTTTGACAAACAGGGGCACTCAAACCCCTATTCCTACTAGGTAACCACTCGGGTTAATAGCCAACAAACATTGGCGAATCAAAAGGTTCAGCCGGCCTCCGCCGCCTGGTGCCTTTACTACTCAAGCTACAGTGTGACGGAGACTAAGTAACTCCTATGTTGACTTTAGTCACTCCCTCAAACTTAGTATGGAGCCTAAAAGATATGAGTCGTCCGCCTGTTTTTAGCAAACAAGGGCTCTCAACCACTACTCCTGCTAGGTTAACAACCTGAGTTAAAAGCCAACAAACATTGGCAATAGAGGGGAACAACCGGTACCAACCGCTTGATACCTCTACTACTCAGTTACTTGGCAACTAGGTAACAATCATGTTTACTTGGTCAAACCACTTTCCTACTTGGTAAATTTTACAAATGACAAGACCGCCTGCCTAACGGGGATCCAGTCTTTAAAATGGTTCGAATACCGATTGGATAAATGGCCGACTGATCGTCTATCCTGGAAACAGACAACCAGTCGTCCAGGGGCATAGGCGGCGTGACTAACTATTCGTACCTGTCTGCAACTAACGGCCATGTAAAACAGTCGGTATAATGTACAATTGGATATCAGAATATTCAACACTTAAACAAATTTGAAGCTAAACAAAAAATTCATTAAAAAGAAGCCGGTCATCAAAGACCGGCAAATAATTCAGAGCCCCGGCCCCCTGGCCGGGTAAATACAAAAAAAACGGCACGCAGGCCGTGGAAAGAAGACATAAAGCTTAAGAAGGCGGCAGATCTTCAATATTAGTAGCTGCCGCCTGGTCAGCACTCTTCTTGCTGGACTCGGCTTCAGCTGCATCCTTCTTTGATGCATTACCCCCAAGCGGCACAAGCGCCACTACCGACTCCTCCTCCTCCAACGCTTCCTCCAACGCCTCTTCCTCAGCAGCCGCCAGGATCTCTTGATTATATGTGTTAACACACTGGCGGTACGTTTTTTCCCATGAGGCAAAGTCGGCATTGGGGAAGAGGCGACCCCAAGTCATGCACTGGATTTGAGCAGAGTCTTCCATCATCTCCCGGACCAGCTCTTTCTTTTCTTGATCGGCCTTTTCCGAGAGCTCCTGAGTAAGAATCTTCTCCTGGGTCACCAGGCGTTCCTCTACGTTGGCCAAGGATTTCTCCAAAGCTTCGTATGAGGACATCTTGTGGCAAAGAGGTCTCAGCTCGGCCTTGAGGTTGTTGATGGTCGCCTTCAGCTCGTCATTCCTCTTCTGGGCCGCCTCTAACTGAGCCCGAATAGTGGCGGTAGCCTGCGCCTTATAATAAAGAATATCAATGGTCAGAACTTCATTTTGGGCAATTTGAAACATTGCCTTATCACAGTCAGAGGCGGCCATAGCTTTTGCAGCCTTTACCTCTTTGTTCTTCCGGTCAAGCGGCTTGCGAAGGTCGTTCACTCGGAGCAGGGCCTAAGTAAAAAGGAACAGGCGTCAGTTTCCAAACAAAAAGAAAACAGGCGTCCTGGAATTCAAATACTCAAAAATATGCTAAGTATACCTCAGTAAGGACCCCTGCAATCCCGTCTAGGTCAAGGGTGCCGATACCCCTGACCGCCTCCCTTTCAGCTGGAGGGACGGCCTTGATCATAGACTTGGCCACCTCTGCCAAGTCAGGCTCCTGAGGGTCGGCTGCATCAAACATAAACAAACGGATTAGACCTAGTAAAAAAGGGAGCAAGTCTAAAATTTACTAGGACAACTTCATACTTCTAGGCGGCCTAGCTGGAGTTTTAGAAGAAGTGGTCGGCTGTTTCTCAGCCGCCGCATGTTTTCTGGCAGAACCAGGAGAGCTCGCAACAGTCGTCCTCCGGGCCTGGGGGTCCGGCTGTTGGGAAGAAGAAGCTCTTGGAGCGCCCGTCTAAAAAAAGAAGAAAAAAGTCAGTATATGCATAAACACAACTCCAAAAAGAGGGTGAAAGGTTCGAAGCCCACCAAGGGTGCCCCCTTGTTGGGGGACTCGGTTGAAGCTTGTTGCATGATGGAGGCCCGCAACATGGCCTCCGCAGTCTTGGAGGCGGTAATTTTGCTCATAGCGTCCGCTGCGAAAACAAATTGCAAAGTTAATAAGTCATAACAAGAAATGTATGGAACAACAGAGTATTCGACAGGCCGACTACCTCTTGAGCACCGACTGCTGAGGCCACAGGCGGCCAAAAAGTACTCGTCGAAGAGCCATTTGAAGCTCAGGACGCAGTGTAGGGGTACTTGCTCTCATACCCCTGAAGTAGAGTCGACCCTCGACTCTACTTTAAAGAGTCCTTTATCCAGGATCTCTTTCTTAGCTTTAGGGGGAACAGGCGGCATGCTGTGGCCGCCTGCAAGAAGGGGCGGATTCTTGTTCCACCTGTTGAGGCGCTTGTTCAGCTCTGTGTCTGAACTCTCAATGATGAAGAAGGTGCACCGCCAGTCCTTCCATTTGTTTGCTTTACCTCTCGTCATGAGGTAGCCCCTGTGGCTCGTCAATTGATACCAGCCGGTACCGCCTGCCTTAGGGGTCTGGCTGAGGTAGTTCATGTGGGCGAAAGCCTCGAAGCTCGGCTCTACCCCGTGCAGTTCGCACCCGGCCACATAGCCGAGTACGTTGACCCAGGAGTTCGGGGCTAATTGCCATAACCCCAACTCATACCCATCCAAGATCCGCTGAACAGCCGGATGTAATGGGAAGCGCAGCCCAACCTTGATGGCCGCCTTGTAGCAGCCAAAGCAGGCGCTATCATAACTGGTACCAGCCGGCCAGACGACTGTGTCTTCTGGATCCGGCACGAACACTAAAAAGTCGGGGCCCATTGTGTGGTTTGCGATAAAGCTCTCCACTTTCTCTTGCATGGCTGTGATCCGGCCCCGAGGTACCGTGCAGTAGTAGGGGGTATTTTGCTCTCGGTAAGAGGCGGATGGCTCCGCCCAATTGTCCCCCTTCTCAACTGCGTGAGAAAGCCTCGCCTCTTGCAGGCGACTGTTTTTCTCTTCTGTGTCCAGAGAAGCATGGCCAGAAGAGCTAGACTCGGAATCGTCCTCTGACGAGTCCGAAGAGGACGACTCCTCCCCTCTCCCAGAGGGGCCCGCCTCCTCTCCTTTAAAAGGAGCAGGAGAGTATGAAGAATTGTCAACTGAGAAATGGGAAGGGGTCACTTTGATTCCTCCCTCAGAACAGCCGGCTTTCAAGCCGCTTTGTTTCACTTCCACATCTGGCGCCTGGTCAGATGTTTCACTAATCGGCACCCTGCGGGAGGAGCCGTCTGAATTTGAGATCCTGGCAGTCTTTTTTGTTCTAGCCATCATGCTCTGCATAGACACATATACAGTCGGACTTTGTATAAAGGGCAAAGATGGGTCCGGAAAAGGGCAGGCGGCACTCCTAGTCCTAGATTCAGTCGTCCCCGGTGACCGACTGATCACTAACCTAGGTCGTGTCGAGTGCTTCCGTGGTGCCATTTCAAAAAAGAATAAAATAAAGAGAAAATTAAGAGTAAGAGAACCGACGGTTACCTGAACGAGTGACGGTTGATGAAGTTCTGAAAATCCTTTGCAGTCGGCTTGTCAGAGCAGGCGGTAGGCAGAAAGAGTCCAAAATGTCAGAGAAAGTTCAGGGGTCCGAATGTTCTCTCACAGAGTTCTCAAGTGTGAATGACTGAAGTCAACACTCCCTTATATAGGCGAAGTGAGAAGGCGAAGGGTCACTTCCAGAATTCAAAATTTGGGCGGGAGAATCTCTCGGCCTTTCGCCGAGTGACACCTGTAGCAGGCCGTTGCCTGTTACAGTGCGGTACCTGTCACAGGTAACACGTGACCAGTTACGTGCCACCTGTGAGGGGCAAATGATTAGGGGATTTTGCTCCCACCAATCGGAATGCGCCACGTGGGCCAATCAGGTCCTGCCAAGTGTCCCCCAGTTGGAACTGTCAGGGCTTGCCACGTGGCACACGCTTATTCGTCCACCTTGGACCTATTATGTCATGACACGTGGCATACTCCATGCCTAATGGGGAAACCGGCCACCCAGGCCCAACTTCCGAGGGAAGCCCAATCAGCCCTATGTTAACCTAAACCTAGGATTAACACGTTTCCCAAGGTTATAAATACCTCCCTTAATCCTCATTAAGGGAGATTACATTAATTACAGAGATAACAGGCTGATCACGCTAACAAAGCAGATTACCTACATTAAACACTCTCACCTAGAGAGACCCAATCACTTTAATTTCAACATTAATTACTCCTTAATCAAGTACTAACTTGACCGTTGGAGGCGGAGCTCCCACCACCAGGAGTCTCCGTTGTTTTGCAGGTACAGGCGTCCGGTTCCAGTCTCGGAATTGTAACTCTCCTGCAAGACATCAGAAAACCCCAAAACAGAGAGCATTTAACTCGGCATGCAAGGTATGATCGCATCCCAAAAACACCATTTTTTCCAAACCAATGCATTATACAATGCTAACGCACGTAGAGGGGATGTCACTCCCCCAATTAACTACCTTTATTTGTTGGCCCAACAAGGGCCCGTGCCATCTTGGGGGGGGGGGTGACAACCAACCTACGTACCCCTGTTGGCAGGGTCCCTCGGACCCTAATGTGCCACGGCGTGAGTTCCTCGACGAGTCCGGTCATTTTGACTATCGGGTTTCGGGTGGGAGTGATTATAAGGGTGACCCTAACTACCCCAACATTGATCCCTCTCACCCTTCGCCTCTTGCTCAACCCGAGTCATATGACCAATTATTTGCATCCCAACTAGACTTCTTCAAAGGTTATTATGGGTGGCCCCCCTGGTTATACCAGAGGTTGGTATCCTTATAGCCCCCCCTCGAGCTTCTCTTACGATAGTTGGAATGCAGATGACGGTGGTGCTTTCCCTAGTGGCCAATAGTTTCCCCCCCTCGATCTGTTTTGTTTCTCCCTCCCTTTGTGGTCCCTCCCTTTCATTTGCATTTGCATGTGAAGCATCGGGGACGATGCTCTTTTTAGTGTGGGGGGGTGTTTGAATAAAAAGGGAGTGTTTTAGGGTAAGTGTGGGGGAAGGCACCAAGGACTCATGGGAATGATGAGGGGATTCGAGTTTGGGTCTTGTTGTTGGGTGTTGTTGGTAAGCTCTTGGTAGCATTGTTTTTGTTTGTTGTTAATGATGTCAATTTTTAGGATGATGATGATGAGGATTCGAGATTGAGTTGATCTGAGTTTATGTAGTTGGTTATGCCCAAGAATTTTAGTTGATAGATTTTTCTCTCTTTTTGCTTCTAACTTATTTCTTTGTATAGTGTTTAATTTGCTTTTATCTCACTCTTTTGTAGCCTTGAAGAAAAGTGGAAGCAACATATGGAGACATGGTAAATCGTAAGGTTGCTTTATTTATCTTCAAGTGACATATGGGTGAGATCCTTCCTTTACTCTCTCTTTTCTTTCTTTTGGCGTGTTTAGGTTAGGATTAGTATAGAAAGAAGTTGAATGGTTCGTGGTTGTCTGCATTTGGTTCCAAGGAACCTGGGATCGTTGGTGTTGATACCGAACGATCATTGTATGTCGATTGGGATTTATTTGGATTTATATGCCCCATGTGTGAACCTCTTTGATTTCTTCTTTCTTTTGTTCAGTTTTCATTTTATTTTGTGTGACAAACATGATTATGGCAAGATGATATGATTGTGTTTTGGAAATTGCTTGTACATTTGGACTCTATCTCCTTGATGATACGCCTTAGAATGCTTGTTTCTTCTTAACTTTATGATGAGATGCACGTTTTGAGATTGCCTTTGGTTGAATTACACAAAACCTAGCTAAGGTAGCAAGGTTAAGAACCTGTGAGGGAGTTTGAACCCTTAGTTCATGGGAAGTGGTAAGATGGAGTTGCTCCCTATAGTGGATTTGAAGCCCTTTAGTTGGAATTTTCTTACCTTTTTCATCCCTTGTGAGGTTTATTTTGTTCAAGCATTCATCAATTTTTTGTGTGGCATTTTAGGATCCTCAACTATGCGTGTCTTAATCCTTGTGTTGATTTCTAGCTCCCGGGATTGTGACCTAGCACTTCAAGGGGAGGAAAAGGGTACCATTTCTCATTTTTGTTTATGTTCTCTTTGGTTTAGTTACAAATTTGATTTTCCATTTTGCAACAACCTACTTGCCAACCAATTTGAGCCTAATGTTTCCCATTCTTGTCTTAACCGCATTACAAGTCTAACGACCCATGTTTTACCAACCCTTCTAGTTAGTGAAGCATGTGGTGTGTGAGCTGAGGGTAATGTAATGAGCGTAGTGGATATGAGCATGAATTATGTGGAGAATTGGTTTGGAGCAAAGAGTTGAGATTTAAGCTTGTATATGAACATGCAAGAAAAGCTTGAGAAGGGTGATGCAATCTAAGAGGATCAAATGAAGTTTCAAAAATAAAAAAAAAATTAAAAAAAAACAAAACCTTTGAAAAAGGGTGGTAATTTATTGAAATCAAAATGATGGATGTTCGTTTGAGTTGTGGTCGTTTCTTGAGTTTTGTCTATGAGAGTTGGCCATTCTCTTGCTTCACTTAGGATTTGCCACCACTATTTCAAATGATCTCCCTACCTCTACCTTCAGCCGAGTCATTACAACCCTAGTAAAGACCCTTAGACTTTAAGGGGGCCTTGGTAAAAAACCGGTGGAGGGAGATGGTTTTCAACCCTATAGAGAGAGCATGCATAGTTGAGATGTCGGGATGACTTTATACCTCCTCAAAAAGAATCTTTTTCTGGTTCCTTTATGGAATCATGAGGAGCCAACTAGGGGAATGATTTGAAGCTAAGGGGAGAACGCGAACCGTTTTAGAGGGAACTATGGCGGAGAATGAATCAGTAGTTCTCTATGCTTGGCTTAGGCTTGGCTATTGCAACTATTGGCATCTTGGGGCGTGTTTACATCGTATAATTGAGAAAGACTAGTATTCTTTGGCATTTGTCTTCCCTTTTGAGTTCGAATAGAGCACATGTCCACCCTAAAACTCGATTTACTTTTCTAAACCTTTCCATGATGTGTTTGTCTTTGTAGTGTTCGCTTTGTCTTTCTTTTTTTAGTTTTGCTTGAGGATAAGCAAGAGGCAAGTGTGGGAGATTTTGATGAGTGGCATTTATGCCACCATTTCACCCTTTTTCACTACAGAATTCCCCTGATTTGTCACTTGTTTACACCTCTTATTACCGTTTTTACTTTTATTTTAGTTACTTTAGCTCCCTCTCGTGTTTTCCTTTCTCTTTTATCTTTTCTTTTACTTTTTACCTTCTATTCGTGTTTTGATAGCTCCTAGCGCTCGCGGACGAATTTCGGATTGCTAAACGGAATTGGAGTTGCTAAGGTAGCTTGCTCAAAGAAGAGGAGATGCTACAAAGGAGAGGGTGTGCTACTATAGGTAGCTACGGGCACGGGCCTCACAACCGCGGGCACGGACAAGGGGGATCCTGAGCTACGTAGCAGTTTCAGGAGATGGCTGGGAGATGGCCTGGAGAGGGCAAGGCTCAGAGGGCCGCTGGCGCGACATCCAAGGTCGCGGGCGCAGCAATCAAGGCCACGGGCGCGGCGAGCTGGGTTTTCCCAACTTCGTACCCACGAAGGAGAGGGCGCGACAGCTTGACTAGAGAGGCCTCTCCCATGCCCATTTGTCTTGTTTTAACAAGAGACTATAAATGGTCTTTGGCTTGAATCTTAATCCATCCACTTTTCCATTGACATCAAAAGCACTTTGTAGAGAGAGAATATGAACAATCTTTTAGAGTGAGAAATTAGCTAGTCTTCAAGTTTCAATCTTTGTAATCAAGATATTCATGTTCTCTTCAAGATTATTGCAACTATTTCATGTTTGGCTAATCCTTCAACATTTATAATAGTAATCTCTTTTCCTTATTCTCTTGTCTTTAGTTTTATTGTTCTTACTTGTGTTTTCTTCCATAAAGTTCCTAGCTTTACTTGTTTCATTGATTTCTCTTTGATTTAGAATCATGCTAAATCTTGTTAGGATTGAATACATGTTTAGTTTAGTTGTCATGGCTATTTTCCTTTCTCTAGCTTAGGTTTCTAGCTAGGGAAGAGGGTGAAAATCATGTTTGCTTGAGTTCTATTGACTATAGATTGGGTTTTACCTTGAGTTGATGATTTGTGCTTAAATATTCATGGAGTTATTGTGTGCACCTTTAACCCCAATGTTTTAGTCCTAGATTAGATGCATGAGAATGATCTAGTTTAGGTTTGATTGATTTCATCAACTTGCTTTGAGTAGTTCCGTGAGAATGAATTACTTTGAGTAAAGTTTGTACTCCTTGGTATAAATCCTTATTGATTTTCATTAGTTGTCTTGTTGGTTATGATTGGAACCCCTCTCCCTAGTGCTTTTTTCCCTTATTATCTCTATAGTTTTGCTTTTCATTTTCATTTTAGAGTGTCTAGTTCAATCTCCTTATTTTTGGCTTGATTAGGTCTCTTTTGATAGATAGTTTAATAATAAAAAATTTCAAAACAAATCATAATATTCCCTTTGTCACTAACAATAGATTCTAGATTTCACAGTAATCGTGCACAACCCCCGTTAATTTGGGATTCGACCCTAACTTGCCACTATCTCACCGAAATTTGATAGAGCTAGGTCAGGAGTAAAAATTGTAGATTTGATCTAGGGTAGTAGTAACGACCTATTATCCGCCGATCAATGTTCTTGGTTATGTGACATTGCTAAAGATAGACAGAACAAAAAACATGTCCATGACTTGAACCTTGTGAGTTTATGTTAGGGAAATGTTTGTTTATAATCAAGCTTCATTGACTCATGGCCTAAACAACCATTCCATTAAAATAAAACCAACAACTATTGTTATTTTACTTTGAATGTTAGTCTTTCTGTGTCTAAACAGAACATTTGCTTATTATGGAACACAATAACTATTATTTGTTCCAGCCTTAGTTTTTAAAGGTCTGTAAACAAAGCAAATGACCTTACAGCTGATGTAGCACCTAGTTGCTTCATTCCAAGATCGTAAGTCAATAACTTAGCTCAACTTCATTTGTTTTGAAGTCACTTTGAATGTGTAACTCTCAAGTAGTATATAATACTTGTGAAGATAAGTTGCTAAGTTTAACAACGACAACATGAACTCTTAGGTAGAATTGGAATCTCAAATTCCTTTTCTTTGTTCCTTGTTTCCTATAATTCTTAGCATACATCATCTCATAACTTTAAGAACCTTTTCTTTAAATATTTTGACTTTTAAATTTTGTTAGGAATAATCAAATATCTAATGCGTCTTAAAACAAAGTGCCATCTTTTCCTTTAATTCGTACTTAAATTACTACATCAATGAGTCCTACTCATAAGTGTATAAAGCAAAAAGATATGTTGGTTGTCAACTATTGACAATTTGAATTTTCAACTCAATACTTCATGTTTATAAAACTACCTAGTATTTTGCATACATGATGTCCAATCGTCCTTTCGGACTAAGCTATAAAAGTCATTTATGAGAAGTTGTATTTTAGAAATGCCTCTTCTTTCCTAGAGAACCATTCTCAAAAGATTTCCTTTTACCAATCGTTGGAAACATTATAATCCGATTTAGAATTCTACAAATATAAGTGCAAAGTATAACCATTTATCAAAATAATATTATAATTATTGAAATACATGCAAACTAGCAATTTCAGTTAACTTATTAACATTCTATTCACACATTTACAAATTAATCCCAATTAGGCCAGAGTAAAACGATTCCAAGATCCCAAAAATCACTAAGTGATTAAGTGTGCTTTGGCTTGTCTTAACACTTAATATTTAAAGGTAAGCAATCTAATTGCTAATAGCTATAAGCTATTCTTGGTTTGAAAATCATCGCATCCAATGCTTCCCTAACGATTATCTCCTTTGCCACGACATCTAAGGACTCCTTACTGATATCGTTGAGTTTAACCAAAACTAACGTGTATATGATACCTTTCTTTAGCAAGCCCACAAACATACCTTACTTCCCTAGGGAAGTAGTAATGCCTTTCTTTGGCATAGTCCATTACTATTTTCATTAGTTCGGTAAGTGTCATTTTGGAATGACAAATTTTACCTCAATATTATAGGGACTTTGTTTTTCTATTTAAGTTGATTTAAGTGAATTAAATTAATCATTCAACATTCGAAATCCTAACACATGCATCTAATATCGCAATTATATATAAGCAAAATATATAAGGCATAAATAAAGACGCATTGGCAAACTAGCATGAGCCCCTTGAAACTTGAACCATCCAATCTTCAAAGGCTTTCACTGCATCTTCATGGCTTTGTCTTCTTAGAAACGCCGTCTTGAGACATGACCACCAATTATGTAACTACCAAAAAAACTAGGACAAATTTAAATAATTTAATTACAAAAATACTTAGCGGCACGCAGTCCATATTTAGATTTACAAAAATACAAAATAGAACGCAGTCCGTATATACTATCCTAATCGGCCCATACTAGTGGCCATTTTGTAAAACCTACATTAGAATATCTACAATATTCCATTCATCTATATAATTCTAAAGTGAATGGCTCATGCATTTTTCAAATAATTCAAATAATACAAAACATTATATCAAAACAAGCGCATATTAGTTACTAACATAGGTGGTTAATCCAATTAACACACCTAATTAAAACTAGTCAAGTTGTTTGTCCGATTATGTGAATTGACGCAACAACAAAAGCACAAACAAGGCTTAATAAATCTCAAAACGATTAATGAATCTCCCACTAAATTCCACATCCAACGTAATTAAAATTAATCTAATAAAAATTAATTAAGCCGATCAATCAAAATTTTGTAAAAAAATTTCAAGTACGTGAAAAACCGAGGCCTAGCCTCGTTTTAAACTAAAACGCAAAAACCAAAAATGAGAAAAAATAATGGCTAAACCATAACCGGTCCTTTAGCACTATGCTAAGGCCATGGGCTGGCCAGGCCAGTAGCCCGATCACTCGTATGCACGCAAGTGTTGGATGTTGCCTAACAACCCCGGCCTTGTGTGCCGAGCTGCTGCGGAGCACTGCTTAGCAACCAGCTCGCACATAGCGCGCGTACACGTTGTTGTGTCTGTCGCGCCATGATGCCTTCCTCTTCAACCCTCCACGTACCAAGTAGCCACACTACACGTACACACGCACACTCCAAAATGGCTGAATATGATTTCGAAGTATGAACATTTAAGATTTTAATCAACTTCCAAAATGGCTGAAACCAAATTTTTTTCATTATGGATTTTACCAAGTTAAGATTAAACCATTTGAACCATTAAAGATTGAATCTTTAACTCTTTTAGGGCTTCGAAATCATATTCACCATAAACTTTCACACTACAAGCAATTTATTTGCAAGAATGAGAAATTCCAAGTTTATTTGTAATTAAGAGCTATCCAAATTAAGGAACCAGTTTAAAACATAAACATGCTTAATAAATAATAAAATTGAAGAATATTAATGGTATAAAGAAACACATAACCTAACAATTACATGCCATAATTAATCAAGGTTTAAAGATTATAAAAATTTCGTTCCAAATGAAAAACCCCTAAAAATACCACTTTTTGGGCAGATTTAGGCCCTCTAGAAGCCAATTTTTAGGGACTTTGTGGGTAAAGATTAATTTAGAACATTGATTCCACCCAAAATTCAATATTTTGAGTCAAAATCTGGGTTCGTGGTCATAAATTAGCAATAATACGATTTTAATCAAATTAAAACCTTGGTGCTAATCTAATTAGGTTGCTAATCCATTTTAAATCACCTTAATTAATTTGTAGTTATAAAAATTAAATGCAAGAGGCTCTTATACAACTTTTAGGTTTTGCGGTTTTCGACACTGCGCGGAAACAAAACCTGAAAAATGGATCACATGCATAATAACTACAACCTAACAAAATAGCATTCAATTAAGGAAAGCATAAACACATAAAAGGAAGAGAGATAGAGAAAGGATAAGAGTAGCTCACCCTTGACGCGTACTTCGCTCGTATCACGAGCTCGGACTTAGAAAACTTCGAGACACGCAAGTGCAAGTCCTCTAACGTCTCACACCCTCGATCATCGAATCGACCCCTACCCTGAAGCTTAGACGAGGCTAGACCAAAATTACTATATTTTTACGAACTAAAGGCTTTCTCACTCTTTGGGAGATTCATTTTGAGTTCTGCTCAAGTGAGTAATCCCATTACCCAAGGTAGGTATTCGTAGGAAAATGCTCCCAAGAGTTTCTATCAACTTTCCATGTGGGAGAGTTGGTGAAATGTGAAAATGAATGAATTAATTTTATTCTAAATTAAATTAAATAACAATTTAATTGGAAAACAACAAGTGTCACAAAGAGAGAAAGGGTGTAGGTGAGGACCACAAGGGAGGATCACACCTCCCTTTCTCCCCACGGCAAATCCCTTCTAACAAATCGGCCCATTAGCTGCGGCCAGCTGGCGGGCTGCCATAGCCCCTAAGCCTGCCACGTTGGCGCCTAGTGCCTTAGCTGGGCCTGCCTTGCTAGAACATATTGCGCCAGCCTGCACAAGCTTACCTCAGCAGCCCGAACAAGTTGTTGTGCAATGCGGGGCTACTGTTGCTCTTGCTGGGCAAGCAGCCCGAGCTAGCTAGCACTAGCACTAGCTAACAAGGTCCAGCGCGCTAGCGTGCGACAAGCCTTGCTAGCACTGCTAGCACACAAGCATGGCCAGCTAGCTAAAGCCAATACCCGCATAAGTTGCTAGGATTGTGGCCTTGCTATCGTTTAGGCTAGCAGCTCTATATAGCCAAGCCCTCGCTTGGCTAAGCCAATGCGAGGCTACGGCTATGTATTGACTTGTTGTTCGACTTTATTTCTCATCTCGTTGATTCCTAAATTCGACACGATGTTCAACAATCGGCTTCGACGCTCCAAGCTCGGAATCTGACGTCTTAGTTCGTAAAGACTCCATCGATTTATTTAATCCTTCAGATTAATTCGTCGCCTTGGTTCGGTTACACGATTGGGTGTGACCCAAAGGGTTCAGTCAAGAGCAAGCTGTAATATTAATTATACATTAATGTTACTCATTAGAGGCGGCCTCCAGTTAGTCATTCCGATCACTTGAACTCACTAAATAATTAGATTTCCTAATTAATTCCGAACCCTCTATCGGAATATTACACTTGTTCGAAGGATACCATTCCTTTCAAAAATACCGCTCGTTACCTTGCAATATATTCTTTATGTCACCTTAATTGTGCTTTTCTATGATTTCCTTTGTGGTTCGACCTTTGCTTATCACTGTCTAGGTAGTGGAAATGTAGGTATATAAATTGTGTGATTTGATCTAGGATGATATATAGTGACCTATTATCCGACCATCACCCACCGTGGCGTGGCACTTTTCACCGCAGGCGCGGCCGTGTCGTGCGTGGGCGCATTAGTCTAGGTTTAGTATGCGCTTTATTTCCGGTTTTCTTCCTTTTTCTTCTTGGACTATAAATAGACTTCGATTTTTTTCATTTCAAGGGAGCTTAATTTCCATACTTTCTTCCCTAAAATTAGATTAGGCATTTTCTATCTCTAGATTAGGAGTAGTTAAGAGAGAGCTAGTGTAGATTGTGATTTTCTCTATTGTAGCACTTGTACCTTCTTTAGGCAATGTCAATTCAAGCTTTCCCTTAGTAATCTCTTCTTCCCTATCTCTTACATTAGTTTATTGCTTTCAATTGGTTTACATATTGTCTTGTTGATTCATTACTTGCTTAATTGTTCTTACTTGTTTGATTTTCATGTTCTCCCTTGTTAATTGTGATTTTTTTACCTTGTTTAGTTTTCATGGCTTCCTTTACTTTCTATGTTAGGTTTTTTGCTAGGGGAAGAGGGTGAAGGGAATGGATTAACAGTGATTGATGATGATTTATTGAATACATGCTTAGAATTGATGAATGAATGATATTTGATGGTGTGAGATTATTAGTAGCATATTATTTGATTTTTCCCTAATTTAGATGCATGGGAGTGATTTGGATTAGGATAAGATCTCTTTTCTCAACTACTTGAATGATTGCATGGAAATGAATTATTTAAGTAAATCTTCATTTTTTGTGCCCTCTTAATCTCATGATTTAATTAGCGTCTAATTAGATGTGCGGAAGTGATATTGGTTAGGCCAAGATGTCATCCATTGATTACTTGGACAATTGCATGGGAGTGAATTGTCTAGGTAGAATTTTGTATTCCATGGAATGTTCTTCAAAATAATCATCATTGTCTATCTTTGTTAATCGTGATTGACACCCTCGTATCCCTAGCATTACTTCCCTTCGATTTATTCCTCCATAATCTTTCTTTTTAAGTTCTTTCAAAGTTTTTAATCAAAGAAAACCAAAACAAAAATATATTCTCCATTGACTCCTGCATTAGTGAAATTGGTGTTTAAAATCGTGTGCTTCCTTGTCGGTTCAACCCTATACTTGCTACTAACTAGTTTAGTGTAAGTTTAGGTTTATAAATTTCTAATTAAGAAAATATATTTTTTGCTTAATTAAAATATCCGATATTTATACACCCAATGTATATATATAGAAATGGGACCATATTAGACCACACCCATTATGTGAGAACTCTATTATATGTGAGGACTCATTATAACCGTTGGTTTAATTGCACCCAACGGTCACAATACAATCCTAGTCAAACAAAACAATTTCATTTCAAAAGAATTTCCTGCGTTTTTTCCCTCTTCTCCTTCCTCTTTCATGCACAATTTTCTCTCTCCTCATTCAAGTTTATCCGGTTTTCTACTCTCTTTCTCTCTTATTTTTCATCACAACTTCTTCAATCTTCATCAATTCGTCGTCAATGTGAGTTTATTGTTTATATTTTTGCTATTTTTCAATTAATTTTAGGTTACATTCGTTGTTTATTTTCGTTTTGATTTTCGTTTTATTTGTGCTGATTTCAGCTCAATAATTTTAGGTTACTTTGTGTCGATTATGTTTTAGTTTGTGTTTTTGTTGATTTTAGTTTTATTTTCGTTTTTTTTAGTAATTATCAAGCTGATTTTAGTTTTATTTTGCCTGATTTTAGTTTTTAACATGTATTCTTGCTTTGGTTGTGTATTTGCGAAATTATGTTGTGGTTTTGCTGCGATTTTTGCTCGATTTTGTTGCTATTATGTTGCGGTTTTTTTTGCTATATTGTTGCGATTATGTTGTGGTTCTTGTCATACATTGTATTCGGAGAAGATGGCGAATATGTTTCAGCAGCTTGAGTACTCGGCCTAACTATCATCTTCTTGGTTAGTTGTACCAAGATGTTCTTGTTCAATACACTGACCTTTTGAATGATGATCAATTATATAAGTTAGCTGGTTCATCGGAGTAGTGTTATTTCACTTTTAATTTCTATGGAGTATTAGCTTGTCTATAAGCATATTAGCTATGTTTTCACTTCAGTTGTTATTGGAGTATAATTAGTCTACTAATTATTAGCCATGTTGGCTACATTAAATTATTCATGCATTGACAATTAACTGTGATTATTTGACAATTAACTTAAACTACTCTATCTATCCTTGTATTGTTTTTCACACATATAATCTTATCAACTCAAACTATTAGTGATGCAATCAAACTAGTAGGTGATGCAGTAGGCTCTATCAAAGGTGGTGTGTACTTTTTATGCAATTCCAAGTGTGAATTATTTTTAAATTGTCTTGCATTAGAGAGATAATGATGTGCTACTTAGGACAATATTTTTGACTTTAAAGTTCTTAAACTTTGATTTGAAGGAATTTTGGGGTATAGTTAGAACTAGTAATTGTGTCTTTGGGTCACTAGTGAGCAGTCATATGCTAGTAACCTGTTCTCATAAAGCTCGAGCTTCTTTGTAAACTACAGCTTGTTCAAGAGAGTCATTTAACGTATTTGGAATATGTATTATATTGTTCTTGAAATTGTCTTGGTGATGAATTTAGTGTGGTATAGGTTAAGATTTGGGTGGGGTGGGGTGGGGTGTAAGATAATGCTGGGCTGCAAGGGTTGCTTCATCTTGTGGGTACTGGGTAGTATGATTATATATGTTATTTAGCTTTAAATACCTTACTTGGTTAATCAGGCCACTTGAGCGTGATTATGTGAATCCTTGGTGCTTTTTCAACTAGCTTTGCAATTGTCATGTTCACAGTGTAATAAGACATTATCTGAAAAAAATTACTACTGCAACATAAATCTGATTAGCTTTAAACACCTCAGATGGGAAACCTCGTCATTAGCATGAGTTAACTCTAACCCATTTTCCATCCAACCCCCCTTCCCGTCTCTTTATTTCTCTTACAATTTTGCTTTTTAATTTGATTTTTTTCCTTTGTTTTAGTTAGTTTGCATTTTTTCGGGTTTTTTGTAATAGTGTTATGGATTTTTCAGTTGCTACTGATCTTAATAATGATAATGATTATACGGATGTACATTTGGAAAGGATAATGTGCGTGTTTTCTTATTTCCTAATTTTATGTTTCCTTATTAAATGTTTGTTGATTTAATGAATTATTAAAGAAATAGTTAATTGCTTATTTGATTAGTTTGGTCATCTCACACAGAGCAACTAACAATTTGCTCATTTGACAAATGAGCATCTACGTTTTAGCTCATTTGTGTAAAATTAGCAACTACGTATTGCTCATTTGACAAATGAGCAATTAACTATTTGCTCATTTGCTAAATGAACAAAATATTGATTGCTCATTTGACAATCGTTCATTAGATAATTATCGGCATATGCTTCTTTATCATAACATACTCTAGACCCTCCCCTAAAGTATCTTCTTCAATACAACTCCAAAAAATAAATCTATGTGATATTTTACTTTTTTTTTATGATTTTGTATGAGCACGAACTCTATTAAAAAGGAGGCTGCTGCTAATGTTGGTTCATCAGGTGCTGCTGCCGATGTTGGTTTAACAGGGGCTGCTGCTGCTGATGTTGGTTCTTCAGGGGCTGTAGTGGAAGAAGAGAAGCTAAGTGAAAAGAAGCAGAAGAGAATCAAATTAGTTACCTCTAAGGGTTAAGGAAAAAAGGTTGAAAAAGGAGTGAAAGAAAAATAGATGATTAATCTAGAGGAGATGAAATCCAGCAATAAATTGCAAGGTTTGAAGTTAGGTAATGAAGTAGAAGGTTTGAAGTCTCTAGTTCATGGGACATTGCATAGTCGGATGTCACCCTCATCCATTGTTCAAGTTATGGAATCAATTTCACTTTTAGAAAATCAATTGAAAGTAGTTAGAGCTATAGGATTTGGCTTGATGGAGTTTTTGAAGGTGACCCAACTGCCTTTGTAGTTGAGTTTATGGTTGGTGCAGCACTTTGATGCTAACACGTGCTCATTAAATATTCCTGATTCTGATCCTTTCCGTATTACTGAAGACCATGTTCATCAAGTTCTTGGGTTGCCAATATGGGGCATAGAGATTGATAAAAACAATTTTTCCAGAGATAAGAAAGTCATTCAGCAATGGAAAAAGCAATTCCAAAGCAACTCACTCTCTATCAAAATAGGGGAGCTTAAAAAGTTTTTGAAGGAGCATAAGTCAGCTAGTGCTATGTTCAAAGGGAACTTTGTAGTTCTTTGTGTGTCTACACTAATGGATGTTAAACTTCTTATTTTTATTTTGCTCATTTTACTTTTTATTTGCTCATTTTCAATTTATTTTGCTCATTTCTATTTTACTTTGCTCATTTTTCTTCTGTTTTGCTCATTTTTTTGTCAGGGAAATAAAACATGAATATTAATTCTGAAATCCTTAGATTTCTTTCTGATGTTGATAAAATCAAGGACGTGAATTGGTCAAAGTATATCCTTGATTCTCTCGTGAAGGGCAAGCTTTTCTGGGAAGAACGTCCAACTCGTTTTTTTCTTAGGTCTTTATTGTTTCCTATGGTATTACTATAATTTTTATTTTTTTGAATGTAGTATTTCTTACTTATTTGTTGAATTTTAATTTACTAATTTTTTTATTTCTTACTTGTTTGTAGTTATTGTATGTTGATAAATTTGTACTTGAGGAAGTTCGAGCTGCACGTGAAATTCAAATGTTGAAAGGGTGGACAAAAGCTATGTTGTTAACACGTGAGAAATTGGAAATCTTTAAAGGGAGGCTTGGAAATATTCGTGTTAAAAAGCTTGATGCTGGTTCTTCTAGCATGACACAGCCTAAAATGGTGCTTAACTGTAATTTTACATATTATTCTTTTCCTTTTTATTCTACATTTTTAACTTTTTTGTTTTTTATTTAGGAAAAATTCATCCCTTCTGAAGTGGAAACTACAGTAGGTGCCAATAAGGTAATCATATGTATTGTAGTATTCTTTATTCTTTTTGGAAATAACCAACTAATTTTGCTCATTTTCTAATGAGCAAGCAATTACTTGCTTATTTTTGAAATGAGCAAATAATTATTTGCTCATTTGACATATTAGCAAATTATGCAATTGGTTATGTCTTATAAGTAAGCTTGGTTTATATTTGTTAGAATATTTGCTTTCAACTTATCCTAAATTTCTTTTTCTTTTTTTTTGTTTTGTTTTAGCTTGATTTTAGTAATAATCTGATCCAATTTGTACAAAATTTGATGAAACTGAACAAGATCCAAAGAAGGTATTTATATGAGTTTTCAAGAAACCAATATTAAGAAAGTGTAGGGTTTTGTAGTGACCCACATAATAAATGCACTTAACAAGCAAAACATAATTAAAAGAATAATAAAGGATAAAAGATTATACCTTTGACGCGTGCTTCGCTCAACTATGAGCTCTTACTTGAACCTTGAAAACACGAGGCCTCCGACGGGATCGTACCCTCGAACCTGACCCGAGCGTCCTAAGCCTCGAAGGTTAGTCGAGGCCCGGATAAATATAAACTTGGAGTTTTATGAATTTCAAGGTATACTCAACAATGGAGTTGCCTTTACTTTTCCACTCAAGTGTTCTTCTCAAAAATCCCAACCAAGTGGGTATTTATAGAGAATGGGAACTTGAATCCCATTTCATGATCAATGTGGGATCATGTGCAAAAGCATTAATTTATTTAATTCTAAATTAAATAATTAATTAAATGCAATCACAACGCAACAAATGTCAAGGGGAGAAAGATAGTTAGGTGAGGACCATGAACCTTGGGGGGGACCATTGCCTTGCTCCCCAAGGCATGCTCCAAGCCTTTGGTCCCCACTCCCTCAAACCGTCACACCTTAGACAGCTGGGCTGGCAGCCTGCCTTGGCTGCCAAGGCTGCCACCAAGCACCTAGCACCAAGGCTGGGCAGCCAGCCAGCTTACTGTGCTTACAAGTAGTGCCAGCACGCACTGGCCTAGCACGCTCTGGCCCCTAGCATGCTGCGAGCTGCTTGGCGCTGGTGCTGCTAGTGTGGCGTTGTTGCCTAGCACACGCACAGCCAGGCTAGCTGTTGCGTAGTGTTGCTGCCTAGCTCTTCCTCGCACACACTCGCATAGCCAGGCCCTGCTAATGCGCACACCCATGCGAGGCCCAGCATGCGTGCTGCTAGCGAGCCACGCATGCTGGATGGCTTGATGCTTGGCGAATAATACACTTGTTGGAAGGACACCTTTCCTATTAGAAAGTCTGTCTTAAATCCTACCCTTCCACTTTTTGATACCCAATAGCAACAACCCTAGCCTTGTATCATTCATTCACTAGTACAAAGTATAGAGTAACGCCTCTTAATTTTAAATCAGAATCTGAATCAATTTTGCTCATTTTATTTGATTTTGATCATTTGATATTCAGTTTGCTCAATTTATGTTTTTTCTAAAAACGCCTTATGGATCTTAAAATAGCTTTAATAGACCTCATAAATGAGCAATTAAGCTTTTGCTCATTTGTCAAATGAGCAATTAATTTTTTGCTCATTTGTCAAATGAGCAAAAACTTCAGTGCTAATAAAAAGTTCTATTTGCTCATTTTTATATGACTTTGCTCATTTCATATTCACTTTGCTCATTTCATATTTAATCTTTTCATTTATATTCATCTTATTATGTATTTTTTTTCTTTTTTTTTTTTATAGAAATTCCTTATGGAGCTTGCAACAACATCTACAAACCTAGTCTTGGCATACATGGATTTCAGTAAAAAAAAAAACATGAAGCTGCCGTTAAATATTTAACAAACAACGAGAAGATACAAAAGTTGAAGGAAGATGCTATGAGCATTTGTGATGAGCATAAGATGAGCTCCAAAACTTTGACTGAATATAATTCTCTTTCATTTAGCCAAGATGAACAGTATTGGCAAGATCCGGCAATAATTAAAGCTTAGGATAGGTTTTCAAAGATTTCAAGAAACGACAAGCATGCGGAATCTACAATCAATGCAAGGGTTGTTCATCTAAATGAATCAGAACCCATTGATGTTACTAAGATTGCTTCTAAATATATTCACATAGCAAGTGGTATCGCTGATGTTGGATCTCCATCCGTTGTCTTAGAGCCTAGGGCTGCTGAACATGTGTTTAGATATAGTTTAAGAAGTTCAGTTGCCAAAGGATCTAGAACTCCTACATTCAGTTCAGGAATCTCTTCTCAAGAAACTGATTCTTAGGAGAAGTCCCCTAGAATTACACCTACTGATGAACCTGTAGTTGCGCTTGTTAGTGCACAAGTTGGTGCCTCTGCAATAACTTCTATATCAGTTGTTGTTGATGTTGCTGATGCTCTGAATACTCAAGAAGATCCAATTGTGCTTAAGAGAAAAGGAGAAACTGAAAAGGAGAGTTCTATTCTAAAGAAGAAGCGTAAAGTGCAACCATCGTTGCAGATTAAATCTCATTTTACGTCTCGGATTATCAACATTTACAGACCATTAACATCAGTTCAGAAAGGTGTTATGCATTCAGTTTTTCATGGGAAGAAAAATTGTTTTTAAGTATTTATTGAAGTCATATAATTGTTTATCTTGACTTATCTAAATTTTATTCATTTTCAAAATGAGCAATATTTTCTTATTTAGAAATACTGAGTTAGACTTATTTTATGAGATACATTTCAAAGTAAAGGGAAATTTCATTAGCCTCTTGCATTTTGAAGTACCCGTCTGGAAATTGGCAATTGACCTTATGTTTCTTTCATAAAATGAGTCCAGCTCTGTATTCTCATTTTACATACCTTCGATTGAAATTATATTAACTTCCCTAAATCTTATATGTAGTGATCCAGGGTTTTTATGCGAGGATGATACTGGCATTGAAGTAATGATATTTCAACTTGAAATGCTAAAAAATCATAACAAAATTCATGGTGAAATCATTAATGCATGGTCCACTGTTCTGAATTATAATGAGCAACATAGAAATATCAATTCTAGTGGATGTTTCTTTTTCAGTCTTAATGCAATTGTAAGTTCAACTCTTTCATTTTATTTTGTTTTATTTTGTTCATATTCACTTTGCTCATTTCATATGATTTTTTATATTTGAATGTAGATGTAGTATGTATTTCCAAAAACTAATATTAGCTCTTTGCTCATTTGTCAAATGAGCAAACTATTCAATGCTCATTTGTCAAACTATTCTTGCTCATTCATTAAAAATAAATATTTATTTTTTTCTCATTTGTCAAATGAGCAGTTAATTTTTTGCTCATATGTCAAACGAGCAAAACCATCAATGTAGTATTTGAAAAAGATCTATTTATTTGTATGTTTTAACACCACCACAGAGCGTGGTACAATGGAGGTTATTGATTATAGCAAAGGCTCTTCAGAAAACAAGAAATTTCTTAAAAATCTGGTATGGCTCAAGATTTTGTTAGATTATTTTAGAAAAATAATTAGAGTTTAGTTGTTTATCTTGGTCTTGTTCTGCCTGTTTTTATTCTTATTTTTATTTTTTTGTTCATTTTCAGAAAAGCGCATTTTCATTTTTCATGGATGGTGAAGGAACTATACAAAGTGTTGTTTTGTCGAAAGAGATCATGTCTATGGATTCTGTAGTGATTGATTTACCCAGGAAGTCTTCAGATGATGATCATTTGCATTGTGGAGTTGCAATGATGAGGCATATGGAAACATATATGGGTTTGCAAAAGTGGAATTCAGGTTTAAAGAAAAATAATGTAAGTCTTTCACATTTCATGCTTGTTGTTGCAACTTACGGGCCATGTTCCTCTCATATGAGTATTATAAATGTGGCTATGTTCCTCTCATATTAGATATTATAAATGTCCTTTATTTGAGGTACTTGAACCGTCCATGCTTTGATGGTTGCAAATACTAAAATACTTAATTATTTGCTCATTTGTCAAGAGCATATACATTGATACCTTTTTTGTCTTGTGATTCAATGATTCAAATGAGCAAATACTTAAGTTAAGATCTTATAAGTTCATGTTAGATAAGTTACAAGATTAGTCGAATCAAAATTAGAGAAGCAAATTGACGGTTTAAACTGATGATTCCGTCATGCGTTACAACATAATGTTTGTCCCTTGTTCTACATCTATTCTTGTTTTCTTATTTCCATCTTCGAATAATAGTCTAGTTGGTGATAAAATCATTGATTAATGTTTAGTCTAATCACATGTTTGCGAAAAGTCACATGACATGATTATGCAGGAAGTGACACTGAAGCCATCACAAAACAGAATTAGGAGTATACAGATAACCGGATATAACTAAGGAATAGATTCCATATTTCAGAAGCAGGTGGAATAAAAAAATGATAATAGAGAACATTCCTTAATAAAATATCAAATAGGCTTTTCAAGGGTGAAATCGTAGATCCTAAAAGATGTAACTCTGTCAAAGTTTCAAAATATGTAGAATTAAAAGATTGAAGGATTCCCCACCACTTGAGCATATATTTCAACTTACATGCATGTATCAGTTTTGAGCACATAACATAACACTGCTTAAGATTCCAGCAGCAAGGGGGAATCATGAATAGGACATTAAATAATGTGACATTTTTCATAGAGGAATAAATCCCAAACTACCAATAGCACATCCTGGTTGGCAAAGTTATCGAAATAGGGAGCAATCCTTTCCCATGTTTATAAGCATATGTTGCTGCTACTTTACTTACGGCGATAAGTCATCAAGAGACATATCTAAAAAACATTAGATGTTGGATAACTTGACATGAGCAATGTTCACTAGCAACTGCCATCATACCTAGTGAAGATGCACTGTTTATCTGGGTTGTATCAGTGACAAACTTTGATTCTGTGTTAGAACTTACTCCTTGTCTCGCCTCTTATAAGTTCATTTGAATTTTATTTTGCTTATTTTAATTCTATTTTGCTACTAGCTGAATCAAAATTTTTCTTTATAAGATGACCTTCTGCAACTTCTAAACTATTGCTTCCCTATACTTACCCTGAACTATTGCTTCATTTTTTCTCTTTGCAGGTCATAATCATTGAAAAACTTCGTCTGAAGTATAGCTTCTCAATTATTTCTAGTGAAGTAAATATTGTTAAATATGTCAAAGAAATTGTTCAAAAGAAAAAAAAGGCTGAGGAAGCTAGTGTTACAACTGAAGAAAGCTAGGAGCAGCAATCCAAGAGCATTCAACGGAGATAATTGAAGACTAAAGTTGATCAATTGTTAGGATGTTCTTAGAATTTGTATAGAACAATTGAAGTATTAGTTTTTATGATGTTATCAATGGGACAAATGATCAAATTTGAAAAATGTGTTTACGTTTATTTTTTTCTTATCACTTTTGGTATGTCAATGTAATGGAAAACATTTTCTAAAAGTTTATCTTATTAACTAAATTTTTGCTCGTTTGTTAAATTAGGAACTAAGTATTTTCTCATTTGACAAATGAGCAACTAACTATTTTCTCATTTGCTAAATGAGCCAAGAATTATTAGTTCATCTGCCAAATGATCAAAAATGTTTGCTTATTTTACAAATGAGTAACTAATAATTTGCTCATTTGACAAATGAGCAAGTAGCTATTTGCTCATTTTCTAAATGAGAAAAATAGTGATTGCTCATTTCTTAAATGATCAAAGAAATGTTTCCTTATTTCAAATGAGTAACTAATTATTTGCTCATTTGACAAATGAGCAAAGTAATGGTTACTCATTTCACAAATGAGCAAAGAAATGCTTGTTGATTTAATGTATAATTATAGAAATGTTTGCTCATTTGACAAATGAGAAATTAACTATTTTCTCATTTCAACAAAATTAAAAACCCAAAATTTCTATATGAGGGGATGTGCTAAAATTATTAAACTTCAAATTTGATCTCAATTGCATTTCGAGGCATGATTATTATAACAAATCCCTCTACATCTTTTGGCCATTGGTGGTATTTTTGATCTTATTCTGCCCACACTTCTTTCCCCTACAAAGTCTGTCAATCTTATAGATAAAGAATACTGACAAAGTGACAAACAGATGCACACAATGAGAAGAATAGAAAACAAATAAATAAATAACAAGTACGGCCTACAGTTAGGAATTTATATAAAAATATTAAATCTTATATTTATATAAAGTTATCATTACACTTTTTCTGGACAATTTCTAATATCATGATGACTCAATTCACCAGAACCTCTACGTAATCTCTTCTTTTTCTGGTTTTGTTCTACAGCCTTTTCTTTTTCTGTCTTTAGCTTTTTTGCACTTCTACCTCTTGTTTCAACATTTGGCACATCAATCTCAGCCCCTTTCTTTTTTGAAGTCTCTCCATTTGATACATGAACTCTCGTCCCTTTATTCTTTGAAATTTTCGGAGGTTTGCCAATTATTTAGGTTGGCACACTAGCTCCAATCAATAGCTCAATGTTTTGTCCTTTGTTGTTTCCACTTCCCGCTTTTGTTTCATTATTTCTTACAATCCTCTTAGCCTCCAAATCCTTTCTTATTCCTTGAAAATTTATCACACGGTCTTGAATATCTTCATCTTTACCTTATGCCAAACTTACAAAAGTGTGTATCTTTGACCATAAATCATTTAACAATATTTTTTTGTCAATTAAATTAGCACATTGCTCCAACAGGTTTCCACCCAAGTCAAAAATTGGTTTCTTTAGTGCCATAGTAGTACATTTGTATAGCATATACTACTCATGAATGGTTTCAAACCTTTTTGCTTTCTAAACCCAAATCATATGTCTACATGGAATTCATTGTCTATAAAATAGCTTGCAAGAACAAGTGGTGTCATAGTTAGTTGGATTAAAGACAAAATCAAATGTTCTAATTTGATTTCCTTCACTTACTTTTGCAACTTCCAATCCATTTTCTTTCTTCAATTCATCAACGGCATAAAAAAAAACAAGCGATTTCAATCTCATATAGAAATTCATTAAAGACAGAGTTAGTATATACATGTGAGGCACGCTTTTCTATCCCTAATGGTGTTTTCCACTCACGATATTTGTGCTTTGAATCATTATCATTCTGACCTTGAGTGTGTCTTTGGGCATCAATTGCAGCTTCATATTTCAAGTAAAACTCAACAAGTGACACATGAGGATTGATAAAAGAGCAAAAAAAGTTTTTTTCACTTTCAGATCTCTAAAATACGCCGGAATCCACTTCTCCCTTATCTTGTACATATAACCTAACCACTCATGTTCTTCTAAGTTGTATTCAACCATCACCTTGTTCCACCTTTCATCAAACTCAGCGGGTTCAATTTCAAGATGCCAAACGCAAGCACATATCTTTTTAGGAAACCAGTTTCTGCTTGCATGATTGATTTCTCCACCTTATCAATTAACTTTTTCATTATGTGCCACATAAAAAACCGATGTTCAGTCTTCTTAAACAAACTTTTAACTGCAATTTTCATTGCTTGATCCTGATCCGTGGTCATACAATTAGGTTCATTCCTACCCCTTGCCTAGAGAAATGATCTGAACAGCCACTTGTTTAGGGTAAAAATACCCTAAGACACGTGGCCCAATAAAGGTCTGCCACGTGTCAAGCTTGCAACGGTCAACAAAGGCCCAATCACTTAGCCACATGTGTCATTGTACCCTAATTGAGGTACAGTTCTCCCTACTATAAATAGTAAGGGCAAACCTCATTAATGGGGATCGAATCATTTTTTTCCACAAACCAACAAAACACAAATCCCTTTGCAAACGCTCTCAATTCGTGAAGCATTTATTGTCTTATTTCCTCATTTAGAAAGAGACTAACTTAATCTTCGGAGGCGGAACACCCCAGCCCCAGCCGGAGTATTCTGTTATTTGTGCAGGTACAGGTGAAGGAAGGGGCATACTAGGAAATTGTAACTCTCCCGTAGGACACATAAAAAACCCCCAAACATCTGGCGCCGTCTGTGGGGAGAGTACTTTCTAGATGACTTCAGATTCGGTACAGCCGGGTAAAAGTAGTCAACCTGCTGGTGAGGCTGAGGTCCACTCGAACCAAGACACAGCTGACAATCATGAGATTGAAACCTACACAGCAGCCGATGGTTCCTTCAGAACCAAGCATACTCGTTCCAAAGACAAGAGGGAACGAGCAGAGCAGCAGGCAGGCCCAAATCATCCTACTAGGGGACCGCTTGGGTTGACTCCTGCTTCAGAGGGAGCCACCCCAGTCTCTAGAGATGAACTCATGAACATGATGATGAGCTTCAAAGGAGAGATTAAAGGCCTTCTGGATTATACAGCCGGCCCCCGTAAGGGTCAGGCGGAAGAAAGGCGTCTTGGGAAAAAGACGGCCAAAACAGTAAAGGGTAGAGCATCTACCCCGCATCCGAAGTCAAATATGCCGGCTAGGCCCTTTGATTTCTCAAAGATGCACACTCCCATAGATGGAGTAAGAAAGCCCGTCCGGCACATTCAGCCGGATGGAACCAAGAAAGTCTATTCTGATGCCCGGACGCTCATTCAGGATAAAAAGACTCAGCAGCACTCCGAGTCAGCATCAACGTCAACCTTTTGAGACAGGTTCAATGTCACATCAGGGAGGCACTCGAGAACAAACAATGACAGCCGGACGAGCGAGGTTTCTGCTCGATCCGGCCCTCATATGATCCAACCGGCATTACATGGAACACCGTACACGCCTTTTGGATCTCCCTATGCCCAGCCGGGTCTTTTCGGGGGGCAGCAGCAGCCGCCTCTCCAGCCTATGGACTGGCAGCTCCGGCTGCTCAACCTTGGGGAACAGCCAACGGCGTTTTCCAGGGAAATCACCAAGATGACCTAGCCGGCTAAGATCAAAAACGTGCTGGTAGGTGCCTATGACGCTACCACCAACCCAGAGGATCACCTCATGGCATACACCAACCTGATGTATTTACAGGGTTTGGATGACACCTCATGGTGTAGGTGCTTCCCGGCAACGTTGAAAGGGATTGCTCAACGTTGGTTTGGTAACCTCCCAGCCGAATGCATCAATAATTTCAGGACCTTGGCCTACTGGTTTACGTCCAACTTTTCTATGAACATCCCTGCCAAGAAAACAAGCCTTGATCTAGGGGCAATCCAGCAGGGAGATAAAGAAGGGCTCCGGTCATATGTCAGGCGGTTTAACCTGATGAGGATCCAACTCCATGGATTTTCTGATGATGTTGCCTATACTGATTTCTTTAAAGGCTTAAAAGACGGATCAACTTTTAAGTTTGACTTGGTTAGGAAGAGGGTCTCTACTCTTCACGAGGCGCTCACGAAGGCGGAGGCCTACATTCAGGCAATGGAATTGTGTGCTGTGAAACTTCCAACGGATTACAAAAGATCCGATAAAAAAGAGAATCGGCCTACCCAGTCGGCCAAAAAGGAAGACAAGAGAAAGGGGGTATGGGCAGCAGACTCATCCTGACAACCCTTCCAGAAAAGAAAGAAGTCGGATCCGTATGTGCCAAAGTACGAGTTCAACAAGGATTGTGCCTCCATTCTCAACGAAGTAAAGGACCGGTTGAGTCTTGAAAAATCGGCTCCTATGAAAAGTCCCTTAAGCGCCCGGGATAAGAGTAAATATTGCCTTTTTCATGAGGAAATTGGCCATGACACTGAGGGTTGCTTTAGCCTCAGGCTGTTCTTTGACCGGCTGGCTGATGAGGGGGCTCTCAAATCATACCTTTCCAAGTCAAAGGGTGCTCCCAAACAAGTAAAAGGACCACCCCCAAAGAAGTGGGCTACCCAAACAAGTAAAAGGACCACTCCCAAATGAGGAAACCATCCTGACCATAGCCGGTGGATTTGCGGGAGGTGGGCCTACCATCCGGGGCACAAAAGATAACATTTGGAAACTGGTCAACTCAGTGGATGAGGGCTAGTCGTCTGAATATTCATTTCCGGAGGTTAACATCTCCGAGAAAGATAGAGGGGAGGTCAGGCGGCCTCATGATGACCCTATAGTCATCGAGTGCAAAATCGCCAATCAAAGAGTTGGCCGGATCTTGATTGATACCGGGAGCTCATCCGACCTCATAAGCTACCGCTGCTTGGAAAAACTCAAGTATAAGCCCAGTAGCATGCATCCGGCCTCATACCCTATTGTAGGTTTTGGGAGAGGAGTAGTACATCCGGTGGGCATGATTGATCTACCAATCTGGTTCGGAGAAAAGGGAAGGGGCCGACACATGGTTGCCAAGTTTCTTGTTGTAGGAGAACTGACTGCCTATAACTTAATTTTTGGCCACCCAACCCTTAACATCTCAAAGGCTGTCATCATCCCATCTCTAATGTTGATCAAGTTTGAAAGGGATGATGGCACAGTCGGTTCCTTGAGTGGGGACCAAAAGATGGAGAGAGAGTGTTACCTCTCGGACATCAAACCAACGCTTGACAAAAACGGTCAAGAAAAAGAAATAGTTGACCTTGACGACTGTGATCAAAGCTTACCGGCTACTAAGCCGGCCGGTAAAAAGAGGAAGGCGGACCAACTGGCGCCTGTAAAGGAGATACAATAGCAATCACTGTCCTTCGCCCCCAGCCAACTGGAGAAATAATTGACATTGTCCTTGAAGACAGCCGGCCAGACAGAACCGTCAAGATTGGAACGGTTGCGTTTGAAAGTTTGGGATCAGATTTTCTCCTTTTGCTGAAGGAGTTCAAAGATGTGTTTACCTTTGAAGTAGAAGAGATGCCAGGTGTAAGTCCGGATCTTGCTGTTCATAAACTCGCTGTGGATCCTAAGAAGAAGCCGGTTAGGCAAAAGAAAAGTAACCATGGCGAGGAAAGGTCCCAGGCGACAGCAACCGAGGTCAAGAAGCTCTTAGATGCTGGGTTCATCCGGCAATGGTACTACCCAGATTGGGTAGCCAATGTGGTCCTTGTGAAAAAGCTGAATGGAACCTAGCGGATGTGTTTAGATTACACGGACTTGAACAGAGCCTATCCAAAAGATAGCTACCCGCTTCCAAAGATAGATCATATGGTAGACTCTACAGTCGGCCATGCCCTGATGAGTTTCATGGATGCCTACTCCGGCTTCCATCATATACCCTTGTGGAAGAAAGACCAAGAGAAGACGGCTTTCGTCACAGATCAAGGGTTATACTGCTACACGGTGATGTCGTTTGGGTTGAAGAATGCGCCTGCTACTTTCCAACGAATGATGAACTCGGTCATTTATGATCAGATTGGAAGGAACGTGGCGGCGTACATCGATGACATGATAGTCAAGTTAAAGCTACAGGCGGAACATCTAGCCGACCTCCGAGAAACCTTCACCACCCTCAGGCGGCATAAAGTCATGTTAAATCCGGAACAATGCGTCTTTGGAGTTGAGTCTGGGAAGTTTCTTGGATTTTTGATTGATCAGAGAGGCATAGAGGCCGATCCGGAAAAAGTGCAGGCGGTGATTGACATGCAGTTGCCTCGTACCGTCAGGGAGGATCAAAAGTTTACCGGTTGCCTAGCGGCATTGGGGAGATTCCTCAGCCGGTCAGGTGACAAGTGCCTCTATTTCTTTCAAGCAATCAAAAAGAGGTCGAGGTTTGAATAGGGTGAAGAGGCTGAGGCGGCGTTTCAAAGGCTGAAGCAACACTTACATTCTTTGCCAAGATTAGCAAGTCCCCTACCCCAGGAGGCTCTCTACATGTACTTGGCCGTCTCAGATCATTTCTTGAGTGCAGTCCTCCTTGCTGAGAGAGACGACAACCAGCTCCCGGTCTACTTTATAAGCCATGTCCTCCGGAATGCTGAATTTCGATATCCCATGATTGAAAAATTCGGTCTGGCATTGTTCAAGGCAGTCAAGCAGTTGAAACCGTATTTCTTGGCTCATCCAGTTACCGTTTTCACTGACCAACCGCTCAAAAGGCCTATGACCACTTTGGAGTCATCCGGAAGAATGATTAAATGGGCCGTGGAAATACAAAGTCTAGAAATCACTTTCGAGCCCAGGCGGGCGGTGAAGGGTCAGGCGTTTGTCGACTTCATTGTTGAAATGACAAGGCCGATACACCCGGATAAAACTGATCAAGTTTGGAAAGTTTATGTAGACGGGAGCTCTACGCTGAATGGGTGTGGGTCAGGGGTAATTTGTCATTCTCCAGAAGGGGACAAATACGAGTATGCTCTACGATTCAAGTTTCAAGCTTCGAATAATGAAGCTGAATACGAGGCCCTGCTAGCCGGTATCCGCATGTGTAAGGCAGCCGGGGCAAGGAAAGTTGATGCCTGCTCAGATTCTCAACTCATCGTTAGCCAGTACAACGGTGACTATGAGGCCACCCATCCGGTGATGATTAAGTATCTTCAGGCAGTCAAAGAGGAGGCTGGGGAATTTGATGAATTCAATCTAAGTCAAGTACCCAGATCCGAGAATAATCAAACGGATGCACTATCCAAACTCGCATCATCCGCCACATGTGATACGCCTAGGTCAGTCTTCTGGGAAGTCATGGAAAAGAAAAGCATTGAACATGACCTCATTGGAGTTCTAGATCGAAGCTCCACTTGGATGGACCCCATCCGGGATTACCTGGTAGACGCCACTCCGGCGGGTGTCTCATCAGAGGCGGCTGCTCTTAAAAGACGAGCATTAAGCTTCGTAATGCACAAAGGTGAACTTTTCCGGAAGGGTTACTTGTAGCCGCTATTCAAGTGTGTTACCCTAGAAAGGGGAAAGGAAATACTGGAAGATTTGCACGCCGGCTTCTGTGGATCGCACATTGGCGGAAAGACCCTAGCCAAAAGAGCCAGGCGGCAAGGATACTTTTGGCCTACCCTTGAGGCGGATGCACTATATATGGTAAAAAGATGCGACAAGTGCCAGAGGTTCGGCCGGCTGATCAGGCAGCCGGCAACTGATTTAACAGCTATTCACAGCCCAATTCCCTTTACAAAATGGGGCATGGATATTTAGGGGCCATACACTCCTGCCCAGGCGGAGAAAGATATATCTTGGTGGCTGTTGATTACTTGACCAAGTGGGTTGAGACCGAGGCGGTTAAGGGCATCAAAACTAAGGATGTCATCTCCTTTATTTGGAGAAATGTCATCACCCGGTTCGGTGTACCAATGTCAATGTTCTTTGCGATGGCCCCCAGTTCGAAATGCCTGTCCTAAAGACTTGGTTGCAAGATCAAGGAATTTCCCATTACTTTGCATCTGTTGGCCGTCCGCAAGCAAACGGTCAAGTTGAAGCTTTTAACAAGCTCATCTCCGGCGGCATAAAGAAAAAGATTGAAAAGGCAGGCGGTCTTTGGGCAGAAGAGTTGACTCATGTTTTTTGGTCTATCAGAACTACTGAGAAGGGGTCAACCGGTGAAACTCCATTCCTTATGGCATATGGCACCGAGGCGGTACTTCCCATTGAATTATATGATCCAACACTTCGAATCATGTTATATGATGAAGAGGCAAATTGGGAAGCCATGGGCCTGGCATTAGATACTCTTCCTGAAAGAAGGGGCAATGCCGCCTTACGTCATGAAATCTACCGTCTGCGAATGACGAGGGCCTACAACAAAAGGGTGCGTAAACGCCCCCTAAAAGTTGGAGATTTTGTTTTACGAAAGCTTGAAGCAACCGGTAGGGCAAACGAACAAGGGAAACTGACCCCAAACTTGGAAGGACCCTACCGGATTTTGAAGAAGTTAGAAACGGCACATATCGCTTGGAAACCCCAGACGGAATGCAGCTACCTCATACCTGGAATGTAGATAACTTGAAAAAGTACTACTTCTAAGGATTTTGTAATTTTTTGTAAATAGTATTGAAATGAGAAAGCATATAATTTCCATTCATACAACTGTATTTGCACCTGTCTAGTGCAAGATCATAGACGGAAGAACACTTATTAAAACCACTGCTCCAAAAAGAGCAGTCATCCGTCGACACCCATCCGGGTGATATCGTTGAAGAGAACAGCTCCCTTCCGGGTGGTACATTGTTCAAGCGATCCAATAACTCAAACGACATTTTCTTAAAAAATGAACAGCCGTTAGAAATGATCCATCGTATCTAGGTTTCACCCGGCAATGACCCAAAAGAGGTCCATCCGGCAAAATGAAATTCATAGTGGGTTATGTCAACCGGGCATTATAAAAAAAAAAAAAAAAAAAAAAAAAAAAACCCATCCTACGTTTTATTGTACCAGCCAGGGCAAGGTTAGATCAGTCACTGATCCCCCATCCGGCTGCCATGAAACGGCTGCCTTTCTACTGTTGGAGTAAACAGTTGGCCATTTCATGGGCATTTTATTGCACCAGCCGGGGCAAGGTTAGATCAGTCACTGATCACCCATCCTGCTGCCATGAAATGGCTGCCTGTCTACCGTTGCGGAGTAAACAGTTTACCATTTCAGGGGTACAACATGATATCGTTACCTCATCCGACATATATAAAATAAACATTCAAACGCAAAATAGTATAATAGCAAAACCGACTGCGTCGGTCAGTAAATTAAAAATTATCAAGTTAAAATGTAAACCGGACCCCCGTGCGGAAGAGAAACATACAAAGATACACGGCACGCAGGCCGGTAAAAGAAGTTGTCATAAAAAGAAGAAAAATTCATTGATGTTCCTGTTGCTGCTGTTGCTCTGGCTGCTGCTCCGGCTGTTGCTTCTGCACCTGCTCCTGAGCCGGCGTTTGAGTCTGCGCTGCCTGCTCACCCTCTTGTTCTTCAACCAAACCTGCCCATTCCTCGAAGGAAGCAGGCGGGTCCAGTCCAAGGACCTTGGCATCGTATACCTCTGAGGCATACTTGTACCAGAGGTCGAAGAACTCATAGTTATAGTCCGGGTGTATGAGCCCCCAGGCGATCTTCATGCGCTCCTCATTGTCAGTCTCGTTCTCAGCAATCAGGCGACTTTGTTCTTTTTTAAGCCCTTCTTTATGAGCCGCCTGAGTAGAAGCAAGTTCATTTTTAAGCCGATTGACATCAGCACGAAGGTCGGCGTTTTCCTTGTCAGCTCCTTCTAAAGCCTTGAGATCGGCTTGGAGAGTTTTGACCTTCAGATCTAGCGCATCCGCCCTCGCCTTTTCCGCATCAACAGCCGCCATAGTTTGCTTCAGCAATTCCTCCTGTTCCAACTCTCGCCGTTTAGTTTCCATGTCATATCTAATGGCATTGTATTGGGAAACATCAATGAGCTCAGATGCCCGTCTCTCGGCATCCCTTACCTCCTCTTGCTTCTTGCGCAAGGGGACCTGAAGCCCGTCAACTCTCAGCATCACCTGTGATATCAGCCGGTAGAGGAATGTTAGAATCTATCTTCAAACAACTGAGACGGTAAACAAAGAAATTACAAGAAGGTAATGCATCCGGTATAACTTACCTCAGCCAGGAGAGAAGTGATTCGGTCAATGTTGACTATATGCACAGCCGGCACTGCCTCTTTCTCAGTCCGGGTAAGGGTTCGGATCATCCTCTTGGCATACTGTTGATAGTTGGGCCAGCTGGAGGTAGCATCTGCAATTAGAGATTTATCTGTCAGGTGTTGAGCATACGCCTCACCAATATTCTGACGGCTGCCAGAAGAGTCCCCGGATTGGCAGGCTTGGGTCTTTACGCGCATAGGCCCAAGCGGCCAGGGGGAATCAAAGGCAAAAGTCATACCTTTGTCGGACTGTGGTGTAGAATCACCCCCAACCGCATCGGAGCAAGTACCCGTTTGAGTCTGGCCAGCCGGAGTCGCCGGCTCCTTTGCACTCTCATCCACCACTTCAATGGTGGGAACAATACCACTAAGGCTTTTGCCTCCAGTGGTGGGCCTGCCTCCTGCAGGCGGGTTGGAAAGAGTCATAGCCGTCGGGGGGACCGGCATCTTTATTACCTTAGCAGCAGGGAGAGGAATGTCCCCCGCCGGTCTTTTGACCATCTTAGACAGAGAGCGAGGAACACCCTTGTTCCCAGCCTGCAATTATACAAAACCAGCCGGTTAATATCAACACAGTATACAGATGCTACAACCGGTGAACAGGAGAGAATAAATGTTACCCGGCCGTCTTTAGCCGCCAGCTGCGACTTCTTTTTCTCAATTTGCTCCTTCCAGAGCAGAGCAACTGAGGTAGTCGGTGTCTTTTCCTTTGGTAGTTTCTCCATCGCAACTTTTGCAAAGGCGAAATGGTTAATATTTTGTACAACATACCAACATCAGGCGGCTAGGTCCGGTGGTAAGTAAAAACCTACTCTTAGGAAACATGGTGCTAAGGTTGCAGACGGAGAGAAATGCCTCATCCTTGAACCAGTCCGGGTGGGGCACCCAGAACTGAGGAACTATTATCTCACTCCCATCATCCAGGCGGGAAAATGTCTTTTTGAAGAGGCCCTTCTGCATGATTTTATCCCATACCTCGCTTGGCACTCTAGGCAGGGCACACTTCCTACCAAGCAAAGCCGGGTGCTTATTGTATCTACGCAGCCGGCGATTAAGTTGAGGAGATGGAGAAGAGACGGCATAAAATTTTCTCTTCTAGCTACTCCATTTGGACGGTTTTTTCCAATGTCATCATATACTCTAGGTGCGTGGTCAGAGTATACCATGCGTTCCACCCACCCGGCGCCCTGCTGAGATAATGCATGTGTGCAAAGGCTTCCCAGCTTGGTTTGACATCCTGCATCTCGCAGGCGGCAATGTATCCAAGTATGTTAACCCATGAGTTAGGGGTCAACTTCCATACGCCCAAATCGTACCCCCTTAATATGGCTTTGATGCAGTGGTGAAGGGGGAAACGGAGGCCGGCAGTGAACGCCGCCTCATAGCAGCCGAAATAGTTGTCGGCATTGTCTTTTTGAAGAGGACCTTCTGCATGATTTTATCCCATGCCTCGCTTGGAACTCTAGGCAGGGCACACTTCCTACCAAGCAAAGCCGGGCGCTTATTGTATCTACGCAGCCGGCGATTAAGTTGAGGAGATGGAGAACGACATAAATTTTGCTCTTCCAGCTACTCCATTTGGACGGTTTGTCCAATGTCATCATATACTCTAGGTGCGTGGTCAGAGTATACCATGCGTTCCACCCACCCGGCGCCCTGCTGAGATAATGCATGTGTGCAAAGGCTTCCCAGCTTGGTTTGACATCCTGCATCTCGCAGGCGGCAATGTATCCAAGTATGTTGACCCATGAGCTAGGGGTCAACTGCCATACGCCCAAATCGTACCCCCTTAATATGGCTTTGATGCAGTGGTGAAGGGGGAAACGGAGGCCGGCAGTGAACGCCGCCTCATAGCAGCCGAAATAGTTGTCGGCATTGTCTACATCGTCGGTCCATACGATGCTTGCCTCAACAGGCGGGACAACCATTTCCCAGCCTTCCCCTACCGGCTTCTTCTCCAAGAAAGCGGGGAGCGTGGCGTTTAAAGTAACCACATCCCTGGCAGACATGGTCATGTCGGTAGGGTCGCCAGCAGCCGGCCACTTATACGCTTCTTCGTCTATAGGGTCCGCCGTCCCCTAAGACTCCTCATCAGGGCCAGACTCCTCATTACCGGCTGACCCTTCTCCGGATCGCTCTCCGGATCCCTCATCGGTTTCCTCTCCGGATTCCTCACCGCCGGAACCAGAGCTATCCAAGATACTGTCACCCGGGGTGCTAGGTGTACTTGGAGAATTTTGTGGAACTTCCTCATTAGGACCCACCTCAGCCGGTTCCTCAGCTTGTTCTTGATTTATGGGGTCAGCCGGGTCAGCGGATGCATCATCGGACTGATAGTCAGGGTCGATTGCCGTCACCCTGATCCGAGCCATTCTGTCCTGCACATGAACAGAGACGGTCGGATTCGATGTAGGTGAAGGTTGTTCCAAGCACCCCAAGACGGCAATCCCAATCCTAGACTCAGCCGTTCCTGGTGATCGGCTAACCACAGTCGTAGGCTGTGTCGTGTATGCATTGGTGGAGTCCATATCCTTATACTATGCAACCGGAAAAAAAAAGAAAGTGACAAGTATAGGACGCAGGCGGTACCTTTGAAAATTGAGATTTGATTATGATGGCTTAAAACCTCCAAAGGCGGAAGTCTCCGAATGTGTTTGAAGCTAAAATAAAGAAAAATAGATCAGATATATTTAATGGAAACTCATTCAAAGGCCCCCCAAGCGGTGGATTCCCGGATGAGGTAAAAGTTAGAATGATCAAAGGCACCCCATACGGTTAGATACCGGATGGGGGCTATTTAAATGTTTGAGAAAAAGCCAAGGCTGCTCAAACGACCCCGATACGGTTAAATACCGGATGGGGGCTATTTGAATAATGTTTGAGAAAAAGCCAAGGCTGCTCAAACAACCCCCATACGGTTAGATGTCGGATAGGGGCTATTTGAATGATGTTTGAGAAAAAGCCAAGGCTTCTCAAACGACCCCCATACGGTTAAATACCGGATGGGGTCTATTTAAATGAGAAAAAACCAAGGCTGCTCAAACGACCCCCATACGGTTAAATACCGGATGAGGGCTATTTGAATGATGTTAGAGAGAAAGCCAAGGCTGCTCAAACGACCCCCATACGGTTAAATACCGGATGGGGTCTATTTGAATGAGAAAGCTAAAGGCTGCTCAAACAACCCCCATACGGTTAGATGCCGGATGTGGGCTATTTGAATAATGTTTGAGAAAAAGCCAAGGCTGCTCAAACAACCCCCATACGGTTAGATGCCGGATGAGGGTTATTTGAATGATGTTTGAGAAAAAGCCAAGGCTGCTCAAACCACCCCCATACGGTTAGATGCCGGATGGGGGCTATTTATATGTTTGAGAAAAAGTTAAAGGTTGCTCAAACAACCCCCATACGGTAAGATGCCGGATGGTGGCAATTTGAAAGTTTGAGAAAAAGCCAAGGCTGCTCAAACAACACCAATACGGTTAGATGTCGGATGGGGGCTATTTGAATGATGTTTGAGAAAAAGCCAAGGCTGCTCAAACAACCCTCATACGGTTAGATGTCGGATGGGGGCTACTTGAATGATTGAGAAAGCCAAGGCTGCTCAAACAACCCCCATACGGCTAGATGCCGAATGGGGGCTATTTGAATGATGTTTGAGAAAAAGCCAAGGCTGCTCAAACAACCCCCATACGGTTAAATGCCGGATGGGGGTACATTGAACGCATCTTTAAAATTTCTTTGAAAAATCCATAGACAAGAATGATGACCCAACAAGCTTCAAAACCGGTTGGGGTTTTTGAAATCATTTCTTGATAAAAACTCAGAAGTACCCCAGGCGGTGTTAAAGGATAAATATATTGAAGGTTCAAACACCCCCCAGATGGTGTTAATCCGGATGGGGGTGTTTAGAATGCATAATGCTTAAGTTGAAAAACCCCTCAGATGGGGTTATGCCGGCTGAGGGAGAAGATTCAACAAATGGGATATGGGTTAATGGCCCCCCAGGCGGCATGCAACCCGGATGGGGTGAAATGTTTGAAATCGTCAAAAGCGAAAGTAAAAAAAAAAGGGGTAGCCGGTACCTTAGATATTGAAGAAAGGGCACCCAACCGGTCGCCGGATGTGCTTAATTTGAAAATGTCGGATGCAGGAAAACTAAGGAAAAAATGCAGCCGGTAGCAGAGCTCTCTTAGAAATTTTTTAAAAAATATGCAAAGTGAGGAGGAGAGAAAGGGTGTCTTGTATTTATAGAAGGAGCAGAAGGCGAAACGATGCCTTCTGCCCTAAAAACTTGAAATTTGAAAAAAGGAGGGAAGGAGACGAACCGTCTCCTCCCATGCGTCTGACACTTGTCACAGGTGACACGTGGACATTCCACGTCACACCTGTGAGGGGCAGATTTTTAGGGTAAAAATACCCTAAGACACATGGCCCAATAAAGGCTTGCCACGTGTCAATCTTGCAACGGTCGGCAAAGGCCCAATCCCTTTGCGACACGTGTCATTGTACCCTAATTGAGGTACAGTTCTCCCTACTATAAATAGTAAGGGAAGACCTCATTAATGGGGATCGAATCATTTTTTTCCACAAACCAACAAAACACAAATCCCCTTGCAAACGCTCTCAAATTGAGAAGCATTTATTTTCTTATTTCCTCGTTTAGAAAGAGACTAACTTAATCTTCGAAGGCGGAACACCCCAGCCCCTGCCGGAGTATTCCGTTATTTGTGCAGGTACAGGCGACGGAAGGAGCATACTAGGAAATTGTAACTCTCCCGTAGGACACATAAAAAACCCCGAAACACCACTCAAATGGCACAATATCTTCCTTTGCTATCAAACCAGCAGCAAAAGTAATAAAGCTCTTATAATTGTCAACCCTTGTAAATGGAGTAAACACCATGTTGTACCTGTTTATACATACAGATTAAATTTTAAATGAGTAAATATTTTAATGCTCATTTGACAAATGAGAAAATAATTTATTGCTCATTTGCCAAATGAGCAAATAATTTATTTCTCATTTGTCAAATGAGCAGATAAACTCAATGCTCATTTGTGAAATAAACAAACAATTCCTTGCTCTTTAGTCAAATGAGCAAATATTTGAATGCTCATTTGTCAAATGAGCAAATAACTCAATGCTCATTGGTGAAATAAGCAAACAATTCTTTGCTCATTTGTCAAATTAGAAAATAATTTAATGCTCATTTGTCAAATGAACTTGCAATTCAATGCCCATATACATACTCTTATCAATGAAAATTAGACCCATGGGGATATTCACTTTTCACATTGAAGTAAGCAAAAAAATATACTAAGTTCATTTAAAACAAAGTCATTAAGTTAAGCCATAGTTATAACATAGAAATGAATTGTGATTATTATGTATTACCTATTGGTTTGGTATGTGGTATCAAAGGATACCATATCACCAAATAGAGCATAAATCTTTTTACAAAGGGGGTCTGCCCACAATGCTCTACAAAGGCAATAAATCTCATCCATCTCAAAATCAAAGAAAAAAGCACTCCACATTAGCTTTTTGTTGGTAAAATTATCCACGAACATTTGAGCATCGCTTCCTTGAATGTATGCTTTTAAATCTCTATGAAATTTTTTGAAATCCTGCTTAGATGCACCAATGTTATCATATCCTCCAACAATTTCGTTCATCATTCGTAAAGTAGTAACGGGGCCAATATTCACCTATTTAAAGAACAAAACAGTTTGTCAAATGAGCAAACATTTTAATGCTCATTTTTCAAATGAACAAACAATTCAATGCTCATTTTTCAAATGAGCAAACAACTTTTATTATTACATATAGAGAATTCATGAAACATAAGAGACTTTGAAAGTCTTACCTTTGAATTATTCACAATTATTTATTTGTGCAATATGTTCATTTTCCTTCCTTCTTTTAGGAAGAGATTGCAACTAGGTGTATAAAGTGCATGAGTATTGTTTGGTAAAAACCCTATGCCACGTGGCCCAATAGCAAGCTGACACGTGGCAGCCCTTGAAATGCTCAATGGGATCCAATCGAATGCTGACACGTGGCATTGTAACCCTAATGGGGGAGCAGATATTCATCTGCTATAAATAGAGGATACTACTCATTTATTGCACATTCAGAAATCCTCAAAAAATACAAACACAAAAATTGAGCAATATTAATTGCGAAATCTCTCTGAATCTAAGAGAAAAACCCATTTACCTTCCGCACTTTTATACATCCGGAGACGTACTAACTTGATCGTCGGAGGCGGAACTCCACCCAACCGGAGTTTCGTGGTTTTGCAGGTACAAACGGTCGACGCGCATTCCCAGAACTTTAACTCTCCCGAGAGACTCCAAAAACCCCCAAACATTTGGCGCCGTTTGTGGGGAGAGTACTTCTCAGATGGCACCCGATACTGTACCGCCTGGTGAGGGCAGATGGCCTACGGCCGAGCCTGAGGTCCATACGGACCTGGATAGTGGTGACGACTATGAGGTAGACACCTATGTGGCCCCAGACAAGTCACTCCGTACAAGGCGCACCCGTTCCAAAAAAACAAGGGAACGGGGCGAAGACAAAGCTGGTCTCAGCAACCCAGCCGGCAAGCCTACTAGGCAAACCCAGGCGGCGGAGGGCATAGCCCCCGTCAGCAGGGACGAGCTCATGAAATTCATGACGAGTTTCAAGGGGGAAATCAAGGATATAATTAAGAAGTCAACTGGCTCAAACAAGGGTCAGTCGGCAAAGACGCCTTCTCCCTCCGTGAAGAAGAACCTCAAAGACCGGGTGCCTACTCCTCACCCATAACAAAGGTGACGGATGGGACCCTGATCGACCTCTCAAAACTTCGTCTTGGAGAAGCGAAGTCAAAAAATGTCTGAGTCAGCCTAAACGTCGACTTACCCAGACAGTTTCCGTAATACTTCAATGAAGTATTCGGAGACAAACCAAGAGAGTCAGTCACGCGGCAAGTCCGCACGTACTGGCCCTCACTTCATCCAGCCAGTTCCGTATGTGCCCACCAGCTATACATGTCGTATGGATCACCATACATGAAGCCGGCCCTCTTCGGGAGTTTGGCGGCATACCAGGTCCAGCCTATGGACTGGCAACTCCGACTGCTAAACCTTGGGGAACAGCCGTCGGCGTTCTCCAGGGAGATAACCGTATAAGGTTAAGAATGTGTTAGTTGGTACCTACGACGGTACCACCAACCCGGAAGACCACCTAATGGCTTACACCAACCTCATGTACCTACAGGGGTTGGAAGACGCCGCTTGGTGCCGATGCTTACCGGCAACATTGAAGTTCATAGCCCAACGATGGTTTGGCAATCTGCCAGCCGGGTGCATCAACAACTTTAAGACGCTTGCATACCTGTTTGCGTCCAACTTCTCCATGAACATCCCTGCCAAAAAGACAAGTCTCAACCTAGGGGCTATTTAGTATGGAGACAAGGAGGGACTACGGTCATATGTCAGGCGGTTCAATCTTATGAGAATTCAGATTCAGGGGCTGTCTGACGAAATTGCATACACAGACTTCTTTAAGGGTCTGAAGGACGGGTCGACTTTTAAGTTCGACCTGGTTTAAAAGAGGGTTGATATGCTCCAAGAGGCGCTGATGGAAGCCGAAGTCTATATACAGGCGACGGAGCTCTATGCCATCAAGAACTCGTCAGAATCCAGGAGGTCCGACAGGAAAGAAAGACGGCCTGCTCAGCCGGCCAAAAAAGAAGAGAGCATGAAAAGAAAAGAAGTTTAGGCGGCGGATCGCTCTAGTTATTCGTCCCAGAAGAAACAGAAAAAGTTGGAACCGTACATCCCCAAGTACGAGTTCAACAAGGACTACTCCTCCATCTTCATGGAGATCAAAGACCGGTTAACAATTGAAAAACCGACAACAATGAAGAGTTCCATTAAGAACCGGGACAAGAGCAAGTACTGTCAGTTCCATGAGGATGTCGGCCATGACACTAATAGATGCTATAGCCTCGGGCGGCTATTGAACCGTCTGGCTGATGAGGGGGCTTTGAAATCCTACCTAGTGAAGTCCAAGGGTAACCCCAAAACCAACAATGGACAACCACTGAAGAAGCCGGCTTTGAGCTCTGACACTGATGAAGAGCACATTTTCACCATAGCATGCGGTTTCGCAAGCGGTGGTCCTACCATCTGGGGTACCAAGTATAACATCCGGAAGCTATCCAACCCAGTGGATGAGGGCCAGGCGTCGAAAAGCACCTTCCCTGAGGTCATCATCTTTGAGAAGGATCGGGGTATGATCAGGCGGCCTTAGGATGACCCAATTGTCATCGAATGCATGGTTGCCAACCAAAGAGTGGGTCGGATCCTCATCGATACCAGGAGCTCGTCTGACCTGATCAGCTATCAGTGCTTGGCAAACCTCAAGTACAAGCCTAGCAGTATGCACAAGGCTTCTCACCCCCTAGTCGGCTTTGGGGGAGGACTGGTGCATCCGATGGGGAGGATTGACCTACCCATCCGGCTAGGACAGAAGGAGGAAGGACAACACATGGTCGTCAAGTTGTTGGTGGTCGAGGAATTGACCACCTACAATCTTATTCTTGGTCGTCCTACCCTAAACGAGTCGAAGGTAATCATCATCCCATCCCTCATGCTGATCAAGTTTGAGAGGGATGACGGGTTAGTGGGTTCCCTGAACAAGGATCAAAAGACGGCTAGGGAGTGGTACCTCTCAGACGTCAAGTCGACCGTGTCAGCAGCTGACCAAAACGAGGAGCCCATTGACCTTGATGACTTTAAGGAAGTCGCGCCTGCTCCTAGAGCAACCGGCATAAAGAGAAAGGCAGACCACCTGGTGGCCGTAAAAAAAGAGAAGCAATAGCAATCACTGATTGGGGAACAATCAGAAGATCCCCGTCCCCAGCCGGCTAGTGATAGTATTGATATTATTCTCGACGACAGCCGTCCGGAAAGAACAGTAAAAGTGAGGAAGGTTGCTTTTGCAAAGTTGGGTGCAGACTTGCACCAACTGCTGAAGGAATTCAAAGAGATCTTTGCCTTTGAAGTGGAAGAGATCCCAAGCGTCAGCCTAGATCTTGCTGTCCATAAACTTGCCATGGATCCAAAAAAGAAGTCGGTTAGGCAAAAGAAGAGGAACCATGGCGAGGAGAGATCTCAGGTGACAGCCGCCGAGGTCAAGAAGCTACTGATGCCGGGTTCATTCGGCAATGCTACTACCCGAATTGGGTAGCAAACGTTGTCCTTATTAAAAAGCCAAATGGGACCTGCGGATGTATGTTGATTACACAGATCTGAATAAGGAATGTTCGAAGGATAGTTATCCACTTCCAAAGATCGACATTCTAGTGGACTCTACAGCCGGTCATGCCTTGATGAGCTTCCTGGATGCCTACTCAAGCTTCAATTAGATACCCTTGTGGAAAAAAGATTAAGAGAAGACGACATTCGTCAATGATCAAGGGTTGTTCTGTTATACGGTGATGGCGTTTGGGTTAAAGAATGCGCCTGCTACCTTCCAATGGATGATTAATACGGTCAACATTAATCGAATTGGAAGGAATGTAGAGGCGTACATTAATGACATGATAGTCAAATCCAAGCTTCAGACGGATCTCCTTGCTGATCTCCAAGAAACCTTCACCACCCTCAAGCGGCATAAGGTCATGCTTAATCCCAAAAAGTGTGTCTATGGTGTTGAGTCTGGGAAGTTTCTCAGATTCTTAATTGATTAAAGGGGGATAGAGGTCGATCCGGAAAAAGTGCAGGCAGTGATTAACATGAAGTCACCCAACATTATCAGAGAAGTCCAAAAACCTACCGGTTGTCTGGCGGCATTGGGGAGATTCCTCTGCCGGTCAGGTGACAAGTACCTCTATTTCTTCCAAGCAATCAAGAAGATGACTAGATTTTAATGGGGGGAGAATGCTGAGGCGACATTCCAGAAATTGAAGGAGCACCTCCACTCTTTGCCACGGCTAGTCAGCCCTCTAGCAGGAGAGGTTCTCTACACGTACTTGGCCGTCTCAGATCATGCCCTCAGTGTTGTTCTCCTAGCTGAGAGAGACGACATTCAGCTCCCCGTCTATTTCATTAGCCATGTTCTCCGGAATGTTGAGCTGCGATACCCCCTGGTTGAAAACTTTAGCCTCGCTCTATTTATGGCAGTCAAGAAGATAAAGCCATAATTATTAGCACACATCCAGTAGTGCTCTACTCAGACCAACCACTCAAGCGGCCAATGACAACCTTGGAGTCATCCGGCAGAATGCTAAGTGGGCTATTGAATTGCAAAGTCTAGAAATTTCTTTCGAGCCTAGAAAGGCAGTGAAGGGTCAAGCGTTCACCAAATTCATTGTTGAAATGACAAGACCGGCACAAACGGAAAATGTTGATTAGGTTTGGAAGTTATACGTAGACGAGAGCTTTACAATGAACGGTTGTGGTGCAGGCGTAATTTACAAGTCTTCGGAAGGGGACAAATATGAATACACAATACGGTTCAAATTCCAAGCCTCAAATAATGAGGCGGAATACGAGGCCCTGCTAGCCGGTATACGTGTTTTGGGGTTTTCTGATGTCCTGCGGGAGAGTTACAATTCCGGGACTGGTATCCTTGCGCCTGTACCTGCAAAACAACGGAGACTCCTTGTGGTGGGAGTTCCGCCTCCGACGATCAAGTTAGTACTTATTTGAGGAGTGAATAATGCGGAAAAGTAAAGGTTGGAAGATCAGGTTCCCCTAGGCGAGGAGTGATCTAGGTATTTAAGTTCTCTAGGTGAGTGTAATTGATTGCTTAACCCCTTTTAATGAGGATTAATTAGGAGGGTATTTATATGCCTTGGGAAGCATGCTTGTCCTAGGTTTAGGTCACCCTAGGGCTGATTGGGCTTCTTCCGAAGACTGGGCCTAGGTGGCCGTTTTCCCCATTTGGCATAGGGGAGACACAACTGGTCCATGGTGGACGGATCAACACCTGACACGTGGCAAGTTCCCAATGGTCCACTTGTCAGATGATGATTGGTTGGGGAAAAATCCCCTTATCATTTGTCCTTCACAGGTGGCACGTGACTAGTCACATATCACCTGTGATAGGTGGCGGCCTGTAACAGGCGACGGACTGTTACAAGTGTCGTCTGGTGATTGGCCGAGAACTTTTTCCCGCTCATTTTTTAAATTCAGAAGTGACCCTTCGCATTCTCAATTTACCCTATATAAGGGCAGGTTGACCAAGTCTTTTGTTCACATATGCGAACTTTGCAAGAGAACTCTCGGACCCTTGAACTTGAGCCCTGATTTCTTGGACAACTGACTTCACCAGCCGCCTGCTTTTTAGACGCCTGCTTAATCAAGCACCCTTTCAGAACTTATGTTTTAGGTAACCGTCTGTTCCTTATTTCTTTTTCTACTCGCTTTTGCACTTTTTCTTTCTTTTTCAAAATGAGGCTTCAAAAGCATCCGACACGGCCTAGGTTAGTAATCAGCCGGTCACCGGGGATGGCTAAGTCTAGGACTAGGGGTGCCGACTACCCTGCCGTACTTCCAACTTTGCGCAAGTCCCGGAATCCAACTGTCTTTGTATCTATGCAGGACAGTATGGCAAGAACAAAAAGAAAAACGAGGGTTGAAAGCTCTGATGGGTCTTCATTCCGTGTTCAAAATAGTGAGCTGTCGGACCAGCCGCCTGACACCCCAAGGACCCAAAGTGGTCCTGCTACCGAGAGCTCTGAGGAGGGGGCCAACGTGATCGCTTCCCATTTTTCCATTGACCTAGTTGGTTAGCAGTAGGCCCCTTCTGAAGAAGAGGGGTCGGCCCCCTTTGAGAGGGAAGAATCGGGCTCCTCTGAAAGTGAGTCCGAGTCCAGCTCTTCAAGCCGTCTGTCTCCAAGTTCCGAAGAAAGACATTCTCGCTTGGATGAGGCAAGGTTATCTCACTCAGTCGACAAGGGGAACGACTGGGCAGAACCATCCGTCTCTCGTAGGGAATTGAACACCCCTTATTACTGTCACGTCCCAAAGGGCCGAATTATTCGTGCCGGATGCTGAAGATATAGTCGCCTAACCCGAGGGGTCCAGTTACGGGGACGCCTGCTTTGGCTGCTACGAGGCGGCCATCAAGGGCGGCCTTCGATCTCCCTTGCATCCGGCCGTTCAACAAATCCTCGATGGGTACGAGGTGGGGTTATGGCAGTTAGCCCCTAATTCCTGGTTTAACATCCTTGGATATGTAGCCAGATGTGAAATGCATGGGGTGGAGCCGAATTTTGAGGCGTTCGCCCATATGAATTATTTAAGCCAAACCCTCAAGGCAAGCGGTACCGGCTGGTACCAAATAGCAAGCCACAGGGGCTATTTAATGACTAGGGGGAAAGAAAATAAATGGAAAGATTGGAGAAATAATTTCCTCCTAGTCTCCAGTCCCGACAAGCTCCTGAACAAGCGGTACAATAGGTGGAACAAGGATCCGCCTCTTCTAGCAGGCGGTCGCAGCATGCCGCTTATCCTCCACAAGGCTATGGAAAAGATCCTTGACCGAGGAATCTTCAAAGTAGAGATTAGGGCAAACTCTACTAATGGGGTACAAGAGCAGGTGCCCCTTAACTACGTCCCCAAGTTTCAATGGCTCTATGACGAGTATTTACTGGTCGCCTGTGGCCTTAGCAGTCGGTCCTCCAGAGGTAGCCGGCCTCTTGAGCATTTGTACGCATCTTTTGCTTTATTTTAGAATGTTTTCTAACTCTTTGTGGTTCTTATTTTCACCTAAAGCTATGGACCACATCTCTACATCAAAGAAGGCGGCCTTCTTGCTGCGGACCTCCGTCATGCACCAGAAGCGGACCTCTTTTGATTCTCCTGCCAAGAAGACGCCCATAGTGAGTTCCGAGCCTTCGAAGTTGTCTTGAAAACCTACTTTTATCAGTATTGACCATTCATCTTTTTCGCAGGCGGGCACTTCCAAACCCTCTTCCTCCCAACAGCAAGACTTAAAAGTTCGGAAGACGACTGCTGGGAGTACGCCTGGATTTGCCAGGAAGTAGTCGGCTGACAAACAGCCGATCATCCCACAAAGTGTGGGTAAACCATCACAAGTCCTTAGGGATAGTCGGCCTCTAAGAGGTATAAACTGGCTCTTCTAGACTTAAATTATTTCTTTATCGCTTTCTTCATGTTTTTGATGTTTCTCTTTTCTAGATGCAGGCGGCCCTCAAGAACCAGACTTGGTCCAAATGGCCAAGTCTATGATTAAGGTTGTCCCTCAAGAAGAGAGGGATGCGGTCAAGGGAATCGGCAACCTTGACCTAGACGACATCATGGGTCTCCTTTCCGAGGTAGACTGAGTATTTTTAAAATTTTTGATTTTGCCTGCCGCCTGTTATTTTCAAGTCTGGCGCCTGTTTTCCCTTTTTCAGACTATGCTGCGAGTACACGGCCTCCGCAGGCAGATCAGCGCCAAGAACAAAGAGGAAAAGGCTGCTAAAGCTATGGTCGCCTCTGACGTTGATAAGGCAATGTTTCAAATAGCCCAAAATGACATTTTGACAACTGATATTCTAGGGAAAGTTTGAGGCGGCTAACAAAAAGAACCAGGAGCTGGAGCAGACGGTCAAGAACCTCAAAGATGAGTTGCGGCCCCTTAAAAACATCACCCATAAGGCTGAAGGTCTGCAGACGTCTCTGGACACACTCAAGGAGTGCCTGGAGAGGCAGGAGGCAGCCATCACCAAAGAGCTCAAAGCTAAGGCCGAGTCTGAAAAGATGGCTTTAGCTCAAGCTATGATGGAGGACTCGGCTCAGATCATGAAGATGACTTGGACATCCCTCTTCCCAAAAGCTCACTATGCCACCTGGGACAAAAAGTTCAACGCTTGTACTGAAGAGTACAATCGAATGATCATGTAGCAGGCGGCTTGCGAAGACGAGGCGGCCGACTACGGCTCTGAGGAGGAAGCAGAGGTGGTGGCGCTATAGCCGATTGAGGTGGATTCATCTAAAGCCCCAGCCCCTGAAGACGAGACGACAAAGGAGGACACTTTGAAGATTTAAGCGCGCATTGTTGAGCTCGATCAGGCGGCAGCTAACGCCGAAGCCCTTCCTAATGCTTAAAGCTTAATTTCTTCAAACATTTCTCCGGCCTGCGTGCTGTTTGTTCTTGTATCACTTTACCCGGCCAAGGGGCCGGGGTTATGAATATTTTGTCGGTGTTTAAGGCCGGTTGTTTATATATGAATGTGGCGACCATCTTTCGGTCGTCTTTGCATACTGAATATTTGTTCATACTTTATTTTTGCCAATTGTAGGGGATCCTTACTATCCGGTTGCACGTCATATTGAACAATTTGTAACTTATTCCGACCAAAGATTATGAACAGGTACTAGGTACCGACTTCCTATGCCCCTGGGCGACTGATTGTCTTGGTTCCAGGTTAGGCGATCAGTCGGATCCCCAACGTATTTTAGTAAACACGTTAGGTTTGTTTAACTTTTTCAAGTTAGAAAGGAACAGGCTGTTTACGACCAGCCTGCCTGTTTGTTTAAATAAGAATAGTTCTTGAGTTCCTGTTTGCCAAAAGCAGTCGACCTATGAACCAGATTTCCAATCTTGTTTTGTTTGAACTAAAATCATCTTAGTAGGGGTTGGGGTACGATATTTCTGGTTCGCCTTAAGACAGGCGGACTCATCATACCTCCTTGGATTAATACTAAGTATGAAAGAGTGACTTATGAGTAATCTTTGAGGTTACTCATTCGTCAGCTTCTGAGCTTGAGTAGTAGAGGTACCAAGCGGCGGAGGCCGGCTGGTCCCCTTGATTCGCCAATTTTTGTTGGTTATTTACTCAAGAAGTACCGGCTGTACTTATCCTAAGTAATACAGTCGGTCATCCGACGCGAATGTTAACTGCTAACACTTGTTTGGTTTAGTATTAGAGTTATCCTTGTCTCAAAAACGACTGCGTGGTTGCCCTTGGGGACAGTCGTCAAGGTGCCGTGTAATTAGTTTATAGAACAATGTTCCACCCAAAAGGGAGCTGCTCTCTGCGACGAATTTCATCTGGAGGGATGTCGTCGGACGCCTGCTATGATGTTGGGACAAGTCGTATTAATTTAAAGATTGGATTAGTTAGCTTGGCGCCTGGTCTGATCATTCGGCCAAAGGCCTTAGGTAGTTCATGGTGAACTAAGTATAGGAGAGTAGCCGACTGTATAGCTACAGGCGGCGTGCCCCTCATAATTGGATGCATATTTGAGTAAAATGGAGAGTAGCCGACTGTTTTACCAGTTGGCATGCCACTCAATTGATGAGAAAATGGAAAGTATTCGGCTGCTAATGGAGCAGGCGGCATGCCTCTTTGTATACAATATAGATGAAGCAAAATAGCAATCTTTATTAGTTGCTCTCGGCTATTTACATTATTAAAAAATAATACTTCTTTAAATTATCTACATTCCAGGTTTGACGCAAGAGTTGGCCGTCTGGTGTTTCCAGGCGGTAGGTGCCGTCCCTGACCTCTTCATAGATTCGATAGAGTCCTTCCCAGTTGGGAGTTAATTTGCCTAACTCATTAGCCCTACCGACTGCTTCCATCTTTCTTAGTACAAAGTCCCCCACTTTGAGTGGACGCCTATGCACTCTTTTGTTATATGACCTTGTCATTATCAGGCGAAAGATTTCATAGCGTAGGGCTGCATTACCCCTTCGTTCTGGAAGTAAATCCAATCTCAGGCGCATAGATTCCCAATTCGCCTCTTCATCATACAACATTATCCGAAGTGTCGGCTCGTAGTGTTCAATTGGTAGAACAACTTCAGCCCATAAGTTAGGAAGAATGGAGTTTCTCAAGTCGCCCCTTTTTCAGTCGTCCTAATGGCCCAGAGAACATGTGGTAGTTCATCTGCCCATAGGCCGCCTGCTCGTTCAATCTTCTTCTTAATACCATCTGAGATGATCTTATTGAAAGCTTCTACTTGGCCGTTTGCCTATGGTCGGCCGACTGATGCAAAGCAGTATAAGATGCCTTGGTCTCCCAGCCAATTTTTTAGAACAGGCGTCTCAAATTGGGGACCATTATCAAAAACCATAGACATGGGCACCCCAAACCGAGTGATGACATTTTTCTTGATGAATGAGATCACATCCTTCGTCTTGATTCCCTTAACAGCCTCGGCCTCTACCCATTTGGTGAAGTAGTCAACTGCTACCAATATTTACCTTCTGCCGCCTGTGGCAAGCGTATAGGGACCTAGGATATCCATGCCCCATTTAGCAAATGGGATGGGACTATGGATGGTCGTGAGGTCGGTGGCCGACTGATGGATTAATTTGCTAAACCTCTGGCACTTGTCACATTTTTTCACCATATCCATGGCGTCTGCTTCTAAGGTAGGCCAGAAGTAACCCTGTCGCCTTGCTCGTTTAGCAAGTGACCTGCCGCCTACGTGCGAAGTACAATACCCTGAATGTAGGTCTTCTAGGACCTCTCGTCCTCTTTCTGGGGTCACACACTTTAAGAGGGGCAGAAGATAACCCTTCTTAAAGAGCTCGCCCTTGCACATTTTGAAATTGGACGCCCGTTTTTTCAGCAGGGCCGCCTGGGATTGATCATTCGGCAAGGTGTCGTCTGTTAAATACGCCCTGATTGGGTCCATCCAGGTTGAACTTCGATCTAGAACTCCAATGGGTTCCTCTCCAATACTTCTCTTTTTCATAACTTCCGAGAAGACGGTTCTTGGTGTGTCACAAGAGGCCGAGGATGCCAACTTTGAGAGAGCATCTGCCTGGTTGTTCTCGGACCTGGGTACTTGAGTTAAATGAAACTCCTCAAGTGACCCAGCCGCCTGTCGTACCGCCTGCAAATATTTAATCATGGTCGGATGGGTTGCTTCGTATTCGCTGTTGTACTGACTCACTATCAATTGTGAGTCAGAGCAGGCGTCTATATTTCTTGCCCCAGCCGCCTTACACATGCGGATACCGGCCAGTAAAGGTTCATATTCCGCCTTGTTGTTTGAGGTTGGAAGTTAAAGCGTAGAGCATATTTGTACCTGTCGCCTTTTGGCGACTGACATATGACGCCTGCCCCACAACCATTCGAAGTGCAGCTCCCGTCCATATAGACCTTCCAGACTTGGTCTGGAATTTAAGAATCAGAGGGCCGAGTCATCTCTACAATAAAATCAGCAAATGCTTGCCCCTTTACTGCTTTTATTGGCTCAAATGTGATTTCAAGGCTTTGAATCTCTATCGCCCATTTGATCATTCGGCCTGACGACTCCATGGTTGTCAGTGGCCACTTGATTGGCTGATCTGTGTATACGACGACTGAGTGTGGCAAGAAGTAAGGCTTCAATTTTCCAACTGCCATGAAGAGAGCGAGATTGAATTTTTCCACTAGGGGGTACCTTAACTCAGCATTCTTCAACACATGACTGACAAAGTAGACCGGGAGCTGACAACCGTCTCTTTCAGCAAGAAGGACGGCACTTAGAGCATGGTCAGACACTGCGAGGTACATGTAGAGCACTTCTTTAGGCAAGGGACTGACCAGCCTTGGTAAGGAGTGCAAATGGACTTTCGGTCTTTGGAAGGCCGCCACAGCATCCGGCCCCCATTCAAACCTAGCTTTCTTCTTTATTGCTTGAAAAAACTAAAGGCACTTGTCGCCTGACCGGCTGAGAAATATTCCTAGAGCCGCCAGACAACCTGTTAACTTTTCAACCTCTTGGACTGTGCGAGGCGACTACATGTCGATGACCGCCTGTACTTTCTCAAGGTTCGCCTATATACCTCTCTGATTAATGAGAAATCTGAGAAACTTCCCAGACTAAACCCCGAAGACACATTTCTTGGGATTGAGCATGACATGGTGCCGCCTGAGTGTGGTGAAGGTTTCTCGGAGGTCGGCCAAATCGTCCGTCTGAAGCTTGGACTTCACAATCATATGCCTCGACATTCCTTCCAATTTGATCAAAGAAGACCGTGTTTATCATTCTTTGGAAGGTGGCCGGGGCGTTCTTCAAACCAAACGGCATGACAGTGTATCAATACAAACCTTGATCAGTGACAATGGTCGTCTTCTCCTGATCCTTCTTCCACAAGGGGATCTGATGAAAACCAGAGTAGGCGTCCATGATGCTCATTAAGGCGTGGCCGGCTATTGAGTCAAGTAGACTGTCAATCTTAGGCAATGGATAACTATCTTTGGGGCACGCCTTGTTCAAATCAGTGTAGTCTACACACATTCGCCAGGTACCATTCGGCTTCTTTACTAGCACATTGTTTGTGACCCAGTCAGGGAAATAACATTGCCGAATGAACCCTGCATCAAGCAATATTTTAACCTCGGTGGCAATCGCCTGGCTTCTTTCTTCACCATGGTTCTATTTCTTTTGTCGGACCGGCTTTTTTTTCGTATCCACAGCTAGTTTATGTACTGCCAAGTCTGGACTGATACCTGGCATCTCATGTACCTCAAATGCAAAGATATCCTTGAATTCCTTCAAGAGTTGGTAAGATCATCACCCAGCACTGTAAGAGCAGTCGTCCCAACTTTGACTGTTCGGTCAGGACATGAGTCGTCCATGACGACATCCGTATGCTAACTAGCCGGTTGAGGGCGGAATTCGTCTAACCGCTCCTCTGCCAGTGATTGCTATCGTTTTTCTTTTCTCTCTGCCCCCTGTTGGGCAGCCTTTATTTTCTTGTCGCCTGCTACTTGGGCAGGCGCATCCACCTTGATTTGCTCAAGGTTCATTTTCTCTCCACTTGGGCTAGTAGTCGCCATAGTGGGTTTAATATCCGAGAGGTAACACTCTCGCGCAATCTTCTGATCTCCCCTTAGGGAGCCGACTGTTCCATCATCCTTCTCAAACTTGAGCAGCATAAGAGAAGGATGGGTAGATCCACTCGTCCCACTGGGTGGACGACGCTTCCTCCAAACCCCACTAAAGGGTGAGATACCGGATGTATGCAGTCAGGTTTGTACTTGAGCTTTGCCAAGCACTTGTTTCTGATAAGCTCAGAGGAACTTCCAGTATCTATGAGGATCTAGCCAACCCTTTGGTTGGCCACTTCACATTCAATGACAATGGGGTCGTCATGCGGCCCCTTAACACCTCCCAGGTCCTCCTTTGTGATAACAATTTCAGGGAATGTACTCTTGATGGTCCGTCCTTGATTGACGGATTTAACATCCAACCGCCTGATGTTATCTTTGTTGCCCCTGATTGTGGGGCCGCCTCCTGCGAAGCCGCCTGCTATGGTATAGATGACGGGGTCATCAGTATCAGAACTGTGAGCCGACCGGTGATTCTTCATGGCCGACTGCTTTTATTTGGGGGGAGCATTCCCTTTAAACTTCTTGACATATGAATCAAGATCGCCTTTTTCTGCCAGGTGGTCGAAGAAACGCATGAGGCTTATACATTCATTGGTTTCATGACCAATGTCTTCATGGAAATTACAGAATTTGTTTTGGTTCCGATTACTCGCAGAACCTTTCATGGGGGCCGGCTTCACAACTGAGATCCGACCCTTGATTTCATTGAAGATAGCTTGGCGATCCTTGTTGAACGCATACTTAGGAGAGTATGGTTTGTATTCTTTCTTCTTTTTCTGAGACGGCTGGTCAGAGGAGTCGGCCGCCCAGACTTCTTTTCTCTTTTTCTCATCTTTATTTGCCGACAGCATTGATCGGCTTTCTTTCTTGTCATACCTTCTTCCATCCGACTGCTTCCCAGTATTACATAGGTCAGTCGCCTGTATGTTGGCTTCAGCCTCAATTAAGGCTTCTTGAAAGGTAGTAAACCTCTTCCGGAGCAGGTCAAATTTGAAGGTCGACCCATCCTTGAGACATCTGAAAAAATCAGTGTAGGCTACCTCATCCGGCAGCCCTTGTATCTGAATCCTCATCAAGTTGAACCGCTTGATGTAGGAACGGAGGCCTTCCTTCTCTCCCTGCTGTATGGTCCCTAAATCAAGGGTTGTCTTTTTAGCAGGGATATTCATGGCAAAATTGGAGGTGAACAGGTAAGCAAGGGTCTTGAAATTATTCACACAACCAGTCGGCAGGTTGCCGAACCATTGTTGAGCAATTCCCTTTAGAGTGGCTGGGAAGCACTTTCACCATGTGGGGTCATCCAACCCTTGGAGGTACATAAGGTTGATGAACGCCATCAGATGGTCTTCTAGATTCGTAGTGCCATCATAGGCGCCTACTAATACGTTCTTCACTTTGGCCGGCTGGGCGGCCTCAATTATTTCCTAGGAGAAGGCGGACGTTTCTTGCCGCCTGTCCTCCAAACAGAGTAGGCTCCATGAAATATTGAGGTTGCGACACGCATGGCTTGGGTTGCTCATGCGGTGCCGACTGATTTTTATGGGATCCGGACCGACGGGAGATGCCGCCTGTCTGGCTCTCATTATTTGATTGTGAATACCTCATGGAGGTATTGTGCAGACTGTCTTGAAAATCGGAACTAGAGGTCAACTCTGTCAGTCGGTCACTCTTATTCTACTCTAGCAACAATCGAGCATCAGAGTACAATTTCTTTGACCCATCTGCTTGAACATGACGAATAGGCTTTCTCTTCCCTGGTGAGGGAAAGCGGTACTTCATTAGATCTATCACTGGCGAATTCCACTTTCTAGACTTAAGGTAAGGACTCGCCTCCCACTTCCTAGACTTATGATCAAGTTTAAGAGGGATGACGGGTCAGTGGGTTCCCTGAACAAGGATCAAAAGACGGCTAGGGAGTGGTACCTCTCAGCGTCAAGCCGACCGTGTCAGCAGCCGGCCAAAACGAGGAGCCCATTGACCTTGATGACTTTAAGGAAGCCGCGCCTGCTCCTAGAGCAACCGGCATAAAGAGAAAGGCGGACCACCTGGTGGCCGTAAAAAAAGAGAAGGAATAGCAATCACTGATCGGGGAACGATCAAAGGATCTTCGTCCCCAGCCGACTAGTGATAGTATTGATATTATTCTCGACGAAAACCGTCCGGAAAGAACCGTAAAAGTGGGGAAGGTTTCTTTTGCAAAGTTGGGTGCAGACTTGCACCAACTGTTGAAGGAATTCAAAGACATATTTTCCTTTGAAGTGGAAGAGATGCCAAGCGTCAACCCGGATCTTGCTGTCCACAAACTTGCCATGGATTTATAAAAGAAGCCGGTTAGGCAAAAGAAGAGGAACCATGGCAAGGAGAGATCTCAACCTCATTGTCAGTATCCTGGTTCGTCTGAACCAGGGGGTCGTCCATGGGACGATTGTCACTTAGGGTCGGTACAGACTGTGATTCCATCTCAAAAGTACTCTCCCCACAGACGGCGCCAAAATGTTTCGGGGTTTTCTGATGTCCTGCGGGAGAGTTACAATTCCGGGACTGGTATCTTGCGCCTGTACCTGCAAAACAACGGAGACTCCTTGTGGTGGGAGTTCCGCCTCCAATGATCAAGTTAGTACTTGTTTGAGGAGTGAATAATGCGGAAAAGTAAAGGTTGGAAGATCAGGTTCCCCTAGGCGAGGAGTGATCTAGGTGTTTAAGTTCTCTAGGTGAGTGTAATTAATTGCTGAACCCCTTTTAATGAGGATTAATGAGGGTATTTATATGCCTTGGGAAGCATGCATGTCCTAGGTTTACGTCACCCTAGGGATGATTGGGCTTCTTCCGAAGACTGGACCTAGGTGGCCGTTTTGCCCTTTTGGCATAGGGGAGGCCATGTGGCGTGACACAACTGGTCCATGGTGGACCGATCAATGCATGACACGTGGCAAGTTCCATGTGGCGGACACATGGCAGGGCTTGAATGGTCCATTTGTCAGATGATGACTGGTTAGGGAAAAATCCCCTAATTAATACGCATGTGTAAGGCAGCAGGGGCAAGGAAAGTTGACGCCTGCTTCAATTCTCAACTGATCGTTACTCAGTACCACGGTAACTATAAGGCCACCCATCCGACGATGATAAAGTATCTGCAGGCGGTTAAAGATGAGGTCGTGACTCTTAACGAATTTCATCTAAGTCAGTGCCCAGGTCAGAGAACAATCAGGCTGATGCCTTGTCCAAACTGGCGTCATCCGCCACTTGTGATACGCCTAGGTCACTCTTTTGGGAAGTCGTGAAAAAAAGAAGTATTAAGCATGATCCCGTTGGAGTTCTTGACCGAATCTCTACTTGGATAGACCCCATCTGGGATTATTTGGTAGACGGCACCTTGTCGGATGCCCCTTCGGAAGCGGCAACATTAAGAGCTTTGAGCTTCAAGATCTATAAGGGGGAGCTCTTCTAAAAGGGCTACCTCCAGCCGTTGCTGAAGTGTGTTACCCCAGAAAGGGGCAAAGAGGTTCTAGAGGATCTGCAGTCGGGATTTTGTGCATCACATATAGGTGGCAGAACTCTAGCAAAAAGGGCCAAACGACAGGGTTACTTTTGGCCTACTCTTGAGGCAGACGCCATGGAAATTTTGAAAAAGTGTGACAAGTGCCATAGATTTAGCCGGCTCATATACCGTCCGGCCATAGACTTGACGGCTATCTACAGGTTGGTTCCATTTGCAAATAGAGTATATCTACAGCCGGCTCATCTCCTTCATTTGGAGAAACATCATCACCCGGTTCGGGGTTCCTATGTCTATGGTCTTTGACAATGGCCCTTAGTTTGAAACGACTACCCTCAAGAGCTGGTTGGGAGATCAAGGGATCTCACATTGCTTTGCATCCGTTGGCCACCCCCAAGCAGACGGCCAAGTTGAAGCCCTCAACAAGCTCATCTCAGACGGCATTAAGAAGAAAATTGAAAGGGCCGGAGGTCTATGGGCAGATGAGTTGCCTCACGGCTTATGGACCATCAGAACAACTGAAAAAGGGGCAACCGGTGAAACCCTGTTTCTCATTACATACGACACTAAAGCCGTCCTGCCAATTGAACTTTATGAGCCAACACTCCGAGTCATGCTCTATGATGAAGAGGCTAATTGGGAGGCCATGCGTCTTGCATTGGACTCACTCCCGGAGCGCAAGGGCAATGTCGTCTTGCGTCATAAGATATACCATCTTAGAATGACGAGGGCCTACAACAAAAGAGTACACAAACGGCCCCTCAAAATGGGGGACTTTGTGCTTCGAAAAATGGAGGCAATCAGCACAACGAATGAGCAAGGGAAGCTAACCCTAATTGGGAGGGTCCCTACCGGATTTTAAAAGAAGTTAGAGGCGGAACATGCCGCTTGGAAACACCAGACGGTAGGCAGCTAGCCAGAACCTAAAATGTATACAACTTGAAAAAGTACTACTTCTAAGGATTGTAATTATTTTGTAAATAGAGTATATTAATGAAAGAGTAATTTATTATTAATTATCTTTTGTAAAAGTCCCATCTGTGCAATGCACAACCGGGCAACTACCAAGTCCCATCTGTGCAGCAAACAACCGGGCACCTATTTGCTCTAATTGAGTAGAACGCTAAGTACCGAACTTAGTTATTCAAAAGGCCAATGGCCAACATGTTTTAAACCGCCTGCTCCAACATGAGCAGGCATCCAGCGACGCCCTAGGGTGAATTCATCGAAGAGAACATCTCACTTTCGGGTGGTACATAGTTCTACGAGTCATAAACTCAAACAACTTTAACCAATTAGGTTAAAGATAACCCATGGCCGTTCGAATGACCTTTCAAAATCAAGACACACCCGGTTATTGACCCAAGGTAATACAGACGGTGAAATAAATCTTGATCTGCAGCCGGCATTTTCCAAAAAGCACTATAGCTGGCTCCGGCTTCCACAAACAAGGTCAAAACCTTGTTGAAATCAAGATACACCCGGTTATTTCCCCAAGGCAATACAGGCGGTGAATTCAATCTTGGTCTGCAGTCGGTTTTTGCCAAAAAGCACTACAGCCGGCTACAATTTCCATAATAAAGGTCAAATCCGCAATTGTTTATCATGACGTCCGGCCAAAAGGGTAATCCGCAGCCGGTTAAACGAGTATCCTAGGTTGTGTTTAGCCGGCACAACCGGCAGATACAACTTACAAATAATTATGTTTTGTAAACGGTCAAGGACAACCTATTTATTCATCCGAATGCTTATATGGACGGTTGCTTGCTTAAAGTTGGATTAACTACATGCAAATAACCATCCTAGGGCAGACAGAGCCAGGGCATCCGACATACCTCATGTACTTATTCAAATTACAACAAAGATTTCATTCCAGGCAAAATTGCAAAAAATTGAAGCAAAATATCAAAGCAAAGCCGACTCAGTCGGCATATATATATATAAATAATAGCAAATGTCAGTCAGACCCTTGTTCGGGGAAAAAGGTACAAAAGTACACGGCACGCAGGCCGGATGAAAGAAGGAGTAAAAAATAATAAGCTACTGCTGCTGTTGTTGTTGTTCCGACGGTTGGTCCTGACTTGCAAGAGGGGCTTCTTGAGTTTGCTGGGTTTGGGCTTTTCTAGCCTCACCCGGCACATTCTCTTTCGCGTGCTCCTCCTCGATGCCGGCCCACTCTTTGAAGGGCGCTGGCTTCTCCGTCCCGAGAACTTGAGCGTCAAATACCTCGGTAGCGTATTATTACCTCAAGTCGAAGAAAGCATAGTCGATGTCCAGGTGGATCATGGACCATGTCATCTTCATGCGCGCTTCGCAATCGTGCTCGTTCTCGGTAACCAACCGGTTCTGCTCAGCCGACAGCTGGTCCAAGTGCTGCTTCTTGGTCTTAACCAGCTCTTCCTTCAGCCAGGTTACCTCAATCCTCAGACCGGTGTTCTCCTTGTTAGCCTCCCCCAAGGCCTTGACGTCAGCCTTGAGTTGGTCAACTTAGAGTTCCTAATTGGCAGCATTTTTGTTGGTTGTCTCAGCAGCAGCCGTGAGCTCCCGGATGAGTTCCTCCTATTTCATCTCCCAGGCTTTAGTTTGGATTTCAAGCATAAGGGAGTTATATTGACAGACATCTATTAATTCGGTTGCCCGTCTCGGGGCATCCCTTACCTCCTCTTGCTTCTTCCGTAAGGGGGCTTTCATCCCGTCAACCCTTAACATCACCTGTAGAGTCGGCCGGAAAAGAATTTAGTCTTTCAGTTATATAACAACCCGCAATTAGTAAAATTGCACAAAAGTACCCCAACTGGTATATTACCTCAGTCAGCAGTGAGTTGATGCGATCAATGTTGACTTGGTTGATACCCGGTACCACCTCCTTCTCGGACCGGGTGAGGGTCCTCAGCATTCTCTTGGCATAATTTTTCATATACAGCCAACGAGAAGAGGCATCTGCATCATGAGATATATTTGTTAAGTGTTGGGCATAAGCAGCGCATATATTCAGCCGGCTTCCTGAAGAATCCCCTGATTGAGAAGCTTGGGAGTTGACTCGAACAGCCCCACGCGGCCGGGGGGGGTCTAAGGTGAGATTTGTACCTTAGTTTTCAGGCTGAGGGGTGATACCACCCCTAGCCGCATTTGAGTCGGATGCTACAGCAAGCACTCGGCTAGAGGGAACCTTAAGCTCCCTAGCTCCGGCTTTAGCCGGTCTTGAGCTCAAACCCAGACTTTGCAGACTTTTGCTTGCGGTTGTGGGTCTATCAGGAGCCGGTGGTCTTCCGGTTGAGGTAGGTGCGGGGCCACCCGGGACCCTTCTCCTTTGATAGGATGGTTGAGCAGGCGCCTCATCCGGCCTTTTCAGCATTTGCCTTAAAGATCGAGGGACGTTCTGCCTCCCCGTCTGCAAAAGAAAACCAAGCAACCAGTTGGTATCAAGATGGGTTGCAAGGCATACAAGTGGTAAAAAGGTCAACCGGTGCTTACCCTATCGCCTTTGGCCGCCAGTTGAGCTTTCTTTTTCTCGAGCTGCTCCTTTCTGATTTCAGCGGCTGACTTAGCATCATCTCGAGTCCTTTCTCTACAAATATAAAAAAAAAATTTAGAGATCATTCAAACACCATACAGGCGGCATAATACGCCGGTTAAGTAATAAACCTAAGTTTGTTCCAAAAGGTGCTAAGATCACAGGCGGAAAGGAACGCCTCGTCCTTGAACCAGTCCGGGTGAGAGACCTAGAACTTAGGGACAATAACTTGTGTCCCATCATCCTGTGGCAGGGTTGTCTTCTTAAAATGGCCCTGGTCCATTATCTTATCCCAAGACCTCCCCGGTATCTTGGGAGGGCGCATTTCTTTCCCAATAGAGTCGGGTTCTTATTGTACCGGCGCAGCCGGTGGTTCACAGCCGGAGAAGGAGATGAGACCATATAGAATTTGCTCTTCCAGCTATTCCATTTAGATGGCTTCTCCAATGTCATCATGTACTCCGGAAGCGTGGTCAATGTGCGCAAACGCCTCCTAGCTAGGCGTCACGTCCTGCATCTCGCAGGCGGCTATGTACCCCAAAATGTTCACCTAAGAGTTGGGTGTGAGCTCCCAGACGCCAAGGTCGTACCCTTTTAGAATGGCTTTTAGAATGGAGAGGGAACTAGAGGCCGGCTTTGAATGCCGCCTCATAGCAGCCGAAGTAATTGTCAGCGTGATCCAAGTTATCATCCCAGACGACGGATGCATCAACCGGCGGCACAATTACCTCTCATCCGGCCCCTACCGGACGCTTCTCTTAAAATACCGGGAGGGTCCCATTTAAATTCACAACATCCCGGGCGCTCATATGCGCCTCTTTTGGGTTATTTGCTGAAGGCCAGTGATATGCCTCCTCATCCTCTTGAGGGGATCCGGCTCCATTGTCGATTCTGTGGAGCCAAATTGTTGGACGGTTTCTTCACCATCTGAGCTTCTAGACTCTTCAAGAATCTCATCTCAAGGCGTGCTAGGTAGGTACGCCCGGTTGATCATAAGGAGCATTATCAACCGGAGTTCCGGCTAAATCATCGGACTGGTATTCGGGATCAACAATCATTTTTCTTGTCCGAGCCATTCTGTACTGCACATGAACATAGATGGTCAGATTCGTAGAAGAATACGGGTGGTCTAAACACCCCCAAACGGCATCCCCAGTCCTAGACTTAGCTGTATTCGGTGAACGGTTGACAACTGCCCTAGGCTGTGCCGTGTGTGTATTGGGTGAGTCCATTATTCTCTCACGAACTATACAGCCGAGAAAAGCTCAAACAAGCTGCAAGGGGCAGAGACGATACCTTGAAGTAGTAAAAAAGCTTGATAGCAGACGGATGTTTGAGTTGTTGCTTGTAGATACCCCAGGCGGTACCTCTTTGAAGAGTACCTGAAGTTTGTAGAAGACTGGACCGTTTTCCCAAAATGTGGCTTGAAGATGCCACAGGCAGAAGAGTCCAGTTGTGTATGTTTTTGAAGCTGAAATAAAAATCAAACAGTCAGACGTATTCAAAGAAAATCACTCAAAGATACCGCAGGCGGATGTTGGTCAGGCGTTTTTAAAGAATATTGCTTGAAGATACCCAAAACGATATAAGACTGGCTGAGGGTCTATAGAATGCAGTTTTTGAAAATTGCTGAAAGATGCCACAGGTGGTATAAGACCAGCTGTGGGCCTATGGCACGCAATTTATGAAGAAAGTTGCTCAAAATTGGCCCAGACGGCATAAGCCGACGTGGGTCTATTAAATGTAACTCTTGAAGAAAATTGCTCAAAGATGCCCCAGGCGGCATAAGACCGGCTGTGGGCCTATGGAATGCCCCAAACGGTGTAAGACCGGCTGTGGTTCTATTGAAATCAAGAAGAGGAAATTAACTAAGTCTGACAGTACCTTAGTGAGTTGATCCAAGAAGCACTCAACAGGTGTTCGGATGCGTCTGAAAGGAAGAAACTGGTTGCACAAAAGAGCAGCCGGTGTCAGAGCTTTTTTCTCTCAAGTAATTCTTTGTGAAAATTAGCAAAGTAACAAATGAGGAGGGAGTCTCCAATTTATAATAAGGGGCACAAGGCGAACCATCACCTCCCCCTCCAATTCAAATTCGAAATTCGAATTGAAAAAAAAACATTAAAAAAAAATGAAGGGAAGGAGACGAACTGTCACCTTCCCAGAATGTGACACGTGTCATAGGTGCCACATGGCAAGCCATGTCACACCTGTGAGAGGCAAATGTTTGGGGTAAAAAACCCTATGCCACGTGGCCCAATAGCAAGCTGACACGTGGCAACCCTTGAAAGGCCCTATGGGATCCAATCGGATGCTGACACGTGGCATTGTAACCATAATGGGGAAGTAGATCTTCATCTGCTATAAATAGAAGAAACTCCTTATTTATTGCACATTCAGAAATCGATTGAAAATACAAACACAAAAACCGAGCAATATTAATTGCGGAATCTCTCTGAATCAGAGAGAAAAATCCATTTACCTTTCGCACTTTTATACTTCCGGAGACGTACTAACTTGATCGTCGGAGGAAGAACTCCACCCAACCGGAGTTTCGTGGTTTTTGCAGGTACAGACGGTCGGCGCGCATTCCCAGAATTGTAACTCTCTTGAAGGACTCCAAAAACCCCAAAACTAGTATGTCCCTCATGAAATTGTGACACTATGAATTTGTTATCATCACAATGCTTTATGACAATATGTGCCTTGCACTCAACACGAGTAACGAGTCTCTTCCTTTTGATTGAAGCTTTTTCTTCATTGCTTTCTCCTTCCTTATTATTTGAATCTTTTTCAACAGTAGCCTTTCTTTTGTTTTTGTATCCTTCCTTATTGCATAAGATATACTGTGATTTCAATACTTTTCTTCTTCTTTGTCATTTAGTTGTAGACTTTCTTGTGTTGAATCCAGCAGCAAATGCGTAATTTTTATAAAATTCAACGCCCTCTTCAAGATTATTAAACTTCATCCTTATATCTGGTTTCAACTCATTGTGGCATATATGAAAGCCATTCTTTTGTTCCTCTAGGAGTGAACAAAGGTGCTACCAGTAGGCGAAAAATGTAAATTCGCACCGGTTTAAAACCACCCTTGTGCACCGGTTTTGAACCAGTTGAATTGAGCGATGCTAAAAAGAAAACCTTTTCGTAGCGGTTCAATACCGGTGCGGAAAACTAACTTTTTGCACCGGTTCAATTCAAAATCGGTGCGAAGAGTTCCCAAAAAATATAAAAAAAAAATGTTTTTGGCACCGATTAATTGGTGCCAAAAATGCTCAACAAAAAATTATGAATTAAGATACAACGAACAATAAAAAAAATTATGCCTTACTAAAATAAAAACAAAAATTTGGAGTTTTCCACTTACAAATCAACACATAATTAACAACAAAACACCAGAATCGTACTATACATTCATCCAAATAAATTGTTATTTTACAATATATAAAAAAAATAAAAAATACTGCAACAATGAACAACGAAACACCAAATACATCTTCAATCCTTTTTTATGTGCAATCGTGTTTTTAGCAAAAATTATCACCATACTCGCATCTAATGAAATTATCATCATATACAACCTGCATCAATTAAAACACTAAAATTAATAAAACCCAGAAGATCTAGTAATTGTAATCCACAGAACAAAGACAAATCAAATATCAAATATTTCAAAATCGAAAAAATCCAGAAAGTTTGAATCCTGAAAAACCCTAAAAAACCCAAAAATTTCGAATTTAGAAAAACTTAGAAATTTTGAACTCAAAATCAAGAACCCAAAAATTTCGAACAAATAAAAATTCAAAAATTTTAAACTTTCCCAGAAAAATTTAGAACATAGAAATATAAGAACCTAAAAATTTCAAATTCGAAAAAATCCAAAAAGTTTGAACTCAGAGAAACCCAAAAAAAAACCCAAAAATTTCGAATTCAGAAAAACTTAAAAATTATGAATCAGGAATCCAGAACCCAAAAATTTCGAACAAAGAAAAATTCAACAATTTTGAACTTAGAAAAATTTAGAACCCAGATAAAACTAAAAACCTAAAAATTTGGAACCCGGATAAACCCAGAAGAAATAAAACAAACATAGAACCCATAACCCATAAATTTCTTCAACTAAACCTAAAATCTCATAACCCAGATCCCAGAACCCTGAACCCAAAAATTTCTTCAACTAAACCCCAAAACCCAAAAATTAGAAATTTCGAACAAATTACATCAATTATACCCAAAAAATTCAACAAATTACATCAATTGAACCAAAACGAAAACCTAAAGAGCCCTAAAACCCTAACCTCAAATTTGACGGGTGATGCTTGCATGTTCGAATAATCAACGGCGGCGGCAAAAATTGTTTTGCTTGGTTTTGAAAATTAAACTACGGAATCTAAAATGAGGAAGAAGATAAGAGAACAACGAGAAAAACGAAAGCTTAGAGAGAAGGAGAGAAGAACGAGAGCTTAGAGAGAAGGAAAGAAGAACGAGAGATGAAAGAGAAGGAGAAAAGAACGAGAGATTAGAGAGGAGAGAAGAAATAGAGAGGCGGATGAGAAATAGAAGGGCTGAGGGAGTATAAAGGGTTTAGATAATTTACGGTGAACCGGTGCCTTTTCTGTTTTTTTTTTCTTTTTTAATTCACACCGGTTCAAACCGGTGCGTAAAATACAAATTCGCACTGGTTTGGTTGGAGTAACTACTATTTTAGGAGTAGTTGGCTTATTTGTGATGGTACTAGAATGACTGTCAAGTTGTTCATTGTTCCTCATCATTACTGTCATTAAACATAATAGAAATAACAAGTCATTAACAATTCCACAAAATAGTAACAAGTGAATATGCACCCCCTTAAACACACTTACACACAGACTCTCAATAATTAGAACTGAAATCAGATTCTTAAATAAGAATGTACACTGCCAGAAGAAAACACACACACTTATACATACACTCTTACACTCTCTCTCTCTCTCTCACATGCACACACACACACAATAATTTCACAATCTAAAATTAGAACTGAAATCAGAATTGCAAGCAGAAAGATGAGGGGGCAGGGGGGATAGGTTTGTGTAGGGAAGTGGAAGAAGGGAGTGTGGTTGGTGTGGAGGAAACAGACCAAGAAGAAGGGGGTGGGGCTTGTGCACAGGCAAGTAGACCAAACAACTCAACGCTCATTTGTGAAATTGGCAAATAATTAAATGCTAATTATTTGATCTTTTGTGAAATGAGCAAATAATTGAATGCTAATTTGTTAAATGAGCAAATAACTCAATGCTCATTTGTGAAATTGGCAACTAAGTATTTGCTCATTTGACAAATGAGAAACTAATAATTTGCTCATTTGACATTTGAGCAAATAACTATTTGCTCATTTTCTAAATGAGCCTATATATGATATTACTTGTCAAATTAACACAGTACAACGCAACAACATCAAGCATAAAGCATATCTATAGAACCAAATTTACATCGAATGATTAATTTTATATAAAAAGTCAATTATAGACCAGGCAGATGTAGGAGAAATTGATTTTTGATACTGTTGTATCTGCAATTAATCATGAATGCTCCTTCCAAGCTTGTAAGTCAATAACTTAGCTTAACTTAATTTGTTTGGAGGTCACTTCAAAAGTGGAACACTCAAGCAGTATCTTATACTTTTTAAGATAAGTTGCTAAGTTTAACTACGATAACGTGAACTCTTAGGTTAAATTGGAATCTCAAATTCCTTTTCTTTATTCCTTGTTTCCTATATTTCTTATCATACATCATCTCGTAACTTTTAAGAACCATTTCTTTAAGTGTTTTGACTTTTTACACTTTGGTAGGCATAATTGAGCATCTAATACGCCCTAAAACAACGTTCCATCTTTTCCTTTAATTCGTACTTGAATTACTATATCAATGAGTCCTACTCATTAGTGTATGAAGCGAAAAGATATGTTGGTTGTCATCTATTGACAATTTGAGTTGTTCAACTCAATACTTCATGTTTATTAAATCTACCTAGTATTTTGAATACATGATGTCCAACCGTCCTTTCGGACTAAGTCATAAAAGTCATTTATGTGAAGTTGTATTTTAGAAATGCCTTTTCTTTCCTTGAGAACCATTCTCAAAAGATTTCCTTTTACCAATATTTGGAAACATTATTATTTGATTTAGGATACTACAAATATAAGTGCAAAGTATAACCATTTATCAAGATAATAACATAATAATTTTGAAATTTAAAGCATACATGCAAACTTTCAGTCTTATTAAGCGTTTTATCCACATATTTAAAATTTGTCCTAACTAGGAGAGAATAAAACGATTTCAAGATCCCAAAAATCAAAAAGTGATTAAGCATGCTTTGGCTTGTCTTAAAACTTAATATTTTAAGGTAATCTAATTACTAATAGCTCTAAGCTACTCTTAGTTCAATAAAACATCACATCTAATGCTTTCTTGACGTTTATCTCCATCGCACGACGTCTAAGGACTCCTTACTGATATCGTTGAGTTTAACCAAAACTAACGTGTATATGATGCCTTGTTGTGGCAAGCGTACCAACATACCTTACCTCCCTAGGAAAGTAGTAATGCCTTGCTTTGGCATACCTTACCTCCCTAGGCGTGTTAGATGCATGTTTAGGAATGACAAATTTAACTCAATATTCTTTAGGACTTAGGGTTTCTATGTTAGTTAATTTAAGTGAACTAAACTAATTGTTCAACATTCGAAATCCTAAACATGCATCTAACATCGCAATTTTATATATATAGGCAATATTTATACAGGGCATAAATAAAAATGCATTTTGGCAACTAACATGACCCCTTGAAACTTGAGTCTTCAAATCTTCAAGGGCCTTCGTTGCATATTCTTGGCTTCGTCTTCTTAGAAACGTTATCTTCGAGACATCACCACCAGTAATGCAACTACTAGAAAAGGTAGAACTAATCTAAATAATTTAAGTACAAAAATACTTAACGGCACGCAGTCCGTATTTAGATTTATAAAAATACAAATCGGAACACACTCTGTATTTACTACCCTAGTCTGGCCCCATTAGTTGCCATTTTGTAAAACCTATGATAGAATATTCATTCCAATAATCCATTCACTAACGTGAATGACCCATGTATTTTACAAAGAAAAACACGCTCCAACTAGTAACTAATTTAGGTGGTTAATCCTATTAACACGCCTAATTAAAACTAGTCAAAGTTGTTAACCGATTATGTGATTAAACGCAATAAAATTAGCTCAAACAATTAATGAAGCTCCCACTAAATTCCGCATCCAATTTAATTAAAATTAATCCAATTAATTTAATTAAGACAATTTACCCAAATTTAGCCAAAATTATTTTGCAAGTGCCGGGAAAAACAAAGGCTTGGCCTCGTATTAATTAAAATAATTAAATAAATAATTAAAAACGTCAAAAATCGCAAAACGCATAGACCTATGATGCTCGAGTTCCTTGCACCAAGCAACGAGGCTTAGTTTGCTAGGCACCGAGCCACGACTGCCTTGGGTGGCTACTGCCCCCGCACAGCCACTTGCTGCGCCAAGCACCTTCATGTGGCAAACAACAACGCACCAAGTGCATTATTCTGGACACACCAACATGCTTGCATGGACGCAAGTGAGGGCCTTAAAGGCCTGCTGCTGTGCGAGCTCGTCCTGGCCGCAACCGCACATTGCAGCCCACGCAAGCCTCCCGCACCAAGCGCACTAGCAGCGCACCATCGCAGGTGCTGCTCGCACACACCACACGCACAAGCAGCTCGCACTCCTCAACAGCCACATGTGGGCTGTGCAAGCAGCCCAGCTGACCGAGGGTAGTGCTCGTGGCTTTGTGCCTCGATTTGCATGCTTGTGCCTCAGGATTTTATCCCAATTTTTTGTGTGACATAAAATTAATTCTAAATAATTTTTAAAACCAATATTGAGTAAAAATGAAAATAAAACAAGTCCAACTTAAATAAATTCAATTTTTAGTGCACAAACAAAAATTAATTCAAGAATTATTCTTTAAATTATTGTTGACTCAACTTGATGCTACAAAAATTAAGGGCTATTCTCACAATTAATTTAACAAAACATAAATTAATAATGAGATTTGACAAAATAAAAGGAGATGGAAAAATAAACACAATCATCCAATGAAAAATTTTCCAACACTAAATTGTGTAAACTTGAAAAATTACATCCTTCCAATATGAAGAGTAATCAAATTTCAATCACAAGTTTTGAACTTTTAAGACTTTAAACAACTTAAAAATGATTAATATCAAAAATTAGTTCAACATGGAATTTAGAAAGTTAAGTTCCAACCAAATAAGCAATTAATTTGCAAAAATGTTAAATTGCAAGTTTATGTGAAAAGTGAACTCACCAAATTAAGCACCAAATATGACTTCATAAATATGCTAAATAAGGGTTATTATTGCAGCAGATTAATGGTGTAACCATACACATAATCTAAGATAAACATGCCATAATTAATCAAGGTTTAAAGATTTAAAAAATTTCGTTAAAAACGAAAAAAACCCCTCGAAAAACATATTTCTGGGTGGATTTTGGCTTCTGGAGCACCCACATAGTGAAACACAAACAAATTAGAACGTCGATTCCACCCAAATTTCACTAGTTTTGGGTCAAAATCAGGGTTTTTAGCCAAAATTAGCATAAACACGAGATTAAATTAATTAAAAACGAGCTTCTAATCTAATTAGAAAGCAAAACCAGAAATTTAAATCCATTTAAATCACCTTTATTAATTATTAGTTACAATTATTAAATGCACGCTGCTTTGATACCGCTGTTGGGTTTTGTGATGTCCAACACCACGCGGAAGGAAACCCGCCTAAAACCCGCACAAAAATTAAAGTAACTTAGCATGTATAAAAACCTTAATCATATGATTATTAAGAAAAGAGAGAAAGAATCATTACCCTTGTGACGTGCTTCGCTCTAACTTAAAGCTCGGACTTGAAAGCGTAGAGTTCCGCAAATGCGCGAACCTCCAACGGCTAATACCCTCGCTACCGAACTGAACCGACCCTTACCCCGAAGCTTAGTCGGGGCTAGACCAAAAATTACTTAGAGTATTAGAACAAAGGTTTTCTCTCTTTGGAGATCCCTTCAAGTTCACCAACTCAAGTGTTCTTTCCCAATGCCAAATGATTGGTATTTATAACGAAAGGAGCCCTGGAAATCCCATCTCCCATCAATGTGGGAGAGTTGGTAAAAGGAAAAATACAACTTAATTTAATTTCTAAAATGAAATTAAATGCCAAACGAATCACCAAACAATAAGTGGTAAGAGGAGAGCAAGGGGTTAGGTGAGGACCACAAGTAGGGGGACAACCTTCCCTTGCACCACAAGGAAACCCACAAAACCAAGTTCCCTCAAGGCACCAATCGCAACGCGCCAGCTGGCGCCCAACCTTAAGCACCAAGGCATGCCTTACTGGCAGCCTAGTGCTCGGCTGGGCCTTCCAGCCAGCCCACAAGCACGCACGCACAACCAGCAAGCCTAGCACGCAATACGAGCTGGTGTTGCTGCCGCTGGGTTGCTTGCGCTAGCTGAACCAAGCTAGCTTCAGCGACCATACGCGAGGCCCACCGAGCATTTGCTTGATGCTAGCCTTGCGGTAGTACGAGGATAGTTGCTGGCTTGCCTAGAGAGCACGGCCAGCCATGCTGGCCTTGTGATGCGCACAAGGCATGCTCGCCCATGCTAGGCATGATGTGCTTGCGACAATGGCCTTGGCTAGCCATCCTAGCCCTCGATTGGCTAGGCCAATTTGAGGCTTGGATTTTCCCGTGCAATGACTTGTTCTTTGGTCGATTTTTCTGTCTCGTCGATTCCTAAATTTGACTTGACTTATGACGTTCGGCTTCGACGCTCTTAGCTCGGAAAATCCGACGACTTTGTTCGTAAATAATCCATTAACTCATTTAATCCTTCAGATTAATTCGTCGTTTCGAATCCGTTACAAGATTGGGTTTGTCCCGAAGGGTTCACTCAAGATTAAGCTGTAATATTAATTATGCATTAATATTACTGATCGGAAGCGGCCTGCAGCTAGGCATTCTGATTGCTTGACCTCACTAAATAATTAGCTTCCTAATGATTCCAAACCCTCTATCGGAATATTACACTTGTTTGAAGGACACCCTTCCTTTCACATTTGTCAGATTTTGGTGCAAGCTTATCAGACATGAGTCTCTTGACATATGCTTCACAACCCAAAATCTTAAGAAAAGACAACCGCGGAGATTTCTTCGTCCATAATTCATATGGAGTCTTTTCAATAGCTTTTAACGGAGCGCGGTTGAGTGTTAGAGCCCAAAAAGAAATAGGAAGATCAGTAAGCCCCCAAAAAGAAATAGGAAGATCAGCATGTCCCCAAAAAGAAATAGGAAGATCAGTAAGCCCCATCATGGATAGAACCATGTCTAACAGAGTTCGATTCCTCCTCTCGGACATTCTGTTCCATTGTGGAGTTATGGGAGGTGTCAATTCTAATAGAATACAATGTTATTTTAGATGATCGTCGAATAAGTAGCTCAAATACTCTCCTCCTTGATTTGATCAAAGGGCTTTGATTTTATTACCTAGCTGATTTTCCACTTCACTCTGAAATATTTTGAACTTTTCATTGGATTCAGATCTGTGCGACATTAGATAAACATAGCCATATCTACTATTGTCGTCCGTGAATGTGATAAAATTGTGATAAACATTCCTTGCGGTCCAATGAATCCCTTCACTCTAAAATTCATTGGTCCACATACATCCGTTTGTATGAGCCCCAATAAGTCACTTTCCCTTTCTCCCAAATTGGAGAAGGGTTGCTTTATCATCTTACTAAGTAAACATCCTTCGCAGTTTTCAAATGACTCTAAGTAAAATGAATCAAGAATCCCTTCGTGAAGAAGATTCTTGATGCGTTTGATGTTTATATAGCCTAGACGACAATGCCATAAGTAGGTTGGATTTGACCCATTGGTCTTGACCCATTTAGTGGTATTATTTACATTATAAACATGTTTGTCTAATGAAAGCACGTAAAGACCATTTTCTAAATATGTTGTACCTTATAAAACATTATTAAGATAAAACGAACAACTATTGTCCTTTATTCGAAATTAAAAACCCTTGGCGTCCAACACCGAAACTGAAATAATGTTTTTCGTAATGTTTAGAACATGATAACATTCATCCAATTCTAAAACAAGCCCCAAAGGCAAAGACAAACTAACTTTTCTTACAGATACGACTGCAATCCTTGCTCCATTGCCTACCCGAAGTTCCACTTCTCCCTTCACTAGCTTTCTACTTTTCCTTAGTCCCTGAGCATTGAAACAAAGGTGTGAGCCACATCTAATATCTAATACCCATAAAGCATTGCTTGTAAAGTTAAGGTCTATAACATATATACTTGATCCAGAAAAAATGGTGTCGTTCTTCTTATCTTCCTTCAGCTTGAGGCAATCCTATATCCAATGCCCCTTCTTGCAGTAGAAGCATTCGGAGTCGGATTGAGAAGAGGCTACCTTCTTTTACTTATCGCCTTTGGTAGCATTTGGTTTAGGTGGAAAGGTCTTCTTACCCTTCCCTTTATAGCCCTTCTTCTTGTCCGATCGCTTAAATGGCTTGCCCTTCTTGACCATAAGCATGTCATGCTTCTGATGGTCAGATAATAAGTTGTTATCTACTACCCTAGATCAAATCAAACCATTTATATTACTACACTTACACTACCAAAATAGCGATAAGCAAAGGGTCGAACCACTAAGGAAACGGGAGATTTGCACAATTAAAGTGAGATCACAAATCTATTACAAAGGGAAAAGGGAGTTTTTGTGTTTTTGTTGTTTTCAATGAGGAATTAAAGCTACTACAATTAATGAAAGCAACTAAATGAAATGATTGAAATCAATCTCAATGAACTAAAATGAAGTAGAAATACTAGTTTGGGAAAAATATGATCAAATCACTAGGGAGAGGGGGTTCCAATCATGATCAACTAAAGAAACAATGATGATTAACATGAATAAATGCCAAGGAACATTAAATCTACCAAACATCTCATTTCCATGCAATTGTTAAAGCAAATTGATGAAAAATATCAATACCTAAACTAGATCATTCGATGCATCCAATTTAGAAATCAAACAATGGAATTAAAGGTGCATAACAATAATTCCAAGCAATTTAAGCACAAATCATCAACTCAAAGCAATATCCAATCAACCATTACCATTATCAAAACTAATCATGATCTTCACCCCCTTCCCTTACTAGAAATCTAAGCTAGAGAAGATAAAATAGCCATCAGAACTACACTAGGCATGAATTCAATCTTAACCAAACAAAACATGATTCTAAATCAAAGAAAATCAATCAAACAAGTAAAATCAAGAAAGTAGATGAAAATCAACACAATCAAAAGCAATCAAACAAAATAAAAAGGAAATAGATAAGAGATTACGAATATGAAGCTTGATTAATGGTGAAAACATGAAAATACTTGCATTAGATTGAAGGAAACTTGAAGATTAAGTAACTTTCTCTCTCTAAAATCTGAAAATGTATCTCTAACTACAATACTTTAATAATACTTGGAAAACTAGACAATAATACAAATTCAAGAAAAAAGCTATTTATAGTGCTTAAGAATTCCAGAAATAACGAACTACGTCGCGCCATCTCTCGTGTGCACCACGCCCTCTTTTGTCTGGGTACGGAAATGGAACCTCGAAGACAATGCCCACGATGGCTGACGTATAGGCCTCTCTCGATAAATGACCAGTCGTGGCGCATGAACAGAGGAAACAACTCATCAGGGGGCTGCACTGTTGGGTTTCGTAGTGACCCGACACTACGCGAAAGGAAATCCACCAAGACCCGCCCCTTAATTAAAGCAATTAAACAAGCATAATAAACTTAATCAAACAAGATTAAGAACAAGAATTATACCTTTAATGCGTGCTTCCCTCCCAAAGAGCTCTTACTTTAAAATCCCAAAAAGACGAGATCTCCGACGGATCGTACCCTCAACCTGACCCGAGCGTCCTAAGTCTTGAAGGTTAGTCAAGACCCGGACAAAATAACTATGAGTTTTACGAATCAAAGGTTTTCTTAGAGTTGCCTTTTTAATTCCACTCAAGGTTGTTTATTTCCCAATACCCAAGCTTGGTATTTATAGGGAAATGAACCCTTGCATTTCATTCCCCAACCAATGTGGGAAAATGTTTAATTTGCTAATTAATTTATTTCTAAAATAAATCAATAAATAAATGCAATCACAATTCGACAAGTGTCAAAGGGAGAGAGAGCATTAGGTGAGGACCATGGAGAGGTGGGGGGACCAATGCCTTGCTCCCCAAGGCTTTCTCAAAGCCTTGGTCCCCACCCTCACAAAACCGCATCACCCAAGGCTGCTGGCCATCTTCCAACTAGCCTAGCATGCTAGCACAAGCCCAGCAGCAGCGCTAGTGCTTGCTGGTGCGTGCTGGCGCTGTTGCTAGCAACCAACGGTTCATCGCTGCACCATATGCTCGCATGGCCCAGCATGCGTGCTGCTAGCGAGCCACACATGCTGGCCTATCGCTTCTCTAGCCAGACGCACCACACTCGCACATCATGCGCGCCACGCATCAGCTCCTCTCGCACACAATGCCTAGCATGCGTGCTGCTAGAAAGCCACGCATGCTTGGCTTGACGTTGCCAGCTTGCTAGCCCTTTCTCACACACTCGCACATCCACACTCATCAACCTCGGCCATGCACCGTGCACCATGCACGCACATGCCTCTCCCAAGCACCACGCACCATGCATGCTCCAGTGCCTAGCACTAGCTGTGCTTGGTGTGTGTGGTCCTGCCATGCGCCCAGCATTGTGCTAGGGCCGCTACGGCACCAGGCCATCCTAGGGCACGCATGGTGCGCCTAGTGATGCTGCCTGGGCTGCGCTGGTGCGCAGCCATCCTAGGGCACGCATGGTGCACCTAGTGATGCTCATTGGCTTGTGATGGCTGCGATGGTGCCCAACATCATGCTAGGGCTGCTACGACACCAGGCCATCCTAGGGCACGCATGGTGCACCTAGTGATGCTGCCTGGGCTGCGATGGTGCCTAGTGAATATGATGAGCTAGCCTAGCCTAGCTATGGCTACGCTCATACTTGTCGATTGTGATTTTGCGACGCTCGGTCTCGACGCCCTAGGCTCGATGTCCGACGTCTGTATCCATAAAACTCTGTCGACTCATTAAATCCTTTCGGATTAATTTGTCGTCTCGGATCGGTGATTCGATTGGGTTCGACCCGAAGGGTTCAGTTAAGATTAAGCTGTAATATCAATTGTACCTCGATATTACTGATCGGAAGCGGCCTCCACTTGGCATTCCGATCACTTGACCTTACTGAAGAATTAGCCATGTAATAATTCTAAACCCTCTATCAGAATAATACACTTGTTGGAAGGACACCATTCCTTTCAATCTCCCACTTGTCCTTCCGGACAAGTGTGCATACAGTGTATAGCTCATTTCCTATGTCACTTAATGTTTCTTCGTGAACTATAAGGTAAGATTCTTTGTCATCCTTATTACGTTAAGAAGTGTTTCTCGATCTCCGAGTTCGACTGTCAGTAAGCAGATGATTTCTAAAATCCATCTAAGCATGGCCATGCATTTTCACAGTCTCACTCTTCGAGTGGCCTTGTAAACAACAAAACATTTTCCCTATTGTTAGTAGGGGGACAATCCCAGTCTTGTATTGTATGTTCTTCTTACTAAGAGGACATAGTCTCCCGAGTGTTCCCGTTATAATCCCCAGGTACGGCAGACGTTTGGAAACATCAAAGAGTCTAGTACTCAAACAAGAAAACTTCACAGTACTCATGGTCGGAGGAAATAAGTTCTGATAGTCATAATGAGAAATGTACTTATGACAAAATTTAAATTTTCTTAAAGTACTCTCATAGGTCTTATCCAACACTGTTCCAAACTGTGCCTGTGCAAATGATTTATGATTGTCACATCCTCGTAGCACAAGAAACGGTGCTGTAAATCATACTACACACTAATCTATGGCGGTCATCAATCGTCCATCTGTTAGATGACCTCGATTAGGGACACTTTTCGATTTTAATATTCAATGTTCACTTAACAGGTGTTTCTTTATCCAAGACATGGTCTTGATACCCTGTTTTGAATATTTCCGTAAATCGAATGGACTCATTATTTAATTCTAAACCACAATTAAATGGTAATGGAGTGAATGATAAATTTGCACAAAAATTAATTACTCCATTAATTTATGGTTTTAATACAATGTCTTACATTAAATATCCTATTTAATTAAAACACATGTACAGGGAATTTCAAAGCCAGTCTCCAACATGCTTGATTCCCATTGCCTCAATGTGTTTGTTGTGTTTCACTTGAGGCAAAGGTTTAGTCAAAGGATCGACTACATTATCATCCGTGCCGATCTTACAAATTCTGATTTCACCTTCGGATTTCCATTCCCTTATCATGTGAAATCGCCTTTGCACGTGTTTGACCTTCTGGTGTTCTCTCGGCTCCCTGGGCTGAGCGATAGCTCCATTATTATCACAATAGAGGTCTATCGGCCCCTTGATTGAGGGTACAACACCAAGTTCGCTAATGAACTTGCGAATCCAAACAGCTTCCTTAGCAGCTTCTGAAGCGCCCAAGTACTCGGCTTCAGTTATAGAGTCTGCAGTGGTGCTCTGCTTGGCATTCTTCCAGCTAAACGCTCCTCCATTCAGACAGAATATGTACCCCGATTGTGACTTGATGTCGTCTCTGTCAGTCTGGAAGCTAGCGTCGGTGTAACCTTCAACACCAGTTCTTTGTGGCCTCCATACACCAGGAATTTATCCTTGTTCCTTTTCAGGTACTTAAGGATGTTCTTGGCCACAGTCCAATGCGCCTCTCCTGGGTTCGATTGGTATCGACTCGTTGCACTCAAGACATACGATACATCTGGCCTTGTACATATCATGGCATACATGATCGATCCGATTAGCGAAGCATATGGGATATGATTCATTCTTTCTCGCTCTACAGGTGTCTGCGGACACTGTTTCTTGCTGAGAGTTACGCCATGGGACATGGGTAAATGCCTTCTTTTGGCATTTTCCATGTTGAATCGAGCCAGTACCTTATCAATGTAAGTACTCTGGCTTAATCCAATCATCCTATTAGATCTATCTCTGTAGATCTTGATGCCCAATATGTACTGTGTCTCTCCTAAGTCCTTCATTGAAAAGCACTTTCCCAACCAGCCCTTTACGGACTCCAACAATTTTGTGCTGTTCCCAATGAGAAGTATGTCATCGACATACAGGACCAGGAATGCAATATCACCCCCACTGACCTTCTTGTATACACAAGATTCATCTGGATTATTGATAAAACCAAACTTGCTAATGGCTCCGTCAAATCGCAGATTCCAACTTCTGCTGGCTTGCTTTAGTCCATAAATGGACTTCTACAGCTTGCAAACCTTTCCAGCGTTGCCTGGATCGATGAAACCTTCTGGCTGTGTCATATACACAGTTTCTTCCAAAATTCCATTAAGGAAGGCGGTTTTGACATCCATTTGCCATATTTCGTAATCGTAATATGCAGCAATCGCTAGGATGATCCGGACGGATTTTAGCATTGGAACTGGTGAAAAATTTTCATTATAGTCAATCCCGTGGACTTGTCTATAACCTTTTGCCACCAGTCTAGCTTTGTATATTGATACATTTCCATCCTTGTCTGTCTTCACCTTGAAGATCCATTTGCAACCAATGGGTGTATAACCCTCGGGCAAATTCATCAAGTCCCAGACTTGATTTTCAGACATGGAGTCCATCTCGGATTTCATGGCCTCTTGCCATTTTGCAGAGTCGGGGCTCGTCATAGCTTGCTTGTATGTCGCCGGCTCATCACCATCCATGACTAGGATGTCTTGATCATCGGTTAAGACGATACCGAGGTATATGTCTGGTTGAGATCTTTGCCGTTGCGACCAACGTAGGGTAATCGGTTGAGCATTTACATTGTCTGTTTGATTCTGACCAATCTTCTTAGATGCTTCCAAAGTATCTAGATTGTCAGTTTTGTCAGGTTGACATTGTTGCTCGTCCTCTCGAACTTCGTCGAGTTCGATTTTCCTCCCACTTGTCATTTTGGAAAGGTGGTCCTTCTCCAAAAAGACACCATCACGAGCAACAAACACTTTGTTCTCAGATTTATTGTAGAAGTAATACCCTTTGGTTTCTTTTGGATATCCCACAAAGAAACACTTATCCGATTTGGGGTGAAGTTTGTCCGAAATTAATCGCTTGACATATGCTTCGCATCCCCAAATATTGAGAAAAGACAACCTAGGAGGTTTCTTAGTCCATAATTCATATGGAGTCTTTTCAACAACTTTTGACGGAGCTCTATTCAGTGTTAGTGCTGCTGTTTGTAGCGCATGTCCCAAGAAAGAGATAGGGAGTTCACTAAGACCCATCATTGATCGAACCATGTCTAACAAGGTTCGATTCCTCCGTTTGAACACTCCATTCCATTGAGGAGTTCCGGGAGGTGTCAACTCTGAAAGAATGCCATTTTCATTCAAGTGATCGTCGAATCCATGGCTCAAATATTCGCCACCTCGATCCGATCGAAGTGCTTTAATTTTCTCGCCAAGTTGATTTTCAACTTCTTTCTGAAATTCTTTGAACTTCTCAAAGGATTCAGATTCATTCGACATTAAGTAGATATAGCCATATCTACTATAATCGTCGGTGAAAGTGATGAAATATCGGTAACCTTGCCTTGCGGGTGTGCTCATTGGTCCACATACATCCGTGTGTATTAGACCTAATAAGTCACTTGCCCTTTCTCCCAACTTAGAGAATGGTTGTTTTATCATCTTGCCTAATAAGCATCCTTCATAATTTTCAAACGACTCTAAGTCGAACGGGTCAAGAACACCTTCTTGAAGAAGTTTCTTGATGCGTTTGATGTTAATATGGCCAAGACGACAATGCCACAAGTAGGTTTGATTCGACTTGATGGTCTTAGCCCTTTTGGCAGTATTCTCGATGTTATAGACCTGTTTGTCTAGTGAAAGCACATAAAGACCATTTTCTGAATGTTCCTTACCATATAAAACATTATCAGAATAAATAAAACAACTATTGTTTTTGATTCGAAATTTGAATCCTTTGGCGTCCAACGCCGATATTGAAATAATGTTTTTGGTCACTCTAGGAACATGATAACAGTTTTCAAGTTCTAGAACACGCCCTGTGGGCAAAGACAAACTGAGAGTTCCAACGGAGACGACATACATTCTTGCTCCATTGCCGACCCGAAGCTCGACCTCTCCCTTCTCTAGCCTCCTACTTATCCTTAGTCCCTGAGCATTGGAACAAAGGTGTGAGCCACATCCGGTATTTAATACCCATGATGATTTGCTAGCGAAGTTTAACTCTATAACGGAAAATACCTGATGAAGAAGCAACGTTGCCGTTCTCCTTATCTTCCCTGAATTTGAGGCAGTCCCGTTTCCAATGTCCCTTCTTCTTGCAGTAGAAACATTCGGAATCAGATTTAGAAGAAGCTGCCTTCTTGTCCTTGCTGCCCTTGGCAAACTTTGACTTAGGCAAGAATTTCTTCTTCTTCCCTTTAAAACTCTTCTTTTTGCCTGCACGTTTAAACGGCTTGCCCTTCCTCACCATGAGCATGTCATGCTTGCCCTCATCCTTGAGGGTTTGCTCGGCTTGCTTCAACATACCATGAAGCTCGGTGAGGGTTTTCTCCATACTATGCATGTTATAGTTCATCTTGAACTGATCATAGCCTTTATGAAGGGAGTGGAGAATGATGTCAATTGCCATTTCGGTTGAATACCCAGCATCAAGCCTTTCCATGTTTTCAAATAATCCAATCATTTTGAGAACATGCGGGCTGACTGGCTCTCCTTTCTTGAGCTTGCTCTCAAGGATCTGCCTGTGGTTTTCGATCCTTTTAGTTCGGGCCTGCTCTTGGAACATATTCTGAAGCTAAAAAATGATCTGAAAAACTGTCTCCTTTTCGAAGAAAGTCTTTTGAAGATCCGGAGACATTGTGGCCAACATGATGCATTTGACATCCCGATTGGCACTTTTCCATCGGTTAAGGGGCAGCCTGAGTGACCTCCTCATTGGGAGCGTCGGACATTTCCTCATCAAGGACGTATTCCTTTTGCTCCTACATTAGTACAATGCGGAGATTTCTTTGCCAATCAAGAAAGTTTGGCCCGCTCAACTTCTCCTTGTCGAGAATTGAGCGCAAAGAGAATTGGTTGTTGCTTGAGTTACTTGCAAACATGATTCTATAATTGAAAGAATTTGAAGTGAAAAAACCATTCATACATCAATAAGTTGAAATTTAAAGCGTTCATGCACATATTCAAACTTATTGAGCATTTTATCCACGCATTTTTAAGATTGTCCCTTATGGGCGAGAATAAAATGATTCCGAGATCCCAAAGATCAAGAAATGGTTAAGCATGCTTTGGCTTGTCATAATCATTAAATATCTTAAGGTAAGCAATCCAATTGCTAATAGCTCCAAGCTACTCTCGGTTTGATAAAATGTCGCATCTAATGCATTCTTGACATTTTATCTCTTTTGCCACGACATCTAAGGACTCCTTATTAATATCGTTGAGCTTAACCAAGACAACTTGTATACCTAGTATACCTTACGTTCCTAGGGAAGTAGTGATGCCTCGCTTTGGCGTAATCCATCACGTACGCGCATTAGTTCGGTAAGTGTTGTTCTTGGAACGGCAAATTTTAGCTCAATATTATTAAGGGACCAAGGGTTTCTATGTTGGTTGATTTAAGTGAACTTAACTAATCGTCGCAACATAATAGAAATCCTAGAAATGCATCTAGCAATCATATATAATAACAATATATAAGGCATAAAAATAGATGCATTTGGCAACTAGCATGATCCCTTGAAATCTTCAATTTCCATGGGTCTTCATCTTGGCTCGTCTTCGTCGAAACGCCGTCTTGAGACATCTTGGCCAAAATGAAATAAAAGAAGCTAGCTAGAACAACTAAGATTAATCTAACAGTACAAAAATACTTAACGGTTCGCAGACTGTATTTAGATTTACAAAAATACATAACGGAACGTAGTCCGTATTTTCTATCCTAGTCGGGCCCCACTAGTTGCCATTTTCAAAGAACCTGCTTTGAAAACAATTTTCATTCATCCATTCACTATTTGTGAATGGCCCATGCAATTTTACGAAATACATAATTAAACACGTAAAACTAGTAACTAACTTAGGTGGTTAATCCAATTAACGCGCCTAATTAAAACTAGTCAAAGTGGTTTAATCCATTATTTCTAAACGTAAAATGCTTACGCACTTAATTAAGCTCCCACTAAATTCCGCATCCATACTTAATTAATCCGATTAATTAAGTCGGTATAACCCATAATTTGTTAAAATTTTGCAAAATCGAAAATCGAGGTTTTTAGCCTCGTTAAAATAATTACCAAAATATTTTAAAACGGGATAATGCAAAAATTCATAGCTCAAATATTAAGCAAAACCACCCAACACAACTCTTGGTGGGTGCGCACCATGGCCCTAGCCTATGATGCATGGCGCACCATGGCTGCTAAGGCAGTGTGTGCTGGCTGGCTGGCTGGGGCTTGCTGCCTCGCTGCCCAGCAGCAGCACAAGCTTGCCATCAGCTCACGCTACATATGCATTAGCACCATTGAAGAGGTTGGGCTGGCGCTTGGTTCTAGCATGCTGCGCCCAGCACAACAAACTACGCCCAACACAGCACACTACGCCGGCCAACACCATGCATGCTAGCACACATGCTGGCGCCTAGCAGCAAGTGGAGGGGCTGGCTGGTGCTTGCTACCACGCTGCCCAGCAGCGCCTCCAAGCAGCCAGCAGCCAAGGCCACTACCCAAGCCCAGCCGCAGCATCCCTCGCCACACAGCCACGCACCAAACGATGCATAGCCATATGTGCACCACAGGCAGCCTACATGTGAGCTGCTAGGCAGCCTGGCTAGCTTTGGTGACGCTTGCGGTTTTGCATCGTTTTGCGTGCATTTTACTCAGAATTTTAATTCCGATTTGTGTGTGACAATAATTAATTCCAAATTACATTTTAGAATTAATTTAAGGGAAAATAAAATAAAATAAAATTAAGTCTAACTTAAATAAAATTTATTTTATTGGTGCACAAAACTAAATTATCCAAAATTTCAATTTTGTATGAAATTAGGTCTAACTTTATGCTTAAAATAAAATGAGCTATGTCCAAAATTAATCTTGCCTATATGCAAATTAATAATGGATTTGACAAATGGGAGTTGGAAAAATAAATTAACCATCAAAAGGTAAAATTTTCCAACTTGCATACTTGTGTAAAATACCAAGATTACATCTTCCAATATGAAGATTAATCAAATTTTACTCACAAGTAATTGAACTTGATGTATTTTAATCAACCAAAACATGAAAAAATCCAAACTTTGTTCAACATGGAATTTAGGGTTAGGGTTCCAATTTAAACCTTTAAAGATTAGAACTTTAACATTATTTGGGAACTTAAAATACAAAATCACAACAAGTTTTCACACCTCATTGCAATTTATTTGCAAAATTTGTGAAAAACAAGTTTATGTGATAAATTGGTATATCAACTTAAGCACTAATAAACACTCCATTATTATGCTCAAGGATATTTTAAAACCAGTAGATTAGTGATGCAAATATGCATTTAATCTAACCTTGTAATGCTTGCATTAATCAAGGCTTAAAAAGAATTAAAATTTTCGTTGAAAAACGAAAACCCCAGAAAAATTGGGTTTCTGGTTCGAATTTGGCTTTTGGACAATCCTGAAAGGGATAAAACAGTTCCAGAATGTCGATTCCACCCAAAAATCTCTATTTTTGAGCCAAAATCTGGGTTCGACATCCAAATTGAAAATAAAATCGAGTTTTAAAAAATTAATTAAAACGAGCACCTTATCTAATTAGATGAACATGAACCAGAAAATTAAATTCTTTTAAAACACCTTAATTAAACAATAATTGCAAAAATTAAAAAGAGCGTGGCTCCGATACCGCTGTTGGGTTTCGTAGTGACCCGACACTACGCGGAAGGAAACCCACCAAGACCCGCCCCTTAATTAAAGCAATTAAACAAGCATAATAAACTTAATCAAACAAGATTAGGAAAAAGAATTATACCTTTGATGCGTGTTTCGCTGCCAAAGAGCTCTTACTTCAAAATCTCGAAAAGGCAAAATCTCCGACGGATCGTACCCTCGACCCGACCCGAGCGTCCTAAGTCTTGAAGGTTAGTCAAGACCCGGACAAAATAACTATGAGTTTTACGAATCATAGGTTTTCTTAGAGTTGCCTTTTTAATTCCACTCAAGGTTGTTTATTTCCAAATACCCAAGCTTGGTATTTATAGGGAAATGAACCCTTGCATTTCATTCCCCAACCAATGTCGGAGAATGTTTAATTTGCTAATTAATTTATTTCTAAACTTAATCAATAAATAGATGGAATCACAATTCGACAAGTGTCAAAGGGAGAAAGAGCATTAGGTGAGGACCATGGAGAGATGGGGGGACCAATGCCTTGCTCCCCAAGGCTTTCTCAAAGCCTTGGTCCCCACCCTCACAAAACCGCATCACCCAAGGCTGCTGGCCAGCTGCCAACTAGCACGCAGCTGGCTGTGCCAGCTAGCGAAGCATGCTAGCACAAGCCCGACAACAGCGCTGGTGCTTGCTTGTGCTGGCGCTGGTGCTTGCTGGCACAAGCCCGGCAACAGCACTGGTGCTTGCTTGTGCTGGCGCTGGTGCTTGCTGGTGCGTGCTGGCGCTGGTGCTGGTGCCAGCAACCCACGCATCATTGCTGCACCATATGCTCGCATGGCCTAGCATGCGTGCTGCTAGCGAGCCACGCATGCTGGCCTCTCACTTCGCCAGCCAGACGCACCACACTCGCACATCATGCGCCACGCATCAGCCCCTTTCGCACGCAATGCCTAGCATGCGTGCTGCTTGCAAGCCATGCATGCTTAGCTTGACATTGCCAGATTGCTAGCCCTTTTGCACACACTCGCACAACCACACGCATCAGCCTCGGCCATGCACCGTGCACCATGCACGCACATGCCTCGCCCAAGCACCACGCACCATGCATGCGCCAGTGCCTAGCACTAGCTGTTCTTGGTGCGTGTGGTCCTGCCATGCGCCCAGCATTGTGCTAGGGACGCTACGGCACCAGGTCATCCTAGGGCACGCATGGTGCGCCTAGTGATGCTGCTTAGGCTGCGATGGTGCCCAGCCATCCTTGGGCACGCATGGTGCACCTAGTGATGCTCATTGGCTTGCGATAGCTGCGATGGCGCCCAGCATCATGCTAGGGCTGCTACGGCACCAGGCCATCCTAGGGCACGCATGGTGCGCCTAGTGATGCTGCTTGGGCTGCGATGGCGCCTAGTGCCTATGATGAGCTAGCCTAGCCTAGCTATGGCTACGCTCATACTTGTCGATTGTGATTTTGCGATGCTCGGTCTCGGCGTCCTAGGCTCGTTGACGAGTGACATTTATGTCGCTCTTAGGACAGTCTTTTCTAGTAGTTTTAGTAATAATTCGGTCCATTTTAGCATGTTTTTGCTATGATACGCCTAGTTCGAGTATTCTACCTTTGTGGCGCGTAATGTGTACTCATATGATTTAGGTAGTCTATGCTCCCTTCCCCTTTTGTTGTATTACGCCTTGCTTTCCTGTTTTATGATTGCAGGTGTATGCCGTTGATTCGGACATGGAAGGAACAAGGGCAAAACGGGAAGAAATCCAGACCAGGCAAATGGCGCGGGCGCGCCACCAGAGGAGCGGTCGCGCCACCTATAGGCGCGGGCGCGCATCCCTTGAGCGCGGGCGCGTTGATGAGCTGGACCAACCATTAAATACCCACTTTGGAGCGGGTGCGCATTTATAGGAGCGGTCGCGCCATCATTTAAAGCGCGGGAGCGCCTGTCTGCTGCTGATTCAAATCCCGGTTTCACCCCAAATTAACAAAGGGGGGAGGCAAAATGGCTAATGAGGGAGAACATTATAGCATAGGGATATTATGTTAGCATAGAAACCTTAGAGGAGAGCTTTTAAGAAATTATTCTAGGTTTTTGTTTTAGCCACTTTTGTATTGAACAATCTTGATAGTTTTTAGTGTAATTTTCATTGTCTATCAACATTAGTTTTACTCTTAGTTTTTTGAAGAAGTAATTTTGCAACATTGATGTATGGTCAAGCTTGGAGATTGAATGATGTATGGCTCTTTATTTGGATTTCAATGAAGGTTTTGGTATATTTCTCTATTTTCTCTTGTTTTTATGATTAAAATTTCGACCTTTGTTAGTTTAGTTGATAAAAACTTTGTCTTTCTTACTATTTAATTGGTTATAATGTTGCTTAGTATGATTGTAGTTGTAGTTATGACTAGTGAGTAGTTTCTTGTTGCTAGGGGTTTGGTGAAGATATGCTTTGAGTTTGATGTATGCTAGGCTAGGTTAATTTTGAATATTTGTTATTAAATCTTCCTTGTGCTTATACTTATTAGCCACTCCATGTTTATGGCCATATGCATGTTGTGGTTGAATGACGTGAACTAAATCGTGACGATAGTGCGACTTAGGAATAGTCATTAGGTGATTGATTATTGCATGACCTTAGCTTGTATGCCTTACGACGATAGTGTGAGTGTATGCTAGCTAGGAAAGCTCTTAATCCCGATAGGTGATTAGAGAGTATTCTTGATATTGCCTTGTATGAGTTGCTTGGGTTACATGTAAACCTATTTTCCGATGCCCAACTTCGTTGAATTCATAGCATGTTTGATCCTTCCCCCTAGTGCTTGTTTTAATTGTTATTCTATCCCCTTTAGTCATTACTTTACCCACCATACTTCTTGATCGAATTAGATTAACATTAGGAGATAAATAGCGGTGCTTAATCGTTTCCCTGTGTTCGACCCTTAACTTGCCTCTATGCTCTTTTAGTGGCATGTTTAGGACTACAAATATCATTTGATAGAGGTGTCTTAGTAACGACCTAAAATACCGCCTGTCAAATTGGCGCCGTTGCTGGGGAAACAGTTTCCATTGTGTGTTTATTTTCTTGTTGAGACTAGTTCTTTTCTATTCTTTTGTTTTTCCGTATCTTGTCAGTGCTCACTTTTTGCTTAGCTTTGTATATGCACAGGAGGCTTAATTGCTCTAGGCCTTTGGTGTCCATAGACCTCGAGCTAGAGCGTACTCTAGCCCAATTGAGGAGACAAGCAAGGGAGAGAGGTGAAGACCCACTTCAAGAGGAAGTGAGAAGTTCCCCTACCCCATCTTCACCCACTTCAAGTGAGGAGAGCGAACCATCCACAGGCTCAATTCCCAACCCATTTGCCCAATACCATAATCAACAAAGCATGGCTGATCAAGGAAACATGGGTGATCAAAGGTCACTAAAGCAACTTGGAGCACCTGAACCTTATGATCTCAAAGTGGGATCTTAGCCCCCACCACTCAAGCAAACAATTTCGAGATAAAGCCTAATTTCATTTCAATGATAGAGAAGAGCAATTTACCAGTGGGAAATTTGAGAATCCCCATGAGCATCTCAAATAGTTTCTCAAGTATTGTGACACTATCAAGATCAACAGAGTCTCCCAAGAGTACATAAGATTGAAGATGTTCCCGTTCTCACTCATGGGAGCAGCGGAACATTGGTTGAACAAGGATGTCCCCCCCGGTTCCCTCACGACTTGGAATGAGGTAACTACGTCGTTCCTAGGAAGGTTTTACAATCATAAGAAAACCGCCGAGGCTCGCTCAAATATTCAAAGTTTCCGCCAAAGAGGTGGAGAGTCTCTTTATGAGGCATGGGAGAGATTCAAAGAGTTACAAAGGCAATGCCCACACCATGGGAGTCCTAATTGGCAAGTCCTCCAAACATTCTACGGAGGACTCTCCCCTCAAAGCAAGACTAGCCTTGATGCCGGAGCCGGAGGCCCAATCATGAACAAAAGGGAAGATGAAGTGGAGAGCATCATAGAAGATGTTGTGCGCAATTATGAGGATTGGTACGAAGGTGAGAGGGAAGCCACTTCTAGCAAAGGAACGGTACAATCCGTCGAGTAAACCAATGCCATCACAAATCTTTCCAACCAAATGGCAAAGATGGCAAAACAAATGGAGGAGTTCATGAAATCAAGTTCTCAAAATACTTCCTCCCCTTCTCCCAAGGGAGGCCATGGTATGAATCCTTCTACTTCTTCTCCCTCTAATTACAATGCCATGCCTCCCGGATGTATGTTTTGTGATATATGTGGAGGCTATGATCATAATTCTCAACAATGTATGTCCATAAGTGAAGGTCCCCCTCCCCATGAAAATGATGATAATGTTGAAGATGTTAATGCCATGAATTTTGTGCCCCGTGAGGAAAATATTGGAATGCGGCCAAATTGGAATCAAAACCTAAACCGTGGTTGGAATCAAAACCAAGGTTGGAATCAAAATGAATGGAATCAAAGTGGTGGTGGTTATGATAACCAAGGCCAAGGTAGGGGAAACTCTTCCAATTACAATGGAAGAAGCTACTCAAACCAAAGGCCCAATTGGAATCAAAACCAACAACACTATTCCAACAACCAACAACGTTTTAATTCCAATCAGGGTTCCAGGGGTAATAGACATCAAAATGCTTCTACTTTCTCACAAAATAGTAGACCCCCCGGTTTTGACCAAGTAAGGCCCCATTCTCAAATTCCCCCTACTCAACCCCTCCAAATAGAAGCCCCTCCGGATCCTATGATGACTATGCTTCAAAATTTCATTAAAAATCAAGAAAACCATAATAAGAGTCAAGAGGAAGAAAAGAAACAAATCAAGGCACACATGAAAATGCTTGAGACCCAAATCTCTCAAATTGCCCAATCAAGTTCTTCATCCTCCCCTTCTTCATCTTCTTCTTTACCTAGCCAAGGTGTCAACCCCAAGTCTATGTATGCCATTACTACTAGAAGTGGGAAGATCCTTGAGAGTGATCTAAATGTTGAGAAGAGTCCCGATGTGAGGATAGGACTTGAGGTTGAGGATGAGTCATCAAGAGAGAATGAGATTCTAGAGGGAAGTGCCGGAAAGAATGAGAGGGGTGAGAAAGAGAAAGAGAAGGAACCCGAAAAGGAGAGCACCAAAGATGAAACATCCTTACCCCTTAATCTCCAACCTAGGAATGAAAGGTTGCCTTTTCCCCAAAGATTTGCTAGGTCTAGGCTTGATGTCCAATTCGGAAAATTTTTAGATGTAGTAAAGAGCTTGCATGTTTCTATACCCTTTTTGGATGCTATGAAAAAGATGCCTCACTACTCTAAATTCCTAAAAGACCTTTTTAATGGAAGGAGAGAAGTTAAAACTGTTAACCTAACCGCAAATTGTAGTGCTATTCTCTCTAGTAAGCTACCAACCAAATTGCAAGATCCCGGTAGTTTTTCCATCCCTTGTTCCATCAATGAGATTCATTTGAGGAAGGCTTTGTGTGATCTAGGTGCTAGCGTGAGCTTAATGCCCTTTTCTGTCTACCAAAAGCTTAATGTGGGAAACCTTTCACCTACAAACATCACCCTCCAACTAGCGGATAGGTCCACAAAATTGCCTATAGGGAAAGTTGAAGACATACCTCTTAGAGTTGGTAAGTTCACTTTTCCGGTGGACTTTTATGTTCTTGAGATGGATGAAGATGAAAGAATTACTATAATTTTGGTTAGGCCATTCCTAGCTACTTCTAAAGCAATTATTGATGTCAAAGAAGGTAAGATGACCTTGAAGGTTGACGATGATTCTATCGAATTTGATTTGAATAAGGTAATGAGACAACCTTCCTCTAGCAATGAATTCTTTAGAATAGATACAATTGAAAACTTGATGAATGAGTTTAGATACCCTCATATGCATGCTTCTAATGATCTACTTGAGAATGTTTTGTTGAATGAGAATGAGGTAGGTGATCAAAAGGAGATGCAATTATATGAGTAAATGCTTGATGAGAAAGAGGAGACAACCCCCGACCAAGAGATACTCCAAACATATGAAGTCTTCCAAGTAGAAGAGGAGGAAATCTCCAATGGTAAGGGAGCTCCGAAGGTAGAATTGAAACCACTACCTTCGGGCTTGAGGTATGTCTTTTTGGATGCTAATGATACTTTTCCGGTCATTGTCAATGCTAACCTCACGGAAGAGCAAACCTCCTCATTGCTTAGTGTTTTAAAAAAGCATAGGAAGGCTTTGGGTTATACTCTTGATGATCTCAAGGGTATAAGCCCCTCCCTATGCATGCATAAAATCGATTTAGAGGAGGGTGCTAAGCCGTGTAGGCAACGGCAAAGGAAGCTTAATCCTTCCATGCAAGAGGTTGTGAGGAAAGAGGTTTCCAAGCTACTTGAAGCAGGGATCATCTATCCAATTGCTCATAGTGATTGGGTATCTCCGGTTCAAGTAGTGCCGAAAAAGGGAGGTATGACGGTAATGGTCAATGATAAGCAACAATTGGTCCCAACCCGGCTTGTTACGGGTTGGCGTATGTGTATTGATTACCGCCAATTAAATGCCAACACTTCCAAAGACCATTTTCCATTATCGTTTATCGATCAAATGCTTGAGAGGCTTACAAAGCATGCTTTTTATTGCTTTCTTGATGGCTATTCGGGATTCTTCCAAATCCCAATTGACCCAAAAGATCAAGAAAAGACCACTTTCACTTGTCCCTACGGTACTTTTGCTTACCGTAGGATGCCTTTTGGTCTTTGTAATGCCCCAGCTACCTTCCAAAGATGCATGATGTCAATTTTCAGTGACATGATCGAGGAAGAAATGGAAGTTTTTATGGATGACTTCTCCGTTGGTGGAGGCACATATGAGAAGTGCCTAATGAATTTATCTCGTTGTTTAGAAAGGTGTGAGAGTTCCAACTTGGTGCTTTATTAGGAGAAATGCCACTTCGTGGTGGAAAATGGAATTGTTCTTGGCCATAAAATCTCCCAAGCGGGCATCGAAGTTGATGGTGCAAAGGTTGATGTGATCGAGAAGCTTCCTCCTCCCACAAATGTGAGAGAAGTGAGGTCCTTCCTTGGTCATGCCGGCTTTTACCGCCGCTTCATCAAAGATTTCTCTTTCACTGCTAAGCCTCTCACATCTCTCTTGCAACAAGATAAAGAATTTGTATTTGATGAAGCTTGTCATGAGTCATTTTGTAGGTTGAAAAGGGCTCGTTGCACTGCCCCCATTGTCCAAGGACCGGATTGGTCTCTACCATTCGAGCTAATGTGTGATGCGAGCGACGAGGCCATTGGATCGGTTATAGGACAAAGAAAGGATGGGAAACTTCATGTTATATACTATTTGTCCAAGACCCTCAACGATGCTCAACGAAATTATACAACTACCGAGAAAGAGTGAGGGTGAGGGTGAGCAAAGACTTCTAGAGCTTCATGAGTTGGAAGAGTTGAGAATGAACGCATATGACAGTGCAAGCCTCTACAAAGCAAGAACCAAGGCATGGCACGACGCTCAAATTTCCAAGAAGGAATTTGTGGAAGGACAAAAGGTCCTACTCTACAATTCAAGACTCAAGCTCTTCCCCGGGAAATTGAGGTCTAGATGGAGCGGTCTATTTCAAGTATCCAAAGTCTTTCCTTATGGCTCAGTTGAGGTATTCAATGACAAGTACCCTCCATTCAAAGTAAATGGGCACCGTCTCAAGCCATACTATGAGGGTCAACTAATTGAGAAGCCGGAAAATTTATCGCTCATTGATGTTTTCAAGTCACCATGATTCCGTGTGAAGTACGTCAAGCTAGTGACGTTAAAGAAGCGCTTACGGTAGGCAACCCGGTTTCTAACCTCTTTGATTTTATTTTCTTTCAAATCGCTTTAGCTAATCCATTTAACACTTTTCCCAATCAATTTTGATGTAGGTGTGATTGCGTGTGCCCACGAGGAAAGAGAGACAAGAGTAAAGCAAAAATGAGGAATTTTGAGAAATTGTGCTCGAATGAATACTAAAGAGACTGAACCTCAGCGCGATTTGGTCGCGGCTGAAGCGTGATTCGCAAGAGTAGAAAGGCGCGGGCGCGCCTGTTTATGAATGTTAATTGCTCCCATTCCAGAAAGTAGGAGCGATTTAAGCGCGATTAAAGAGCGGCTCGCGTCAAAAAGTAGGCGCGGGCGCGCCAGCTCTTTGGTCCTAATACTCACCCAATTTTAGAGAATAGGAGCGATTTTGTCGCGATTTGTGAGCTGCCCGCGATGCCAAAGTGGCGCGGGCGCGCTTAATCGAAGCGCGGGCGCGACAATAGCTTGGTCTGATTTCCAGGGAGTTGGAGCGATTTTATCGCGATTTAGGAGCGGGCCGCGTTCTCACTTAGGTGCGGGCGCACCTACCTTGGAAGCGGGCGCGCCTTCGTCGGGAGCGGGCGCGCCATTCTGGGTTTCAGAAAAAAAATACGGTTCGTCTTTTATTTCCCCAATCTTCCCCAAACCCTCACAAACACAACATCACCCTTCTCTCCCTTTGCGGCCGCTCCTCACCACCATACTCAAGATCATTTCTTCTTCCATCCTCTTCAATCAATCATCCTCAAGCTTCAATCATTCATCTTCTCCGTTTGTTCATCATCAAAGCAAGCAATTAGTCATCCTCAACACCAACCGCGACGAACTCGTTTGCTACTCAAAACCCTCAACAATTTGACACCGAAAACAACAATTTTTCGCATAAGGGTAAAGGTATTTAATTTCCTTCGTTAATTACTCTCTTTTGATTAATTTTTAAGCAAGGATTTTGATTATTCTAGGTTATTAGCGAAATTTGATTGATTATTGTTGAAATTACTGCTGGATTTTGTTGAAATTATTGTTGTTGGTTATTATCTTAGGCTATATTCGTTGTGTCGGTTGGATTATTATTGCTTGTGAACAGGTACATTGTAGTTTTGTGGAGGTTAAGGGTGGAAATAGTCGGAGTTGGCTTTGAAAAGGAGTGAAAACAGAAAAAAAAGGAGAGGTGGGCAGTCATGAGTCTAAGGATTGGGAAGAAGAGAAAAACTGCAAAGTCGGGACAATCGTCCCAAAACCCTAAGTCAGACCAACCCAATTCCTTACCCACCTTAAAATTCTTAAACAAAAGCCACTCCTCCATATACTCCGAGATGAAAAAACGTAAGTTGCGACCTTCTAGGCACTACCATCGTGGAGACATGATAAAACTCGGTATAAACGATGATTTGTGGATTCTTTTTGACAACCTTCGACTAGGGTCATTTGTAAACTCCTCATTCATGACCTACCAAGAACCCACATTAGAGTTTTTCTCGTCTTTTCAAGTGGATAGTCTAGAAAATAACGACTTTTGAATTTCTTTCCAACTCTTCAACAACCCCCACACCATGTCATTGGCAGAGTTCAACCGAGTCCTCGACTTTCACCCTGATGTCGACATTCACTACCCTCTTTATGAGAGCTTTAGGGAGTATAGTTAGTACGCTTGGTGGCGTTCCATTTCAGGTAAAAATGAGTTTTACACCTAGACTTCCATAGCAAGGGAGTATAGTTAGTACGCTTGGTCTCTTTATTTGAATACTCACCCCTTCTAGGACGCATGCTTTCACTTTGGATATTCTCACTTGGGCGTCATTTCGGTGAGATCTTTTTTCTTTTTTTTCTCTCTCTATTTTTCGTTTGTGTGCTTTAGGGTAGCCTTAGTTTAGATTGGACTTGAATGGTTCGAGGTTGTATGCTCTTGATTCTTCGAAATCTGGTGATCGTTGGTATTGATGCCGAACGATCCTTGTTTGACGATTGGGAATTATTTGCTTGCATGCCTTTTGCCTTTATACTCCTTTGTTTTGTATCGGATTTTTCTTTTGCTCAAATCTAATCATGTGATTGTTGTATATTTTGTGTTTCTTGTGAGCAATAATTGATGGATTGCATTCTTGAATGACTTTCTTCCTAAGGATTAAGAGTTTCCACGTTCTTGGATTGCCATTGGTTGACTCTAAGATATGTCTATGCTAAGGTAGTTGTGCTAGAACTCGTAACGCCCACCGAACCCAAATTCACTTGTTTGTGGTAAGAAGGTGTTGCCCTCATTGGGGGATTTGAAGCCCTAAAGGTAGTTTTTGTAACCCGATGTGAGTTATCTTGTTTAAGCCTCCAACACTTATTGTATGAGCGGCATAGGATCCTTACCAAGGCATGCTTAGATCGAGAACTTGATGTCAAGCTACCCGAGATCGCGACCGAACTATATCTAGGGAGGACAAAGGCATTTTCTTCGGTGACTATTTTGCTTTCCTAGGGTTTAGCTTTTCATTTGTTGCTTCCTTGTAACTTCATTTGCATATCCCCCTTGCTAACCATGTTGAGCCTACATCTCCTTGTTCTTAGCATCCTACAAACCCTATGGCCCTTTTATTTCATTTTTCCCCCGTAGAATTGTGAAGTTTGAGCCAAGAAAGTTTGTTGTAATTTTGGTTTGATAAGTTGGAAGATGATGGTTTGGTATGGAAAGTAAGGTTGTCTTCGATATTTTTGGCGTTTAATAAAAGCAAATGTGAATTCCGGAAAAAGCCGTCCATAGTTATAAAAGGCACGGACAAAGTAATCCAAGGTTGACAACAGCATGCGCTAAAAAAAAAATAAAAAAAAAATAAAAAAAATAAAAAAAATAAATAAAAAAAATAATACAAAATTTTTTGCCAATTTGCAATCAGATTTTGATGTGGTGTCCTCCCTAGTTTGCGCATTGAGGACAATACTCAATTCAAGCTTGGGGGAGAGATTCTACGCATTTCATTTATAGTTTTGTGAGATTGTGTTGAAAAAGCTTGGGGGAGATGTATTTTTGTTTGGAAATTGGTGATATTCTACGTTGTTTTCGAGAATTGGCGCCATTCTTTGCTTCACAATTAGGATTTACCACCAAATTTTCATATTTTCCTCACCTTTACCTCCTAGCCTACATTACAACCCCTTTTAAAGTCCTTTCGACTTGGATTGGTTGAGTCACTAGTCGGTGGAGGGAGCTAGATTTCAAGCATATGGAGAGAGCATGACTTGGTAAGATGTCGGGTCACCCTTGTTTCATTTGTTCCGGCTCCTTCGTGGAGTCATGACATGCTACCTTGAAGGGTGGATTTGAATCCAGATGAGGGAACGCGGTAAGAATGTATGGAATGCGGGTGGAGTGGAGCATGTTAGAGTTCTCTATGATTAGAATAACTTATCTTTCAATCAACCATTGGCATCAAAAAACGTGCTTACTCTTAGTACTTAGAAAGATTTTCATCCATCTATGCATGTCTTTTCATTATGCTCTTCATTTCCATGTTTTATTCCTTGCTTTTAGTTGATTTTCTTCTTTATTTGCTCCTTTGTTTGGGTTTGTTTTGAGCATGTTGCCAAGAGTTATGGGTTAAACTCTTTGGAAAACCCCCACGAGAGCATACTCGTCCTCATTGGCGACTTTGAGGTTTCAATTGCTTGTTGTTTATGCTAAAAACAACCGTGATTTCTACGAAAGTGAGTTAGTGTAAATTCCGTTCCCCCTTTTTTTTATTATTTTATTTTGCTTGTGTTTGAATAATCGTTTCTCATTCTCCTTTGCCTTTAGCTTTGCTCGAGGACGAGCAAAGGTTTTGCTTGGGGGAATTTGATGAGTGACATTTATGTCGCTCTTAGGACAGTCTTTTCTAGTAGTTTTAGTAATAATTCGGTCCATTTTAGTATGTTTTTGCTATGATCCGCCTAGTTCGAGTATTCTACCTTTGTGGCGCGTAATGTGTACTCATATGGTTTAGGTAGTCTATGCTCCCCTCCCCTTTTGTTGTATTACGCCTTACTTTCCTGTTTTATGGTTGCAGGTGTATGCCGTTGACTCGGAGATGGAAGGAACAAGGGCAAAACGGGAAGAAATCCAGACCAAGCAAATGGCGCGGGCGCACCACCAGAGGAGCGGGTGCGCCACCTATAGGCACGGGCGCGCATCCCTTGAGCGCGGGCGCGTTGATGAGCTGGACCAACCATTAAATACCCACTTTGGAGCGGGCGCGCATTTATAGGAGCGGCCATGCCATCATTTAAAGCGCGGGTGCGCCATTGTTAGGCGCGGGCGCGCCTGTCTGCTGCTGATTCAAATTCCGGTTTCAGCCCAAATTAACAAAGGAGGGAGGCAAAACGGCTAACGAGGGAGAACATTCTAGCATAGGGATATTATGTTAGCATAGAAACCTTAGAGGAGAGCTTTTAAGGAATTATTCTAGGTTTTTGTTTTAGCCACTTTTGTATTGAACAATCTTGATAGTTTTTAGTGTAATTTTCATTGTCTATCAACATTAGTTTTACTCTTAGTTTTTGAAGAAGTAATTTTGCAACATTGATGTATGGTCAAGCTTGGAGATTGAATGATGTATGGCTCTTTATTTGGATTTCAATGAAGGTTTTGGTATATTTCTCTATTTTCTCTTGTTTTTATGATTAAAATTTCTACCTTTGTTAGTTTAGTTGATAAAAACTTTGTCTTTCTTACTATTTAATTGGTTATAATGTTGCTTAGTATGATTGTAGTTGTAGTTATGACTAGTGAGTAGTTTCTTGTTGCTAGGGGTTTGGTGAAGATATGCTTTGAGTTTGATGTATGCTAGGCTAGGTTAATTTTGAATATTTGTTATTAAATCTTCCTTGTGCTTATACTTATTAGCCACTCCATGTTTATGGCCATATGCATGTTGTGGTTGAATGACGTGAACTAAATCGTGACGATAGTGCGACTTAGGAATAGTCATTAGGTGATTGATTATTGCATGACCTTAGCTTGTATGCCTTACGACGATAGTGTGAGTGTATGCTAGCTAGGAAAGCTCTTAATCCCGATAGGTGATTAGAGAGTATTCTTGATATTGCCTTGTATGAGTTGCTTGGGTTACATGTAAACCTATTTTCTGATGCCCAACTTCGTTGAATTCATAGCATGTTTGATCCTTCCCTCTAGTGCTTGTTTTAATTGTTATTCTATCCTCTTTAGTCATTACTTTACCCACCATACTTCTTGATCGAATTAGATTAACATTAGGAGATAAATAGCGGTGCTTAATTGTTTCCTTGTGTTCGACTCTTAACTTGCCTCTATGCTCTTTTAGTTGCATGTTTAGGACTACAAATATCATTTGATAGAGGTGTCTTAGTAACGACCTAAAATACCGCCTGTCACTCGATGTCCGACGTCTGTATTCGTAAAACTCTGTCGACTCATTAAATCCTTTCAGATTTATTTGTCGTCTCGGATCGGTGATTCGATTGGGTTCAACCCGAAGGGTTCAGTTAAGATTAAGCTGTAATATCAATTGTACCTCGATATTACTGATTGGAAGCGGCCTCCACCTAGGCATTCCGATCACTTGACCTTACTGAAGAATTAGCCTTGTAATAATTCTGAACCCTCTATCGGAAGAATACACTTGTTGGAAGGACACCATTCCTTTCAAGCGCCTGCGTCTTTAATTGTCGCGGCCGCGGTGATTAGCAAAGAGCCGTATCTCAGGGCGCGGCTCACCATCTCTAGGTTGTTCGTTATTTTACAAATCTTGAACTCTAAACCAGCGGCTTTCTCCTACGCCCCCGAGGCTACTGGGACTCTTGCGTGCCCTCTCTAAAATGCCATCTCTCCCTCCCCTTGGCCAACATAACTTGACTTTTTTCTTCCAAGGGCACTATGAACCTACAAAATAAAAACAAAAAATGTTAGTAAACACAGGAAGAGATAAAAGAAGAAGAAAAACACGAGAGGAAGCAAATTTAACCAATATAAAAGGATAAAATCAATTAGAGAGGGTACAAAAAAGTGACAAGTGAGGGTAAATCCTCCCTAAAAAGGGTTAAAATAGTGGCATAAATGCCTCACATCAAAATCCCCCACACTTGCCTTTTGCTTGTCCTTAAGCAAGACTAAAGAGGAAACAAGAAAAAAGCAAACTAGAGAAATCAACAGAAGAAAAGAAGGATAGAAAAAAAAGAAAAGCAAACACCAAAATCAAGCACTACTATGACCAATATAACATGGCAAGGCTTAGGAAAACCAATCAAGCTCTAAGGTGGAAAATGCTCCATTTGGACTCAAAAAGGAGAGACATGCACCAAAGAATACTCACCATTCTCAAGTAGACGAGGGAAAACACGTTCTAAGATGCTTATGGTTGAAAATGACAAAAACTAAGCTAAGCGTAGAGAACTAGTGACTTCATTTTACGCCCTCATCCCAACAAAAACGGGCCGCGTTCTCCCAACTAGCTTCAAATCACCCCTTAGTTGCCATCTCATGATTCCGTGAAGGAACCAGAAAAAGATATATTTATGTGAAAACATGAGAAGGTCATCCCGACATCTTAACTATGCATACTCTCTCCATAGGTTTGAAGTCTATCTTCCTCCACCGGTTTTTGACCTAACCCCCCTAAAGTATAAGGGTCTTTTCAAGGGTTGTAATGTCATGGATAAAGGTATAGGTGGGAAAACAATTTGAAAATTGGTGGTATTTCCTAAGTGAAGCAAAAGAGGGGCCCTCTCTCAAAAACAAACTTAAGGAGATTACCAAATTTCAATCAAACAACCATCAATTTATTTCTCATAACATTCCCACACCTTTTGGAAGGAAAGAGAACTTTTTTTAATTTTTTATTTTATGAGGAAACTTCATTTTATTGTCTTAAATTTCACTTGGCTTCTCATACATTTCATGGATACTCATTTCATACACAACTTCCACTTTCTCTCTAAAACAATTGTCAATACACTTCTTGCTTATAATGAACTCACTCAAAACTCAAACCTTATATGACAAATGCTTAACTAAATTATTAGGGTAGGAAAAAACATAGGTCATTAGGTTTGTAATGTGATTAAGACAAGAAGAGGAAAAATAGGCTCAAATTGGTTAGCTAGATAGGTAGATGCAAAATAGAAAATCAAATTTGTAACAAAACAAAAAATAAAGATAAGAAAAGATGAGAAATTGTGCCCTTGTCCTCCCTTAAAATGGCTAATTTCTTTGCAACACGTGTCATTTTACCCTAATTGAGGTACAGTTCTCCCTACTATAAATAGTAAGGGCAGACCTCATTAATAGGGATCGAATCATTTCCCCACAAACCAACAAAACACAAATCCCCTTGTAAACGCTATCAAATCGAGAAGCATTCATTGTCTTATTTCCACATTTAGAAAGAGACTAACTTAATCTTCGGAGGCGGAACACCCCAGCCCCAGCCGGAGTATTTCGTTATTTGTGCAGGTTCAGGCGAAGGAAGGAGCATACTAGGAAATTGTAACTCTCCCGTAGGACACATGAAAAACCCCCAAACATCTGGCGCCGTCTGTGGGAGAGTACTTTCTAGATGACTTAAGAACCGGTACAGCCGGGTAAAAGTAGTCAACCTGCTGGTGAGGTTGAGGTCCACTCGGACCAAGACACAGCCGACAATCATGAGATTGTAACCTACACATCAGCCGATGGTTCCTTCAGAACCAACCATACTCGTTCCAAAGACAAGAGGGAACGAGCAGAGCAGCAGACATGCCCAAATCATCCTACCAGGGGACCGCCTGGGTTGACTCCTGCTTCAGAGGGAGCCACCTCAGTCTCCAGAGATGAACTCATGAACATGATGATGAGCTTCAAAGGAGAGATCAAAGGCCTTCTGGACAATGCAGCCGGCCCCTGTAAAGGTCAGGCGGAAGAAAGGCGTCTGGGAAACAAGACAGCCAAAACAGTCAAGGGTAGAGCATCTACCCCGCATACGATGTCAAAAATGCCGGCTAGGCCCTTTGATTTCTCAAAGATACACACTCCCGTAAATGGAGTTAGAAAGCCCGTCCGGCACATTCAGTCGTATGGAACCAAGAAAGTCTATTATGATGCCCGGACGCTAATTCAGGATAAAAAGACTCAGCAGCGCTACGAGTCAGCATCAACGTCAACCTTTCGAGACAGCTTCAATGCCACATCAGGGAGGCACTCGAGATCAAACAATGACAGCCGGACGAGCGAGGTTTCCGCTCGATCCGGCCCTCATATGATCCAACCGGCATTGCATGGAACACCATACGCGCCTTTTGGATCTCCCTATGCCCAGCCGAGTCTTTTCGGGGGGCATCAACAGCCGCCTCTCCAGCCTATGGACTGACAGCTCCGGCTACTCAACCTTGGGGAACAGCCAACGGCGTTTTCCAGGGAAATCTTCGAGATGACCCAGCCGGCTAAGATAAAAAACGTGTTGGTAGGTGCCTATGACGGTACCACCAACCCGGAAGATCTCCTCATGGCATACACCAACCTGATGTATTTGCAGGGTTTGGATGACGCCTCATGGTGCAGGTGCTTCCCGGCAACGTTGAAAGGGATTGCTCAACGTTGGTTTGGTAACCTCCCAGCCGGATGCATCAATAATTTCAGGACCTTGGCCTACTGGTTTACGTCCAACTTTTCTATGAGCATCCCTGCCAAGAAAACAAGCCTTGATCTAGGGGCAATCCAGCAGGGAGATAAAGAGGGGCTCCGTTCATATGTCAGGAGGTTTAACCTGATGAGGATCCAAATCCATGGATTGTGTGATGACGTTGCCTATACAGATTTCTTTAAAGGCTTAAAAGACGGATCAACTTTTAAGTTTGACTTGGTTAGGAAGAGGGTCTCTACTCTTCACGAGGTGCTCATGAAGGCGGAGGCCTACATTCAGGCAATGGAATTGTATGCTGTGAAACTTCCGACGGATTACAAAAGATCCAATAAAAAAGAGAATCGGCCTACCCAGTCGGCCAAAAAGGAAGACAAGAGAAAGGGGGTATGGGCGGCAGACTCATCCGGACAACCTTTTCAGAAAAGAAAGAGGTCGGATCCGTATGTGCCCAAGTACGAGTTCAACAAGGATTGTGCCTCCATTCTCAACGAAGTAAAGGACCGGTTGAATCTTGAAAAATCGGCTCCTTTGAAGAGTCCCTTAAGTTCCTGGGATAAGAGCAAATATTGCCTTTTTCATGAGGAAATTAGCCATGACACTGAGGGTTGCTTTAGCCTCAGGCGGCTCTTTGACTGACTGGCTGACGAAGGGGCTCTCAAATCATACCAATCCAAGTCCAAGGGTGCTCCCAAACAAGGACCACCCCCAAAGAAGCCGACTACTCAATTGGATACGGATGAGGAAACCATCCTGACCAACGCTGCTCAAACCACCACCATGCGGTTTTGTACCGGATGGGGGTTATTTGAATGTTGGTTGAGAAAAAGCCAAGGCTGCTCAAACCACCCCCATGCGGTTATATACCGGATGGGGGTTATTTGAATGTTGTTTGAGAAAAAGCCAAGGCTGCTCAAACCACCCCCAAACGGTTAGATGCCGGATTGGGGCTATTTATATGTTTGAGAAAAAGCTAAAGGCTGCTCAAACAACCCCCATACAGTAAAATGCCGGATGGGGGCAATTTGAAATTTTGAGAAAAAGCCAAGGCAGCTCAAACCACCCCCATGCGGTTATGTACCGGATGGGGGTTATTTGAATGTTGTTTGAGAAAAAGCTAGAGGTTGCGTAAACAACCCTTATGCGGTTATATACCGGATGGGGATTATTTGAATATTGTTTGAGAAATAGCTAGAGGCTGCTCAAACCACCCCCATGCGGTTATGTACCGGATGGGGGTTATTTGAATGTTGTTCGAGAAAAAGCCAAGGGTGCTCAAACCACCCCCATGCGGTTATATACCGGATGGGGGTTATTTGAATATTGTTTGAGAAAAAGCCAAGGCTGCTCAAAAAACCCCCATACGGTTAGATGCCGGATGGGGGCTATTTGTATGTTTGAGAAAAACCTAAAGGTTGCACAAACAACCCCCATACGGTAAGATGCCGGATTGATGCAATTTGAAAGTTTGAGAAAAAGCCAAGGCTGCTCAAACCACCCCCATGCGGTTTTGTACCAAATGGGGGTTATTTGAATGTTGTTTGAGAAAATGCTAAAGGCTGCTCAAACAAACCCCATACGGTAAGATGCCGGATGGGGACAATTTGAAAGTTTGAGAAAAAGCCAACGCTGCTCAAACCACCACCATGCGGTTTTGTACCGGATGGGGGTTATTTGAATGTTGTTTGAGAAAAAGCCAAGGCTGCTCAAACCACCCCCATGCGGTTATGTACCGGATGGGGGTTATTTGAATGTTGTTTGAGAAAAGCTAAGGTTGCTGAAACAACCCCCATACGGTTATGTACCGGATGGGGGCTATTTGTATGTTTGAGAAAAAGCCAACGCTGCTCAAACCACCCCCATGCGGTTTTGTACCGGATGGGGGTTATTTGAATGTTGTTTGAGAAAAAGCTAAAGGCTGCTCAAACAACCCCTATACGGTAAGATGCCGGATGGGGGCAATTTGAAAGTTTGAGAAAAAGCCAACGCTGCTCAAACCACCACCATGCGGTTTTGTACCGGATGGGGGTTATTTGAATGTTGTTTGAGAAAAAGCCAAGGCTGCTCAAACCACCCCCATGCGATTATATACCAGATGGGGGTTATTTGAATGTTGTTTGAGACAAAGCCAAGGCTGCTCAAACGACCCCCATACAGTTAGATGTCGGATGGGGGCTATTTATATGTTTGAGAAAAAGCTAAAGACTGCTTAAACAACCCCCATACGGTAAGATGTCGGATGGGGGCAATATGAAAGTTTGAGAAAAAGCCAAGGCTGCTCAAACCAGCCCCATGCGGTTATGTACCGGATGGGGGTTATTTGAATGTTGTTTGAGAAAAAGCTAGAGGCTGCGTAAACCACCCCATGCGGTTATATACCGGATGGGGATTATTTGAATATTGTTTGAGAAATAGCAAGAGGCTGCTCAAACCACCCCCATGCGGTTATGTACCGGATAAGGGTTATTTGAATGTCGTTTGAGAAAAAGCCAAGGGTGCTCAAACCACCCCCATGCGGTAATGTACCTATTGGGGGTTATTAGAATGTTGTTTGAGAAAAAGCCAAGGCTGCTAAAACCACCCCCATACAGTTATATACCGGATGGGGGTTATTTGAATGTTGTTTGAGAAAAAGCCAAGGCTGCTCAAACAACCCTCATACGGTTAGATGCCGGATGGGGGCTATTTGTATGTTTGAGAAAAAGCTAAAGGTTGCTCAAACAACCCCCATACGATAAGATGCCGGATGGGGGCAATTTGAAAGTTTGAGAAAAAGCCAAGGCTGCTAAAACCACCCCCATGCGGTTTTATACCGGATGGGGGTTATTTGAATGTTGTTTGAGAAAAAGCTAAAGGCTGCTCAAACAACCCCCATACGGTAAGATGCCAGATGGGGGCAATTTGAAAGTTTGAGAAAAAGCCAAGGCTGCTCAAACCACCCCCATGCGGTTTTGTACCGGATGAGGGTTATTTGAATGTTGTTTGAGAAAAAGCTAAAGGCTGCTCAAACAACCCCCATACGGTAAGATGCCGGATGGGGGCAATTTGAAAGTTTGAGAAAAAGCCAACGCTGCTCAAACCACCACCATGCGGTTTTGTACCGGATGGGGGTTATTTGAATGTTGTTTGAGAAAAAGCCAAGGCTGCTCAATCCACCCCCATGCGGTTATATACCGGATGGGGGTTATTTGAATGTTGTTTGAGAAAAAGCCAAGGCGTCTCAAACCACCCCCATGCAGTTGTACACTGGATGGGGGTTATTTGAATATTGTTTGAGAAAAAGCCAAGGCTGCTCAAACCACCCCCATGCGGTTATGTACTGGAATGGGGGTTATTTGAATGTTGTTTGAGAAAAAGCTAGAGGCTGCTCAAACCACCCCCATGCGGTTATATACCGGATGGGGGTTATTTGAATATTGTTTGAGAAATAGCTAGAGGATGCTCAAACCACCACCATGCGGTTTTGTACCGGATGGGGGTTATTTGAATGTTGTTTGAGAAAAAGCCAAGGCTGCTCAAACCACCCCCATGCGGTTATGTATCGGATGGGTGTTATTTGAATGTTGTTTGAGAAAAAGCTAGAGGCTGCGTAAACCACCCCCATGCGGTTATATACCGGATGGGGATTATTTGAATATTGTTTGAGAAATAGCTAGAGGCTGCTCAAACCACCCCCATGCGGTTATGTACCGGATGGGGGTTATTTGAATGTTGTTTGAGAAAAAGCCAAGGCTGCTCAAACCACCCCCATGCGGTTATATACCGGATAGGGGTTATTTGAATGTTGTTTGAGAAAAAGCCAAGGCTGCTCAAACCACGCCCATACGGTTAGATGCCGGATGGGGGCTATTTATATGTTTGAGAAAAAGGTAAAGGCTGTTCAAAAAACCCCCATACGGTAAGATGCCGGATGGGGGCAATTTGAAAGTTAAAGAAAAAGCCAAGGCTGCTCAAACCACCCCCATGCGGTTTTGTACCGGATGGGGGTTATTTGAATGTTGTTTGAGAAAAAGCTAAATGCTGCTCAAACTACCCCCATATGGTAAGATGCCGGACGGGGCAATTTGAAAGTTTGAGAAAAAGCAAACGGTGCTCAAACCACCACCATGCGGTTTCGTACCGGATGGGGGTTATTTGACTGTTGTTTGAGAAAAAGCCAAGGCTGCTCAAACCACCCCCATGCGGTTATATACCGGATGGGGGTTATTTGAATGTTGTTTGAGAAAAAGCCAAGGCTGCTCAAACCACGCCCATACGGTTAGATGCCGGATGGGGGCTATTTATATGTTTGAGAAAAAGCTAAAGGCTGCTCAAACAACCCCCATACGGTAAGATGCCAGATGGGGGCAATTTGAAAGTTTGAGAAAAAGCCAAGGCTGCTCAAACCACCCCCATGCGGTTATGTGTCGGATGGGTGTTATTTGAATGTTGTTTGAGAAAAAGCTAGAGGCTGCGTAAACCACCCCCATGCGGTTATATACCGGATGGGGATTATTTGAATATTGTTTGAGAAATAGCTAGAGGCTTCTCAAACCACCCCCATGCGGTTATGTACCGGATGGGGGTTATTTGAATGTTGTTTGAGAAAAAGTCAAGGGTGCTCAAACCACCCCCATGAGGTTATGTACCGAATGGGGGTTATTTGAATGTTGTTTGAGAAAAAGCCAAGGCTGCTCAAACCACCCCCATGCGGTTTTGTACCGGATGGGGGTTATTTGAATGTTGTTTGAGAAAAAGCCAAGGCTGCTCAATCCACCCCCATGCGGTTATATACCGGATGGGGGTTATTTGAATGTTGTTTGAGAAAAAGCCAAGGCGTCTCAAACCACCCCCATGCAGTTGTACACTGGATGGGGGTTATTTGAATATTGTTTGAGAAAAAGCCAAGGCTGCTCAAACCACCCCCATGCGGTTATGTACTGGAATGGGGGTTATTTGAATGTTGTTTGAGAAAAAGCTAGAGGCTGCTCAAACCACCCCCATGCGGTTATATACCGGATGGGGGTTATTTGAATATTGTTTGAGAAATAGCTAGAGGATGCTCAAACCACCACCATGCGGTTTTGTACCGGATGGGGGTTATTTGAATGTTGTTTGAGAAAAAGCCAAGGCTGCTCAAACCACCCCCATGCGGTTATGTATCGGATGGGTGTTATTTGAATGTTGTTTGAGAAAAAGCTAGAGGCTGCGTAAACCACCCCCATGCGGTTATATACCGGATGGGGATTATTTGAATATTGTTTGAGAAATAGCTAGAGGCTGCTCAAACCACCCCCATGCGGTTATGTACCGGATGGGGGTTATTTGAATGTTGTTTGAGAAAAAGCCAAGGCTGCTCAAACCACCCCCATGCGGTTATATACCGGATGGGGGTTATTTGAATGTTGTTTGAGAAAAAGCCAAGGCTGCTCAAACCACGCCCATACGGTTAGATGCCGGATGGGGACTATTTATATGTTTGAGAAAAAGGTAAAGGCTGTTCAAACAACCCCCATACGGTAAGATGCCGGATGGGGGCAATTTGAAAGTTAAAGAAAAAGCCAAGGCTGCTCAAACCACCCCCATGCGGTTTTGTACCGGATGGGGGTTATTTGAATGTTGTTTGAGAAAAAGCTAAATGCTGCTCAAACTACCCCCATACGGTAAGATGCCGGACGGGGCAATTTGAAAGTTTGAGAAAAAGCAAACGGTGCTCAAACCACCACCATGCGGTTTCGTACCGGATGGGGGTTATTTGAATGTTGTTTGAGAAAAAGCCAAGGCTGCTCAAACCACCCCCATGCGGTTATATACCGGATGGGGGTTATTTGAATGTTGTTTGAGAAAAAGCCAAGGCTGCTCAAACCACGCCCATACGGTTAGATGCCGGATGGGGGCTATTTATATGTTTGAGAAAAAGCTAAAGGCTGCTCAAACAACCCCCATACGGTAAGATGCCAGATGGGGGCTATTTGAAAGTTTGAGAAAAAGCCAAGGCTGCTCAAACCACCCCCATGCGGTTATGTGTCGGATGGGTGTTATTTGAATGTTGTTTGAGAAAAAGCTAGAGGCTGCGTAAACCACCCCCATGCGGTTATATACCGGATGGGGATTATTTGAATATTGTTTGAGAAATAGCTAGAGGCTGCTCAAACCACCCCCATGCGGTTATGTACCGGATGGGGGTTATTTGAATGTTGTTTGAGAAAAAGTCAAAGGTGCTCAAACCACCCCCATGAGGTTATGTACCGAATGGGGGTTATTTGAATGTTGTTTGAGAAAAAGCCAAGGCTGCTCAAACCACCCCCATGCGGTTATATACCTGATAGGGGTTATTTGAATCTTGTTTGAGAAAAAGCCAAGGCTGCTCAAACAACCCCCATACGGTTAGATGCCGGATGGGGGCTATTTGTATGTTTGAGAATAAAGCTAAAGGCTGCTCAAACAACCCCCATACGGTAAGATGCCGGATGGGGGCAATTTAAAAGTTTGAGAAAAAGCCAAGGCTGCGCTAACCACCCCCATGCGGTTTTTGACCGGATGGGGGTTATTTGAATGTTGTTTGAGAAAAAGCTAAAGGCTACTCAAACAACCCCCATACAGTAAGATGCCGGATGGGGCAATTTGAAAGTTTGAGAAAAAAGCCAACGCTGCTCAAACCACCACCATGCGGTTTTGTACCGGATGGGGGTTATTTGAATGTTGTTTGAGAAAAAGCCAAGGCTGCTCAAACCACCCCCATGCGGTTATATACCGGATGGGGGTTATTTGAATGTTGTTTGAGAAAAAAGCCAAGGCTGCTCAAACCACGCCCATACGGTTAGATGCCGGATGGGGGCTATTTATATGTTTGAGAAAAAGCTAAAGGCTGCTCAAACAACCCCCATACGGTAAGATGTCGAATGGAGGCAATTTGAAAGTTTGAGAAAAAGCCAAGGCTGCTCAAACCACCCCCATGCGGTTATGTAACGGATGGGGGTTATTTGTATGTTGTTTGAGAAAAAGCTAGAGGTTGCGTAAACCACCCCCATGCGGTTATATACCGGATGGGGATTATTTGACTATTGTTTGAAAAATAGCTAGAGGCTGCTCAAACCACCCCCATGCGGTTATGTATCGGATGGGGGTTATTTGAATGTTGTTTGACAAAAAGCCAAGGCTGATCAAACCACCCCCATTCGGTTATTTACTAGATAGGGGTTATTTGAATGTTGTTTGAGAAAAAGCCTAGGCTGCTCAAACCACCCCCATGCGGTTATTTACCGGATAGGGGTTATTTGAATGTTGTTTGAGAAAAAGCCAAGGCTGCTCAAACAACCCCCATACGGTTAGATGCCGGATGGGGGCTATTTGTATGTTTGAGAATAAAGCTAAAGGCTGCTCAAACAACCCCCATACGGTAAGATGCCGGATGGGGCAATTTAAAAGTTTGAGAAAAAGCCAAGGCTGCTCTAACCACCCCCATGCGGTTTTTTACCGGATGGGGGTTATTTGAATGTTGTTTGAGAAAAAGCTAAAGGCTGCTCAAACAACCCCATACGGTAAGATGCCGGATGGGGCAATTTGAAAGTTTGAGAAAAAGCCAATGCTGCTCAAACCACCACCGTGCGGTTTTGTACCGGATGGGGGTTATTTGAATGTTGTTTGAGAAAAAGCCAAGGCTGCTCAAACCACCCCCATGCGGTTATATACCGGATGGGGGTTATTTAAATGTTGTTTGAGAAAAAGCCAAGGCTGCTCAAACCACGCCCATACGGTTAGATGCCGGATGGGGGCTATTTATATGTTTGAGAAAAAGCTAAAGGCTGCTCAAACAACCCCCATACGGTAAGATGTCGGATGGGGGCAATTTGAAAGTTTGAGAAAAAGCCAAGGCTGCTCAAACCACCCCCATGCGGTTATGTACCGGATGGGGGTTATTTGTATGTTGTTTGAGAAAAAGCTAGAGGTTGCGTAAACCACCCCCATGCGGTTATATATACCGGATGGGGGTTATTTGAATATTGTTTGAGAAATAGCTAGAGGCTGCTCAAACCACCCCCATGCGGTTATGTACCGGATGGGGGTTATTTGAATGTTGTTTGAGAAAAAGCCAAGGCTGATCAAACCACCCCCATGCGGTTATTTATTGGATGGGGGTTATTTGAATGTTGTTTGAGAAAAAGCCTAGGCTGCTCAAAACACCCCCATGCGGTTATTTACCGGATGGGGGTTATTTGAATGTTGTTTGAGAAAAAGCCAAGGCTGCTCAAACAACCCCCATACGGTTAGATGCCGGATGGGGGATATTTGTATGTTTGAGAAAAAGCTAAAGGCTGCTCAAACAGCCCCCATACGGTAAGATGCCGGATGGGGGCAATTTGAAAGTTTGAGAAAAAGCCAAGGCTGCTCAAACCAACCCTATGCGGTTTTGTACCGGATGAGGGTTATTTGAATGTTGTTTGAGAAAAAGCCAAGGCTGCTCAAACCACCCACATGCGGTTATATGCCGGATGGGGGTTATTTGAATGTTGTTTGAGAAAAAGCCAATGCTGCTCAAACAACCCCCATACGGTTAGATGCCAGATGGCGGCTATTTGTATGTTTGAGAAAAAGCTAAAGGCTGCTCAAACAACCCCCATACGGTAAGATGTCGGATGGGGGCAGTTTGAAAGTTTGAGAAAAAGCCAACGCTGCTCAAACCACCACCATGCGGTTTTGTACCGGATGGGGGTTATTTGAATGTTGTTTGAGAAAAAGCCAAGGCTGCTCAAACCACGCCCATACGGTTAGATGCCGGATAGGGGCTGTTTATATGTTTGAGAAAAAGCTAAAGGCTGTTCAAACAACCCCCATACGGTAAGATGCCGGATGGGGGCAATTTGAAAGTTAAAGAAAAAGCCAAGGCTGCTCAAACCACCCCCATGCGGTTTTGTACCGGATGGGGGTTATTTGAATGTTGTTTGAGAAAAAGCTAAAGGCTGCTCAAACAACCCCCATACGGTAAGATGCCGGACGGGGCAATTTGAAAGTTTGAAAAAAAGCCAATGCTGCTCAAACCACAACCATGCAGTTTCGTACAGGATGGGGGTTATTTGTATGTTATTTGAGAAAAAGCTAAGGCTGCTCAAACCACCCCCATGCGGTTATATACCGGATGGGGGTTATTTGAATGTTGTTTGAGAAAAAGCCAAGGCTGCTCAAACCACCCCCATACGGTTAGATGCCGGATGGCGGCTATTTGTATGTTTGATAAAAAGCTAAAGGCTGCTCAAACAACCCCCATACGGTAAGATGTCGGATGGGGGCAATTTGAAAGTTTGAGAAAAAGCCAACGCTGCTCAAACCACCCCCATGCGGTTTTGTACCGGATGGGGGTTATTAGAATGTTGTTTGAGAAAAAGCTAGAGGCTGCGTAAACCACCCCCATGCGGTTATATACCGGATGGGGATTATTTGAATATTGTTTGAGAAATAGCTAGAGGCTGCTCAAACCACCCCCATGCGGTTATGTACCGGATGAGGGTTTTTTGAATGTTGTTTGAGAAAAAGTCAAGGTTGCTCAAACCACCCCCATGCGGTTATGTACCGAATGGGGGTTATTTGAATGTTGTTTGAGAAAAATCCTAGGCTGCTCAAACCACCCCCATGCGGTTATATACCGGATGGGGGTTATTTGAATGTTGTTTGAGAAAAAGCCAAGGCTGCTCAAACAACCCTGATCAGTGGCCATTTGGCCCACTTTTCTACTTCGTTTCTTCCCCGATTGAGCCCTTTGTTTGCCCTTTTTCCTCTATTTTAGCTTAGTTTTGTTATTATTGAGCATATTTGTTACTTGGAGTGGTTTTGAGTCATTTTTGGCTCATTTCCTAAGGTTTTATTCCCTCTCCTTTAACCCATTTCAATTTGCTCCTATTAGAACCTTTCCTATGATTTATGTTTTCCATCTTACAGGTCCTCCCGTGGCTAAGAAAGCAAGGATTGGATGCAAGGATTAGGCATGCTTTGGAGTCAAAGGGATTGGAGCATTAGAGCCCAAAATATGAAGGAAAGAAGAGTTCAGAGCGGGCGCTCTAGATATGGAGCGGGCGCTCTGTATTCCTTGCTGCAGAAAAACCAAGTACCCAACCCTCAGAGCGGGTGCTCTAATGTTGATGCGGGCGCTCTAGCTCCCAGAATAATCAGAGCATTTTCTGCGAGACTTCAGAGCGGGCGCTCTGGCCTTAGAGCGGGCGCTCCGTGTTCCCCTGACCGATTTGAACTCTGCTACACGCGTAGGCCGACGGCTCTAATTATTTTACTCTGCACGTGATGCCTAAAATTTTGGGCCTTGATTTGGGTTAGGTTTTAGAGGAGGGTATAAATACCTCTCTTCCTTGTAATTGGGAGGAGAGAGGTATGTAGAGAGAGAAATATTAGAAAATCAGATTTCAGCTTATTGTTTTTTTTTTTCTTTCTTTTGCACTTTAGATTAGTTAGGGTTTAGTTCCTCATTAGATCTAAAACACTACTCTTTGTTACTCTCTTTCATTTTCAATCCAAGATTAAATCTTTTGGTATTATTTCTATCCCTACTCTTTATTTATTGCTTTATTTATCTATTTTAATTAGTTTTAGCTTATCTTTAGTTGTTATTTCAAGTCAATAGAATAGTTTAATATCTTAGTTGCCTCCTTGTTTAAACTTGCAATTTCTGGTTTTGATCCTTTATTTTCTTGCTATTAGTATAATATTATCCTTATTTGCTTAGATTTCATGCTATTTAGAATAGATTACAAGTAGACTTAACATATTCTCTTCAAAGTTAACTTCTTTAGTAAAGTTTAATCATCCTATTTTCTGGTTTTAGCCATGTTTCTCTCATTAAACTTAGTTTTTGCTTTTGTTAATGTTCTTGTGTGCTTTGGTATGACCCTTCCTTCTCTAGGCTAGGTTTCTAGCTAGGGGAGGGGGAAATGATGAACTAATGATGAAATGAATGATATGTGGTGCAAGATTGGGTAGATTGAGAAGTTTTGCAATTGATTCCAACCTAGGTTTTAGTTGTTAGGAATTAGAGATTGATCACCTCTAAGACCCTATTTTGTGTTGCATGCTAGTTGCGCGAGAGTGAGCTTGTATGTGATGATGACTACGTTAGGGATGACCTCGACCACCGAGGCGGGGTTGGGTAGGCGGTGTTTAGGTGAGCCCGAGAGGGAATCCTAGATGTTGGACCATAGGCCCCAATTGTTTGGTTGACCGATTGAACCATTCTTGTTGCCTCTAATTGTTGAAATCATTGTTAGTTAGGAATTCTCCCCTATCCCCTAGTGTTTGCTATTCCTTGATTTTCGAAGTTTTATACCTCTGCTTGTTGCTTGTTATTTTAGTTCTTAGTTTATTTGTTTCCCTAGTAGCTATAGATAAATCCATCAAAAATTTATTCCTCCCTTTTCAATTGACTTATAAGTGATCTAAGCAAGAGACGTTTGACCTTCCCTGAGGATTCGACCCCTCTTCCACTATGCTACATTTGGTTAGTTTAGGACGTGGGTTTTCTTTTTATTCTTGACTCGACCTTTAGGAACTAACGACACCTAGGGGGCCGATCAAGTTTTGGCGCCGTTGCCGGGGAATGGCAACATTGTTTATTGCTTAGTTATCTTGTTTTTCAATTGTTTTCTACTTCTATCCTTCTATTTTTCATTTATTTCTCCGTTGTTGTCATTCGCTAATTGTCTGCTTAGCTGTGTTGAATGCTTAGAAGATCACACGGACCACCTACTCACGACCTCGATCTCGACATTGACCGCACTCTAAGGCGAGTGAGGAGACTATTTGTTGAACAAACGGGTGAGGAGGAGGAGTTCTTTGATTCTTCTAGTGATATTTCTTCAGACATGGGGGATGCCAATGGCGCTCTTTTTGGTGACTTTGGTAATCCGGGTAGTCATGAATTGCAATGTGGGCTTCTACTTCCTACAACGGAAACAAATTTCACTATCCACCCGCACTACACTCAAATGGTGCGTGGAGATCAATTTTCTGGAGCAGCTCATGAAGATCCGATAGAGCATTTGGACAAATTTCTCGAGACATGTTCTTTAATCCAAACCAACCAAGTCACTCAAGAATACATCCGGATGCACCTTTTTCGGTATTCGCTCACAGGCAAGGCTTATAGGTGGCTCAAAAACCTAAAGCCCGGCTCGTTGGCCACATGGAGAGACACGGCCAAAGCTTTCTTGAACAAGTTCATTCCCGAAGACAAATCAACCGAATTGAGGCAGAAAATTTCATCATTTAGGCAAGAAAGGTATGAATCTTTGGGGGAAGCTTGGGACCGGTTTAAAGAGTATGTGAGAGCTTGCCCACACCATGAGTTTGACAAGCAACTTCTCATCAAGTTCTTCTATGATGGTCTTGACGACATACCCAAGCAAAATTTGAATTCCGGATGTGGTGGACATATTAGCAAGGTGCCTCAAGCTCAATTGGAGGACACCATAGAGGAAGTTGTGAGGTACTATTCTACGAGTGGTGGAAGAAGAAGAGGTGAAGAGAGAGCTTCGGGCAAATTCGAGCTTGATCAAGGTTCACTCAAGGCTCTTATGGAACAAGTCATTGACAAGAAGCTGGGAAATAGCCAAGGGTCTTCATCTTCCTCCACCAATCAAGTACACTCTTTCTCTTGTGAGAATTGTGGGGGTACCAACCATGATATATCATATTGTGGTGGTCGAGACCCCGAACATGTAGCGGTAATGGGGTACATGAACAATCAACGTGATAATTGGAGAGCCCCCAATGCCAATTATGGTAATAGATTTCAAGATGCAAGTGGCCCAAGCCACAACACGGGTCAAATGGCTCCCTTTCCAAATCCAAATGCTAGCAATCACCCTAGAGCACCATTCAAGCAAGGACCACCCAACCAATTTCAAAATTTCCAACCCAACCCTTCCATGCAAAATGATCCTAATCAACAAATGCTCATGGAAACTCTCAATAGAATCCAATCAAGCCTATCCGCCATGGATCAAAGAATAACCAATAGTGAGCGAAAAGCGGATCAAAGGCATCAAGAGGTCACCGCACATCAAAAGATGATGGATAATCAAGTGGCTCAACTCGCCGAGAGGGTGACCAATCTAGCCAATGAGAAGCTCCCGGGCCAACCTACTACCAACCCGGCTACCACCCATCATATCAAATCTATCTCTCTTAGGTCCGGAAAGTCTTATGAGGGGCCTAGGAGTGATCAATCGGAGCACAACAAGGAGGGTGAAGAGCAAGTGGTTGAAGAGGTCAATGGAGATAGCCAAGGTCAAATAATTGACAATAGTGTTGAAGGAAGCATTGAGAAGAAGAAGGGTGAAGGTAGTGAAAAGAGCAAGGAAGTTGGGAAAGACAAGCAACCATCAACATCTTATCAACCATCAAGGTTTGAACCACCACCGCCTTATCCCGAGAGGATTGTTGAGAGGAGATTGAATGACAAGTACAACAAGTTTATGGCTATGCTCAAGTCACTTCACATCAACATTCCATTCCTTGAAGCCATGACTCAAATGCCACCCTATGCAAAATTCCTCAAGGAACTCCTCTCCAACAAAAAGAAGCTAAGTGATGAGTGTATCACTCTTCCTCATCAAGTTAGTGCCCTAGTGCAAAGAACCTTGCCTACCAAGCAATGTGATCCGGGAAGCTTCACTCTTCCGGTCAAGATTGGTGATATGGAGACCACGGGTGCACTAGCCGATCTTGGGGCAAGTGTGAGCCTCATGCCACTATCCATTGCAAAGAAGCTCAAGTTCGAGATGATACCTTCAAGAAAGGTGATTCAATTAGCCGACCGGTCCACAAAATTCCCATGCGGTGAGTTAGAAGACGTTCCTATCAAGATTGGGAATTTGTTTGTGCCTTGCGATTTTGTGGTGATGGATATGGAGGAGGACCCTCATACTCCTCTTATCCTTGGAAGAGAGGCACTCAAGACCATGGGAGCGGTCGTCAATTGCAAAGATAATACCATTACATGTGAGGTGGCCAATGAGAAGTACAAGTTTGAATTCTCAAAGACTTTGAAGCAACCTATGGTAGAGAAGATTTGGCGGGTGGACTTGGTGGACTCCGAACTTGATGAATTGGTGAAGTCTCATGAGGTAATTAAAGACAAGGGTGATGAAGACCTCCCATGTGAGGAGGTGGGTGAAGGAGAATCTTTGTGTGCCTTGGAGGTTGAAAGCCTTGAAGGTGAAACTCATCCCGAGACTCAAGGAGCCGTGGATGAGCTCCCATCGATCCAAAGTGAGTCTAAGGAGGAGAGTTCCACGCCTCCTCCCAAGGTAGAACTAAAACCCCTCCCTCCTTCTCTCAAATATGCTTATTTGGATGATGATTGCTTACATCCTATTATTGTCAATGCTAACCTCGATGACACCTCATTGCAAAAATTAATTGAGATTTTAAAAAAATATAGGAGTGTTATCGGGTATAGCATTGATGATATTAAGGGGATTAGCCCTAGCTTGTGTATGCATCGCATTCATCTTGAGGATGATCATGCCTCTTCCATTGAACCTAAAAGGCGGTTGAATCCGACTTTGAAGGAAGTGGTTAAGAAGGAAATCCTCAAACTACGTGAAGCGGGGATCATTTATGCTATCTCCGATAGCAAATGGGTGAGCCCGGTTCATGTGGTTCCCAAAAAGGGAGGCATGACCATCATACAAGATGACAAGGGGAATGATATCTCCACCCGCACTGTCACGGGGTGGAGAATGTGCATTGACTATAGGAGGCTTAATAAAGCCACTAGAAAAGATCATTTCCCCTTGCCATTTATCGATCAAATGTTGGAAAGGTTGGTGAAGCATTCACACTATTGTTTTCTTGATGGTTATTCGGGTTTCTTTCAAATCCCAATTCACCCGGATGACCAACATAAAACAACCTTCACTTGTCCATTTGGGACATTTGCCTACCGAAGGATGCCCTTCGGATTGTGCAATGCCCCATCGACTTTCCAACGATGTATGACAGCAATCTTTTCTGATATGATCGAAAATGCAATAGAAGTTTTCATGGATGATTTCAGTGTTTGTGGTTCGTCTTTTGACCTATGCTTGCACAATCTCGAAAAGGTTTTAAAGAGGTGTCAAGAGACGAACCTTGTGTTGAATTGAGAAAAGTGCCATTTTATGGTTGAGGAGGGCATTGTCCTCGGGCATAAAGTGTCCATTAATGGTATTGAGGTAGACCCGGCAAAGGTCTCGGCGATAGAAAAGCTACCCCCACCATCATCGGTGACCGGGGTACGTGCCTTCTTGGGGCACGCCGGCTTCTATCGCCGATTTATCAAAGATTTTGCACAAATAGCGAGACCTTTGACGAGTTTACATCAAAAAGAGGTGGAGTTCAAATTCGATGATGCTTGCACTAAGGCATTTGAAACCTTGAAAAATGCTTTAGTGAATGCGCCTATAGTGCAAGCACCGAATTGGGAACTCCCGTTTGAACTAATGTGTGACGCGAGTGATAATGCAGTTGGAGCAGTCCTTGGGCAAAGGAAAGAAAAGAAATTGAATGTGATCTCTTATGCAAGCCGGACTTTAGATACGGCACAAAAGAATTACACCACCACGGAGAAGGAAATGTTGGCGGTGGTCTTCGGTTTTGACAAGTTTAGACCCTATTTGGTGTGCAACAAGGCCATTGTCTACACCGATCACTCCGCGGTGAAGTATTTAATGAGCAAAAAGGATGCTAAGCCGCGTCTAATCCGATGGGTCCTTCTCTTACAAGAATTTGACATTGAAATACGGGATAAGAAAGGAAGTGAGAACCTAGTGGCTGACCACCTCTCAAGGTTGCCGTTAGACCACCCTTCTTACCTTGACAAAGAGGATCCCATCGATGATGAGCTTCGAGATGACTCTCTTATGGCGATCGTTACCAACACCATCCCTTGGTTCGCTGATATTGCAAATTATTTAGCAAGCGAGGTGGTACCTCATGACTATGATGCTCGACAAAGGAAGAGGTTCTTCAAGGAAGTTAAGAGGTATTTTTGGGATGATCCAAGCTTGTACAAGAAGTGTAGTGACGGTTTGTTCCGGAAATGTGTGGCAAATCATGAGATGGAAGGTATTATGGAACATTGTCATTCACTACCTTGTGGAGGTCATGGAGGTGTCAACAAGACCGTGGCAAGGATCCTAGGTTGCAAGCTTTGGTGGCCAACTATGCGCAAAGATGTTCACAAGTTCATCCTTCGATGTGACCGATGCCAAAGGATGGGAGGAATCACAAAGAGAAATGAAATGCCGCAACAATCAATCTTAGAAGTTGAGCCATTTGATGTATGGGGAGTGGACTTCATGGGTCCGTTTGTCTCCTCATGTGGGAATTTGTATATCCTTGTGGCTGTGGATTATGTGACTAAATGGGTGGAAGCGATACCATCACCCACAAATGACCACAAGGTAGTGTTGAAGTTGCTCAAGAAGATCATCTTTCCTAGATTTGGGGTGCCACGGTTCCTAATTAGTGATGGCGGATCTCATTTCGCCAAGAAACAACTCGAAGCACTTTTGAAGAAATATGGGGTACATCATAAGGTTGGACTCCCTTACCATCCACAAACCCAAGGGCAAGTGGAGGTGTCCAACAGAGAAATTAAGAGTTTGCTCGAGAGGATGGTCAACAAGTCTAGAAAAGATTGGTCCCTAAGACTGGATGATGTACTATGGGCCTTACGGACCGCTTACAAGACACCGATTGGCACCACGCCATATCGACTTGTCTATGGTAAGGGATGCCACCTTCCGGTGGAATTGGAGTACAAGGCATGGTGGGCTGTAAAGGAACTCAACATGGACCTTCACTTGGCCGGAGAAAAGAGGTTACTCAAGCTCAACGAGTTGGAAGAGTTGAGGTATGATGCTTATGAGAGCTCTAGACTCTACAAAGAACAAACCAAGAGGTGGCACGACAAAAGGATTCGAGATCGTGACTTCGAGGTGGGTAACAAGGTTCTTCTCTTCAACTCACGTCTCCGACTCTTTCCCGGGAAGCTCAAGTCCAAATGGGTGGGGCCGTTTACAATCACCAAAGTAACCCCTATGGCTCGTTCGAATTGGAAAATCATGAAGATGGGAGCCGGTTCATGGTGAATGGGCAACGGATCAAAAGATACTATGATGAAGGAGATATTGGAAAGATCGGTTGCCTAATGCTTGGGACGGTCCACACCGTTCCTCCCCCTTAGCTTTATTGCTCGTGACGTAACGTCAAGCTAGGGACGTTAAACTAGCATGCTTTGTAGTATATTGTGAATATTTGTCTTTGAACTATCTCTTTAGTTACTTTTTGTTTTAAGTACTTTGCAAAAATCCGGAGGATTTTTCCCCAAAGAGGGGATGGTTTATGTTGGTTATCGTTAGCCAAAATGCTATAAACCGAAGGGCACGACCTCTTGGCTCAACCAATCAATGGTTGAGTCGGGTACTTAGGTCGCATCCTATAGAAGTACTAACGATTTTGGTTTGAGTGATATTTGAGTGTTTGCAGGTTTGGGAAATAATGCTTTTAAAGCCAAAAATCCGACAGTCTAGAGCGGGCGCTCTAAACAGAGGGCGGGCGCTCTGCATCATTGGGAATTATTCAGAATACTTGAGGCCAAAATCCGAGAATTTAGAGCGGGCGCTCTGATTTTAAGGGGGTAAGGAAGGAAAATTTCGAGAATTTAGAGCGGGCGCTCTGGGTGTAGAGCGGGCGCTTTGAAGGTCCCTCAGAAATTCTACATTTTTGGTGCTAAAATCCGAGAAGCTAGAGCGGGCGCTCTGGTCAGAGAGCGGGAGCTCTGAGTTTTGGGTGAAAAATTGACTAAGTGTGGGAAAATTGTGCAGCTTTAGAGCGGGCGCCCTGGTCTTAGAGCGGGCGCTTGGATTTTCAACCCAGAAACCTGATTTTTCAGCGAAATGTTAGAGCGGCCGCTCTACCCTTAGAGAGCCCGCTCCGACCCTCATTTCAGACTTTGCGTTTTATCCCCTTTTAATTTTGAGCACCCAAATTCTCACCTCAAACTCCCTATCCCTATCCCTTCTCTCACCTCAAACTCCCTCAACTTCTTCCTCCATAACCAAACCTTCATCTCCTCCAAATCTCCACCTTCCAACTACAAATTCCTCTAAAATTCACAAATTATTCATCCCCTATCTCCAAAAATCATACATCTCCATCAAGAATTCAGCACCTAGTCCGGATTTCATCAAGAATTGAAGCGGGTTCTACCGGGTTCGCGTCGGCCAAGTCGGGTTCTTCTTCAATTTCAACTATAGGCTAATTTGTCTCCAATTGTTGGTATAATCCTACTCTTACTAAGTTAATTTTCCCTATTTCTTTGGATATTTGCTTATTAAGGTTGGCTTAATTGGAGAATTGATGGTGAATGAATGGGTTTTGTGTTTTATGTGGTGAAAATTTGTTGTGAATTGTAGTGTGTTGTTTGTTGTGGTGCTTTGGCAAGGGAAAATTATTGTGGATTTTTGCTAGGTTTTGGTTTGTAGAAAGTTTTGGTTTTAGAATTGGTGGTTGTGCAAAGTTTTGGAGAGTTTTGTTTTTGTGGTCATTGTGTAGAATTGTTGGAAATTGTTGGGTTGTTGTGGTGTGTTGCTTTGGAAAATTTCTTTATTGTTGTTGTAAGAAATGGCTGGTGGTTCAAAGAGGCAAAGAGCCGAACCAAGGAGTGGTAATGTAGGAGAAAGTAGTGGTGCCGGTAGTAGTGGTGGGCATGCTCAACCCACTCAATTCAACATTACCCTGCCACATGCGGCCCAAAGGACCAAATTGGCCGCATTGGATAGGAGGGCAATTAATCCAACTCTCTTCTATTCCCAACACGACTGTTATATGATTGGAATAGACGAGAAGGTTAGGGAGGTTGCAGTGAATCTGGGGTTTGATGCGTTCTTGGATTGTAGATTGCCAAATGATTACATCACCGCAGATACTTCCTACTACTACCCCACCCAACCGCCTCTAACTTACCGCCCCCTAACATTGGAGTTTCTTGCTAGCTTCGAGTTAAATCAAGAAGAGGGTATGGAAGGCATTGATGCATTCAAAGTAAAATTCCGGTTGTTCAACAAAGGCCGCCACATTACCCTCCGTGCTTTCAATGAACTATTTGGTTGGGACCCAAATGCTCGAATCTTGGATACCTCCGGACTTGACGGTCAAGGTTATATAGAGGGGTACAGTCCGCAAGAATTTTGGGCCCGAATCACGAGTGGGGCTAGAGAATTCCAATCAAACTCCTCCAAGGCCTCAGAGATCCACCATGCCGCCTTACGGTACTTTCACCGGATGCTTGCATATATTTTCTTCTCCAGAAAAGATCTAGGTAAAATGAGCGATCAAGAGTTATATCTTCTTTGGAGAGCTACCGAGGGTGCGCTTCTTTACCCACCTGCCACCCCGGAGCACAAGATCAATCTAGGGTATCTGTTTGCCAAGAGTTGTAAGGCAATAAGGGACTCCCCCCTCTTGACTGGTCCTATCTTTATGGGAGGGATGGTCACGTATATCGCCTTCAAGTACAGATACAAGACCCAGCTGCAGCAGATGGAGAGCTTGAACATGGCAGCCGAATTGAACATAGAGAAGATGAAAAGAATGCAATTCATTTCGGATTCCACGGGAGTCACGGGTAAGGCCTTCATTTGGCGGATCCGAGACGTCCCTTGGTGCTACATGCCATGTCCGTTCATGATGAATCCGCCCCGGGAACTGAGTTACCATGGCAAGTCCCTATGGAGCAAATTCACGAGAATGACCTCTCCCAGCCTGAGATTGATCATAGAAATGAAATCAGGCAAGCGAGGCGGCAACAACAACAATTCCAGCAACATCAAGAGCAACAGCAGCAACAGTTTCAGCAGCAGCAACAAGAGCAATTTCAACAATTTATTTCTCAGGCACAGCAGCATCTTCAGCAGCCCCCCAGTTCTCGGGGGGAGGTGAGCCCTCTTCCTCTTCTGCATTTAATATTGAGCAAGCTTTCGCTAGCCTCACTCTGGAGGTTAGGAACCTTGCTCAAGCCCGACCTAGGGAAAGAGAGGAGGCCCCTGCTCAGTCTCCTGGTCCCACTTTTGATATTTATCAAAACCATATTTATGATTACCATGTGGACCAGGGACATTTTAGCCCATGTGTCAACTACCCCTACTACCCTCCGCAACACGGGCCTGTCCCGAATTGGGAGCCCCCTCAGGTAGATGACAATGGGAACCCCATTCCTCGTACCGGCGGCCAATACCCCTATTGGCAAGGCCCCGGTACCCTGCATGACCCTCCCCACTCCTTCCCCCCCTACAACTACAAGCGCCCAGGTGGGTGTGATTACCTCGGTGATCCCGCCTATCCTTATCAGGGCGACGGCTTTCCCCCGGTTATTACGGTGGGTGGGAGCCATATGGGCCGCCATGCGATGTTGATTATGATTGGGCGCCCCCTGTAGTTGTAGAGGGAGAGGAAGAGGAAGACTCTGAGGAATAGATGATCATTTCTTTTGACCCCCCCCCACCCTTGACTATTACATGTTTTATCGCACCGAGACGGTGCCTGGTTTTAGTTGGGGGGGTGCCTTAGCATTTTCATATCTAGGGGCAAATGAAAAGATCATTTTGGGGATGAGCAGCCTTTCCTATGCTTGCTTGTGTTTAATAATCTGTTGGCTTGTATCTGTTGGTTTGTATTATACATGATCACTTTTCCTTTTTCTTCTTTATTTTGTTTTCTAATCTTTTTGCTTTGGAGTTCTGGTATTTCTCACTTTTTGGCAGGTTGTATACTACTTTTGGAAGGAGCCAAGGTTGGTTGACTTGGAACCCATCATTCTTTTTATGTTTTGGATTGGCATGGCTCCGGTGAGATCTTTCCAAACTCTCTTCTATTTATTTTATCTTGCTTAGTTCCTAGGAGCGGAGTTAGGATTAAGTTGATTGATTCATGGATGTTTGCATACTTGGAATTGTGTACTGAGAATTGTGTGAATTGATGCTTTCATTCTTGAGTTCCTCTTCTATCCTTCTATCCCTTCCTTTCTATTTTTGTTGAAGAGTAGCAACGGGGCGAGGTTCACACCTCGTGAGAGGCGCCCGGCTTTATGCCTAGGAGGACGTGCATTCAATTCACGTACCTTCTACCGCCCCCACTTATGGAATTTATTCCAAACGAAGTCCTACTTCTCTTGTTGCTCTTCAATGTTTTCTTTTTCTTTTTCTTTCTCTTAGTGTTATCCAAGGCAAGTGTTAAAACTTTGTTTTGTGTTTGGCTGAATTAGTAGCTACAATGTATGAACATATATGAGTTGGTTCCTTGGTTTGATAGGTTTACAAGGTCTTTAATGTTTTGGTTGAAAATCACATAGCTTCATTGCTCAAATGACTCCTATTGGACATATCTTGGGCTATTTAGGCCTTGATCCCTTTTGTCCTCGGTTTGTGGTTGTTGGGCGTAGCTCATCTTGTGAATGAAAGCTAGGTGGCTAGAAATTTGGAGACTTAGTGTTTTGCTACTTGATCTAAAACTCGCTCCATTTGACTCTTGAGACCGCGACCGAATCGACTCATAGGATGATAAAGGCATTCATTTCGGGATAAGGGCATAATTTTTCGTTCTTTTTAGATCCTTTTTTTATTTCCTAGGACACCTTTACTTTCAAATTTCATGTTTTTTGGTTTACATTCACCTTTTGCGTACCCCCTTGAGCCTTCCACTTTTTGTCTACCCGCATTACAAGCCTTATGAACCTAATTTTATTTTCACCTTTATAGAAATGAGTGAAACTCGAGCTTGGCTTTGTATCTAAGTTAAAAGTTTGGCATAGTGGATGTCTATAATGTAAATTGCAAGGGACGTGTTTGTTTCCCCAATTAAATCTTTTGGTATAAAAAAAAAAAAAAAAAAAAAAAAAAAAAAAAAAAGTTGGAATAAGAATGCATAAGTAAGGCATCGATCTTGTATATAGTTTAGAGTTAGTTGGGGGGTATAATACCCACCAACTAAGGTTAGTTGGCCTTGGTTTTGCTCGATTCATTAATGTTTCACTCTTAGGAGCTTACACCACCAGCCAGAATTTTTTTTTTTTTTTTTTTTTTAACCCTTACCCCAAGCCATTTCATTGCACCTTAAAAGCCCTTTGGACCTTGAGTGATTGAGTCAATGTCGGTGGAGAGAGTCATGGGTCGAGCTTTTAGATTGGATTTGCATTTACTAAGTTAGGGCAATCCTACCTTGCCCACCTCCTTGTTGTTCTCCTAATTCTCTTGTGGAATTCGAGACGACTAGCCGCCTAGTGTACATGATCGAGATGAGGAAGGTTGCCTTGGTGAGGGACAATTGGAGGATAGGATCTTTATAGTCCAAGCTTTTGAGCATGAGCTATGTGGCCTTCAACCAGGAGCATTAGCTAGCTTGTCCACCTATCTTGTCAAGAAGCTTGCGCATCCTTGTGATTGCATTGTAGTGAAAGTTCAACCATTCATGTTTGTGTTTCTTTCCCTTTTTATTTTTCTATTTTTCTATTTTTCTATTTGTCTCTAAAAACCTTGCCTTGATTTAGTGCGAAGTTGTGGGTTAATCTCTCTCGAAAACCCTCACGAGAGCATACTCGTCCTCCTAAGTGACTTGGGGGTTTAAATGGCTTGTCGTTTACGCTAAAAACGACCGTGATTCCTACGAAAGTGAGTTAGTGTATAGACTTATTCTTTTGGTTATTTTTGTTTGCTTATTTTACTTCGCTCGAGGACGAGCAAAGGACTTAGTTGGGGGGAATTTGATCAGTGGCCATTTGGCCCACTTTTCTACTTCGTTTCTTCCCCGATTGAGCCCTTTGTTTGCCCTTTTTCCTCTATTTTAGCTTAGTTTTGTTATTATTGAGCATATTTGTTACTTGGAGTGGTTTTGAGTCATTTTTGGCTCATTTCCTAAGGTTTTATTCCCTCTCCTTTAACCCATTTCAATTTGCTCCTATTAGAACCTGTCCTATGATTTGTGTTTTCCATCTTACAGGTCCTCCCGTGGCTAAGAAAGCAAGGATTGGATGCAAGGATTAGGCATGCTTTGGAGTCAAAGGGATTGGAGCATTAGAGCCCAAAATATGAAGGAAAGAAGAGTTCATAGCGGGCGCTCTAGATATGGAGCGGGCGCTCTGTATTCCTTGCTGCAGAAAAACCAAGTACCCAACCCTCAGAGCGGGCGCTCTAATGTTGATGCGGGCGCTCTAGCTCCCAGAATAATCAGAGCATTTTCTGCGAGACTTCAGAGCGGGCGCTCTGGCCTTAGAGCGGGCGCTCCGTGTTCCCCTGACCGATTTGAACTCTGCTACACGCGTAGGCCGACGGCTCTAATTATTTTACTCTGCACGTGATGCCTAAAATTTTGGGCCTTGATTTGGGTTAGGTTTTAGAGGAGGGTATAAATACCTCTCTTCCTTGTAATTGGGAGGAGAGAGGTATGTAGAGAGAGAAATATTAGAAAATCAGATTTCAGCTTATTGTTTTTTTTTTCTTTCTTTTGCACTTTAGATTAGTTAGGGTTTAGTTCCTCATTAGATCTAAAACACTACTCTTTGTTACTCTCTTTCATTTTCAATCCAAGATTAAATCTTTTGGTATTATTTCTATCCCTACTCTTTATTTATTGCTTTATTTATCTATTTTAATTAGTTTTAGCTTATCTTTAGTTGTTATTTCAAGTCAATAGAATAGTTTAATATCTTAGTTGCCTCCTTGTTTAAACTTGCAATTTCTGGTTTTGATCCTTTATTTTCTTGCTATTAGTATAATATTATCCTTATTTGCTTAGATTTCATGCTATTTAGAATAGATTACAAGTAGACTTAACATATTCTCTTCAAAGTTAACTTCTTTAGTAAAGTTTAATCATCCTATTTTCTGGTTTTAGCCATGTTTCTCTCATTAAACTTAGTTTTTGCTTTTGTTAATGTTCTTGTGTGCTTTGGTATGACCCTTCCTTCTCTAGGCTAGGTTTCTAGCTAGGGGAGGGGGAAATGATGAACTAATGATGAAATGAATGATATGTGGTGCAAGATTGGGTAGATTGAGAAGTTTTGCAATTGATTCCAACCTAGGTTTTAGTTGTTAGGAATTAGAGATTGATCACCTCTAAGACCCTATTTTGTGTTGCATGCTAGTTGCGCGAGAGTGAGCTTGTATGTGATGATGACTAGGTTAGGGATGACCTCGACCACCGAGGCGGGGTTGGGTAGGCGGTGTTTAGGTGAGCCCGAGAGGGAATCCTAGATGTTGGACCATAGGCCCCAATTGTTTGGTTGACCGATTGAACCATTCTTGTTGCCTCTAATTGTTGAAATCATTGTTAGTTAGGAATTCTCCCCTATCCCCTAGTGTTTGCTATTCCTTGATTTTCGAAGTTTTATACCTCTGCTTGTTGCTTGTTAATTTAGTTCTTAGTTTATTTGTTTCCCTAGTAGCTATAGATAAATCCATCAAAAATTTATTCCTCCCTTTTCAATTGACTTATAAGTGATCTAAGCAAGAGACGTTTGACCTTCCCTGAGGATTCGACCCCTCTTCCACTATGCTACCTTTGGTTAGTTTAGGACGTGGGTTTTCTTTTTATTCTTGACTCGACCTTTAGGAACTAACGACACCTAGGTTTGAGAAAAAGCCACCTAGTTTAGTTTAGGACGGATGGGGGCAATTTGAAAGTTTGAGAAAAAGCCAAGGCTGCTCAAACCAACCCTATGCGGTTTTGTACCGGATGAGGGTTATTTGAATGTTGTTTGAGAAAAAGCCAAGGCTGCTCAAACCACCCCCATGCGGTTATATGCCGGATGGGGGTTATTTGAATGTTGTTTGAGAAAAAGCCAAGGCTGCTCAAACAACCCCTATACGGTTAGATGCCAGATGGCGGCTATTTGAATGTTGTTTGAGAAAAAGCCAAGGCTGCTCAAACAATCCCCATACGGTTAGATGCCAGATGGGGGCTATTTGTATGTTTGAGAAAAAGCTAAAGGCTGCTCAAACAACCCCCATACGGTAAGATGCCGGATGGGGGAAATTTGAAAGTTTGAGAAAAAGCCAACGCTGCTCAAACCACCACCATGCGGTTTTGTACCCGATGGGGGTTATTTGAATGTTGTTTGAGAAAAAGCCAAGGCTGCTCAAACAACACCCATGCGGTTATATCCCGGATGGGGGTTATTTGAATGTTGTTTGAGAAAAAGCCAAGGCTGCTCAAACAACCCCCATACGGTTAGATGCCGGATGGGGGCTATTTATATGTTTGAGAAAAAGCTAAAGGCTGCTCAAACAACCCCCATACGGTAAGATGCCGGATGGGGGCAATTTGAAAGTTTGAGAAAAATCCAAGGTTGCTCAAACCACCCCCATGCGGTTATGTACCGGATGGGGGTTATTTGAATGTTGTTTGAGAAAAAGCTAGAGGCTGCGTAATCCACCCCCATGCGGTTATATACCGGATGTGGATTATTTGAATATTGTTTGAGAAATACCTAGAGGCTGCTCAAACCACCCCCATGCAGTTATGTACTTGATGGGGGTTATTTGAATGTTGTTTGAGAAAACGCCAAGGCTGCTCAAACCACCCCCATGCGGTAATATACCGGATGGGGGTTATTTGAATGTTGTTTGAGAAAAAGCCTAGGCTGCTCAAACCACCCCCATGCGGTTATATACCGGATGGGGGTTATTTGAATGTTGTTTGAGAAAAAGCCAAGGCTGCTCAAACAATCCCCATACGGTTAGATGCCAGATGGGGGCTATTTGTATGCTTGAGAAAAAGCTAAAGGCTTCTCAAACAACCCCCATACGGTAAGATGCCGGATGGGGGCAATTTGAAAGTTTGAGAAAAAGCCAAGGTTGCTCAAACCACCCCCATGCAGTTTTGTACCGGATGGGTGAATGTTGTTTGAGAAAAAAGCTAAAGGTTGCTCAAACAACCCCGATACGGTAAGATGCCGGATGGGGCAATTTGAAAGTTTGAGAAAAAGCCAAGGCTACTCAAACCACACCTATGCGGTTTTGTACCGGATGGGGGTTATTTGAATGTTGTTTGAGTAAAAGCTAAAGGCTGCTCAAACAACCCCCATACGGTAAGATGCCGGATGGGGGCAATTTGAAAGTTTGAGAAAAAGCCAAGGATGCTCAAACCACCCCCATGCGGTTATGTACGGGAGTGGGGTTATTTGAATGTTGTTTGAGAAAACGCTAGAGGCTGCTCAAACCACCCCCATGCGGTTATATACCGGATGGGAGTTATTTGAATATTGTTTGAGAAATAGCTAGAGGCTGCTCAAACCACCCCCATGCGGTTATGTACCGGATGGGGGTTATTTGAATATTGTTTGAGAAAAAGCCAAGGCTGCTCACACCACCCCCATGCAGTTATATACCGGATGGGGGCTATTTGTATGTTTTAGAAAAAGCTAAAGGCTGCTCAAATAACCCCCATACGGTAAGATGCCGGATGGGGGCTATTTGTATGTTTGAGAAAAAGCTAAAGGTTGCTCAAACAACCCCCATTTGGTAAGATGTCGGATGGGGAAGTTTGAAAGTTTGAGAAAAAGCCAACGCTGCTCAAACCACCACCATGCGGTTTTGTACCCGATGGGGGTTATTTGAATGTTGTTTGAGAAAAAGCCAAGGCTGCTCAAACAACCCCCATGCGGTTATATCTCGGATGGGGGTTATTTGAATGTTGATTGAGAAAAAAGCCAAGGCTGCTCAAACAACCCCCATGCGGTTAGATGCTGGATGGGGGCTATTTATATGTTTGAGAAAAAGCTAAAGGCTGCTCAAACAACCCCCATACGGTAAGATGCCGGATGGGGGCAATTTGAAAGTTTGAGAAAAATCCAAGGTTGCTCAAACCACCCCCTTGCGGTTATGTACCGGATGGGGGTTATTTGAATGTTGTTTGAGAAAAAGCTAGAGGCTGCGTAAACCACCCCCATGCGGTTATATACCGGATGTGGATTATTTGAATATTGTTTGAGAAATACCTAGAGGCTGCTCAAACCACCCCCATGCAGTTATGTACTTGATGGGGGTTATTTGAATGTTGTTTGAGAAAACGCCAAGGCTGCTCAAACCACCCCCATGCGGTAATATACCGGATGGGGGTTATTTGAATGTTGTTTGAGAAAAAGCCTAGGCTGCTCAAACCACCCCCATGCGGTTATATACCGGATGGGGGTTATTTGAATGTTGTTTGAGAAAAAGCCAAGGCTGCTCAAATAACCCCCATACGGTTAGATGCCAGATGGGGGCTATTTGTATGTTTGAGAAAAAGCTAAAGGCTGCTCAAACAACCCCCATTCGGTAAGATGTCGGATGGGGGAAATTTGAAAGTTTGAGAAAAAGCCAACGCTGCTCAAACCACCACCATGCGGTTTTGTACCCGATGGGGGTTATTTGAATGTTGTTTGAGAAAAAGCCAAGGCTGCTCAAACAACCCCCATGCGGTTATATCCCGGATGGGGGTTATTTGAATGTTGTTTGAGAAAAAGCCAAGGCTGCTCAAACAACCCCCATACGGTTAGATGCCGGATGGGGGCTATTTATATGTTTGAGAAAAGGCTAAAGGCTGCTCAAACAACCCCCATACGGTAAGATGCCGGATGGGGGCAATTTGAAAGTTTGAGAAAAATCCAAGGTTGCTCAAACCACCCCCATGCGGTTATGTACCGGATGGGGGTTATTTGAATGTTGTTTGAGAAAAAGCTAGAGGCTGCGTAATCCACCCCCATGCGGTTATATACCGGATGTGGATTATTTGAATATTGTTTGAGAAATACCTAGAGGCTGCTCAAACCACCCCCATGCAGTTATGTACTTGATGGGGGTTATTTGAATGTTGTTTGAGAAAACGCCAAGGCTGCTCAAACCACCCCCATGCGGTAATATACCGGATGGGGGTTATTTGAATGTTGTTTGAGAAAAAGCCTAGGCTGCTCAAACCACCCCCATGCGGTTATATACCGGATGGGGGTTATTTGAATGTTGTTTGAGAAAAAGCCAAGGCTGCTCAAACAATCCCCATACGGTTAGATGCCAGATGGGGGCTATTTGTATGCTTGAGAAAAAGCTAAAGGCTTCTCAAACAACCCCCATACGGTAAGATGCCGGATGGGGGCAATTTGAAAGTTTGAGAAAAAGCCAAGGCTGCTCAAACCACCCCCATGCGGTTTTGTACCGGATGGGTGAATGTTGTTTGAGAAAAAAGCTAAAGGTTGCTCAAACAACCCCGATACGGTAAGATGCCGGATGGGGGCAATTTGAAAGTTTGAGAAAAAGCCAAGGCTACTCAAACCACACCTATGCGGTTTTGTACCGGATGGGGGTTATTTGAATGTTGTTTGAGTAAAAGCTAAAGGCTGCTCAAACAACCCCCATACGGTAAAATGCCGGATGGGGGCAATTTGAAAGTTTGAGAAAAAGCCAAGGATGCTCAAACCACCCCCATGCGGTTATGTACCGGAGTGGGGTTATTTGAATGTTGTTTGAGAAAACGCTAGAGGCTGCTCAAACCACCCCCATGCGGTTATATACCGGATGGGAGTTATTTGAATATTGTTTGAGAAATAGCTAGAGGCTGCTCAAACCACCCCCATGCGGTTATGTACCGGATGGGGGTTATTTGAATATTGTTTGAGAAAAAGCCAAGGCTGCTCACACCACCCCCATGCAGCTATATACCGGATGGGGGCTATTTGTATGTTTTAGAAAAAGCTAAAGGCTGCTCAAATAACCCCCATACGGTAAGATGCCGGATGGGGGCAATTTGAAAGTTCTAGAAAAAGCTAAAGGGTGCTCAAACGACCCCCATACGGTGAATTATCGGATGGGGGATATTTGGATGTTTGAGAAAAAGCTAAAGGCTGCTCAAACGACCCCCATACGGTGAAATACCGGATGGGGGCTATTTGAATGATGTTTGAGAACAAGCCAAGGCTGCTCAAACGACCCCCATACGGTTAGATACCGGATGGGGGCTATTTGAATGTTGATTAAGAAAACTAATGCTGCTTAAATAACCCCATGCGGTAAAATGCCGGATGGGGGTGCATTGAACGCATCTTAAAACCTTCTTTCAAAAATCCAAAGAGACAAGGATGATGACCCAACCGGCTTCTAAACCGGTTGGGGTTTTTGAAATCGGTTCTTGATAAAAACTCAGAAGTACCCCAGACGGTGTTAAGCCGGATGGGGGTGTTCAGAATGCATAATGCTTTAAAATTGAAAACCCCTCATACGGGGCTATGCCGGCTGAGGGAGAAGATTCAACAAATGGGATATGGGTTAAGGGCCTCCCAGGCGGCATGTAACCCGGATGGGGTGAAATGTTTGAAATCGTCAATGCGAAAGTAAAAAGAAAAAGGGCAGTCGGTACCTTAGAGATTGAAGAAAGGGCACCCAACCGGTCGTCGAATGTGCTTAATTTGAAAGTGCCGGATGTAGGAAAACTAAGGAAATAATTCAGCCGTTAGCAGAGCGCGCTCAGAAATTTTTTGGAAAATATGCAAAGTGAGGAGGAGAGAGAGCGTGTCATGTATTTATAGAAAGGAGCAGAAGGCGAAACAATGCCTTCTGCCCTAAAAACTTGAAATTTGAAAAAAGGAGGGAAGAAGACGAACCGTCTCCTCCCATGCGTCTGACACTTGTCACAGGTGACACGTGGACATTCCACGTCACACCTGTGAGGGGCAGATGTTTAGGGTAAAAATACCCTAAGACACGTGGCCCAATAAAGGCCTGCCACGTGTCAAGCTTGCAAACGGTCAGCAAAGGCCCAATCCCTTTGCGACACGTGTCATTTTACCCTAATTGAGGTACATTTCTCCCTACTATAAATAGTAAGGGCAGACCTCATTAATGGGGATCGAATCATTTCCCCACAAACCAACAAAACACAAATCCCCTTGCAAACGCTCTCAAATCGAGAAGCATTCATTGTCTTATTTCCACATTTAGAAAGAGACTAACTTAATCTTCGGAGGCAGAACACCCCAGCCCCAGCCGGAGTATTCCGTTATTTGTGCAAGTTCAGGCGAAGGAAGGAGCATACTAGGAAATTGTAACTCTCCCGTAGGACACATAAAAAACCCCCAAACAATCAACGCATCTTTTGGCTCCGTCTTCTTAGAAACATCGTCTTTAGACTTCACCATCAAGCATGCAACTACTAGCAAATAGGAGTAATCTAAATAATTTAAGTACAAAACTACTTAACGGCACGTAGTCCGTATTTAGATTTACAAAGTACATAACGCAATGCAGTCCGTATTTACTATCCTAGTCTGGCCAAACTAGTTGCCTTTTGTAAAAACCTATATTAGAAAATCTATAAAATTTTATTCACCAATTCACTTCTAAAGTGAATGGCCCATGCATATTTACAAACAATACGAGCAATAATACAAAACTTTGTATCAAACGAGTGCGTACTACTTACTAACTTAAGCGGTTGATCAAATTAACACCCCTAATTAAAACTAGTCAAGGGTTTATCCAATTATGTGAACTAACGCAATAACGAAAAGCATAATTTAAAGCTTAACGTGCTCAAGACGGATTAATGAAGCTCCCACTAAATTCCATATCCAACTTGATTAAATTAATCCAATTTAATTTAATTATGCCAACCGAGCCAAATATTGTCAAAAATTATGCAAGTACATGAAAAACTGAGGCCTAGCCTCGTTTTTTAAACAAAATGCCGAATCGCAAGCCTAAACCGAAGCCAAGTTCCTAGCATCTAAGCCAAAGGGCTAGGGTTGCTAGGCACCCTAGCCAAACTCGTGTGCGGGTGCTGGCACGCACAGCTAGCAGCGCACCAAGGCACCTGCTAGCACCAGCAGCCTTGTAGTATGCTTCGCATGCATGCACGCTATTGGCGCTGCCAGTGTGCTGTTGCGCTTGCTAGTGCTTGCACTGCGCGCTGCTTAGCAGCCCTGGCCTTGCAAGCTAGGCGCTGTCTCGCAGTGCTTGCGAGCTGCTGCTTGCCGCACCACATCCCCGCATCTAATCGCACCTACTTGCACACACGCACACACTCACACACCTAGCTCGGAAGCAACATTGATGCAGGATGCGCGAGCAGCCCTTACTGGCCGAGCATGGTGCTCGAGGATCCAAGCTTCTATTTTTATTTTGTGCTTTTGTATTTTAATCTAACTTTTTTGTGTGACTTTTAATTAATTCCAAATTGAATTTTAGAATTAACATTGGAGCATTATTGAATTAAAACAATTCAAGCTTAATTAATCAAACAAGAACCATTCTTTAATAATAGTTTGGTCAACTTGATGCAATCACAATTAAGGGCTTGTCTCATGATTAATTAAATCAAAGATTAAAATTAATTATGAGTTTGAAAAATCAGTTGAATAAATTAATCAATCATCCAATGAAAATAATTTATCCAACCATTACTCATGCATATTTGAATATTTCAACCTTCTAATGAAGAATAATATTCAAGCACAAATATGAACATTCATGATTTTAATCTACTTCGAAAATGATTAAAACTCAAAATATGTTCACTTTGGATTTTAGGAAGTCAATATTCAACCAATTAAACCATTAAAGATTCAATCTTTAACTATTTTAAGGGTTCAAAAATCATATTTAACATAAACTCATACATTTCAAACAATCTAATTGCAAGAATGAACAATTTCCAAATTTATGTAAATTTTAAAGCTATCCAAATAAAGCAACCAAATAACATCAAAAACATGCTTAATAAGGAGGATAATTGCGGTAGCTTAATGCCATAATCAATCACATAATCCAACAATTGCATGTCATAAATAATCAAGGTTTAATGACTTAAAATATTTCGTTTTAAACGAAAAACCCTTCAAAAAACACATTTCTGGGCAGATTTTGTCTCTGGAAGCTATTTTTTTACCCTCTTTGTGAATATAATTTTATTTAAAACATCGATTCCACCCAAAATTCACTATTTTTGTGCCGAAATCTGAGTTTGTAGTAATAAAAGCAATTAGGTTGCTAATCAAGATTTTAAAATCTATTTTAAATCACCTTAATTAATTTTTAGTTGTAAAAATTACATATAAGAGGCTCGAGATACCGATTATAAGTTTTACGATGCGTAAGCACCGTGCGAAACCAAAACCCTCCCGGGCCGCAAGCATAATTTATACAACTAAAAAAACAAACATGCAATTAATAAAGCGATAAACACATATAGAGGGAGAGAGAGGAAGAAGGGAAGACATTATTACCCTCGAAGCGTGCTTCTCACGAACTCGAGCACGACCTCTGGAAAGCTTAAGAAACGCATGCGAGAATCCTCCTACTTCGCACACCCACGCACTCGAACAAGGTTGCTACCTCGTAGCTTAGACAAGGCTAAACCAAAACTTGAGTTTTTTGAACTTAAAGGTTCTCTCGCGCTTTTGGGAGATGCCTTATTGAGTTCAACTCAAAGTGTAAATTTCTTAACTCCCAAAGTTGGTATTTATAGGTAAAGCACTCCCAAAAACCTCAATCATCTTTCCATGTGGAAGAGTTGATAAAGTGAGAAAATAAGCAATTAATTTAATCAATAACTAAATACTAAAAGACACACCAAAAATGACCCGTGTGTCCCTTATTTTTTTTAAAATATCTATTTAGGAAACAAATCTTATACGAAGTACATAAATAAAAGATTAGAAAAGATTTAATGTAACATTCCACAATATATATTGAGGGGAAATATAGGTTTATTACTATGATAAATGATTAGGGGATTTTTATCCACCAATCACCGTCTGACAAGTGGACCAACCAGGTTCCGCCACGTGTCCCTCACGAAGGCCAACAGGAGCTTGCCACGTGTCAGTCACAGATACGTCCTCCACGGACCACTTAAGACACGCCACGTGTCCACCCATGCCAAATGGGACAACCGGCCATCAAGGCCCAATTCAGTCTAGAGGCCCGATCAGCCCTAGGTTTACCTTAAACCTAGAGAGTTGCACGCTTCCCAAGGCTATAAATACCCGATTAATCCTCATTAATCACAGAACCGAATAATTAAGAGATCAAGCAGAGAAGAACAGACTTATTAACAACCGGCTAATCTCGCTAACAACGCAGATTACCAACACTAAGCACTCTCACCTAGAGAGATCTGATTACTTTACTTTCTGTATTGATTACTCCTTAATCAGGTACTAACTTGACCGTTGGAGGCGGAGCTCTCAGGAGTCTCCGTTATTTTGCAGGTACAGGCGTCCGGTTCCAGTCTCGGAATTGTAACTCTCCCGCAGGACATCAGAAAACCCCGAAACATTTGGCGCCGTCTGTGGGGAGAGTACTTCAGAGATGGCATCCAAGTCTGTACCGATTCCAGAAGAGAGGCGTCCCCTAGACGACCCTCAAGTTCAGTCGGACCATGATACCGAAAGTGAATTTGAAGTCGAAACTCATACAGCTCCAGACGGGACCCTAAGGGCCCGCCGTACCCGTCATACTGAAATAAGGGAACGGGAGTATCTTCAAACAGGAAGCGAGCCAGCAGGCGCACCGCTTGCTCGGCAACAGCCGACTGATGGGTCTGCTCCCATCACAAGGAACGAACTCATGACCTTCATGAGGGGCTTCAAGGGAGAGATCCAAGAGTTGATCAACAAAAAACCGCCTGCTTCAGTCAAAGAGCAGTCGGCCAAAAAACCTTCCACTTCACTGAAGAGGAAGCCAGTTCAAGGGCGAGAGGCGACTCCCCATCCTAAATCTAAGAAGCGGGAGCCGTCTGCTCTTGATTTCACAAAACTCTGTTATCCGACTGGAAATAGGAAACCGGTTCGTCATATTCAGGCGGACGGGTCAAAGCAAACGTTCACAGATGCTCGGCACCTGCTAGAGCAGAAGAAGAGTGACCGATTATCAGAGTCGGCTTCTACTTCGAATTTTCAGGACAGTTTGCGAAATGCCTCGATGAGGCCAACTCAGTCGTACCATGAGAGTCAGTCAGGCGGCACCTCCCGTCAGTCCGGCTTTCATAGTGCACAGGCGGTACCAAACTTGCCATTTGTGCCGCAACAACAATATTTTATGCAGCCACCTCCATTTGGTGGACCTGCAGCAAAAAACGTCCAACCTATGGACTGGCAGCTACGGCTGCTTAGACTTGGTGAACAGCCGTCGGCCTTCTCCAAGGAAATTACTGAAGCCGCTCAGCCGGCCAAAGTAAAAAATGTTCTAGTAGGCGCCTATGACGGCACTACTAACCCAGAAGACCATCTGATGGCGTTCACCAACCTGATGTACCTTCAAGGGTTGGATGATCCCACTTGGTGCAAGTGTTTCCCGGCGACTCTCAAGGGAATTGCACAGCAATGGTTCGGCAACCTGCCGACTGGTTGTGTAAACAGCTTCAGGACGCTTGCTTACTTATTTGCCTCCAACTTCGCAATGAACATCCCTGCGAAGAAAACAACCCTTGATTTGGGAACAATTCAGCAGGGCGAGAAAGAGGGGCTTCGTTCCTACATCAGGCGGTTCAACCTGATGAGAATACAGATTCAGGGGTTACCAGATGAGGTAGCTTATACTGACTTTTTTAGAGGTCTCAAAGACGGGTCTACCTTCAAATTTGATTTAGTTCGAAAAAGGGTGGCGACTCTTCAAGAGGCCTTGATTGAAGCAGAAGCCTATATACAGGCGACTGATCTGTGTACAATGAAACAGTCGGACGGGAAGAGGTTCGACAATAGAGAGGGACGACAGAAACAGTCGTCCAACAAAGATGAAAAAAGAAAAGGGGTCTGGGCGGCTGATTCCTCTAAACAGCCGGCCCAGAAAAAGAAAAAAGAATTCAAACCATACTCCCCAAAATATGTGTTTAACAAGGATAACCAGTTTATCCTAAAAGAAATAAAGGGACGACTCTCAATTGAGAAGCCGCTCCCCATGAAGGGTTCTGCGAGCAACCGGAACCAAGACAAAATCTGCGCTTATCATGATGACATTGGTCATCACACCAATGACTGCATCAGTCTCATGCGGTACCTAGACCGCTTGGCTGATCAAGGTGATCTTGACACTTATGTCAAGAAATCTACGGGGAATACTTCCTCAAAAAAGCAGTCGGCCAAAAAGAACCAACAGGCCGACAGTTCCGATATAGATGATGCAGTCGTCTACACCATTGCAGGCGGCTTCTCAGGAGGCGGCCCCACTATTAGGGGCAACAAAGATAATATAAGGCGGTTAGATGTAAATTCCGTTCACCAAGAACGACCGTCCAAATATACATTTCCTGAGATTGTCATCACTGAATAGGATCTAGGAGGAATAAGGGGGCCGCATGACGACCCTCTCGTTATTGAATGTAAAGTGGCCAACCAGAGAGTTGGTCGAATCCTCATAGATACCGGGAGCTCTTCAGATCTCATCAGCAGCAAATGTCTGTCAAAACTGAAATATCAGACGGACTGCATACATCCGGCCTCCCACCCTTTAATAGGGTTTGGAGGAGGAGTCGTCCACCCACTGGGACGAGTAGATCTACCCATCCGCCTGGGCGAAAAAGGGGAAGGACGACACATGGTAGTCCGGTTCCTAGTGGTAGAGGAACTCTCTGCCTACAACATGATTCTGGGTTGACCAACCCTGAATAATTCCAAGGCTGTTATAATCCCGTCACTTATGCTGCTTAAGTTTGAAAGGGACAATGGAACAGTCGGCTCCCTAAGGGGAGATCAGAGGATGGCCCGAGAGTGCTATCTCTCGGATGTCAAGCCCACTGTTATGGCCACTGGGTCAAGTGGAGAAAAAACAGACCTTGACAATGTCAAGGAAAGTGCGCCTGTTCAAGAAACAGGCGACAAAAAGAGAAAGGCACCCCAGACTGAGTCCGCAAAAAAAGCAAGAAAATAGCAATCATTGGCAGAGGACCGGCCGGATGAGTTCCGCCCTCAGCCGGCTGGTGAGCATGAGGACCTGATATTAGACGACTCCCATCCTGACCGAACAGTCAAAGTAGGGACGACTGCTCTGAGAAACCTTGGTGACGACTTTCACAACCTGTTGAAAGAATACAAGGACATCTTTGCATTTGAAGTCCATGAAATGCCAGGCATTAGTCCTGATCTGGCAGTACACAAACTCGCTGTGGATCCGAAAAAGAAGCCAGTACGACAAAAGAAACGGAACCATGGTGAAGAAAGAGGTCAGGCGGCAGCCGCCGAAGTCAAAAAATTACTTGATGCAGGGTTCATTCGGCAATGTTACTTCCCAGATTGGGTTGCAAATGTGGTACTTGTTAAAAAGCCGAATGGCACCTGGCGAATGTGTGTAGACTACACAGACTTGAACAAGGCGTGCCCCAAAGACAGTTACCCTCTGCCTAAAATTGATAACCTGGTCGACTCAACAGCCGGCCATGCCTTGATGAGCTTTATGGACGCCTATTCTGGTTTTCATCAAATTCCTTTATGGAAGAAAGATCAGGAGAAGACGGCCTTCGTCACTGATCAGGGTTTATACTGTTACACGGTCATGCCGTTTGGTCTTAAGAATGCCCCGGCTACCTTCCAACGAATGATAAACACAGTGTTCTTTGATCAGATTGGGAGAAACGTCGAGGCATACATTGATGATATGATTGTCAAGACTAAACTTCAGGAAGATCATCTGACGGACCTCCGAGAAACTTTCGCCACACTCAGGCGGCACCATGTCATGCTCAATCCCAAGAAATGTGTATTTGGAGTTGAGTCTGGGAAATTTCTCGGATTCCTTATCAACCAGAGAGGAATAGAGGCGAACCCCGAGAAGGTACAGGCGGTCATTGACATGCAGTCGCCTCGTACCGTTCGAGAGGTTCAGAAGTTAACAGGTTGTCTGGCGGCCTTGGGAAGATTTCTAAGCCGATCAGGCGACAAATGCCTATACTTTTTCCAGGCAATTAAGAAAAAGGCAAGGTTTGAATGGGGGCCGGATGCTGAGGACGCCTTCCAGAAATTAAAGGTTCACTTGCATTCCTTGCCGAGGCTGGTCAGCCCTTTGCCCAAAGAAAATCTGTACATGTACCTGGCCGTCTCTGATCATGCGTTAAGCGCGGTGCTCCTTGCTGAAAGGGACGGCTGTCAACTTCCGGTCTACTTTGTCAGTCACGTACTGAAAAATGCCGAGTTGAGGTATCCCCTAGTGGAGAAATTTGGTCTTGCACTCTTCATGGCTGTTAAAAAATTGAAGCCCTACTTTCTGGCACATGCAGTCGTCGTGTATACCGACCAACCGATCAAGCGGCCCCTTACCACCATGGAGTCCTCCGGACGAATGATCAAATGGGCCATAGAAATGCAGAGTCTCGAAGTTACTTTCGAGCCTAGAAAAGCAGTGAAGGGGCAAGCCTTTGCTGACTTTATTGTAGAGATGACTCGTCCTCCAGACTCTCAAGTTCCAGACCAAGTCTGGAAGGTATATGTGGACGGAAGCTCTACTTCAAACGGTTGTGGAGCAGGCGTCGTATGTCAATCTCCAGAGGGCGACAGGTTCGAGTATGCTCTACGCTTCAGTTTCCAGGCTTCAAACAATGAGGCAGAATATGAAGCTTTACTAGCCGGGATCCGCATGTGTAAGGCGGCAGGAGCAATGAAAATAGACGCCTGTTCTGATTCACAACTAATAGTGAGTCAGTACAATGGCGAATACGAAGCAACACATCCGGCCATGATCAAGTATTTACAGGCGGTCCGACAAGCAGTCGGCTCCCTCGAGGATTTCCATCTGATCCAAGTGCCGAGATCAGAAAACAACCAGGCAGATGCACTTTCGAAATTAGCATCATCCGCCTCCTCCGATACTCCTCGAACTGTGTTTTGGGAAGTAATGGAGAAGAGAAGCATCGAGGAAAATCCTATTGGAATTCTGGACAGAAGCTCAACCTGGATGGATTCAATCAGGGCATATCTAACAAACGGTACACTGCCGGATGATCCTCAACAGGCGGCAGCACTGAAAAAGCGAGCCTCCTGTTTTGAAATGATACAGGGAGAACTTCACAAGAGGGGGCACCTTCAACCCTTCTTAAAGTGTGTTACTCCTGAAAAGGGACGAGAGATACTAGATGATCTTCACTCTGGTTTCTGTGCTTCCCATATAGGTGGTAGGATGCTTGCTCAAAGGGCAAGGCGGCAGGGCTACTTTTGGCCTACTTTGGAAGCAGATGCAATAGAGATGGTGAAAAAATGTGACAAGTGCCAAAGGTTTGGCAAATTAATTCACCGTCCGGCTACTGACCTCACTACCATTCACAGCCCACTACCGTTTGCTAAGTGGGGCATGGACATTCTGGGTCCATATACGCCTGCTACAGGCGGCAGAAGGTATATACTTGTTGCCGTTGACTACTTCACTAAATGGGTAGAGGCGGAGGCTGTAAAGGGAATCAAGACGAAAGATGTAATTTCATTCATTTGGAAAAACGTCATCACTCGGTTCGGGGTTCCCATGTCTATGGTTTTTGATAATGGTCCCCAATTTGAGACGCCTGTTCTCAAAAGCTGGTTGGGAGACCAAGGAATTGCACACTACTTTGCATCTGTCGGTCGTCCACAAGCAAACGGCCAGGTAGAAGCCTTTAATAAAATCATCTCAGACGGTCTTAAGAAAAAGATCGAACGAGCAGGCGGCCTATGGGCAGATGAACTACCACATGTTCTTTGGGCCATTAGGACGACTGAAAAAGGGGCGACTGGAGAAACTCCCTTCCTCCTAACTTATGGTGCAGAAGCTGTTCTTCCAATAGAACACTACGAGCCGACTCTTCGAGTAATGCTATATGACGAAGAGGCAAACTGGGAAGCTATGCGCCTGGCATTAGACTCACTTCCTGAAAAGAGGGGCAATGCTGTTTTGCGTCATGAGATCTATCGCCTGAGAATGACTAGATCATACAACAAAAAAGTACACAGGCGTCCACTCAAAGTAGGGGACTTTGTACTTAGAAAAATGGAAGCAGTTGGTAGGGCTAATGAGTCTGGCAAACTAACTCCCAACTGGGAAGGACCCTACCGAATCTATGAGGAAGTCAGGGACGGTACCTACCGTCTGGAAACACCAGACGGACAACCGTTGCCTCGAACCTGGAACGTAGATAACCTTAAAAAATATTTTTTCTGAATGATGTAAAGTAAAGAGCTACTTAATAAAGTTTGCACTTACTATTCAATATTGTATTACGAGGGGCATGCCGTCTGTACCTTTACAGTCGGCTACTCTCCGTTGAGTTTCACTCTTTATCTTTAGAGGGGCATGCCGTCTGTTCCTTTACAGTCGGCTACTCTCCATCGAGTATTTTACTCACAATACTTAGCTAAAAAGATTAGGGCCTGGCCGATCCTGTAACTAACAGGCGGCTACCCTTCTTTTACTTAGCACCTACGTTCACCAAGAACTTACCAAGGCCACTGGCCGAATGATCAGACCAGGCGCCTAGTCAACTGATCCAACTTTTAAAAACTAATCCGACCTGTCCCAACATTATAGCAGGCGTCCGGCGGCATCCATTAGGATGAAATTCGTCGCAGAGAGCAGCTCCCTTTTGGGTGGAACATTGTTCTATAAACTAATTACACGGCACCTATACGACTGACCCCAAGGGCAACCACGTAGCCGTTTTTGAGACAAGGATAACTCTATCACTAACCAAACCAGTGGAAGCAGTTGACATCTGAGTCAGATGACCGCCTGTATTACTTGGGATAAATGCAGGGGGTACCTATTGAGTTAATAGCCAACAAACATTGGCGAATCAAGGGGTCTAGCCGGCCTACGCCGCCTGGTACCTCTACTTCTCAAACAAAAGTGACGGCGACTGAGTAACTCCAAAGTTAACTCATAGTCACTCCTTCAAATTTGGTATGGAACCTAAAAGGTTTGAGTCGTCCGCCTGTTTTAAACAAACAAGGGCACTCGAACCCCTATTCCTACTGGATAACCTATTGAGTTAATAGCCAACAAACATTGGTGAATCAAGGGGTCAAGCCGGCCTACGCCGCCTGATACCTTTACTACTCAATAAAGATTGTGACAAAGACTAAATAACTCCTATGTTAACTTAATAGTCACTCAAACTTGGTATGGAGCCTAAAAGGTATGAGTCGTCCACTTGTTTTTAAACAAAGGCTCTCAACCAATACTCTTGCTAGGTTAACAAATAACGAGTTAAAAGCCAACATTGGCAATAAAGGGAAACAACCGGTACCCGCCGCTTGTTTTCCTACTTAATTCCTTGGCTACTAGGTAATTCTATTTACTTGGTCAAATTGAATAAAGAGTTCGAATACCGATTGATTAAATGGCCGACTGATCATCTATCCTGGAAACAGACAACCAGTCGTCCAGGGGCATAGGCGGCATACTTACTATTTGTACCTGTCTTAACGTTCGGCCATACACAACAGTCGGTCTAGTGAGCAAATTTCAAATACTTAGACAAATTTGAACAAAGACAAATTTGAACAAAAACAAAAAATTTGATTAAAATGAGCCGGCCACAAAAGACCGGCAGAATATTCAAAACCCCGGCCCCCTGGCCGGGTAATTACAAAGCAAACGGCACGCAGGCCGTGAAAAGAAAAAAATACTTAAAGCTTAAGAAGGGGGCAGTTCAGTATCAGCAGCAGCCGCCTGGTCAGCACTCTTCTTGCTGGACTCGGCCTTAGCTGCATCATCTTTTGATGCCTTACCCCCAAGTGGCACAAGCGCCACAACCGGCTCTTCCTCCTCCAACGCAACGTCCAACGCCTCTTCTTCAGCAGCCGCCAGGATCTGTTGATTATATATTTCCGAACACTGGCGGTACGTTCTTTCCCATGAGGCAAAGTCGGCACTGGGGAACAGTCGTTCCCAGGTCATGCGTTGGATTTGGGCGGAGTCTTCCACCATCTCCCGGACGAGCTCTTGTTTCTCTTGCTCGGCCTTGTCCGAGAGCTCTTGGGTAAGACTCTTCTCCTGGTTCACCAGGCGTTCTTTTACGTTAGCCAAAGATTTCTCCATGGCTTCGTAAGAGTGCATTTTTTGGCGAAGGGGTTTCAGCTCGGCTTTAAGTTTGGTGACGGTCCCCTCCAGCTCGTCAACCTTCTTTTGGGCCGCCTCTAGCTGAGCCCGAACAGCGGCGGTCGCCTGCGCCTGATAATAAAGAAGATCAATGGTCAGTACTTCATTTTGGGCAATTTGAAACATTGCCTTATCACAGCTGGAGGCGGCCATAGCCTTTGCGGCCTTTACCTCTTTGTTTTTCCGATCAATCGGCTTGCGAAGGCTGTTGACTCGGAGCAGGGCCTAAGTACAAAGAAAAACAGGCGTCAGTTTCCAATCAAAAGAGTTAACAGGCGTCCTGGAACTCAAAAGCTCAAAAAGGTGCTAAGTATACCTCAGCTAGGATCCCTGAAATTCCATCGAGGTCAAGGGTGCCGGCACCCTTGACCGCCTCCCTGTCAGAGGGAGGAACTACTTTAACCATTGACTTGGCTACCTCAACCAAGTCAAGTCCCTGGGGGCCGGCTGCATTAAGCGAAAGGAAAAAACAAGTTAGATCTAATCAAGAAGGAAGCAAGGGTGAGTTTTTACAAGTGAGGGTCCATACATCTAGGCGGCCCCGCCTGGGTTTTTGAAGAAGTGGCCGGCTGCTTCTCAGCCGCCACTGTTTTCCTGGAAGACCCAGGAGAGCTTGCAACAGTCGTCCTCCGGGCCTTGGGGTCCGGCTGTTGCGAGGAAGAAGCCCTTGGAGTGCCAGACTGAAAACAAAAAGAGTTAGTATAGGCATAAGACAACTAAAAGGAGAAGAGTTTTCAAAGCTTACCAAGGGTGCCTCCTTGCTGGGGGAGTCGGCATACGACTGCTTCATTAGCGAGACCCGCAGCATGGCCGCCGCAGTCTTAGATGCTGTTATTTTACTCATGGCGTCGGCTGAAAGAAATAAACAGCAAAGTTAGTAAAAATCCCAAGTAAACAAGGCGTGAAAAAACAGAGTATTCGTCAGGCCGGCTACCTCTAGAGCACCGACTGCCGAGGCCACAGGCGGCCAAGAAGTACTCGTCATAGAGCCACTTGAAGCTCGGGACGCAGTTTAGGGGTACTTGCTCTCGTACCCCTGAAGTAGAGTTCACCCTAGTCTCTACTTTGAAGAGTCCTTTGTCTAGGATCTCTTTTTTAGCCTTTGGGGGAACAGGCGGCATGCTGCGGCCGCCTGCAAGAAGAGGCGGATCCCTGTTCCACTTGTTAAAACGTTTGTTCAGCTCCGTGTCTGAACTCTCGATAATAAGGAAGGTGTTCCGCCAATCCTTCCATTTGTTTGTCTTACCTCTCGTCATGAGGTAACCCCTATGGCTTGTTAGTTGATACCAGCCGGTACCTCCCGACTTAGGGGTCCGGCTGAGATAGTTCATGTGGGCGAAAGCCTCAAAACTTGGCTCCACCCCGTTCAGTTCGCACCCGGCTACATAGCCGAGTACGTTTACCCAAGAGTTGGGGGCTAACTGCCATAACCCCAGATCATACCCATCTAAAATCCGCTGAACAGCCGGATGTAATGGGAAGCGCAGTCCAGCTTTGATGGCCGCCACATAGCAGCCAAAGCAGCCGTCACCATAGCTGGTACCAGCCGGCCAGACGACAGTATCTTCTGGATCCGGCACAAACAGTAAGTACTCCGGGCCCATTTTGTGGTTAGCAATAAAGCTCGCCACGTTGTCTCGCATTGTTGCGATCCGGCCCCGGGGTACCCTGCAGTAGTAAGGGGCGTTTTCCTCTCTGTAAGAGGCGGACGGCTCTGCCCAATTGTCCCCCTTCTCCACTGCATGAGAACTTCTCGCCTCTTGTAGGCGGCTATGTTTTTCTTCTGAGCCAGAAGAACTATGGTCAGAAGAGCTGGATTCGGACTCGTCCCCTGACGAGTCCGAAGAGGACGACTCCTCCCCTCTCCTAGAGGGGCCCGCCTCCTCTCCCTTAGAAGGAGCAGAAGGAAAATTAGACATGTCCACGGTTAGATGGGAAGGGAACACCTTGGTCCCTCTCTCAGAACTGTCAGCTTGACAGTCGCCTCGTTCTACATCTGGCGCCTGGTCAGATGTTTCACTAAGGAGCACCCTTTGGGAGGAGCCGTCTGAGTTTGATATCATAGCAGTCTTTTTTGTTCTGGCCATCACGTTCTGCATAGACACAGATTCAGTCGGACTTTGTATAAAGGGCAAAGATGGGTCCAGAAAAGGGCAGGCGGCACTCCTAGTCCTAGATTCAGCCGTCCCCGGTGACCGGCTGATCACTAACTTAGGGCGTGTCGTGTGCTTCCATGGTGCCATTTCAAAAAATAAAAAGAAAATTAAGAGTAAGAGAACTGAGTTACCTGAACGGGTGACGGTTGATGAAGTCCTGGAAGTTCGGGTCAGTCGGCTTGTCAGAACAGGCGGTAGGCAGAAAAAGTCCGAAAATGTCAGAGCAAGTTCAGGGGTCCGAATGTTCTCGCAAAAGTTCTCAAATGTGAAAATGACTGAAGTCAGCACTTCCTTTTATAGGCAAAATGAGAAGGCGAAGGGTCGCTTCCGAATTCAAAATTTGGGCGGGAAAATCTCTCGGCCGTCTGCAAGGTGACACCTGTAACGGGCCGTCGCCTGTCACCGTGCGACACCTGTCACAGGCGACACGTGACCAGTCGCGTGCCACCTATGAGGGGCAAATGATTAGGGGATTTTTATCCACCAATCACCGTCTGACAAGTGGACCAACCAGGTTCCGCCACGTGTCCCTCACGAAGGCCAACAGGAGCTTGCCACGTGTCAGTCACAGATACGTCCTCCACGGACCACTTAAGACACGCCACGTGTCCACCCATGCCAAATGGGACAACCGGCCATCAAGGCCCAATTCAGTCTAGAGGCCCGATCAGCCCTAGGTTTACCTTAAACCTAGAGAGTTGCACGCTTCCCAAGGCTATAAATACCCGATTAATCCTCATTAATCACAGAACCGAATAATTAAGAGATCAAGCAGAGAAGAACAGACTTATTAACAACCGGCTAATCTCGCTAACAACGCAGATTACCAACACTAAGCACTCTCACCTAGAGAGATCTGATTACTTTACTTTCTGTATTGATTACTCCTTAATCAGGTACTAACTTGACCGTTGGAGGCGGAGCTCTCAGGAGTCTCCGTTATTTTGCAGGTACAGGCGTCCGGTTCCAGTCTCGGAATTGTAACTCTCCCGCAGGACATCAGAAAACCCCGAAACAATAAACAAAATTTGTTTATCTAAGGGTATAATAGTCAATATTTGTATTTATATATGGGTAACTTTGTAATATTGGGGATAGAAGAGGTTAATGAAGGTAATGGAAAATGGGGGATTCAAAGTGCTTCAATGGAGAAATCAGTAGATGCAATAGCACAAATCGAGCTCATGAACTACATCAATGGAGGAAGACGAAAAGTCCCCTTCGGGGTTAACCACACCTTTCATTTCTCCATTTCTTTTAGGGTTTCCGTTTAATTTGGTGGCGAAGCCGCCGAAAATAAGGTAGTGGAGATGGTGGGTCACGGGGAGGAAGCTTCAACGATCCATTTCCATGGCGGAAGAAGCTTTAATAATGGAGTCAAAAGCTTCAAACGGCGTCAGCATGGTGGGTCACAAGGAAGAAACTTCAATAACAGTGATGAGTTGGCATATTTCCCTGTTCTTAATATTTAGAATTGAATCATTTGATAAACATAATATGTTTATCTAATTGATAAACAAAGACAACCCCATTGATTGATTATAAACTTAGATTAAAAAAAAACAAATTTTTAACATAATTTGTGACTTAAATTTACGAGTTAAATATATATTGTTAATATATACATTTGGTTACAAGAAGAAAATGATATAAATTTGTTGGTGACATATATAAAATATACATACATACGTATTTTAAAATATATTTTTTTTATACTAATAATAGACTCTTTCATAATAAATTAAGTCAGAATTATTGTTTAAAAAAATTAAATATTATGTGAATTAAAGAATAGTTATTGAAAGTTACCGTGCATGGCACGGATTCTAACCTAGTTCTAAATTAAATTAATTACATAAATCATTTAGCAAACAACAAGTGGTGAATGGAGAGGGAGGGTAGGTGAGGACCACAAGGGGGACCACAACTCCCCTTGCTCCCAAGCAAACCCACATCACACAAACCGAGTCCAATGAACCCGCACCAGCTGGTGCCTAGCCTTGGGCACCAAGGTGCGCCTGGTACTCGGATGGGCCTGCAAGCAAGCCCGTGCTTGCTAGCGCTTGCTAGCTAGCGGGCTGCTGTGAGCTGCTAGCTTGTGGTAAGGCCAGGCAATCTAGCAGCGCATGATGCGTGTTACTACTTGGCGTGCTAGCGGCTAGGCACACCAGCCTGCAAGCATGCTCAGCTTGCAGGCCTAGCACGCATACGCTTGTTGGGCTTGCGACATAGCCATGTCTTGCGGCTGGTGGCCTTGGCTAACCTAGCCCTCGCATGGTTAGGCCAATGCGAGGCTACGACTGAGTGTTGACTTATTGTTTGACTTATTTATTGTCTTCGTCGATTCCTAAAATCGACTCGACATTTGACGTTCGCTTCGACGCTCTATGCTCGGAATCCGACGTCTGAGTTCGTAATATCCTTATCGACTTATTTAATCCTTCGGATTAATCCGTCGCCTTTTTTCGGTTACATAATTGGGTGTAATCCATAGGGATCAGCAAGAGAAAGCTATAAGATTAATTATATATTAATCTTACTGATCGGAAGCGGCCTCCAGCTAGGCATGCCGGTCACTTGACCTCACTGAATAATTAGATTTCCTAATTAATTCCGAACCCTCTATTGGAATAATACACTTGTTCAAAGGACACCATTCCTTTCAAATATATAGGCGAGCTTCAAGCCCCTCGCTCTTTAGAACACTTCTTAGCTCCCTTTACCTATCCCTGAAGTTTAATTTTTTAGGTTTGTTTTCAATTTGGTTGGCAAGTTAGTGTTGTCATTAATTTTATTCATCTACAAACAAAAACGAGGCAAAGTTCAATAATAGAAATTAATAAATTTTAAAGTACCATAAACGAATTAAATATGTTACTTTAAAGCACTTTATTCAACAATGAATGGTCCCAATTGAATTAAGTGATTCCAAGATCCTTTATTTGTGTAATAATTGACCGGACTTTGGCCCTACCGTCAACCATTGCATTTTCAAGGTGAGTAAACTCTTTACTGATTACAACTCTTGTAATTCTTCGTTGAATAATTAACCATCTCGTGTTCAATTATTACCCTTTGCTTCAAGATTCTAAACTCTTTAGGTAATCCTGTTAAGCATAACCAATTAAAATTGTAAAACTTGATTTACCCCAAGTTACCTAAGATATAAAAATGACACCCATCTTTGGCATGATCTATCATTAATTATCGAAGGGTTCTTGTGTTTTTAATTGGAAAAGCAAATTCAATATTACCGAGACCTAGATTTATTATGTAGTGATTAATTTAGTGAACTCTAGCGCATCATCAACAACATAAATAAAACCTAGAATGCATAATCTACTTATGCATTAAATAAAGCATGACATAGTATGGCCCATTAGTCCTAAGAAGCTAGAATTGAAAAGCTCGCACTTAAACCTTCATGGATCTCCATCCACCTTGCTCCTTTAGGCCTTCACTTCATGGGCTCCTTTGGACTAAACAATTTAAATAACTAATCTATTTACTTTAAATAAAAAGTTACAAAAATACTTAATCGCACACAAACCGTATTTAGATTAAAAAAATACATCGCGATGCACCAATTGTAAATCTATGGGCCATACTAGTCTATATATAGCAAAAAATATCATATATTATAAAAAGTGTCATATAATAAATCACCCAACATGCTTTCCTAAACTACAATATCTAATACTCTTAATTAAGGCAACGCAATTCCTAATATATCACATATTTTTAAATCGTAATTAGATAATATCATATATTATTCATTACCATCTATAAATACCATATATTTTAAATTTGGCATGAGATAGAATCACATCTTATTTTAATATGGAAAGATAAATGATATTTATTTTCCATGATTATCCTAACTAATTTAGGAGATTCTATCCTAATTACTATCCTATCAAAATTTTAAAATCAATTATTTCTTAAAACAATTATGCAATAATCTCATTATTTAAATCAATTATTATCCTTTTGAAATGTTGCTCAAAATATCTCAACAAATCCTATCCAAAATTAAAAACTTTAATTATGGATAATCACCAAACTAACAACTTTTGAAATTTGATTTTTGTCCCAAAATAAAATCTGTTTTTTATTTTAAAATATTTTTATAATAAAACAATTTATTTTTTAAAAACTATACTGCACGGCTGGTGGCCACCGTGGTTGGCTAGTCGAAGCTAGCCACAGTGGCTGGTCGGTTTTCAGCAGCCACTACCGCAAGGGCAGCAACGAGTAGTAGCAGTGGCAGCCACAGCAGCAGCGTGCAACGCTTGTATAGCTGTTGCCCAGCCACCCCCGGACCACCTGCCCTCCCTCTTGGGCCAGCAGCGATGGCTACGCCACCTAGGCGTGGATGCCGCCCCTAAATCAACCTCAAATTTTTTTTTTTTTAATTTTATTAAAACAACACTTGTTTAAATTAAATTAAACTAGTCCAAAACATTAAAATTAAATTCCAATTTGATTTTAAAACTAGGGTTCTTCATGAAATTAATTCCAAATTAATTCAACACTTAAAATAATCAATTGATCATGTAAAACTCATAATTTAAACATCAAATCAATGCTATTAAAATCATGAAACATATTTAAATTGAAATCGAACAAAACAAGCACATAAAATCAAATTTTTAGGGCTTATTAGGTTCGAAATAATTAGGGTTAAGGTTTGAAATTGTTGAATGAAATAGGGCAAAAATTCAGTCCTCTACTTGATGATTTTGAGCAAATTAAATCATATTTCATCAATTCCAAGAGTTAAATCACATTTAATATAATATTTGAACCATAATTAAATTATTTCTCCCTACTAATTGATTATAAAAATATGAAAATTGACTTCAAATAATCGTATTATTATAATCAAGCGTGTTCATGCAATAGGCTAACTGATACCACTGTAGGGATTTAGGTACTAAGCGGAATATCATGAATCATATTCATACGCACCTAAAACAAGATCGCATTCATAACACACAAGAATCACATAGTTATAGCTTTAAAGCGTAATTTTCACGTAGCAAGTTGATTAAAATTAGGGAGAGAATAGAGCCCCAAGCGTTGCTCCTTTACTTAGTCCACGGTATTCGAATGAGCCGTCCACCAATACTAGATTGGTCGGATGATGGGAAAACATCAAAATCACCACTTGTGGACAACTAGAACCACTACGAAAAACCATTACCACCGTACACTAAGCCGGCACAAGGAGATAGAGAGAGTACCATGAGGGAGAGAGAGTTTGAGGGGGGTTTGTCTCGTGTTTGTTAACTGGGGTTTTCGATTATCAGTAAAACTGCCTTTTTGGGAAAAACCTAAGCACCTAGTCTATTTATTAACCTATTATAATTAGACTAGGATAAAAGCCCAAAACCTTCACCACTATACCATGTGGCCGACCACCTAGAGGGAGTAGGCCCATCATGGGCCTCTTCCTCTTACGCTCAATCTAGGCCCTTTGTGAGACCTTATAAGATCCGTTCAATTGGGCTTTAAACTATTTTACTAGACTAAAGATCGTTAGTACCTCTAGTTATGATATAAGGACGACCCAAAAGAACGAACTTAATTATCTTCATAATTTAATCCATTTATATATCTAGTAATTGCACTTGACGAAGACATAAATCCTTCAATTCAAACTCAGATTTCAAGAAATGATTTGTTGATTATTAATATGATCTCGACATAAGATGCAATCATATTATCAAATCGACACATATTGACTTAAGGAATTTTAATATTGCACACTTGTCTCAGACAAGTGGGATATTGAAGGTTTTATGTCTTTGTCAAGTGCAATTACTAGATCTATAATGGATTAAATTATAGAGATAATTAAGATCGCTCATTTGGGTCGTCGCTTTATCATAGCTAGATCTACTTACAATCTTTGGACTAGTAAAATAGGCCAAAGCCCAATTGAACGGATCCTATAAGGTCACACAAATGGGCTAGATTGAGCATAAGAAGAAGAGGCCCATGATGGGCCTTCTCCCTCTAGGTGGTCGACTATGTGGGTAGTATTGTAGGGTTTTGGCTTTGATTCCTAATTTAATTATAATATGATTATAAATAGACTAGGTGCCTAACATACAGTGATCTTTTGATCAAACCCTAATGAGAAAACACAACCTAACCCCTCTCATACTCCCTCTCACACGTCTCTCTCTCTCCTCCTTGCGGCGGTGGTGTTGACGATGGTGGTGGTGGTTTGTGGTGGCCGGTTTTCTGCAAAGGTGGTGATTGTGGTGCATTCCTCCTTCATTCCACTACTAGAAATAGGACGATTTCGGACGGACAGTTTCCGATAGACACGTATTTCTGTCGGAAAAATCAGAAATTCCGACGGATTTTAATTCCGTAGGAAATCCATTGGGAATTTCCGGGGGAATATAAATCTGTCGGGATATTAGATTTGCAACAAAAATAAAATCCGCCGGAATATAATTATATAATAAAAAAAAAAGCCTTATAACCCTTCAGAAAACCCGGAACACCCCCTCCCCTTTAATTTCTCTTTTCTCTCTCCACTCCTCTTCTCTCTCTCCGCCTCTCTTCTCTTTCTCTCTCCACTCCTCTCCTCTCCTCTTTCCTCCTCTCTCTTTCCTCCTCCTCTCCTCTTTCCTCTTTCCTCTTCTCTCTGAACTCCTCTCCTTTTTTCCTTCTCTCTCCTCCCTCCTTCTCTCTCCTACTCCCTCTCTTTCTCTCTCTTCTCCTTCTCCATCCTTCATTTCTCTTCATGCATTGTAACACTTCGCGCATGAAACATCAAAGAACAAACTAAGGTTTTTCATGTCAAATTCGACCATGAAAACCCTAGATCTAGAGTATTCATGGTCGAATTTGACATTTAAAACCAAAATTCAAGCCAAGGTTTTTCATGTCAAATTCGACCATGAAACCCTAGATGTAGAGTTTTCATGGTCGAATTTGATATTTAAAAACAAATTCAAGCCAATTTAGGGGTTTTGAAGGAATTCAAGGTAAGTTGTCTATTCTCTTTCTCTTTTTTTTCGAGTTTTGCTTGAAACATCAAAGAAAAAGCCGGAATTTCTGGGTTTTGTTTTGAAATTCTGGGTTTCGTTTTGAAATTTCTCGGTTTTGTAGCCGAATTTCTTGGTTTTTTTTCGAATTACTTCGTTTTTTTTTTTATTTTTATAGAATTACTTCGTTTTTTTTTGTGGTTTTTTGGTTCTTTTGATTTTTTTTGGGTCGTTTTGGAGGTGGTTTTGGGTGGTTTCGGTGGTGGTTTAGGAGGCTGTGGAATGGCAAAGTGGGTAGCGGTGGTTTGTAGATCTGGCGAGGTGGGTGGTGGTTTCGGTGGTGGTATTTGGGTGGTTGGGAGGGGATACAAGTTAGGGTGGTGGGTGGGTGGGTTTTTCGGTTGGACATGGTGGTGGTGGGTGGTGTGGAAAAGGGGGTTGAACATGGTGGTGGTGGTGGGTGGTGTGGGCTAGTGGCGGGGGTGGTGCAAGCTGTTTTTTTTATTGACTTTTCTAACGGAACTTTCCGTCGGAATATACCTCTTTCGACGGAAATTTTCGTTGGAAACCTCTCCAACTCCAACGGAAATTTCCGCCAGAAGAGGTATATTCTGACGGAGTATTTTTCGTCGGAAATTGCGACGGATTTTCAATTAAAGTCAAAAAAAGGGCCGACAGAAATAAATCTGTCAGAAATTTTGTAGGAAAATAGCCTTCCGACGGAAATTCCATCGGAAAAGGTCGAGTTTCCTACGAAGGGTTTTGCAACTGGACTTTCCGACGGAAGACAAATTTCCGACGGAATTTCCCTTGATTCCGACGGATTATTTTTGTCTAAATCAAGCTGTTTTCTAATAGTGTACGACCAATATAGCATTGGTGGACGGCTCATTTGAATCCTGTGGACTAAGTGGAGGATCAACACTTGGGGCTCTATTCTGTCAATCGCATCGTGGAAATCACGTGTCAAAGGGATAAATTATGTGATTCTTTATGTGTTATACTTGTAGATCTTGTGTAGGTGCGAACGAATACGATTAGTGAAATTCTGCAATATAGTACCTAAATCCCTACACAGGGGTCTTGTCCTAGAAGAATTACTCTCTGCCTTAATGATAAACAAAGCTTTCATTCAAGACATGGTCTCCATCTCTTCCAATTCTTTAGCTCTCCCTTTGCGAGGTGTGGATTTAAGATTCAATCCCCACCCAAATTTTGTCTTCTTCTCTTCTTTAGTCACCACTTGATAATCTCTTTTAGAATGCTCCATTACTCTACAAGTGAAACACAAAAAGGCAAATTTTCATAGGAAAAATCAATATGAACCTCCCTCCCTTTATTATCTTTGATCTTCTGGAACCAGCGCAGAGGATGCGAGACATCTATCAGTAGTTTAACCCTTCTATAACGCCCAATTCCGATTAAATCTTTTTGAATTTCAAGAACTTCACACATCCCCGCAATTACCGCTCTTACATAGGCATCGGAACTGCAATTGAAAGGTAGATTTTTTATGCGAATCCAAAAAGGTGAGTGGGTAATCTTAATTCCATCTAGTTGCTCATGTCCTTCAATTTCTTTTAGGAGTAGCAGATTATTATCAAAGCACCAAGGCCTACCTTCTAAGATCTTCTATTTATCCCTGTTGTTTTGGGGTTTTTTGGATGTCCTGCGGGAGAGTTACAACACCAAGACTTGTTTCTGGACGCCTGTACCTGCAAAATAACGGTGACTCCTGTGGGTAGAAGTTCAGCCTCCGACGATCAAGTTAGAACACGTACGGATCGAAAAAAGTGCGAAAGGTAGATGGGATTAGGCTCCTCTTAGGAGAGAAGTGATCATCTGGTTATCTAAGATAACCTCGAAATCCGAGCCTTAGCTCTCAAGCAATGCAATTAAAGCTGGAGTTAATGCTTAGAAATTAATGCACACCTGTGTTTAATATTTTCTCCATGATGTTCCTTAGGGGAACATCTCCCTTTTATAGGGTCTCGTAATGCGTGCCCAGTACTATGTTTTAGAAACCTAGGACTGATTGGGCTTGCCTAGGTATTGGGGCCGTATCAGGCCCTTTTCCTAGTTGGAAATCTGTCTGCCACATGTCATGGCCTGATTGGTCCACTTTGGACCTCTCACGAGGTGACAAGTGGCTGACTCTGGTTGGCCACATGGATGACACATGGCAGGATTTCATTGGACCACGTGGCGGGGTTAAATCCCCTATTCATTTGACCCTAACAAGGGTGACGTGGCTTGCCACAGGGCGCTTGTGACAGGTGTCACAATCTGATTGACCAACGGTTTTTACCGTTTGTTTTTTACTGCCCCTTGAAATTCACCCCCCTATAAATAGGGAATGTCCAAATCAGTGGTTTGGAAATTTTTTAAAAATTTCAGACAAAACTTTCTTGACTTTGAGAACTTTGTCCTTTATTCTGAGAAAGAACGACTGCCACCTGCTACCAGACCCCCTGCTCTTACAACCGCTGTAGATTTTTCAAGCACCTTCATCTTCACAGGCTAAAGGTAACCGCTTGTTTTTCTTTCATACTTTCTCTTTGTTTCTTTTTCTTTTTTGAAAATGGTTTCCCAAAAGCACACGGCACGGCCTAGGTTACTGATCAGCCGGTCACCGGGGACGGCTGAATCTAGAACTAGGAGTGCCGAATGACCCTTGCTGGGTCACCCTTTGGGAACTGCCCCGAGTCCGACTGTCTGTGTGTCTGTGCAGGACACCATGGCCAGAACTAAGAGAACTTCAAGGGTGACAAATTCAGAGGGCTCTTCGTTCTATGCACCTGTTAGTGAATTATCTGACGTGTCACCTGGTGCCCCAAGCACTCCCAGTGATTCCATTTTAGAAGAATTAGGGGAGGAGGTTCAAAATGACATGCCGGGCTTTGTTGATCTAGCCCATGAGGCGGACTGACAAGCGCACTTTAGGGCGCGCTTTAGAGCATATTTTAGGATGATTTTGGATGTATTTGGGGCCGCTTTGGCCGATTATTACCTTGTTATGCTTACGTTCCCCATATTACGTGCTTCACGGGTTTTCGGTTTGTTTTTGATGTGTTTTCAGGTAATATCAACCGAGTTTAATCGGATCCCGAGCCCTTGATGCGTAACCGAGCTAGCCTTGACCGGAGTCCGAGGAGTTAAGAAAGTTCAAGTGCCGTGCATTGATTACATAGCACAGGCAGCACGGCCGTGTTACCATAGGCACACCCGTGCTGGCCTATAAGCAAGCAACCCCAGGCAAGGCAGCACGGCCGTGCAAGCCAATAGCACGGCCGTGTCAGTATCCACGCACCCGCACGGCCGTGCAGGCCATTAGCACGGCCGTGCCAGATGTTGCCCGTGCCCGTGTCAGCTTTAGTATGAGCCCCGTGCTAGAGCATATTCAGCACGGCCGTGCCAACTTCAGCACGGCCGTGCCAGGAAGCTGCACGGCCGTGCCAATTTGAAGAAGAAACCCGGTTTACTTACTGACAAGCTAGCACGGCCGTGCCAAATACAGCACGGCCGTGCTGATCCAGGGTTAACTGCGCGCTTGACTTCTCCGAATTAGAAGACGTATATAAGGCCCGACTTTAAGAGGATTAAACGACAGTTTTTGGAGATAGTTTTGAGAGCTTTTGTAGAGAGTTATTGGAGAACGTTCTTAGTATTAGAGATTCATTAGTTTTCTTAGAGAATTTCCTAGAGATTTTAGTTTTCTTGGATTGATTTGAAGCAAGATTTGCGAAGGTTCTTTGTATTATTCATTGACGACGGATATCAAAGTTCTGAACTTTTCCATTGATTTGCATCAATACAATTGGTATTATTCATTCTTGTTTATTAATCAAGCTTTATTATTCCTTAATCAGAATTCATGTTTATATCTATTATGCTTTTGGAATTCATTATTGCTTTGATTATGAATATGTGTAAGTAGTCTCCTAGCTAGGGTTTCGGGATGAAACCCGGCCTAGGTAATCTATGTAATTGAGGATTGATTTTGATAAACGGATTGTGATTAAAGTGATTATATGCGATTGCATGTTAATTCATTATAATAGGAGTAGCTAACCTAGAATCTTGAATTTGATTGCATGATATTCTTGATTTGAACAAGAGATTGTGAATTGAGTATTTCATTATTGAATGTGGTTTGATTATGTATCGAGTAATGTTAAGTGCATGAGAAATCCAAGCTTAGTATTGCCCGTTGTCTTCCTATCACATGATATTGATCAGACCTATAGTCTTTGCATATCCCGTTTGTCTCTGTGATTCCTTGTTGCTTAGTTACCAATGGTTAGGCGGATTCCCGTTCTCCCTAGTGTCTTAGTTTATTGATTTATTCAATCTTATTAGTAGTATTTTAGAACACCATTTTCCATTGATTTCGAACTAGCTTAGGTTTAAGATTGATTTGCAATTACTCTCGTTCCTCGTGGACCGAACCTTTATTTGCCATTGTACTTGGTTATAGGGTGTTCGTATAAGTATTGTTTGATTGAGAGTTAGATTGTAGCGACCGATTTAACCCCTGTCACGGACACCAGGTCCGAGAGCTCAGACAATGACTATGAGCCAAGTGCTTCTAGCAAATTCTCAAATGAATATGAAGAGAGGCACTCTCGGCTAGTGACCGCGAGAGAGTCCCTCTCAGTAGAATTGGGAGCAGATTGGGCAGAGCCGTCTGCTACCCGCCGAGAGCAATTTGCCGCCTACTACCATCACGTTCCCGCAGGCAGGCGGGAAATGATGGCTGATAAAATTGGGAGCTTTAGAGAGGACCTGTCATGGGATATGGTTACATCCTATGCACGCCAGATGCTGAAGACACCGAATTCTGGCCAAAGGGTACAGCTACAGGAACGAGTGTTTTGGCTGCTATGAGGCCGCTATTAAAGCTGGCCTAAGATTTCCTTTACATCCGGCTGTGGAGCGGTTCTGGACGGATACCAGCTGGGTTTTTGGCAACTAGCCCCAAATTCTTGGTTCAACATCTTGGGCTATGTTGCCGGCTGCAAAATGCATAAAGTAGACCCGAACTTTGAAGCATTCGCCCACATGCATTACCTTAGTCGAACCCCAAAAACAAGCGGTACTAGTTGGTTTTAATTGTCTAGCCACAAGGGCTATATGATGACTTTGGGGAAGGAGAGTAAGTGGAATGATTGGAGAAACACTTTTTACATCATCTCTTTCCTTGACAAAGTTGACAAAGTCAGGAACAAAAAGTTCAATAGGTGGAACAGGAACCCACCTTTCCTAACAGGTGGTTTTGAGCTTCCGCCTGTTCCTCGCAAAGAAAAAGAAGAGATCCTTGACAAAGGGCTCTTCAAAGTAGATATCCAGGCGAATCCCAAGACTAGGGCAAGGGAGCTCATTCCTCAAAATTTTAATCCCAAGTATAACTGGCTATACGATGGGACATATCTGGCCGCCTGTGGCCTTAGTGAAGAGATGTCAAGAGGTAGCTGTCCACCTGTTCAAGTGTCTTTGTAAAACTTGATTAATTTTGTGTCAAACCAACTCCTTGATTCATCTTTTGCAGACAAAGCTATGGAAAGACTCTTGGTCTCGAAGAAAGCTGCTGCCCAATACCGCTCGGCCATCTTGGGCAAGCGATCAAATGAAGAGTCGCTTGCTTTGTCGACGCCCAAGGTGAACTTCTTTCAACTCATCCAAGGAATACAATGAACGAATCCTGGACCTAGCCTAAGAGGGAGAGGAAGAGGAGGAGGAGGAGTCATCTGATTCTACTTTAGGAGAGTCGGACCAGGAAGAGGAGAAGGAGGAGGAGGATAATGAAAAAGAACAACGGCCAACTGGGGACCAAAAGGATGCGGCTGTTAATGCTAATCAACCCCCTCTTGCTGCTTAAGGTTTTCTTTTATTATATCAACTTTTATTTGGCCTGCGTGCCGCTTGTTTTGTATCTTTACCTGACCAAGGGGTCGAGGTTCATTGACAATTTCAACTCTTTATGTCGGTCTTCTGGCCGACTGTTTATATGAATCATCTGGCAGTTTTGTTGGATTTTCCAACTTGCACTTTACTTTGAATTTTTGCATATCATAAATTTTGCTAAGTATGGCTTGACCTTTTGTATGGATGCTTTGAATGCTTTCCATATGTCGACTGTTTTTAGTATACCGCCTGTTTTTGCTCTGGGCAGCTGTGCGCCTGGTTTTTAAAGGCTGATGGTCTGACTTGGAAAACTGTGATACTTTAGAGTATGGTTGATTTCTATGTCAGTCAAGCACTATGGTGATTGCCTCATTTGTTCAGAGTGGAACAACACATAGCTGCTAAGTTTACTAGACTTAGCTTATTTTCTACTCATGTTGGAGTAGGAAGAAAATAGTAAAAAGGCCATTTGCTTATTACGCAGTGTCCCTCCCTTGGGTACAAATACAAAGTATTGAAACGAATAACAACAATTTATTGATGTGCTTTTATTTACAAAAAATTTACAAGTGTCAAAACTAGTACTTTTTCAAGTTGTCTACGTTCCAAGTTCTGGCTAGCTGCCTGCCGTCTGGTCTTTCCAGGCGGTAGGTGCTACCTCTTACTTCTTCATAGATCAGGTAAGGGCCTTCCCAATATGGAGTCAGCTTTCCCTGCTCATTAGCCCTACCGGTTGCCTCCAATTTACGCAACACAAAGTCCCCCACTTTCAGGGGCCGCTTGTGCAATCTTTTATTGTAGGCTCTCATCATTCTCACACGACAGATCTCATTGTTGGGATTCGTAGAGTCCGACTCTACACGGAAGGGAAACCCACCCAAGACCCACACACTAATTAAAACGACTAAGCATGCAATCACTAATTAAACAACAATTAAGCGAGATAGACAAAAGACGTACATTCTTACCCTTGGCGCATGCTTCGCTCGAATCCCGAGGTCTTACTTGAACCACGTAAATGCAAAGGTCTCCGACGGCTCGTACCCATGAACCTGACCCGAACGATCCAAGTCCAGAAGTTTAGTCAGGATCCGACCAATAAAACTAGAGTTTTACGAACTTAAGGTTTTCTCACTTTTCTAAGGGGATGACTTTTTAGTTCCACTCAAGTGTTCTTCCCAAATCCCAAAACCTTGGTATTTATAGGGAAATGAACCTTGAATTCCCACTCTTGATCAATGTGGGAGATTTGCAATTTTCCCTTTTTATTTTAATCAAAATAAAATTTAAATTGCAATGTAATGAATAAGTTACAAGTGGCACAAGGAGGATGAGAGATTAGGTGAGGACCATATCCGAGGAGGGGACCATAGCCTTGGTGCCCAAGGCAATGCCCACAACCCTTGGTCCCCACTTAGTCAAAACAAGCATCCCTCCATGTGGCAGGCTGGCAGCCTGCCATGGCTGCCAAGGCTGCCAACTGGCGCCTAGCACCAAGGCTAGGCAGCCAGCCTGCACACACACGCATATATCGCAGCCAGCCAGCAAGCACCCCACGCACAGCCAGCATGTGTGCTGCTAGCAAGGCATACGCACACGCACACACTACTACCTGGTGTTGTGCTAGCGAGGCACACGTACACGCTGCTGCCTGGTGCAGTGCTAGCGAGGCACATGCACACGCACACGTTGCTGCCTGGCGCTCTGCTAGCGAGGCTGCCAGTGCCTAGCACCACGCATAGCATAGCACGCCTAGCATGCTGCTATGTGATGGTGCGTGGCTACAATGGTGCAACGAGTAGTGCTAGGCCGCCTAGCGCCAGCGCCTAGCATGCTAGCAAGGCATAGCCTTGCAATGCTTGGGCGCATGGCCTGATAGCGCACACATAAGGCTGCAATGCTTGCGGTGGCTAGCTAGCATTCTAGGCTTGCGATGGGTCTTGCCTAGCCTAGCACTCACATGGCTAGGCTAATGCGAGGCTACGGCTAGGCTCGTACTTGTAACTTGTTTGATTTCATGTCTCGACGAATTCCAAACTCGACTCGACTTGCGACGCTCGATCTCAATGCTCTAAGCTCGATATTCGATGTCTTTGTTCATAAAACTCCGACGACTCATCAAATCCTTCGGATTGATTCGTTGTCTTGGATCGGTTGTTCGATTGGGTTCGACCCAAAGGGTTCAGTCAAGATTAAGCTGTAATATTAATTGTATATTAATATTACTGATCGGAAGCGGCCTCCACCTAGGAATTCCGATCACTTGACCTTACTAAAGAATTAGCTATCTAATAATTCTGAACCCTCTATTAGAATAATACACTTGTTGGAAGGACACTATTCCTTTCAATCTCCCACTTGTCCTTCCGGACAAGTGTGCAAATTGTGTATAGCCCTTTTCCTATGTCTCTTATTACGTCCTTATAAGGTAAGATTCTTCGTCATCCTTATTACGTCCAGAAGTGTTTCTCGATTCCCGAGTTTGACTGTCAATAAACATATGATTTCTAAATTCCATCTGAGCACGACCATGCATTTTCACATTCTCGCTCATCGAGAGGCCTTGTAAACAACAAAGACATGTTCCCTATTGTTAATAGGGGGACATTCTTAGTCTTATACTGTAAGCTTCCGTTACTAAGAGGACCTAGTCGCCTGAGTGCTGCCGTTATAATCCCCATTTACGGCAGACGTTTGTCAACATCAAAACGACTAGTACTCAAACAAGAGAACTTACAATACTCATGGTCAAGGAAAAAGGTTCCGATAGCAATAATGAGAAATATAGTTCTAACGATTTGATATCTCTTAAAGTATTCTCATAGGTCTATCCGGTATAGTTCTAAACTAGTACCTTTGCAAATGATTTATGACTATCATGTCCTCGTAGCATAAGAAATGGTGTTATAAATCATACTACACACTAATCTCAAGTGGTCATTAATGGTCCATCGTTTAAATGACCTCGATTAGGGACACTTTTCGATTAAAATATTCAATGTTCACTTAACAGGTGTTTCATTATCCAAGACATGGTCTTGATACCCTATTTTGAGTATTCCCAAAATTGAATGGACTCATTATTTAATTCTAAACCACAATTAAAGAAATATGGAGTAATAATAAATTTGAAGAAAATTTAATTGCTCCAAAATTGAATGGTTCAACATAGTGTTTTACATTAAGACATCGAGTTTAATTAAAACATCTATATAGGGAAATCAAAGACAATCTCCAATGTGCTTGATTCCCATTACCTTAACGTGCTTGTTGTGCTTCACTTGAGACAAAGGTTTAGTCAGAGGATCGACTACATTGTCGTCCGTTCCAATCTTACAAATTCTGATTTCACCCTCGAATTTCCATTCACTTATCATGTGAAATCGACATTTGACATGTTTGACCTTCTGGTGTTCCCATGGCTCCCTAGTTTGAGCAATAGCTCCATTGTTATCACAATAGAGGTTTATTGGACTCTTGATTGAGGGTACAACACCAAGTTCCCCAATGAACTTACGAATCCAAACTACCTCCTTAGCTGCTTCTAAAGCTACCAAGTATTCGGCTTCAGTTGTAGAATCTACAGTGGTGCTCTACTTAGCATTCTTCCAACTAAACGCTCCTCCATTTAGGCAGAATATGTACCCCGACTACGACTTGGAGTCGTCTCTATCTGTCTGGAAGCTTGCATCAGTATAACCTTCAACAACCAACTCATCACGGCCACCATAGACCAGGAATTTATCCTTATTCCTTTTCAGGTACCTTAGGATATTCTTGGCCGCAGTCCAATGCGCCTCTCTTGGGTCTGATTGGTATCGGCTCATAGCACTCAAGGCATACAATACATCCGCCATAGTACATATCATGGTATACATGATCAATCCAATAAGCGAAGCATATAGAATCTGACTCATTCTCTCTCGCTCATCAGGTGTCTGAGGACACTATTTCTTGCTAAGAGTTATACCATGGGACATGGGTAGGTGCCCTCTCTTGGACCCTTCCATGTTGAATCATGCTAGTACCTTGTCTATGTAAGTAATTTGGCTCAATCCAATCATCCTCTTAGATCTATCCCTATAGATCTTGATGCCTCTCCTAAGTCCTTCATTGAAAAGCACTTTCCCAGCCAGCCCTTTACAGACGCTAACAATTTAGTGCTGCTTCCAATGAGTAATATGTCTTCGACATATAAGACTAGGAATAAGATGTCACTCCTACTGACCTTCTTGTAGACACATGACTCATCTGGATTCTTGATAAAACCAAACTTACTAATGGTTTCATCGAATCGCAGATTCCAACTTCTGCTTGCCTGCATTAGTCCATAAATGGACTTTTTAAGCTTGCAAACCTTCCCAGTATTGCTTAGATCAACAAAACCTTTCCGCTGTGTCATATATAGAGTTTCTTCCAAAATCCCATTAAGGAAGGCGGTTTTGACATCCATTTGCCATATTTCGTAATCGTAATATGCAGCAATTGCTACGATTATCCGGACGGACTTAAGCATTGCAATTGGTGAAAAGGTTTCATCATAATCAACTCCGTGAATTTCCATCTTTGTCTGTTTTCAATTTGAAAATCCATTTGCAACCGATAAGTGTATAACCTTCGAGCAAATTAACCAAGTCCCAGACTTGATTTTCAGACATGGAGTCCATCTCGGATTTCATGGCCTCTTGCCATTTTGCAGAGTCGGGGCTCGTCATAGCTTATTTGTATGTCGCTGGCTCATCTACATCCATAACTAGGATGTCTTGATCTTTGGTTAAGACAATATCAAGTTATCAGTTTAGTTGAGATCTTGGCCATTGCAACCTACGTAGGGTAATAGGTTGAGCATTTACATTGTCGGTTTGACTCTGACCAATGTCAACAGTTGCTTGTAAAGCACTTCGATTGTCAGTTTTGTCATGTTGACTTTTTTTCTCTACCTCTCGAACTTCGTCGAGTTCGATTTTCCTCCCACTTGTCAATTTGGAAAGGTGTTCCTTCTCCAAAAAGACACCATCACGAGCAACAAACACTTTGTTCTCGGATTTGTTGTAGAAGTAATACCCCTTGGTTTCTTTGGGATAGCCCACAAAGAATTACTTGTTTGATTTTGGGTGAAGTTTGTTAGAAATTAATCTCTTCACATATTCTTCGCAACCCCATGCCTTAAGAAAAGACAACCTCGAAGGTTTCTTGGTCCGTAATTCATATAGAGTCTTTTCGACAGCTTTTGACGGAGCACGGTTCAGTGTTAGTGCCGCAGTTAGAAGTGAGTGTCCCCAGAAAGATATAGGAAGTTCACTAAGACCCATCATTGATCAAACCATGTCTAACAAGGTTCGATTTCTCCGTTCGGATACTCCGTTCCATTATGGAGTTCCGGGAGGTATCAACTCTGAAAGAATACCATTTTCATTTAAGTGATCGTCGAATTCATGGCTCAAATACTCGCCACCTCGATCCGATCGATGTGCTTTTATTTTCTTGCCAAGTTGATTTTCAACTTCACTCTAAAATTCTTTGAATTTCTCAAAGGATTCAAATTTATTCGACATAAGGTAGACATAACCATATCTACTATAGTCGTCCGTGAAGGTAATGAAATATCGATAACCTTGTCTTGCAGGTGTACTCATTGGTCCACATACATCCGTATGTATTAGACCCAATAAGTCACTTGCCCTTTCTCCCAACTTGGAGAATGGCTGCTTTATCATCTTGCCTAATAGACATCCTTCGCATTTTTCAAACGACTCCAAGTCGAATGAGTCAAGAACGCCTTCTTGAAGAAGTTTCTTGATGCGTTTGACGTTAATGTTGTCAAGACGACAATGCCACAAGTAGGTTTGACTCGACTTGGTGGTCTTAGCCCTTTTGGCGGTATCATAAATTTTTCTAAACATATGCAATTTTATAGAACATATAAACAAGACATTTTAATAAACCAAACATTGATTAAGTCTTGTGATAAAAATAACTTGGTGTCCAACACCATAGATCAAAGGTATGTTCAAAAGCATAAGAAAACAACCATTGTTTAATTACAAATCATAGACAAAATAAATGTGCCTACAAGCACGATCAAAAGACCATCTTTGTCGTCCACTTGTTGATGCACATTGTATCCAATACCTTCACTTGTGATGCCCTCTCACTTGGTTCCTGAAAAGGAAACATAAAGTGAGTTATATATGGTATCCAATACATATGAACAGCTTTAAACACAAGTGTTAATAAAGATACCTATGGCAAATGCCACATTCCTCTCTTCATCCTCCTTTTGGAAGAGTTTCCATTCCCTCTTGTAGTGGCCTTTCCCACCACAATAGAAGCACAGCATCCTTGCCTTGTTCTTGAACTCCCTCCTCCTTCCTCTCAAGGGCCTCTCGATCACTCTATAGACAGTGGCTCGGCTAAGTAGTTGCACCACCTCCTTTAAAGAGCATGTCTCCTTTCTCGCAGCTATATGCACTCTAAGTGCATCATAGCTCGAGTGGAGTAAAGCAAGAAAGATATGCCCCGCCATCTCATCCTCCAATGAGATTCCGAGAAGTTGCATGTGTTTGAAGAGCCTAGTCATTCCAAGCACATGAGGTCGGAGGGGCATCCCAGGTCTCAATTTGGTATTGTAGACCCTTGACCAAAGCTGGCGCCTTTCCTTAGCAAGACAACCCACATCCGGTGGCTTTATCTTCATGTTTGAGAGTGACCTAGTCAAATCAAACATGAGTCCATCATAGTTGCCATTGTCACTCTTTGTGACTCTTATGTTGACAACATCCTCCAACGATTTGAGGAAATTGTCCGGAAAATAGGAGAGCTTTTCCTTCCAATCTTCCGGGATGGAATTAGCCATTAGATGTGTGACTTTCTTGTAATCGGAAGACCATTTCTCTTGAGCCTCATTGCTCATGATTCCCTTAAAGAAGAAGCTTGGAATGGGAGTGTCAAGAGTGTACTTCAAGGAACGATTCCGAAGAGTTTTCCTGAGTTCCTCCTCCCACTTCTTGAAGTTGACCAAGTTAAGGCTAAAAGCCAACTTGTCGGGGAGTTCTGGGCACATAGAGTTGTTTGAATAACTTGCAGACATGTTTCTATAATTGAAAGAATTTGAAATGAAAAACCATTCATAAACCAATAAGTTTGAAATTTAAAGCGTTCATGCAAATTTTCAATCTTATTGAGCATTTTATCCACGCATTAACATTAGTCTCTTTTAGGCGAGAATAAAATGACTCAACGATCCCAAAAATCAAAAGGTGATTAAGCATGCTTTGGCTTGTCTTAACACTTAATATTTTAGGGTAAGCAATCCAATTGCTAATAGCTCCAAGCTACTCTTGTTTCGATAAAATGTCGCATCTAATGCTTCCTTGACATTTTATCTCCATTTCCACGACATCTAAGGACTCCTTACCGATATCGTTGAGCTTAACCAAGAAAACTTGTATACCTAGTATACCTTACGTTCCTAGGGAAGTAGTGATGCGTTGCTTGGGCGTAGCCCATCACATACGTGCATTAGTTCTGTAAGTGTTGTTCTTGGAATGGCATATTTTAGCTCAATATTTTAGGGACCTAGGGTTTTTATGTTGGTTGATTTAAGTTAACTCAATTAATCATCGCAACTTTGAAATCCTAAACATGCACCTAACATATCATTCAAATATATAAGAACAATTATATATTGAAAAAATGAAACAAGATGCATTTGGCAACTAGCATGACCCCTTGAAATCTTCAAGGGTCTTCATCTTGGCTTGTCTTCATGGAAACGTAGTCTTGAGACATCTTTGCCAAAATAAAATTACTAGCTACTAAGATTAGGGTTAATCTAAATATTAAGGTACAAAAATACGCAACGGTACGCATACCGTATTTACATTTACAAAAAATACATAACAGATCGCAGTCCATATTTACTATCCTAATCGGGCCCCACTTGTTACCATTTTCACAAAACCTGTCAAAACAATATATTTTCCATTCATCCATTCACTATATGTGAATGGCCCATGCATTTTACAACGAAAAACAAGTAAGAATGCATAACGCGCGCGAACTAGTAACTAACTTAGGTGGTTAATCCAATTCACACGCCTAATTAAAACTAGTCAAAGTTGTTTAACATTTTATGTGATTAAGACGCAGTTATATCATGCAATTGACGAAGCTCCCACTAAATTCCGCATCCAACTTAATTAATCTAATTAATTAAGCCGGTTAACCCAAATTTTGTCAAAATTAAAATTTTGCAAGAGCCGGAAAAACCGAGGTCTAACCTCGTTAAAATAATTTAATAAATTAAAACGGCAAAATTTACAAAGCGATAGTCCAAGTTTAATAAAAAATGGCCCACCCTTAAAACTCGTGGGCTGCGCATCATGGTTGCTAGGCAACCCTTGTTGTTGTGCCTACTATGCTGGGTGCTAGCATGCTCGCCTAGCGTAGCACGCTACGCTAGCCAGCAGCACGCAACGCATGCTGCGTATGCTAGCATGCTTGCTGGCACCTGGCAGCGTATTGCAGGCTGGCTGGGGCTTGCTGCCATGCTGCCCAGCAGCTTGCCCAAGCATCTCTAGCAGCATAGGCCACACACTTAGCAACAGGCAGCACGCAACGAGCCTCGCCACACATCACAGCAGCATTACGAGGCTAGGCACCTTGTGCGTACCTAAGGCAGCCACATGTGGGCTACGTGGGCAGCCCGGCTAGCCTTGGTGGCACTTGGGTGTTCTTGCCTCGATTTTCGTGCCATTTCTCGGGATTTTAATCCCGATTTGTGTATGACATAAAATTAATTCTAAATTTATTTTAGAATTAACTTAAGGAAAAAATGAAAATAAAACAAGTCTAACTTAATTAAATTCAATTTTAATGGTGCACAAGCTTAAATCATCCAAAATTACCTTTAAACAATTTAGGTCTTTCTTGATACTTAAAGTTGAAAAGCTACACCCATAATTAATTTAACCAAAATGCAAATTAATAATGAGTTTTGACAAAATAGGGAGTTGGAAAAATGAACCCTTTTCATCCAATGAAAAATTTTCCAACAATAACTTATGTAAAATTGAAAAATTACATCTTCCAATATGAAGATTAATAAAAATTCAATTACAAGTTTTGAACTTTACGGACTTTAATCAACACAAAAATGATTAAATCCAAAAATTAGTTCAACATGGAATTTAGCAATCAAAGTTCCAACCAAATAAACAATTAAAGATTGAATCTTTGAAATTTTAGGGGCTTCAAAATTGCAAGTTCATCATAAATATTCACACTTAAAGCAATTTATTTGCAATTATGTGAAAAATACAAGTTTATGTGAAAAGTGAACGCACCGAATTAAACACCAATTATGACTTCATAAATATGCTTAATGAGGTTTATACTTGCATTAGATTAGGGATGAAACCATACATTTAATCTACCTTCATCATGTAATAATTAATCAAGGTTAAAAGATTTAAAAACTTTCGTCAAAAAACGAGAAACCCCTCGAAAAACATATTTCTGGGTGGATTTAGGCTTCTGGATAACCCTAAAAGAATCAGAAATGATTTAGAACATCGATTTCACCCAAAAATCACTATTTTTGAGTCGAAAACTGGGTTCATCAGCAAAAATTAAAAAAATACGAGATTAAAATTAATTAAAACGATCTTCTAATCCAATTAGAAAGCACAACCAGAAATTTAAATCCATTTTAAATCACCTTAATTAATTATTAGTCACAATAACTAAAGTGAGCGCGTCTCCGATACCGCTGTTGGGTTTCGTAGAGCCCGACTCTACGCGGAAGGGAAACCCACCCAAGACCCGCACACTAATTAAAGCGACTAAGCATGCAATCACTAATTAAACAATAATTAAGAGAGAGAAAGAGAAAAGACATTCTTACCCTTGGCGCGTGCTTCGCTCGAATCCCGAGCTCTTACTTGAACCCCGCAAATGCGAAGGTCTCCGACGGCTCGTACCCACGAACCCGACCCGAACGATCCAAGTCTCGAAGGTTAGTCGGGACCCGACCATTAAAACTAGAGTTTTACGAACTTAAGGTTTTGTCACTTTTCTAAGGAGATGCCTTTTTAGTTCCACTCAAGCGTTCTTCCCAAATCCCAAAACCTTGGTATTTATAGGGAAATGAACCTTGAATTCCCACTCTTGATCAATGTGGGGGATTTGAAATTTTCCCCTTTTATTTTAATTAAAATAAAATTAAAATTTCAATGCAATCAATAAGTTACAAGTAGCACAAGGAGGATGAGAGATTAGGTGAGGACCATATCCAAGGAGGGGACCATAGCCTTGGTGCCCAAGGCAATTCCCACAACCCTTGGTCCCCACTTAATCAAAACCGGCATCCCTCCATGTGGCTGGCTGGCAGCCTGCCTTGGCTGCCAAGGTTGCCAGCTGGCACCTAGCACCACCCAGCCAGCACACACACGCATATATCGCAGCCAGACAACAAGCACCCCACACACAGCCAGCATGCGTGCTGCTAGCGAGCCACGCATGCTGGGCGCTATAATGCTAGGCATACGCACACGCATCGCTACTACCTGGTGTTGTGCTAGCGAGGCACACGCACACGCATACAAAGCTGCTTGGTGTTGTGCTAGCGAGGCACACGCACACGCACACGCTGTAGCCGGGTGCTGTGCTAGCGAGGCACACGCACACAAGGCAGCCAGCGCCTAGCACCACGCATAGCATAGCACGCCTAGCATGCTGCTATGTGATGGTGCGTGGCTGCGATGGTGCGACGAGCAGTGGTAGGCCTTGCCTTGCGCCAACGCCTAGCATGCTAGCAAGGCCTAACCTTGCGATGCTTGGGCGCATGGCCTAGTAGCACACACGCAAGGCTGCGATGCTTGCGGTGGCTAGCTAGCATGCATGGACCTTGCACGCTTAACATGCTAAGATTGCAAGTTGTCTTGCCTAGCTTAGCATTCACATGGCTAGGCCAATGCGAAGCTACAACTAGGGTCGTACTTGTAACTTGATTGATTTCATGTCTCGTCAAATTCCAAACTCGACTCAACTTGTGACGCTCAATCTCAACGCTCTAAGCTCGATCTCCGACTAACATATGGCGCCTGCACCACAACCGTTCAGTGTAGAGCTCCGGTCCACATATACCTTCCAAACCTAGTTAAGGTTTTCAGGATCAGCCGGCCAGGTCATTTCGACAATGAAGTCGGCAAACGCTTGTCCCTTCACTTGCTTTCTTGGTTCAAAAGAAATTTCAAGGCTTTGAATTTCAATCGCCCATTTGATCATTCGGCCGGATAATTCCATGGTTGTCATTGGTTGCTTGATTGGTTAGTCTATGTAAACCACTACCGGATGCGCCAGGAAGTAAGGTTTGAACTTCTTGACTGCCATAAAGAGGGCAAGTCCAAATGTTTCAGTCATAGGGTATCTAAGCTGTGCATCCGTAGAACATGATTGATGAAATAGACCAGGATCTGGGTGCCGCCTCTTTCAGCAAAGAGAACAACACTTAACGCATGGTCAGAGACGGCAAGCTACATGTACAACACTTCTCTTGGCATAGGACTAACCAGCCTTGGCAAATACTGCAGGTTTTCTTTCAACTTTTGGAAGGCCTGTAGGGTTTTGTAGTGACCCACAATACACAGAATGAAACCCGCCAAGACCCGCCCCCGTAATAAATGCAATTACCAAGCAAAACATAATTAAATGCATAATAAAGGATAAAAGATTATACCTTTGACGCGTGCTTCGCTCAACTATGAGCTCATACTTGAATCCCAAAAATACGAGGTCTCCGACGGGATCGTACCCTCAAACCCGACCCGAGCGTCCTAACCCTTGAAGGTTAGTCAAGGCTCGGACAAATAAAAACTAAGAGTTTTACGAATTCAAGGTTTACTAAAATCAAAAGTTTCCTTTTCAATTCTACTCAAGTGTGTCCACTCCCAATACCCATGCCTTGGTATTTATAGGGAAATGGACCCTTGATTTCCAATCTCTCACCAATGTGGGAGAGTTGGCAAATTCAACAATTTATTTAATTCTAAATTAAATAAATAATTAAATCAATCACGATGCATCAAGTGGCATAATTAGAGAGTGATGCCCAAGGTTTGGTGGGGGGGACCATAGCCTTGCTCCCCAAGGCTTTGCTTGGTCCCCACAATCACACAAAACCGCCACCAAGAGTGCTGGGCTGGCTACCAGCAAGCACGCCAGCTAGCGCTACCAGCTAACACCAACCAGCAAGCCCTGCATCACCCCAGCCAGCATATGCGTGTTGTCCTGGGCGATGCTTATGCTGCTGCTGCGTGCTAGTGCTAGGCGCTGCTAACTGCTACACTGGCGCTAGGCCCTAGCACTCCCAGGCACTCACACGCCCAGGCACATGCACACCCTCTCGCATGCCTACGCATTACCAGGCCAGCATACGCATAGCCAAGCTAGCGCACTCACGCACGCAAGGCCTACCATGCGATGGTGTTGTGCGATGGTGTATGCCCTGCGATGGTGCGAGACACACACGTAAACTCACACACGCAAGTGCCCCGCACTACGATGGTTGTGCTTGGTGCGTGTGGTCTGCGATGGCGCCTAGGCATCCAGCCACACATGTTGCGGTGCTGCTGTGCCATGCGAAGGCACTAACATACGCACATGGTGCTGCGATGGGAAGCCTAGTGCGCCTAGCACTTATGCTTCACCTAGCACACCATGGTACGCCTAGCACACACATGGTGCGCCTAGGCTTGCAATGAGCTTGCCTAGCCTAGCACTTCACATGGCTAGGCCAATGTGATGCTACGGCTATGCTCGTACTTGTTGCTTATGATTTTGCGACGCTCGGTCTCGACGCCCTAGGCTCGATATCCGATGTCTGTATTTGTAAAATTCCGTCGACTCATTAAATTTTTCAGATTAATTCGTTGCCTCGGATCGGTTGTTCGATTGGGTTCGACCCAAAGGGTTTAGTTAAGATTAAGTTGTAATATTAATTATACCTTAATAATACTGATCGGAAGCGGCCTCCACCTAGGCATTCCGATCACTTAACCTTACTGAAAAATTAGCTCTGTAATAATTCTGAACCATCTATCGAAAAAATACATGCACTTGTTTGAAGGACAGCATTCCTTTCAATCTCACACTTATCTTTCCGGATAAGTGTGCATATAGTGTATAGCCCATTTCCTATGTCGCTTAATGTCCCTTCGTGAACTATAAGGTAAGATTCATCGTTATCCTTATTACATTCAGAAGTGTTTCTCGATCTCCGAGTTTGATTGTTAATAAGCAGATGCTTTCTAAAATCCATCTGAGCACGGCCATGCATTTTCGTAGTCTCACTCTTCGAGCAGCCTTGTAAACAACAAAGACATGTTCCCTATTGTTCATAGGGGGACATTCCTAATCTTGCATTGTAAGTTTCTCTTACTAAGTGGACCTAATCTCCTGAGTGTTCCCGTTATGATCCCTAGTTATGGCAGACGTTAGGCAACATCAAAGAGACTAGTACTCAAACAAGAAAACTTCACAATACTCATGGTCGAGGAAACGAGTTCCGATGGCTATAATGAGAAATGTACTTATGACCCTCATGTCCTTACAGCACAAGAAACGGTGTTGTAAATCATACCACACACTAATCTCTGGTGGTCATCAATCGTCCATCAGTTAGATGACCTCGGTTAGGGATAATTTTTGATTTAAATATTCAATGTTCACTTAACAGGTGTTTCTTTATCCAAGACATGGTCTTGATACCCTGTTTTGAATATTTCCATAAATCGAATGGACTCATTATTTAATTCTAAACCACAATTAAATGGTAATGGAGTGAATGATAATTTTGCACAAAAATTAATTACTCCATAAATGAATAGTTTCAATACAGTGTCTTACATTAAAACAACCAGTTTAATTAAAACACATGTACAGGGAATTTCAAAGCCAATCTCCAACGTGCTTGATTCCCATTGCCTCAATGTGCTTGTTGTGTTTCACTTGAGGCAAAGGTTTAGTCAAAGGATCGGCCACATTATCATCCGTGCCGATCTTGCAAATTCTGATTTCACCTTCGGATTTCCATTCCCTTATCATGTGAAATCGCCTTTGGACATGTTTGACCTTCTGGTACTCTCTTGGCTCTCTAGACTAAGCGATAGCTCCATTGTTGTCACAGTATAGATCTATCGGACCCTTGATGGAGGGTACAACACCAAGTTCACCGATGAACTTGCGAATCTAAATAGCCTCCTTAACAGCTTTTGAAGCAGCCAAGTATTCGGCTTCAGTTGTAGAGTCTGCAGTTGTGCTATGCTTGGCACTCTTCTAGCTGTGACTTGAAGTCGTCTCTGTCAGTCTGGAAGCTAGCGTCGGTGTAACCTTCAACAACCAGGTATTTATGGCCACCATAAACCAGGAATTTATCCTTGTTCCTTTTCAGGTCCTTCAGGATATTCTTGGTCGCAATCCAATGCGCCTCTCCTGGGTTTGATTGGTATCGGCTCGTAGCACTTAAGGCATACGATACATCTTGCTTGGTACATATCATGGCATACATGATCGACCCAATTAGCGAAGCATATGGAATCTGATCCATTCTCTCTCGCTCAACAGGTGCCTGTGGACAATGTTTCTTGCTGAGAGTTACGCCATAGGACATGGGTAGATGCCCTCTCTTGGCATTTTCCATGTTGAATCGTGCTAGTACTTTATCAATGTAAGTACTCTGGCTTAATCTAATCATCCTCTTAGATCTATCCCTGTAGATCATGATGCCCAATATGTACTGTTCCCCTCCTAAGTCCTTCATTGAAAAGCACTTTTCCAACCAGCCTTTTACGGACTCTAGTATTTTTATGTTGTTTCCAATGAGCAGTATGTCATCGACATATAGGACTAGGAATGCGATGTCACTCCCACTGACCTTCTTGTATACACAAGATTCATCTGAATTCTTGATGAAACAAAACTTACTGATGGCTTCATCAAATCGCAGATTCCAACTCCTTCTGGCTTGATTTAGTCCTTAAATGGACTTCTTAAGCTTGCAAACCTTTCCAGCGTTGCTCGGATCAACAAAACCTTATGGCTGTGTCATATGCACAGTTTCTTCAAAAATTCCATTTAGGAACGCGGTTTTGACATCCATCTGCCATATTTCATAATCGTAATATGCAGCAATCACTAGAATAATCCGGACAGACTTTAGCATTGCAAACGGTGAAAAGGTTTCATCATAGTCAACCCCGTGGACTTGCCTATAACCTTTTGCCAACAGTCTAGCCTTGTATATCGATACATTTCCATCCTTGTCTGTCTTTAATTTGAAGATCCATTTGCAGCCAATGGGTGTGTAACCCTCGGGCAAATTCACCAAGTCCCAGACTTGATTTTCTGACATGGAGTCCATCTTGGATTTAATGGCCTCTTGCCATTTAGCATATTCGGGGCTCACCATAGCTTGCTTGTATGTCGATGGCTCATCTCCATCCATAACTAAGATGTCTTGATCATCGGTTAAGACAATACCAAGGTATCGGTCTAGTTGAGATCTTTGTCATTGCGACTACGAAGGGTAATAGGTTGAGCATTTACATTGTCTGTTTGATTCTGACCAATCTTCTCAGCTGCTTCTAAAGCACTTCGACTGTTAGTTTTATCAGGTTGACATTGTTGCTCGTCCCCTCGAACTTCGTCGAGTTCGATTTTCCTCCCACTTGTCATTTTAGAAAGGTGTTCCTTCTCCAAAAAGACACCAGCACGAGCAACAAACACTTTGTTCTCAAATTTATTGTAGAAGCAATACCCTTTGGTTTCTTTTGGATATCCCACAAAGAAACACTTATCTGATTTAGGGTGAAGTTTGTCCGAAATTAATCGTTTGACATATACTTCGCATCCCCAAATCTTGAGAAAAGACAACCTAGGAGGTTTCTTAGTCCATAATTCATATGGAGTCTTTTTAACAGCTTTTGACGGAGCTCGGTTCAGTGTTAGTGTCACGGTTTGTAGCGCATGTCCCCAGAAAGAGATAGGAAGTTCACTAAGACCCATCATTGATCGAACCATATCTAAAAAGGTTCGATTCCTCCGTTCGGATACTCCATTCCATTGAGGAGTTCCGGGAGGTGTCAACTCTAAAAGAATACCATTTTCTTTCAAGTGATCGTCAAATTCATGGGTCAAATATTCGCCACCTCGATCCGATCGAAGCGCTTTAATTTTCTTGCTAAGTTGATTTTTAACTTCTTTCTGAAATTCTTTGAATTTCTCAAAGGATTCAGATTTATTCGACACTAAGTAGATATAGCTATATCTACTAAAATCGTCGGTGAAGGTGATGAAATATCGGTAACCTTGTCTTGCGGGTGTACTCATTGGTCCACATACATCCGTGTGTATTAGACCTAATAAGTCACTTGCCCTTTCTCCCAACTTGGAGAATGGTAGTTTTATCATCTTGCCTAATAGACATCCTTCGCAATTTTCAAACGACTTCAAGTCGAATGAGTCAAGAACACCTTCTTGTAGAAGTTTCTTGATGCATTTGACGTTAATATGGCCAAGACGACAATGCCACAAGTAGGTTTGATTCGACTCGATGGTCTTAGCCTTTTTGGCGGTATCATCAATGTTATAGACTTCTTTGTTAAGAGAAAGCACATAAAGACCATTTTTTTTAATATGCTTTACCATATAAAACATTATCGTAATAAAATGAACAACTTTTGTTCTTAATTTGAAATTCAAAACCTTTGGCGTCCAACGCTGATATTGAAAAAATGTTTTTGGTAACTCTAGGAACATGATAAAAATTTTCAAGTTCTAAAATAAGCCCAGAGGGCAATGACAAACTGAGAGTTCCAACGGAGACGGCAGACATTCTTGCTCCATTGCCGACCCGAAGCTCGACCTCTCCCTTCTCTAGCCTCCTATTTATCCTTAGTCCCTGAGCATTGGTACAAAGGTGTGAGCCACATCCGGTATATAATACCCATGATGTTTTGCTAGAGAAATTTCAAGTCTATAACAAAAATACCTGATAAAGAAGCAACGGTGTTGTTCTTCTTATCTTCCTTGAATTTGAGGCAGTCCCGTTTCCAATGTCCCTTCTTCTTGCAGTAGAAACATTCGGAATCGGACTTGGAAGAGGCTACCTTCTTGTCCTTACTGCCCTTGGCAGTGTTTGACTTAGGCGGAAAATTTCTCTTTTTCCCTTTAAAGATCTTCTTCTTGCTCGGACGTTTGAATGGCTTGCCCTTCCTCACCATGAGAATGTCATGCTTGCCCTCATCCTTGAGGGTTTGCTCGGCTTGCTTCAACATACCATGAAGCTCGGTGAGGGTTTTCTTCATGCTATGCATATTATAGTTCATCTTGAACTGATCATAGCCTTTGTGAAGTGAGTGGAGAATGATGTCAATTGCCATCTCGGTTGAATACCAAACATCAAGCCTTTCCATGTTCTCAAATAATCCAATCATTTTGAGGACATGCGGGCTAACTGGCTCTCCTTTCTTGAGCTTTCTCTCAAGGATCTGCCTGTGGGTTTCGAACCTCTCAGTTTTGGCCTGCTCTTGAAACATATTCTGAAGCTCAGAAATGATCTCAAAAGCCATCTCCTTTTCAAAGAGAGTCTTTTGAAGGTCCGGAGACATAGTGGCCAACATGATGCATTTGACATCCCGATTGGCACTTTGCCATCGGTTAAGGGCAGCCTGAGTCACCTCCTCATTGGGAGCGTCCGGCATTTCCTTATCAAGGACGTATTCCTTTTGCTCTTGCATTAGTACAATGCGCAGATTTCTTTGCTAATCAAGAAAGTTTGGCCCGCTCAACTTCTCCTTGTCGAGAATTGAGCGTAAAGAGAATTGGTTGTTGTTTGAATTACTTGCAGACATTGTTCTACAATTGAAAGAATTTGAAATGAAAAACCATTCATGAACCAATAAGTTGAAATTTAAAGCGTTCATGCATATATTAAATCTTATTGAGCATTTTATTCACGCATTAATAAATTGTCCCTTGTGGGCGAGAATAAAATGATTCCGAGATCCCAAAGATCAAGAAATGGTTAAGCATGCTTTGACTTGTCTTAATCATTAAATATCTTAAGGTAAGCAATCCAATTGCTAATAGCTGTAAGCTACTCTCGGTTTGATAAAATGTCGCATCTAATGCATTCTTGACATTTTATTTCTTTTGCCACAACATCTAAGGACTCCTTACTGATATCGTTGAGCTTAACCAAGACAACTTGTATACCTAGTATACCTTACGTTCCTAGGGAAGTAGTGATGCCTCGCTTTGGCGTAGCCCATCACATACTCGCATTAGTTTGGTAAGTGTTGTTCTTAGAACGGCAAAGTTTAGCTCAATATTATTAAGGGACCTAGGGTTTCTATGTTGGTTGATTTAAGTGAACTTAACTAATCGTCGCAACATATGAAATCCTACACATGCATCTAACATTCATATATAACAATAATATATAAAGCATAAATTGATGCATTTGGCAACTAGCTAACCCCTTGAAATCTTCAATTTCCATGGGTCTTCATCTTGGCTCTTCTTCATCGAAACGCCGTCTTGAGACATCTTTGCCAAAATAAGATAACTAGCTAGTACGACAAAGATTAATCTAAAGTACAAAAATACTTAACGGTTCACAAACCGTTTTTAGATTTACAAAAATACATAACGGAACGCAGTCCGTATTTTCTATCCTAGTCGGGTCCCACTAGTTGCCATTTTCAATAACCTGTTTTGAAAACAATCTTCCATTCACCCATTCACTATTTGTGAATGGCCCATGCATGTTACGAAATACATAATTAAACACGCAAAACTAGTAACTAACTTAGGTGGTTAATCCGATTAACGCGCCTAATTAAAACTATTTAAAGTTGTTTAATCCATTATTTCTAAAAGCATATTGCTCAAGTAATCAACTAAGCTCCCACTAAATTCCGCATCCATACTTAATTAATCTAATTAATTAAGTCGGCTTAACCCATAATTTTGTCAAAATCAAAATTTTGCAAAAGCCGGAAAAATCGAGATCTAACCTTGTTAAAATAATCACATAAATTATTTAAAACGGAAAAAATTTTCGCAAAATTACATAGCTCAAAAATCAAGTAAACTAGCCCACACAATTGCTTGGTGGGTGTGCACCATAGCTGCTAGGCAGCCCATGCCTTGTGCTATGGTGCGTGGTGCTAGCATGCTGCGCCCAGCACAGCAAGCCACGCTGCTAGCACCAGCAGCCTGCCTGGCATGCTACGCATGCTGGGTAGCAAGCTGGCGCCTGCTAGCAAGTGGTGCGCTGGGCTAGTGCTTGCTGCCATGCTGCCCAGCAGCATCCCCTCGCAAGCCAGCCCTACCCCCTGCCCCACGCACATCAGCCCCAAGCCTCCCCGCCACACAGCAGCCCCTCAAGGCACACCCTAGTGCGCACCATAGGCAGCCACATGTGGGCTGCTAGGCAGCCCGACTAGCCTTGGTGGCGCTTGGTTGTTTTTACCTCGATTTGCGTGCCATTTCTCGGGATTTTAATCCCGATTTACGTGTGACATAATATTAATCTAAATTTATTTTAGAAATAATTTAGGGAAAAATGAAAATAAAATAAGTCCCACTTTATTAAATTCAATTTTAATGGTACACAAGCCTAAATCATTCAAAAAATTATTTTGAAACAATTTTAGGTCTTTCTTTACGCTTAAAATTGAATGAGCTATGTCCATAATTAATTTAGCCAATATGCAAATTAATAATGGATTTGACAAATGGGAGTTAAAAATAAATTAACCATCTAATGATAAAAAAAAAATATTCCAACTTTCATACTTGTGTAAAATACAAAGATTACATCTTCTAATATAAAGATTAATCAATATTTTACTCACAAGTATTTGAACTTCATGGATTTTAATCAACCAAAATAAAAAATCCAAACTTTGTTCAATATGGAATTTGGGGTTAGAGTTCCAATCATTTAAACTTTTAAAGATTAGAACTTTAACATACTTGGGAACTTAAAATTACACATTCACATCAAACATTCACACATTAATGCAATTTATTTGCATAATTGTGAAAAATCAAGTTTGTGTGACAAATAGCATATCAACTTAAGCACTAATTAAAACTCCATAATTATGCTTAAGGATATTTAAAATAGCAGTAGATTAGGGATGCAATAATGCATTTAATCTAACCTTGTAATGCTTGCATTAATCAAGGCTTAAAAAGAATTAAAATTTTCGTTGAAAAATGAAAAAACCCCAAAAACTTGGGTTTTAGGTTTGAATTTGGCTTCTGGACAACTCTCAAAGGGGGTTGAATCTGTTTCAGAATGTCGATTCCACCTAAAAATCACTATTTTTTAGCCAAAATCTGGGTTCAACAGCCAAATCGATAAAAATACGAGTTTTAAAATTAATTAAAACGAGCTTCTAATCTAATTAGAAAAGCAAAACTAAAATTTAAATCTTACTTTAAAACACCTTAATTAATAAATAATTGCAAAAATTAAAAGGAGCGTGGCTCCGATACCGCTGTAGGGTTTCGTAGTGACCCACACTACGCGGAATGAAACCCGCCAAGACCCGCCCCCATAATAAATTCAATTAGCAAGTAAAACATAATTAAAAGCATAATAAAGGATAAAAGATAATACCTTTGACGCGTGCTTCGCTCAACTATGAGCTCTTACTTGAACCCCGAAAATATGAGGTCTCCGACGGGATCGTACCCTCGAACCCCACCCAAGCGTCCTAAGCCTTGAAGGTTAGTCAAGGCCCGGACAAATAAAAACTAAGAGTTTTACGAATTCAAGTTTTACTCAAATCAAGAGTTGCCTTTTCAATTCTACTCAAGTGTGTCCATTCCCAATACCCATGCCTTGGTATCTATAGGGAAATGGGCCCTTGATTTCCAATCTCTCACCAATGTGGGAGAGTTGGCAAATTCAACAATTTATTTAATTCTAAATTAAATAAATAATTAAATCAATCACAATGCAACAAGTGGTACAATTAGAGAGTGATGAGTGATGCCCAAGGTTTGGAGGGGGGGACCATAGCCTTGCTCCCCAAGGCTTTGCTTGGTACCCACAATCACACAAAACCGCCACCAAGAGTGCTCGGCTGGCTACCAGCTAGCGCTGCCAACTAGCACCAGCCAGCAAGCCCCGCATCACCCCAGCTAGCATATGCGTGCTGTTTTGGGCGGTGCTTGTGCTGCTGCTGCGTGCTAGTGTTAGGCGCTGCTAGCTGCTGCACTGGCGCTGGCCCCTAGCATTCCCAGGCACTCGCACGCCCAGGCACATGCACAATCTCTCGCATGCCTACGCACAACTGAGCCAGAATACGCATAGCCCCGCCAGCGCACTCACGCACGCAAGGCCTAGCGTGCGATGGTGTTGTGCGATGGTTTATGGCTTGCGATGGTGCGAGACACACACGCAAGTGCCCAACACTACGATGGTTTGCGTGTGGTCTGCGATGGCGCCTAGGCATCCAGCCTCACATGTTGCGGTGCTGCTGTGCCATGCGAAGGCACGCACACACGTACATGGTGCTGCGATGGGCAGCCTAGTGCACCTAGCACTCATGCCTTGCCTAGCACACCATGGTGCGCCTAGGCTTGCGATGAGCTTGCCTAGCCTAGCACTTCACATGGCTAGGCTAATGTGATGTTACGGCTATGCTCGTACTTGTTGCTTGTGATTTTGCAACGCTCGGTCTCGACGCCCTAGGGTCGATATCCGATGTTTGTATTCGTAAAACTTTGTCGACTCATTAAATCCTTTGGATTAATTCGTCGTCTCGGATCGGTTGTTCGATTGGGTTCGACCCGAAGGGTTCAGTTAAGATTAAGCTGTAATATTAATTATACCTTATTATTACTGATCGGAAGCGGCCTCCACCTAGGAATTCCGATCACTTGACCTTGCTGAAGAATTAGCTCTGTAATAATTCTGAACCCTCTATCGGAATAATACACTTGTTGGAAGGATACCATTACTTTCAAGGCCGCCTGTATCTGCCCCCCATTCAAACATAGTCTTCTTCTTGATTGCTTGGAAGAAGTAGAGGCATTTGTCGCCTGACCGACTGAGGAATCTCCCCAATGCCGCAAGACAACCTATTAATTTTCGAACTTCTTTTACAGTGTGGGCGACTACATGTCTTTGACCGCCTGTATTTTTTTTGGGTTGGCCTCTATCCCCCTTTGATCTATCAGAAATCCGAGGAACTTCCCAAACTCAACTCTAAAAACACACTTCTTGGGATTACGCATGACCTGGTGCCGCTTGAGTGTGGCGAATGTTTCTCAGAGATATGTAAGATGGTCTGTTTGAAGTTTTGATTTCACTATCATATCATCAATATACGTCTCCACATTCCTTTCAATTTGATTAATGAATATTGTATTAATTATTCTTTGAAAGGTAGCAGGCGCATTCTTCAAACCAAACGGCATCATAGTGTAGCTGAATAACCCCTGATCGGTGATGAATGTCATCTTCTCTTGATCTTTCTTCCACAAGTGTATCTGATGAAATCCTGAATAGGCATCCATAAAACTCATCAAGGCATGGCCGGCTGTAGAGTCGACCAGACAATCGATCTTTGGAAGGGGATAGATACCCTTCGGACATGCCTTGTTCAAGTATGTGTAATCTACACACATGCGCCAAGTACCATTCGCCTTCTTTATGAGCACAACATTGGCAACCCAATCAGGGAAGTAACACTGCCGAATAAACCTAGCATCTAAAAGCTTTTTCACCTCAGCAGCTGCCGCCTGGCTTCTTTCTTCACCATGGTTCCTCTTCTTTTGCCTTACCGGCTTCTTTTTAGGATCCACAGCAAGTTTGTGGACAGCTAGATCCTGGCTGATGCCTAATATCTCGTCCACTTCAAAGGCAAAGATGTCTTTGAACTCTTTCAACAGGTTGTGCAGGTCTGCACCCAATTTAGTAAAAGCAGCCGTCCCCACCTTAATTGTACGTTCTGGACGAGTGTCATCTAGAACAATATTAATGTGCTCTCTAGCCGGCTGGGGACGGAGTTCATCCGGCCGTTCTCCAGTCAATGATGGTCATTGCTTTTCTTTTTTCATGGCCACCAACTGGTTAGCTTTTCTCTTCTTGCCGCCTGCTATGGGGGCAGGCGCAGGTTCCTTCTCCTCTGGGGCCAGATACGACCACGGCAGGTTTGATGTCAGAGAGATAACACTCCCTAACCGCCTTTTGGTCTCCCCTTAGGGAGCCGATAAGTGTCGTTTATGATACATATTAGAGCGTTTTTCTCCCTTAGTTTTAGGTTTATTTCGGTGTTTCTTTGTTATTTCTATTCCTTTTAGTCTTTTTTAGTTATCTTTGTCTTAGTTTATGGTTTTAGGCCTTATCTGTGAATAATATGCTTTTTGCTCGGTTTCTAGCTTGATTTGCATGTTTTTCTATGTGTTCTTTCACTCTTTTCTCTCTTGGTCTATTTGTGTAGGTACTTGACGCTTTCTTCAATGCTTATGACCCGAGAAAAGGAAAGAAAGTTCAATAGAAAAAGCTTAATGCTAAGAAAGAAGCTAAGAAGCTTGAGACAAGAAAGCTTGAAGCTCGTAGAAGGCCTTAAACCAAGTCTTGTTCACTCATTCAGCCATAAATTTCAGTCTATACATTGGATTATGGCGATTCAAATTGCATTGGAAACTAGACTTGAAGACCTTTCCAACAAAAGGTTGCACACCCCAAGAGGCCTCCTAGAACAAAAGTTATGGCCGTTTGAATCTGCAAGACGCTGCCAGGCTGCGGTGCCGCCGCGGGCGCGGCTTTTTTTGCCATGGGCGCTGCCCTATTTTTGCTTATTGGGAGGGTTCACACAGAAGATTTGCCGCGGGCGCGGTTTTTTGAGTCTTTTTTGAGCTAAAAATTCTGGATTTCTTTCTTTCTCTTGTTGTAATATAAATAGAGGACTTCTTAAACTTCCTACAGACAAGTTTTACATTTCCTCTCTCCTCTAATTAGGATTAGGTTTAGATTAGGAGTTTCTCTCTCTAGTTTAGGAGTAGTTTAGAGAGAGAAATCTTGGATTTCAATGGAGATTTGGGAGGTTGAAGAAGCAACTTTGTGGATTCTCTTCCCATCTATTCAATGAGCTTTTCTAACTTTCTCTCACCTTTATTGCTTTGTTTAATTCTTGTTTTTGCTTATTTGATTGTTGATTAGAGTATTTAATTAGTTTACTTGTTTGATTCTTTCTTTAATTCTAGTTTTACCTTGTTTTTCATGTTTTCCTTCATTATGTTTGCTTAGATTTTGTTCCAGGGAAATGGATGAAGGTTATATTGATGAATTGAGTGATTGGTTGTAATTAGTATGCAATTGATTCTTGATTATTGTGTTTGGATGATGCTTACATTGACTAGAATCTTTTTAGCTAATTGATTCCTGGTTCTTAATTGTGCTTTCAATCAATTGTGCGGAAGTGAGTTGATTGAGAGTTTAGATTCTTCCATACCTTTGCTAGGCTAGTTGCGAGGGAGTGAATTAGCTTAGTAGGATAATTAGCATGCTTAATTGCGCGGGAGTGGGTTGAGTGTGTTAATCGTTCCTAATTGAGATCATGATCATATAATTGTGACTTGTTATTGAATTCATTAATGTAATTGGATTCCCCTTTCCCTATTATCTTGTTAATTGCTTTAAGTAGTGTTTTAGATGTTTCTCTCTCTATCTCACAACCTTCCTACTAATCTAATTACATCACATTAATACACTTAGTCCTAGAGGTTCGACCCTAGCTTGCCACTATCTAGTGTGAACTTGATAGAGTTAGGTTAGGATTATAAATTGTAAATTTGATCTAGAGTAGTAGACCAACGATCTATTATCCCCCGATCAGGAGCCGACTTATCCATCATCCCTTTCAAACTTAATAAGCAAAAGAGAAGGGATGATAACAGCTTTAGATTCATTTAGGGTGGGACGACCCAAAATCATGATATAGGCGGTCAACTCTTCAACAACTAAGAACCGAACCACCAAGTGGTGTCCCTCGCCCTTTTATCCCAGCCAAATGGGTAAGTCTATTCGACCTACTGGATGCACAACTCCGCCCTCAAATCCCACCAAGGGATAAGAGACCTTGAGCATGCTCTCAGGCTTGTACTTGAGCTTGGTCAGGCACTTGTGGCTGATGAGATCAGAGGAATTCCCGGTGTCAATGAGGATTCGGCCAACCTTTTGGTTGGCCACTTTGCATTCGATGACAATGGGATCATCATGCGGCCTCCTTACATTGCCCCTGTCTCCCCCAGAGATGAAAACTTAAGGGACAGTGTCCTTAAACGCCTACCCCTCATTAACTGAGCTAACATCTAGCCACCTGATGTAATCTTTGGTTCCTTGAATGGTAGGGCCGCCTCCGGCATAGCCACCTGCTATTGTATAGATCTGTTCTTCGTCAGTATCAGAACTTTTTACAGGTTGAGACTTTTTCTTGGACAACTGCCTAGGGTTGGTTTGTAGGGTATTTTTGGACCTCAAAATGTAGGACTTGAGCACCCCTTTGTCAGCCAAACGATCCAACAACCACCTGAGTCTATAGCAGTCGTTAGTGTCATGGCCAACATCCTCTTGAAAACGACAATACTTATTTTTGTTCCGATTTTTGGCGGAACCTTTAATAGCAACCGGCTTCTCAATGGTCACCCGATCTTTGATATCCATGAGGATGGAGTGAAAGTCCTTGTTGAACTCATACTTTGAGGTGTATGGTTCAACTTCTTTCTTTTTCTTCTTGGACGACTGTTTAGAGGTATCAGCCACCGAGACTTCTTTTCTTTTCTTTTCCTTTTTCTTAGCCAGCTGTGATGACCGACTCTCTCTTTTTTCGGACTTCTTTGAGTCCGACTGTATACTGACATGGCAGAGCTCGGTCGCCTATATATAGGCATCCGCCTCCATCAGTGCTTCTTGGAGGGTAGCAACCCTCTTTCTGACAAGATCGAACTTAAAGGCCGACCCGTCCTTGAGACCTTTGAAAAAGTTTGTATAGCCCCCAAGTCAAGACTTGTTTTCTTCGCAGGGATGTTCATTAAGAAGTTAGACGCAAACAAGTATGCAAGCGTCTTAAAGTTATTTATGCATTCGGTTGGCAGGTTGTCGAACCGTTGTTGGGCGACGCCCTCCAATGTGGTCGAGAAGCACCTACACCATGTGGCATCATCCAACCCTCGAAGATACATAAGGTTTGTGTATGCCATAAGGTGATCTTCTGGATTGGTGGTACCGTCATAGGTACCTACCAACACATTTTTCACCTTGGCCGGCTGGGCAGCCTCAGTTATTTCCATGGAAAACACAAAGGGTTGTTCCCCCAGTCTTAGCAGTTGGAGCTTCCAGTCCAAGGGTTGGACATTATGTGCTGCCTGGCCCTCAAAGAGGGTCGGCTGCATGTAATGTTGTCCATACGCCATGTATGGCTGTTGAGGCGCATACGGGGTCGCATGGAGTATCTAAGGACTAGAGGGAGCGGACATGCCGCCTGTCTGGTTCTCTCGATTTGATTGTGAATACCTCATTGAGGTATTCTGAAAGCTGTCTTGCAACTTCGACGTTGAAGCCGACTCTAACAGTTGCATGTTCTTCTTTTGCTGGATTAACATCCGAGCATTAGAATAAATTTTCTTCGAACCATCCAGCTGTACATGCCAGATGGCCTTCCTCTTCCCTTGCTCAAGGAACTGGACTTTAGCCAAATTTAACAAGGGCCTCTACCCCTCCATAGGTTTAGGGTAGGGAGTGGCCTCTTGGTCTTTGACCGGCTTATTCCTCCTAGAATGAGAGGGTTCTTGGCTGACTGGTCCTTGGTGGAAACAACCGTCCGTTTGTCAATCAGGTCCTTAATCTCCCCTTTGAAACTTGTCATGAGAGTCATGAGCTTGTTTCTGGTGATAGGGATGGAACCTTTGGCCACCTGGGTTTAAGCAGCCGGCTGGCCAACTGGTTCACCAGGGCCTTCCTATTCGTCATTCCGTTCCCTCATTTCGATGGGACCCATAAGGGGCCGTGTGTGTGGCGACCTCATAGTCGTCATCTGTATCCTACTCTGTATGGACCTAGACGTCGGCCATAGGCCGTTTCTCATTAAGAGGCAATACAAGTTCTTATGAATTAGAAGTACTCTCCCCACAGACAGCGCCAAATGTTTCGGGGTTTTTTGGATGTCCTGCGGGAGAGTTACAACACCAAGACTGGCCTCTAGACGCATGTACATGCAAAACAACGAAGACTCCTATGGGTGGGAGTTCTGCCTCCGACGATCAAGTTAGAACACGTTCAGATGCAAAAAAGTGCGGAAGGTAGATGAGATTAGGCTCCTCTTAGGAAAGAAGTGATCATCCGGTTATCTGAGATAACCTCGAAATCCAAGCCTTAGCTCTCAAGCAATGTAATTAAAGCTGGAGTTAATGCTCAACAATTAATGTACACCTGTGTTTAATATTTTCTCCATGATGTTCCTTAGGGGAAACATCTCCCTTTTATAGGGTCTCGTAATGCGTGCCTAGTACTAGGTTTCAGAAACCTAGGACGAACTAGGCCTGCCTAGGTATATGGGTCGTATCAGGCCACTTTCCTAGTTGGCAATCTGTCTGCCACGTGTCGTGGCCTGATTGGTCCACTTTGGACCTCTCACAGGGTGACACGTGGCTGACTCTGGTTGGTCCACGTGGATGAGACGTGGCAGGATTTCATTAGACCACGTGGCGGGGTTAAATCCCCTAATCACATGTAATGTAACAATTGTAAAGCGTATAAATTAGGGCTTAACACCCTAATCACCACTCCATAAGAAGGCCCCCAAACATTGATAATTGTATGCTTAAAGGCTTCCACATTATAAGATCTATCTATGTGAACCCTCCCAATCAACATTAGGGCAAAGGTTCTCATCGCTTTTGTTATTCTAAATTTCTCTAAGATCAACAACATTCTCCTCATCCTCAAACGCAAGACAAGAAACATAAGAGGCTATTTTTCCTCAGCCATTAATGAGAGAAGAACCACCAGGATAGAATCGATGTCATCGTCCACAGATCGTTCTATTGAGTAGAGAGTCCACCCTTTCTTTCAAGGGAGCTTCTATTAAGACTTTCCCACCCGAGTGTTATTTGTTGATATAAAAAAGAAACCAATTCTTTTTTATATCATTAAATGAGACATAACCTTCCATTTTTGCTTGATTGATGGATGATGAAAGATGTAATTATTTTACTTGCCTTACTAGTGGATATAACATGTAACTACGAGAGGAGGGTATTTGGGTTGTGGAACACTCACATTCACCTTAATTTTAAATAATTACTCCATATTATATGAAATTTTCACTGATAATCCTATATTCATGCTACACTAAAATGGTTTGACACAAAATATACTAAGCGTAAGTTTATCCCCAGACCCAGACTTATAATCCAGACTTTGCCATGTCAGCTTTCCACTAAGATTAAATTAGATTTTTATTATTTAGACTCATACTAAACTTTCTCCACTTTAACACATTATTCCAAGACTCACTCCAGATTTACTATTTATATATCTGTTTTGGGGTTTTTTTATGTCCTTCGGGAGAGTTACAATTCCAAGACTGACCTCTGGACTCCTATACCTGCAAAACAACGAAGACTCCAGTGGGTGGGAGCTCCGCCTCCAACAATCAAGTTAGAACGTGTATGAGGAGTAAAGTGCGGAAAGTAAAGGTCTCTCTTGGATTCCAAGAAAGGATCTGCAATGTATAATTGCTCAGTTCGGGGTGTCAAGTGTCTGACTTTCTCTGATGTAGAGTTAATGTGAATGGAATTTTCTGAATAGATGTTCCTAGGAGGGAAACATCTCCCTTTTATAGGGTGTTGGAAAATGTGCATAATACTAGGTTTCAGTAAATCTAAGGTTGATTAGGCTTTGCCTGGAACTTTGGGCCGTAGGAGGCCACTTGCTCAGTTGGCAATTCTGCCTGCCACGTTTCGTGACCTGATTGGTCCACCTTAGGCCTCTCACGAGGTGACACGTGGCGGGATATCATTGGTCCACGTGGCAGGGAAAAATCCCCTAATCATTTTCCCCTCACAGGGGTGATGTGGCATGCCACGTGGCGCCTGTGACAGGTGTCACGCCATGATTGGAGAACGATTTTTTTTTTGGTGTCCCTTGAAATTCCTCCCCTATAAATAGGGGGTGTCCAAATCATTTGGACATTCTAGAAACTTTTAACACAGGAATTTGGACAACTGCTCTGACTCTCTAGACAACTGTCGCTTGTTTTTACAGACCGCTTGTTCTTAGTACGCCTGCATCTTCAGCCGTTACATTTTTCAAGGGTTCCAAGACTTCTCTACTTCTAAGGTAATCGCCTGTATCCTTTTTTTAATTTTCCTTTGTTTTTTCTGTTTTCAAAAATGGTAGCCCAAAAGCACCCGGCATGACCTAGATTAGTGATCAGCCGGTCACCGGGCACGACCTAGTACCCCAAGTGATTCCATTTTGGCAGAATCAAGGGAGGAGGTTCAGAATGAACCTCTCGTCATTGATATGTCTAGGCAGGTGACTGCTTTGCCCGAGAGCTTGGATGACGACTTTGAGCCGAGCACCTCCAGTCGGCACTGTGACGACTTAGAGGAAAAGCACTCTCGGCTACATACAACGAGAGAGAGCCATGAGGAGGAGAAAGGGGAGAGATGGGCAGATCCGGTTGCTACCCAAAGGGAAATGTACACTCTCTATTTCTGCCATGTTCCCAAAGGTAGGCACAAGGCCATGTCTGAAAAAATAGGGAGCTTTAAGGCTGACCATGTGATGGGACATGGTTATATTCTAACTATGCCGGATGCCGAGGATACGGTAGTCTGTCCAGAGTCGTCCAGTTATAGGGACGAGTGTTTTGGCATCTACAAGGCAGCCATTAAAGCTAGTTTAAGATTTCCTCTACATCCAGTTGTAGAGAGGATTTTGGATGAGTACCAGCTAGGTCTCTAGCTACTGGCCCCAAACTCATGGTTCAACATCTTGGGCTATGTTGTCGGCTGCGAGATGTATAGGGTAGAGCCAAGCCTCGAAGCTTATGCTCACATAAACTACCTCAGCCAGACCCCCAAAACAAGCGGTACCGGCTAGTATCAACTTTCTAGCCATAAAGGCTACATGATGACCATGGGGAACGAGAACAAATGAAAGATTGGAGGAACACCTTCTACATAGGCTCCAACCCTAACAGGGTCAATAACAGAAAGTACAACAGGTGGAACAGGGATCCACCATACCTAACAGGCGGCTCTGATCTGCCGCCCGCCTGTTCCACAACAAGAAAGGGAAGAGATCCTAGATAGAGGGCTCTTCAAAGTGTACATACAGGCGAACCCCGAGACTGGGGTGAGGGAGTTCGTCCCTCACAATTTAGCGTATAAGTACCTGGCCGCCTGCGGCCTTAGCGAGGAGATGCCGAGAGGTAGAGGACTGCCTATTTAGCATGTCTTGATAGACTTGGTTAAATTTTGTGTCTAACCATCTGATTAATCTTTTGCAGATAAAGCTATGGAAAAGATCTCGGCCTCCAAAAAGATAATCGCCCAACTCCGCGCAGCCGTTCTTGGCAAGCAGTCTACACAGGAGTCGCCTGCCAAACAGGCGCCTAGGGTGAGCTTCTTCACTTTAGCACAATTTCCCTTCTTTTTAATTTGGCACTCATTGTCTTGTTGCAGAGCGACACTGTCAGACCCTCCTCCTCAACTCAGCCAAACCCCAAACGTCAAAAACAGACGGCTGGGGAAGTGCCGACTCCTGGCAGTGCCAGGAGGCAGACGGCAGAGAGGCAAGGACTCCAGCCACCCCAAGGAGCAGCCGGCCCCCATGGGAAGAGGCGGCCACAGGTATAACTTGCTTAAATTTTCGAATCTTGATCAAACTATCGACTTCTCTGATTTCAGGCGGTTGGCTTTCTGTTTTTTGCCATGCACTAATTAGTTTTCTTGGCAAACGCCCCTCAAGAGCCAGGCCTGATCCAGATGGCCTAGGCCATGCTGAAGGCCATCCTTGCTGAGGACAAGGACTCTGTAAAGGGAGTCGGCACCCTTAACCTTGAAGCCATACTGGCTCTCCTTGCCGAGGTAAACTTAGTAAAGAGTTCTCTATTTTCATTTTAAACATTTGCTTGGTCCCTTGTAACTGACGACTGTTTTTTTTTCCGGCTGTAGTCTATGCTGCGAGTATATGGTCTCCGCAAGCCCATCACCGAGAAAAAGAAAGAGGTAAAATCTGCGAAGGCCATGGCCGCCTCTGATTCTAATAAAGCTATGTTCCAGATAGCTCAAAAGGAGATTCTGACAACTGACATACTGTATTACCAGGCGAACGCCACTTTGTAGGTGAAGAATGACTTAGAGGCGGCCAGGAAAAAGATCCTGGAGCTAGAGAAGTCCATGAAGGACCTGAAGGCTGACTCGGTCCTCTAAATGAGGCGGACAAAGAGGCCGAGGGACTCCGCAACCGGGTAAACAAGCTCAAAGGCCGCCTACAAAATCAAGAGGCTGACCTCACCCAGAAACTTAACCAAAAAGCTGATGAAGAGAAGATGGCCATAGTTCAGGACACAAACGTCATCATGAAGATGGCTTGGGTGGCCCTCTTCCCTGATACCAGCTATGAAAAGTGGGGGAGCCAATTCGCCGTCTGTACTGATCAATTCAACAAAAAGATCATGGGACATAAGGACAGCGATGAGGAGGCGGGTAAGGAGGCGTCTGACTCTACTACTGGGGAGTCGGACTAGGAAAAGGAGGAGAAGCAGGAGACGAAGGGTGATAAGGAGTCGCCGCAGGAGGAGGCGAATGCCGACATAGAACAGGCGCCGGTTGATGATCCAAATAAAGCGGCTGCCAACACTCTCCTTCAACTACTTAAATTCAATTTTTATGTCAACTTTCTTCGGCCTGCGTGTTGTTTGTTTTTTATCTTTACCCGACCAAGGGGTCGGGGTTTATATACAATTTTTTAATTTTAAAATTTCAGGTCGGTCATCTGGCCGATTGTTTATATTAATCATTCGGCCATTTTTTCCGTTTTTCAAAGTTTTTGAATTTTTACTTTCCATGCTTTTTGCAAAGAGTATGTAGCTTGCTTCTTGTTTTCATGAATGCATCATATACCGACTGTTCTTGCCCCTTGAGCGTCTAGCGCCTGGTTTTCAAAGGTGTATTGATTGACCTAGAAATTTTGATACTTTTTCAGTATTACTAATTTTAGGTCAATCAATCACTATGGTGATTGCCTCAAACAAGGAGGACAATCGGCCATTTCCCAGGCGAACACATAGAATAATTCGGCTCTCGGCCTCAATAAAGTTCTTAACGAACCTTGGCTTTGTACTTAATTTATTTTATAGATTACAAGTAGTCCGTTTGTTTAGTGCTTGTAAAGAACAGGCACTAATCTGGACGTTTTTAATTAAGGTAGCTTCAAGGTGCTTAGCAAAATTTGGAACAATGGTCGAAGGCCATCTGTTTGCAAAAAAACAAGCGGTCTCGTTCGTACCTTTTGGATTCCAAATTTAGATTTGACTATGAACTCATTAGATTGATCAATCTTTGTCACTTGTACTTGAGTAATCAAAAGAAACAGTCGGATATGGTCGTCTAATATGTTACACCTTAGAGGAATAGGGGCAAAATATCGTCTGTTTGCCAAAAAAACAGGCGGCTTGGTTCGCACTGTTTAGGTTCCAACCTAAGTTTGCAAGTGGCCATGAGTTGACCTTTTGGTTGATCAACTTTCCACAAATTTGAGTGAGTAGAAGAAACAGGCGGCTTTGGCCGCATGGTTCCTCATTTTAACTGCTATGTACTAAGTTTGGTACTTAGTTTATTTTGTTGAATGTTAACTGGTCGTTTACTATGATGGCTTCATAAAAGAAGGCATCAAACGGGATGTCCAGCCGAAGTAGCTACATTTGTTGGGTTACAGGCGGTAGCTTTGGTATAGTCTAGTAAGAATAGTGGTTGGGTACCTCTGTTTGCCAAAAAACAGGCGATTTTCTCATACTTTTTAGGTTTCGTACTAGATTAAGAGAGTGACTATGAGTTAACCTTGGGGTTACCCAATCTCCGTCACTTTGGTTTGAGTAGTAGAGGAATCAGGTGGGTTAAGCTGGTTGTCCCCCTTTATTCGCCAAGTTTTGCTTGGCTATTAACTCAAATTGGACCGTCTGCATTTATCCCAAGTAATGACAGGCGGTTTCTGACTCGGATTTTAACTGTCACCTCTTGTTTGGGGAGCGGTACGTTTATCTTTGTCTCTGATCAAACAGCTATGAGGTTGTCAAGTGGACACCCGGTTAGGCCGTTTGTTTTAGGTTTATAGAGCAATGTGCCACCCAAATGGGAGATGCTCGGTGCGAAGAATTCACCCGGATGGATGTCGCCGGACACCTGCTCAAGTTTTGGGACAAACGTATTAGTTTAAATTTAAAAAGATCATTCGACCATGGGCCTTAGGTTGATCATCCGGCCTGTGGCCTCATTAAATTGTTCAGAAAAGAACAGATTGCTATTTAAAAGAAATAAGGTCGATTGTGTGGTGCACAAGCGGCTTGCCCCACTGAGGAGACTTGAAAAATAATTGAAATAAATGGAAACCTTATTGATATGTTTACAAATAATTTACAAATCTCAGAAGTAGTACTTTTTTAAGTTGTCTACATTCCATGTTCTGGCTAGCTGCCTGTCGTCTGGTGTTTCCAGGCGGTAGGTACCGCCTATAACTTCTTCATATATTCGGTAGGGACCATCCCAGTTAGGAGTCATCTTTCCCTGTTCGTTGGCCCTACCGACTGGTTCCATCTTTCATAACACAAAGTCCCCTACTTTTAGGGGCCGCTTGTGCACTCTCTTATTGTAAGCTCTCGTCATTCTCAAACGATAGATCTCATGGCGCAAGGCTGCATTGCCCCTGCGTTCTGGAAGTGAATCCAACACTAGCCTCATGGCTTCCTAGTTGACCTCTTTGTCATAAAGCATGACTCGAAGAGTCGGCTCATAACGCTCAATAGGCAAAACAGCCTCTGCCCCATAAACCATGAGAAATGGCGTTTCACCAGTCGCCCCTTTTTCAGCCTTCCTGATGGCCCACAGAACATGCGGTAGCTCGTCATCCCATAGGCCGCCGACACTTTCAATTTTCTTTTTGATGCCATCAAAGATTATCTTGTTGAATTCTTCAGCCTGACCGTTTGCTTGAGGACGGCCGACTGATGCAAAACAATAAGAGATTCTTGGTCTCCCAACCAGTTCTTGAGAGCAAGCATCTTGAATTGAGGTCCATTGTCAAAAACCATAGACATGGGTACCCCATACCGAGTGATAATATTTCTCCAAATGAAAGAGATGACATCTTTGGTTTTGATGCTTTTGACTGCCTCTACTTCTACCCACTTGGTGAAGTAGTCGACAGCTACCAAAATATATCTCCGTCCGCCTGTAGCAGACGTATAGGGACCTAGAATATCCATGTCCCATTTGGCGAATGGTACTGGTCTATGGATAGCCGTCAGGTCAGTAGCCGGACGATGGATGAGCTTGCCAAACCTTTGGCACTCTTCACATTTTTTAACCATCTGTGTGGCGTCTGCTTCATGGGTAGGCCAGAAGTAACCCTGTCACCAGGCTCTCTTTGCTAGGGTCCTGCCGCCTATATGGGAGGCACATAACCCTAAATGCAAATCTTCGAGAACCTCTCGGCCCTTTTCTAGGGTAACACACTTTAAAAGAGGTTGTAGTTAACCCTTCTTAAGAAGTTCCCCTTTGTGAATCTCAAAGTTAGACGCACGCTTTTTCATCACAATAATTTCTAGTTAAGTATCCTGCAGGGTGCCGTTTGTTAAGTATGCCCGGATGCCATCCATCCAGGTTGAGCTTCGATCAAGGACTCTAATATGTTCCTCCTCAATGCTCCTTTTTTCCTTCACTTCCCAAAAAACAGATCTTGGTGTGTCATATGAGGCGGATGATGCCAGTTTGGAGAGGGCATCCGCCTGGTTATTATCGGACCTGGGCACTTGACTTAGGTGAAATTCTTCAAGTGTCCTGGCCTCTTCTTTGACCGCCTGTAGATACTTGATCATAGCCGGATGTCTGGCTTCATAGTCACCATGATATTGGCTAACAATCAGTTATGAATCAAAACAGGCGTCCACTTTCTTTACCCCAGCTGCCTTGCACATTTGGATACCGGCTAGTAGGGCCTCATATTCTGCCTCATTCTTTGAGGCTTGGAACTTAAAACGCAGTGCGTACTCATACTTGTCTCCCTCAGGAGACTAACATATGACGCCTGCAACACAACCATTCATTGTGGAGCTCCTGTCCACATATACCTTCCACACTTGGCCTGGATTTTCCGGATCAACCGGCCTAGTCATTTTAAAAATGAAGTCAGCAAGTGCCTTCCCCTTCACTGCTTTCCTTGGCTCAAAAGTAATTTCTTGGCTTTGCGTTTCAATTGCCCACTTAATCATTCAGTCGGATGATTCCATGGTTGTCAGTGGCCGCTTGATCGGCTGGTCAGTGTAGACCACGACCGGATGTGCCAAGAAGTAAGGTTTCAACTTCTTAACTGCCATGTAGAGGGCCAAGCCAAATTTTTCAACCATGGGGTACCGTAACTCATCATTCTTCAAGACATGGCTGATGAAATAGACAGGGAGCAGGCAGTCGTCTCTTTCAGCAAGGAGAACGGCACTGAGAGCATGATCAGAGACGGCCAAGTACATGTACAACACATCCTTTGACAGAGGCTGACGAGCCTTGGCAAAGAGTGCAAGTGTTCCTTCAACTTTTGGAAGGCCGCCTCTGCATTCGTCCCCCATTCAAACATAGTCTCCTTCATGATTGCTTGGAAGAAATAGAGGCATTTGTCGCCTGACCGACTGAGGAACCTCCCCAATGCCGCCAGACAACCTGTTAGTTTTTGAACTTCCTTTACAGTGCGGGGCGACTGCATGTCTATTACCGCCTGAATTTTTTTCAAATTGGCCTCTATCCCCCTTTGATCAATCAGAAATCGAGGAACTTCCCAAACTCAACAACAAAAACACATTTCTTGGGATTTATCATGACCTGGTGCCGCCTGAGTGTGGCGAATGTTTCTCAGAGATTTGTAAGATGGTCTGTTTGGTGTTTGGATTTAACAATCATATCATTAATATATGCCTCCACATTCCTACCTATTTGATTAACGAAGACTGTATTAATCATTCTTTGGAAGGTGGCAGGCGCATTCTTCAAACCAAACGGCATCACAGTACAGCAGAACAGCCCCTGATCAGTGACGAATGTCGTCTTTTCTTGATCTTTCTTCTATAGGGGTATCTGGTGAAATCCTGAATAGGCGTCCATGAAGCTCATAAAGGTATGGTCGGCTGTAGAGTCGACCAGAAAGTCGATCTTTGGGAGAGGATAACTATCCTTCGGACATGCCTTGTTCAAGTCTGTGTAATCCACACACATGCGCCAGGTTCCATTTGGCTTTTTTACAAGAAAAACATTGGCAACCCAATCAGGGAAGTAGCATTACCGAATGAAACCAGAATCTAACAGTTTTTTCACTTCGGCAGCTGTCGCCTAGCTTCTTTCTTCACCATGGTTCCTCTTCTTTTGCCTAACCGGCTTCTTTTTAGGATCCACAACATGTTTGTGGATGGCTAGATCCGCGCTGATGCCTGGCATCTCGTCCACTTCAAAGGCAAAGATGTCTTTAAATTCTTTCAGCAAGTGGTGCAAGTCCGCACTAAGTTCAGCAAAAGCAGTCGTCCCGACCTTAACAATCCGGTCGGGACGGGAGTCATCTTCTTGCCGGCTGCTGTTGTAGCAGGCGTGGCTTCCTTTACTTGGTCAAGATTGGTTGTTTCTCCACTAGGGCCGGCTGCGACCATAGTGGGCTTTACATTAGAGAGGTAGCACTCCCTGGCCATCTTTTGGTCTCCCCATAGGGAGCCGACTATTCCATCATCCCTCTCAAACTTGAGAAGCATAAGGGAAGGGATGATCACAGCTTTGGTAACATTCAGGGTAGGGCTCCCCAAAATCATGTTGTAGGCTGTCAGTTCTTCAACAACTAAGAACCGGACCACCATGAGGCGTCCTTCCCTCTTCTCGCCCAGACGAATGGGTAGGTCTATTCGACCTACTGGGTGTACCACACCACCCCCGAATCTTATTAAGGGATGAGAGACCTGGTCCATACCCTCGGGCTTGTACCTGAGCTTGGCCAGGCACTTGTGTCTGATGAGATCAGACGAACTCCTAGTGTCAATGAGGATCCGACCAACTCTTTGGTTGGCCACTTTGCATTCGATGACAATAGGATCATCATGCGGCCTCTTGATTTTGCCCTTGTCCTCCTCAGTAATAACAACTTCGGGGAAGTAGTCCTTGGACGCCTGTCCCTCGTCAACTGAGTTAACATCGAGGCACCTAACATAGTCTTTATTTCCCAAGATGGTAGCACCGCCTCTAGCGAAGCCGCCTGCTATTATATAGATCGGAGTTTCATCCGTATCCGAGCTATTAGAAGAGTGGGACTTCTTCTTGGACGGCTGTCAGGGTTAGTCTACAAGGTAACCTTGGACCTCAAGATGTAAGACTTGAGGACTCCTTTATCATCCAGACGGTCCAACAGCCGCTTGAGGCTATAGCATTCGTTGGTGTCATGGCCAATATCCTCATGTTAGTGGCAGTATTTGTTTTTGTTTCGATTCTTGGCTGAACCCATCATAGGAGTCAGCTTGTCAATAGAGACTTGTTGGGTTTCGTAGCGTCCAACGCTACGCGGAAGAGAAACCCGCCCAAGACCCGCTCACTAATTAAAGTAACTAAATATTTAATCACATAATTAACAACATAAAAGAGAGAAATGGAAATGACATTCTTACCCTCGACGCGTGCTTCGCTCCTATAGAGCTCGGACTTCAAAGCCTTAGCTCTGCAAGCGCGAGAGCCTCCGACGAAGTCCACCCTTGAGACCCGACCCGAACGGCCTCTACCTTGAAGGTTAGTCGGGGCTACACCAAGAAAAGACTAGAGTATTACGAACTTAGAGGTTTTCTCACCTAAAGGGAGATGCCTCATTAAGTTCAACTCAAGTGTCCCTTCCCAAACCCAAATGATAGGTATTTATAAGGAAGGGAGCTCTTGAAATTCAACCTTCCATCCATGTGGGAGAATTGGTAAAATGCAATTTATCCAATTTATTTTTAATTCAAAAATCAAATTAAAATGCAAGTGAATCAACAAAGGACAAGTGTCAAGAGGTGAGCAAAGGTAGGTGAGGACCACTAAGGGGGAGGGACCAAAAATCCCCTTGCTCCTCAAGCAAGGCCACCAAGCATTGGTCCTCACCAAGACTTAAGAGCAGCCCACGCATAGCTGGCAGCCAGCCTGCCTTGGCTGCCAAAGCTGCCTAGCTGGCGGCTGACACCTTGGCTGGGCTGGCTAGCTAGCCCGCATACGCATGCACGCAGCCAGCAAGCCACGCATACAATGCGGGCTGCTGCTGTTGCTGTGTAGCGTATGCTAGGTGCTGCCTAACACACAAGCACGCTTAGCCTCAGCACGTAGCATGCTGCGATGCCTAGCACGCAAGCATGCACAGCCACAACGCATAGCACGCTACGATGCGATGCGTGGCTGTGGGCGAGAGGCTGCGATGCGTTAGGCTGCTATGCTAGCACACACCGCCATAGCACAGCACGCATAGCGCGCTGCTGCTGTGCTTGAGCTAGTGATGGTGCGGCTGGGTGCGTGGCTTAGCACACTAGCACGCTAGCATGCACTTGCTGCTAGTATGCTTGTGGCCCTGTGCACCAGCCTTGCTTAGCATGCTTGCGGTATGCCTAGTGATGTGCATGGCATCTTGAGCTAGCCTAGGACTCGCATTGCTAGGCAAATGTGAGGCTACGGCTTTGCTCGAACTTGTCACTTGCTTGATTTCTCGTCTCGCCGAATTTTAAATTCAACTCAACTTACGACGCTTGGTCTCGACGCTCTAAGCTCGATATCCAACGTCTTTGTTCGTAATATTCTAATGACTCATTTAATCCTTCGGATTGATTCATCGACTCGGATCGATTACTCGATTGGGTGCGACCCGAAGGGTTCAGTCAAGATTAAGATGTAATATTAATTACACATTAATATTACTGATTGGAAGCGGCCTCCAACTAGGCATTCCGATCACTTGAACTCACTGAAGAATTAGCTTTCTAATAATTCTGAACTCTCTATCGGAATAATACACATGTTGGAAGGACACCATTCCTTTCAATCTCCCACTTGTCCTTCCGGACAAGTGTGCAATTAGTGTATAACCCTTTTTTCCTATGTTGCTTAATGTCTCTTCATGAACTATACGGTAAGATTCTTCGTCATCCTTATTACGTCCAGAAGTGTTTCTCGATTCCCGAGTTCGACTGTCAATAAACAGATGATTTTTAAAATCCATCTTAGCACGGCCATGCATTTTCACAGTCTCTCTCTTTGAGAGGCCTTGTAAACAACAAAGACATATTCCCTATTGTTAATAGGGGGACATTCTCAGTCTTGTACTGTAAGCTTCTCTTACTAAGAGGACCTACTCACCTGAGTGTTGCCGTTATAATCCCCATTTACGGCAGACGTTTGACAACATCAAAACGACTAGTACTCAAAAAAGAGAACTTGCAATACTCATGGTCGAGGAAAAAGGTCCCGATAGCTATAATGAGAAATATACTTATGACGATTTTTAAATCTATTAAAGTACTCTCATAGGTCGATCCGGTATAGTTCCAAACTAGTACCTGTGCAAATGATTTATGTCTATCATGTCCTCGTAGCACAAGAAACGGTGCTATAAATCATACTACAAACTAATCTCAAGTGGTCATTAATCGTCCATCATTTAAATGACCTTGATTAGAGATAATTTTCGATTGTAATATTCAATGTTAACTTATTAGGTGTTTCTTTATCCAAGACATGGTCTTGATACCCTGTTTTGAATATTCTCATAAATTACATGGACTCATTATTTAATTCTAAACCACAATTAAATAGTTAGTGGAATTTTATTAGTAAAATTTTATTCCACCATGAAACTTCCAAACATTTCATCTTATGATAAATGGTTTTTCCCCAAATGTTTTAAGAGTAACACTCTTCACAAAACATTTATAGAAATCACACCCATATTTGATATGCTTGATTTCTTTCATGCATTCTGGTAAACGTTGTCGTTCACTTATTGCATAGGTTTAGCTACTATTACTTTGCAAATCTTAGCATCTTCATTATCAAACAATTTCATAATAAGATGATGAAATTTTGAGAGTGTTATGGATCATATGTGATTTAGGATTATTGTCCAAGTGATGGCTCCCACTCATTTTCACGACTTGAGATCTTTGAACTTGATAACCTACAATCAATGTTCTACAACGAACTTTCCATTGAACACTTTCTTATTATTTCCTTCCAGGCAATAATATTCTCAACATATATTTCAGTAACCATTTTGATGGTGCTTTGCTCAGATTTCATTCCAAACGGCTCACAATGATCTGGGGTCACTTGTGATTATGGAAATTTACCTTAAATATCCGCACATTATACATGGATGCGCGTCCATGTTACCATTCTCAAGCCACGACGTATTCTAGCTTGTGCTTATAAACGACTTCCTTATTAAGGATCTAATCCTTGCTAAGGATGTGCTTGCAACATCAATTCTCAAACTACATTTGTTTCCATGCGTCAAGAACCTATCCCCTTTTACTTATCAAAGTACTTTGGATTTTTCTTGATCATAATCTAACGATTCATCACTTAGATTTAAATTGATTGGTAATTTATACTTCTCATGCTCTAAGCATGTAAGTTGAGTGACGACTCCATATCATAACATACATGATGGTTTTAATTGCAGAATTATTCCCAATATGTTCCATTTATGTTACCTTTTAGCTCATCCGGTCTCACCGAGTCTTGCTAAATTGTTTGCTATGTGATACAGTTGAAAGTCTCTACTAGAGTCTTTCTTGCTTGACTTAGTATTTGCCCAGCTTATACTTAATTCAAACATTTACATAGTTTTATACATATGGGTCAAAAGCCTTTTCAAGTCCTTCATGTTTAACACGGTAAATTCCTCTACTCGTTTAAACGTTTCATTAAGTCTATCCAATAGATCTTATTTCCCACTATGTACTAAGTATCGCCTTTTGCTTGGTCCATTGTCGAAAATCCTTTCAAATCTAAGCATTTAGCATTTGATAGTCATTTCACAATAGAGTTCATAAACTTCTTGTTGGACCATACAAGATTAACTCTTACTCCCACTAAACTTCTTGTTTATAAGAATTTCTATGATTCTCCACAAGTCAAACTTTTTATTAACTTTATGAGAATACATGTTCCAATTCCTAAATGCAATGCTTCACTTAATCCCACAATGGATTTCTTGAGCTTGCTTTCTAGCATTATTTAGAATTACAAAACCCTTAGACTATTTCCATAGTCTCTTCCAAAATCTAATTTTAGGAAGGCGGTTTCGTATTTTGGCATATTTCATATGGGCAATTTTTCTAGAACAATCACGAAAAGACTTAAGCGTTTCGATTGGTAATTAGGTTTTTATTAAAATCATTGCCGTGAATTAATTGTATCCTTTTCAACAAATCTAGCTTTGTATGCACTATGCATTTCACATTTGTCAGTTTTCTTCTTGAAAACTTATTTGCGATTGATGGGTCTTTCACCCTTCATGAAAATGTATCAAGCTCCAAAACATGATTTACAAGCATGGAGTCTATTTCAGATTTTACGGCCTCTACCCATTCTTCGGAATTTGGATTTGTCGTAGCTAATTTACAAGACAATATTCCCTCACCATCCAATGGTTAATAGTATGCTTGTAAGTCTTAGGTTTATAGAAATTTATAGGATTCAATCCAAGCCTTTGGTGAATCCTATACCTATACGGGTAATTGCATCAAACACTGAGTTTCAAGGTGCTTTTAAAGCCCTTTGATTATATTGATCTTACTCCACCAATTCTAAAGCTTTGTGAGTATTGAATTTTCATTTAAGGCACTTGTAAAGTCCTTTGAGTATTCTTGATCAATCATTCTCATGAAGCCCCTTCTAAAGTCTTCAAAGATTCTCAGTTTAAGTTTGTTGCTAATCTCGATGGTCATCGAGTTCACTTTCCTCCCACTTGTCATTTTGGAAATGTGTTACTTTCTAAAAAGACACCACTTATAGCAACAAATACTATGTTCTGAATGAGGTTGTGAAGGTAATGCCCGTAGTCTCATTTGAATTCTTACAAAGAGACATGAATATTGTCTTTGGGTAAAAGTTCGTTGTGAAACAAACAGATAGCTCCTTCTCGAGCTACTTTAGCCCTTATTGAGCCACTTAGATCCCACTGAGTCAATCAACTCCCACTGAGCTAAGAGCCCTAAGACATATACTTGAAAAGACGGTAGAAACTATTTCTATCCATAACTAAATATGGGTTCCTTTCATAGCTTCGACAATTTTGTTTAGTGTAACATTAGTCATTTGTGCAAATCTTTAAGAACTTTATCGGAAGGGATGTGATCCATCATCATTCGAGTCATTTCCGAATGGCATCGAGTTCTCCGTTAAGACATACTATATTCTTTGTGGAGCTCATTATGAGATTTCAATTTCATAAGATTGATATGATCACTCTTGGCTCAAGCAAACATCGCTCGATCTAATCTAGACGTTTTGATATCTTGCCAAGTCGATTCTATACTTCACTGAACATTGGAGATACTCAAGGTCCAGTTTGTTCACATTTGATGAATGTAGCAACATTCTTTCAAATTCTTGTGAGACGTTGAAGTAAAGGAATCCTCTTTAGCTTTTGGAGTCAATTGTCTATGCCAAGCACAATAACTCCTTTCTTTGTCGATTTCAATAAGTAAGACTTGCTTGTCTTAGTATGATTCCGAATTGTTCAACTATCAAGAGTCTATCTAATAGAGCCTTGAGTATTTTCTTGTCGATGTGACATTGCTAAAGATGTTTGGAACACAAATCCTGTCCATTATTTGAACTTTTGAGTTTTCATGTCAGGGAAATGTTTGTTTATAATCAAGCATTCTTGACTCATGGCTTAAACAACCATGCCATTCAAATAAAACCCGCAACTATTGCTCTTTTATTGAATGTGAGTCTTTTCGTGTGTAAACGGATCGTTTGCTGATTATGGAACACAATAACCATTATTCGTTCCAGCCTTGGCTCAAAAGGACTTTAAACAAAACAAATGACCTTACAACTGATGTAGCACTACTTGCTTTATTCTAAGCTTGTAAGTCAATAATTTAGCTTGTCTTCAATGGTTTGAGGTCACTTTCAAAGCAGAACACTCAAGCAGTATCCAATACTTATGAAGATAACAAATTACTAAGTTGACCATAATAACATGAACTCATGGGTAGAAAAAGAATCTTATTCATTTCTTTTGTTCCTTGTTTCCTATATTTCTTATCATACACCATCTCATAACTTTAAGAATCATTTCTTTAAGTACTTTGACCTTTACAATTTGTTAGGCAAAATTAAGCATCTAATGCACCGTGAAACAAAGTTCCATCTTTTCCTTCAATTCGTACTTGAATTGCTACATCAATGAGTCCTACTCATTTGGGTATGAAGCGAAAAGATATGTTAGTTGTCAACTATTGACAATTTGAGTTTTCCAACTCAATATTCCATGTTCATCAAAACTACCTAGTATTTTGAATACATGATATCCAACCGTCCTTTTGGACATAAGTCATAAAAGTCAATTATGAGAGGTTGTATTTTAGAAATGCCTTTCCATTCTTTTAGAACCATTATCAAAAGATTTCCTTTACCAATCATTGAAAACAATATAATTTGATTTAGAATTCTACAAATATAAGTGCAAAGTATAACCATTTATCAAGTTCGTAACATAATAAGTTTGAAATTCATGCAAACTTTCAATCTTATTACGCGTCTTATCCACACATTACAAAATTGTCCCTTTTAGGTGAGAATAAAACGATTCCAAGGTCCCAAAAATCAAAAAGTGATTAAGCATGCTTTGGCTTGTCTTAACACTTAATATTTTAGGGTAAGCAATCCAATTGCTAATAGCTCCAAGCTACTCTTGGTTCGATAAAACGTCGCATCTAATGCTTCCTTGACATTTTATCTCCATTGCCACGACATCTAAGGACTCCTTACTGATATCATTGAGTTTAACCAAAACGACTTGTATACCTAGTACACCTTACGTTCCTAGGGAAGCGGTGATGCCTCGCTTTGGCGTAGCCCATCACCACATGCATTAGTTCGGTAAGTGTCGTTCTTGGAATGGTAAATTTGGCTTAATATTATAGGGACCTAGGGTTTCTATGTTGGTTGATTTAAGTGAACTTAATTAATCATCGCAACATTTGAAATCCTAAACATGCATCTATCATACTATTCAATCATATATAAACACAGTTATATATATAAAACATAAGTAAATGATGCATTTGGCAACTAGCATGACCCCTTGAGTCTTCAATTCTTCAAGGGACTACGATGCAACTTCTTTGGCTTGTCTTCTTAGAAATGCCGTCTTCGAGACACCTCCGCCAACAATGCATCTACTAGCTACTACGACTGGGAATAATCTAAATATTAAGGTACAAAATACGCAACGGTACGCATATCGTATTTAGATTTACAAAAATACATAATGGATTGCAGTACGTATTTACTATCCTAGTAGGGCCCCACTAGTTGCCATTTTCACAAAACCTGTGAAACAATATTCATTCCATTCATCCATTCACTATATGTGAATGGCCCATGCATTTTACAACGAAAAACAAGTAACAATGCATAACACGCGTAAACTAGTAATTAACTTAGGTGGTTAATCCAATTAACGCGCCTAATTAAAACTAGTCAAATATTTTATGTGATTAAAATGCAATTAGCTCATGCAATTACCGAAGCTCCCACTAAATTCCGCATCCAACTTAATTAATCCAATTAATTAAGTCAGTTAACCCAAATTTTGTCAAAAATATTTTGCAAGAGCCGAAAGAACCGAGGCCTAGCCTCGTAAAAACAATTAAACAAATTAAAATTAAAACCGGAAAAAATTACGCAAGAAACAATAGCCCAACTATATGCCAAAAACGACCCACCCAAAAAACGAGTGTGGGCTGCGTGCTTGGGGTGCTGGCATGCTTGCCTAACAATGCACGCCACGCTTTCTTGCACCAGCAGCATGCTACGCATCATGCTGGCGCTGGCAGCGAGTTGTTGGGCTTACTGGGGCTCGCATGCCTTGCTGCCCAGCAGCATTCGCAAGCATCTCCCAGCAGCCACGCACCACGCACCAAGCACACACACAACGTGCACCCAACCCGCCATACATCAGCACACCATCAAAGCATGGCAGCCCACAAAACACCTTGGCAGCCACATGTGGGCTGCTATGAGTAGCCCGGTTAGCCCAAGAGTGCATTTTGGGCGATTTGCCTCGATTTGCGTGCACTTAACTCGGGATTTTAATCCCGATATATGTGTGACATAAAATTAATTCTAAATTTATTTTAGAATCAATTTAGAGCAAATGAAAATAAAACAAGTCCAACTTAATTAAATTCAATTTTAATAGTGCACAAGCCTAAATTGTTTAAGAACCATTCTTTTAATCAATTTAGGTCTATCTTGATGCTACAAAATTGAAGGGCTACACTCATAATTAATTTAACCAAATATAAATTAATAATGAGATTTGACAAAATTAAGGAGGTTGGAAAAATAAACGCTTTCAAATTTCCAACAACAACTTGTGTATAATTGAAAAATTACATCTTCCAATATGAAGATTAATTAAATTTCAATAACAAGATTTGAATTTTAGGACTTTAATCAACTTAAAAATGATTAAATCCAAAAATTAGTTCAACATGGAATTTAGCAATCAAAGTTCCAACCAAATAAACAATTAAAGATTGGATCTTTAAGCTATAAGGGACTTCAAAATTACAAGTTCACTATAAACATTCATACTTGAAGCAATTTATTTGCAAAAATGTGAAAATTTCAAGTTAATGTGAAAAATAAAATCACCAAATTAAGCACCAATTATGACTTCATAAACATGCTTAATAAGGTTTATAATTGCAGTAGATTAGTGATGCAACCATACATTTAATCTACCTTTAGCATGCCATAATTAATCAAGGTTTAAAGATTTAAAATTTTTCGTCAAAAATGAAAAACACATCGAAAAACATGTTTTTGGGTGGATTTTGGCTCAAAAAAATCACTATTTTTGAGTCAAAATCTGGGTTCGTTGGCCAAAATTAGTAAATTACGAGATTAAAACCAATTAAAACAAGCTTCTAATCTAATTAAAAAGCATAACCAGAAATTTAAATCCATTTTAAATCACCTTAATTAATTATTAGTTACATTATTAAAATGAGCGCGGCTCCAATACCGCTGTTGGGTTTCGTAGCGTCCAACGCTACGCGGAAGAGAAACCCGCCCAAGACCCGCTCACTAATTAAAGTAACTAAATATTTAACACATAATTAACAACATAAAAGGGAGAAAGGGAAATGACATTCTTACCCTCAACGCGTGCTTCGCTCCTATAGAGCTCGGACTTCAAAGCCTTAGCTACGCAAGCGCGAGAGCCTCCGACGGAGTCCACCCTCGAGACCCGACCCGAACGGCCTCTACCCCGAAGGTTAGTCGGGGCTAGACCAAGAAAAGACTAGAGTATTACGAACTTAAAGGTTTTCTCACCTAAAGGGAGATGCCTCATTGAGTTCAACTCAAGTGTCCCTTCCCAAACCCAAATGATGGGTATTTATAAGGAAGGGAGCTCTTGAACTTCAATCTTCCATCCATGTGGGAGAGTTGGTAAAATGCAATTTATCCAATTTATTTTTAATTCAAAAATCAAATTAAAATGCTAGTGAATCAACAAATGACAAGTGTCAAAAGGTGAGCAAAGGTAGGTGAGGACCACTAAGGGGAAGGGACCAAAAATCCCCTTGCTCCCCAAGCAAGGCCACCAAGCATCGATCCCCACTAAGACTCAAGAGCAGCTGATGCATAGCTGGGAGCCAGCCTGCCTTGACTGCCAAGGCTGCCTAGCTGGCGCCTGGCACCTTGGCTGGGCAGGCTAGCTAGCCCGCATACACATGCACGCAGCCAGCAAGCCACACATACAGTGCAGGCTACTGCTGCTGCTGTGTAGCGTATGCTAGGCACTGCCTAGCACACAAGCACGCTTAGCCTCAGCACATAGCATGCTGCGATGCCTAGCATGCTGCGATGCCTAGCACGCAAGCATGCACAGCCACAACGCATAGCACGCTACGATGCGATGCGTGGCTGTGGGCGAGAGGCTGTGATGCGTAAGGCTGCTATGCTAGCACACATCGCCATAGCACAGCACGCATAGCGCGCTGTTGCTGTGCTTGAGCTAGTGATGGTGCGGCTGGGTGCGTGGCTCAGCACACTAGCACGCTGGCATGCGCTTGCTGCTAGTATGCTTGTGGCCCTGTGCAACAGCCTTGCTTAGCATGCTTGCGGTATGCCTAGTGATATGCATGGCATCTTAAGCTACCCTAGGACTCGCATGGCTAGGCAAATGTGAGGCTACGCCTTTGCTCAAACTTGTCACTTGCTAGATTTCACGTCTCGTCGAATTCTAATTTCGACTCGACTTACGACGCTCGATCTCGACGCTCTAAGCTCGATATCCGACGTCTTTGTTCGTAATACTGTAATGACTCATATAATCCTTCAGATTGATTCGGTTACTCGGATCGGTTACTCGATTGGGTGTGACCCGAAGGGATCAGTCAAGATTAAGCTGTAATATTTATTACACATTAATATTACTGATCGGAAGCGACCTCCACCTAAGCATCCCGATCACTTGACCTCACTGAAGAATTAGCTTTTCTAATAATTCTGAACCCTCTATCGGAATAATGCACTTGTTGGAAGGACACCATTCCTTTCAAGACCCGGTCCTTTATCTCCATGAGGATGGAGTAACAGTCTTTATTGAATTCGTACTTTGGAGAGTACGTCTTTGCTTCTCTCTTTTTCTTCTGGGACGATTGTTCAGAGGATTCAGCCACTCAGACTTGTTTTCTTTTCTTTTCTTCTTTCTTATTCGGCCTTGATGGTCGACTCTCTTTTTTGTCGGACCTCTTTGAGTCTGATTTCTTACTGATGTTGCAGAGTTCGGTCGCCTGTATATAGGCGTCTGCCTCCATCAGTGCCTCTTGGAGGGTAGCCACCCTCTTTCTGACGAGGTCGAACTTGAAGGTCGGCCCGTCCTTCAGACCTTTGAAAAAGTCTGTGTAAGCTACCTCATCAGACAACCCTTGAATCTGAATTTTCATCAGATTGAAGCGCCTGATATATGAGCACAACCCCTCCTTCTCTCCCTGCTGTATGGCACCCAATTCAGGACTTGTCTTCTTTGCAGGGATATTCATTGAGAAATTTGACACGAACAGGTATGCCAGCGTCTTAAAGTTATTGATGCATCCGGCTGCCAGGTTCCCGAACCATTGCTGGGCGACGCCCTTTAATGTGGCTGGGAAACATCTACACCAAGTAGCATCATCCAACCCTTGTAGATACATAAGGTTGGTGTATGCCATTAGGTGGTGTTATGGGTTGGAGGTACCATCATAAGTGCCTACCAACACATTCTTCACCTTGGCCGGTTGTGCGGCCTCAGTTATTTCCTTGAAGAAAGCTGAAGGTTGTTCCCCAAGTTTGAGCAGTCGGAGCTACCAATCCAAAGGCTGGATATTGGGTGCCGCCTGTCCCCCGAAGAGGGTAGGCTGCATGTAATGTGGTCCATACGACATGTATGGATGTTGAGGCACATACGAGGCCGCCTGGAAAATCTGAGGACTAGAATGGGCAGACAGACCGCCTGTCCGGTCTTCTTGGTTTGACTGAGAATACCTCGGCGAGGCATTCTGGAAACTGTCATTGAATTTCGACGTGGAGGCCGACTCTAACAGTTGCATATTCTTCTTTTGCTTGATTATCATCTGAGCATCGGAATATGTTTTCTTGGAACCATCCGGCTGTATATGTCAAATGGCCTTCCTCTGCCCTGGGTTAGGGAACCGCAGGCCAGCCAGGTTTATCAAAGGCTTACGCCCCTCTCTTGGTTAATGGTAAGAAGTGGCTTTTCGGTCTTTGATCAGCTTCTTCCTCCCAGAATAAGAGGGTTTCTTGGCCGACTGTTCCTTGGTAGGGACAACCATTCGTTTATCAATAAGGTCCTTTATCTCTCCTTTGAAACTCGTCATGAGGGTCATGAACTCATTTCTAGTGATGGGGGTGGATCCTTCGGCCGCCTGAGGCTGACCCGATGGCTGGCCGACTGTTTCACTAGGGCCTACCTTGTTAGTGTTCCATTCCCTCCTTTCGGTGGGACGGATGCTCCGTGTCCTTAGGGACCCGTCAGGGGCCGTATGGGTGGCGACTTCATTGTCGTCATCCATATCTTGGACTGAGAAGATCTGGACGTCAGCCGTAGGCCGTTTCTCATTAAGAGGTGGTACAGGTTCTTGTGAAGTCATCTTTGAAGTACTCTCCCCACAGACGGTGCAAATGTTTCGGGGTTTTTTGATGTCCTTTGGGAGAGTTACAATTCCAAGATTGACCTCTGGACGCCTGTACCTACAAAACAACGGAGACTCCGGTGGGTGGGAGCTCCGCCTTCGACGATCAAGTTAGAACGTGTATGAGGAGTAAAGTGCGGAAAGTGAAGGTCTCTCTCGGATTCCAAGAGAGGATCTGCAATGTATAATTGCTCAGTTCAGGGTGTCAGGTGTCTGACTTTCTCTGATGTAGAGTTCATGTGAATGGAATTTTGTGAATAGATATTCCTAGGAGGGAAACATCTCCCTTTTATAGGGTGTTGGAAAACGTGCCCAATACTAGGTTTCAGTAAACCTAGGGCTGATTGGACTTTGCCTGGAACTTTAGGTCGTAGGAGGTCACTTGCTCAGTTGGCAATTCTGCCTGCCATGTGTCGTGACCTGATTGGTCCACCTTGGACCTCTCACGAGGTGACACATGGAGGACTCTGACTGGTCCACGTGGATGACACGTGCCGGATATCATTGGTCCACGTGGATGACACGTGGCGGGATATCATTGGTCCACATGGCAGGAAAAATCCCCTAATCAATATCTATTTCTTTTTATAAAAATCAACAATTATTTTGAGTTGATGACTTGCCAGCTCCTCATTGGCTAACAAAAAAAATTAGATTGCTTTTTGTGAGTTTGTAGAGTCTTAAGATGAGTTTTGGAATCCAAAACTTATCTAAAGACTACTTATAGTCTTGCACCACTTTATTGCAAAAAACACATAGTCTTGTATGTGAGTCTTGAGTCAAGACTCACCAATAAACTCACCCTAAGATCTCATTTGGTTGATGTAGGAATTAAATTTCCATGGGAAGTTCTAATTTATGAAAAATTAATTTTTGTAAAAATTCCTAGGAATTAAACAAATGTGTTTGGTTGCACTTCAATAATAGAGGAAATACAAATTCATGGGAAATGTGTTTAAGAATAGTTGTTTGGTTAGCAAAAATGTAGGAAGTGGAAATTCCTAAGGAATTTGGAATTCCTACAAAATATGGGAATTAATTTACCACACCATACCTTGGTCACTCGAATTTCCCATATGTATTTAGGATGAAATTACATTATTGTTCTCAAAATTTTGGGAAAGTAATTCAAGTTATAATTATACATGGGAATTACATAAGTTAACCAAACAAAATATAGGAAACTAATTCATGGGAAGTACGATTTCCTATATGTCAACCAAACACAATTTTAGTATTTCCTGGGCAATAAAATTTTTCATATCTTATAACTTCCTATAAACATTTAATTCACATATGCAACCAAACGAGGCCATAGAAATTTTGAATGATCAAGGGTAAAATAGGTAAATAAATTTTCATATTTTGAGAGAATTTCAAATTCACATGACTTACTTTCTCCCATAATATCAACCAAACAATATGACAAAAAGCAAATTCATTGGGAATTTAAGTGCCTATTACATTTTTTTTTACAACCAAATAGTACCTAAGTATTGAATGATTTACTCATTTGTCTATAATGACACAAAAAAAAAAAAAAAGCAAATTCATTGGGAATTTAAGTGCCTATTACATTTTTTTTTACAACCAAACAGTACCTAAGTATTGAATGATTTACTCATTTGTCTATATGACACAAAAAAAAAAAAAAAAAAAAAAAACAATAGAATTACCCTATGAAAATTAGCCAGACGGCCGTAAACCCAGGTTGCGCCGTTGAATGCGTTTCCACAGAGTCGATAAACAAAATTATAATAAATTCAGTCGACTTTCCTCTTCCTCTTCCTCTGCCATTCTCACGAGAAAAGCAAGCGTTATTACAGTAATTCCCTATTTCAGTTCCATCAAGTGTAAGATCCTCTTCCCCACCCTCTTTAATTCTTTTTAAAATATGAATAATAATAATAATAATAATAATAATAATAATAATAATAATAATAATAATAATATGCTCCCCTAATCTAATCTACTTTCATCATCATTTCTTTTTAAAAATTTTACTTTAGTTTAATTTATGCAACAACACTGGCCCCAGTTTAGACCAAAAGCAGAAAAAAAAGAGAAAGAACTCACATTCTCCCATTTGCTTCTCTCAAACGGCATTCTCCTTCTCCTTTTCACACTCCCTCACTCACTATCCCACTGTCTCTCTTTCACACTCACTTTCTCTCTCCTCCTCCTCCTTTCACCAGTTGCTCAACAACTGAATACGTCATACATTTTTCTGCTCACCCAAAAAATGCCCAGAAAATTCCTCTAGTTTCTCCATTATTACCTCCCATTTCCTGCAAATTCCCAAAAAAATCAAAAAAATTATTGCATGATTTGGGGGTTTTTAATTCTTTGTATTTGTAGGGTTTTATTTTCATCAATAAAATAACAAAATGGAGAGGAAACAGGGTTTTTTCTCAGCGTTAAAAGACGAAGTAGTAAGAGGGTTATCTCCAGGAAAATCAAGGTCTAGAAGTCCAGCAAGAAGTGGGTCCGCCATGGCTGGTTTACTTCGACGGCGGAAAGGCCACCACGTGGCAATACCAGAGGTGTTAATCGCGAGATCCGGTAGCTTAAGGCCGCCAGAGATGTTATCGCCGTTAAGAGAGGGACCTGACCAGTGCAGCTCACGTGAGGAGAGAGAAGAAGGAGGATGGGCCCACTGGATGAAACGGAATCCCTCGGTTTCCGGTTCATCTTCATCTTCTTCCTCGGCTGCTTGTAAGAGGTCGGATCTGAGGCTTTTACTTGGTGTTTTGGGTGCGCCGCTTGCTCCGGTGCACGTTAGCACTACTGAGCCACTTCCTCATCTCAGCATCAAAGACACTCCCATTGTTAGTCACCTTTCCTCCAGTCTCTTTCACTTTTTTGCAATTTTTTTTTAAAAATATTTTGGTTGGCTATCAATTTTTTTTTGTTTGTTTTCGTTTGTATTTTCAGGGGTTCTGATCTGTTCAATTTTTTATTTTTTTTATATGATTTATTTATGAGATAATGCTGAAATAAGACAATGAGAATGGTTTTTATACACATGTATTGGTAATTTTCGAGGAGTTGAAATATGGATGAATTATATTTTTGATAATATAAATACAAAAATACAAACAGATAAGTTAATAAAACGCATAAATTTATGAGGTCCTGGAAAAATGGACTGCTTATCCGTGATAAAGGAGTAGATTACAAGAAAATTTGTGTTAAGGTCAAATCTAGGATACAGCCCATTTGTTATATTATTATTATGTTGTTTCATGTATTTTGTGCAGAACCCATCTTACAATAAAATGCTGGAAAGTTTAATAAAATGCCTTAATTAATGAAATTAGAAAACGAATACTCAGTACAATATCTGATGCTGAATTTAGCTGAGATTCTTGCTTGTTGATTTTGTTTAAAAATGTTAAACACAGAAATTGGTAGCTTTAGTTGGGGGGTCATTTGTCAATTACTGAACTTGGAATTGCTGATGGAGGGTGGACTATTCTTTTTGTATTGTTTCTCTTGGGGCTATCCACTATTGATTTATGATATAGCCTATACCTTTGCAACTTGTGAAGTTTTGTTGATGATGGGCCAGTTAAGAATTGTGTCGCATCAAACTCGGGCTTGTATTACGTATGCTCTCTTAATATCTTTGTTATGTACTACCTAGATACTTAAGATTGGATTTACGAAATTGTTTGAATTCTCTTCGGTTAGGTGAGGGATTTTTTTTTCTACATTTAGGTACATTGCTTTCAAAATTCTTGTTTAGGTAAGTTGACAAGCAGGAAGCAACTTTAGTTGAATCTCTTGTTCATCAATCAAACTATGTGTTTGGTGGTCTAACGAATTTACTTTTATACCTGCAATTTTTATTTATGTTATTTTTTTGTCTGCCAGGCATGAATTGAGGCCCCCCTCCCCCCCTTTATATTACTCTGCATGTGAATATGAAGTTTCTGCTTCTGAATTTTGTCACCATGGAAGTACTCCAGCATTATTTAAGGATGGGTTTTGGAGTATGCAATAGTATACAAAGAATTTGTTGTTATTGTATTATAGTCAAATAGACATATTCAAATTTACCACTTATGGTGTAAATTTGAGATTGATCTAGCCGAGATTCAAGATGTTTGGTGAACTGTCAATTTTCTTTCTTTGGACCCTGGCTCATTTTGAAAATGGATTTTCTTTTGTGTTTTCGAGGGCCTTTTGGGAGTATGTTGCTAGATTCTTTAGCTCCGTCTGTTTATTAAGTTGTCAGTTTTGTTTTTGTGTTAATTGTTTAATTTGTTTCAGGAAACTTCGTCTGCACAGTATATTTTGCAACAATATACGGCTGCTTCTGGAGGATTGAAGCTTCAAAACTCTATCCATAATGCATATGCTATGGGCAAGTTAAAGATGCTAGCTTCTGATATTGAGACCCCTAATAAAGTCATTAAGAACCGAAACTCTTCCAAGTCTGCCGAGTCTGGTGGATATGTGCTGTGGCAGATGAATCCCGACATGTGGTATGTTGAGCTTGCACTTGGTGGTAGCAAGGTTCATGCTGGTTGTAACGGGAAGCTAGTTTGGAGGCACACTCCTTGGCTCGGGGCACATGCTGCTAAAGGTCCTGTTAGACCCCTTAGACGTGCACTTCAGGTGGGTGTTTGGCTTCTTGCTGTAAAATAAATTGATGAAAGAATTTGAATCTATCGTATCCTTGGGTTTTTGTAAAATATCGAGTGTGAAGATTTCTCTTTATAACCGAAGACTTATATCATTATATTTTGTAGTTGCCCTTTTAGCTAATAAAATTGGAAATAAGGCATGCTCATATCTAAATCTCTTGGATTATTTTCAATTTACAGGGTCTTGATCCAAGAACCACAGCAGCAATGTTTACAAATGCTAGATGTATTGGTGAAAAGAAGATTAATGGAGAAGATTGCTTCATCCTGAAACTGTGTGCTGATCCCAAGACGTTGAAGGCCAGAAGTGAAGGGCCTGCTGAAATTATACGCCATGTATTGTTTGGTTACTTCAGTCAGAAAACAGGGCTTCTTGTACACATTGAAGATTCTCATTTAACCCGCATTCAGTCTAACGGAGGAGATGCTGTATATTGGGAAACTACGATTAATTCATGTCTTGATGATTACAGGCCTGTGGAAGGGATAATGATTGCTCATTCTGGACGTTCTGTGGTGACCCTTTTTAGATTTGGGGAAACAGCGATGAGCCACACAAAGACAAGGATGGAAGAAGCTTGGACAATTGAAGAAGTAGCTTTTAATGTCCCTGGGTTGTCGATGGACTGTTTTATCCCTCCTGCTGAGATTAGATATAGCTCTGTTGGAGACACTTGTGAGCTCCCCCACGGTGATAGGCTGAAGACTATGTCTGCAACAGCAGCAGCATATCGAGCCAAAGTTGCTTCGATGGACAGATCATATGATAACAATATGGGTAACATCACCTGGCAGATGGATGATATGCATGTTTGATGGTGGTTTAATTCTGGAATTCTCCATACAGGTTAGTAACAGGGTAGCTAGACTTGTAGAACATAGGAATTTAAGGTTTGTGTGTAGGAGCTTTCTTCCCTTTAGCAGAAATTTTCCATTGGATTCTTTTTTCCCATTGAATATGTAAATAGAAGCACAATGATTCACAAGAAGACTCTTTTACAAAAGGGCAAGTGAGTTTTCACTGTGCAAATGTGAATTTTACTGCGAATCTTTGTGTTGAGAGGGGGTCTCATGTGGATCTTGAATCTAATGGATTCTGCGATTTAGTACTTACCTTAAACTGATGGTATAAAATTATCATCTTAAATCTTTGTAACATTAGTTGAAATATTGATTCTGCTGACCCAAGTAACATAACTATCTTCAATCGGCCTTTTGTGCCTCTGCTCTATTTTATTTTATTTGTATGCATGTACCCCAGCAGCTGGTGGAGGGTTGCCATTGATCCCCGGCCGAATCCCTGGAATCAAAGCCGCTCTAAATTTAACACTTTTGCTGCTTTTATCTCTATCTCTGTTACCATCTTTTTTTTTTTTTTTTTTTTTTTTTTTTTTTTTTTTTTTAACACAAACCGAAAGATAATTATATTAATAGGCTATTGCCAAGTTAATAATTACAAGCATCACCTTTAAGCTTATACAAAACTACGTGATGGACAAAAGATATCTAGAAAGGAACAAAGTAGTTCTTGAAACTAGTACAGGCATACTTAAACCAACCATACATGAGCTAAAGATTTAAAGAAAGGAACAAAGTAGTTCTTGAAACTAGTACAGGCATACTTAAACCAACCATACATGAGCAAAAGGTTTAAAGCATTCAAGCCGAAGAAGCTAATAGCAACACTAGAGTTAAGTAGCAAGAGCAGCAGCAGCAAGCTCCTCTTCATAGATTTCTTAGACACAAACAAGCACCAAGTAGTGAGTCTTGTATCCTACCGCCATGTTCTTTCCAAATGCAGCCAACTTATGAGCTAGCACGTTGTTCTCGAAAGGCACATGAGAGATAAGAGCAACTTGGAAACTCTTGAAAAGATAAGCCACATCACAAATTGCAGCAGCCAACTCGTGGTACGGATTTTAGGAGCATGGTACGCAGAGAGCTTGCATCTGTCCAAACTTCAATCTTCTTAAGTCCCAAATCTTGAGCTATGGCCAAACCATCAATGATAGCGTACAACTCCGCTTCCAGAGGGGTAACAACACTGTATTTCCCTGAACATCCACTTAAAAGCTAGTAAAGTTTTACTATTTATTTAATACAAAGTATTTTTTTGGTTTATTTTACTCCTTTCCTTTTATTCATTACTAGGATGCCTAATGCGCGAGCAGTGAGCCATAACTAGTGTTTCGGGGTTTTTTGATGTCCTGCGGGAGAGTTACAATTCCGGGACTAGATCCTCGTGCCTGTACTTGCAAAACAACGGAGACTCCGGGTGGTGGGAGCTCCGACTCCGACGATCAAGTATGTGGAGTAATGAGTGCGGAAATGTAAAGGTGATCTGGTTCCTCTAAGGGGAGGAGCGATCAAGGTGTGCAGTTAATGCTAAGTCTGGTCTAGCAAGTAGTATGTACGAGGGTTTAGGTTTCTCTTGGTGAGATGATTAATTAATTCTGAATGTGTTTAATGAAGGTTGAGTACTGTATTTATAGCCTCGAAGTGCGTGCCCAATACTAGGTTAAATGGCAAACCTAGGACTGATTGGGTTTGCCTCGAAATTCGGGCCCAGGTGGTCGTTTCTCCGAGTTGGCAGATAGTGGGCCACGTGGCGTGGCGCGATTTGTCCATGCTGGACCTCCTGGAGCATGACACGTGGGAGCTCCTGAATGGTCCACGTGGCCGACACGTGGCAGGTGCTGACTGGTCCACGCGGCGGGGAAAAATCCCCTAAACAACTAGCATATTCAAGGAGCTCTTTTGGTTTGTCCCTAATGTTAAAACTCTAGTTATTGAATTATTAATGAGGGAAAATATGTAGCAAAAATATTTTTAGGGTATGAATGTTCGCACACTGTTATTAAGAGTTAAAAAAAAAATTTGACGTTAACAAGGACAAATAAGTAAATAAACATTAAAAAAAAAATGATTTCTCAAACACTATTCATGAGATATATCTCAAATTTTTTAAAAGGAAGAAAAAACAACGAATTATGTTTAAAATAATTAATAGAGCAAATACATCTCATTAAATGTGAATTCGTAAATAAACATTTTAAAAGCATAATCATCTCAACACAATTCATAAAGTTTAGTCACACTTTTAAAAAGAGTTAATATGTAAATAAACATTTTTAGGAGCATAATTATCAAAACAATATTAATAAGAGTTTAGTCATATTTTTAAAAAGGTAAGGATTTACATTGACTTATGCAATATTCATATACTCACTTTGTAATCGCAACACTTTCTTTCTTTCTTTTTTTAAATCCATTTCGTAATAATTGTAAAACTTTCTTATTTTGTAAAGAGTCACCAATGTTTTTTTTTGTCTTGTCATTAACTGTACTTTATATTATAAAATTTCTTGAGTCTCTAAATTATAACTTTTCTAAAACTATCTGCCCTCCTTACTATTGCGATAATTACGAAATGGTGGGAGTACTCCCTTTGACTTAATTTTTCTTATTACTCCCTCCATCCCATAATTTAGTTCCCGTTTTGCTAATTGGATGTTCCAAAATGCTAAATTGTTTTTTTTATATATTTTTTAATTCTTTTTTCCTTTTTTAAACACTATGAAGAATTTGAAATACTCTTATTAATTTTGTCTTTATTCATTATGTTACCCAAAATACCGTCACATTTCCTCTTGTTATTTGTTCTCTCTCCTTCTATTATGTACTTTTCTTTTTATTTATATACTTATTATTTGTACCCCTCTCATATGTCATGTACTTTTTGAAAGAAATGGTGTCCTTCGAACAAGTGTATTATTCCGATAGAGGGTTTATAATTAATTATGGAGCTGATTATTCAGTGAAGTCAAGTGATCGGAATGCCTAGCTCGAAAGCTGCTTCCAATTAGTGAGATGAATAAAATTAATCTTATATAGCTTGCTATTGATTGAACCCAACAGATCACACCCAAACACGTAATCAACTAGAGAGATGGATTAAGCCGGAAGGCCTTAATACGTCGATAAACATATTTTAGACTCGAATGTAAGATTTCTAGCTTGGAGTGCTGAAACTGAGCTTCAAACGTTAAGTCAATCTAAAGGATCGACTAAGCAAAGAAACTTGTCAAGTGAGCCTAGCATGAGGCCCTACTGCACCACACAGTGGGGGCAAAACCATATCGCAAACACAAGGCACCACAAGCTCTTGCAAGGCCCAGTGCCCAGCTGGGCTTGTTGGTTAGCTGATTAGGTGGCTTGGCGCTATCGCAGGCGAGCAGCGCTCAGTAGGCCTTGTTAGTAAGGCCAGGAGCTGCTAGCGCTGCTCCCAAGGCTAAGCCTAGTAGCCAGCGCAAGCCTAGTAAGCTAATTGAGCGCTAGTTGCTTCTAGCCTCGTTGGCAAGGCGTAGCACGCTGCACCAGCATTGCTGGCCTACCAGCGTACTACCCACCAAAGCTAGCCACTGCACCAGCTAGCCCACAAGCAAGGCTAGTGCGAGTTAGGCCTTGTAATGGGTGCTAGTGCGTTGGTTCGGGTTATGTCTTGTGGTCTGGTGGTTTGCCCCAACATGTGTGGTGTGGTAAGGCGCAAGCCTAGCATGACGTGTCGTTAGACATATTTTTTTTACTCGATTTCTAGAATTGACTTAATGTTTGATACTCGGTTTTGACGTTTGATTCTAATTTTTTTTATCAACGTATTTAGGAACTCCGACTTAATCTGTCGCTCCGGTTGGTTACGTGTTTGGATGTGACCTGTTGAGTTCATTCACGAGCAAGATGTGATTTTAATTATATTAATCTCACGAATTGGTAGCCGCCTCCAGTTAGGCATTGCGATCTCTTGATTTTACGGAATAATTAGCATCGTAATTAATTCTAAACTCTCTATCGGAATAATACACTTGTTCGAAGGAAAACATTCCTTTAATTGTCGGGTTTTGCAGTGTCCGACACCGCGCGACAACAAAACCCGATAAATCGGATCGCATGCATAAAAATTACAACATAACAAATAGCATGGAAACAAATAAAACACAAACACATAAAGAGAAGAGAGAGAAAGAAGCTCACCCTAGACGCGTGCTTCGCTCACTAATCAAGCTCGGACTTGGAAAACTTCAAGCCCCGCAAATGCAAGACCTCCGACGTCTTACACCCTCTATTATCGAATCGGCCCCTACCCCGTAACTTAGACGAGGCTAGACCAAGATTACTTAAAGTTTAGGAACTAAGGTTTTCTCACACTTTGGGATATCCCTTTGAGTTCACCAACTCAAGTGAAATTCCCAATACCCAATGATTGGTATTTATAGGGAATTGTTCCTAATATTTCCCATCATCTTTCAATGTAGGATAGTTAGTGCAATACTAAAATGAATGAATTAATTTAATTCTAAATTAAATTAAAAAGGCAAAACAATCATTAAACAACAAGTGTCACAAGGAGAGCAAGGGAATAGGTGAGGACCACAACGGAAGGACCACCTTCCCCTTGCTCCCCAAGCAAACCCTCACAAACCCGGGTGCAATGGTGTGGCGTCAGTTGGGGGCTTGCCTTGGGTACCAAGGCTGCCTCGCTAGCGCCTGGTCCCTCGGCTGGGCCTACCAGCCAGCCCATGCCCCAGCACAGCCCGCGCTAGCAAGCCGGGTGTTTCTCTTGCTAGCGAGGCCCAACAAGCCTTGCTCGCTGCTGGCCCCTTGCTAATGAGGGCTTGTTGTTAGCCCGCATGCACGCTTGGGCATGCATGCTGCCACGCCTTGCCATTAGGGCTGCTCTGCCAGCTCGCCCAGCCAATGCACGCGATGCATGCTGGGCTTGCGGCTAAGCATTTCCTTGCGGCAAGATGCCTAGCTAGCTACGCTAGCCCACCTAGCCCTCGCTTAGCTAGGCCACTACGAGGCTATGACTTTTGAGCGCTTTGACTTGTTGTTTGACTAATTTCTCGTCTCTTCGATTCCGAAATTCGATTCGACTTTCGACGCTCGGTTTCGACGCTCTAAGCTCGAAATTCGACGTCTTAGTTCGTAAAATCTCTATCGACTCATTTAATCCTTCGGATTAATTCGTCGCTTTGGTTTGATTACACGATTGGGTGTGACACAAAGGGTTCAGTCAAGAGCAAACTATAATATTAATTATACATTAATATTACTAATTGGATGCGGCCTCCAGCTAAGCATTCCGATCACTTGACCTCACTGAATAATTAGCTTTCCTAATTTATTCCGAATCCTCAATTGGATTAATACCCTTGTTCGAAGGACACCATTCCTTTCATTAACCTCCCACTTAACCCTTCTTGTTTGTTAACAAGTGTCTCTTGCCTATTGCTTTTGGATATTTAATTCAGTTTGAATTTAATTAAATGCGTAGGGTTTTGGGAATTTGACAAGGGTTGAAACTAGGTCATTAACTAGCTCACCTATGTCAACTAAATTTATAATCAAACCTACACCTAGCATAGGGGCAAGTTCAAGTCGATCCTCGGACTATAGTTTCGTGTCAAGCTACGTCGAAGCAAGAGTAATGAGCGTAGTGTGAACTAAACAAATCAAACAAGCTAGAAATCAAGAAAGAATTAATCACAAAGATGCTAGGGGTTAGGTTCCACATATAATCATGATAGAGGTTCCAAATTAGGGGTAAATTAAAGCAAAGAGTGTTGCAAGGACTAATGATATTTGCAATCAAGAAGTTCAAAAGGCTATCTAGATCAATTCTTAAGCTTGATTTCCACTATGAATGACAAATTAATAGAACCACAATTCAAACAAATTGAGAATTGACAATCTCAAATCAAGTGGTCATGTCATTAAGATCAAAAATGCATTCAAGTTTAGCAATCTTGGTTGATCAATCCTATCAAACTAAACACATGCACAAAACCATCAATCAATTTATTCACAACAATCTATTGATTAAAATTCCCAAATTAGCTACAATCTATCAATCGTACATGCTTCCCCAACACCCTAGATAAGAAATCTACTCACTAATCATTATGAATTGAAGAAACCAAACAAAGCTAATCATCATCATCATCATCACAATTGCAAATGTAACAAAAAATCTAATCAATTAAGCTAATCAAGTTTAAACAAGCCAAATCAATTTGAAATTTCATCAACAACAAAATTTAAATGCAAAACTTGAAAACAAGAAGAAAAAGAAATCTTACAAACTTGAAGATCATAGAAGAATTAGCTTGAATTAAATTGGATTGAACAATCAAATGTTGAAATCTACACTTTCTCTCTATAATTAGCCTCTCTAATCTCTTTCCAAAAATGCTAAAAATGAAGTCTACCCTAAAATAGAAGGTTCGTACATATTTATAGTTACGAGAGAAAAAGAAAAAAAAGGAACAAAATCGCAAAACAAGGCTGCTCGGGCATGTTGGGTTTCGTAGAGCCTGACTCTATGCGGAAGAGAAACTCACCTAAGACCCGCCCACTAATTAAGGCAACTAAGCATGTAATCACAAATTAAACAACAATTAAGAGAGAGAAGGAAAAGACATTCATATCCTTGGCGCGTGCTTCGCTCGAACCCGAGCTCTTACTTCAAAACTTGAACCCGCAAATGCGAAGGTTTCCAACGGCTCGTACCCACGAACCCGACCCGAACGGTCCTAGTCCCGAAGGTTAGCTGGGACTTGACCAATAAAAACTAGAGTTTTACGAACTTAAGGTTTTCTCACTTTTCTAAGGAGATGCCTTTTTAGTTCCACTCAAGTGTTCTTCCCAAATCCTAAAACTTGGGTATTTATAGGGAAATGACCCTTGATTTCCCATCCTCAATCAATGTGGGAGATTTGCAATTTTCCCATTTTATTTTAATCAAAACAAAAATAAAATTGTAATTCAATCACCAAGTTACAAGTAGCAATAGGAGGAGAGGGAGAAGGTGAGGACCACCAAGGGAGGGGACCATTTCACCTTGCTCCTCAAGGCAATGACCAAGCATTGGTCCCCACTTAGCAAAACCGAACCACCATGCCAAGTGGCTGGCTGGCAGCCTGTCTTGGCTGCCAAGGTTGCCAGCTAGCGCCTAGCACCAAGGCTAGGCAACCTGGCCAGCTAGCCAGCACACATGCACAACCAGCCGCAAGCATGCGCAGCCAGCCAGTGCATGGGTGCTGCTAGCGAGCCACACATGCTCGGCGCTGCTGCTAGGCGAGGCATAGCATGTTGCTGTTTGCTAGCGCACACACACAACCAAACATGCCTTGCACGCTGCTGGCTGGTGCGTGTTGCTTGCGATGAGCGAAGCGCTGGGCTGCTTCCATGCGTGGCCCAGCACACAAAGCGTGCAGCGATGCCTGACCCAACTAGCACGCAGAGCCTCACACACACGCATTGCTTGCGATGATGTGTGTTGCGCTGTGTGATGCTTAAGCTTGGTGCGTGGCTGCGATGGCTAGGCGCCCAGCATGCTAACCAGCACGCAAGGCTGCTATGCTTGCGAGCAGTGCTAGGCTATTCCTAGCGACGTCCGATGGCTAGCTAGCACACATGACCCTAGCACGCCTAGCATGCTAGGCTTGCGGCTAGCATTGCGAGGGGTCTTGCCTAGCCTAGCACTCACATGGCTAGGCCAATGCGAGGCTACGACTAGGCTCGAACTTGTAACTTAATTGATTTCACGTCTCGTCGAATTCAAAATTCGAATCGACTTGCGACGCTCGGTCTCGACGCTCTAAGCTCGATATCTGACGTCTTTGTTCGTAAAATTCTGACGACTCACCAAATCCTTCGGATTGATTCGTCGTTTCGGATCGGTTGTTCGATTGGGTTCGACTTGAAAGGTTCAGTCTAGATTAAGCTGTAATAATACTTGTACATTAATATTATTGATCGAAAGCGGCCTCCACCTAAGCATTCCGATCACTTGACCTTATTGAAGAATTAGCTTTCTAATAATTCTGAACCCTCTACCAGAATAATTAACTTGTTGGAAGGACACCATTCCTTTCAATCTCCCACTTGTCCTTCCGGACAAGTGTGCAATTTGTGTATAGCCCTTTTCCTATGTCGCTTAATGTCTCTTCATGAACTATAAGGTAAGATTCTTCGTCATCCTTATTACATCCAGAAGTGTTTCTCGATTCCCGAGTTTGATTGTCAATAAACAAATTATTTCTAAAATCCATCTGAGCACGACCATGCATTTTCACAGCCTCGCTCTTCGAGAGGCCTTGTAAACAACAAAGACATTTTCCCTATTGTTAATAGGGGAATATTCCAAGTCTTGTACTGTAAGCTTCTCTTACTAAGAGGACCTAGTCGCCTGAGTGTTGTCGTTATAATCCCCATTTACGGCAGACGTTTGACAACATCAAAACGACTAGTAATTAGACAAGAGAACTTGCAATACTCATGGTCAAGGAAAAAGGTTCTGATAGCTATAATGAGAAATATACTTATGACGATTTGATATCTCTTAAAGTATTCTCATAGGTCTATCTGGTACAGTTCCAAACTAGTACCTCTGCAAATGATTTATGACTATCATGTCCTTGTAGCACAAGAAACGGTGCTATAAATCATACTATACGCTAATTTAAAATGGTCATTAATCGTCCATCGTTTAAATGACCTCGATTAGGGATAATTTTAGATTAAAATATTCAATGTTCACTTAACAGATTTTTCATTATCCAAGACATGGTCTTGATACCATGTTTTGAATATTCTCAGAAATCGAATGAACTCATTTTTTAATTCTAAACAGCAATTAAATAGATATGGAGTAATCATAAATTTGCAGAAAATTTAATTACTCCAAAATTGAATGGTTTAACATAGTGTTTTACGTTAAAACATCGAGTTTCATTAAAAACATCTATACAGGGAAATCAAAGCCAATCTCCAATATGATTGATTCCCATTGCCTCAACGTGCTTGTTGTGCTTCACTTGGGACAGAGGTTTAGTCAGAGGATCGGTTACATTGTTGTCCGGTCCAATCTTACAAATTCTGATTTCACTCTCAAATTTCCATTCCCTTATTATGTGAAATTGCCGCTTGACATTTTTGACCTTCTGATGTTTCCTTGGCTCCCTGGCCTGAGCAATAGCTCCATTGTTATCACAATAGAGGTCTATTGGACCCTTAATTGAGGGTACAACACCAAGTTCACCAATGAACATACGAATCCAAACTGCCTCCTTAGTTGCTTCCAAAGCTGCCAAGTATTCGTCTTCTGTTGTAGCATCTACAGTGGTGCTCTGCTTAAAACTCTTCCTACTAAACGCTCCTCCATTAAGGCAGAATATGTACCTTGACTGAGACTTGGAGTCGTCTCTGTCAGTCTGGAAGCTCGCGTCAGTATAACCTTCAACAACTAAATCATTACAGCCACCATAGACCAGGAATTTATCCTTGTTCCTTTTCAGGTACTTTAGGATATTCTCGGCTGCAGTCCAATGCGCCTCTCCTAGGTCTGATTGGTATTGGCTCGTAGCACTCAAGGCATACGATACATCCGGCCTAGTACATGTCATGGCATACATGATTGATCCAATAAGTGAAGCATATGGAATCTGACTCATTCTCTCTCTCTCATCAGGTGTCTGTGGACATTGTTTCTTGCTTAGAGTTACGCCATGGGACATGGGTAGGTGCCCTCTCTTGGCCCTTTCCATGTTGAATCGTGCCAGTACCTTATCTATGTAAGTACTTTGGCTCAATCCAATCATCCTCTTAGATCTATCCTTATAGATCTTGATGCCCAATATGTACTGTGCCTATCCTAAGTCCTTCATTGAAAAGCATTTTCCCAGCCAGCCCTTTACGGACTCTAATAGTTTAGTGCTGTTTCCAATGAGTAATATGTCATCAACATATAAGACTAGGAATGCGATGTCACTCCCACTGCCCTTCTTGTAGACACAAGACTCATCGGGATTCTTGATAAAACCAAATTTACTGTTGGCTTCATCGAATCGCATATTCCAACTTCTTCTTGCCTGCTTTAGTCCATAAATGGACTTCTTAAGCTTGCATACCTTCCTGGCATTGCTTAGATCAACAAAACCTTCTAGCTGTGTCATATACACAATTTCTTCGAAAATCCCATTAAGGTTATTGGCGGTTTTGACATCCATTTGCCTTATTTCATAATCGTAATATGCAGCAATCGTTAGGATGATCCGGATGGACTTAAGCATTGCAACTGGCTGAAAGGTTTCATCATAATTAACTCCGTGATTTTTCCAGTAACCTTTTGCCACAAGTCTAGCTTTGTATATAGATACATTTCCATCTTTGTCTGTTTTCAATTTGAAAATCCATTTGCAACCGATAGGTGTGTAACCTTCGGGCAAATTAACCAAGTCCCAGACTTGATTTTCAGACATGGGGTCCAGCTCAAATTTCATGGCCTCTTGCCATTTATCAGAGTCAGGGCTCGTCATAGCTTGTTTGTATGTCGCTGGCTCATCTCTATCCATAACTAGGATGTCTTGATCTTCGGTTAAGACAATACTAAGGTATCTATCTGGTTGAGATCTTGGCCTTTGCGACCTACGCAGGGTAATAGGTTGAGCATTTGCATTGTCGGTTCAACTTTGCATATTGTCGGTTTGACTCTGACCAATGGCAACAACTGATTCTAAAGCACTTTGATTGTCAGTTTTGTCATGTTGACTTTGTTGCTCTACCTCTCGAACTTCGTCGAGTTCGATTTTCCTCCCACTTATCATTTTGGAAAGGTGTTCCTTCTCCAAAAAAGACACCATCACGAGCAACAAACACTTTGTTCTCGGATTTATTGTAGAAGTAATACCCCTTGGTTTCTCTTCGGTAGCCTAAAAAAAACACTTATCTGATTTTGGGTGAAGTTTGTCAGAAATTAATGTTTTGACATATGCTTCGCAACCCCTAATCTTAAGAAAAGACAACCTCGGAGGTTTCTTTGTCCATAATTCATATGGAGTCTTTCAACAGCTTTTGACGGAGCACGGTTCAGTGTTAGTGCCGCATTTAGAAGTGCGTGTCCCCAGGAAGAGATAGGAAGATCACTAAGATCCATAATTGATCGAACCATGTCTAACAACGTTCAATTCCTCCGTTCGGATACTCCGTTCCATTATGGAGTTCCGGGAGGTGTCAACTCTACAAGAATACAATTTTCTTTCAAGTGATCGTCGAATTTATGGCTCAAATACTCGCCATCTCGGTCCGATCGAAGTGCATTTATTTCCTTGCCAAGTTGATTTTCAAATTCAATCTAAAATTCTTAGAATTTTTCAAAAGATTCAGATTTGTTCGACATAAGGTAGACATAACCATATCTACTATAGTCGTTGGTGAAGGTATTGAAATATCGATAATCTTGCCTTGCGGGTGTACTCATTGGTCCACATACATCCGTATGTATAAGACCCAATAAGTCACTTGCCCTTTCTCCCAACTTGGAGAATGGTTGTTTTATTATCTTGCCTAATAGACATCATTCGCAATTTTCAAATGACTCCAAGTCGAATGAGTCAAGAACACCTTCTTGAAGAAGTTTCTTAATGCGTTTGATGTTAATGTGGCCAAGACGATAATGCCGCAAGTAGGTTTGATTCCACTCGATGGTCTTAGCCCTATTGGCGGTATCAAAAATTCGTCTAAACATATGCAATTCTATAGAACATATAGACAACACATTTTAACAAACCAACCATTGATTAAGTCTTGTGATCAAAATAACTTGGTGTCCAATACCATAGATCAAAAGTATGTTCAAAAGCATAAGAAACAACGATTGTTTAATTACAATTCATAGACAAAATAAATGTGCCTACAAGCACGATCAGAAGACCGTCTTTGTTGTCCGCTTGTCGATGCACATGGTATCCAATTGAAAGGAATGGTGTCCTTCCAACAAGTGTATTATTCTGATAGAGGGTTCAGAATTATTACAAAGCTAATTCTTCAGTAAGGTCAAGTGATCGGAATGCCTAGGTGGAGGCCACTTCCGATCAGTAATATTAAGGTATAATTAATATTACAGCTTAATCTTAACTGAACCCTTTGGGTCGAACCCAATCGAACAACCGATCCGAGACGACGAATTAATTCGAAGGATTTAATGAGTCGTCGAAGTTTTACGAACACAGACGTCGGATATCGAGCCTAGGGCGTCGAGACTGAGCGTCGCAAAATCATAATCAACAAATATGAGCGTAGCCGTAGCATCACACTGGCCTAGCCATGTGGACTGCTAGGCTGGGCTAGCTCAACGCGAGCCTAGACGCACCATGGTGTGCTAGGCGCACCATGCGTGCTAGGGGCTCTAGGAAGCACCATGTGCGTGTGTGCATGCCTTCGCATGGCACAACAGCACCGCAACATGTGAATGTGTAATTTTAAGTTCCCAAGTATGTTAAAGATCTAATCTTTAAAAGTTTAAATGATTGGAACTCTAACCCTAAATTCCATATTAAACGAAGTTTGGATTTTTCATTTTGGTTGATTAAAATCCATGAAGTTCAAATACTTGTGAGTAAAATTTTGATGAATCTTCATATTGAAAGATGTAATCTTGTTATTTTACACAAGTATCAAAGTTGGAAAATTTTATCATTAGATGATTAATTTATTTTTCCAACTCCCTATTTGTCAAATCCATTAATTAATTTGCATTTTAGTTAAATTAAATATGGATGTAGCCCTTCAACTTTGTTGCATCAAGTTAGACCTAAAATTGATTCAAAGAATGGTTCTTGAATTATTTAGGCTTGTGCACTATTAAAATTGAATTTATTTAAGTTAGACTTGTTAAATTCTCACTTTGCTCTAAATTGATTCTAAAATAAATTTAGAATGAATTTTATGTCACACGAATATTGGGATTAAAATCCCGAGTCAAAAGCACACAAATCAAGGCAAAAGACACCAAAGCATCACCAAGGCTAGTCGGGCTGCTCTCGCAGCCCACATGTGGCTGCCTTGGTGCGCATGGTGGTGCTCCCACCTTGCTGTGTTGCTGCTGTGTGGGGAGCAAGCGTAGTGCACCAAAGCGTGCTGCTGTATGTGGTGTGTGGCTGCTGGGCACTGCTCGCAAGTGCTGCTAGGTAGCGAGGCAGCAAGCCATGTAGACTGCTAGGCTAGGCTAGCTCAACGCGAGCCTAGACGCACCATGGTGTGCTAGGCGCACCATGCGTGCTAGGGGCTCCAAGCAGCCTATCGCAGAACCATGTGCGTGTGTGCATGCCTTCGCATGGCACAACAACACCGTAACATGTGTCTGCATGGGTGTCTAGGCACCATCGCAGGCCACGCACCAAGCACATCATCCTTGCGTGTGTGCGTGTGCGTAGGCACCATCGCAGGCCACGCACCAAGCACAACATCCTTGCGTGTGTGCGTGTGCGTAGGCACCATCGCAGGCCACGCACCAAGCACAACATCCTTGCGTATGTGTGTGTGCGTAGGCGCCCTCGTAGGCCACGCACCAAGCACATCACACTTGTGTGTGTGTGTGCGTGTGTGTTCCTAGCACCATCGCCAAGCATGCATGCTAGGCCAATGCGTGTATGGGTGCGCTATGCTTGCCTGTGCACCTAGAACTAGCACACAGTAGCAGCACAAGCATCGCCCAGCGCCAGCACGCATATGTTGGCTGGGATGCGAGGTTGCTGGCTGGTGCTAGCTGGCAGCAGCGCTGGGCGTGCTATGCGTGCTGGCAAGGGGCCAACTGTCGTGCTAGCTGGCGAGCAGCACAGCTGCTTTGCACATGAGCCGTTTTGCATGAGGGGACCATTGCTTGGAGCAATGGCTTGGGGATCAAGGCAATGGTCCCCCCCAAGCCTTTGGTCCTCACTTGGCTCTCTTTATTATTGTGCCATGTGTCGATTTGTGATTGAATTGATTAATCATTTAATTTTGGAATTAAATAATTATCATTTCACCAACTCTCCCACATTGGTTGGAGATTGGAAATCCAGGGTCCATTTCCCTATAAATACCAAGAGTTGGGTATTTGGGAAAGAACACACTTGAGTTGAAAAGTAAAGGAAACTCCATTGTTGAGCATACCTTGAAATTCGTAAAACTCTAGTTTATTTTGTCCAGGCCTCGACTAACCTTCGCGGCTTAGGATGTTCGGGTCGGGTTCGAGGGTACGATCCCTTCGGAGGCCTCGTATTTTCGGGGTTCAAGTAAGAGCTCATTGTTGAGCGAAGCACGCGTCAAAGGTATATTCTTTTATCTTTTCTTGTGTTTTTAATTATGTTTTGCTTGTTAATTGCATTTATTATGGGGGCGGGTCTTGGCGGGTTTCATTCCGCGTAGTGTAGGTCACTACGAAACCCTACACCAATACCCTCTCACTTGTGATGCCCTCTCACTTAGTTCCTGAAAAGGAAACATAAAGTGATTTACACATGGTATCCAATACCTGTGAATAGCTTTAAATACAAGTGTTAATGAAGATATCTGACGTAGATGCCACATTCCTCCTCTCCTCCTCCTCCTTTTGGAAGAGCTTGCATTCCCTCTTATAGTGGCCTTGCCCACCACAATAGAAGCATTGCATCCTTGTCTTGTTCTTGAACTCCCTCTTCCTTGCTCTCAAGGGCCTCTCGGTTACTCCATATGAGGTGGCTTTGATAAGTAATTGCACCACCTCTTTTAAAGAGCGTGTCTCGTTTCCCACAGCTATATGCACTCTAAGTGCATCATAGCACGAGTACAGTGAAGCAAGCAAAATATGCCCCGCCATCTCATCCTCCAAAGAGATTCTGAGAAGCTGCTTGTCTTTGAAGAGCCTAGTCATTCCAAGCACATGAGGTCGGAGGGGCATGACAGGTCTCAATTTGGTATTATAGACCCTTGACCAAAGCCGGCGCCTTTCCTTAGGAAGACAACCCACATCCGGTGGCTTTATCTTCATGTTTGAGAGTGACCTAGTCAAATCAAACACGAGTCCATCATAGTTGCCATTGTCACTCTTGGTGACTTTTATATTGACAACATCCTCCAATGATTTGAGGAAAATGTTCGGAAAATAGAAGTAGAGCTTTTCCTTCCAATCTTTCGGGATGGAATTAGCCATTAGATGTGTGACTTTCTTGCAATCGGAAGACCATTTATCATGAGCTTCATCGCTCACGATTCCCTTAGAGAAGAAGCTTGGAATGGGAGTATCAAGAGTGTACTCCAAGGAACAATTCTGAAGAGTTTTCCTGAGTTCCTCCTCCCACTCCTTGAAGTTGACCAAGTTAAGGCTAAAAGACAAATTGTCGGGGAGTTCCGGGCACATAGTGTTGTTGTTTGAGTTACTTGTAGACATGTTTCTACAATTGAAAGAATTAGAAATGAAAAACCATTCATAAACCAATAAGTTTGAAATTTAAAGCATTCATGCAAATTTTCAATCTTATTGAGCATTTTATCCACGCATTAACAATTTCCATTTTAGGAAAGAATAAAATGATTCCAAGATCCCAAAAATCAAAAAGTGATTAAGCATGCTTTAGCTTGTCTTAACACTTAATATTTTAGGGTAAGCAATCCAGTTACTTATAGCTCCAAGCTACTCTTGGTTCGATAAAACGTCGCATCTAACATGTGTAGTGTTAGGCCTTGTCATGGGTGCTAGTGCGTTGGTTCGTGCGAGTTAGGCCTTGTAATGGGTGCTAGTGCGTTGGTTCGGGTTATGTCTTGTGGTCTGGTGGTTTTCCCCAAAATGTGTGATGTGGCAAGGCGCAAGCCTAGCATGACGTGTCGTTAGACTTATATTTTTTTTACTCGATTTCTAGAATTGACTTAATGTTTGATACTCGGTTTTGACGTTTGATTCTAATTTTTTTTTATCAACGTATTTAGGAACTCCGACTTAATCTGTCGCTCCAGTTGGTTACGTGTTTGGATGTGACCTGTTGAGTTCATTCACGAGCAAGATGTGATTTTAATTATATTAATCTCACGAATTGGTAGCCGCCTCCAGTTAGGCATTGCGATCACTTGATTTTACTGAATAATTAGCTTCGTAATTAATTCTAAACTCTCTATCGGAATAATACACTTGTTCGAAGGAAAACATTCCTTCAATATTCGGGTTTTGCAGTGTCCGACACCGCGCTACAACAAAATCCGATAAATCGGATCGCATGCATAATAATTACAACATAACAAATAGCATGCAAACAAATAAAACACAAACACATAAAGAGAAGAGAGAGAAAGAAGCTCACCCTAGACGCGTGCTTCGCTCACTAATCAAGCTCGGACTTGGAAAACTTCAAGCCCCGCAAATGCAAGACCTCCGACGTCTTACACCCTCTATTATCGAATCGGCCCCTACCCCGTAACTTAGACGAGGCTAGACCAAGATTACTTAAAGTTTAGGAACTAAGGTTTTCTCACACTTTGGGATATCCCTTTGAGTTCACCAACTCAAGTGAAATTCCCAATACCCAATGATTGGTATTTATAGGGAATTGTTCCTAATATTTCCCATCATCTTTCAATGTAGGATAGTTAGTGCAATACTAAAATGAATGAATTAATTTAATTCTAAATTAAATTAAAAAGGCAAAACAATCATTAAACAACAAGTGTCACAAGGAGAGCAAGGGAATAGGTGAGGACCACAACGGAAGGACCACCTTCCCCTTGCTCCCCAAGCAAACCCTCACAAACCCGGGTGCAATGGTGTGGCGTCAGTTGGGGGCTTGCCTTGGGTACCAAGGCTGCCTCGCTAGCGCCTGGTCCCTCGGCTGGGCCTACCAGCCAGCCCATGCCCCAGCACAGCCCGCGCTAGCAAGCCGGGTGTTTCTCTTGCTAGCGAGGCCCAACAAGCCTTGCTCGCTGCTGGCCCCTTACTAATGAGGGCTTGTTGTTAGCCCGCATGCACGCTTGGGCATGCATGCTGCCACGCCTAGCCATTAGGGCTGCTCTGCCAGCTCGCCCAGCCAATGCATGCGATGCATGCTGGGCTTGCGGCCAAGCATTGCCTTGCGGCAAGATGCCTAGCTAGCTACGCTAGCCCACCTAGCCCTCGCTTAGCTAGGCCACTACGAGGCTAGGATTTTTGAGCGCTTTGACTTGTTGTTTGACTAATTTCTCGTCTCTTCGATTCTGAAATTCGATTCGACTTTCGACGCTCGGTTTCGACGTCTTAGTTCGTAAAATCTCTATGGACTCATTTAATCCTTCGGATTAATTCGTCGCATTGGTTTGATTACACGATTGGGTGTGACACAAAGGGTCCAGTCAAGAGCAAACTATAATATTAATTATACATTAATATTACTAATTGGATGCGGCCTCCAGCTAGGCATTCCGATCACTTGACCTCACTGAATAATTAGCTTTCCTAATTTATTCCGAATCCTCAATCGGATTAATACCCTTGTTCGAAGGACACCATTCCTTTCATTAACCTCCCACTTAACCCTTCTTGTTTGTTAACAAGTGTCTCTTGCCTATTGCTTTTGGATATTTAATTCAGCTTGAATTTACTTAAATGCGTAGGGTTTTGGGAATTTGACAAGGGTTGAAACTAGGTCATTAACTAGCTCACCTATGTCAACTAAATTTATAATCAAACCTACACCTAGTATAGGGGCAAGTCCAAGTCGATCCTCGGACTATAGTTTCGTGTCAAGCTACGTCGAAGCAAGAGTAATGAGCGTAGTGTGAACTAAACAAATCAAACAAGCTAGAAATCAAGAAAGAATTAATCACAAAGATGCTAGGGGTTAGGTTCCACATATAATCATGATAGAGGTTCCAAATTAGGGGTAAATTAAAGCAAAGAGTGTTGCAAGGACTAATGATATTTGCAATCAAGAAGTTCAAAAGGCTATCTAGATCAATTCTTAAGCTTGATTTCCACTATGAATGACAAATTAATAGAACCACAATTCAAACAAATTGAGAATTGACAATCTCAAATCAAGTGGTCATGTCATTAAGATCAAAAATGCATTCAAGTTTAGCAATCTTGGTTGATCAATCCTATCAAACTAAACACATGCACAAAACCATCAATCAATTTATTCACAACAATCTATTGATTAAAATTCCCAAATTAGCTACAATCTATCAATTGTACATGCTTCCCCAACACCCTAGATAAGAAATCTACTCACTAATCATTATGAATTGAAGAAACCAAACAAAGCTAATCATCATCATCATCATCACAATTGCAAATGTAACAAAAAATCTAATCAATTAAGCTAATCAAGTTTAAACAAGCCAAATAAATTTGAAATTTCATCAACAACAAAATTTAAATGCAAAACTTGAAAACAAGAAGAAAAAGAAATTTTACAAACTTGAAGATCATAGAAGAATTAGCTTGAATTGAATTGGATTGAACAATCAAATGTTGAAATCTACACTTTCTCTCTATAATTAGCCTCTCTAATCTCTTTCCAAAAATGCTAAAAATGAAGTCTACCCTAAAATAGAAGGTTCGTACATATTTATAGTTACGAGAGAAAAAGAAAAAAAAGGAACAAAATCGCAAAACAAGGCTGCTCGAGCATGTTGGTATTCGTAGAGTCTGACTCTATGCGGAAGAGAAACTCACCTAAGACCCGCCCACTAATTAAGGCAACTAAGCATGTAATCACAAATTAAACAACAATTAAGAGAGAGAAGGAAAAGACATTCATATCCTTGGCGCGTGCTTCGCTCGAACCCGAGCTCTTACTTCAAAACTTGAACCCGCAAATGCGAAGGTTTCCAACGGCTCGTACCCACGAACCCGACCCGAACGGTCCTAGTCCTGAAGGTTAGCCGGGATTTGACCAATAAAAACTAGAGTTTTACGAACTTAAGGTTTTCTCACTTCTCTAAGGAGATGCTTTTTTAGTTCCACTCAAGTGTTCTTCCCAAATCCTAAAACTTGGGTATTTATAGGGAAATGACCCTTGATTTCCCATCCTCAATCAATGTGGGAGATTTGCAATTTTCCCATTTTATTTTAATCAAAACAAAAATAAAATTGTAATTCAATCACCAAGTTACAAGTAGCAATAGGAGGAGAGGGAGAAGGTGAGGACCACCAAGGGAGGGGACCATTTCACCTTGCTCCTCAAGGCAATGACCAAGCATTGGTCCCCACTTAGCAAAACCGAACCACCATGCCAAGTGGCTGGCTGGCAGCCTGTCTTGGCTGCCAAGGTTGCCAGCTAGCGCCTAGCACCAAGGCTAGGCAACCTGGCCAGCTAGCCAGCACACACGCACAACCAGCCGCAAGCATGCGCAGCCAGCCAGTGCATGGGTGCTGCTAGCGAGCCACGCATGCTCGGCGCTGCGGCTAGGCGAGGCATAGCATGTTGCTGCTTGCTAGCGCACACACACAACCCAACATGCCTTGCACGCTGCTGGCTGGTGCGTGTTGCTTGCGATGAGCGAAGCGCTGGGCTGCTGCCATGCGTGGCCCAGCACACAAAGCGTGCAGCGATGCCTGACCCAGCTAGCACGCAGAGCCTCACACACACGCATTGCTTGCGATGATGTGTGTTGCGCTGTGTGATGATTAAGCTTGGTGCGTGGCTGCGATGGCTAGGCGCCCAGCATGCTAACAAGCACGCAAGGCTGCTATGCTTGCGAGCAGTGCTAAGCTATTCCTAGCGACGTCCGATGGCTAGCTAGCACACATGACCCTAGCACGCCTAGCATGCTAGGCTTGCGGCTAGCATTGCGAGGGGTCTTTCCTAGCCTAGCACTCACATGGCTAGGCCAATGCGAGGCTACGACTAGGCTCGAACTTGTAACTTAATTGATTTCACGTCTCGTCGAATTAAAAATTCGAATCGACTTGCGAGCTCGGTCTCGACGCTCTAAGCTCGATATCTGACGTCTTTGTTCGTAAAATTCTGACGACTCACCAAATCCTTCGGATTGATTCGTCGTTTCGGATCGGTTGTTCGATTGGGTTCGACTTGAAGGGTTCAGTCAAGATTAAGCTGTAATAATACTTGTACATTAATATTATTGATCGGAAGCGGCCTCCACCTAAGCATTCCGATCACTTGACTTTATTGAAGAATTAGCTTTCTAATAATTCTGAACCCTCTACCAAAATAATTAACTTGTTGGAAGGACACCATTCCTTTCAATCTCCCACTTGTCCTTCCGGACAAGTGTGGAATTTGTGTATAGCCCTTTTCCTATGTCGCTTAATGTCTCTTCATAAACTATAAGGTAAGATTCTTCGTCATCCTTATTACATCCAGAAGTGTTTCTCGATTCCCGAGTTTGATTGTCAATAAAAAAATTATTTCTAAAATCCATCTGAGCACGACCATGCATTTTCACAGCCTCGCTCTTCGAGAGGCCTTGTAAACAACAAAGACATTTTCCCTATTGTTAATAGGGGAATATTCCAAGTCTTGTACTGTAAGCTTCTCTTACTAAGAGGACCTAGTCGCCTGAGTGTTGTCTTTATAATCTCGCAATGTCTAACAACAAGTTAACACAAATAGTTGTAGCCTCGCAATGTCTTAGTCATGCGAGGTCTAGGCTAATAAGGCTAGCAAGAGTGCTAGCCTAATGCGTTGCTGTGGCCGCAAGTGCAGTAACCACTTGTGCGCTGATATAGAGACTAAACACGTCGTTAAAAGCTTAAAACTTTATCAACAAAATTGACAAATACCCGACTAATCCTAAATCAAGTATAGGGTAAGTCAAGGGTTGAACCACAAGGAATGGGAGAAAGGTTACTACATCCTAAGGTAATGCTATTTCGAAAAATAAGAAGGATGTTGAATATGACTAACTATGGTCTCAAACAACTAGACTAAGAGGGAATTCAATATCAAAAGCACTAGGGATTAGGCTCCACACACAATCATGATGGTTATACGAATAAAGGGGAAATAAATCAACCAAACGTTGTAAAGGAGGATAGTAATTGCAATCAAGAGAACTCAAAGGGTTATCTCTTAGAAGTCAAACTAGGTTTCCTCTATGAATGAGTAGAAAGAAGAATAACAAATCAAATTCAATCAATAATTGCAATCCCTAAATTAATGGTTCGTGTCATTAGAAATCACAATGCAATCTAGCTTGAACATCAAGGTTGATCACTCCTTAACAATTCAACCACATACACAATTCTATCAACTAATTTAATCACAACATTCAATCAATCAAAATCCATCAATTAACAATAATCCATCATTCATGCATGCTTCACCATATCCCTAGCAAGGAGTCTACTCACTAAGCATATTGAAATTGAAAAAAAAACTAAGTAAATCACAAACATCATCATCTTAAACTAAATCAAGTAGAAATTCAAATCAATCAAACTATTAACCAAAAGATCAACAAGTCAAAAAATCATTCATGAATCAAAAGCAAATTCAAGAAATGGATAAGAATTAACGGAAAAAATTCTCACTAATTATCATTGATTGAAGGAAATCCAAACTTGATTGAAGCAAATGTTGAAGTACAAATCAAATCCAAGAGTTTCTCTCTCTAAAATCTAAGAGCTCCAAAACTAACTTCAAATAAATTCTCTCCCTAAAAATAGAAGGAAAACCTATATATAGCATAACTAACTAAGGAGAAATAAGGTGGACGTCCAAAAGAAACCCGTACAGGAGCGCCCTCTCTCTAGAATGTGCGGCCGCAAAGAATGGGGTACGGAACAAAGAGCTTAGGTGGCGCGCCTGCGCCAACACCCTGCGCGCCCGTACCCGTGCCATTGGAACAAGGGACTTCCTTCATGCGTTCTTCAATGCAAGAAGTGCGCTCCTCTTGATCAACATTGGGGATGGAAGTCCTAAAATGAATTGGCTGTGGGTTCAACATCATATTTTCATGTGAGCGCAACATGAGGGCGCAAGCATTAAGTCTCGGAGTCAGCTATCACTTGCTTTGTGAGCCATAAGTAAGTTTCAACTTTGCACCTTGAGCATCTTCTAACCCGAGGAAACACCATGAAGGGTCTTGGACCTTACCTTTAACATACAAACAAAGGAAAAGAAAAATTAAAAGGGGAAAACACAAGAAAAATCCACAAAAGTGGATGAAAACACAAATTAGACAAGGAATAAGGAAACTAGTGAGAAAAAGAACCGAACTGGGCATTCATTAAGCAAGAAAGCTGTGTAAAAGGTAAAAGCAACCTAAAAACTACCCTATGAGTGCCTTAAATGTCACTGATCATGCGCGATGGCTTGGCGAGCAGGCCACAGCCCGCATGCTATCATTCTAGCAACAGCTCGTAAAGGATGTGAATCCGCTGGCAAAGCCACCAGACGGCAAGGCTTGCTGGGCCTCGCTAGCGGTATCAGCGCCTAACACACAGTAGCCCGCATTGATTCCGCACGGTGTTCGGGCACCGTTAAACCCAACAGCGGTATCATGAGCCTCTCGTATTTAATTTTCACAACTAAAAATAATTAAAGGGAATAAAATGGATTTAAAAATCTTGATTAGCAACCTAATTATATTAGGGTTTTGATTTTTTGGATAAAATTAGATTAATGATTTATTATGTTAAAATACCTTGATTTCGACATAAATATAGTGAATTTTGGGTGGAAAATCATTCTAAATTAGACTTTACTCTCAAAGTGATAAACAAAATTGACTTATAGTGCCCAAAATTCACTTAGTAACATTTTTTCAAGGGTTTTTTCGTTTGGAACGAGAAAATTTAAAATTTTTGAACCTTAACTAATTATGGAATATAATGGTTGATTATGTGAGTGATTATGGCTATAATATACTGCAGTTATACTCCTCTTATGCATGAATTTAATAATTTCTGGTTGCTTAATTTGGATTGCTCAATTTTTTACATAAAGTTGAAATTGCTTAAATTTGCAATTGGATTGCCCTAAGTGACTTGGTTTATGTTGTATGTGATTAATGATCTCTAAAATAGTTAAAGATTAAATCTTTATTGGATTATTGATTTGGATCTTAACATACTAAAACCTTAAATGAACAAACATTGAGTTCTAATGATTTTCGAAATCGACTTAAAAATCATGTTGTTCATGTTGATGTTTCAATGTTGTTCTTCATTGGATGGTTGAAATATTCAAACATGTTTGAGTCCTAATTGAATAAATTATTTTCATTGGACAACTTTTTTAATTTATTTAATTAAATTTGTAAAAGTCATAATTAAATTTAATCATTGGATGACTTAATTTAATTATGTTGCGTACCCTAAATTTTGATTATATTAAAGTATCTAAATTTATTAAAGAATGGTTCTTAGAAATAGTTTAGGTCATTGTAGTTAACTTGGATTAATTAAGTTGGACTTAAAAATTAATTAAAAATTTATCAACATTGGATTTTGAATTAATTTCAGTTACATAAACTTTCGGGATTCAAAATCCTAAGGAACACCCTAAAATTAAGGCATTGAGCTTCGGTGAAAGCCTCGACTAGTAGTGGGTGATGATTGTTTATTAAAGCCTCGACCAGCATTAAGCCTCGGTGAAAGCCTCGGTGAATGCACACCCTAATTAGGGTTCAACATAACCCGCAAGCGCGGCGAAGGGGATAGTGAAAATCCGTAAGTTCGCAGCAGACAGACCCTTGCTTACTCTTTCGGCCATAACGTTTGATCTACACATCGGATTAAAGAGATTCAAATTTCGTTGGAAACTAGAATTGAAGGGCTTTACAACTGTAGGTTGCACGCCCAAAGAAACCTTCTAAAAAAGATGTTATGGACGTCTAAATCTGCACGACACTGCCAAGATGCGCAGCTACCGCGCACATGGCTTTTTAGGTCTTTTTCAACAGATTTTCTTCTTTCTCTTCTTGTAATTTAAATAGTATGACCTTATTTGGACTTGGGGGGGGGGGGGGAAGTTTTTGGGGTCTTATCTCCTCCTTGAGGGGATGAAACCCCTTTGCTTTCTCCATCATTTCACCACTTAGATTAGGGCTTAGATTTAGTTTTAATCTTTGTTTTGTAATTTAGTTTAGGAGTAGTTTAGAGAGAGAAAGTGAAGAGCTTCAATGGTGGATTGAGGATATTGAAGATGCAAAATGTGACATTAATTTGGATTCCTTTTCAATACTTCAATGAGCATTCTAAACTCTATCTCAATTTTATTGCTTTCTTTACCTATTGCTTTCTTTGGTTTATTGAATGTTTAGAGTAGTTGATTATTTCAATAGTTCCTCTTTGTTGCTTTTCCCTTGTTCTTCATTGTTCTTGTTCTTAGTTTCTTCATTGTTCTTCTTTATTGGTTAATGTTAGTTGTTCATTTTAGTTTAGTTTGTTTTAGTTTCATTGTCTTGTTGATTTAGTCATGTTAGTTTAGTTACCTAGCTAGGGTTAGGGATAATTGTTGACTAATGTGCAAAAAGATCACTTTATTGATGGTTTGATGGGGATTGTTGGTGTATTGAACTAAGAATGAAGGGCTTAATGCTTGGTGTCTTTTTATCCAATCGATATCATGATTTAATAACTATTATGCTAGTTGTGCGAGTGTGAGCTAGTTTAATAGAAGAATTTCGTTGCTTGGTTGACCACGACCTCATAGGCGGGGTTGAGAGTCTAATTGCCTAGTGTGTGCGAGAGTGACCTACGTTGTTAAGCAATTCTCCAATTTCATATACTTGACCGATTAGATAATCAATAGTGTTTGTTTGCATTTGATTAGTGCTAGTATATCGGTGTATATGGTTATTTCTTGATGACTTGGAAGTGCTCATTAAGGTGTGTTAATGCTTGCTTTCACTTTGTCTAATTTAATGCTTGATTTAATTGCTACCCAATTTAGTTGCTTGGATTGAGTGTTTAATTGTATAGCGTTCTCGGGAGAGACCTAGATGATTAAGAGTTTCCCCTTGCATTTTATTGCGAATGTCCATGCTTATTACAATGCTTGTGCTCGTCAAATTAAATATGCTTGATTCCCCTTTCCTGGTGACTTTATTTCTTAGGTTTTAATTCCGTAGTTAGTTAGCTATCATCTTTTGTTTTAATCCACCCCTCACATCTTCTTTGACCTAGCTTAGTTGGATGTAGTGTTAACGATAGTTTAGCCGTCTCTGCGGATCGACCCTTTACTTAACATTAGACTTGTCAAGTAAAGGTTTAGGCATAAAAATATTTTTTGGTAGAGGGATAGTTAGTTTAACGACCTAATCTAATCTGCTCTCACCAAAATGGCACCGTTGCCGGGGATGGCTTCCATTATCGTTGCATTACCTTAGGAGACTAGGTCTTTGTGCATAATTTATTTTCTTTTTGTTTGATTTTATGTACATTCCTCTTATTTCTCCTTGTATATAGGTACTTGATGTCGATACTCTTGCGCATGGACCTTGAATCGAGAATCATAAGAAGAAACAATTGATGGAATGCTTGCAAATGGAAGTTGAAGCATCAAAGAAGAGCAATTTGAGAGAATTGATTCTTTTGCGGGTTTCAACACCCACCTAACACTTGGTTCACTTTTTCCTATTACTCTCATTTATTGCTTTACCTTTTTATTTGCATGTGGTTTGAAAGTTATATGTTTGTGGTTTTGTTTCTTCTTTCTTCCCATTCTTGGTCTATAGATTTCTTGATTTGCTCTTCACACATACCAAAGTTTATTATTGACATTGGTTATTCTATATATATTTGGATGGCCATGAGCGCCTTATTGATTTTACTTTTGGTATACATGGCTTTGTTGATCATGTTCTCTTCTTGTGCAATTGTACATACATTCTCAAGTTATTATCGTTTTGTGAATATTTGTTTGTAAAAAGTCTTTTCTTTGGGAAACAAGGCAAGTTTGCATATGTGTTTTGACCCGCTCTTGTTTTGGACTTAATGTTTTGAATTTGTATCCTTGAATGTTTTTCTTCCTAAGTTGTGAATGTGTGCACGGTTTGAGAATGTCATTGGTTGATTCTTGGATACTATATGCTAAGGTAGCCGGCTTATGAACTCTTGAGGTCCATGAAACCTTAGTTCATGGGAAAGTGGTAAGATGAAGTTGCTCTTTGTAGTGGATGTGAAGCCTTTTAGTTGGTAATTGCTATTCATCCCTTGCGAGCTTCCTTTATTCTAGCCTTCATCTTCTTGTTGAGTGGAATTTTTGGATCCTTAGCTATGCATGTTTTAATCTTTGGTTACGTTAGCAAGGTTATCAATATTTGAAATCGGAAACTCAAGGGACCAACTCGCTAATACTCCAAAACAAGATAGAGTATTGACTTATGGAAAAGAAATGAAAGAAATGGTATCTTTCGAAGAAGTGTATTACTCCGATAGAGTGTTCAAAATTAATTACGAATGCTAATCATTCAGTGAAATCAAGTGATCAAAATGCCTATCTAGAGGCCGCTTCCGATTAGTAAGATTAATATAATTAATCTTACATCTTGCTTTTGACTGAACCCTACGAGTCACACCGAATTATGTAACTGAACTAAGGTGATGAATTAATCTGAAGGGTTAAATACGTCAATGAAGATACTACGAACTAAGACGTCGGATTTTGAGCTTAAAGCGTCGAACGTCGAGTTGATTCTAGGAACTGACGAGATGACAAATAAGTCTAACAACAAGTTAACACAAATAGTTGTAGCCTCGCAATGTCTTAGTCATGCGAGGTCTAGGCTAATAAGGCTAGCAAGAGTGCTAGCCTAATGCGTTGCTGTGGCCGCAAGTGCAGTAACCACTTGTGCGCTGATAAAGGGGCTAAACACGTCGTTAAATGCTTAAAACCTTATCAACAAAATTGACAAATGCCCGACTAATCCTAAATCAAGTATAGGGTAAGTCAAGGGTTGAACCACAAGGAATGGGAGAAAGGTTACAACATCCTAAGGTAAAGCTATTTCGAAAAATAAGAAGGATGTTGAATATGACTAACTATGGTCTCAAACAACTAGACTAAGAGGGAATTCAATATCAAAAGCACTAGGGATTAGGCTCCACACACAATCATGATGGTTATACGAATAAAGGGGAAATAAATCAACCAAATATTGTAAAGGAGGATAGTAATTGCAATCAAGAGAACTCAAAGGGTAATCTCTTAGAAGTCAAACTAGGTTTCCTCTATGAATGACTAGAAAGAAGAATCACAAATCAAATTCAATCAATAATTGCAATCCCTAAATTAATGGTTCGTGTCATTAGAAATCACAATGCAATCTAGCTTGAACATCAAGGTTGATCACTCCTTAACAATTCAACCACATACACAATTCTATCAACTAATTTAATCACAACATTCAATCAATCAAAATCCATCAATTAACAATAATCCATCATTCATGCATGCTTCACCATATCCCTAGCAAGGAGTCTACTCACTAAGCATATTGAAATTGAAAAAAAAAAACTAAGTAAATCACAAACATCATCATCTTAAACTAAATCAAGTAGAAATTCAAATCAATCAAACTATTAACCAAAAGATCAACAAGTCAAAAAATCATTCATGAATCAAAAGCAAATTCAAGAAATGGAGAAGAATTAACGGAAAAAATTCTCACTAATTATCATTGATTGAAGGAAATCCAAACTTGATTGAAGCAAATGTTGAAGTACAAATCAAATCCAAGAGTTTCTCTCTCTAAAATCTAAGAGCTCCAAAACTAACGTCAAATAAATTCTCTCCCTAAAAATAGAAGGAAAACCTATATATAGCATAACTAACTAAGGAGAAATAAGGTGGACGTCCAAAATAAACCCGTACAGGAGCGCCCTCTCTCTAGAATGTGCGGCCGCAAAGAATGGGGTACGGAACAAAGAGCTTAGGTGGCGCGCCTGCGCCAACACCCTGCGCGCCCGTACCCGTGCCATTGGAACAAGGGACTTCCTTCATGCGTTCTTCAATGCAAGAAGTGCGCTCCTCTTGACCAACATTGGGGATGGCAGTCCTAAAATGAGTTGGCGGTGGGTTCAAAATCATATTTTCATGTGAGCGCAACATGAGGGCGCAAGCATTAAGTCTCGGAGTAAGCTATCACTTGCTTTGTGAGCCATAAGTAAGTTTCCAAATTGCACCTTGAGCATCTTCTAACCCGAGGAAAAACCATGAAGGGTCTTGGACCTTACCTTTAACATACAAACAAAGGAAAAGAAAAATTAAAAGGGGAAAACACAAGAAAAATCCACAAAAGTGGATGAAAACACAAAATAGACAAGGAATAAGGAAACTAGTGAGAAAAAGAACCGAACTGGGCATTCATTAAGCAAGAAAGCTGTGAAAAAGGTAAAAGCAACCTAAAAACTACCCTATGAGTGCCTTAAATGTCACTGATCATGCGCGATGGCTGGGCGAGCAGGCCACAGCCCGCAAGCTATCATTCTAGCAACAGCTCGTAAAGGATGTGAATCCGCTGGCAAAGCCACAAGACGGCAAGGCTTGCTGGGCCTCGCTAGCGGTAGCAGCGCCTAACACACAGTAGCCCGCATTGATTCCGCACGGTGTTCGGGCACCGTTAAACCCAACAGCGGTATAATGAGCCTCTCGTATTTAATTTTCACAACTAAAAATAATTAAAGGGAATAAAATGGATTTAAAAATCTTGATTAGCAACCTAATTATATTAGGGTTTCGATTTTTTTGATAAAATTAGATTAATGATTTATTATGTTAAAATACCTTGATTTCGACGAAAATGTAGTGAATTTTGGGTGGAAAATCATTCTAAATTAGACTTTAATCTCAAAGTGATAAACAAAATTGACTTGTAGTGCCCAAAATTCACTTAGTAACATTTTTTCAAGGGTTTTTTTCGTTTGGAACGAGAAAATTTAAAATTTTTGAACCTTAACTAATTATGGAATATAATGGTTGATTATGTGAGTGATTATGGCTATAATATACTGCAGTTATACTCCTCTTATGCATGAATTTAATAATTTCTAGTTGCTTAATTTGGATTGCTCAATTTTTCACATAAAGTTGAAATTGCTTAAATTTGCAATTGGATTGCCCTAAGTGACTTGGTTTATGTTGTATGTGATTAATGATCTCTAAAATAGTTAAAGATTAAATCTTTATTGGATTATTGATTTGGATCTTAACATACTAAAACCTTAAATGAACAAACATTGAGTTCTAATGATTTTCGAAATCGACTTAAAAATCATGTTGTTCATGTTGATGTTTCAATGTTGTTCTTCATTGGATGGTTGAAATATTCAAACATGTTTGAGTCCTAATTGAATAAATTACTTTTCATTGGACAACTATTTTAATTTATTTAATTAAATTTGTAAAAGTCATAATTAAATTTAATCATTGGATGACTTAATTTAACTATGTTGCATACCCTAAATTTTGATTATATTAAAGTATCTAAATTTATTAAAGAATGGTTCTTAGAAATAATTTAGGTCATTGTAGTTAACTTGGATTAATTAAGTTGGACTTAAAAATTAATTAAAAATTTATCAACATTGGATTTTGAATTAATTTCAGTTACATAAACTTTCGGGATTCAAAATCCTAAGGAACACCCTAAAATTAAGGCATTGAGCCTCGGTGAAAGCCTCGACCAGTAGTGGGTGATGATTGTTTATTAAAGCCTCAACCAGCATTAAGCCTCGGTGAAAGCCTCGGTGAAGGCACACCCTAATTAGGGTTCAACATAACCCGCAAGCGCGGCGAAGGGGATAGTGAAAATCCGTAAGTTCGCAGCAGACAGACCCTTGCTTACTCTTTCGGCCATAACGTTTGATCTACACATCGGATTAAAGAGATTCAAATTTCGTTGGAAACTAGAATTGAAGGGCTTTACAACTGTAGGTTGCACGCCCAAAGAAACCTTCTAAAAAAGATGTAATGGACGTCTAAATCTGCACGACACTGCCAAGATGCGCAGCTACCGCGCACATGGCTTTTTAGGTCTTTTTCAACGGATTTTCTTCTTTCTCTTCTTGTAATTTAAATAGTATGACCTTATTTAGACTTGGGGGGGAAGTTTTTGGGGTCTTATCTCCTCCTTGAGGGGATGAAACCCCTTTGCTTTCTCCATCATTTCACCACTTAGATTAGGGCTTAGATTTAGTTTTAATCTTTGTTTTGTAATTTAGTTTAGGAGTAGTTTAGAGAGAGAAAGTGAAGAGCTTCAATGGTGGATTGAGGATATTGAAGATGCAAAATGTGACATTAATTTGGATTCCTTTTCAATACTTCAATGAGCATTCTAAACTCTATCTCAATTTTATTGCTTTCTTTACCTATTGCTTTCTTTGGTTTATTGAATGTTTAGAGTAGTTGATTATTTCAATAGTTCCTCTTTGTTGCTTTTCCCTTGTTCTTCATTGTTCTTGTTCTTAGTTTCTTCATTGTTCTTCTTTATTGGTTAATGTTAGTTGTTCATTTTAGTTTAGTTTGTTTTAGTTTCATTGTCTTGTTGATTTAGTCATGTTAGTTTAGTTACCTAGCTAGGGTTAGGGATAATTGTTGACTAATGTGCAAAAAGATCACTTTATTGATGGTTTGATGGGGATTCTTGGTGTATTGAACTAAGAATGAAGGGCTTAATGCTTGGTGTCTTTTTATCCAATCGATATCATGATTTAATCACTATTATGGTAGTTGTGTGAGTGTGAGCTAGTTTAATAGAAGAATTTCGTTGCTTGGTTGATCACGACCTCATAGGCGGGGTTGAGAGTCTAATGGCCTAGTGTGTGTGAGAGTGACCTACGTTGTTAGGCAATTCTCCAATTTCATCTACTTGACCGATTAGATAATCAATAGTGTTTGTTTGCATTTGATTAGTGCTAGTATATCGGTGTATATGGTTATTTCTTGATGACTTGGAAGTGCTCATTAACGTGTGTTAATGATTGCTTTCACTTGATTGAATGCTTGATTTAATTGCTACCCAATTTAGTTGCTTGGATTGAGTGTTTAATTGTATAGCGTTCTCGGGAGAGACCTAGATGATTAAGAGTTTCCCCTTGCATTTTATTGCGAATGTCCATGCTTATTGCAATGCTTGTGCTCGTCAAATTAAATATGCTTGATTCCCCTTTCCTGGTGACTTTATTTCTTAGGTTTTAATTCCGTAGTTAGTTAGCTATCATCTTTTGTTTTAATCCACCCCTCACATCTTCTTTGACCTAGCTTAGTTGGTTGTAGTGTTAACGATAGTTTAGCCGTCTCTGCGGATCGACCCTTTACTTAACATTAGACTTGTCAAGTAAAGGTTTAGGTATAAAAATATTGTTTGGTAGAGGGATAGTTAGTTTAACGACCTAATCTAATCTGCTCTCACCAAAATGGCACCGTTGCATTACCTTACGAGACTAGGTCTTTGTGCATAATTTATTTTCTTTTTGTTTGATTCTATGTAGATTCCTCTTATTTCTCCTTGTATATAGGTACTTGATGTCGATACTCTTGCGCATGGACCTTGAATCGAGAATCATAAGAAGAAACAAATGAAGGAATGCTTGCAAATGGAAGTTGAAGCATCAAAGAAGAGCAATTTGAGAGAAATGATTCTTTTGCGGGTTTCAACACCCACCTAACACTTGGTTCACTTTTTCTTATTACTCTCATTTATTTCTTTACCTTTTTATTTACATGTGGTTTGAAAGGTATATGTTTGTGGTTTTGTTTCTTCTTTCTTCCCATTCTTGGTCTATAGATTTCTTGATTTTCTCTTCACACATACCAAAGTTTATTATTAACATTGGTTATTCTATATATATTTGGATGGCCATGAGCACCTTATTGAATTTACTTTTGGTATACATGGCTTTGTTGATCATGTTCTCTTCTTGTGCAATTGTACATACATTCTCAAGTTATTCTCGTTTTGTGAATATTTTTTTGTATAAAGTCTTTTCTTTGGGAAACAAGGCAAGTTTGCATATGTGTTTTGACCCGCTCTTGTTTTGGACTTAATGTTTTGAATTTGTATCCTTGAATGTTTTTCTTCCTAAGTTGTGAATGTGTGCACGGTTTGAGAATGTCATTGGTTGATTCTAGGATACTATATGCTAAGGTAGCCGGCTTATGAACTCTTGAGGTCCATGAAACCTTAGTTCATGGGAAAGTGGTAAGATGAAGTTGCTCTTTGTAGTGGATGTGAAGCCTTTTAGTTTGTAATTGCTATTCATCCCTTGTGAGCTTCATTTATTCTAGCCTTCATCTTCTTGTTGAGTGGAATTTTTGGATCCTTAGCTATGCATGTTTTAATCTTTGGTTTCACTTCTAGCTTCCCGAGACCGTGACCGAGCCACTCTAGGGGAGGACAAGGGCATTGTTCATTTTCCTTATCTTCTTTTTGTTTTGTTACAAATTTGGTTTTCTATTTTGCATTTGCCCCTCTTGCTAACCCTTTTGAGCCTATTCCCTTTCTTAATTATGAGCCACATTACAAGCCTTACGACCTTTCGTTTCCCTAACCCTTAGTTTGGAGAAGCATTTTGGTTTGGGAGTTTGTTTTGTATTGTGTTGGTTTGAATGAAAATGTGAAAGTAATATGCTCTTTGGACCAAGCAAGAAAGTAAATTGTATATATTGTGTGTAATAAAAGCAAATGCATTCAAGAAAAAGCCGTCCATAGTTAAAAAAGGCAAGGACACCAAAAAAAAAAAAAAAAATTTGTTGGTTTTGTTTTCTTCCCTATTTTAAGCATTGAGGGCAATGCTTTGTTCAAGCTTGGGGGGAGCGTTCCTTCGTTTTTGTTTATACTTTATGTGTTGGTGTTGAATAAGCTTGGGGCATTTGGCGTTGTTTGTATTCTTGTTTGATGTTTGGTGAATTCTTGAGTTTGTTTTTGAGGTTTGATTTCCCTTTTGCTTCACTTAGGAAATACCACCAAATTTATCAAATTTTTCCCTCGCCTTGAGCCCTAGCCTTACGTTTCAACCAGTAAAAGACCCTTAGACCCTTGAGGGTTGAGTCAACATCGATGGAGGGAGATAGTCTTCAAATCTATGGAGAGAGTATGCATAGTTAAGATGTCGGGATGACCTTCATATAATTTTCATTTCTTTATCTTTTTCTGATTCCTTCGAGGAATCATGAGATGCTAGCTTAAGGGTTGATTTGAAGCTAGAGGAGAGAACGTGGCCCGATTGGTTGGAGTAGGGTGAATTGACTCCTCATTAGTTCTCTATGCTTAGCATGTTTTATGTTTCAATCAACCATTGACATCTTGGAACGTGCATACATTCGTCTATTTAGAAAATTTTACATTCATTGGTGCTTGTTCCAATCTCTTGTCCAAATATGAACTTTTGTTTTTCTTTTCGTTTTATTGCCTTGCGTTTGTTTTTGTCAAGAGTTGTGGGTTAAAATCTTAGAAAATCCTCACCAGAGCACACTCGTCCTCTTAGGCGACTTTAGGGTTTAAATGGCTTGTTGTTTGTGCTAAAAACAATCGTGATTCCTACGAAAGTGAGTTAGTGTATATTCTTGTGTTTCTATTTATTTTTAGTCTGGGTTGTCTGCCTTTATTTCTAATTTGTGTGTTGATCTTGTTTGAGGACAAGCAAGAGGCAAGTGTGGGGGATTTTCATAAGTGGCATTTATGCCACTATTTAGGCCTCAATTCCATGTCATTTCCCTACGCTTGTCGCTTGTTTAAGCCTATTTCGCTAGGTTTTCCCCGATTTTCCAATCACTACGCTAATTCCTTTGTAATTTCCTCTTATTTGCCTTTTTGTACTACTTTTGGGATATTCTTTATGCTTTTGTAGCCCGAAAAGGTGGAAGTCGAGAGAAGAGGGAAGTTCGGAAAGCTGTTCACGAGCCTCGAGAAGTCAAGCGCTATGGAACCATGTAAGAGGCCTTTAAAGGGCTCTCTTGGCCTCAAAACACCTCCCCAAGTTTTCTGGAGATGCCTTGGAGAGGGCCAGGAGAGGGCGCAGCCAGAAGGCCCGCGGGTGCGGCGAAGGGGATACTGAAAATCCGTAAGTTCGCAGCAGACATACCCTTGCTTACTCTTTCGGCCATAACGTTTGATCTACACATCCAATTAAATAGATTCAAATTGCGTTGGAAACTAGACTTGAAGGGCTTTCCAACAATAGGTTTCACGCCCCATGAAGCCTTCTAGAAAAGAAGTTATGGACGTTAGAATCTGCACAACACTGCCAAGATGCGCAGCTACTGCGGGCGCGGCTTTTCGGGCCTTTTTCAACGGATTTTATTCTTTCTCTCATTGTAATTTGAATAGCATGACCTTCTTTAGACTTGTGGGGGAAGGTTTTGGGGTGTTATCAACTCCTTAAGGGGAAGAAACCCCTTTGCGTTCTCCATAAGTTCATCACTTAGATTAGGGCTTAGATTTAGTTTTAATCTTTGTTTTGTAATTTAGTTCAGGAGTAGTTTAGAGAGAGAAAGTGAAGAGCTTCAATGGTGTATTGAGGAGGTTGAATATGCAAAATGTGACATTGTTTTGGATTCCTTTTCAATACTTCAATGAGCATTCTAAACTCTATCTCAATTTTATTGCTTTCTTTACCTATTGCTTTCTTTGGTTTATTGAATGTTTAGAGTAGTTGATTATTTCAATAGTTTCTATTTGTTGCTTTTCCCTTGTTCTTCTTTGTTCTTGTTCTTAGTTTCTTCATTGTTCTTCTTTATTGGTTAATGTTAGTTGTTCATTTTAGTTTAGTTTGTGTTAGTTTAATTGTCTTGTTGATTTAGTCATGTTAGTTTAGTTTCCTAGCTAGGGTTAGGGATGATTGTTGATTAATGCGCAAAATGAACACTTTATTGATGGTTTGATGCGGATTGTTGGTGTATTGAACTAAGAATGAAGGGCTTAATGCTTGGTGTCTTTTAAGCCAATCGATATCATGATTAAATCGCTATTATGATAGTTGTGTGAGAGTGAGCTAGTTTAATAGAAGAATTTTGTTGCTTGGTTGACCACGTCCTCTTATGCGGGGTTGAGAGTCTAATGGCCTAGTGTGTGCGAGAGTGACCTAGGTTGTTAGGAAATTCTCCAATTCCATCTACTTGACCGATTAGATAATCAATAGTGTTTGTTTGCGTTTGATTAGTGCTAGTATATCGGTGTGTATGGTGATTTCTTGATTACTTGGAAGTGCTCATTGAGGTGAGTTAATGCTTTCTTTCATTTTGGCTAATTGAATGCATGATTTAATTGCTACGCAATTTAGTTGCTTGGAAAAGTGTTATTTAAGTGGAAGAGAACCCCTTGAGTTGATCACGAGCCTTTGGCCAGGATTGGGTGTTTAATTGTATAACGTGCTCGGGAGAGACTTAGATGATTAAGAGTTTGCCCTTGCATTTTATTGCGAATGTCCATGCTTATTGCAATGCTTGTGCTCGTCACATTAATTATGCTTGATTCCCTTTTCCTGGTGACTTTATTTCTTAGGTTCTAATTCCGTAGTTAGTTAGCTATCATCTTTTGTTTTAATCCACCCCTCATATCTCCTTTGACCTAGCTTAGTTGGTTGTAGTGTTGACGATAGTTTAGCCGTCTCTGTGGATCGACCCTTTACATACCATTAGACTTGCCTAGTGTAGGTTTAGGTATAAAATTTTTTTTTTGGTAGAGGGATAGTTAGTCCAACGACCTAATCTAATCTGCTCTCACCAGCTGCCCACGCAGCTATGTTAAGTTATTGACCAAGAGTGTTGTTTAGGGTAAAAATTACCCTAGACACGTGGTCCAATGAGGGCCTTACACGTGTCAGCTCCCTATAACACCATGGGCATCCAACCAATGAATGCCACGTGGCATTGTACCCCCAATGGGTGAGCAGATCCTCATCTGCTATAAATAGAGGAATCTACCTCATTTATTGGCATTCATAAATATACACACAAATCCCAAGCAATATTAATTGCGGAATCTCCCGAAATCCGAGAGAAATACCCGTTATTTTCCGCAGGTAATTTCATCTGGAATCATACTAACTTGATCTTCTGAGGCAGAACTCCACCCAACCGAAGTTTCGTTGTTTTGCAGGTACGGAAGTCAGGCGTGCATTCCCGGTGTTGTAACTCTCCCGCAGGACACCTTAGAAAACCCCGAAACATTTGGCGCCGTCTGTGGGGAGAGTACCACTGAGATGACATCTGAAAATGTACCAATTGTAGAGGGCAGCCGTCCCACGGCTGACCCTGAGGTCCATACGGACCACGAAAGTGGAAGCGGTGACGATTACAATGTCGAAACCTATATGGCCCTAGACGGGTCATTCCGTTCTAGGCGCACCCGTTCCAAAGAAAGGAAGGAATGGGACCAAGACAAAGCTTGTCCCAAAAACCCAGGCGACAACCACCCTGGACAACCCCAGGCGGCGGAGGGGGCTGCCCCCGTCACCAGGGACGAACTCATGAACTCATGACTAGTTTCAAAGGGGAAGTCAAGGACATTATCAAGAAGTCAGCTAGCTCCAGCAAGGGCCAGTCGTGCAAGAAGGCTTCCGTAAAGAAGACAATTAAAGACCAGGTGCCTACTCCTCACCCGAAGCCTAAGGGGGCGGATGGGCCCCTGATCGATCTTTTAAAAATTTGTTTCCCTGAATCAGGGCAGCGAAAGGGCATCCGACACATACAACCTGATGGGTCAAAAAAGACCTTCTCTGATGCCCGGTTGTTAATCCAGAAGAAGAGAAGTCAGAGCATGTCTAAGTCGGCTTCTACGTCGACCTACCGAGACAGTTTCTGCATTTCTTCGATTAAGCATTCGGAAACCCACCCAAGGAGCCAGTCACACGTCACGTCCGTTTGTACTACTCCTCATGTGATCCATCAGGTCCCATATGTGCCTCAACAACCATATGGAATCGGATCACCCAATATGCAGCTGTCTCCCTTTGGGGGAATGGCGGCAAACACCGTCCAACCCATGGACTGCAGCTCCAGCTGCAAAACCTAGGGGAACAGCCTTCGGATTTCTCCCGGGAGATAACCGAGGCGGCACAGCCGGCAAAGGTTAAGAACGTGTTGGTAGGTACCTACGACGGTACCACCAACTCGGAAGATCACCTGATGGCCTACACCAACCTCATGTACCTACAGGGGTTGGATGACGCTGCCTGGTGTCGATGCTTCCTAGCAACGCTGAAGGGCATAGCCCAATGGTGGTTCGGCAACCTACCGGCTGGGTGCATCAATAACTTTAAGATGCTTGCACATCTGTTTGCGTCCAACTTCACCATGAACATCCCGGCCAAGAAGACTAGTCTCGATCTAGGGGCTATCCGGCAGGGAGACAAGGAGGGACTTCGGTCCTATGTCAGGCAATTCAATCTGATGAGAATTCATATACAAGGGTTGTTTGACGAAGTTGCGTACACAGACTTCTTCAAGGGTCTGAAGGATGGGTCAACATTCAAGTTCGACCTGGTTCGCAAGAGGGTTGCTGCCCTCCAGGAGGCGCTAATGGAGGCCGAAGCCTACATACAGGCGATAGAACTCTGTGCCGTCAGGCACTCGTCATAACCCAAGCGGTCTGAAATAAAAGAGAGCCGGTTTCAACCGCCAACCATAAAAGAAGAGAAGAAAAGAAAAGAAGTCAAGGCAGCTGATCGCCCAGGTCAGTCGTCCCAGAAGAAGCAAAAGAAATTGGAACCGTACGTCCCCAAGTACGAGTTCAACAAGGACTGCTCCTCCATCCTCATGGAGATAAAAAACCGGTTGACCATTGAGAAGCCGACTCCTTTGAATAGCGCTGTAAAAAGTCGGGACAAGAGTAAGTATTGTCAATTCCATTAGGACATTGACCATGACACCAATGGTTGCTACAGCCTTAGGCGGCTATTGGACCGATTAGCTGATGAGGGGGCTTTGAAGCCTTACCTGATGAAGTCCAAGGGTAACCCCAAAGGTTGTGGACAACCATCAAAGAATCCGGTTGTAAGCTCAAACACTGATGAGGAGCAAATCTACACCATTGCAGGCGGCTTCACTAGCGGTGGTCCCACCATCCGGGGTGCCAAGGATAACATCAGAAAGTTGTCCACCTCAGAGGACAAGGGCCAGGCGTCAAAAGACACCTTCCCTGAGGTCTTCATCTTTGAGAAGGACAGGGGTACGGTCAGGCGGCCCCATGATGACCCTATCGTCATCGAGTGTAAAGTCGCCAATCAACGAGTTGGCCAGATCTTAATCGATACCGAGAGCTCGTCTGATCTGATAAGCTATCGCTGCTTGGAGAAGCTAAAGTACAAGCTCAGTAGTATGCACAAAGCTCCCAACCCCCTAGTCGCCTTTGGAGGTGGGGTAGTGCATCCGGTGGGTAGGATTGACCTACCCATCCGGCTGGGAGGCAAAGGGGAAGGACAACACATGGTCGTCAAGTTTCTGGTGGTCGCGGAATTGACTGCCTACAGCCTCCTATTGGGTCGTCCGACCCTCAACGAGTCCAAAGTTGTAATCATCCCCTCTTTCATGCTGATAAAATTCGAGAGGGATGATGAGTCAGTAGGCTCCCTAAACGGGAACCAAAAGGCGACTAGGGAGTGCTATCTCTCAGACGTCAAGCCGACTGCCCATGCAGCCGACCCCAACGAGGAACCTACTGACCTTGTTGACAAAGAAGCAGGGCCTGCCCCTAAGGCAGGAGGGTACAAAGAGAAAGGCGGACCAACTAGCACCCGCCAGAAACATGAAATAGCAATCACTAGCCGGGGAAAGGTCGAATTACTCCCGGCCCCATCCGGCTGGTGAGAGCCTTGATGTCGTCCTGGACGACAGCCGTCTTGACAGAACAATCAGGATTGGGATGGTTGCTTTTGAAAAGTTGGGGGCAGACTTGCTCCAACTTCTGAGAGAGTTCAAAGACCTCTTTACCTTTGAAGTGGAGGAGATTCCAGGCGTCGGCCCGGATCTAGCCGTCCACAAGCTAGCCGTTGATCCCAAAATAAAGCCAGTTAGGCAAAAGTAGAGGGAACATGGCGAGGAGAGGTCTCAGGCGGCTGCCGCTGAGGTCAAATTACTTCTGGACGCTCGGTTCATTCGGCAGTGTTACTATCCTGATTGGGTAGCCAATGTTGTTCCCGTCAAAAAACCGAATGGTACCTAGCGGATGTATGTCGATTACACAGATCTGAATAGGGCATGTCTGGTTGACTCTATAGCCGGCCATGCCTTGATGAGCTTCATGGACGCCTACTGAGGCTTCCATCAAATTCCCCTATGGCAGAAGGATTAGGAGAAGACGGCCTTCGTCACTGATCAGGGGTTGTACTGCTACACGGTGATGCCTTTTGGGTTGAAGAATTCTCTTGCTACCTTCCAACAAATGATCAACACTATTTTCACCAATCAAATCGGAAGGAATGTAGAGGCGTATATAGATGACATGATAGTGAAATCCAAGCTACAGGCGGATCACCTAGCCGACCTCCGAGAAACCTTCACCACACTCAGGCGGCACAAGGTCATGCTTAACCCCAAGAAGTGTGTATTTGGTGTTGAGTTTGGGAAGTTTCTCGGATTCTTGATTGATCAAAGAGGCATAGAGGCCAATCCGGAGAAGGTACAGGCGGTGATTGACATGCAATCACCCAGAACCGTCAAGGAGGCCCAGAAGCTAACCGGTTGCCTGGTGGCATTAGGAAGATTCCTCAGTCGGACAGGCGACAAGTGCCTTTACTTCTTCCAGGCAATAAGGAAGAGGTCCAGATTTGAATAGGGAGAAGAGGGTGAGGAGGCATTTCAAAAGTTAAAACAACACTTGCACTCGTTGCCAAGAAAAGTGGGCCCCCTGCCCAAGGAGGTTCTCTACATGTACCTAACGGTCTCAGATCACTCCCTCAGTGTTGTCCTCCTTGCTGAGAGAGACAACAAATAGCTCTCGATGTATTTCATCATCCATATACTCGGAAACGCTGAGCTTCGGTACCCAATAATTGGAAAATTTGGGCTGGCTCTGTACAAGGCAGTCGATCGGCTGAAGCCATACTTCTTGGCCAATCCGGTGACTGTCTACACTGATCAGCCCCTCAAGCGTCCAATGACTACCATGGAGTCATCCGGGCGAATGATCAAGTGGGCTGTTGAAATTCAAAGCCTTGAGATAACTTTTGAACCTAAGCGGGCAGTGAAAGGTCAGGCGTTTGCCGACTTCATTGTCGAAATGACTAGGCCGGCTTAGCCGGAAGACGCCGACCGGGTTTGGAAGCTATTTGTGGACGGAAGCTCTACGATTAACGACGGAAGGTAATACATACGAATATGCACTACGGTTCAAATTCCAAGCTTCAAACAATGAAGCTGAGTATGAGGTCCTGCTAGCCGGTATGCGCATGTGTACTACGGCAGGGGCAAGAAAAGTTGACGCCTGCTCAGACTCTTAATTAATTGTTAGCCAATTCAATGGTGACTACGAAGCCACCCATCCGGCAATGGTCAAATACTTGCAGGCGGTCAAAGATGAGGCGGGAACATATGACGAGTTCCATCTATCTCAAGTACCCTGGTCCAAGAACAATCAGGCAGATGCTTTGTCCAAACTGGCCTCATCCGCCACCTGTGATACGCCTAGGTCAGTCTTCTGGGAAGTCATGGAAAAAAGAAGCATTGAACATGGTCCCATTGGAATCCTTGACCAAAGCTCCACCTGGATGGACCCCATCCGAGATTATTTGGTAGACGTCACTCTATCGGATGCCTCATCAGAAGCGGCAGCACTTAAAAAGCAAGCTTTAAGCTTTGAAATGTTCAAGGGGGACCTCTTCAGAAAGGGTTACCTCCAGCCGTTGCTGAAGTGCATAACCCTAGAAAAGGGAAAGGAGGTGCTAGAGGATTTGCAGGCGGGCTTTTGTGCTCACACATAGGCGGCAGGACTCTAGCAATGAGAGCCAGTCGACAAGGCTATTTTTGGCCTACTCTTGAGGCGGACGCCATGGAATTAGTGAAGAAGTGTGACAAGTGTCAGAAGTTTGGCCGGCTCATACACCGGCCGGCCACATATCTGACTACTATCTACAGCCCGGTTCCCTTTGCAAAATGGGGCATGGACATCTAGGTCCTTATACGCCTGCCTTAGGCGGCAGAAGATATATTCTGGTGGTTGTAGATTACTTCACTAAGTGGGTTGAGACCGAGGCGGTCAAAGGCATCAAGACCAAGGACGTCATCTCTTTCATATGGAGGAACATCATCACCCGGTTTGGGGTGCCTATTGTTTAGGGTGAAAATACCCTAAGACACGTGGCCCAATAAAGGCTTGACACGTGTCAATCCTTCAGCGGTCTGCAAAGGCCCATTTCCTTTGCAGACACGTGTCCCTTATACCCTAATTGAGGTACAGTTCTCCCTTACTATAAATAGTAAGGGTAGACCTCATTTATGAGACACATACATTAATTGCAACCACAAAAAAAAAAAAACAAACAAAGTCCAAACCTACGGAAACGCTCTCGAACCGAGAAGCTTTTGCTGTTCTTATTCCACTTCGAAAAGATACTAACTTAATCTTCGGAGGCGGAACTCCCACCCCCCATCCGGAGTCTCCGTTACTTGTGCAGGTACAGGCGCAAGAAGGAAGTCGGCTAGGTGCAGGTACAGGCGTAAGAAGGAAGTCTGCTAGGAAATTGTAACTCTCCTGAAGGACACAGAAAACCCCCAAACATCTGGCGCCGTCTGTGGGGAGAGTACTTTCTAGATGACATCTGAGCCTATACTACCTGGTAAAGGCAATCTGCCTACTAGGGAGGTTGAGGTCCATTCGGACCAAGATACAGCCGATAACTATGACTTGGAAGCCTACACTGCTGCAGATGGCTCTTTGAGGACCAAGAACACCCGTTCCAAAGATAAGAGAGAACGGGAAGGGAACAAGGCGGCTCCTAGCAAGCCAACTAGGGGGCCGCTTGGGTTAACCTCTACCGCTGGAGACTCCCCAGTCTCCAGAGATGAGCTCATGAATATGATGATGAGCTTCAAAGGAGAGATCAAAGGCCTTCTGGACTCCACAGCCGGCCCCCATAAGGGTCAGGCGGAAGAAAGGCGTCACGGTAAAAAGACGGCCAAAACAGTCAAGGGTAGAGCATCTACCCCACATCCGAAGTCAGACATGCCAGCTAGGCTCTTTGATTTCTCAAAGATGCACACTCCTATAGATAGAGTCAGAAAGCCCGTCCGGCACATTCAGCCGGATGGAACCAAGAAAGTCTATTCTGATGCCCGGACCCTCATCCAAGATAAAAAGACTCAGCGATCCGAGTCGGCATCAACATCGACCTTTCGAGACAGCTTCAATGCCACCTCAGGAAGGCACTCGAGAACAAACAATGACAGCCGGACGAGCGAGGTTTCCGCTCGATCCGGCCCCCATATGATCCAACCGGCAGTGCATGGAACACCGTATACGCCCTTTGGATCCCCCTATGCACAGGCAGGTATTTTCGGGGGGCAGCATCAGTCGCCCGTCCAGCCTATGGACTGGCAGCTTCGGCTGCTCAACCTTGGGGAACAGCCAACGGCGTTCTCCAGAGAAATTACCGAGATGACCCAGCCGTCTAAAATCAAAAACGTGTTGGTAGGTGCCTACGACGGTACCACCAACCCGGAAGATCACCTTATGGCATACACCAACCTGATGTATTTGCAGGGTTTGGATGATGCCGCATGGTGCCGGTGCTTCCCGGCAACGTTGAAAGGGATTGCTCAACGTTGGTTTGGTAACCTCCCAGCCGGATGCATCAATAATTTCAGGACCTTGGCCTACTGGTTTACGTCCAACTTTTCTATGAACATCCCTGCCAAGAAAACAAGCCTTGATCTAGGGGCAATACAACAGGGAGACAAAGAGGGGCTCCGGTCATATGTCAGGCGGTTTAACCTGATGAGGATCCAAATCAATGGATTGTCTGATGACGTTGCCTATACTGATTTCTTCAAAGGCTTAAAAGATGGATCAACTTTTAAGTTTGACTTGGTTAGGAAGAGGGTCTCCACTCTTCACGAGGCACTCATGAAGGCGGAGGCCTACATTCAGGCAGTGGAATTGTGTGCTGTTAAACTTCCAACGGATTACAAAAGATCCGATAAAAAAGAGAATCGGCCTACCCAGTCGGCCAAAAAGGAAGACAAGAGAAAGGGGGTATGGGCGGCAGACTCATCCGGACAACCTTTCCAGAAAAGGAAGAGGTCGGATCTGTATGTGCCAAAGTACGAGTTCAACAAGGACTGTGCCTCCATTCTCAACGAAGTAAAGGACCGGTTGAATCTTGAAAAACCGTCTCCTATGAAGAGTCCTCTAAGCGCCCGGGATAAGAGCAAATATTGTCTTTTTCACGAGGAAATTGGCCACGACACTGAGGGTTGCTTTAGTCTCAGGCGGCTCTTCGACCGGCTCGCTGATGAGGGGGCTCTCAAATCCTATCTTTCCAAGTCAAGGGGTACCCCTAAACAAGCAAGAGGACCACCCCCAAAGAAGCCGGCTACTCAATCGGATACGGATGAGGAAACCATTCTGACCATAGTCGGTGGCTTTGCGGGAGGTGGGCCTACCATCCGGGGTACAAAAGATAACATTCGGAAACTGGTCAACTCGGTGGATGAGGGCCAGTCGTCTGAATATTCATTTCCGGAAGTTAACATCTCCGAGAGAGATAGAGGCGAGGTCAGGCGGCCTCATGATGACCCCATAGTCATCGAGTGCAAAATCGCCAATCAAAGAGTTGGCCGGATCTTGATTGATACCGGGAGCTCATCCGACCTCATCAGCTACCGGTGCTTGGAGAAACTCAAGTATAAGCCCAGTAGCATGCTTCCGGCCTCATACCCTCTTGTAGGTTTTGGGGGAGGAGTAGTACATCCGGTGGGCATGATTGATCTACCCATCCGGTTCGGAGAGAAGGGTAAGGGCCGGCATATGGTTGTCAAGTTTCTTGTAGTAGAAGAGCTGACTGCCTACAATCTGATTATTGGCCGTCCAACCCTTAACCTCTCAAAGGCAGTCATCATCCCATCTCTAATGTTGATAAAGTTTGAAAGGGATGATGGCACAGTCGGTTCCTTGAGTGGGAACCAAAAGATGGCGAGAGAGTGTTACCTCTCGGACATCAAACCAACGCTTGACACAGGCGGTCAAGAGAAAGAAATTGTTGAACTTGACGACTGTGATCAAAGCTTACCGGCTACAAAGCCAGCCGGTAAAAAGAGGAAGGCGGACCAACTGGCGCCTGTGAAGGAGAAACAATAGCAATCACTGTCCGAGAGGACAAACGTCCTTCGCCCCAGCCGGCAGGAGAAATAATTGATGTTGTCCTTGAAGACAGTCGGCCAGACAGAACCGTCAAGGTTGGAACGGCTGCGTTTGAAAGTTTGGGATCAGGTTTGCTCCTTTTGCTGAAGGAGTTCAAAGATGTGTTTGCCTTTGAAGTAGAAGAGATGCCGGGTGTAAGTCCGGATCTTGCTGTACATAGAATCGCTGTGGATCCTAAGAAGAAGCCGGTCAGGCAAAAGAAACGGAACCATGGCGAGGAAAGGTCCCAGGCGGCAGCAACCGAGGTCAAGAAACTCTTGGATGCTGGATTCATCCGGCAATGTTACTACCCGGATTGGGTAGCCAATGTCGTCCTTGTGAAAAAGCCGAATGGAACCTGGCGGATGTGTGTAGATTACACGGACCTCAACAGGGCTTGTCCAAAGGATAGCTACCCGCTTCCAAAGATAGATCATTTGGTAGAGTCTACAGCCGGCCATGCCCTGATGAGTTTCATGGACGCCTATTCCGGCTTCCATCAGATACCCTTGTGGAAGAAAGACCAAGAGAAGACGGCTTTCGTCACAGATCAAGGGCTATATTGCTACAAGGTGATGCCGTTTAGGTTGAAGAATGCGCCTGCTACTTTCCAGCGAATGATGAACTCAGTCTTTTATGATCAGATTGGAAGGAACGTGGAGGTGTACATTGATGACATGATTGTCAAATCAAAGCTGCAGGCGAATCATCTAGCCGACCTCCGAGAAACTCTCACCACCCTCAGACGGCATAAAGTCATGTTAAATCCTAAAAAATGCGTCTTTGGAGTTGAGTCCGGGAAGTTTCTTGGATTTTTGATTGATCAGAGGGGCATAGAAGCCAATCCGGACAAAGTAGAGGCGGTGATCAACATGCAGTCGCCACGTACCGTCAGGGAGGCTCAAAAGCTTACCGGTTGCCTGGCGGCACTGGGAAGATTCCTCAGCCGGTCAGGTGACAAGTGCCTGTATTTCTTTCAAGCAATCAAAAAGAGGTCAAGGTTTGAATGGGGTGAAGAGGCTGAGGCGGCATTTCAACGGCTGAAGCAACACCTGCATTCTTTGCCAGGATTGGTGAGTCCCCTACCCCAGGAGGCTCTCTACATGTACTTGGCCGTCTCGGATCACTCCTTGAGTGCCGTCCTCCTTGGTGAGAGAGACGGTAATCAGCTCCCGGTATACTTTATAAGCCATGTCCTCCGGAATGCTGAACTTCGTTATCCCATGATCGAAAAATTCGGTCTGGCTTTGTTCAAAGCAGTCAAGCGGCTGAAACCGTATTTTTTAGCACATCCGGTGACCGTTTACACTGATCAGCCGCTCAAAAGGCCTATGACCACTTTAGAGTCATCCGGAAGAATGATTAAATGGGCTGTGGAAATCCAAGGCTTAGAAATCACTTTCGAACCCAGGCGAGCAGTTAAGGGTCAGGCGTTTGCCGACTTCATTGTTGAAATGACAAGGCCAATACAGCCGGATAAAACCGATGAAGTTTGGAGGGTTTATGTAGACGGGAGCTCTACGCTGAATGGCTGCGGAGCGGGTGTAATTATTCACTCTCCGGAGGGGGACAAATACGAGTACGCTCTACGATTCAAGTTTCAAGCTTCGAATAATGAGGCTGAATACGAGGCCCTGCTAGCCGGTATCCGCATGTGTAAGGCGGTCGGGGCAAGGAAAGTTGATGCCTGCTCAGATTCCCAACTCATCGTTAGCCAGTACAACGGTGACTACGAGGCCACCCATCCGGTGATGATTATGTATCTGCAGGCGGTCAAAGAGGAGGCTGGGGCATTTGATGAATTCAACCTAAGTCAAGTACCCAGATCCGAGAATAATCAGGCGGATGCACTATCCAAACTTGCATCCTCCGCCACATGTGATACGCCTAGATCAGTCTTCTGGGAAGTCATGGAAAAGAAAAGCATTGAACATGACCCCATTGGACTTCTAGATCGAAGCTCCACATGGATGGACCCCATCCGGAATTACTTGGAAGACGGCACTCTACCGGAAACCTCATCCGAAGCAGCTGCTCTTAAAAGACGAGCATTAAGCTTCGCAATGCACAACGGTGAACTGTTTCGGAAGGGTTACTTGCAGCCGCTATTCAAGTGTGTTACCCCAGAACGGGGCAAGGAAATACTGGAAGGTCTTCACGCCGGCTTCTGTGGATCTCACATTGGCGGGAGGACCCTCGCCAAAAGAACCCGGCGCCAAGGATACTTTTGGCCTACACTTGAGGCGGATGCATTAGATCTGGTGAAAAGATGCGACAAGTGCCAGAGGTTCGGACGGCTGATAAGGCAGCCGGCAACTGATATGACAGCTATTCACAGCCCAATTCCCTTTGCAAAATGGGGCATGGATATTTTGGGGCCATACACTCCTGCCCCAGGCGGCAGAAGATACATTTTGGTGGCTGTTGATTATTTCACCAAGTGGGTTGAGGCCGAGGCGGTAAAGGGCATCAAAACTAAGGATGTCATCTCCTTCATTTGGAGAAATGTCATCACCCGGTTCGGTGTACCAATGTCAATGGTCTTTGACAATGGCCCCCAGTTCGAAACGCCTGTCCTGAAGACTTGGTTGCAAGATCAAGGGATTTCCCACTACTTTGCATCCGTTGGCCGTCCGCAAGCAAACGGTCAAGTTGAAGCTTTCAACAAGCTCATCTCAAGCGGCATAAAGAAAAAGATCGAGAAGGCAGGCGGGCTTTGGGCAGAAGAGTTAACTCACGTTCTTTGGTCCATCAGAACTACTGAGAAGGGGTCAACCGGTGAAACTCCATTCCTTATGGCATATGGCACAGAGGCGGTGCTTCCCATTGAATTATATGAGCCAACACTTCGAATCATGTTGTATGATGAAGAGGCAAATTGGGAAGCCATGCGCCTGTCTCTGGATACTCTTCCAGAAAGAAGGGGCAACGCCGCCTTGCGTCATGAAATCTACCGCCTTCGAATGACGAGGGCCTACAACAAAAAGGTGCTTAAACGCCCCCTCAAAGTTGGAGATTTTGTATTACGAAAGCTTGAAGCAACTGGTAGGGCATACGAACAAGGGAAACTGACCCCAAACTGGGAGGGACCCTACCGGATTTTTGAAGAAGTTAGAAACGGCACATACCGTCTGGAAACCCCAGACGGAATGCGGCTGCCTCGTACCTGGAATGTAGATAACTTGAAAAAGTACTACTTCTAAGGATTGAAATGTGAAAGCATATAATTTCCATTCATACAATTGTATTTGCACCTGTCTAGTGCAAGAACACAGACGGAAGAACACTTGTTAAAACCACTGCTCCAAAAAGAGCAGTCATCCGGTGACACCCATCCGGGTGAATCACTGAAGAGAACAGCTCCCTTCTGGGTGGAACATTGTTCTAGCGATCCCACAACTCAAACGGCGTTTGTCTAAAACGATTTACAGCCGTTAGAAATGATCCTTTGCATCTGGGATTCATCCGGCAAGGACCCAAAAGAGGTCCATCCGGGTGAATCACTGAAGAGAACAGCTCCCTTCTGGGTGGAACATTGTTCTAGCGATCCCATAACTCAAACGGCGTTTGTCTAAAACGATTTGCAGCCGTTAGAAATGATCCTTTGCATCTGGGATTCATCCGGCAAGGACCCAAAAGAGGTCCATCCGGGTGAATCACTGGAGAGAACAGCCCCCCTTCTGGGTGGAACATTGTTCTAGCGATCCAATAACTCAACGACATTTGTCAAACAATTTTGCAGCCGTTAGAGATGATCCTTTGCGTCTAGCATTCATCCGGCAAGGACCCAAAAGAGGTCCATCCGGAAAAATGAAATTCCTAAAGGGCCACTGTAACCACCTAAACGGTTTTACATCCCATCCTATATATAATTGTACCAGACGGGGCAAGGTCAGTCACTGACCTCCCATCCGGCTTCCATGAAATGACTGCCTGTCTACTGCTGGGGTAAACAGGTAGCCATTTCAGGGGCATATTGTGGTATCTCTTCTTCATCCGTCTGAAATACTTGTAAAAATGCGTATATAAAAAAAAAAAAAAAATGCATATAAAAAAAAAAAAAAAAAAAAAAAAAAAATTGTTGTAAATAATAGATAGAAAACCCGACTGTGTCGGTTAATAGATTAATTAAAATGTTAGCCGGACCCCTGTCCGGGAAAGATACATCGAAAATACACGGCACGCAGGCCGGTAAAAAAAGAAGAAAATATCAATCTTGCTGTTGCTCTTGTTGCTGAGGCTGCTCCAACCCTTGAGCTTGCCCAACCTGAGTCTCAGCCGTCTGCTCCTGCACCTGCTCCGGCTGGTTTCCCATTGGCACCCCATCCGGCTCTGACCCTAACTCCTTCTCAGCCCACTCGTCGAAAGGAGGAGGGGCAGGAGTGCCGAGTACTCGAGCTTCATAAACTTCAGAAGCATACAAGTAACGGAGGTTGAAATAGTCAAAGTCAGAGTCCGGATGGATGAGGCCCCAAGCCAGCTTCATGCGCTCCTCGCAGTCGGCTTCATTCTCTGTAATCAGGCGGCTGAGTTCCTCGTTAAGCTCCTTTTTGTGGGCCGCCTGAATATTAGTGAGTTGGACAGTCAGCTCGCTGTTCTTCTGGCGGAGGTTGGCATTTTCCTTGTCAGCTCCTTCCAGAGCTCTGAGATCAGCCTGGAGGTCCTTGACCTTAAGCTCAAGTTCATCAACTTTCTTTTTGGCCTCATCCCCAGCCAGCACAGCCTCTTTCAGTAATTCCTCCTGTTGCAACTCTCTCTCTTTAGTTGCCAAATCATATTTAATAGTGTGAAATTGACTAACGTCAATTAGGTCAAGGGCACGCTTCTGAGCGTCTCTTACCTCCTCTTGCTTTTTACGCAAGGGGACTCGGAGCCCGTCCACTCTCAGCATCACCTATGGTACCAACCGGAAAAGGAGTTAGAACTAATGATGATAATTACTACTAATCCGGCAAAAGCAGAGCTTGAGACAAGCATAGGGCATTCGGGTTATTTACCTCAGCAAGAAGAGAGTTGATGCGATCCAGGTTTACCTGGTGTACAGCCGGCACCGCCTCCTTTTCAGAACGGGTCAGAGTCTTGACCATTCTCTTGGCGTATTGGTTGTAGTCGGGCCGGCTGGTAGAGTCATCTGCAAAGGAAGGGTTATCTGTCAGATACTGGGCATAGGCGCCGCCTATATTCATGCGGCTGCCAGAGGAGCCCCCAGACTGGCTTGCTTGAGTTTTGACTCTCATATGCCCAAGCAGCCAGGGGGGGTCAAAGGCAGAGGTTTTACCTTGTACAGGCTGTGGGGTGCCATCCCCCCCAGCCGCATCTGAGCCAGATCCCATCCGGGTCTGGCCCGCCGAAGCACTCGGCGTTAGCTGCAGGCTCTTCCCTGCAGTGGTTGGCCTGGCAGGGTCAGACGTCCTCTTTGCAGGACTAGCTGCCAAAGGTGGACCCGACAGCCTTGGAGCTTTTGAAGCCGGCTGAGGTATCACACCAGCCGGTCTTTTGTGCATGCTTGCTAGTGATTTTGGCATGCCTTGGGTTCCACCCTGAAAATAGTCAAAACAAAGCAATCAGTTAGAAACAAAGGCAGATCATATGTCATCCGGTAAGAAATGGAAGAGGTTTTACTCCATTCTTGGCGGCCAGTGCCGCCTTCTTCTCTTCGATTTGCTTCTTTCTCAGCTCAATAGCTGAGAAGGCAGGTGTCTTTTCAGGAGGCACCATTCTTTTAGCTGTACCTGCAAAAAAGGGAAATTCGAGTTAGAGCGTGTATGCATAATCAGGTGTCAGAATACCGGATGGGTTAATGAACCTAATCTTTTTAAACATTGAACTTAGATTGCAAAGGGACAAGAATGACTCGTCCCTTAACCATTCCGGGAGGGGTACCCAGAACTTTGGGACGATGATTTCACTTCCGTCCTCCATCTGATGGGTCGTTTTGAGGAAGAGACCCGTCTCCATTATTTGGTCCCAGGCCTCAGACGGCACTTTCGGGAGCGCGCATTTTTTGCCCAGTAATGCCGGGTGCTTATTATACCGTCGCAGCCGGTGATTTAGGGAAGTGGAAGGCGAAGAGACGACATAAAATTTGCTCTTCCAGTTGGTCCACTTTGATGGCTTCTCCAAAGTCATCATGTATTCTTGGTTGGTGGTAAGGGTGTACCAGGCATTCCACCCACCCGGAGCCCGGCTGAGGTAATGCATGTGTGAAAAGGCCTCCCAACTGGGGTTTACCTCCTGCAGCTCACACGCGGCAATGTACCCCAAAATATTGATCCAAGAGTTAGGAGTCAATTGCCATACGCCCAAGTCATACCCCAGCAATATGTCCTTGATGCAGGGGTGAAGGGGGAACCGGAGGCCTGCTTTGAATGCCGCCTCATAACAGCCGAAAAAATCATCGGCATGGTCCAAGTCATCCTCCCAAACGACGGTTGCATTAACAGGCGGGACTCTTATTTCCCAGTCCTTCCCAACTGGTTTCCTTTTAAAAAGAAAGGCAGGAAGGGTTGCAGTAAGGGTGACCACGTCTCTTGCTGACATGGTCATGTCAGTCGGATCCCCCTTAGCCGGCCATTTGTAGGCCTCCTCAAAAATAGGCTCAGCCTCCTGTGCTGGGGCTTCAGATTCGGACCCAGACCCTTCTCCAGCAGATTCATCGCCGGATCCTTCGGCATTAGAATCAGAGTCTTCTAATATGCTATCACCCGGTGTGCTCGGACCACTCGGGGATTCTTGACGAGTCCCCAAGGTTTCTTCCAAAGGAATTTCACCAGACGGTCCTGCCGTCTGGTCCTCGTTTCTGGGATCAGCCGGATCTTCGGCTGCGTCGTCAGATTTGTAATCCGGGTCAACTGCCGTCCATCTTATCCGAGCCATTCTGTCCTGCACATGAACAGAGACGGTCGGATTCGAGGTAGGTGAAGGTTCGCCCAAATACCCCCAGACGGCAGTCCCAGTCCTAGACTCAGCCGTGCCTGGTGACCGCCTGACAGCAGTCGTAAACTGTGCCGAGTGTATAATTGAAGGGTCCATATCCTATCTATGCAACCGGAAAATTAACAAAAAGAATTGAAAAAGGGTGCAGACGGTACCTTTGGAGGTTGGAATTTGCTGAGATGGTGGCTTGAAACCTACACAGGCGGAAATCTCCGAATGTGTTTGAAGCTGAAATAAAGAAAAATAGATCAGACATGTTTAATTGGAAGTTCATTTAAAAGCCCCCCAAGCGGTGGAGTCCCGGATGAGGGATAGCAGAGATGGGCTGGAAGTTGCTCAGGCGACCCCCATACGGTTAAAAGCTGGATGGGGGCTATTTTTATGTTTGAGAAAAAGCCAAGGCTGCTCAAACGACCCCCATACGGTTAAAAGCCGGATGGGGGCAATTTGAAACAGTTTGAGCCAAGGCTGCTCAAACGACCCCCATACGGTTAAAAGCCGGATGGGGGCTATTTGTATGTTTGAGAAAAAGCTAAAGGCTGCTCAAACAACCCCCATACGGTTAGACGCCGGATGGGGGCAATTTAAACAACGTTTGAGAAAAAGCCAAGGCTGCTCAAACGACCCCCATACGGTTAAAAGCCGGATGGGGGCAATTTGAACCAGTTTGAGCCAAGGCTGCTCAAACGACCCCCATACGGTTAAAAGCCGGATGGGGGCTATTTGTATGTTTGAGAAAAAGCTAAAGGCTGCTCAAACAACCCCCATACGGTTAGACGCCGGATGGGGGCAATTTAAACAACGTTTGAGAAAAAGCCAAGGCTGCTCAAACGACCCCCATACGGTTAAAAGCCGGATGGGGGCAATTTGAAACAGTTTGAGCCAAGGCTGCTCAAACGACCCCCATACGGTTAAAAGCCGGATGGGGGCTATTTGTATGTTTGAGAAAAAGCTAAAGGCTGCTCAAACAACCCCCATACGGTTAGACGCCGGATGGGGGCAATTTAAACAACGTTTGAGAAAAAGCCAAGGCTGCTCAAACGACCCCCATACGGTTAAAAGCTGGATGGGGGCAATTTGAAACAGTTTGAGCCAAGGCTGCTCAAACGACCCCCATACGGTTAAAAGCCGGATGGGGGCTATTTGTATGTTTGAGAAAAAGCTAAAGGCTGCTCAAACAACCCCCATACGGTTAGACGCCGGATGGGGGCAATTTAAACAACGTTTGAGAAAAAGCCAAGGCTGCTCAAACGACCCCCATACGGTTAAAAGCCGGATGGGGGCAATTTGAAACAGTTTGAGCCAAGGCTGCTCAAACGACCCCCATACGGTTAAAAGCCGGATGGGGGCTATTTGTATGTTTGAGAAAAAGCTAAAGGCTGCTCAAACAACCCCCATACGGTTAGACGCCGGATGGGGGCAATTTAAACAACGTTTGAGAAAAATCCAAGGCTGCTCAAACGACCCCCATACGGTTAAAAGCCGGATGGGGGCAATTTGAAACAGTTTGAGCCAAGGCTGCTCAAACGACCCCCATACGGTTAAAAGCCGGATGGGGGCTATTTGTATGTTTGAGAAAAAGCTAAAGGCTGCTCAAACAACCCCCATACGGTTAGACGCCGGATGGGGGCAATTAAAACAACGTTTGAGGAAAAGTCGAGGCTGCTCAAACGACCCCCATACGGTTAAAAGCCGGATGGGTGCAATTTGAAACAAAGTTTGAGCCAAGGAATCTCAAACGACCCCCATACGGTTAAAAGCCGGATGGGGGCAATTTGAAACAGTTTGAGCCAAGGCTGCTCAAACGACCCCCATACGGTTAAAAGCCGGATGGGGGCTATTTGTATGTTTGAGAAAAAGCTAAAGGCTGCTCAAACAACCCCCATACGGTTAGACGCCGGATGGGGGCAATTAAAAATGACGGATGAGGGCATTTTACAAGGGAAATATTTCAAAAACCTCACACGGGAAATCCCGGATGAGGTAGGGGTAATTCAGAAATTTCGGACAAAATATACCCAAGCGGCAAAATGCCGAGTGAGGTCCTTAATCTAGGGGCAAAGAGGGAGAAAGCAGACGGTACCTTACTAAATCCGCACTCAGCCGGAAGGCAGATGTCAAGTTCTTGCGAAAACCGGATGCTCGAAAGTCTTGAAAGAAGCAGCCGGTATCAGAGCTTCTCAGGAAATTTTTGAAAATAAAAAGTGCGGAGGAAAGAGGTAGCCACCCTACTTATAGAAAGAGGCAGAAGGCGAACAGTCACCTTCTGCACAAAAATTTGAAATTCAAGGGGGGAAGCAGACGAACCGTCACTTACCCCATGCACCCTACATCTGTCACAGATGACACGTGAGTTTGCCACATCTCATCTGTGAGGGGCAGATGTTTAGGGTGAAAATACCCTAAGACACGTGGCCCAATAAAGGCTTGACACGTGTCAATCCTTCAGCGGTCTGCAAAGGCCCATTTCCTTTGCAGACACGTGTCCCTTATACCCTAATTGAGGTACAGTTCTCCCTTACTATAAATAGTAAGGGTAGACCTCATTTATGAGACACATACATTAATTGCAACCACAAAAAAAAAAACAAACAAAGTCCAAACCTACGGAAACGCTCTCGAACCGAGAAGCTTTTGCTGTTCTTATTCCACTTCGAAAAGATACTAACTTAATCTTCGGAGGCGGAACTCCCACCCCCCATCCGGAGTCTCCGTTACTTGTGCAGGTACAGGCGCAAGAAGGAAGTCGGCTAGGTGCAGGTACAGGCGTAAGAAGGAAGTCTGCTAGGAAATTGTAACTCTCCCGAAGGACACAGAAAACCCCCAAACACCTATGTCTATGGTTTTTGACAAAGGCCCTTAGTTTGTAATGTCTGCCCTCAAGGATTGGTTGGGAGATCAGGGAATCTCACATTGTTTTGCATCTGCTGGCCGGCCCAAAGCAAACGGTCAAGTTGAGGCCTTCAACAAACTCATCTCAGACGGTATAAAAAAGAAGATTGAGAGAGCTGGTGGTCTTTGGGCGGAAAAGTTACCTCATGTCCTTTGGGCCATCAGAACAACTAAAAAAGGGGCAACCGGTGAAACCCTGTTTCTCATGACATACGGCACTGAAGTTGTCTTGCCAATTAAACTTTATGAGCCAACACTCCGAGTCAATGCGCCTAGCATTGGATTCACTCCAAGAACGCAGGGGTAACGCCGCCTTGCATCATGAGATATACCGTTTCAGAATGTCGAGGGCTTACAACAAAAGAGTACACAAGCGGCCCCTCAAAGTTGGGGACTTTGTGCTATGAAAAATGGAAGCCACCGGTAGAGCAAACGAGCAGGGAAAACTGACCCCTAATAGGGAAGGCCCCTACCGAATTTGTGACAAAGTCAGAGGCGGCACATACCGCCTGGACACCCCAGATGGTAGAAAGCTACCAAGAACCTGGAACGTAGATAACTTTAAAAAGTATTATTTCTAGGGAGATGTAATCATTTTTTGTAAATAGAGTAAATGAATGAGAAATATCTTATTTCAATTTCTTTGTGTACCAGTCCCAATGTGAACAACACATCCGGGTATTTTCTAAGACAGGGCATCCGATTGCCCCAAACATAAACCAAGAAATGCTAAGTGCCTATAATGGCACAGAGCCAACATATTTAAACCGCGTGCTCTACCTATGAACAAGCATCTGGCAACGCCCTTCCGGGTGAATTTGTCGAAGAGAATATCTCCCTTCCGGGTGGTACATTGTTCTAAGCGTTAAAACATCGGACAGACTTAACCGGCTAGGTAAAATTCAAGATTGTTCGATTGACCTATTGCAAACGAGATAGCCGGTTATTATCCCAAGGCAATATAGACGGCAAAATTAAATCTTGTTGGGCAGCCGGCTGTTGCCAAAAAGAAACCCAACCGGCAATCGCGCCCATTATTCGACCTCAAAACTAGTGAACTTCCAACAGATTCACTGGCTGTTACCCCAAGGTATCCCAGCCAGTGAGACTACATTTCAAGTCGCAACCATCATTGCTCCAAAGGCAATTCAGGCGGTAAGGCAGAATTCTGTCACCATCCGGCCCCGTCTCCCCATACAAACGGTCGCATAGACCCCCGATTTCATTCTATCACTCTAGCATAACTCATGCGGCAATTAGCGTCTTAGCATACGCCTGACCTATATCCGCCTGACCTAAACCTGTTAAATATTGATCTGGATAAGTATGGGCGGCTATTTGCTTAGTGTTTGCACTAAACAACCACCCACCTAGGGGCAGGCATAATCAACACATCCGGCAATATTAGGCAGTTAAAAAAAAAATATTTGCGAAATTGAGAGAAGTGAACAAGTATTGCAAAGAAAACCGACCCAGTCGGCATATATATACATGAATAACACCAAATTTGTTAAATTTTTAGCCGGACCCTTGTCTGGTAAAAGATACAAGAAACACACAGCACGCAGGCCGGAAAAATTAGAATACAAAAGCTTAGGGTTGAGGCGGAGGCTGAGCCGGATCTTGCGAGGCGGCTCCTGAAGCAGGAGGGACAATCTCTTCTTGGTTCTCTCCCCCCTCTGAGTCGATCTCCACCTGCATGGCGTCAATCTTCTTCTTAACCCAATCCTCATAAGGCTCCGGAGCAAACTTGTTCGTTTCTTGCGCATCAATGGGAAGATCTGCGTATTTGTAGGCAAGCTCCGAGACGGCGTACTCCGTATTCGGGTGCACTAGAGACCAAGCCAATTGCATCCGGTTGGCGCAGTCTTGCTCATTCTCTTCAATGAGCCGGCTTTGTTCAGTCTCCAGTGTAGACTGTAAGTTCTGACTAGTTTTGGCCGCCTCCCCCTTCAGACGGACGTTGTCAGCCAGGAGCGTCATATTCTCCTTCCTGGCCAATTCCAAAAGTTTGGAAGAATCCGTCACCTTCTTCAACTCCGCCTCAGCATTCTCTTTTGCCGCCTGGATGTTGAAAATCTTTGTGTAGGCTTCATTGAGAGATTTTTTGAGGGTTTTAATGGAGTCCGCCTTGTTGCATGATTATGCTTTTAGTTTTTTACTCATACATAATCATGGAATATTGGGGAACGTTATGTGCCACAGACGCATCCCGTTTAGCCCCTCTTACCTCTTCGCATTTGCGGTTGTAGGACTTTAAAAGCCCCTCCACGTGCAGCATTGACTGCAAAAGCCCAAGCGGTGTTAGAAGGGGTCAGACGGCATAATAACTTAAACAAATTGAGAAAGCATATACCTGAGCTAGTCCGGCCATAACCTCGTCGGCATTGAAGGTGTTGATCCCCAGGATCGCCTCCTTCTCCTCTCTAGGGACGGCCTTCTGCATGGCCCGGGCGTACTACTTACATCCGGCCAGCGAGGGGAGTGATCAACACCAGAAAAAGATGGTGAAAAGGCAACATACTTCCCCCCAATGGACTACCGGCTGCCAGAAGAGTCTTCTGGCTGGAGCTGGGAGTGCGACTTGACCCGCATGGGCTTGCCAAGCAAAGTAGGGTTGAAAGGATCATCTGTACCTTGAGATTCGTGGTGAGGGTCATAGCTACCCTCAGCCGGTACTTAAGCGCCGTTCCCTTGGATGCCTCTTGGTCATCCGGCTGCTTGGGGACCAGGGCGAATCCCAGACCTGTTATCTGGACAGATTTACCCCCAACCGTTAGCCGGTTGGGAACTATCAGGGAGGAGGTCTTCCTCGCCTTATTTTGAATGGCCGGCTCCTCCCCTGGCCTAGGCCTTATTAGTTTTTTAACAAAGCGGGGCACCTTGCTCCCATCCTGAAACAACGAGCAAAAAGGTCAGGCGGTATAAAAGTCAAACGGAAATCGAAGCACAAAGAAAAGGAAAAAGCAAGCTACCTTATTTTTTGCCACCTGGGCAAGTTTTTTCTCCGCATAAGCCTTGCAGATTTCAGCGGCTGATTTACCAGGCATCTTGTCAGCAGGCAACATAGCTAGGCCGCGCACTACACAAAAGAACCCATCCGGTTAAAAGAATGGTAAAGAAATGAATCATTACCAACAAAATAGGGGCAATCTCTAATGTGACCTACGTTTATCAAACTGAGTGCTAAGCTTATAGACGGACAAAAACGCCTCGTCTCGAAGAAATTCGTGTTTTGGCACCCAATTTCTAGGTACGTTTATTATCTCCCCATTGGAGAGGGTTGTTGTAGTCTGTTAAAAAAATATGGACTCAATTATTCGCTCGTAGTCCTCATCCGGAATACGAGGATTTTTGCACTTATGACCCAGAAGGTCTGGCTTCCGGTTGTATGGCCTATACTCCCGGTTTTCCTCTTGGGTGAGAGCGAAGACCAAGTAAAACCTGTTCTTCCAGTTCGACCACATAGACGATTTGTCTAGGGTCATCAGGTACTGGGGATAGGTAGTCAATGTGTACCAGGCTCTCCAACCGCCTGGGCTTCGGCTAAAATAATGCATGTAAGCAAAGGCCTCCTAGCCGGGGTTGATTTCCTGCATCTCGCAGGCGGCTATATATCCCAAGATGTTAACCCAAGAATTATGGGTTAACTGCCAGATGCCCAGGCCATGCCCTCGAAGGATGGCCTTGGTTGTGTTAACCCAAGAGGACGAATCTTTATAAAATCTTCTAAGTTGTTGGTCATGCTAGCCCTATCCATAGCTAAAACGGTGATGAGGAAGGAGTCACCTTTATTATTCCAGGTAGGCCTTTCCTTCTCCTTGCTATCAGCATCCGGCGTCAAGAGGCTGCTACTACTACCACTTTGTTCTGAACCGGATGAGGAGGCGGTCTCATCGCCGCTGGCATCTATTTCCTGGTTTTTCAGCTCGACCCTAGAGGGTGAAGCGGTATCTTCACCACCTCCCTGATCCATACCCAATATCCCATCACTGAGAGTGCTTGGGGTGCCATGCGGTGAGTCCCTTGTCACCTCTGCCTGATTAGGGTCAGGCGGCAACTTACCAGAGTCTTCTCTGTACTCTGGATCCAAGGCAGTCTTTTTTGTACGAGCCATTGCGTCCTGCACAGAGATAGAGACGGTCGGTTTCGGAGATGAACAAGGAGACTCCCTGTACCCAGAGGCGGCACCCCAAGTCCTAGACTCAGCCGTACTAGGAGACCGGCTGACCTCTAAATTGTGGTGTGCCGTGTGTGTGATGGGTGAGGTCATTATTCTAAGATATATACAGCCAGAAGATTTAAAATACAGAAATTCCAAAAGGCAAGGAACCGAGACGTTACCTTGAAATCGAAGAAAAGTTTGGAGAAAGGAGACGAAAGGCCGTTGACCAATGATACCCCAGACGGTATCACTTTGAGCAGACTGCAAATTGGCAAAAGAAAGAAAAATTAATCACCAATGTTATCCAAAGATACCACAGGCGGGAAAAGTCGGTTGTAGTAGATATGTAGAACAAATAGTCTTAAGATTTTATCAAAGGTTGTCCAAAGACCCCATAAACGGTATAAACCGGCTGAGGCTCATCAGTGGACAACTCGCAAAAAGAATTGAACGAAACCAACACATGCAGCCTAAAAGCCGGTTGCGTATTCGTTAAAATGATAAATCAAAAGGCTGTTCGCAGATACACCAGGCGGTAAAAGACCGGTTAGGGGCTCCAGCAAAACAGCTTAGAAGGGAATTGCTTGCTCATACCCCAGACGGTGTGAGACCGGCTGAGGGAACAGCGAAGCAGTTCAAAAAAAAAGTTTGATCAAAGACACCTCACAAGGTTTACACTGGCTAAGGGTCTATTAAATGCAACTCACCAAAGAGATTGCTTGAAGATACCTTGGACGGTTTACACCGGCTGAGGGTTTATCGAATGCAACTCACCAATGAGATTGCTTGTTGATTCCTCATACGGTTTACACCGGCTGAGATTCTCCATAGACGCAATTTGTTATAAAAATTACCTAAAGAAGCTCCAGACGGCAAAAGCCGGTTGCAGCCTAACCAAACATCCAACTAAAGAAACTGAATAAGTCAAAAGGATACCTTAATGAGACGGGCTACGAAACACAAACGGTATCCGGATGTATTGAAGTTGAAGGCTGTTTGCACGAGCAAGCAGGCGGGGTCAGGAGCTCTCTTTCTTTTTCTCTCAAGAAATTTCTCTCAAAAAATGGCAAAGTGAGGAATGAAAGGAGGTAGATCCCTATTTATAGGGAATCTCAGAAGGTGAACCGTCACATCCTTTTCCCCCTTAGTTTGAAATTTGATAAAATAGAGGGAAGGAGGCGAACCGTCGCCCTCCTCCCTGTTGAGATGTGTCACAGGCACCACGTGGCATAACCACATCAGCGCCTGTGAGGGGCAAATGTTTAGGGTAAAAATTACCCTAGACACGTGGCCCAATGAGGGGCTTACACGTGTCACCTCCCTATAGCACTATAGGCATCCAACCAATGGATGCCACGTGGCATTGTACCCTCAATGGGGGAGCAGATCCTCATCTGCTATAAATAAAGGAATCTACCATATTTATTGGCATTCATAAATATACAAACAAAACCCGAGCAATATTAATTGCGGAATCTCCCGGAATCCGAGAGAAATACCCGTTATTTTCCGCACGTAATCTCATCCGGAATCATACTAACTTGATTTTCGGAGGTGGAACTCCACCCAACCGGAGTTTTGTTGTTTTGCAGGTACGGAAGTCAGGCGTGCATTCCTGGTGTTGTAACTCTCCCGCAGGACACCTCAGAAAACCCCAAAACAAGTGTTGTGCGGGTGGGTGTATTGATGTGGGAGAGAGCATGTTGTGCGAGTGTGCGTGCCGCAAGGGCAGGGGCTGCTAGACAGCACCCAGCCCACAAGGCAGGGCTGCCAAGCAACAGGTGCTGCGAGCACTAGAAAGTACACAAGCACGCTGCTAGCACCAGCGATACTCAAGTATGCTAAGAAAGCTACGTGGCTGCCAGTGCCTGTAGGTATTTGGTGCGTTGATGTGCTATGTGGCCAGCACGTACACGCAAGCTAGCTGGAGTTGTTAGGTAGCGCCAGCCCGAGCTCTAGCAAGGCTGCTCGACTAGGCACCTTAGAAGCACCTCGGCTTTGGCTTGGGAGCTAGGTGCTCGTTTGAACTAGGGGTTTTGTAGTTTTGTCTAAAACGAGGCCTCGTTTTAACGTAATTGCGTAAATTTGACAAAATTGACCAAGTGTGCTGAATTAAGTTTAATTGAATTAAGATGGATGTGGGTTTTAGTGGGAGTGTCGTTAATCGATTTTGAGCGTCTAAAGCTTTAATTATGCTTGTTATTGTGTTAGTTCACAAAATTGGTTAACAACTCGACTAGTTGTAACTAGGTGTGTTAATCGGATCAACCACCTAAATTAGTAACTAGTGCGTAATTGTTTGATACAGGATTTTGTATTATCGCTCGTATTTTTTGTAAAATATGCATGGGCCATTCACTTTAGAAGTGAATGGGTGGATGGAATATTATAAATGTTCTTATGCTAGTTTTAATAAAAGAGACTAGTATGGCCCGACTAGAATAGAAAATACGGATTGCATTCCGTTATGTATTTTTGTAAACCTAGTTTTGTTCATTAGTTTCTTTATTCTTGCGCCTATTTTTTTTTATTTTTGTTCACATTTGTGATTATTTTCGTGTTTTCTCCTTTACTTGTTCACTTCTCATGGTTGTAGGTCTCCTTCGGGGCTTGAGATTTATTTTAAAAGATTTTCCAATTCTTTTTGATGCTCGGGACACGACCTTGTACCATTCGGATATGTGGGGATCAATTAAAGAAGATAACTCCAATTCAATGCCTCGCGCTCTCATGCCACGCTCTCATTACAATATGGTGTTGAACCCGGTTAAAAAAAATATTGAAAGGTTGCCCCCCTCGTGAGCTTCATATGAGATCGTTGATGATGTGGATGCATATGCACGAAGGATTTCGTGCGGTAGTGTGAGACGATGCTCTAGGATGCTGCAGCTTATGCAGGAAGTGATGCGAGCGCTGCAGGTGTGTGTGTGAAGGAGAGCTGTTGGTGCGAGCAAAGTGCCGCGCCACAGAAGGAAACGCCGCGCCACGGAAAGTAGTGTTGCGCCACGAAAAAACATGCCATGCGAAGTTAGGCCGCACCGTGCAACGAAACAACCACTGTGGCACGACACTTCTATTTGTGCTTAATTATTCATGGTGCGTGCATGTTTGAGGGGGAGTAACCCTGTGGTGCGCGTGCGTAGACCCCCTGGTGGGTGCGCGTGCGTAGACCCTCTGGTGGGTGCGCACCACAGGCTCTTTGATCCAAAATTTTCATTTGGATAAATAGGCCTTGGCTTTATTATATTTTAAAAGAATTTTATAATCCCTTTTAAGATCGTCATAATTAGCCTTAGGTTGAGAGCTTCTCTCTCTAGATTAGGTTAGCTTGGGAGTAGTTTTAGAAAGAGAAAGTGAGAGATTTCAATTGTGATTTGAGAGATTGAAGATTCAAGGGTGACAATTGTATTGAAGATCTTCTCAATTATCAATGAGCATTTATTACTATGTGTCCTCTTTTTTAGTTTTGTTTCTTTATTATTGATTAGTGTAGTTGTTCTTCATGCTTGATTGATTCTCAGTTTCATTTACCTGTTTTTCTAAATTGCTGATAAAACTTAGTGAGTAGTTGCTTGCTAAGGTTTGGGTAAAGCTTGTATGATTGATTGATTATGATTATTTTTGGGATTTATGTTGATTGATTGTTGAGATTAAATTGATTAATGGATTTATGCATGTGTTTAGCTTGATAATATTAATTAACCTAGATTGCTAAGCATGATTGCATTATTGATCCGAATGACATGACCACTTGATTTAGGATTTTCAATTATCAATTTGTTTGATTGTTTGAATTGTGATTCTATTAGGTTGTCATTCGTAGTGGAGACCTAGTTTGACAATTAGATGATAGCCTTTTGAACTCTTTGATTGCAATTGCCATTAGTCCTCACAGCTATTAATTGGCTCGACCTTACGAATTTGGTGCAATAATCATGATTACATGTTGATCCCCATTCCCTAGTGTTTCAGTGGTTTGATTTTTTGTAGTTGATTAGTATTAGTTACTCTATTCTTCACCCTTGACTTCGACCTAGCTTAGGCGTTAATTGGAAATACCTAAGCATAACCGTTCCTAATGGTTCGATCCTTGACTTACCTCTATACTTGTATTTAGGTTTGTTTAGTGATTATAAATTTTGTTTGATGTTAGGAAGGATAACTTAACGACGTAGTTTTCCTTACATAAATATGGCGCCGTTGCCGGGGAACGGTGTCTATGCTTGAGTATTTTTTATTGCTTCAGTCTAGGTCTTTGTATATACTTTTCTTTTATTTGATTTTTGTTTGTTTTGATAAAAAATCATGTATCTAATTTCTTCAATATGATTATTAGCCTTTTTGTGAATATTTCATTAGACTTAAGGGATTTTTGGACTATTTATGTTGCAGTCTTTGGGAGTCTTGTGAGAATTGTTATTTTAGTTTGACTTAGCAAACTAGAGATGAAGTTGAATGCATGCATAATGGTGAGTTTAGAGCATTATCAATTGATGATGCTTGGGATTTTTATGCTTGGTTTGTATAGACATCTAATTTTGGTTCCATGTCCCAACCGGAAGGGCTATGACGATAAATAATTCCATCTTTATGCTGGATTGGAGTAAGGAATGTTTATGGACTACAAACTGAGGCATAAACACATAAAACTTACTAGCTTGACCCAAACGAAATGAACAAAAGCTCATTAATACTAAGCCCATTAAGAAATTAAGCCTAATCTCGAGATTAACCTAATTTCAGACGAATTTAGAGTGCCTAGGTTAAAATCTAGGGCTACGGCAGGAAAATCCGCGTGCAAGTCAAGTAGTCGCACTAGCCTGGCGCGCGCAACTAACTAGGTTGCGCTCGGCATCTAGTGCAACCCCCAGAGATGCGCTTGCGGAAGATTCAGAATTTCAAAAATATACTGAATCGAATCTTACCATAAAGCCACGCGCAAGACAAGAGATTGCGCTATCTCTAGTAGAGCAAGCCAATCACTTACCCTAAACTCACCCATTCCCTATAAATATGGCTCAAATACGAGCTTTGAAGACATAGAAAATTAGCCAAAAGTTAGTAGTAACATCTTTGTGAAATTATGTAATAATCAACCCTCTTGTCCTAAACACTCACTCTTTAATTATTTTGTTTTTACAGTGGAGGTTCGCGAACAAGAAGGAGTCCATAAGTGTTTCAAACGAAGATCTAGCAAGGAAAAGTGGTAAATTCCCGAGCATTTAGATAAATCACATTACACTTCTTGTCCTAAGTTGCCTTAATCAACTAATTAGTGTTATTTGATCACTTTAAATAAACCTTAATTAATTAATTTCATATAGTATTCTTGCATTTATTAAAAACTAGAATTGAATAATTAATTGATTGTTTTATCACCAAAATCAAGGCGAATCTTGTTTATTTATTGTTCTTTTTTACGAATTTGGAATAAATAAGAATAACAACAATCGTTGCAATGTAATCTTTATGTGATTGATGCGTGTAAATAAAATCAACTAACTTGGTTTTTAGGAATCACGTTGCATATATTGTTTAGTTATGAAATTGTGAAAAGGAAGAGCTAATAGAGGCCGCACTTGGGCTAGGATAACGATTCCCCGCTAAAGGGGACATTATTTTAGTACCCTTGCTCCCTCACTCATTTATGGTACAAGTAGACCAATTTGGGTATAGGTAAACTTATGATTCATGCTAATCATCCCTTAAACTCTACACGGGAGAAAGGCATGAATGAGGTTTATGAGTTTTCCTAAAACTCATTGGCGACTCCTTATTAGTTTCTTGCAAAAAAGCGTAATGATAGAATTAATTCTAATTCAAGGTCCCCCAAATAATTAGGAATTCAAATCCTAACACACCTTAAAAAAGTCCTAGGCTTTAAAGGGCCATAGGCATAGAGGTAATGGGATCCCAACGGCAGGCTACCCTCCTCACAGTTGCGACTCCACTAGGGACTTAGAGGTTACAAGATTAGCTTTTTGGTTATGGTTCAAGGTTTCCAACGTAGGTTACCTATGAGTTGTAACGAAGATTAACTTGGATAATCTCTAGGTAGAGAGAGAGACTTGAACGCATAATATCTTCCTTTTTCGCAAGAGTAAAAGCCAAATAAGTATTATTGCATCATGCATAATCATAGCACACTTTAACTATTGGGGATTGGCTCATTGACTAGCGGTCGTCAACACTAGACTTCTATCCCAAAATCAATAACAATCATCACACCCATACGCCAACAAAATGTTGAGAGAACCATGCCATGGGTCAAAATGTTGAGTGATTGATTTATACATCGTTCTTAAGATATGGTACCTTCGGACACCCAAGCTTTCACCATAGAACTACATTATATGCTTTGACAGTTCCTTTTATGTGCTTATGTGACTACATCACTATGTGCTTATATGCCTCGTGTCTAGTTTAATAAAATTCCAACTTGTTACCTAGAGATACTGAAAAATTTGCAAAAAAATAGTGGTTCGACAAAAAAAAAAAAAAAAAAGTCGACCCTGCCTTGTGGTGAGCGCAATTGTCAAAGTTGCGCGCCCCCTCCAAGCGCAAGTCTAGAAGTTGCGCGCGGCCCTTCCGCGCAACTCTGAGTCTTGCGCGTGCCCACTGTTCAACGTTAACTTTGACTCGTTACGACCAATGTTATACGGGAAAAACGATATTACCGCTTCAAGGTTAATCGTTAAGTAGGTGCTAATAATATCACTTTGGCTAACACCGTTGTCTAACTTAGTTGCTTTCACTTTGTTAGTCTTTTTTTTTTTTTTTTTTTAAAATATTTCCAAAAAAATCATGTCTTTAATCGTTCTTTTTTTCTATTTAAATTTTTTTTTCCTAAAAGCATGTCTTCTATCTTTCTCTTATTTCCAAAAAAAAAAAATCTCACGTTAACCTTAATTTTGGCAACAAAAAAAAAATCATGTGGATTGCGTTACTCTCTAAGTTACACTCTCCACCTTAGCGCAAGATGGAAAACTGCGCGCGATACTATTTTCGCTTATGATGATTCATTTACGTAGTTTTTAATCGAACTAATGACATTACATCTTATACAGTTCGTCATTAGATGTTCGCATCCCTAATATATAGGACGTCATCAACAATAAACGTGCGTATTTTCATGGTCATCATTTGTTGTAATTAATTAATCTTGAATTAAGAGTATAATTTATTTAACTCTTTTATGGTTTAAAAAGAAACTCCCGAGAACCTCGGTGGAGGTAATTGTCTCATAAAAAAAAATAGAGAATAAAAAGGAGGGAGCAAAAAAAACATAAAAAAATTCAAGAAATCCTTCTAAAAAAAAGAATGTGATACAAAAAGAGAAACTAAAAAAATTAATTCTCAATAAAATAAATAATACGAGAGAATAATAAATGATAAGTCCTAGAAAATGATTTAACTATTTCTTGGATTTTACGTTCAAAGGCAACCAACAATAATTATCCTTTAACACTGAGCAATTTGAAAATCTAAAAAATAATAATCAAGATATCTATTGTAATCTAAATGATCAAGTACTATCTAGTATATTGATCATTTTAAGGAGTGTATTTAGGTTAATTAATATTTCTAAAAATTTGATGATCATTTTTAATCCAACTCTCCCTTTTCATTCTCTTTTACCTTATTTGGAAACAGTTCACCTGAAGTAAAATACTTAGATAATTACCTTTTTGAAGTCAACATAAATCATGACATTCCATTAATAATTGTTTGTAAATTTATTGACATTTTTCATTAACTGACTTGCTTAAAGTGAATTCGTATTAGAAAGATAAAAAAACAGGTTTTAAGTGAACGAGCTCTATTTCTCGTGATACACATTACTAGACCATATTCCACATCCGCACCCTAGTCCAATAATGGGGTGACAAAGCAGCATTAGAGAAACTTAGAGAGGGACTCCAAAACCTAAAGGCCCTACGAGAAGAAGAAGCCCAAATGAAGGCTCATAGAAAAGCAAAAAAGGCTAAAATAAAAGCAGAAAAAGAAAACAAAAAAATTCTGTAAGAGAAAGCAAGAGTCAAAAGACTAGAGGCCTTAGAGAAACTTTCGTTCGAGCTAGCTTAGGGACTAAGTTCTTCAATTATGTACTTGCACCACAACCTTATGGCAAGACTCTCCTAGAAAAGTTCTTGACTATAGATTTACCAACCTTTAAGGTTACGGACAATCCTAGGATTCACTTAATGAGCTTTTCTGGAATGATGTCATTGAAAGGGGTCGAGCATAACTTATATGCATGTACTTTCCCTCTTTTATTCGACCCAACTGTTAGATCATGGTTTATAACCTCGATGCAAAACAAACTTCCACTTGGGTGGACGTTGTAAAAGTGTTTCTAGCCTAATATGGAGATAACATCGAGCTCATAACTACCTTGCGCGATCCTGAATTACTCAAGCAAGGGAATGAAGAAGGATTCATTGACTTCTTTTCCAAGTGGCGATCAAAGGTTGCTCTTCTTTCACAAAGACCTCCAAATCATGAACTTGTCTCAAAGTTCATAGACAATATGTCTCCACCATACAAGTGCCATTTACAATACCTTGGTTTAGACACATTTTGTAAATAGTCTATACTATGGGAACATAATTGAAAGGGACTTGATAAATGGAACCATGAATCATATAGATGGACTAGATTTTTAGAGAGGATCTCATTTATGTTGGAAACGGACAAAGCTCAAAGACGAAATCTCAAGACGTTGTTAACAATTCAAGATGTAACATTCTAGGTCTTGTTTTGTTTCATTCCTTTTTGTTTTCTCTATGATAGACCAAGAGATTCATGCTATCGAATTGTGAGGAGGGTGTGACCATCATTGGGGATCTTCTTCCTCTATGCCCATGGGCCTTTAAAGTCTAGGACTTTACACTTTTTAAGGTGTGTTAGGATTTGAATTCCTGAGTGTTTGGGAGACCTTGAATTAGAATTGATTCTATCATTACGCTTTTTTGTAAGAAACTAATAAGTAGTCGCCAATGTGTTTTAGGAAAAGTCATAAACCTCGTTCATGCCTTTCTCCTAAGTTGAGTTCAAGGGATATTAAGCATGAATCAAAAGTCATAAACCTCGTTCATGTCTTTGGCGGGTTTCTCTTCTGCGTAGAGTCGGACTCTACGAAACCCAACAACGGTATCGGAGCTGCGCTCACTTTAATTTTTGTAACTAATAATTAATTAAGGTGATTTAAAATGGATTTAAGTTTCTGGTGTGCTTTCTAATTGGATTAAAAGCTCGTTTTAAACAGTTTTAATCTCGTATTTTTTCTAATTTTTGCTGACGAACCCAGATTTCGACTTAAAAATAGTGATTTTTGGGTGGAATTGATGTTCTAAATCGTTCTAAATCTGAGGGTTGTCCAGAAGCCAAAATCCATCCGAAACATGTTTTTCGTGGGGTTTTTCGTTTTTGACGAAAATTTTCAAATCTTTTAACTCTTTCGGCATGTTGTATGCTACGCTGTGCGATGCTGAAGGCATTATGCCTACGATGTTTGCGGGCAGTGCTAGGCTACGCCTAGCGACATGCGATGGCTAGCTAGCACGCATGGCCCTAGCACGCCTAGCATGCTAGGCTTGCGACTAGCATTGAAAGGGACCTTTCCTAGCCTAGCACTCACATGGCTAGGCCAATGCGAGGTTACGGCTAGGCACGCACTTGTAACTCAATTGATTTTACGTCTCGTCGAATTCTAAATTCGACTCGACTTGCGACGCTCGATCTCGATGCTTTAAGCTCGATATCTGACGTCTTTGGTCATAAAACTCTGACGACTCATCAAAATCCTTCGGATTGATTCATCGTCTCGGATCGGTTGTTCGATTGGGTTCGACCCGAAGGGTTCAATCAAAATTAAGTTGTAATATTAATTGTACATTAATATTACTGATCAAAAGCGGCCTCCACCTAGACAATCCGATCACTTGACCTTACTGAAGAATTAGCTTTCCGATAATTCTGAACCATCTATAAGAATAATACACTTGTTGGAAGGACACCATTCCTTATATTCCGATCATTTGACCTTACTGAAGAATTAGCTTTCTAATAATTCTTAACCCTCTACCAGAATAATACACTTGTTGGATGGACACCATTTCTTTCAATGAGTTGCGCGTGACACATGTGCTGCGAGTGTTTCCCTTCTTTTATTTGTTTTATTTACCAAGGTTTAAACGTAGTGAATTTTTTGTTTTTATTTCTTATTTACCCCCCCAAGTGTGAGGTATTTTTTCGTGGAGTGAAAAAAAAAATCCGAACACTTGGGTAGTTAATTCGATTGAAATTTTTTTGGTCTATCCCCCCAAGTGTTGTGAATTTTACCGTGTGGTCCAGTAAAATTTTCAACACTTAATCGAGAATTTTTTTATTTTTTGATCTACCCCCCAAGTGCTGTAAATTTTACCGTGGAGTTCGGTAAAATTTATAGCACTTAGAATCTTTTATTTGAATGCTATGAAATTTTACATAGCCACGTATCGCATCGTACCGTGCTTGTGGTTGTGCATGCTTGCGTGCTAGGCGTTGCAACATGCTACGTGCTGAGGCTAAGCGTGCTTGTGTGCTAGGTAGCGCCTAGCATACGCTACACAGCAGCAGTAGCAGCCCGCATTGTATGCGTGGCTTGCTGGCTGCGTGCATGTGTATGCGGGCTAGCTAGCCAGCCCAGCCAAGGTGCTATGCGCCAGCTAGGCAGCCTTGGCGCTAAGGCAAGCTGGCTGCCAGCTATGCGTGGGCTGCTCCTAAGTCTTGGTGGGAACAGATGCTTGGTGGCCTTGCTTGGGGAGCGATGGGATTTTCTGTCCCCCACCCCCCTTAGTGGTCCTCACCTACCTTTACTCACCTCTTGACACTTGTTATTTGTTGATTCACTTGCATTTCAATTTGATTTTTGAACTAAAAATAAATTAGATAAATTGCATTTTACCAACTCTCCCACATGGATGGGAGATTGAAGTTCAAGAGCTCCCTTCCTTAAAAATACCCATCATTTGGGTTTAGGAAGGGACACTTGAGTTGAACTCAATGAGGCATCTCCCTTTAGGTGAGAAAACCTCTATGTTTGGGGGTTTTTTATGTGTCCTACGGGAGAGTTACAATTTCCTAGTATGCTACTTCCTTCGCCTGTACCTGCACAAATAACGGAATACTCCGGCTGGGGCTGGGGTGTTCTGCCTCCGAAGATTAAGTTAGTCTCTTTCTAAATGAGGAAATAAGACAATAAATGCTTCTCAATTTGAGAGCGTTTGCAGGGGATTTGTGTTTGGATGGTGGTTGGAAAATGATTTGATCCCATTAATGAGGTCTGCCCTTACTATTTATAGTAGGGAGAATTGTACCTCAATTAGGGTACAATGACACGTGTCGCAAAGGGATTGGGCCTTTACTGACCGTTGCAAGCTTGACACGTGGCAGGCCTTTATTGGGCCACGTGTCTTAGGGGTATTTTTACCCTAAACATCTGCCCCTCACAGGTGTGACGTGGCATGTCCACGTGTCACCTATGACAAGTGTCAGACGCATGGGAGGAGACGGTTCGTCTCCTTCCCTCCTTTTTTCAAATTTCAAGTTTTTAGGGCAGAAGGCATCGTTTCGCCTTCTGCTCTCTTTATAAATACAAGACACGCTCTGTCCTCCTCACTTTGCATATTTTTCAAAATATTTCTGAGAGCGCTCTTCTACCGGCTGCATTATTTCCTTGGTTTTCCTGCATCCAGCACTTTCAAATTATGCACATCCGGCGACCGGTTGGGCTCCCTTTCTTCAATCTCTAAGGTATCGGCTGCCCTTTTTCTTTTTTACTTTAGCGTTTGACAATTTCAAACATTTCAACCTATCCGGGTTTCATGTCGCCTGGGGGCCTTTAGCCCATATCCCATTTGAATTTTCTCCCTCAACCGGCATAGCCCTATCTGGGGTTTTCAACTTCTAAGCACTATGCATTCTAAACACCCTCATCTGGATTATCACCGTCTAGGGTACTTCTGAGTTTTCATTGAGAAATGATTTCAAAAACCCCAACCGGTTTGGATTTTTCAAAGTTTTTTAAGATGCGCTCAATGCACCCCCATCCGACATTTTACCGCATGGGGGTTATTTGAGCAGCATTTTCTCAGTCAACATTCAAATATCCCCCATCCGGTATATAACCGCATGGGGGTGGTTTGAGCAGCCTGACTTTTTCTCAAACCACATTCAAATAACCCCCATCCGGTATATGACCGCATGGGGGTGGTTTGAGCAGCCTTGGCTTTTTCTCAAACCACATTCAAATAACCCCCATCCGGTATATAATCGCATGGGGGTGGTTTAAGCAACCTTGGCTTTTTCTCACACCACATTCAAATAACCCCCATCCGGTATATAACCGCATGGGGGTGGTTTGAGCAGCCTTGGCTTTTTCTCAAACCACATTCAAATAACCCCCATCCGGTATATAACCGCATGGGGGTGGTTTGAGCAGCCTTGGCTTTTTCTCAAACCACAATCAAATAACCTCCATCCGGTATATGACCGCATAGGGGTGGTTTGAGCAGCCTTGGCTTTTTCTCAAACCACATTCAAATAACCCCCATCCGGTATATGACCGCATGGGGGTGGTTTGAGCAGCCTTGGCTTTTTCTCAAACCACATTCAAATAACCCCCATCCGGTATATGACCGCATGCGGGTGGTTTGAGCAGCCTTGGCTTTTTCTCAAACCACATTCAAATAACCCCCATCCGGTATATAACCGCATGGGGGTGGTTTGAGCAGCCTTGGCTTTTTCTCAAACCACATTCAAATAACCCCCATCCGGTATATAACCGCATGGGGGTGGTTTGAGCAGCCTTTGCTTTTTCTCAAACATACAAATAGACCCCATCCGGCATTTAACCGTATGAGGCTCTTTTAAATTAGTCCATTTAATATATCTGATCCATTTTTCTTTATTTCAGCTTCAAACACATCCGGAGACTTCCGGTTGTGGAGGTTTCAAGCCATCATCTTAATCAAATCTCAATTTTCTAAGGTACCGCCTGCATCCCATACTTGTCACATTCTTTTATTTTCGGTTGCATAGCATTAGGATATGGACTCCACCAATACACACACGGCACAGCCTACGACCGTGGTCAGCCGGTCACCAGGGACGGCTGAGTCTAGGACTGGGATTGCCGTCTAAGGGTGCTTGGAACGACCTTCGAATCCGACCGTCTCTGTTCATGTACAGGACAGAATGGCTCAGATCAGAGTGACGGCAATCGACCCTGACTACCAGTCCGAAGATGCAGCCGCTGACCTAGCTGACCCTTTACATCAAGAACAAACCGAGGAACCGGCTGAGGTGGGTCCTAATGAGGAAGTGCCGCAAAATTCTCCAAGTACACCTAGTACCCCGGGTGACAGTATCATGAATAGCTCTTGTTCCAACGCTGAGCAATCCGGAGAGGGGTCCGGAGAAGGATCCGGTGAAGGGATGGCTGATAATGGGGAGTCCGGCCCTGGCCCTGAGGAAGAGTCTTCCGAAGAGGCGACTCTTGTTAAAGAAGAGGCCTACAAATGGCCGGCTAAGGGTGACCCGACTGATATGACCATGTCCGCCAGGGATGTGGTCACTTTGAACGCCACACTCCCTGCTTTTTTACAGAAGAAGCCGGTTGGAGAGGGATGGGAAGTGGTCGTCCCGCCTGTAGAGGCAAGCGTCGTTTGGATCGGCGACGTTGACCATGCCGACAACTTCTTCGGCTGTTATGAGGCGGCGTTTACAACCGGCCTCCGGTTCCCCCTCCATCACTGCATAAAAGCCATACTGAAGGGGTATGACCTAGGTGTATGGCAGTTGACCCCTAATTCATGGGTCAACATTCTTGGATATATTGCCGCCTGCGAACTGCAGGGTGTCAAGCCAAGCTGGCAGGCGTTTGCGCACATGCATTATTTAAGCAGAGCGCTGGGTGGGTGGAATGCGTGGTACACTCTCACCACGTTTCCAGAGTACATGATGACCTTGGACAAGCCGTCCAAGTGGAGTAATTGGAAGAGTAAATTTTATGTAGTCTCTTCCCCCTCCCCCCAACTCAATCGCCGGCTGCGTAGATACAATAAGCACCCAGCCTTAATGGATAGGAAATGCGCTCTCCCTAGAGTTCCGGGAGAGGCATGGGACCAGATAATGCAGAAAGGTCTCTTTTTGAAGACAACCGCCCCACTAGATGACGGGGGTGAGATCGTAGTTCCCAAATTTTGGGTGCCCCATCCGGACTGGTTTAAGGATGAGGGTTTTTTGTCCCTTTGTTTGATCTCTAACCATGTTTACTTGTTTTGCAGAAGAAGCAGAAAGAATGATGCCGCCAGAGAAGACTCCGGCTACCTCTGCCATCCTCTTAAGGAAGAAACGGCTAGAGGAGAAGAAGGCGGCGATGGCCGCCAAAAATGCCGGGGTAGTCTTTTCTGAACCATCCCCCCCTTTTTTTTTACCGGATGCACTTTTTACCTTGTTACAAGGTTTTTACCGGATGCATCCTATTGTGACTGTTTTCAGGTTGGGAGCCAAGTCATACCTCGCTCTGTAGCGAGTATGCAAAAACGTCCGGCTGGGACTATTCCCACGCCAGCCGCCAAAGTTCCTAGGGTGGCGGCTCCTGCCGCGGCTGCAGGTCAGAAACAAAAGACGCCAGACAAGGACAGGCCAACAACTGGAGGGAAGATCCTGCAGTTCACTCCCCACTTTGAAATGGTGGTGGAGTCGGCAATACCGGTTGCTCGTACTCAGACGGGCTCTGGTTCATTAGCGGCTGGGGGGCTTTGACCCCATAGTCCGAGAGAGGTAACACTTCAGCCTTCGATCCCCCCTGGCCGCTTGGGCATATGAGAGTAAAAACCCAAGCATGCCAATCCGGGGATTCTTCTAGACACCGCCTGGATATTGGCGAGGCATATGCCCAATACCTTACAGATGATTTTATGCTTGCAGTTACCACCTCCTTCCGTCCAAACTACCAGCAGTATGCGAAGAGGATGGTAAGGACCATCACTCGGTTAGAACAAGAAGCTGTGCCTGCTGTGCACACGGTCAATCTTGACCGGATCACTTCCCTTCTTGCTGAGGTACATGTTTAAGCATAGGATGGCCTATGTTTAAGCAATGCCCTTTTTTACCGGATGCATGTATTTTATCTTTAATCTTTCCTAACACTTTTTCCGGCTAATGCTGCAGACGCTGCTGAGAGTTGATGGGCTTAGCGTCCCTCTTCGCAAGAAGCAGGAGGAGGTAAGAGACGCTTAGAAGCGCGCATCTGAGCTTATTGATGTTTGCCAATTCAATGCCATTTCATATGACTTGGAAACTGAACAAAGGAAGTTTCAACAGGAGGAACTGCTGAAGAAAGCGGCAGAGGCTGGTGGAGGCGGCATTGAAGAGAGTTGATGAGCTTGAGCTCCAGGTCAAAAATCTTCAAACTCACCTTAAAGCCCTGGAGAATGTTGATAAGGAAAATGCCAATCTTCGGAAGGACAACAGCCGGCTGGTGACTAAACTTGCTAACAATCAGGCGGCTCATAAGAAAGAGCTGGAACAGGAACAACTCCGCCTGATTGATGAAAATGAGGCCGACTGTGAAGAACGAATGAAGCTCGCTTGGAGCCTGATCCACCCGGATTTCGAGTATGAATACTGGAATCTTCGATACCAGTATGCCTCTGAAGTTTACGAGGCCAAAGTGCTCGGAACTGACCCCCCCTCCCGCTTTCGACGAGTGGGTTGAGCACAACAATGTGATTCAGCTGGATGGGGCTAATCAGGATGCTCAGGCGGAGGATCAGCAAGTAGTGGAGTAGTTAGTCGAAGTTCCAGTCGATGCAGTCCAGCAGCCGGATCCTCAACAACAACAAGCTCAACAACAACAAGCTCAATAGTAACAACCATAAACAATTTTCTATCTCCTTTTCTGGCCTGTGAGCCGAGTATTTTTGATGTATCCTTCCCGGACGGGGGTCCGGTTAACATTCCCAATTATAAATATTAATCTATTTAACCGACATAGTCGGTTTTTCTATTTCTATTATTTGCGTTTGAATACAATTTTTTTTGTTTACTTATCCAGTTTACATGATCAGCCGTTCTATATATGCCGGATGAGGTGACGATACCATATTATGCCCCTGAAATGGCTAACTGTTTACTCCAACAGTAGACAGGCAGCCATTTCATTGGCGGCCGGATGGGTGATCAGTGACTGATCTAACCTTAACCCGACTTCATGGCAGCCGTATGGGTGATCAGTGAATGATCTAACCCTACACCGGCTGTTAAATAGGCAACTCTTTCATGGCAGCCGGATGGGTGATCAGTGAATGATCTAACCTTAACCCGACTTCATGGCAGCCGGATGGGTAATCAGTGAATAATCTAACCCTAACCCAAATGGTACAATAAAATGCCCCTGAAATGGCTAACTGTTTACTCTAATAGTAAGCAGGCAGCCGTTTCATTGGCGGCCGGGTGGGTGATCAGTGACTGATCTAACCCTGCCCCGGCTGGTATAATAACATATCGGATGGGTTGTATTTAGATAATACCCAGTTGCCGTAACCCCCTAGGAATTTTATTTTGCCGGATGGACCTCTTTTGGGTCCTTGCAGGGTGAAACCTAGATGCGATGGATCATTTCTAACGGCTGCAAGTTTCTTTTAAGAAAATGTCGTTTGAGTTATTGGATCGCTAGAACAATGTACCACCCATAAGGGAGCTGTTCTCTTCAACGATTTCACCCGGATGGGTGTCGCCGGATGACTGCTCTTTTTGGAGCAGTGGTTTTAACAAGTGTTCTTCCATCTGTGATCTTGCACTAGACAGGTGCAAATACAATTGTATGAATGGAAACTATATGCTTTCACATTTCAATACTATTTACAAAAAAAAAATTACAAAATCCTTAGAAGTAGTAATTTTTCAAGTTATCTACATTCTAGGTACGAGGCAGCCGCATTCCGTCTGGGGTTTCCAGGCGGTATGTGCCATTTCTAACTTCTTCAAAAATCCGGTAGGGTCCTTCCCAATTTGGGGTCAATTTCCCTTGTTCGTGTGCCCTACCGGTTGCTTCGAGCTTTCGTAATAAAAATCTCCAACTTTTAGGGGGCGTTTACGCACCCTTTTTTGTTGTAGGCCCTCGTCATGCGCAGACGGTAGATTTCATGACGCAAGGCGGCATTGCCCCTTCTTTCAGGAAGAGTATCCAATGCCAGGCGCATGGCTTCCCAATTCGCCTCTTCATCATATAACATGATTCGAAGTGTTGGCTCATATAATTCAATGGGAAGTACCACCTCGGTGCCATATCCTATAAGAAATGGAGTTTCACCGGTTGACCCCTTCTCAGTAGTTCTGATAGACCAAAGAACATGAGTCAACTCTTCTGCCCAAAGACCGCCTGCCTTTTCAATCTTTTTCTTTATGCCGCCTGAGATGAGCTTGTTAAAAGCCTCAACTTAACCTTTTGCTTGAGGACGGCCAACGGATGCAAAGTAATGGGAAATCCCTTGATCTTGTAACCAAGTCTTTAGGACAGGCGTTTCGAACTAGGGGCCATTGTCAAAGACCATTGACATTGGTACACCGAACCGGGTGATGACATTTCTCCAGATGAAGGAGATGACATACTTAGTTTTGATGCCTTTTACCGCCTCGGTCTCAACCCACTTGGTGAAGTAATCAACAGCCACCAAAATATATCTTTTGCCGCCTTGGGCACGAGTGTATGGCCCCAAAATATCCATGCCCCATTTTGCAAAGGGAATTGGGCTGTGAATAACTATTAAATCAGTTGTCGGCTGCCTGATCAGCCGACCGAACCTCTGGCGCTTGTCGCATCTTTTAAACATATCTAATGCATCCGCCTCGAGTGTAGGCCAAAAGTATCCTTGCCGCCTGGCTCTTTTGGCTAGGGTCTTTCCGCCAATGTGCGATCCACAGAAGCCGGCGTGCAGATCTTCCAGTATTTCCTTTCCCCTTTCTAGGGTAACACACATGAATAGCGGCTGCAAGTAACCCTTCCGAAAAAGTTCACCTTTGTGCATTACGAAGCTTAATGCTCGTCTTTTAAGCGCAGCCGCCTCTAATGAGACACCTGGTAGAGTGCCGTCTACCAGGTAATCCCGGATGGGGTCCATCCAAGTGGAGCTTCGATCTAGACTCTAATGGGGTCATGTTCAATGCTTTTCTTTTCCATGACTTCCCAGAAGACTGACCCAGGCGTATTACATGTGGCGGATGATGCGAGTTTGGATAGTGCATCCGCCTGATTATTCTCGGATCTGGGTAGTTGACTTAGATTGTATTCATCAATTGCCCCAGCCTCCTCTTTGACTGCCTGAAGATACTTAATCACCACCGGATTGGTGACCTCATAGTCACCATTGTACTGGCTAACGATCAGTTGAGAATCTGAGCAGGCGTCAACTTTCCTTTCCCCGGCTGCCTTACACGTGCGGATACCGGCTAGCAGGGCCTCGTATTCAGCTTCATTATTCGAAGCTTGGAACTTGAATCGTAGAGCATACTCGTATTTGTCCCCTTCTAGAGAATTACAAATTACGCCTGCCCCACAACCATTCAGCGTAGAGCTCCCGTCTACATAAACTTTCCAAACATGATCAGTTTAATCCTGCTGTATCAGTCTTGTCATTTCAACAATGAAGTCGGCAAACGCTTGACCCTTCACTGCCCGCCTGGGTTCGAAGGTGATTTCTAGACTTTGAATTTCCACAACCCATTTAATCATTCTTCCGGATGATTCTAAAGTGTTCATAGGCTTTTTGAGCGGATGGTCAGTGTAAACGTTAACCGGATGAGCCAAGAAATACGGTTTCAACCGCTTGACTGCCTTGAACAATGCCAGACCGAATTTTTCAATCATGGGATATCGAAGTTCAGCATTCCGGAGGACATGGCTTATAAAGTAGACCGGGAGCTGGTTGTCGTCTCTCTCAACAAGGAGAACGACACTCAAGGAATGATCCGAGACGGCCAAGTACATGTAGAGAGCCTCCTGGGGTAGGGGACTCACTAATCTTGGCAAAGAATGTAAGTGTTGCTTCAGCCGTTGAAATGCCGCCTCAGCCTCTTCGCCCCATTCAAACCTCGACCTCTTCTTGATTGCTTGAAAGAAATACAGGCACTTGTCACCTGACCGCCTGAGGAATCTCCCCAATGCCGCCAGGCAATCGGTAAGCTTTTGAGCCTCCTTGACGGTACGAGGCAACTGCATGTCAATCACCGCCTGCACTTTGTCTGGATTGGCCTCTATGCCTCGCTGATCAATCAAAAATCCGAGTAACTTCCCAGACTCAACTCCAAAGACGCATTTTTTTCGGATTTAACATGACTTTATGCCGCCTGAGGGTGGTGAAGGTTTCTCGGAGGTCGGCTAGATGATCCGCCTGTAGCTTTGACTTGACTATCATGTAATTGATGTACGCCTCCACGTTCCTTCCAATCTGATCATAAAAGACCGAGTTCATCATTCGTTGGAAAGTAGCAGGCGCATTCTTCAACCTAAACGGCATCACCGTGTAGCAGTATAACCCTTGATCTATGACGAAAGTCGTCTTCTCTTGGTCTTTCTTCCACAAGGGTATCTGATGGAAGCCGGAGTAGGCATCCATGAAACTGATCAGGGCATGGCCGGCTGTTGAGTCTACCAAATGATCTATCTTTGGAAGCGGGTAGCTATCTTTTGGACAAGCTCTGTTCAAGTCTGTGTAATCTAAACACATCCGCCAGGTTCCATTCGGCTTTTTCACAAGGACGACATTGGCTACCCAATCCGGGTAGTAACATTGCCGGATGAACCTAGCATCTAAGAGTTTCTTGACCTCGGTTGCTGCCGCCTGGGACCTTTCCTCGCCATGGTTCCTTTTCTTTTTCCTGACCGGCTTCTTCTTAGGATCCACAGCGATTTTATGAACAGCAAGATCCGGACTTACACCCGGCATCTCCTCTACTTCAAAGGCAAACACATCTTTGAACTCCTTCAGCAAAAGGAGTAAATCTGATCCCAAACTTTCAAACGCAACCGTTCCAATCTTGACCGTTCTGTCTGGCCGGCTGTCTTCAAGGACAATGTCAATTATTTCTCCAGCCGTCAGGGGGCGAAGGCTGTCTGGCCTCTTCCCGGACAGTGATTGCTATTGTTTCTCCTTTAAAGGCGCCAGTTGGTCCGCCTTCCTCTTTTTACCGGCTGGCTTAGTAGCCGGTAAGCTTTGATCACAGTTGTCAAGTTCAACTATTTATTTTTCTTGACCGTCTATGTCAAGTGTTGGTTTGATGTCCGAGAGGTAACACTCTCTCGCCATCTTTTGGTCCCCACTCAAGGAACCGACTGTGCCATCATCCTTTTCAAATTTGATCAACATTAACGATGGGATGATGACTGCTTTAGATATGTTAAGGGTTGGGCGACCAATAATCAAGTTGTAGGCAGTCAGCTCTCCTACAACAAGAAACTTGACAACCATGTATCGGCCCTTTCCCTTTTCTCCAAACCGGATGGGTAGATCAATCATGCCCACCGGATGTACTACTCCTCCCCCAAAACCTTCAAGAGGATATGAGGCCGGATGCATGCTACTGGGCTTATACTTGAGTTTTTCCAAGCACCGGTAGCTGATGAGGTCGGATGAGCTCCCAGTATCAATCAAGATCCGGCCAACTCTTTGATTGGCAATTTTGTACTCGATGACTATTGGGTAATCATGAGGCTGCCTGACTCTTTCTCGGAGATGTTAACTTCCGGAAATGAATTTTTAGACGACTGGCCCTCATCCACTGAGTTGACCAATTTCCGAATGTTATCTTTTTTGCCCCGGATGGTAGGCCCACCTCCCGCAAATCCACCGGCTATGGTCAGGATGGTTTCCTCATCCGTATCCGATTGAGTAGCCGGCTTCTTTGGGGGTGGTCCTTGTTTGGGAGCACCGTTTGACTTGGATAGGTATGATTTGAGAGCCCGTTTGTCAGCCAGTCGGTCAAAGAGCCGCCTGAGGCTAAAGCAACCCTTAGTGTCATGGCCAATTTCCTCATGAAAAAGGTAATATTTGCTCTTATCCCGGGCACTTAATGGACTCTTCATAGGAGCCGGTTTTTCAAGATTCAACCGGTCCTTTACTTCGTTGAGAATGGAGGCACAATCCTTGTTGAACTCGTACTTGGGCTCATACGGATCCGACCTCTTTCTTTTCTGGAAAGGTTGTCCGGATGAGTCTGCCGCCCATACCCCCTATCTCTTATCTTCCTTTTTGGCCGACTGGGTAGGCCGATTCTCTTTTTTATCGTATCTTTTGTAATCCGTTGGAAGTTTCACAGCACACAATTCCATTGCCTGAACGTAGGCGTCCGCCTTCATGAGTGCCTCGTGAAGAGTAGAGACCCTCTTCCTAACCAAGTCAAACTTAAAATTTGATCCGTCTTTTAAGCCTTTAAAGAAATCAGTATAGGCAACGTCATCAGACAATCCATGGATTTGGATCCTCTTCAGGTTAAACCGCCTGACATATGACCGGAGCCCCTCTTTATCTCCCTGCTAGATTGCCCCTAGGTCAAGGCTTGTTTTCTTGGTAGGGATGATCATAGAAAAGTTGGACGTAAACCAGTAGGCCAAGGTCCTGAAATTATTGATGCATCCGACTGGGAGGTTACCAAACCAACGTTGAGCAATCGCTTTCAACGTTGCCGGGAAGAACCTGCACCATGAGGCGTCATCCAAACCCTGCAAATACATCAGGTTGGTGTATGCCATGAGGTGATCTTCCGTGTTGGTAGTACCGTCATATGCACCTACCAACACACTTTTTATCTTAGCCGGCTGGGTCACCTCGGTGATTTCCCTGGAAAACGTCGTTGGTTGTTCCCCAAGGTTGAGCAGCCGGAGCTGCCAGTCCATAGGCAGGAAAGGCGGCTGTTGATGTCCCCCGAAAAGACCCGGTTGGGCATAGGGAGATCCAAAAGGCGTGTATGGTGTTCCATGCAATGCCGGTTTGATCATATGAGGGCCGGATCGAGCGGAAACCTCGCTTGTCCGGCTGTCATTGTTTGTTCTCGAGTGCCTCCCTGATGTGGCATTGAAGCTATCTCGAAAGGTCGATGTTGATGCCGACTCGGATCGCTGAGTCTTTTTATCTTGGATGAGCGTCCGGGCATCAGAATAGACTTTCTTGGTTCCATCCGGGTGAATGTGCCGGACGGGCTTTCTAACTCCATCTATGGGAGTGTGTATCTTTGAGAAATCAAAGGGCCTAGCCGGCATTTTTGACTTCGGATGCGGGGTAGATGCTCTACCCTTGACTGTTTTGGCAGTCTTTTTACCAAGGCGCCTTTCTTCCGCCTGACCCTTACGGGGGCCGGCTATATTGTCTAGAAGGCCTTTGATCTCTCCTTTGAAGCTCATCATCATGTTCATGAGTTCATCTCTAGAGACTGAGGTGGCTCCCTCTGAAGCAGGAGTCAACCCAAGCGGTCCCCTGGTAGGATGATTTGGGCCTGCCTGCTGCTCACCCGTTCCCTCTTATCTTTGGAACGAGTATGCTTGGTTCTGAAGGAACCGTCGGCTGTTGTGTAGGTTTCCATCTCATGATTGTCGGCTGTGTCTTGGTCCGAGTGGACCTCAACCTCACCAGCAGGTTGACTACTTTTACTCGGCTGTACCGGTTCTGAAGTCATCTAGAAAGTACTCTCCCCACAGACGGCGCCAGATGTTTGGGGTTTTTTTTATGTGTCCTACGGGAGAGTTACAATTTCCTAGTATGCTTCTTCCTTCGCCTGTACCTGCACAAATAACGGAATACTTCGGCTGGGGCTTGGGTGTTCCGCCTCCGAAGATTAAGTTAGTCTCTTTCTAAATGAGGAAATAAGACAATAAATGCTTCTCGATTTGAGAGCGTTTGCAAGGGGATTTGTGTTTGGATGGTGGTTGGAAAATGATCCGATCCCATTAATGAGGTCTGCCCTTACTATTTGTAGTAGGGAGAATTGTACCTCAATTAGGGTACAATGACACGTGTCGCAAAGGGATTGGGCCTTTACTAACCGTTGCAAGCTTGACACGTGGCAGGCCTTTATTGGGCCACGTGTCTTAGGGGGGTATTTTTACCCTAAACACTCTAAGTTCGTAATACTCTAGTATTTTCTTGGTCTAGCCCCAACTAACCTTCGGGGTAGAGACCGTTCGGGTCGGGTCTCGAGGGTGGACTTCGTTGGTGGCTCTCGCGCTTGCGGAGCTAAGGCTTTGAAGTCCGAGCTCTATAGGAGCAAAGCACGCGTCGAGGGTAAGAATGTCATTTCCTTTTCTCTTATTTATGTTGTTAATTATGTTATTAAATATTTAGTTACTTTAATTAGTGAGCAGGTCTTGGGCGGGTTTCTCTTCCGCGTAGCGTTGGACGCAACGAAACCCAACAGCGGTATCGGAGCCGCGCTCATTTTAAATATTGTAACTAATAATTAATTACGGTGATTTAAAATGAATTAAAATTTCTGGTTATGCTTTCTAATTAGATTAGAAGCTAGTTTTAATTAGTTTTAATCTCGTATTTTTTTTTTATTTTGGCCAACGAACTTAGATTTCGACTCAAAAATAGTGATTTTTGGGTAGAATCGATGTTCTAAATCTTTTGTCGATGGGTTTGTCCAGAATCCAAAATCTACCCAGAAACATGTTTTTCGATGGATTTTTCATTTCTGACGAAAAATTTTAAATCTTTAAACCTTGATTAATTATGGCATGCTAAAGGTAGATTAAATGTATGGTTGCATCACTAATCTACGGCAATTATAAACCTTATTAAGCATGTTTATGAAGTCAGAATTGGTGCTTAATTTGGTGAATTCATTTTTTAATAAAACTTTAAATTTTCACATTTTTGCAAATAAATTGCTTCAAGTGTGAATGTTTATAGTGAACTTGTAATTTTGAATTCCGTTATAGCTTAAAGATCCAATCTTTAATTGTTTATTTGGTTGGAACTTTGATTGCTAAATTCCATATTGAACAAACTTTTGGATTTAATCATTTTTAAGTTGATTAAAGTTTTAAAATTCAAATCTTGTTATTGAAATTTAATTAATCTTCATATTGGAAGATGTAATTTTTCAATTATACACAAGTTGTTGTTGGAAATTTGAAAGGGTTTATTTTTCCAACCTCCTTAATTTTGCAAATCTCATAATTAATTTATATTTGGTTAAATTAATTATGAGTGTAGCCCTTCAATTTTGTAGCATCAAGATAGACCTAAATTGATTTAAAGAATGGTTCTTAAACAATTTAGGCTTGCGCACTATTAAAATTGAATTTAATTAAGTTGGACTTGTTTTATTTTCATTTTGCTCTAAATTGATTCTAAAATAAATTCAGAATTAATTTTATGTCACATATATATATCGGGATTAAAATCCTGAGTCAAGTGCACGCAAATCGACGCAAGTGGCTGCCAAGGTGCTTCGAGGGTGTGCTGATGTGTGACGGGCTGAGTTCACTTTGTGTGTGTGCTTGGTGTGTGGTGCGTGGATGCAAGGCATGCGAGCCCCAGAAAGCCCAGCCACTCGCTGCCAGCGTCAGCATGATGCGTAGCATGGTGCTGGTGCCAGCAAGCGTGGCGTGCATTGCTAAGCAAGCATGCCAGCACCCCAAGCACGCAGCCCACACTAGTTTTTTGGGCGGGCCGGTTTTGGCATAGAGATGGCCTATTATTTCTTGCGTAATTTTTGCCGATTTTAATTTTAATTTTATTTAATTATTTTAACAAGGCTAGGCCTCGGTTCTTCCGGCTCTTGCAAAATATTTTTGACAAAATTATGGTTAACCGACTTAATTAATTGTATTAATTAAGTTTGATGCAGAATTTAGTGGGAGCTTCGTTAATTGCATGAACTAATTGCCTTTTAATTACATAAAATATTTGACAACTTTCACTAGTTTTAATTAGGCGCGTTAATTGGATTAACCACCTAAGTTAATTACTAGTTTACGCGTGTTATGCATTGTTGCTTGTTTTTCATTGTAAAATGCATGGGCCATTCACATATAGTGAATCGATGAATGGAATGAATATTGTTTCACAGGTTTTGTGAAAATGGAAACTAGTAGGGCCCGAATAGGATAGTAAATACGAACTACGATCCGTTATGTATTTTTGTAAATCTAAATACGGTCTGCATACCGTTGAGTATTTTGTACCTTAATATTTACATTATTCCTAGTTGTAGTAGCTAGTTGATGCATTGTTGGCAAAGGTGTCTCGAAGACGGCGTTTCTAAGAAGACAAGCCAAAGAATTTGCATCGGAGTCCCTTGAAAATTTGAAGACTCAAGGGGTCATGCTAGTTGCCAAATGCATCATTTACTTATGTTTTATATATATAACTGTGTTTATATATGATTGAATAGTATGATAGATGCATGTTTAGGATTTCAAATGTTGCGATGATTAATTAAGTTCACTTAAATCAACCAACATAAAAACCCTATGTCCCTATAATATTGATCCAAATTTGCAATTCCAAGAATGACACTTACCGAACTAATGCGCGTGGTGATGAGCTACGCCAAAGCGAGGCATCACCGCTTCCCTAGGAACGTAAGGTATACTAGGTATACAAGTCATCTTGGTTAAGCTCAACGATATCAGTAAAGAGTCCTTAGATGTCGTGGTAATGGGGATAAAATGTCAAGGAAGCATTAGATGCGATGTTTTATCGAACCAAGAGTAGGTAGGAGCTATTAGCAATTGGATTGCTTACCATAAAATATTAAGTGTTAAGACAAGCCAAAGCATACTGAATCACTTTCTGATTTTCGGGATCTTGGAATCGTTTTATTCTCGCCTAAGATAAATTTTTAATGCGTGGATAAGACGTGTAATAAGATTGAAAGTTTGCATGAATTATTTCAAACTTATTATGTTATGAACTTGATAAATGGTTATACTTTGCACTTATATTTGTAGAATTCTAAATCAAATTATATTATTTTCAATGATTGGTAAAGGAAATCTTTTGAGAATGGTTCTCAAAGAATGGAAAGGAATTTCTAAAATACAACCTCTCATAATTGACTTTTATGACTTAAGTCCAAAAGGACGGTTGGATATCATGTATTCAAAATACTAGGTAGTTTGTATAAACATGGAATATTGAGTTGGAAGACTCAAATTGTCAATAGTTGAAAACTAACATATCTTTTCGCTTCATACACAAATGAGTAGGACTCATTGATGTAGCAATTCAAGTACGAATTGAAGGAAAAGATGGAACTTTGTTTCACGGCGCATTAGATGCATAATTTTACCTAACAAAGTACTTAAAAAAATGATTCTTAAAGTTATGAGATGGTGTATGATAAGAAATATAGGAAATAAGAAACAAAAGAAACGAATAAGATTCTTTTTCTACCCATGGGTTCATGTTATTATGGTCAACCTAGCAATTCGTTATCTTCATAAATATTGGATACTGCTTGAGTGTTCCGCTTTGAAAGTGACCTCAAACCATTGAAGACAAGCTAAGTTATTGACTTACAAGCTTAGAATGAAGCAAGTAGTGCTACATCAGTTGTTAGGTCACTTGTTTTGTGTAAAGTCCTTTTGAGCCAAGGCTGGAACGAATAATGGTTATTTTGTTCCATAATCGGCAAACGATCCATTTACACACGGAAAGACTCACATTCAATAAAAGAGCAATAGTTGTGGGTTTTATTTGAATGGAATGGTTGTCTAACCCATGAGTCAAGAATGCTTTATTATAAACAAACATTTCCCTGACAAGAAAACTCAAAAGTTCAAATAATGGACATGATTTGTGTTCCAAACATCTTTATTAATGTCACATCGACAAGAACATACTCAAGGCTCTATAAGATAGACTCTTGATAGTTGAACGATTCAGAATCGTTATAAGACAAGCAAGTCTAACTTGTTGAAATCGACAAAGAAAAGAGTTATTGTGCGTGGCATAGACAATTAACTCCAAAAGCTAAAGAGGATTCCATTACATGAACGTCTCACAAGAATTTGAAAGAATGTTGCTACATTCATCAAATATGAACAAACTGGACCTTCAGTATCTCAAATGTTAAATGAAGTATATAATCGACTTGGCAAGATATCAAAACGTCTAGATTAGATCGAGCAATGTTTGCTGACCCAAGAGTGATCACATCAATCCTATGAAATTGAAAACTCATAATGAGCTCAACAAAGAATATAATATTTCTTAACGGAGACCTCGATGCCATTCAGGTTTAGGAAGGGACACTTGAGTTGAACTCAATGAGGCATCTCCTTTTAGGTGAGAAAACCTCTAAGTTCGTAATACTCTAGTCTTTTCTTTGTCTAGCCCCGACTAACCTTCGGGGTAGAGGCCGTTCGGGTCGGGTCTCGAGGGTGGACTTCGTTAGTGGCTCTCGCGCTTGCGGAGCTAAGGCTTTGAAGTCCGAGATCTATAAGAGCGAAGCACGAGTCGAGGGTAAGAATGTCATTTCCCTTTCTCTCTTTTATGTTGTTAATTATTTGATTAAATATTTAGTTACTTTAATTAGTGAGCAGGTCTTGGGCAGGTTTCTCTTCCACGTAGCGTTGGACGCTACGAAACCTAACAATTTTGCCAAATTATTTTGCAAGTGCCGGGGGAACCGAGGCCTAGCCTTGTTAAAATAATTAAAAGAAATAATTAAAACGACCCAATTACGCAAAATGATAGCCCACCACATGCCCAAGTGCCTAGCATCAAAGCCACAGGGCTAGGCTTGTTAGGCACCTAGTGTCATGGCTTTCTTGCCTAGGGTACTGGCCTGCCCAGCCAGCAGCGCACCCCAAGCCTGCTCGCACCAGTAGCCTCACAGCATGCTACGCATGCTTGCATGGCGTTGGTACCTTGTTGTTGGCCTGCAAGCATGGCTGGCTTGCTGCCCCTAGTGCCACACAACCCCCAACATTCTCGCATAGCCCATAACACTAAGTGAGCATCACACTTGCACACACACCATACACTAGTGCATCTACGGAGTAAGGAAGCCCCACCACGCACCTTGGCTGCCACATGTGGACTGCTTGAGCAGCCCGGCTAGCCTAAGGGTGCGTTTTAGGCGGTTTTACCTCGATTTGCGTGCACTTGACTAGGGATTTTAATTCCCGATTTATGTGTGATAAAAATTAATTCTAAATTTATTTTAGAACCAATTTAGATTAAAAATGAAAATAAATCAAGTCCAACTTAATTAAATTCAACTTTGGTGCATAAACCAAAATAAAATCAAGAACCATTCATTACATTATTTTTGGTGCATCTTGATGCTACAAATTTAAGGGCTATACTCATAATTAATTTAACCATATATTAATAATGAGATTTGAAAAAATTAAAGGGGTTGGAAAAATAAACCCATTCATCAAATGAAATTTTTTCAAAACTAACTTGTGTATAATTGAAAAATTACGTCTTCCAATATGAAGATTAATTAAATTTCAATCACAAATTTTGATCATTTAGGACTTTAATGAACTCAAAATGATTAAATCCAAAAATTAGTTCAACATGGAATTTAATAAGCAATAAAAGTTCCAACCAAATAAACAATTAAAGATTGGATCTTTAACATATTAGGGACTTCAAAATTAGAAGTTCACCATAAACATTCACACTTGAAGCAATTTATTTGCAAAACTGTGAAAATTTCAAGTTTATGTGAAAAATTAACTCATTAAATTAAGCACCAATTATGACTTCATAAACATGCTTGTTTCGGGGTCTTCTGATGTCCTGCGGGAGAGTTACAATTCCAAGACTGGAACCGGACGCCTGTACCTGCAAAATAACGGAGACTCCTGAGAGCTCCGCCTCCAACGGTCAAGTTAGTACCTGATTAAGGAGTAATTAATGCGGAAATTAAAGTAATAAAGTTTCTCTAGGTGAGAGTGTTTAATGTTGGTAATCTGCTTTGTTAGCGAGATCAGCCAGGTATTAGTGTGTTCCGTAATGTTTCTGTTCTGTTCTGTTTTTTTTTCAACTTAATGAGGATTAATTAAGTATTTATAGTTTTGAGAAGTGTGCCACTCTCTAGGTTTAGGGTAAACCTTGGGCTGACCAGGCCTCTAAACAGGATTGGGCCTTGTTGGCCGGTTTTCCCATTTGGCATGGGTGGACACGTGGCGTGTCTCAATTGGTCCGTAGAGGACGTATCTGTGATTGACACGTGGCAGGCTCCTATTGGCCTACGTGAAGGACACGTGGCGGAACCTGGTTGGTCCACTTGTCAGACGGTGATTGGTGGATAAAAATCCCCTAATCATTTGCCCCTCACAGGTGGCACGTGACTGGTCACGTGTCACCTGTGACAGGTGCCGCACGGTGACAGGCGACGGCCTGCTACAGGTGTCACCTTGCAAATGGCCGAGAGATTTTCCCGCCCAAATTTTGAATTTGGAAGCGACCCTTCGCCTTCTCACTTTGCCTATATAAGGAAGTGCTGACTTCGGTCATTTTCACATTTGAGAACTTTGCGAGAACATTCGGACCCCTGAACTTGCTCTGACATTTCGAACCTTTTCTGCCTACCGCCTGTTCTGACAAGCCGACTGCACCGGATTTCCAGAACTTCATCAACCGTCACTCGTTCAGGTAACTCAGTTCTCTTACTCTTAATTTTATTTTTATTTTTTCAAATGGCACCACGGAAGCACACGACACGACCTAAGTTAGTGATCAGCCGGTCACCGGGGACGGCTGAATCTAAGACTAGGAGTGCCGCCTGCCCTTTTCTGGACCCATCTTTGCCCTTTATACAAAGTCCGACTGTATCTGTGTCTATGCAGAACGTGATGGCCAGAACAAAAAAGACTGCTATGATCTCAAACTCGGACGGCTCCTCCCAAAGGGTGCTCATTAGTGAAACATCTGACCAGGCGCCAGATGTAGAAGTGAAACGAGGCGGCTGCCAAGCCGACAGTTCTGAGGGAGGGGTCAAGGTGGTCCCTTCCCATTTCACCGTTGATATGTCTAATTTTCCTCCTGCTCCTTCTAAGGGAGAGGAGGCGGGCCCCTCTGGGAGAGGGGAGGAGTCGTCCTCTTCGGACTCGTCAGAGGACGAGTCCGAGTCCAGCTCTTCTGGCCACGCTTCTCCAGGCTTAGAAGAAAGAAACAGCCGCCTACAAGAGTCGAGGCTTTCTCATGCAGTTGAGAAGGGGGACAATTGGGCGGAGCCGTCCGCCTCTTACAGAGAGGAAAACACCCCCTACTACTGCACGGTACCCCGGGGCCGGATCGCAGCCATGCAAGACAAAGTGGAGAGCTTTATAGCTAACCACAGAATGGGCCCCGAATTTTTACTGTTCGTGCCGGATCCATAAGACACTGTCGTCTGGCCGGCTGGTACCAGCTATGATGACGGCTGCTTTGGCTGCTATGTGGCGGCCATCAAAGCCGGACTGCGCTTCCCATTACATCCGGCTATTGAGCGGATTTTAGATGGGTATGATTTGGGGTTATGGCAGTTAGCCCCCAACTCTTGGGTAAACGTACTCGGCTATGTGGCCGGGTGCGAAATGTACGGGGTGGAGCCAAGCTTTGAGGCTTTCGCCCACATGAACTATCTCAGCCGGACCCCTAAGTCGGGAGGTACCGGCTGGTATCAATTAACAAGCCATAGGGGCTACCTCATGACGAGAGGTAAGGCGAACAAATGGAAGGATTGGCGGAACACCTTCCTTATTATCGAGGGTTCAGACACGGAGCTGAACAAACGCTTTAACAAGTGGAATAGGGATCCGCCTCTTCTCGCAGGCGGCCGCAGCATGCCGCCTGTTCCCCCAAAGGCTAAAAAAGAGATCCTAGACAAAGGACTCTTCAAAGTTGAGACTAGGTGAACTCTACTTCAGGGGTACGAGAGCAAGTACCCCTAAACTGCGTGCCGAGCTTCAAGTGGCTCTATGACGAGTACTTTTTGGCCGCCTGTGGCCTCAGCAGTCGGTGCTCTAGAGGTAGCCGGCCTGACAAATACTCTGTTTTTTCACGCCTTGTTTACTTGGGATCTTTACTAACTTTGCTGTTTATTTTTTGCAGCTGACGCCATGAGTAAAATAACAGCATCCAAGACTGCGGCGACCATGTTGCGGGCCTCTCTCATGCAACAGTCTTGTACCGACTCCCCCAACAAGGGGGCACCCTTGGTAGGCTTCGAAACTCTTCCTCTTTTAGGAGTTGTCTTATGCATATACTAACTCTTTTCAGTCGGGCACTCCAAGAGCTTCTTCCTCGCAACAGCCGGACCCCAAGGCCCGGAGGACGACTGTTGCAAGCTCTCCTGGGTCTTCCAGGAAAACAGTGGCGGCTGAGAAGCAGCCGGCCACTTCTTCTAAAACCCCGGCAGGGCCGCCTAGAAGTATGGACAATTACTTGTAAAAACTTTTACACTTGCTTCCTTCTTGACTAGGTCTAACTTGCTTTTTCACGCTTGATGCAGCCGGCCCTCAGGGGCTTGACTTGGTAGAGGTAGCCAAGTCCATGATCAAAGTAGTTCCTCCATCTGAAAGGGAGGCGGTCAAGGGTGTCGGCACCCTTGACCTTGATGGGATTGCAGGGGTCCTTGCTGAGGTATACTCTTGAGTATTTGAATTCAAGGATGCCTGTTATCTTTTTTGTTTGGAAACTGACGCCTGTTGTTTTTTTTGTACTTAGGCCCTGCTCCGAGTTAACGGCCTTCGCAAGCCGCTTGATCGGAAGAACAAAGAGGTAAAGGCTGCAAAAGCTATGGCCGCCTCTGACTGTGACAAGGCAATGTTTCAAATTGCCTAAAATGAAGTACTGACCATTGATATTCTTTATTATCAGGCGCAGGCTACCGCCGCTGTTCGGGCTCAGTTAGAGGCGGCCCAGAAGAAGAATGACGAGCTGGAGGCGACCATCACAAATCTTAAGGCCGAGATGAAACCTCTTCGCCAAAAAATGTACTCTTACGAAGCCATGGAGAAATCCTTGGCCAGCGTAAAAGAACGCCTGGTGAGCCAAGAGAAGAGTTTTACCCGAGAGCTCTCGGAAAAGGCCGAGCAAGAGAAGAAAGAGCTCGTCCGGGAGATGATGGAAGACTCCGCTCAAATCCAGCGCATGACCTGGGGCCGCCTCTTCCCCAATGCCGACTTTGCCTCTTGGGAAAGAACGTACCGCCAGTGTTCGGAAACATATAATCAAGAGATCCTTGCGGCTGCTGAAGAAGAGGCGTTGGGAGAAGCGGAGGAGGAGGAGGAGCCGGTTGTGGCGCTTGTGCCACTTGGGGGTAAGGCATCAAAAGAGGATGCAGCTGAAGCCGAGTCCAGCAAGAAGAGTGCTGACCAGGCGGCAGCTGCTAATACTGAGCTGCCCCCTTCTTAAGCTTAATGTATTTTTTTCCACGGCCTGCGTGCCGTTTGCTTTGTATTTACCCGGCCAGGGGGCCGGGGCTTTGAATATTTTGCTGGTCTTTAATGACCGGCTTATTTTTAATGAATTTTTGTTTTGTTTCAAATTTGTCCAAGTATTCCATATCTAATATCCCATTGTTCACTAGACCGACTGTTGTACATGGCCGAACGTTGCAGACAGGTACGGATAGTTAGTACGCCGCCTATGCCCCCGGACGACTGGTTGTCTGTTTCCAGGATAGACGATCAGTCGGCCATTTATTCAATCGGTATTCGAACTATTATGTCTGGATCCTTTTTAGGCAGGCGTGCCTGTCTTTTTGTAATTTTAACCAAGTAGGAAAGTGGTCTGACCAAGTAAATAGAGTATTACCTAGTCGCCAAGGAATTGAGTGGTAGAGATAACAAGCGGCGGTTACCGGTTGTTTCCCTTTATTGCCAATGTTGGCTTTTAACTCATAATTTGTTAACCTAGCAAGAGTAGTGGTTGAGAGCCCCTGTTTGTTAAAAACAGGCGGACGACTCATACCTTTTAGGCTCCATACTAAGTTTGAGTGACTATTAAGTTAACATAGGAGTTACTTAGTCTTCGTCACAATCTAGATTGAGTAGTAGAGGTACCAGGCGGCGGAGGCCGGCTGATCCTCTTGATTTGCCAATGTTTGTTGGCTATTAACTCAATAGGTTACCTAGTAGGAATAGGGGTTTGAGTGCCCTTGTTTGTTAAAAACAGGCGGACGACTCAAACCTTTTAGGTTCCATACCAAATTTGAGGGAGTGACTATGAGTTAACGTTGGAGTTACTCAGTCGCCGTCACTTTTGTTTGAGAAGTAGAGGTACCAGGCGGCGTAGGCCGGCTAGACCCCTTGATTCGCCAATGTTTGTTGGCTATTAACTCAATAGGTACCCCCTGCATTTATCCCAAGTAATACAGGCGGTCATCTGACTAAGATGTCAACTACTACCACTGGTTTGGTTAGTGATAGAGTTATCCTTGTCTCAAAAACGGCTACGTGGTTGCCCTTGGGGACAGTCGTATAGGTGCCGTGTAATTAGTTTATAGAACAATGTTCCACCCAAAAAGGAGCTGCTCTCTGCGACGAATTTCATCCGGAGGGATGCCGTCGGACGCCTGCTATGATGTTGGGACATGTCGTATTAGTTTTGTAGATTTGATCAGTTGGCTTGGCGCCTGGTCTGATCATTCGGCCTGTGGCCTTGGTAAGTTCTTGGTGAACGTAGGTGCTAAGTAAAAGGAGGGTAGCCGCCTGTTAGGCACAGGGTCGGCCAGGCCCTAATCTTTTTAGCTAAGTATTAGGAGGGTGGCTATGTGTTTGGAACCAGTCGGCCATCTTCTTATGGAGAGTAGCCGACTATATGCCCAGGCGACATGCCCCTATTGTGAGTGAAATACTCAATGGAGAGTAGCCGACTGTAAAGGTACAGACGGCATGCCCCTCTGAAGATAGAGTGTAAAACTCAATGGAGAGTAGCCGACTGTAAAGGTACAGACGGCATGCCCCTCTGAAGATAGAGTGTAAAACTCAATGGAGAGTAGCCGACTGTAAAGGTACAGACGGCATGCCCCTCGTAATACAAAATTGAATAGTAAGTGCAAACTTTTATTAAGTAGCTCTTTACTTTACATCATTCAAAAGAAATATTTCTTAAGATTATCTACATTCCAAGTTCGAGGCAACGGTTGTCCGTCTGGTGTTTCCAGACGGTAGGTACCGTCCCTGACTTCCTCATAGATTCGGTAGGGTCCTTCCCAGTTGGGAGTTAGTTTGCCAGACTCATTAGCCCTACCAACTGCTTCCATTTTTCTAAGTACAAAGTCCCCTACTTTGAGTGGACGCCTGTGTACTTTTTTGTTTTATGATCTAGTCATTCTCAGGCGATAGATCTCATGGCGCAAGACAGCATTGCCCCTCTTTTCAGGAAGTGAGTCTAATGCCAGGCGCATGGCTTCCCAGTTTGCCTCTTCGTCATATAGCATTACTCGAAGAGTCGGCTCGTAGTGTTCTATTGGAAGAACAGCTTCCGCACCGTAAGTTAGGAGGAATGGAGTTTCTCCAGTCGCCCCTTTTTCAGTCGTCCTAATGGCCCAGAGAACATGTGGTAATTCATCCGCCCATAGGCCGCCTGCTCGTTCAATCTTTTTCTTGAGACCGTCTGAGATGATTTTATTAAAGGCTTCCACCTGGCCGTTTGCTTGTGGACGGCCGACAGATGCAAAGTAGTTTGCAATTCCTTGGTCACCCAACCAGCTTTTGAGAACAGGCGTCTCAAATTGGGGACCATTATCAAAAACCATAGACATGGGAACCCCGAACCGAGTGATGACATTTTTCCAAATGAATGAAATTACATCTTTCGTCTTGATTCCCTTTACAGCCTCCGCCTCTACCCATTTAGTGAAGTAGTCAACGGCAACAAGTATGTACCTTCTGCCGCCTGTAGCAGGCGTATATGGACCCAGAATGTCCATGCCCCACTTAGCAAACGGTATTGGGCTGTGAATGGTAGTGAGGTCAGTAGCCGGACGGTGAATTAGTTTGCCAAACCTTTGGCACTTGTCACATTTTTTCACCATCTCCATTGCATCTGCTTCCAAAGTAGGCCAAAAGTAGCCCTGCCGCCTTGCCCTTTGAGCAAGCATCCTACCACCTATATGAGAAGCACAGTAACCAGAGTGAAGATCATCTAGTATCTCTCGTCCCTTTTCTGGAGTAACACACTTTAAGAAGGGTTGAAGGTACCCCCTCTTGTGAAGTTCTCCCTTAATCATTTCAAAACAGGTGGCTCGTTTTTTCAGTGCTGCCGCCTGTTGAGGATCATCCGGCAGTGTACCGTTTGTCAGATATGCCCTGATTGAATCCATCCAGGTTGAGCTTCTGTCTAGGATTCCAATAGGGTTTTCCTCGATGCTTCTCTTCTCCATTACTTCCCAAAAAACAGTTCGAGGAGTATAAGAGGAGGCGGATGATGCTAATTTTGACAGTGCATCCGCCTGGTTGTTTTCTGATCTCGGCACTTGGATCAGATGGAAATCCTCAAGGGAGCCGACTGCTTGTCGGACCGCCTGTAAATACTTGATCATGGCCGGATGGGTTGCTTCATATTCGCCATTGTACTGACTCACTATCAATTGTGAATCGGAACAGGCGTCTATTTTTCTTGCCCCTGCCGCCTTGCACATGCGGATCCCGGCTAGTAAAGCTTCATATTCTGCCTCATTGTTTGAAGCCTGAAAACTGAAGCGTAGAGCATACTCGAACCTGTCGCCCTCTGGCAACTGACATATGACGCCTACTCCACAACCATTTGAAGTAGAGCTTTCGTCCACATATACCTTCCATACTTGGTCTGGAACTTGAGAGTGAGGAGGACGAGTCATCTCTACAATAAAGTCAGCAAAGGCTTGCCCCTTCACTGCTTTTCTAGGCTCGAAAGTAACTTCGAGGCTCTGTATTTCTATGGCCCATTTGATCATTCGGCCTGACGACTCCATGATGGTCAGCGGTCGCTTGATAGGTTGGTCTGTATACACGACGACTGTATGTGCCAAAAAGTAGGGCTTCAATTTTTTAACAGCCATGAAGAGTGCAAGACCAAATTTCTCCACTAAGGGATACCTCAACTCGGCATTTTTCAGTACGTGACTGACAAAGTAGACCGGGAGCTGACAGCCGTCCCTTTCAGCAAGGAGAACAGCGCTTAACGCATGATCAGAGACGGCCAGGTACATGTAGAGAACCTCTTTGGGCAAAGGGCTGACCAGCCTCGGCAAGGAATGCAAGTGAACTTTTAATTTCTGGAAGGCGGCCTCAGCATCCGGCCCCCATTCAAACCTTGCCTTTTTCTTAATTGCCTGGAAAAAGTATAGGCATTTGTCGCCTGATCGGCTTAGAAATCTTCCCAAGGCCGCCAGACAACCTGTTAACTTCTGAACCTCTCGGATGGTACGAGGCGACTGCATGTCAATGACCGCCTGCACCTTCTCAGAGTTTGCTTCTATTCCTCTCTGATTGATAAGGAATCCGAGAAATTTCCCAGACTCAACTCCAAATACACATTTCTTGGGATTGAGCATGACATGGTGCCGCCTGAGTGTGGCGAAAGTTTCTCGGAGGTCCGACAGATGATCTTTCTGAAGTTTAGTCTTGACAATCATATCATCAATATATGCCTCGACGTTTCTCCCAATCTGATCAAAAAACACTGTGTTTATCATTCGTTGGAAAGTAGCCGGGGCATTCTTAAGACCAAACGGCATGACCGTGTAACAGTATAACCCCTGATCAGTGACGAAGGCCGTCTTCTCCTGATCTTTCTTCCATAAGGGAATTTGATGGAAACCAGAATAGGCGTCCATGAAACTCATCAAGGCATGGCCGGCTGTTGAGTCGACCAGGTTATCAATTTTAGGCAGAGGGTAACTGTCTTTGGGGCACGCCTTGTTTAAGTCTGTGTAGTCTATACACATTCGCCAGGTGCCATTCGGCTTTTTAACAAGCACCACATTTGCAACCAAGTCTGGGAAGTAACATTGCCGAATGAACCCTGCATCAAGTAATTTTTTAACTTCGGCGGCTGCCGCCTGACTTCTTTCTTCGCCATGGTTTCGCTTCTTTTGCCGTACCGGCTTCTTTTTCGGATCCACAGCGAGTTTATGTACCGCCAGATCAGGACTAATGCCTGGCATTTCATGGACTTCAAATGCAAAGATGTCCTTGTATTCTTTCAATAGGTTGTGAAAGTCGTCACCAAGGTTTCTCAGAGCAGTCGTCCCAACTTTGACTGTTCGGTCAGGACGTGAGTCGTCTAAGATCAGGTCCGCATGCTCACCAGCCGGCTGAGGGCGGAACTCATCCGGCCGCTCCTCTGCCAATGATTGCTATTTCCTTGCTTTTCTTGCGGACTCTGTCTGGGACGCCTTTCTCTTTTTGCCGCCTGCTTCTTGAACAGGCGCACTCTCCTTGACATTGTCAAGGTCTGTTTTTTCTCCACTTGACCCAGTTGCCATAACAGTGGGCTTGACATCCGAGAGATAGCACTCTCGGGCCATCCTCTGATCTCCCCTTAGGGAGCCGACTGTTCCATTATCCCTCTCAAACTTAAGCAACATAAGAGACGGGATTATAACAGCCTTGGAATTATTCAGGGTTGGTCGACCCAGAATCATGTTGTAGGCCGAGAGTTCCTCTACTACTAGGAACCGGACTACCATGTGTCGTCCTTCCCCTTTTTCGCCCAGGCGAATGGGTAAATCTACTCGTCCCAGTGGGTGGACGACTCCTCCTCCAAACCCTATTAAAGGGTGGGAGGCCGGATGTATGCAGTCAGTCTGATACTTCAGTTTCGACAGACATTTGCTGCTGATGAGATCTGAGGAGCTCCCGGTATCTATGAGGATTCGGCCAACTCTCTGGTTGGCCACTTTACATTCAATAACGAGAGGGTCGTCATGCGGCCCCCTTACCCCTCCTAGATCCTCTTCAGTGATGACAATCTCAGGAAATGTATATTTGGACGGCCGTCCTTGGTGAACGGAATTTACATCTAACCGCCTTATATTATCTTTGTTGCCCCTAATAGTGGGGCCGCCTCCTGAGAAGCCGCCTGCAATGGTGTAGACAACTGCATCATCTGTATCGGAGCTGTCGGCCTGTTGATTCTTTTTGGCCGACAGCTTTTTTGAGGAAGTGTTCCCCGTAGATTTCTTGACATAAGTGTTAAGATCATCTTGCTCAGCTAGGCGGTCTAGGTACCGCATGAGACTGATGCAGTCATTGGTGTGATGACCAACGTCATCATGATAAGCACAGATTTTATCTTGGTTCCGGTTGTTTGCAGAACCCTTCATGGGGACCGGCTTCTCAATTGAGATCCGTCCCTTTATTTCTTTTAGGATAAACTGGTTATCCTTGTTAAACACATACTTTGGGGAGTATGGTTTGAATTCTTTTTTCTTTTTCTGGGCCGGCTGTTTAGAGGAATCAGCCGCCCAGACCTCTTTTCTTTTCTCATCTTTGTTTGACGACTGTTTCTGTCGTCCTTCTCTTTTGTCGAACCTTTTCCCGTCCGACTGTTTTATCGTACAAAGATCAGTCGCCTGTATATAGGCTTCTGCTTCAATCAAGGCCTCTTGAAGAGTCGCCACCCTTTTTCGAACCAAATCAAATTTGAAGGTAGACCCGTCTTTGAGACCTCTAAAAAAGTCGGTATAAGCTACCTCATCCGGTAACCCTTGAATCTGTATTCTCATCAGGTTAAACCGCCTGATGTAAGAACGAAGCCCCTCCTTCTCGCCCTGCTGAATTGTTCCCAAATCAAGGGTCGTTTTCTTCGCAGGGATGTTCATGGCGAAGTTGGAGGAAAATAAGTAAGCAAGCGTCCTGAAGCTATTTACACAACCAGTCGGCAGGTTGCCGAACCATTGCTGTGCGATTCCTTTGAGAATCGCTGGGAAACACTTGCACCAAGTGGGATCATCCAACCCTTGAAGGTACATCAGGTTGGTGAATGCCATCAGATGGTCTTCTAGGTTAGTAGTGCCGTCATAGGCGCCTACTAGTACATTTTTTACTTTGGCCGGCTGAGCGGCATCAGTAATTTCCTTGGAGAAGGCCGACGGCTGTTCACCAAGTCTAAGCAACCGTAGCTGCCAGTCCATAGGTTGGACGTTTTTTGCTGTAGGTCCACCAAATGGAGGTGGCTGCATAAAATACTGTTGTTGCGGCACAAATGGTAAGTTTGGTACCGCCTGGGCACTATGAAAGCCGGACTGACGGGAGGTGCCGCCTGACTGACTCTCATGGTACGACTGAGTATGCCTCATCGAGGCATTTCGCAAACTGTCTTGAAAGTCTGAAGTAGAAGCCGACTCTGACAATCGGTCACTTTTCTTCTGCTCTAGCAGTAGCCGAGCATTTGTGAACGTTTGCTTTGACCCGTCCGCCTGAATATGACGAACCGGTTTCCTATTTCCTGTAGGATAACGAAATTTTGTGAAATCAAGGGCAGGTGGCTCCCGCTTCCTAGATTTAGGATGAGGAGTCGCCTCTCGCCCTTGAACTGGCTTCCTCTTCAGTGAAGTGGAAGGTTTCTTGGCCGACTGCTCCTTGACTGAAGCAGGCGGCTTCTTGTTGAATAACTCTTGAATCTCTCCCTTGAAGTCCCTCATGAAGGTCATGAGTTTGTTCCTTGTGATGGGAGCAGACCCATCAGTCGGCTGTTGCCGAACAGGCGGTGCGCCTGCTGGCTCGCTTCCTGTTTGAAGATGCTCCCGTTCCCTCCTTTCGGTATGACGGGTACGTCGGGCCCTTAGGGTCCCGTCTGGAGCTGTATGAGTTTCAACTTCAAATTCACTTTCAGTGTCATGGTCCGACTGAACTTGAGGGTCGTCTAGGGGACGCCTCTATTCAGGAGTCGGTACAGACTTGGATGCCATCTCTGAAGTACACTCCCCACAGACGGCGCCAAATGTTTCGGGGTCTTCTGATGTCCTGCGGGAGAGTTACAATTCCGAGACTGGAACCGGACGCCTGTACCTGCAAAATAACGGAGACTCCTGAGAGCTCCGCCTCCAACGGTCAAGTTAGTACCTGATTAAGGAGTAATTAATGCGGAAATTAAAGTAATAAAGTCTCTCTAGGTGAGAGTGTTTAATGTTGGTAATCTGCTTTGTTAGCGAGATCAGCCAGTTATTAGTGTGTTCCGTAATGATTCTGTTCTGTTCTGTTTTTTTTTTCAACTTAATGAGGATTAATTAAGTATTTATAGTTTTGAGAAGCGTGCCACTCTCTAGGTTTAGGGTAAACCTAGGGCTGACCGGGCCTCTAAACAGGATTGGGCCTTGTTGGCCGGTTTTCCCATTTGGCATGGGTGGACACGTGGCGTGTCTCAATTGGTCCATAGAGGACGTATCTGTGATTGACACGTGGCAGGCTCCTATTGGCCTACGTGAAGGACACGTGGCGGAACCTGGTTGGTCCACTTGTCAGACGGTGATTGGTGGATAAAAATCCCCTAATCAATGCTTAATAAGGTTTATAATTGAAGTAGATTAGTGATGCAACCATACATTTAATCTACCTTTAACATGCCATTATTAATCAAGGTTTAAAGATTTAAAAAATTTCGTCAAAAACAATAAACCCCTCGAAAAACATGTTTCTAGGTGGATTTTGGCTTTTGGACAGCATTCGAACAGGGTCATAAACGATTTAGAACATTGATTCCACCCTAAAATCACTATTTTTGAGTCGAAATCTAGGTTCGTTGGCCAAATTAGTAAAATTACGAGATTGAAACTAATTAAAACGAGCTACTAATCTAATTAGAAAGCAAAACCAGAATTTATATCCATTTTAACTCACCTCAATTAATTATTAGTTACAATGATTAAAATAAGTGCGGCTCCGATACCACTGATGGGTTTCGTAGTGTCCGACACTACGCAGAAGAGAAACCCGCCCACTAATTAAAGCAACCAAACATGCAATCACATAATTAACAACATAAGAGAGAGAAAAAGAAAAGCATTCTTACCCTCGACGCGTGCTTCGCTCGTTTCACGAGCTCTTACTTGAAAGCTTAACCTCGCAAGTGCGAAGGCCTCTTACGGCTCACACCCTCGACCCGACCCGAGCGGTCTTTATCCCAAAGGTTAGTCGGGACTTGACCAAATAAAACTAGAGTATTATGAACTTAAAGGTTTTCTCACTAATGATGAGATGCCTTATTGAGTTCAACTCAAGTGATTTTTCCAAAACACAAAACTTGGGTATTTATTGGGAAAGGAGACTTGATCTCCGTTTTCCCATCAATGTGGGAGATTTGTATTTTTTCTTTAATTTTATTTTAATTAAAAAACAAAATAAACTGCAAGGCAATCAACAAGCTCCAAGTGTCACACGGAGGGACAAGGTTGGTGAGGACCACAAAAGGAGGGGACCAAAGCATCTTGCTCCTGTAGCTAAACACCAAGCAAATGGTCCCCTTCGATAACCTGGTTGACCACGCCACATGGTTGGCTGGCGCCTAGCACCAAGCCTGGCAGCCTAACCAGCCAGCGCTTGCGCTGCTTCGTGCGTGCTGCTACTTGGTGCTGCTACGCTAGCACGCACATCGCAGCTAGCTTGCACTCGCATGCGTGCAGCAAGTAAGCCATGCATGCGGGCTGGTGCGATGTAGTGAGGCGATGAGGGGTGTGCTTGTGCGAGGCCCAACTGCGGGTGGCTGGTGTTGTTATGCTACCAAGCACGTATAGCCACAGCGTATGCATGCTAGGCATGCTGCCAGCGATGTTTGTTGTACAAGGCCCAGCAAGAACTTACGTGCAGCTGTTCTTGTGATGCTTGCGGTAGGGCAGCTATGTGCGAGGCACTAACATGCTAGCACGCCTAGCGCGCTAGCATGCCACACCAGCTGGCTAGCCAGCGCTACAAGCATGCGATGCTAGCATGCATGCGTTGCTTGTAATCTCAGCATGGTGCGTGGTCTAAGCTAGCCTAGCACTCGCAAGGCTAGGCCAACGCGAGGCTACGGCTTAGCTCAAACTTGTGACGCTCGGTTTTGACGCTCTAAGCTCGACATTCGTCGTCTTTGTTTGTAATACTCTAACGACTCATTTAATCCTATGGATAAATTCGTCGTCTCGGATTGGTTATTCGGTTAGGGTGCGACCTGAAGGGTCTAGTCAAGAATGGTGCTATAAATCATACTACACACTAATCTCAAGTGGTCATTAATTTCCCATCATTTTAAACGACCTTGATTAGGGATAATTTTCGATTGAAATATTCAATGTTCTCTTAATAGGTGTTTAATTATCATCTTCCATTAACAAAAGGGTGTACTATAGAAGGATGGATTATGATTCACTTGTGCAAGCGGGCGTTCAAACGCATTATGTCAATTATCCTTACCACCCACCTCAAGAAGGTCCGGTCCCCCATTGGACCCCCTAGGACCCTAACAACCCCACCCCCAACACTTATGCATATTGGGAAGGTCCTATCGACCCTTCCTAACGTGTTAGTACCCCACCATATGACCCACACCCGCCTAGTGGGTGTGATTACCGCTATGACCCGGCGTGCCCATCATACCTTACTCCAAATCCTTTTGATGGTGGTCGGGGTACCCAAGGATGGCTCTATGACTACTTCAACAAACCCTTTCATCCATTCATGGATCGGCCTGGGTTTTACTTCAACAAGTCCCCTAAGGAAGGAGTGGATAGAAACCCGCAATGATGTGCAAAATACTAGCGTCGGGGAGGATGTTCCTTTTGGGTTGAAGTGTACATAAGGAGGGTGGTGTGGTAGGATAGTAGCTTGTGCTTAAGGAGATCTTTTGAGGATGTTGATTTTTTTGTAGTTGATGATATTTGTTGGTTGGTTTTATTCATGATGATGTTGATGTTGATGTTGATGATGATGATGATGTTATGATGTGAATGATTTGTTGTCCCCTCTTCTCTCTTGACTCGAAAAAAATTTAATATTTTACTCCCCACAATCCAAATCCCTTAATCCAAAACTCACCTAATCCAATTTTGTAGATGGCTTTAGTTAGTTCTTTTTCCTTTTGTTCATAATTCTAGTGTTTATCTTTATGTTTTCAAACATTTGTTTTTATAGTTGTAGTGTTCTTTCTCTTCGGCTCACTTCCCCTTGTAGGTTGAAGAACGTAAACACAAGGAGATGGGCTAAGGAGCGACTTAAGCTCCGGAGATCTTGGTGAGATTGCATAATTACTTTGTATTATATTTCAAGCGACATTTGGTGATACCTTTCCTTTCTTTCATTTTACTTTCCTTTGTGTGCATAGTTAGTTTAGACTCAAATGGAGTTGATTATTCGAGATTGTATGCATTTGGTTTCACGGAATCTGGTTATCGTTGATATTGATGTCTGTGGCCTTTTTGTTTCATTTTTCACCCGTAGGATTGTGAAGCTTGCGCATTGAAAGTTTGTTGTGGTTTTAGTTTTAAAAAAATTGGAAGGTAATGGTTTAAGATGGAATGTGAAGTGTGGTTTTGTTAATATTTGTTGAATAAAAGCGAATGCAAGTTTAAGAAAGAGTCATCTGTAGTTTTAAAAGGAAGAGACAATGGAATAAAAATAAAAAAATATTTCCATAGCTCAAAAGAAAAAAAAATAAATAAAAATTTCATTAATGAAGATGAAAGAGGAAAGTAAAAACTCAAAGTGTTTGGCAATTTGGTTTAAGCTTGTGGCAATCTTTTTGAAAATTAGGAAATATTTTATTTTGTAATAAAGGCTTGATCACCCTTTGGTTCACAATTAAGCTTAGCACCAATTTCCAAATTTTTCCACACCTTTACCCCCTAGCCAACGTCATAACCCTCTTAATGTTCTTACGACCTAGGTTAGTTGAGTCCCTAGTCGGTGGAGGGAGCAAGATTTCAAGCATATGAGGAGAACATGGCTTGGTAAGATGCCGGGTTCCTTATGTTTTGTATTGTCGTATCTTTGTTCCGGCTCCTTCGAGGAGTCATGAGATGCTACCTCTAAGGGTGGAATTGAATCTAGATGAGGGAATACGGTAAGACTGTATGAAATGGAGGGGATGTGGTGCATGTTAGAGTTTGCTATGCTTAGCATGGTTTATCCTTCAATCAACCTTTGGCATCCCCTTACGTGCTCACTTCTATTACTTAAGTTTGGCATTAATTCATGTTTGTTACCTTAAAAAGTTTGATTTGACTATGATTTGTGTTGAGTTTGTTACTTTTCTTTCCTTTCCATCCCTTGCCTTTGGTTTGTCTTGAACACAATTTTGTAAGAGTTGTGGGGCATGCTCTTTGGAAACCCTCACGAGATCACCACTCGTCCTCATTGGCGACCTTGAGGTTTAAATGGCTTGTTGCTTTCGCTAAAAGCAAAGTTGGCTTTTCTTTTTGTTCCTTGCTTGTTTGAATAACTTGGTCATTCCCCCTTGTTTTCTTCTTTTGCTTTGCTCGAGGGCGAGCGAAGGCCTAGCGTGTGGGAGTCTGATGAGTGACATTTATGTCGCTCTTAGGGGTAGTGTTTCGGCCTTTTTCCTCTTATTTTCTTAGGTTATTCTATCTCATTTCTCCTCTTGTGGATTCCTTATGTGCTTGATAAAAACTGTACTTATTTGCGCTTGTTTCAATGATCTTTATGCATTCTTTTGTCATCCCCTAACTCTCGAGATCTTTGTTATCTTTTTGCAGGTTCCATGACGATCCCGAGCACAGTGGGAGGCCCCTTGGCCAATCTTGGAAGCATGGATCAAGGCAAGATGATGCGGAATCTAAGTCGGGTCAGGTTATTTGTGGTTAAGGATCAAGTGTTTAGGTGGTTTAGTGTTTAGACTAGTCTTTTGGCTAGTGTTTGACATGGGGTATGGCTAAGGACAACAAACTAGTTCACGCTAATGGACTAGTTTAGTGATAACTATGGCTAGAGTTGAACACTCACTCAATAAGCCACGAAAAACAAGCCCACTCCAAACACTCCGAGTAAATCTTACAAACTCGAGTCCACGAGTTCAAATCAACTTGAGTCCACAAGTTAAAAACAAGAAAGATACTTGGAAAATATCTAAAAATGTTGTAATTCATTAAAGATTGGATGATTACAAAATAGAATAAAACTTCCTTTTATATGATTATGAAGTTACTTACAATAATATGCTAAGTAGACTTAATTAATTAAACTACCTAAAAAGCAAACCAAAACCGTTAGCCATTTGCTGCCCCAAATGTGTAACGGTTGCTAAAGGAACCCTGCTCATTGAAGGCTTCAAAAAGCTAAAATAAGCTGTGTAGATAATAGGCAGCAATAATGGCGGAAACCGCTGCACAAACAGCCCAGCTCTCCCCATTTCAACGGCTTGCGGTTATGGCCTATTATTACAACAATTAAGTTCAGCTATCAAAGCACTAATAAACAGAAAATAACATACAAATAAAGGGTAATAAAATGCAATTTAACTAAGGAATATAGACTTCAAAAACGGCGTCTAAAAGAGATTTGTAACGCTTCCTTGAATGCTCATCAAAATAGAATGTAACCTCCTCTTGAGTGCCTTGTTTGAAGCCTTCAAAGTCTTTTTTGTGAACTGAAAATAAGGAGAATATTCCTTCACTAGGCTCTAGTATAACCTACAAGAATCTAAGGCAAGCATGCCTTGTTTATTATTCAATCCAAGTCATGCATGACTTGAATGGAGATGGAGCAACATCCAAACCCATGCGTGGCACTTTGTCTAACTTGGACCCATGAACGAACAAACCATGGACTAAAGGAACTTGATTTTGCTGAACTTTGGACCGTGTATTTGGACCGTTTGACCCTTTAAACTCATTAGGTTGCACCAAGTCTTGATCAAGGTCCAATTCCGGATCATTCCCCCCTTCCTCGAAAAAGCTTGCCCTTAAGCTTTCATCATCCAAGTATGGAGCAAGGTCACCCACATTGAAAGTTGAGCTCACATCACCATAGTCACTAAGAAGCTCAATTTTGTAGGCACTTTCACCCACCCATTGAAGCACACGAAAAGGACCATCCGTCCTATGCGTAAGTTTGTTTTTGCGTAGGTTAGGGAAACGTTCTTTTCGAAGGTGGAGCCAAACTAAGTCACCCTCATTGAACTGTGATTGAGAAAAGTTCTTGTTAGATTTTTCTTTGTACCTCTCATTCATAACTTCAATCTTTTCATGAACCTTCTTGCACGTTTGCTGAAAAGATTCCCATCTTTTCTTAGCATCGCCATGTACTAGCTCGGTTCTAGGAAGTGGAATGAGCTCCACCGATAGCCAAAGGATTAATACCATAGACCACCTCAAAGGAACTTTGGCTTGTAGTATAGGATGGAGACCTATTGTAAGCAAACTCAGCATGACCCAACTTTAAGTCCCAATCCGTTTGAGTCTTGTTCACAAGTCCACGCAAAAGAACACCCAAGGTACGGTTTGTGACCTCGGTTTACCCATCTGTTTGAGGATGGTGGGAGGTGCAAAGACTTAGTTACCACAAGTCTCCATAACATTCTCCAGAAATGGCTAAGGAATTCAGTCTCTTGGTCCGAAACAATAGACCGTGGCACACCATGTAAACGAACCACTTCCTTGAAATACAAATCAGCAACTTTTGTGGCATTATCTATTTTGTGACATGGAATGAAATGGGCCATCTTTGAGAAACGGTTCACAACAACCATTATTCTATCGTTGCCCCCCTTTGGATTGTAGTCAAACCCACAACAAAGTCCATACTCACGGCTTCCCATTCAACATTAGGAACCGGTAAAGGCATATAGAGACCTTTATGAAAAGTGCTCTTGGACTTTTGACGTGTTGCACATTGTTCCAACACTTGGCTCACGTCTCTAGTCATGTGAGGCCAATAGAAGTAATATTGGAGAATGACCACCGTCATATGAACTCTAAAGTGACCAGCCCAGCCGCCACTATGAACCTCACGCACCAGGAGTTCACGCACTCCACATTTAGGCACGCATAGTTTGTTGCCTTTGAATAGAAAACCTTCCTGTTTCACAAAATCTCTAGAAGGATTGTTAAACAGATTAGAAAACTCATCATCATGAACATATAAGCCTTTTAAATGTTCAAAGACCAAAATTTGAGTTTGAGCTATGGACAATAAAAAGTTCCTCCTTGTCAAAGCATCAACAACAACATTTTTCTTCCTTTCCTTGTACTTGGAACTGAAAGTGAAAGACTGTAAATCTCAACCCACTTTGCATGACGTGAGTTAAGCTTTTGTTATCCATTGGTAAACTTAAAAGCTTCATGGTCTGAATGTAAGACAAAAGGTTTCGGCCTCAAGTAATGGGACCAATGATCAAGAGCACAGACTATGGCATAGAACTCCCGATCATAGGTAGAATAATTCAGCTTCGCACCGTTCAATTTCTCACTAAATTAAGAAACTGGTCTTTTATGTTTAACCAAAAAGACACCTATTCCCACACCACTGGCGTCACATTCAACCTTAAAAAGTTTATCAAAATCAGGGAAATCTAAAAGAGGAGTAGAACACAGTTTAGCTTTGATTTCTTCAAAGGCCCTTTGCATAGAATCATTCCATTTGAACACGTTGTCTTTCACCAATTCGGTCAATGGAGCAGTTATAGTAGAGAAGTTCTTGATGAAGACTCTATAGAAAGAAGCCAACCAATGAAAGCTACGAGCTTCATGGAGGTTTCGTGACACTTCCCATGTAGAAATGGTCTTCACTTTTCCCAGATCAACCTGTATTCCTTCACTAGAAACAATGTATCTGAGGAAAGTAATACTAGTACAAAATAAATAACACGTCTCTAATTTACTATACAACTTATTCCTACGCAATGCCCTAAACAGTAATCTAAGATGATGTACATGTTCATTTTCATTCTTGCTATATACTAAAATGTCATCTAAGTATACAACAATGAACTTATTAAGAAATGGACGTACTACCTCATTCTTCAATCTCATGAACGACCTAGGAGCATTGCACAAGCCAAAGGGCATGATTAACCACTCGTATAGACCTTGCTTAGTCTTGAAAGCGGTCTTCCATTCATCACCTTCATGAATTCTCATTTGGTGATATCCACTGCGTAAATCAAATTTACTAAATACCCTTGAACCACAAAGTTCATTTAACATGTCTTGTAGTTTACGTATGGGAAATTTGTATTTGATAGTAATATTATTGATTGCACGACTATAAATACACATCCTCCATGTTCCCTCTTTCTTTGGCACCAATAATGCTAGAACTGCACATAGACTCAAGCTTTCACGCACAAAGCCTTTAGCCATTAACTCTTCTACTTGCCTTTGCAATTCATTTGCTTGTTCGGGATTGCAACGGTAAGCTTCTTTGTTAGGCAATTCCGCACCTGGCACTAAGTCTATGGCATGTTCAAAGCCTCGAATTGGTGGCAATTCATTAGGCAAATCATCAGGGAAAACATCATGAAATTCTTCCAATAATGGGCGTATGATAGGAGGATAATTTCCTTCCACCAATTATTCTAACTCTAGCTTAACAACCAATACAAAAACTATTCCTTCTTGTTCTTGTATTTCCTCAAATTCTGATTTAGAAATGAGGAAATTGGGCTTTTCATCTTTCTCCTTCTCTACCTTAGGTGGTAAAGGTAGTAGCTTCACCTTTTTCCCCTCACTAGTTTTGACCGTATACACATTGGTCACACCATTATGCATAGCTTTACGATCAAATTTTCGTGGAGGACATAGAAAAATTTGACATGTCGTCATAGGTAGCACATCACACCATCTTTCATCACAAAAGTTATCCACAGCAAAAGCAACTAAGGCTTGTTTTCTCACACGCACACCTGAGTCATTATCAAGCCAATTAAGCTTATATGGTTTGGCGTGTTCTCTAGTGGGAAGTTTTAGTTCGTTTACCAAATCCGAAGCAACCACATCCGTACATGATCCACTATCAATGATCATGCTACAAATGCGATCTTTCAACTTATAACGGGTATTAAACAGATTTTCCCGTTGTTGCAGATCCTGTACTGGTTTAGTTTACAAGATTCTTCTCACCACGCCACAGAAGGAATTTTCACCCTCCTCTGCCGCATATTCCTCACATTCACTATCCTCCTCTTCTTCTTCTTCATTCGTCACATAACCACCCTCTTAAATGGTAAGTGTGTTTTGTTTAGGACAATTTGTAGTTATGTGTCCCTTTTTTCCACACTTGAAACACGTGCGCTCACCCCTTTCATCCACCTTATTCTCCGATCGCTTGGGAAACATAGGATTTTTCCGTTTTTCAAACCGATTGGTAGGCGTATAGAACTTGTAAGGAGTACGGGATGTACTCTTCACTTGGTTGTCCTTTTGTTGCGCCTCTACCTTTCGAGCTGCCTTCACTACATCATCATAGGTGGTATAAGGCAAGAGGTCCACCTTGTTGGCTACGATTTTTGCAAGGCCCCTAGTTAAACGAGCCATTTTCAATGGTTCCGTTTCATCCAAGTCACACAGGAGACTAAGTCTTTCAAACTCCTTTACGTACTCATCTACAGTCAAAGTGTCTTAATTTAGACGAGTGAATTTGACATACTGATCTTGCACGTATTCCCTAGGAATCCAACCTTGCATCATTTTTCTTTTCAATGCAGCCCAAGAAGAGATTTTCTCCTTGCCAGCACGTCTTCTCTTGGATTTGAGGTTCTCATACCACAATCCAGCTAGCTTAGTAGCTTAAGTGTTGTCAATTTACAACACTTTTCATCATCATACTCCTGGCATTCGAAGATTGACTCAATCCTTCGAACCTAGTCATTGAACACCTCAAGGTCACTAGAACCATCAAACTCATGGATTTCTAGTTTCAGAAAACGGTCCTCCTTTTAAGAGTTTAACCGGTTATAGTTGCTCTTAGGGGTTGGTTCTCCTTCCTCTAATTTAGACACTTAACGGTTGTGTTGATTGGTTGTTTCGCAAATCACACTCATTTGAGTGCGCATATCACGCAACTCTTCGCGTATTACATGCATTTCAAAAATCTTGTTTGTTTTGGCTCGAAGTCATGGTCACACCCTAACCTAGACCGTGGCTTTGATACCAACTGATCCGGAAACTAAGTCGGATCAGGTGATTTGTTGTAAAGGATCAAGTGTTTAGGTTAGGTGTTTAGGTGGTTTAGTGTTTAGACTAGTGTTTTGGCTAGTGTTTTACGTGGGGTATGGCTAAGGATAACAAAATAGTTCAAGCTAATGGACTAGTTTAGGGATAACTATGGCTAGAGTTTAAAACTTTCTCTACTAGCAAAGAAAAACAAGTTCAAATTAACTTGAGTCCACAAGTTCAAATCAACTTGAGTCCACAAGTTAAAAACAAGAAACATACTTGGAAAATATCTCAAAATGTTGTAATTCATTAAAGATTTGATGATTACAAACTAGAATAAAACTTCCTTTTATAGGCTTAGGAAGTTAATTACAATAATAAGCTAAATAGACTTAATTAATTAAACTAGCTAAAAAGCACATCAAAACCGTCAGCCATTTGCTGCCCCTAATGTGAAACGGTTCCTACAGGAACGCTGTTCATTGAAGGCTTCAAACAGCTGAAATCAGCTACAGATAATAGGCAGCAATTTTTAAGGAAAATCGGTGCAGATTTCCTTTTATAGGCAACAATTATGGCGGAAACCGCTGCACAAGCTGCCCAGCTCTCCCCATTTCAACAGCTTGCAGTTATGGCCTATTATTATAGCAATTAAGTTCAGCTATCAAAGCACTAATAAACTGAAAATAACATACAAATAAAGGGTAATAAAATGCTATTTAACTAAGGAAGTTACTCTTCCAAAATGGCGTCCAAAAGAGATGTGTAACGTCCCCTTGAATGCTCATCAAAACCGAATGTAACCTCCTCTTGATTGCGTTTTTTTAAGCCTTCAAAGACTTGTTTTTGAACTTAAAATAAGGATGAGAATAATCCTTCCCTAGGCTCTAGTATCACGTTCAAGAATCCAAGGCAAGCATGCCTTGTTTATTATTTAATCCAAGTCACGCATGACTTGAATGGAGATGGAGCAACATCCAAACCAATGCGTGGCACTTTGTCTAACTTTGACCCATGAATGAACAAACAATGGACTTAATGAACTTGATTTTGTTGAACCTTGGACTGTGTATTTGGACCGTTTAATCCTTTAAACTCATTAGGTTGCACCAAGTCTTGCTCGAGGTCCAATTCCGGATCAATAGAGAAGCTAAGGGAAGGAGAGAAGGCTAGAAGAGAAGTTTCAAGTGGAGGTTTGGCCAAAATTTTCAAAAGTTTGGTCGAACCAAGAAAGTTTGATGTAAATTTTCAAAAGTTTGGTCGAACTACCATATGAGGCAGATTTAAGGAAGTTTTTCTCAATTTTTTAGGAGGAGTCAAACTTCTAAGAGTTCGACCAAACTAGGATCAGGGGAGTTAAGTCGAACCTACCTAGAGTTTGACCGAACTTACCCAGAGTTTGACCGGACCTTCTCCTGATTTCATCCAATTGTATGGACTATTTAAGTCCCTATTTTGTAGAACAATTTGGATCATCTTGTATTAGCTTAGCATAATCTAGTTTTCCTAGCTTAATCTAGAGAGAGAAACATTCTTAGCTTAGCTTTATAGAGAGAGAATGTGAGATTTTCACCATTGTTGATGTTTGGATTTTGAATAGGAAGATTATCTTGCTTGTAAACATTCATTCTTTAATCAATGAGAAATCACTTACACTTTTATCTTTACTTTTTCATTTGATTTTGATTTGCTTAGTTTAAATATTCTTGTTTGCTTATTCATCATGTTGATGCTTGTTGATTTTATGATAGACCTTGATATTGCTATGATTTGTTAGTAGGTCCGCCTACTAAGGGGATGGTGATGGTATAGTTGAATCTCAATTGTATTTTAGGTTAGAAATTGATTTGATTGTGATTGAAATGCTCTAGGTAAATTGAACTAGGTTATGGTAATAACGTGACTTAGGAATTTCCATTGAATAATTTTACTTGAATAGTACCTTGATTTGCGTAGCTTATGACAATAGTGTAGGCTATTGGTTAAATTGAGAAGGGAATTGACCCCTATAGGTGGTTAGATTGTGCCTTAAAATCATTGATATGAGATGCTTAATTCACATTCGAATTAGATTTCATACCTTGTTATGCTTGAGTAAATGCTTACATAATCCATTCCCTTAGTTCTTTAATTACATTGCTTCTAGTTCACCTTGTTCCTTGTTTAGTAGCTTTAGATAACTTTTTCCTATCTAGCTTATTTTTTGGTAATGAACGTGGTGACTTAGCTTTTTCCTAACATCAACCCTTGACTAACCAAAAGACTTGTGTTTAGTGCTTAGGTATAGGTTTATAAATTTGTGTTTTATTAGGAGTGTTTTAGTTCCCATGACCTAGAATATCCTTGATAATGAGCCCTCCCCGATCGATGTTTATCTGCATATCATTCCCGATCCGTTTAGGGCTGGTTCGTCATCTCAGCCTTTTAGACCTCCACCTCAGTTTGCTGGTGGGACATTTGAGGGTTGCTCCTCCTCTTAGCATCCTGTACCTCCTCCTCCGTTTGTTGGCGGGAGCTTCTATTAGTACGGTGTTAAGGGTGTCCCGTAGTTCACTCAGTGGAGCAGTCCTATGTTCGTGATCGCTACGACGGGTGGTGCTAGCTTTAGTCAGGAGCCGACTCCCTGGACTGCATATTTTGAGGGATGAATGGGCATTTCTAGGGATCCTCGTTTGCAAGAGTCCTAGCCGTACCTGCATCTTTTCTTTTGGACTATAGGACTTTACTTATGTTTGTACATTTTATTGGCTCTTATGTATATATATTTAGGCTCTTATGTACATATTCATTGACTCTTTAGACTCTCTATTTATTAGACTTTGTACATTTTTATATTTGCTTTATGTGCGTATGAGTGTGTGCTATGAGTGTGTCTTATGCGAGTGTGTGATTTTATGACAAATTTTACGAAAAAAATTCTGGTGTTTTTATCAACGTTGGAGGGTATCCGACTTCCTCCCTAAAATAAAAATGGAAAATAAGTTAGTGAAAATAATTAATTTGAAATTCCAAATCATCAAAGGATTAAAATAAGGAGTTTGAATTATTATAATAGATTGTGATAAATTGATGTAAGATGGAAAAAGATAAAAAAGTTAATTCGGATCAAATTAAAATAGTACGAGTCCTATTAGAAATTAAATTAAGAGTGTGGCGTAGCAAATTTTTATCACAGGATGTTAGGTTCCATCGTGTCGCGACAGGTCTTGACGCAGCGCGATGGTACTTTCACGGCGCGCTAGTTCCAAAAAATTATATTCTGACTAGAAATCAACTCCAGGGCCAATTTTTTAATTACAAATAACCCCAAATTCGTCAGATTCAGCATAAATCAGCATCCAAGTTCTAAATTCTCATTACCTTTTTCTTTAGCAATTAAATTCTTGCAATCATGGCTTTCATTGAGATCACTCGTGAATGATGTCGGTCTTTGACCAGTGGTGACCGAAAAGAGCTTGAATATTTGAACACGATTGACCTATTGAGTCTAAGGAGTGTAGAATTTGATAATGACTTCTTTTGCGCTTCAGTAAAATATTGGGATCCTAACACTCACTGTTTTAGACTAGGAAGTATTGAAATTAGACTTCTATCAGAGGAATTTAGAGCTATATTTGGCTATTCCACTGGGCATCTAGCTACAATTCCTATAATATGTGAGTATTATTATAGGGATTTTGAGCGTTTATATAATCTTAGGGAAGCCGACTTAGATTTCATGGTTCATGGAAAAGAAGTAGATTTAAGAAAATTTGCATCTTTTTTCTTTAATAGTCCTAAGTCTAGTTCTTTTCATATTTACAGAAGAAGAGTCTTCTTATTTTGTATGTTTAGTCAACTTTTATTCACCAATGGTAGTAACATCAGGAGTCAAGCCATACTAGCTTCAGTTATTGAACAAGTTGACACTGGAAGGAATCCAATGCTTGCCATTGTTGGAGAGACAATGATGAGCTTAGATAAATTGAAGAAGGATCCCAAAGCACCACGTCGAGGATCTCCTTTGTTATCACAGGTGATTTGGGTAAAAATACCCAGGCTACGTGGCCCAATCATAATGACACGTGTCAACCCAAGAGTGGTTGACACGTGGCATCCCTTATCATTAGGGAAATGGAAGCCTTTAAAGTGCCGTAAAAAAGGCGCATCCCATTTACCTAGGTTAATAACCTAGGAAGAGGACGCTGATTCCCAATGCCCTATAAATAGGAACATTCACCCCATTTTGAGGGTATGTTCATTTATTACATCAAATACAATTCTTTTACAACAGAGAAATCACCTGTTCTCAGGATCCGAGAAGATTAACTTTACTTTTCGCATTTTACTCAAATTTTTACCAACTTAATCGTCGAAGGAGAAACTCCGAACAATCGGAGCTTTCATTTGCTTGTAAGTACAAGCAAAGAGGATCCAGTCTTGGTGAAGTAACTCTCCCGTAGGACACATAAAAACTGGGAAACATTTGGCGCCGTCTGTGGGAAGAGTACCTCTAAGATGATTTTTGCGCCGTCTAGTGCGAGAAAATAAGTCGGCAAGCCTCAAGCTAGAGAGCTGACTGCTAACATCACCTGTTCAAAGTTCTTGAAGTTTATGACAAACTTCACTGGTGAGATGAAAGATCTCATCACGAGTCAGGCGTTTGGTCCAAGCAAAGGCAGTCGCCCAAGAAGCCTTCTCACTTTGCGAAGGCCAAGTCGGGTAGGGACAATCAACCCACTCCACATCCCAAGCTGAAATAGGGGGCTAAGCCCTTAATTGACTAGTCAAAATTCCATCTCCTAGAGACGGCATAGAGGAAGCCCAGCCAACACACAAAACTGGATGGCAGTAAGAAGACTTACACTAATGATCGACAAATCATCGAGCACAGGAGGAACAACTGCTAACTAACACGGCGTCAACACCGAAAATGCAAGACAGCTTCAGGAATACCTCACTGAGTTATTCCTAATCTGCATATGAGCACATGTCAGGCAGCCATTCCGTCCATACAGGTCCCAATGTGATAGGTTCGGCGTCGTATGAACCCTATCAATTATACGGGCTGTTTGCCAACAATTCCACAACCTACACTCTTCGGAAAACAAGCGGGGTATCATGTCTAACCTTTGGACTACTAGCTCCGTCTACTCAAACTTTGAGAACAACCCACTGTATTCTCCAACCACATAACCGAGGCGGCATATCCGGCCAAGGTTAAGTATGCCCTTTTTGGTGCATATGATGGCACCACCAACCCAAAAGACCACCTTATGGCATAAACCAACCTTACGTATCTAAAGGGGTTGGATCATCTTGTATGGTGCAAATGCTTTGCAGTTACACTAAAGAGCATTGCTCAACATCGGTTCGACAATTTTCTGTTTGGGTGTATAAAAAATTTTACGACGCTTGACTTCATGTTTGCCTCTAACTTCTCCATTAACATACCGGCAAAGAAGACAAGCCTCGACTTAGGCATGGTTCAACAAGGAGATTGGGAGGGGCTCCATTCTTACGTCAGATGGTTCAATCTGGTGAGAATCCAGATTCAAGGGTTGCCTTACGAAGTTACCTTCACAGTCTTTTGTAAAGGTCTAAAGGACAGGTCGACCTTTAAGTTCCACCCCATCAGGAAGAGAATCTTCACTCTTCAGGAAGTGCTGAGGGAGGCAAAAGCCTATGTAAAGGCAATTCAGCTCTTCTCCCATAGCAATAAGCCAGACTCAAAAAGGTCTAACAAGAAGAAAAGGAGTCGGCAAGATCAGCCAGCTTAGAAAAATGATGAGAGCAAACAGAGAAAAGACATCTGGGTAGTCAAGGCTTCTAGTCAGCTGTCCTAGAAGAAAAAGAAAGGAGTTAAGTTGTACGTCCCAAAGTACGAGTTTAAGAAAGATTGTTACTCCATCCTCATGGAGATCAAAGACCACGTGAGCTATGCAAAGCCCTCGGCAATGAATGGTCCGACCAAGTACTGTGACAAGAGCAAGTATTGCCATTTGTTTCGCGGGTTTATGGAGTCCCTCGGGAGAATTAAAGTTCCAAGAATGTGCGTCGGCCGTCTGTACCTGCAAAACCACGGAAATTCCGGTTCGGTGGAGTTCCGCTTCCGACGATCAAGTTAGAACGTTTCCGGATGTATTAAAGTGCGGAATGTATAGGTTTTTCTCTCTGATTCAGAGAGAATTCTACAATTAATATTGCTTGGTTTTTGTGTATGTATTTATGAATATGTAATAAATGAGAATTTTCCCCTATTTATAGTGGAAGGGGATTAGTTCCCCTTTTTGAGTTTAAGTGCTATGTGTCAGTAGAGGATTGGATCCTGTTTTGCCTCTCTAAGGCTGACACGTGTTAGCATGGTATTGGGCCAAGTGGACAGGGTATTTTTACCCTAAACATTTGCCCCTCACAAGTGTGACGTGGCTTTCCATGTGGCACTTGTGACAGGTGTCACATTCGGGGAAGGTGACATTTCGTCTCCTTCCTTCTCTTTTTTTTTTTTTTTTTGAATTTGAATAGGGAGGTGACAGTTCGTCTTCAGGTTTCTTCTATAAGTAAAAGCCTTCCCCTTCTCATATTCACACTTTGCAAATTTTCATTTTTGAGAGAATTTTCTGAGAGAACTCTCTGATACTTCTTGCTTGTTTATTCAAAACCATGCTCTTTCAACACTAATCCGGACACTGTCTGAGTGTTCTTTGCTCAAAACACTACTGCTTGCTTGTTTATTCAAAACCATGCTCTTTCATCACTGATCCGAACACTGTCTGAGTGTTCTTTGCTCAAAACACTTAGATCCTGCCTGACCATTAATCAAGTTTCTTCCCTTTGCTCTCAATATACCCACAACCGGTCATAACCGTCTGGGGCATCTTCGAGCAATTTTCCTTCAAAACGTCTGAGAATAATTTCACCTTTTCCTAGCTTCCAGCACACCCACAGCCGGTCACTACCGTCTAGGGTATCATCAAGCCACATTTCAGGGAAATGGTTAGGTTGCTTCAACAATTTAGTTACTCTTTGAAGAGGGTACATCCAGGCTACCGTCTGCTGACTTCAAGAAGTCAACCGTTTACAGATATTTTACAACTTCAAGGTACCGTCTCTACCCCATGCAATTTTTTGTGCTTTTTCCGATTGTATAGCTTGTAAAGAATAATGGTCTTACCCAACACACACACGACACGGCCTAGAACAATTGTCAGCCGGTCACCGAACACGGCTGAGTCTAGGACTGTGGATGCCGTCTGGGGTGTTTGGACTACCCTTACTCTTCTGCGAATCCGACAATCTCTGTTCATGTGAAGGACAGAATGGCTCGGACGAGGCGGACGGCTGTAGACCCCAAATATCAGTCAAATGGCTCAACAGAAGCTCTGGCTAAGGATGTACCTTATGACCAGCCTGGCGTACCTAAGATCTGGCTGAGGATGTACCTTATGACCAGCTTGGCGTACCTAGCACGCCCGGAGATGAGATCTTGGAGGAATCCAAGAGTGCAGGCGGCGAAGAGACCGTCCAGCAATCAGACTCAACTGAGTTAACCATGGAACCGGATGCCTCTCAAGAGATGAGGAGGCATATAAGTGGCCCTCTATCAACAACCCAACAGAAGCGCATATGACCGCCCGGGATGTGGTCACTTTGAACGCCACCCTTCCATCATTTTTGGAGAAGCGCCCAGTTGGGAAGGGATGCGTGATTTTTGTGCCGCCTGTAGTGGCATCCGTAGTCAGGGATGACAACCTAGATCATGCCGATAATTATTTCGGCTGCTATGAGGCGACATTCAAATCCGGCCTCCGGTTCCCCTTCCACAACACAATAAAAGCCATTCTAAAGGGCTACGACCTTGGCGTCTAGCAGCTAACACCCAGCTCTTGGGTTAATATAATAGGATACATCGCCACCTGCGAGATGCAGGACATAACGCCGAGCTGGGAGGCCTTTGCACATATGCACTACCTCAGCCGTGCCCTAGGTGGCTGGAATGCGTGGTATACAATGACCACGCATCCAGAATATATGATGATGCTAGACAAGCCGTCCAAGTGGAGCAGCTGGAAGAGCAAGTTTTACATGGTCTCTTCCCCCTCGCTACAACTTAACCACCGGCTGCGTTGGTACAACACACACCTGGCTCTCCTTGGAAAGAAGTGCGCCCTTCCCAAAGTACCGGAGGTGACTTGAGATCAAATAACAGAGACGAGACTTTTCAAAAATACTACCTTGCCTTTGGATGCTTGGACAGAAATCATTGTCCCCAAACACTAGGTACCTCATCAAGACTGGCTTAAGGACGAGGCGTTCCTTTTCGCCTGTGGCCTTAGCACATTTTGGAGCAGATGTATGTTGATTGTTAACCGGCACTTTATGCCATCTATATCATACTTGAATGATTTCTGATTTTTTGGTTTTTCTTTTTTGCAGAGAAAGGATTAGAGATGGTACCTCCCAAAAGGACACCGGCTAAGTTAGCTGCTGAGATCCGGAAGGATCAATTAGAGAAATAGAGGCCTAACTGGCGGCCAAAGATGATGGGGTAAGCGCTGGCTGAACTTTTTTTCCGTTTGCATGATTTGATGCTTATGTTGATACTAAACGGTTGAATTGTTTTCTTTTGCATACGGGGAGCAAGAATGTTCCTCGCTCCCTTAAATAGATGTTGAAGAGACTGAGAATGGAGCCCTCGCAGCCTGCTTCAAAAATTCGAAGGGTTCCGGCTACCCTTGCCTCTACCGGAAGCCTGCCTTCGCCCGAGAGGCCTACTTCCGTAGGCAAAAGCCTAAAAGATCTTAGCTTGGACTCAGGGCCGACTGAGGTCAGAGCTAGGGAGCCCGAAGTTCCCTCAAGCCGGGTGCTTGCTGTTGCATCCGGCTCCAATGCGGCTGGGGGTGATGTGACCCCTCAGCCTGAAAATCAAGGTACTTCTCTCACCTTTGATTCCCCCTGGCCGCTTGGGCCTATGCGAGTCAAGTCCCAAGCTACCCGATCAGGGGATTCTTCCGGCAGACGTCAAAATACAGGCGTCGTATATGCTCAGTACTTAACTGATAAATCTATTGATGTAGATGCCTCTTCTCGTTGGCCAGATCTCCAAAATTACGCCAAGAGATTGCTGAGGACCCTTACCCGGTCTGAGAAGGAGGCAGTGCCGACAGTGCACCAGGTCCACCGTGACCGCCTTACTGCTCTTCTTGCTGAGGTAATTTCGTTAGTTGGGGTATTGAGAGCAAATCTGGCTTGCCACTAGCTGGTCTATACAATGTATTTTCACCATTTTCCCGGTTGCACTTTATTCGATTGATTTTACCCTTTTCCGGCTGTTCTTGCAGACAATGATCGGAATAGAAGGCCTCAAGGTTCCTTTAAGGAAGAAGCAGAAGGAGGTAAGGGATGCCCAGGGAAGGGCAGCCGAACTCATTGATGTTACCCAATATAACTCCCTAATGTATGAAATCCAAACTAAAAGCCGAGAGATGAAATAGGAGGAGCTAATCAACGAGCTCACGGCTGCTGCTGATACAACCAACAAGAAAGCAGCCGACTTTGAACTCCAAGTCAAAAACCTCCAGGCTGACGTCAAAGCCTTGGGGGATGCTGACAAGGAGAATACTAAGCTGCGGGCAGAGGTCAACCAGTTGAAGAATGAGTTGGCCCAGACCTAGGCGGACCACAAAGAAAAGCTGGCGGCTAAACAATACTGGTTGGTTACCGAGAATGAGCGCGACTGTGAAGAGCGCATGAAGATGGCCTGATCTATGATCCATCCGAACACCAACTATGCTTTCTTTGACCTGCGGTACCGAGAAGCCGACGCCCTTTGAAGAGTGGTCCAGCATTGCCGAGGAGGAAGAGGAGCAGACGAAAGATCAGATGTCAGGTGGGGCTGGAGAAGCTCAAGCCCAGCAAACCATAGATGCTCCCCCTGCCAGCCAGGGCCAGCCGTCACAGCAACAGCAGCAGCATCAGCAATAACAATAGCTTTATTTGTTCCTTTCTCTATTTCTACTTCCAGCCTGCGAGCCGTGTAGTTTGTTTCATCTCCTTCCCTAGACATTGGTCCGGATGACAATTACTCTTTTATTAATATATTTTGCCAACTTAGTCAGTTTTTCCTTTGATATTTTTGATTCAATTTTTGCAATTTTTGCTCTTGAAAATCTTCCTTTTTGCAGTTTGAATCGATACGTGTGGTATGCCGGATGCATTGGCTCAGCCTGCCCCTTGACGGGTTTTTGCTTGCAATTATCCAACTCTATGCAGGCAGCTGTCCATACAAGCATCCACACGAATAGAAATATGGTCCTTGACCGCATTTAAAATAGAACTATTCGAAGTTGGATTAGCAGGCGGTGTCGGCTAGGGCCAACCTAAATTATTCTTTTAACCGGCTGCGGATTACTCTTTTGGTATCCGTTATTGCTGTTTATTGGTATGCAGGCGGCCATTGGCCGAACATATGTATCAAAACCAAGTTATGGATTAAATGCTAAGGTTTTGACCTTGCGTAATTCGGGTTTGTAACCTACACCAACCAGGATGTATCTCCGTCTGCCTGTAGCAGGCTTATATGGACCCATGATGTCCATGCCCCATTTTGCAAATGGAACCGGGCTGTATGTAGCTTTCAAATCAGTGGTCGGTCGGTGTATGAGCCGATCAAATTTTTGACACTTATCGCACTTCTTCACCATTTCCATGGCGTCCGCCTCAAGAGTGGGCCAAAAGTGGCCCTGCCGCCTGGCCCTTTTTGTTAAAGTTTTGTCGCCTATATGTGATGCCCAAAAACCTGAGTGAAGATCCTCTAGAACCTCTTTCCCCCTTTTAGGGCTAGCACACTTTAGCAACGGCTAGAGGTAACCCTTCGACGAAGAGTTTTCCCTTGTAGATCTCAAAACTTGAGGCTTGCTTTTTCAACGCAGCCACTTCTGAAGTAGCATCCGACAAAGTGTCGTCTGCCAAATAATCCTGGATGGCATCCATGTATGTAGAGCTTTGGTCAATAACTTTAATGGGATCATGTTCAATGCTTCTTTTTTCCATGACTTCCCAAAAGACTGACCTAGGCAGATCACAAGTGGGCGGATGATGCCAACTTAGAGAGTGAGAGTGCATCAGCCTGATTATGTTCTGACCTGGGCACCTGATTTAGATGAAATTCGTGAAGTGTCCCGGCCTCATCTTTGACTGCCTGTAGATACTTGATCATAACCGGATGGGTGACCTCGTAGTCACCATGCTATTGGCTAACGATCAACTAATAGTCAGAGCAGGCGTTAACTTTTCTTTCCCCTGCCGCCTTACACATGCAGATAGTGGCTAGCAAGGCCTCATACTCCGCCTCATTATTCAAGGCTTAGAAATTGAACCGTAGTGCATATTCATATTGGTCCCCTTTTAGAGTCTTGCATATTCTGCTTGCACCACAGCCATTCATAGTAGAGCTCCCGTCTACATAAACCTTCCAGACCTGATCAACATTGTCCCGCTGAGCCGGCCTTGTCATTTCCACAATAAAGTCGGCGAACGCCTGACCCTTCACTTCCTTTCTTGGTTCGAAGGAGATTTCCAGACTTTGCATTTCAATAGCCCACCTGAGCATTCTGCTGGATGACTCTATGGTTGTCATTGGCAGCTATAGGGGTTGGTTTGTATAGACCACCACCGGATGTACCAAGAAGTATGGTTTCAACTTCTTGACTTTCATGAACAAGGCGAGGCCAAAATTTTCAACCAAGGGGTAACATAGCTCCGCATTTCGAAGAACATGGCTAATGAAATAAAACGAGAGCTAAATGTCGTCTCTATCAGCTAGGAGAACGACACTGAGGGCATGATCTGAGACGGCCAAATAAATATAAAGAACTTCTCCTGTTAGAGGGCAATGAGTGAAGGTGCTCTTTCAATTTCTAGAATGTTGCCTTAATATTTTCCCCACATTCAAATCTAGTCTTCTTCTTGATTGCCTGGAAGAAGTAGAGGCACTTGTCGCCTGACTGGCTGAGGAATCTCCCCAATGCCGCCAGACAACCGGTAAGTTTTTGGACTTTCTTGATAATGCGGGGTCATGTCAGTTACCGCCTGTACCTTTTCCGGGTTGGCCTCTATCACCCTTTGATCAATCATGAATCCGAGAAACTTCCCAGACTCAACACCAAAGACCGTATTAATCATTCTTTTATGCCGCCTAAGGGTGGTGAAGATTTCTCGGAGGTCAGCAAGGTGATCCATTTTGGAGCTTAGATTTGACTATCATGTCATCAATGTATGCCTCTACATTTCTCCCAATTTGATTAGTGAAGACCATATTAATCATCCGTTGGAAGGTAGCAGGCGCATTCTTCAGCCTAAACGACATCACCGTGTAACAGAATAACCCTTGATCAGTGACGAATGTCAACTTCTCTTGATCTTTTTTCCACAAGCTCATCAAGGCATGATCGGCTGTAGAGTCGACTAGACTGTCGATCTTTGGAAGTGGATAGCTATCCTTCGGACCTGCCTTGTTCACATCTTTAGAAGTGGATAGCTATCTTTTGTACCATTTGGATTTTTGACAAGGACAACATTGGCTACCTAATCCGGGTAGTGGCATTGCCGAATGAACCCGGCACCTAGTAGCTTCTTGACGTTGGCGGCTGCCCCCTGAGATCTTTCCTCGCCGTGGTTCCTTTTCTTTTGCCTAACCAGCTTCCTTTTTGGATCCACAACAAGTTTGTGGACAACAAGATCCGGGCTGACGCCAGGCATCTCTTCCACTTCAAAGTAAAAAATGTCCTTGAATTCCTTCATCAGTTGGTGCAAATCAGCACCCAACTTGGCAAAAGCAACTGTCCCCACTTTGACGATTCATTTCGGACGGCTGTCATCTAAAATAATGTCAATATTTTCACCAGCCGATTAGGGACAGAGCTCATTTGACCATTCCCTGATCAGTGATTGCTATTGCTTCTCTTTTTTAACGGCCACCAAGTGGTCCGCCTTTCTCTTTTTGCTGGCTGCTTAAGGAGCAGGCGCGACTTCCTTGAAGTCATCAAGGTCGATGGGCTCCTCGCCTTGGCCGGCTGCAGCCACAGTAGGCTTGATGTCTGAGAGATAACGGTCCTTAGCCGTCTTCTGATCCCCGTTTAGGGAACCCACTAACTCATCATCCTTCTCAAATTTGATCATCATGAGGGATGGGATGATGACTCCCTTGGACTCGTTATGGGTTGGACGGCCCAAGATCAGATTATTGGCGGTCAATTCCTCGACCACAAAGAACTTGACGACCATGTGTTGTCCTTCCTAGTTTTCTCCTAGCCGGATGGGTAGGTCAATCCTCCCCACCGGATGTACTACCCCTCCCCCAAAGCTAACTAAGGGGTGAGAGGCCTTCTGCATGTAGTGAGGCTTGTACTTGAGCTTCGCCAAGCACTGAAAGCTTATAAGGTCAGACGAGCTCCCAGTATCAATAAGGATTCGGCCCACTCGTTGGTTGCCAATCTTGCATTAGATGACTATGGGGTCATCATGAGGCCGCCTGACCTTGCCCTGATCCTTCTCAAAGATGAGGACCTTGGTCAAGGTGTCTTTCGACGCCTGACCCTCATCCACTAAGTGGACCAACCTCCGAATGTTGCTTTGGTACCCCGGATGGTAGGACCTCCTCCATCGAAGTCGCCTGCTATGGTAAAGATTTGCGCTTCATTAGTGTCAGAGCTTATAGCCGGCTTCTTGGATGGTTGTCCATTGTTTGTTTTGGGGTTACCCTTGGACTTCATCATATAGGACTTCAAAGCTCCCTCATCAGCCATATGGTCCAATAGCCGCCTGAGGCTATAGTAGCCATTGGTTTCATGGCCTATATCCTCATGGAATTTGATTAGGGGATTTTTATCCACCAATCAGCATCCATTGGGAAAACCGGCCAACAAGGCCCAATCATTGTGGGAGGCCCAGTCAGCCTTAGGTTTAACCTAAACCTAATACTGGAACGCATCCCAAGGCATATAAATATGCCCATTAATCCTCATTAAAGGGGATGACGCACATTTAACACTCTCACCTAGAGAGACCCAATTACTTTTATTTCCGCATTAATTACTCCTTAATCAAGTACTAACTTGACCGTCGAAGGCGGATCTCCAATCGTCCGGAGCATCCGTTTGTTTTGCAGGTACAGGCGTCCGGTTCCAGTCTCAGAATTGTAACTCTCCCGCAGGATATCAAAAAACCCCGAAACATTTTGGCGCCGTCTGTGGGGTGAGTACTTCTGAGATGGCATCCACGTCTTTATCGACTCCTGAAGAGAGGCGTCCCCTGGACGACCCTCAAGTTCAGTCGGACCATGATACTGAGGAAGAATTTGAAGTTGAAGCTCACACAGCTTCAAACGGGACCCTAAGGGCCCGACGCAGCCGTCATACCGAAAGTAGAGAACGGGAAGATCTTCAAACTGGACTCATTGATCCAGCCGGTGCATCGCCTGTTCAGCAGCAACCGGCTGATGGGTCTGCTCCCATTACAAGAAACAAACTCATGACCTTCATGAGGGGCTTCAAGGGAGAGATTCAAGAGTTGCTCAACAAGAAGCCGCCTGCTCTGGCCAAGGAGCAGTCGGCTAAGAAACCTTCCTCTTCAGGGAAGAGGAAGCCTGTTCAAGGGCAAGAGGCGACCCCTCATCCTAACTCTAGGAAGTGGGAGCCGCCTGTCCTTGATTTCACAAAGTACCGCTTTCCTACTCCAGGAAAGAGGAAACCTGTTCGTCATATTCAGGCGGACGGGTGGAAGAAAACATACACAAATGCTCGGCTATTGCTAGAGCAGAAGAAGAATGACCGATTGTCAGAGTCGGCCTCTACTTCAGACTTCCAAGACAGTCTACGTAATACCTCGATGAGGTATACTCAGTCGCATCATGAGAGTCAGTCAGGCGGTACCTCCCGTCAGTCCGGCTTTCATAATGACCATGTGGTACCAAACTTACCATTTGTACCGCAACAACAATATTTTTTGCAGCCACCTCTGTTTGGAGGGCATGCAGCAAAGAATGTCCAACCTAAGGACTGACAGCTACGGTTGCTTAGACTTGGGGAACAGCCGTCGGCCTTCTCCATGGAAATTACTGAAGCCACTCAGCCGACCAAAGTGAAAAATGTATTAGTAGGCGCCAATGACGGCACTACTAACCCAGAAGACCATTTGATGGCATTCACCAACCTGATGTACCATCAAGGGTTGGATGATCCCACTTGGTGCAAGTGTTTTCCAGCGACTCTCAAAGGAATCGCACAACAATGGTTCGGCAACCTGCCGACTGGCTGCGTGAATAACTTCAAGACGCTTGCTTACTTATTCACCTCCAACTTTGCCATGAACATACCTGCAAAGAAGACGACCCTTGATTTAGGAACGATTCAGCAGGGCGAGAAGGAGGGGCTTCGTTCTTACATCAGGCGGTTTAACCTGATGAGAATACAGATTCAAGGGTTACCGGATGAGGTAGCCTATACTGACTTTTTCAGAGGCCTCAAAGACGGGTCGACATTAAAATTTGATTTGGTTCGAAAGAGGGTGGCGACTCTTCAAGAGGCCTTGATTGAAGCGGAAGCCTATATACAGGCGATTGATCTTTGTAGTACGGGAAAACAATCGGACGGGAAAACGTTCGACAAAAGAGAAGGACGACAGAAACAGTCGTCGAACAAAGATGAGAAGAAGAGAAAAGAGGTCTGGGCGGCTGATTCCTCTAAACAGCCGGCCCAGAAGAAGAGGAAAGAATTCAAACCATACTCCCCAAAGTATGCGTTTAACAAGGATAGCCAAGTTATCATAAAGGAAATCAAGGACGGTTCTCAATTGAGAAGCCGGCCCCCATGAAGGGTTCTGCGAGCAACCGGAACCAAGAAAAATTCTGTGATTATCATGAACATGTTGGTCATCACACCAACGAATGCATCAGTCTCATGCGGTATCTGGACCGCCTGGCTGAGCAAGGCGATCTTGACTCTTATGTCAAGAAATCTACGGGGAACACTTCCTCGAAAAAGCAGTCGGCCAAAAAGAGTCAACAGGCCGACAGCTCTGATACAGATGATGCAGTCGTCTACACCATTGCAGGCGGCTTCTCAGGAGGCGGCCCCACTATTAGGGGAAACAAAGGCAATATCAGGCGGCTAGACGTAAATTCCGTTCACCAAGAACGGCCCTCCAAATATTCATTTCCTAAGATTGTCATCACTGAAGAAGATCTAGGAGGGGTAAGGGGGCCGCATGACGACCCTATCGTTATTGAATGTAAAGTGGCCAACCAGAGAGTTTGCCGAATCCTTATAGATACCGGAAGCTCCTCAGATCTTATCAGTAGCAAATGTCTGTCAAAACTCAAATATCAGACTGATTGCATACATCCGGCATCCCACCCTTTAGTAGGGTTTGGAGGAGGAGTCGTCCACCCAGTGGGACAAGTGGATTTACCCATCCGCCTCGGTGAAAAAGGGGAAGGACGACACATGGTAGTCCGGTTCCTGGTAGTAGAAGAACTCTCGGCCTACAACATGAATCTGGGACGACCAACCCTGAATAATTCCAAGGCTGTTATAATCCCATCTCTTATGTTGCTCAAGTTTGAGAGGGATGATGGAACAGTCGGGTCCCTAAGGGGAGATCAGAGGATGGCCCGAGAGTGCTATCTCTCGGATATCAAGACCATTGTTATGGCCGCTGGGTCAAGTGGTGGAAAAACAGACCTTGACAATGTCAAGGAGAGTGCGCCTGTTCAAGAAGCAGGCGGCAAGAAGAGAAAGGCAGCCCAGATGGGGGCCGCAAGAAAAGACAGAAAATAACAATCATTGGCAGAGGAGCGGTCGGATGAATTCCGCCCTCAGCCGGCTGGTGAGCATACGGACCTGATCTTAGACGACTCGCGTCCTGACCGAACAGTCAAAGTTGGGACGACTGCTCTGAGAGTCCTGGGTGACGACTTTCACAAACTATTGAAAGAATACAAGGACATCTTTGCATTCGAAGTCCACGAAATGCCATGCATTAGTCCTGACCTGCGGTACATAAACTGGCTGTGGATCCGAAAAAGAAGCCGGTAAGGTAGAAGAAGCGGAACCATGGCGAAGAAAGAAGTCAGGCGGCAGCCGCCGAAGTTAAAAAATTACTTGATGCAGGGTTCATTCGGCAATGTTACTTCCTAGACTGGGTTGCAAATGTGGTGCTTGTTAAAAAGCCGAATGGCACCTGGCGAATGTGTGTAGACTACATAGACTTAAACAAGGCGTGCCCCAAAGACAGCTACCCTCTTCCTAAAATTGATAACCTGGTCGACTCAACAGCCGGCCATGCTTTGATGAGCTTTATGGAAGCCTACTCTGGTTTCCATCAAATTCCTTTATGGAAGAAAGATAAGGAGAAGACGGCCTTCGTCACTAATCAAGGGTTATACTGTTACACGGTCATGCCGTTTTGTCTTAAGAATGCCCCGGTCACCTTCCAGCGAATGATAAACACTGTGTTCTTTGATCAAATTGGGAGAAACGTCGAGGCATACATTGATGATATGATTGTCAAGTCTAAGCTTCAGATAGATCATCTATCGGACCTCCGGGAAACTTTCGCCACACTCAGGCGGCACCATGTCATGCTCAATCCCAAGAAATGTGTATTTGGAGTTGAGTCTGGGAAATTTCTCGGATTCCTTATCAATCAAAGAGGAATAGAGGCGAACCTTGAGAAGGTGCAGGCGGTCATCGACATGCAGTCGCCTCGTACCGTCCGAGAGGTTCAGAAGTTAACAGGTTGTCTGGCGGCCTTGGGAAGATTTCTAAGCCGATCAGGCGACAAATGCTTATACTTCTTCGCAGGACATAAGAAGAAGGCAAGGTTTGAATGGGGGCTGGATGTTGAGGCGGCCTTCCAGAAATTGAAAGTTCACTTGCATTCCTTGCCGAGGCTGGTCAGCCCTTTGCCCAAAGAAGTACTCTACATGTACCTAGCCGTCTCTGATCATGCGTTAAGCGCTGTTCTTCTTGCTAAAAGAGACAGATGTCAGCTCCCGGTCTACTTTGTCAGTCATGTACTGAAAAATGCCGAGTTGAGGTATCCCTTAGTGGAGAAATTTGGTCTTACACTCTTCATGGCTGTTAAAAAATTGAAGCCCTACTTTTTGGCACATGTAGTCGTCGTGTATACAGATCAACCTATCAAGCGACCACTGACCACCATGGAGTCGTCAGGCCGGATGATCAAATGGGCCACAATAATACAAAGCCTCGAAGTTACTTTCGAGCCTAGAAAAGCAGTGAAGGGGCAAGCCTTTGCTGACTTTATTGTTGAGATGACTCGTCCCCCTGATTCTCGAGATCCAGAGCAAGTCTGGAAGGTATATGTGGACAGAAGCTCTACTTCAAATGGTTGTGGAGCAGGCGTCATATGTCAGTCGCCAGAGGGCGACAGGTACGAGTATGCTCTACGCTTCAGTTTTCAGGCCCCAAACAATGAGGCAGAATATGAAGCTTTACTAGCCGGAATCCGCATGTGCAAGGCGGCAGGGGCACGAAAGATAGACGCCTGTTCCGATTCACAATTGATAGTGAGTCAGTATAATGGCGAATACGAAGCAACCCATCCGACCATGATCAAGTATTTACAGGCGGTACGACAAGTAGTCGGATCCCTTGAAGATTTTCATCTGACTCAAGTGCCGAGATCAGAAAAAAACCAGGCGGATGCACTTTCAAAATAGCATCATCCTGCTCTTGTGATACTCCTCGAACTGTTTTTGGGAAGTAATGGAGAAGAGAAGCATCGAGGAAGACCCTATTGGAATCCTAGACAGAAGCTCAACCTGGATGGATCCAATCAGGGCATATCTGACAGACGGTACCCTGCCTGATGATCATCACCAGGCGGCTGCGTTGAAAAAACAGGCAGCCAGTTTTGAAATGATAAGGGGAGAACTTCACAAAAGAGGGTACCTTCAACCCTACTTAAAGTGTGTTACTCCAGAAAAGGGACGAGAGATACTAGACGATCTTCACTCTGGTTACTGCGCTTCCCATATAGGCGGTAGGTCGCTTGCTCAACGGACAAGGAGGCAGGGCTACTTTTGGCCTACTTTAAGCAGATGCAATGGAGATGGTGAAAAAATGTGACAAGTGCCAAAGGTTTGGCAAACTAATTCACCGTCCGGCTACTGACCTCACTACCATTCATAGCCCACTACCATTTGCTAAGTGGGGCATGGATATTCTGGGTCCCTATATGCCTGCTACAGGTGGAAGGAGGTACATACTTGTTTCAGTCGACTACTTCACTAAATGGGTGGAGGCGGAGGCTGTAAAGGGAATCAAGACGAAGGATGTAATTTCATTCATCTGGAAAAATGTCATCACTCGGTTCGGGGTTCCCATGTCTATGGTTTTTGATAATGGTCCCCAATTTGAGACGCCTGTTCTCAAAAGCTGGTTGGGTGACCAAGGAATTGCACACCACTTTGCATCAGTCGGCCGTCCACAAGCAAACGGCCAGGTAGAAGCCTTTAATAAAATCATCTCAGACGGTCTCAAGAAAAAGATTGAACGAGCAGGCGGCCTATGGGCGGATGAATTACCACATGTTCTTTGGGCCATTAGGACGACTAAAAAAGGGGCGACTGGAGAAACTTCATTCCTCCTAACCTATGGTGCGGAAGCTGTTCTTCCAATTGAACACTACGAGCCGACTCTTCGAGTAATGTTATATGACGAAGAGGCAAACTGGGAAGCCATGCGCCTGACATTAGACTCACTCCCAGAAAGGAGGGACAATGCTTTCTTGGGCCACGAAATTTACCGCCTGAGAATGACCAGATCATACAACAAAAAAGTACACAGGCGTCCACTCAATGTGGGGGACTTTGTACTTAGAAAAATAGAAGCAGTTGGTAGGGCTAATTAGTGTGGCAAATTAACTCCCAACTGGGAAGGACCCTACCGAATCTATGAAGAGGTCAGGGACAGTACCTACCGTCTGGAAACACCAGACGACCAACCGTTGCCTCGAACCTGGAATGTAGATAATCTTAAGAAATATTTCTATTGAATGATGTAAATAGTCGAGGGCTACTTAATAAAAGTTTGTTGTTTCATTCAATTTTGTACTAAGAGGGGCATGCCTACTGACAAACAGTCGGCTACTCTCCATGTTTAATTTTCATTCTTACTTAAGAGGGGCACGCCGCTTGTTCCACACAACCGGCTACTCTCCCATAACACAGTTCACCAAGAACTATCAAAGGCTCATGGCTGAAATGATCAGACCAGGCGCCAAGCCAACTGATCCAAATATAAGTTTAATTCGACCTGTCCCAACATTATAGCAGGCGTCCGACGGCATCCATCAGGATGAAATTCGTCGCAGAGAGCAGCTCCCTTTTGGGTGGAACATTGTTCTATAAAATCATTACACGGCACCTATACGATTGTCTAACCAAGACAACCACGTAGCCGTTTCCCGGACAAGGATACCTCTCACTTAACTGACTAATCAGGTCAAACAAGTGTTCGCAGTAACCATCCGTGTCAACCGACTGAACTACTTGGGATAAGAACAGTCGGTATCTTATGAGTTAATAGCCAACAAACATTGGCGAATAAAGGGGAACAACCGGTACCCACCGCTTGAAACCTCTACTACTCAGTCACTCGGCGACTAGGTAACAATCATGTTTACTTTGTCACTCCTTAAATATTTAGTATGAAACTAAAAAGGTGTTCATACAGCGCCTGTTCACACTAGATTAAATGTGGCGGGGAACAGTCGGCCTTGACCGACTAGAGTCTCTAGCCTAAAAAAAAAAACAAGGCAGGTAGGAAACCACCTTCCTACTTGGTTGAAGGGGATCCAGTCTTTAAAGTGGCCGACTGATCGCTTAGCCTGGAAACAGACAACCAGTCGTCCAGGGGCATAGGTGGCGTGACTAACTACCTCGTACCTGTCCGCAACTATCGGCCATGCAAAACAGTCGGTATAGTATGCAATTGGATATCAGAGTTTCGATACTTAGCAAAGTCGAAACAAATTCGAAACGAAACAAATTAGAAACATTTTGGCAAAAAGGCGACCTAAAATAATGGTCGCCTGAGTTATATTAACAGCCGGCCAGAAGGACCGGCATAAATATTCACCCCCGGCCCCTTGGTCGGGTAAAAGATACAAAAAGAAGCCGGTCATTAAGACCGGCAAAATATTCAAAACCCCGGCCCCCTTGCCGGGTAAACAGAAACAAACGGCACGCAGGCCGTAAAAAGAAGACATAAAGCTTAAGAAGGGGGCAGATCTTCAATAATAGCAGTTGCCGCCAGGTCAACACTCTTTTTGCTGGACTCGGCTTCAGCTGCATCCTTCTTCGATGCATCCACCCCAAGCGGCACAAGCGCCACTACCGGCTCCTCCTCCTCCAACGCCTCGTCCTCAGCAGCCGCCAGGATCTCTTGATTATATCTATCAGAACACTGGCGGTACGTTTTTTCCCATGAGGAAAAGTCGGCATTGGGGAAGAGGCGGCCCCAGGTCAGGCGCTGGATCTGAGCAGAGTCTTCAATAATCTCTCGGACCAGCTCCTTCTTTTCTTGCTCGGCCTTTGCCGAGAGCTCCTGAGTAAGACTCTTCTCCTGGGTCACCAGGCGTTCCTTAACGTATGCCAAGGATTTCTCCAAGGTGTCGTATGAGGACATTTTTGGCGAAGAGGTCTCAGCTCGGCCTTGAGATTGTTGATGGTCGCCTCCAGCTCATTATTTTTCTTCTAGGCCACCTCCAACTGAGCCCGGATAGCAGAAGTAGCCTGCGCCTGATAATAAAGAATATCAGTTGTCAAAATCTCATTTTAGGCAATTTGAAACATTGCCTTATCACAGCCAGAGGCGGCCATAGCTTTTGCAGCCTTTACCTCTTTGTTCTTCCTGTCAAGCGGCTTGCGAAGGCCGTTCACTCGGATCAGGGCCTAAGTAAAAGGGAACAGGCGTCAGTTTTCAAACAAAAAACAGGCGTCCTGGAATTTAAATAACCAAAAATATGCTAAGTATACCTCAGCAAGGACCCCTGCAATCCCATCTAGGTCAAGGGTGTCGACACCCCTGACCGTCTCCCTCTCAGCCAGAGGGACGGCTTTGATCATAGACTTGGCCACCTCGACCAAGTCTGGCTCCTGAGGGCCGGCTGCATCAAGCATAAACAAACGGGTTAGACCTAGTAAAGAAGGGAGCAAGTCTAAATTCACAAGGAAAGCTTCATACTTCTAGGCGGCCTGATTGGAGTTTTAGAAGGAGTGGACGGCTGTTTCTCAGTCGCCGTATGTTTCCTGGCAGTACCAGGAGAGCTCGCAACAGTCTTCCTCCGGGTCTTGGAGTCCGGCTGTTGGGAAGAAGAGGTTCTTGGAGTGCCCGTCTGAAGAAAAAAAAAAACACTCGGTTAGTATATGCATAAACCCAACTCCAGAAAGAGAGTGAAAGGTTCGAAGCTCACCAAGGGCGCCCCCTTGTTGGGAGATTCGGTTGAGGATTGTTGCATAATAGAGGCTCGCAACATGGCCGCCGCAGTCTTGGAAGCGGTGATCTTGCTCATGGCGTCCGCTACAAAGACAAGATACCAAGTTAATAAAAAGATAAACAGTAACTTATGGCAAAAAAGAGTATTCGACAGGCCGGCTACCTCTTGAACACCAACATCTAAGGCCACAGGCGGCCAGAAAGTACTCGTCATAGAGCCATTTGAAGCTCGGGACGCAGTGCAGGGGTGCTTGCTCTCGTACCCCTGTAGTAGAGTCGACCCTCGACTCTACTTTAAAAAGTCCTTTATCCAGGATCTCTTTCTTGGCTTTGGGGGGAACAGGCGGTATGCTGCGGCCGCCTGCAAGAAGAGGCGGATTCCTGTTCCACCTGTTGAAGCGCTTGTTCAGCTCTGTGTCTGAACTTTCAATGATAAGGAAGGTGCTTCGCCAATCCTTCCACTTGTTTGCTTTACCTCTTGTCATGAGGTAGCCTCTGTGGCTCGTCAATTGATACCAGCCGGTACCGCCTGCCTTAGGGGTCCGGCTGAGGTAGTTCATGTGGGCAAAAGCGTCGAAGTTTGGCTCCACCTCGTGCAGTTCGCACCCGGCCACATAGCCGAGTACGTTGACCCAGGAGTTTGGGGCTAACTGTCATAACCCCAACTCATAACCATCCAAGATCCGCTGAACAGCCGGATGTAGTGGGAAGCGCAGCCCAGCCCTGATGGCCGCCTCGTAGCAGCCAAAGCAGGCGCTATCATAACTAGTACCAGCCGGCCAGACGACTGTGTCTTCAGGATCCGGCACGAAAACTAAAAAGCCGGGGCCCATTGTGTGGTTCGCAATAAAGCTCCCCACTCTCTCTTGCATGGCCGTGATCCGGCCCCGTGGGACAGTGCAGTAGTAAGGGGTATTTTGCTCTCGGTAAGAGGCGGATGGCTCCACCCAATTGTCCCCCTTCTCAAATGCGTGAGAAAGCCTCGCCTCTTGTAGGCGGTTGTTTTTCTCTTCCGTGTCCAGAGAAGCATGACCAGAAGAACTAGACTCGGATTCGTCCTCTTACGAGTTTGAAGAGGACGACTCCTCCCCTCTCCCAAAGGGGCTCGCCTTCTCTCCTTCAAAAGGAGTAGGAGAGAATGTAGACATGTCAACTGTAAAATGGGAAGGGGTCACCTTGACCCCTCCCTCAGAACTGTCGGCTGTCAAGCCGCCTTGGTTCACTTCCACATCTAGCGCCTGGTCAGATGTTTCACTAATCGGCACCCTGTGGGAGGAGCCATCTGAGTTCGAGATCCTAGAAGTTCTTTTTGTTCTGGCCATCATGTTCTGCATAGACACAGAGACAGTCGGACTTTGTATAAAGGGCAAAGATGGGTCGGGAAAAGGGCAGGCGGCACTCCTAGTCTTAGATTAAGCCGTCCTCGGTGACCGGCTGATCACTAACCTAGGTCGTGTCGTGTGCTTCCGTGGTGCCATTTCAAAAAAGAATAAAATAAAGAGAAAATTAAGAGTAAGAGAACCGACGGTTACCTGAACGACTGAAGTTGACGGAGTTCTGAAAATCCTGAGTAGCCGGCTTGTCAGAGCAGGCGGTAGGCAGAAGGAGTCCGGAATGTCAGAGCAAGTTCAGGGGTCCGAATGTTCTCTCTAAAAAGTTCTCAAGTGTGAAAATGACTGAAGTCAACACACCCTTATATAGGCAAAGTGAGAAGGCGAAGGGTCACTTCCAAAATTCAAAATTTGGGGGGAGAATCTCTCGGCCTTTCACCGAGTGACACTTATAGCAGGCCGTCTCCTGTCACGGTGCGACACCTGTCACAAGTAACACGTGACCAGTCACGTGCCACCTGTGAGGGGCAAATGATTATGGGATTTTTATCCACCAATCAGCATCCGACACGTGGGCCAGCCAGGTTTCGTCACGTGTCCTTCATGTAGGCCAATAGGAGCCTGCCACGTGACATCAAGAGATTCGTCCTCCTTGGACCAATTGCAATGTGACACGTGTCCACCCATGCCAAATGGGAAAACCGCCCAACAAGGCCCAATCATTGTGGGAGGCCCAGTCAGCCTTAGGTTTAACCTAAACCTAGTACTGGAACGCATCCCAAGGCATATAAATATGCCCATTAATCCTCATTAAGGGGGATGACGCACATTTAACACTCTCACCTAGAGAGACCCAATTACTTTTATTTCCGCATTAATTACTCCTTAATCAAGTACTAAATTGACCATCGGAGGCGGATCTCCAATCGTGCGGAGCATCCGTTTGTTTTGCAGGTACAGGCGTCCGGTTCCAGTCTCAGAATTTTCACTCTCCCGCAGGATATCAGAAAACCCCGAAATAGAATTGACAATACTTGCTCTTGTCCTGACTTTTAATGGGACTTTTCATTGCTGCTAGTTTTTCAATGGTCAACCGGCCTTTGATCTCCATGAGGATGGAGGAGCAGTCCTTGTTGAACTCGTAGTTGGGGACGTACGGCTTCAACTCTCTCTTTTTCTTCTGGGATGGTTCACCAGAATGGTCTAACGCCCAAACCTCTTTGCTTTTCTTGCACTCTTCTTTTTTATCCGGCTGAGTTAATCGGCTCTCTTTCTTGTCGGAAATTTTACGGTCCAACGAGTGCTTGATGGCAAAGAGCTCGGTTGCCTGTATGCAGGCTACGGCTTCCATTAACGCCTCTTGGAGGGTAGCAACCCTCTTTCATACCCTTGAAGAAGTTTGTATAGGTAACTTCATCTGAGAGCTCTTGGATTTGAATTCTCATCAGATTGAACTACCTGACATAGGACCTTAGTCCTTCCTTGTCTCCCTGCTGAATAGCCCCAAAGTCGAGACTTGTCTTTTTGGCAGGGATGTTCATGAGAAGTTGGACGTGAACAGGTATGCTAGCGTCTTGAAGTTGTTGATGCATCCGGCTGGCAGTTTGTCAATGCATCGGCACCAGGCGGCATCATCCAACCCTTATAAGTACATGAGGTTGGTGTAACCCATTAGGTGGTCTTCCAGGTTGGTGGTACAGCCATAGGTACTAAGCAACACGTTCTTAACCATGGCCGGCTGAGCCGCCTTGGTTATCACCATGGAGAACGCCGACGGCTATTCCCCAAGGTTTAGAAACCAGAGCTGCCAATCCATGGGCTGGACCTGTGGTGCCGCCTAACCCCCAAAGAGGGTCGGCTGCATGTATGGTGATCCATACGACATGTATGACTGTTGGGGCACATACGGAGCCTGCTGAGGGCCAGTACGTGCGGATATGCCGCGTGACTGACTCTCTCGGTTTGTAACCGAATACTTCATTTAAGTTAGGGCCGACTTAGATATTTGTTGATTTCTCTTCTTTCTGGCAGACGTTGCTGGATGGCCTTCCTTTGCCCTGATTTAGGGAAACAAAGTTTGAATAAGTCGATCAAGGGCCCGTCCACCCGCTTTAATTTAGGGTGAGGAGTAGGCACCCGATCTGTGACATGCTTCTTCTCGGAGGGAGAAGGCTTCTTGGCCGACTGACCCTTGTTGGCGTCAGTTGACTTTTTTTATTATGTCCTTGATCTCCCCTTTGAAACTTGTCATGAATTTCATGAGCTCGTCGCTTGTAATGGGGGCAGCACCATCCGCCGCCTGGGGTCGCCCAGCCGGTTTGACAGTTGGGCTGCTAGGACCAGCTTTGTCTTCGCCCTGTTCCCTTGTTTCTTTGGAACGGGTGCGTCTAGTTCTGAATGACCCGTCTGGGGCCACGTAGGTGTCGACCTCGAAGTCGTCACCACTATCTTGGTCCGTGTGGACCTCAGTCTCGGCCATAGGTCGTTTGCCCTGAACAGGCGGTATAAATCATACTACACATTAATCTCGCCTAGACATTAGTCGTCGAACTTTCAGATGACCTTGATTAGAGATAGTTTCGATATGATATTCAATGTTCACTTAATAGGTGTTTCTTTATCCAAGACATTGTCTTGATACCCTATTTTGAATATCATCAAATTGAATGGACTCATTATTTTATTCTAAACCATAATTAAATAGTTTATGGAATTTTAGTAAAAATTTTATTCCACTATGAAACTTTTCACCGTATCATCTTATGATAAATGGATTTCCCCAAATGTTATAAGAGTAATGCTCTTTACAAAACATTTAGAGAAATCACACCCATATCTAATATGTTTGATTTCTTTTATGCAATATTGAATGTTGTGGTTCACTTATTTCATAGGTATAGTTATCATTACTTTGCAAACCTTAGTACTACTAGAAATAGGCCGTTTTCTGACGGAATCGTTCCGAAGGACCTATATTCCGTCGGAAAATTTATCCTTTCCGACGGAATTAGGAGCTATCAAAAAATCCCGTCGGAAAAGGTACGTTACAACGGAAAATCCGTCGGAATACTTGCGACGGAAATTAATTCCCTCGGAAAAATAGGCTTCCAACGGAATGTTCCGTCGAAAAGTTAAGTTATTGACGGAATTAAATTCCGTCAAAAATTTCTGAAAGAATATATCCTTGGAAATCCCAATCATTCTGACGGATTAAAATTCCTTTCCGATGGAATTTCCGTCGGATTCTTTTTTTTCCATTGGTTTCTTATTTAAAGAGAAAAAAATATTCTTTAAACATTGAAACCCTAATCTCCTTCCTTGTAAATTCCGCCTCTTTTCTCCTTCCTTCCTTCTCTTTTCCCTTTTTCTTTCTTTCTCCTTATCTTCTTCCTTCCATCTTTGTCTTTCCCCTTTTCTCTTTCCTGCATCTTCCCCTTCTCCTTCTCTTTCCCTTCTTTTTATCTCCTTCTCTTTCCCGCATCTTCCCCTTTTTCTTTCCCTCTCCTTATCTCCTTCCTTCCTTCTCTTTCCCTTCTCAACGACATCAAGATCGACCACATCAACAACAGCGCAACAACATGGTTGCCACCACAATGACACCAACAACATCTTCGTCTTCTTCGACCGACATCAACGACAACCAGCAGCAACGACCGACATCAAGATCTAGGTTTTTATATGTTAAATTTTTTTCCGGATCTTTATTAATTTTAGAAGATACTTTAAATGTATGTATAGGTGTTTTGTTTGATTTCATTTTTTTATTTGTATTTTTTTCGGATCTCAGTTTGTATTTTTCTTTATTTGTATTTTTCGATTTCATTTTTTCGATTTGTATTTTTCAAATCGATTTGTATTTTTTCGATTTGTATGAATCTATTTCATTTTTTTGATTTATATTTCGCAATTTCATTTTTTCGATTTTTATTTTTGGAATTGATTTTTATTAGTTTTTTATTTGGGTTGGGCTATTGGTGGTGGCTAGACAGGGTGGGTGGATGGGTGGCGTGGGTGAGGTTTGGACAGGTGGATGTGGGAGATTTGAAAGGGGGGTCTGGGTGGTGTAGGGTCTGTGGGGTGTGGGTGGGGTGGGGTGTTTGGGTGGGGAGATGGGTCTGGGTTTGGTTTGGTGGGTCTAGGTGGGGTGGGGTGTCTGGGTAGGGTTAGGTGTCTGGGTGTGGGAAAATGGGTGGTTGGTGGTGTAGGCTGGTGGCGGGGTGGATCTGGGTGGGGAAAATGGTGGTTTTTTTTATTTACGTTTCCGACGAAATTTTTCGTCGGAATATACCTTATCCGACAGAAATTTCCGTCGGAACATCTCCCCCTCTGACGGAAAATTATGTTGGAACCTTGCGACGAATTTTCACTTAAAGTCAACAAAAGCGCCAACAAAACATAATCCGTCGGAAATTTCCGACGGAATATCGCGAAATTCCTACAAAGTGTATTCCGACGACACTTTCCGATGGAATTTCGTCGGAAAGGGCATTTTCGATGGAATTTCAAGGTTTTCCGATGAATTTGTTCCGTCGTTGATTGACTATTTTCTAGTAGTGTAACATCTTCATTATCGAACACTTTCATAATATGATGATAAAATTTGAGTGTGTTATGGATTACATGTGATCTAGGATTTATTGCCCAAGTGATGGCACACTCTCATTTTCATGATTTGAGGTTTTCAACTTCGCAAACTATAATCATCAAAGTTCAACAACGAACTATCCATTGAATAACATCCCTTTTATTACCATTAGTTGATTTTCTAATGATGCTTTGCTTGGATTTTACTCCAACTAGTTCACAATGATTTAGGATCATTGGTGATTATGGAATTTTACCTTAAATTTCCGCACAATGCACATGGACATAAGTCCATGTTGCCATTCTCAAGCCACAACGGATCTGAGCTCGTGCTTATAAATGGCTTCCTCATTAAGGATCTAATCCTTGTTAAGGTTGTGCTCAAAACATCAATACTCAAATTATATTTGTTTCCATGTGTCAAGAACTAGTCCTTTTAGTTAACCAAGCACTTTGGATTATCTTGATCATAATCTAACGTTCTATTATTTAGATTCAAGTCAATTGGTATTTTATGCTTATCATTCTTTAAGCTTGCAAGTCATGTGACGATTCCATATCGTAGCATACATGATGGATTCAATTGCAAAATATTGGGTCCCATTGATGTGACTTTTAGCTAATCCAGTTCCATTGTGTCTTGCTAAACTATTTACTACATGATACGATTGAAAGTCTTTACTAGAGTCTTTCTTGTTTAACTAAGTATTTGCCTAGCTTATACTTAGATAAAACATTTGCTTAGTTTTATACATATGGGTCGAAAGCCTCTTCAGGTCCTTCATGTTTAACACGGTAAATTCCTTTACTCGTTCAAACGTTTCATTAAGTCTATTCAATAGATCTTAATTCCCACTATGTACTAAGTGTCGTCTTAGCTTGGTCCATTATTGAAAAATTCCTTAAAATCTAAGAATTTAACATTTAATAGTTATTTTATAATAGATTTCGTAATCTTCTTATTGGACCTTACAAAATTAACTTTAGCTCCCACTAAACTTCTTTACTCATAGAATTTCCATGTTTCTCAACAAGCTAAACCTAATAATTACTTTTTGAGAAAACCTATTCCAATTCCTACATGCTTTCCTCAATGCACCAATGGACTTTTAAGCTTGTTTTCAAATTTAGCATTTTATAGATTTACAAAACCCTTAGACTATATCCATAGTCTCTTCCAAAATCCCATTTTTAGGAAGACAGTTTCAATATCTATTTTGTCATATTTCATATGCACAATTTTGCTCGAATAATTAAGAAAAGACTTAAGCTTTCCTATTAGTGGATAGGTTTTATTAAATCAACGCTATAAATTTAATTGTAACCTTTTCAACCAATCTAGCTATGTACGCATATACATTTTCATACTTCTTAGTTTTCTCCTTGAAAACTTATTTGCGATTTATGGGTCTTTACCCTACATGCAAATTAATCAAGTTTCAAACATGATTTTCAAACATGGAGTCTGTTTCGGATTTTATGGCCTCTAACCATTTCCAGAATTCGGAGTTGTCGTAGCTATCGTAAAGACACTATTCCCTTACAATCCAATAGTAAATAGAATACTTGTAAGTCTTTGGTTCATTTAACTCAATATAAACTTTACAGGATTCAATCCAAGCCTTTTGGTGAATTATATACCTATACGGGGTAATTGCATCAAACACTAAGTTTCAAGACGCTTCTAAAGCCCTTTGATTGTTTTGATCTTACTCCAACACTTATAAAGCTTTGTAAATAATGAATTCTCTTTAAGGCACATGTAAAATCCTTTGAGTACTCTTGATCAATGATTCTCATGAAGCCTTTCTAAAGACTTCCGAGATTCTCAGTTCTGGTTTGTTACTCGTCTCGATAGTCATCGAGTTCATTTTTTCCCACTTGTCGTTTTGGAAATGTGTTACTTTTTAGATAGACACCACTTAGAGAATCAAGTACTATGTTCTTAATTTTGGTTGTGGAAGTAATGCCCCTACTCTCACTTGAATGCTTACAAAGAGACTTGTATATTGTCTTTGGGTAAAAGTTCATTGTGAAACAAACAATTAGCTACCACTTCAACTACCTTAACCCTTATTAAGCCATTTAGCTCTAACTGAGCCAATGAGCTCCCACTGAGGCTAAGAGCCCTTGACATATAATTGAAAAGACACAAGAAACTATTTCTATCCATAACTCAATATGGTGTCTTTTCTTAGCTTTGATAAATTTTTTTAGTGTAACTGATTTGGGTAAAGACCCCCAAGTCACGTGGGCCAATAAGAGGTTGACACGTGGCAGCCTAGGAGAGGTCCAAACAAGACCAACCACCAGCTGACATGTGTCCTTCCTAATTAGAAGGGATAACGACGGCCTTTAAGGCCCAATTCCCGAGAAAGCCGCAAAGTGGCGCAGCCTACCAATCTACGTCAAAATGACCTAAGGGCACATTTACCAATGACCCTATAAATAGGGAGATTTACCAAATTTTGGGGGCACGTTCATTTATTACAACACAATTAATTCTCTCACATCAGAGAAAACACCTGATCTCGGGATTCGAGAAGATCTACTTTTACTTTCCGCACTTTTTACCTTACTTCGACCGGTTCGAACTTAATCGTCGGAGGCGGAACTCCTACGAACAGGTGCTTCCGTTGCTTTGCTCGTACAGCCGGCAAGGAATCCAGTTTTGGTGACGTACTTCTCCCATAGGACACAAAAAACCTTGAAACAGTAACATTAGTCATTTGCGCATATCTCTAAGAACGTTATAGAAAGTGATGTGATTCATCATTGTTCGAGTCATTTCCAAATGGCTTCAAGGTATCTGTCAAGATATATTATATTCTTTGTGGAGCTAAGTATGAAATTCCATTTTCATAACCTAGAGATGATCACTCTTGGCCCAAGAAAACATTGCTCGATCTAATGTAGATGTTTTGATATCTTGCCAAGTTGATTCTATACTACACTGAACTTCTGAGCTATTCAAGATCCAGTTTGTTCACATTTGATGAATATAGCCATATTCTTTCAAATTCTTGTGAAAACGTTAAAGTAATGCAATTCTCTTTAGCTTTCGGAGTCAATTGTCTATACCAAGCCCAATTGCTCCTTTCTTTGCCGGTTTCAACAAGTAAGACTTTCTTTCCTTAGAATGAATCCTAATCGATCAACTTCCAAGAGTCCATCTAATAGAAACACGAGTATGTTCTTGTGAATGTGACATTGCTAAAGATAGACGGAATACAAATCATGTCCATGCCTTGAACCTTGTGAGTTTATGTTAGGGAAATGTTTGTTTATAATCAAGCATTCTTGACTTAGGGCTTAAATAAGCAATCCATTCAAATAAAACCAACAATTATTGTTCTTTTACTTTAAATGTGAGTCTTTCCATGTGTAAACAAACATTTGTTGATTATGGAACACAATAACAATTATTTATTCCAGCCATAGCTTTAAAAGGTGTTTAAAACAAAGCAGATGACCTTACAACTGATGTAGCACCACTTGCTTCATTCCTAGCTCGTATAATCTCACTTCCCCTTGGCCATTCTCAACTTGGGGGATTGAAATTATTGGTAAAATTTCTCCAACAAGAATGGGAGGATACGAGTACGTATTAGTAGACATTGACTACTTCACTGAGTTGATTGAGGTCGTCTTTTACGTTAATATCACTTCTAAACATGTCGCAATGTTTCTCGAACGAAACATATTTTGTAGATATGGAGTTCCACGCGAACTGATTAGTGACCAGGGATCTCAATTCAAAGGGGAAGTTAAAACCCTCTTGGCTCGTTACAAAGTAAAACTTCATCGGTCTTCCCCATATCGGCCTCAAATGAATGGAGCAGTAGAATCGGCAAATAAAAATATAATAGACATTATTAAGAAAATGGCATATAAAGACTAGCTGAATAAACTACACTTTGCTCTTTGAGGTTATAGAAAATCCATACGAACTTCAATAGGAGTAACTCTATACTCCTTAGTTTTCGGCATGGACACAGTTTAACCAATTGAACTGGAAATATCATCCCTACGCATCGTACTCGAAAGTAGGCTTCCGGAAGTCGAATGGGTACGACAAAGGTATGAAGAGGTTTTATTCCTTGATGAACGGCGATTAAAATCTTTACATCATGTACAAGTCCCCAACAACGCATTGCGTGAAATTTTAACAAACAGGTATGTCTCCGTAATAATAAGAGGTTAGAGGTCCTCCAACTGATCCACGAGGGAATTTCAAACCCAATTGGATAAAACCATACCGCATAATAGAAATTCTATTTGGATGGGAAGTTAGATTAATGGACATTGGTGGCGACAAAATTCGTCAACTAATAAACATTGATCGTCTCAAAAAATATTACATATAAGTTCCGGATAATCTCGTTCACTCAAATATTCTAACGCGGAATGCGAAAAGAGGAGGGGAAACGGAATAATGGCATTAAATGGCAGTTACCTACCCAACAAGGGGAGATAACCACCCACTAAACATAGCCACGTCGAAAAAAAAAAAAAATATTTTAATGGTCCTCGCTCAGCCTCAACATCAGCAAGAGTAATTAAAGCTCCTCGTTCAGCCTTAGCATGTCGCTCTGAAATAACTTCAGCAGGAGTAATCAAAGCTCCTCGCTCAGCCTTAGCACGTCGCTTTGAAATAACTTCAGTAGGAGTAATCAAAGCTCCTCGCTCAGCCTCAGCTCGTCGCTTTATAATAACTTAAGCAGGAGTAATTAAAGCTCCTCGCTCAGCCTCAACTCTTCGCATTGAAATAACTTTAGCACGAATAATCAAAGCTCCTCACCTAGACAGTTCAGCATAACGCTCCCCACTAGCGGAATTCTCTAAGCCTCAAATCAACTGAGTGTAGATGTGAGACTCAGGGGGGCTAGTTTTATGAGAAGGATTTCAGTCAGCAAATCCAGCCAAGTAATGACTCCTCAAGTAATCCTTGGAAGAGCTGGAACGGGTCCTTCGTACCACCTCTTGAGAAGCTAGTTGTATAGGATAGCTTCGGCAGAGCTCTTCCCATGCTCCCAACCTCAGGGTAGAAGAACGTCTCTAGTCAGCAAGAGCTAGCCTGAGTGCCTCAGATCACCTCTTGAGGGGCTAGTTGTATAGGGTAGCTCCCGTAGAGCTGCCCTGTACTCCTACCATTACTTGAGGGGTGCACACTCGTGCCAGCCAGTCCAAGGCAAGGGAAAACCCTCCCACGGGCTCAGACTCACGGTTGACCCTAGAGGGCTCCATCTCAAAGTCAGGGATAATCTCCCAGGGGCTCAGCGCCAGGGCTGGCCTTAGCAGGCTTCAGCTTGCAACACCAAGAACAAAACAACTATAAATAGTAACCCAAGTACAACGAAAAAGGGGTTAGACACATTCATTTTTCATCACTTACCCATTATTATTCATCCAAGACCTTACTGACTTAAGCATCGGAGGGGGGTTCCTCGAAACCACCACTGAGGGCATAACTGTTGTTCATTGTGCAAGTAATCCTAATAAGCACCCAGTTCCGGCAACCAGCTAGGCTCCGGAACTACACCAGGAATAGCCTTATTCCATATGCACACGAACAAAGCTCCAAGACCCGATGGTATGCATGCTTTATTTATTTTTAAATTTTGGCACATCATCAGAAATGATATTGTTCATTTTTTATGGACTTGGTGGAATGGTTTTGAAAATTTTAATTTGGTGAATAAAATGTGTATGGTCTTAATTCCTAAATGTTAAGTCCCTAATACATGAAGGAATTCCAGCCCATAAGATGTTGAAATGTACGCTATAAGATGAAGTCTTTGGATGAAATTATTTCTATGAACCAGAGTGCATTTGTTCCATGAAGATTAATTATAGATAATGCTGTAATAGCAATTGAGATATTCCATGCCATGAATAAGGGGGTGCAGGAAGAGATGGTACGATTGCCTTGAATCTTGATATGAGCAAAGTGTATGACAGGGTGGAGTGGTGTTTTCTTGAGAAGGTGATTTATCGGATGGATTTTTGTGATAGTTACGTAAGAAGGGATCTCGATTGTCTATCGAGTGTCAATTTTTTTCTTTCAAAATAATTGGGCAGATTTCTGGATCAGTTACTCCTACTAGAGAGTTGAGGCAAGGAGATCTGATATCTCCTTATTTACTTCTCACTGTTGTAGATGCTTTCTCTACATTATTGACAAAGGCGGCAAATTAAAAATTGATTCATGGTGCAAAAATATGTCGAGGAGCCCTTCGAATATCTCACTTGTTTTTTGTATACCATATGTTATTCTTTCCAAAGCAACTGTATATGATGAGCATCTTTAGCCTCCCGGAGGGCTTAATAGATGAAATTCATTCGCTTTTGGCTCGTTTCTAATGGAGGGCAGATGGAACAAGTTGCAAGATGCACTGGCAAAGCTGGGATGCTCCTTGCAAACCGAAATCAACGGGTGGGTTAGGTTTTCGGGACCTTTAAGTATTCAAGATTTACTGGCAAAGCAAATATGGTGGTTGTATACCAACCCAAACTCTCTGGCACATGCTGTATCGAAGGCGAGATATTTGAAAAATAACTCGGTCTTGGAAGCTTTGAGGGGACATGATCCAGGCTACTCATGGCGAAGTTTGTGGGGGTCTAAAGCATTATTGCTAGAAGGTCTGAAATGGAGAGTGGGGTTGGGGACTGACATTAGAGTTTGGACTGCTTCATGGCTACTAGGGGCACCATATAATGCAGCTCTAGCTCATACAGTGCAGTTTAATCTAGAGCTTCGTCTTGCCTCCTTTATTTATAGCTCGTGTAGTTCATGGGACAGAGATGCGCTAAGCCATTATTTTAATGAAGTGATTTGCTCTTTGATTTTGCAAATTCCTCTTCCTACTTCTCAGAACCTAGATGTGCGCTTCTGGTGGCTATTAAAAAATGGTGTGTATAATGTTAGGTCTGCTTATTGGCTTGGGAAAATGGGTTGGGATCATATGGGCATCAATGGTTTGCATGAGAATAAGAGGAAGGTGTGAAAATTGGTATGGGGCTTGAAAGGTCACCAAAACTATGCCACTTTGCTGGGAGAGCTAGCAAAGGGAGCCTTGGTGTGAAGCAAGAACTAAACAAAAGACACATTACTAGTAATGAGGTATGTGAAGTTTGTAATTCTGCTATTGAGTTAATTTCACATAACCTATTTGATTGGGTGGGGGTGAAACATGTTTGGGAATCCAGTAACTATGCACTACTAGTACTTGATGCCCCAACACAAATGTCTATTGCTGAAAAAGTTATTTGGTTTGCTAGTAAAGTGGGGAGTGATGATTTATGTGTGGTTTTGCCGAAGTAAGCGCATCTTTCATGGGGTTCAGTTAGCCATGGATACCATAGCTTCTTCTTTTTCTAGGATCACTCAAGATTACAAGAGGTATGATGCCAAACTATTCACACTCAGCCCACATACTACACAGATTCTGGCCAATACCGGTTGCAGACCCCCTGCTGGGTGTTTAACGTCGATGCTCACATCGTCTCTAATGTGTGTAGTAGGGTGGGTGCTGTTTCTAGGGACAAACATAGGTAGATTATTTGGGCCGCGGTGCAGAAAACCCCCCAAGGGTGGGAGGTTGGGTATGACAAGGTGTGGATCGAAGGGGATGCCTTAACGGTAATGAACACCATAAACAATAATGCATGTGGTTGGTCTTCAATTTGGCTTTTGTATGATGAAATCTGCAATTTAGATAAGTCATTTGTTTTCTTTTGTTAACAGAGCATGTAACACGGTAGCCCATTATGTTGCAAGGTGGATACGAGTGAATGTTCGGAGAAAGTTTGTATTGGTTCTTTTTCTAAAAGCCTCTTAACTTTGGTGGAACTTGATAATTAATGAAGGAATTGCTTTTTTTTCCTTAAAAATAAAATAAATTGGATGTCAGCTTCCTTTAATTCAATTTTTAAGGTGAACCTCTATGGGGTTTTAATCCCCTCCTTCTCCCTTGGTCCATAATCAATCACAAGCATCATCATCTAATCACCTCCATTCATCATCATCGAATCGTGACCCTTGAAGCATGAAAATCAATCACAGTCACACGATATCATTCATTCCGTACATTGCTCAGCCGCAACAGGGTTCAATCGAATCGAGGGTAGGTTTGATCGAACTTGTTGACAGACGCTTTGGGTAAATTAGAATTTTTTTGGTTCGACCAGACTTGATTTTGGTTTTCTCAAACCTCATTGATTTGTGCATTGCACTGTTCTTGCAGCTGCAGGGAAAGCTGTTGCGAGTTGAGGTATTGCTGGTCGGTATTGTAAAGATGCTAAAGTTGAAGCATGGTAGTGTGCGAATTGGAGCTGAGCAGCTACATTGGTGACATAATTGTTTAGGTGTAAATTGATTAATTATGGTGAACGGTGGTTGAATTGCGGTTGGCGATTGGTGCGTGAAGGAAATGCGGCTGCGAGTGGCAAGGGAGCCATTTGGTGTGGTGAAAAAAACTTAGATTAGAGAGGGAGAGTGTGGTGTAGGTGGTAGAACAATGCCTAGTTTGTAGAGGAGTATGTACCATGCGCATGGTACATACGTTTCATTATAAAAAAGCGGAAAGAACATATTATAGGAATGTAATGAACATATAGTTACAGTGAAAAGATTATAATGTTATTAATTTTCTTTGTCCATGTTGTTTGATTATTAGTGTAATGTATTTTTATTTGTGACATTATGTTCATTATTTATTGTGAAATATTCTTTAAATTTTGTCTTTAGATTATGGTGGGTGAATATAATAATGTTCATTACATAATATTATCATATTCTTTATTAATATTACGGATATTCTTTAGATATACATTAAGAACATAATGCTAGTTGTTCTTGACAAGGGTTGAAACTAGGTTGTTAACTAGCTTACCTATGTCAACTAAGTTTATGATCAAACCTACACCTAGTATAGGGGCAAGTCCAAGTAGATCCATGAGGAAATGGGAGTGGATTACTATGGTTTTACATTAAGCTACTTCAAAGCAATGGTAAGGATGTAAGATGAGCTAAACTAGTCAAACAAACATTGCAATGGAACATATAATCATGATAGAATTACCAATTTAGGGGGTGAATCGATGCAATGGAACATTGGAAGGACTAATGGTATTTGCAATCAAGGAGTTCAAAAGGTTATCTAGACTAATTGTCAAGCTAGGTTTCCACTATGAATGATTAGCTAGTAGAATCACAATTCAAACAAATTGAAAATTTAAAATCTCAAATTAAGTGGTCATGTCATCAAGATAAAAAATCCTTTATTTATTATATGCATGTTTAGTCATATTAATATATGCATGTGGTCCGGGGCAGGGTTTGGTTCCTCATAGTGTTTAGGATACAGTAAAATCCAACAGCGGTATCACGAGCCTCTTGTATTTAATTTTTTTGACTGTTATTAATTAAGGGGATTTAAAATGTATTAACAAATCTGGATTAACAACCTCATTAGATAAGAGTTTTTGTTTTATTGCATAAAATTGGATTAATGCTTAATTATGCTAAAATACTCTGATTTCAACGACAAAGTAGTTAATTTTGGTTGGAAACAGCATTCTAAATCAGACTTTACCCTCAATCACATTTTGGTTAAAAAAATGGCTTCTAGAGGCCAAAATCCTCCTAGAAACATGTTTTTGAGGGTTTTTTTGTTTAAAATGATAAAATTTTAAACCTTTGGACCTTTTTAATTATAGCATATAATGAAAGATTATGGCTTTAATCTACTACAATTATACTCCTCTATATGCATGAATTTTGGCAATTTATGGTTGCTTAATTTGGAGTGCTCAAATTTTCATATAAACTTAAAATTGCTTAAATTTACAATTCAATTGCTTAATGTGACTTGGTTTATGTTGAATGTGATTATTGACCTCTAAAATAGTTAAATATTGAATCATTACTGGATGATTGATTGGATCTTGATTTGCTAAAACCCTAAGTAAACAAACTTTGAATTTTAATGATTTTGGTAATCGATTTAAAAGTCATATTGTTAATGTTAATGCTAAAATATTGTTACTCATCATATGGTTAAAATATTCAAAGATGATTGAGTCCTAATAGAATAAATTATTTTCATTGGATGGTTAATTAATTTATTTAATTAGTTTTGTAAAAATCATAATTGATTTAATCATTGGACGAATTAATTTAATTATGTTGCATGCCCTAAAAGTTTGATTGAATCAAAATGAGCTAAAATTATTATTGAATAGTTCTTGGAAATAATTTTTATTGTTGCACTTAACTAGTATTAAATTGGTTGGACCTAAAATTAATTTAAAATTGTTGAACTTTTAATTCTAAATTGAATTTGAAATTAATTAAAGTAACACAAATTTATTAGTATTAAAAAATCTCGAGGCATAAACAAAATTGAGGCTTGGAGCCTCAAGTAACACCTCTCGGCTAGTAGGGGCTGCTCGCGCAGCCTGCATCAATGATGTTGCTGAGATGGTGCATGTGTGTGTGGGGTGTGTGCGAGTGAGGATATGCGAAGGGCCTGTTGTGCGCGAGTCCTCACGGTGTGCTACGAGGCTTGGGGTAGCTAGGCAGCACCTAGCGGCAGCAGCACACGCACGCATTGCTTGCAGTAGTGCGTGTTGGTGTAGGGCTGTTGTGTAGCACCTAGGCCGCAAGCATCACTAGTAGAAAAAGGGAAATGTACACCAGTTCAAAACCGGCTTTTCGCACTAGTTTTGAACCGGTTTGGATTTTTGGGATGCGAATAAGTGATATTATTCGCACTGGTTCAAAACCGGTAGTAAAACAGTTATTAGCACCGGTTAACCACTGCTAATAACGCGTTATTCGCACCGATGCCCTTAATGCCCCAAAAAAATTATTTTTTGCATTTTGTCGCTTAAATTAATATATAAACACTAACATATATATAAAGTTACATATTTTCATTAAAAAAGGCTGTAAAATTACAATTTTCGTCCAAATAAATAAAATGAAATAAAATACAAGGTTATTTAGAAATAAAATAAAATTCTTTATATGGGAAAGTTTCATCTAAATTACCCTTAGACTTCACCAAATCCACCTACACATAAAGAGCAACATATGCAGCTGGACAACAACATAAAAGCAGTAGCACAACAGCACAAAAGCAACAGCGTTACAGAAGCAGCAGCAAAGAATTGCATAATAGCAGAACAACAACATTGTCACCCTCCATTCCTTCCATCCTCCATTATCACCCTCCATTCTTTCTTTTATGACAACCTAACGATTTGAACAAGAAGCTAAAAACAGTTCAAACTAGAGAATTTGAGATACTTGCCCACAATTCACTAGAAACAAGTGAATAGTTTTCCGTCCCGTAATTCTTATTTGCGATATTTAGGAAAAGAAACACAAAAGCAACATCGTTATAATGCTCCTCCACTTTTCTAGAATTTTATACTAATTATCTGTTTGAGAAAGCAGAATACAAGTAGGCAAAAAGGCCAGGTAATATGAATGTACTAATGTTCTGGTCTATAGATTTTATATGGTCTTAGAATTCCTAAACAAAGTATCCGTTAACCAATACAATATCCAAGCTTCAACAGCATGCAAGTATGATGAAATTTTTAGTTCAGCCTAGTTTAGATATCAATTAAGCCACTGCACGGAAAATCTAAAAATAATAATCAGCTAAAGAATATGTCCTTAGAAGAAAATACCTTTATATATCTAAAGTAACTGATCCATTGCATTAAAAATTTGTACTTTGCACAATCATATTAATCATGTATTCCCCAAAAAAAAAAATATACAACTACAAAACATTTTATGACTGAATGATAGATTAAACTAAAAACTGACAACAATTGAAACATAAAATGCATATATAATTAGATTGAATGAATTTATGATTTTTTTTGCTTGAATGAAATTTCATTGATTTCTTGAATTGGTGTATTTAAAAATTAAGTTTATGTATAATGTAAAATGATGTGATACCATTATTTATTAAGTTTACTTGAATGGGCTGAGCTTGGTTAACTTCTAGAAAAAGGCAAGGAGAAAGCAGGTATGCTGAAATTTGAAGATTAGCCTAGTTTAGATATTAAGCTACTTCAAATAATATCTTAAATTTGTAATCAGCTAAAGAAAATGTCTTTTAAGGAAAAAGAAAAAAAAGAAAAAAAAAAAAAACCTTCATTACTAAGCTTACTAATCCATTGCATATAATATTTATAAATTCCCTAAAATAAAAAGTCCAAATATATTCTATCTACGATTGAATATAATGATTGATGAGACACAAAATTGCAAATTAAAACTCGTAAATTAGCAGAGCAAAAGTAGAAGCAGCAGGATGCACTGCAGGGAAGCTTGGCAATAGGTTCAAGCTTCAAGTCATTCGATAAACGCAAAAACACAACTCAGAAAATCAATCCAAAACCAATTTTAGTTCCTGTGTTATACTTGTCAAGAAACTCAACAATTATGGTACAATAAGGCAATATAAGAAGACACTCATTGAAGGAATGGTGTCCTTCCAAAAAGTGTATTATTCCGATAGAGGGTTCAGAATTATTGGATAGCTAACTATTCAGTATGGTCAAGTGATCAGAATGCCTAGGTGGTGGCCGCTTCCGATCAGTAATATTAATGTACAATTAATATTAAAGCTTAATCTTGACTGAACCCTTCGAGTCGAACCTAATCGAACAACCAATCCGAGACGACGAATCAATCCGAAGGATTTGATGAGTCGTCAGAGTTTTACGAAGAAAGACGTCGGATATCGAGCCTAGAGTGTCGAGACCGAGCGTCGCAAGTCGAATCGAATTTAGAATTCGACGAGACGCGAAATCAATCAAGTTACAAGTTCGAGTTAGGTCGTAGCCTCGCATTGGCCTAGCCATGCAAGGGCTAGGCTATCTCGAGCTAGCATGTGCATCGCAATGCTAGTCGTAAGCCTAACATGCTAGGCCAATGCATGCTCGCTAGCAACCGCAAGCATCGCAACCTTGCGTGTGTGCTAGCATTCCATGCGCCCAACCATCGCAAGGCTAGGCCTTGCTAGCATACTAGGCGCTGGCGCACAGCTACCCCAACAAGCATCGCAAGGCTAAGCCTTGCGAGCATGCTAGGCGGTGGCTGTGTCGCTAGCAGCATCGCACAACACCATGCGCCAGCCAGCAGCCTGCTAGGCTGTGCGTGTGTGCGTTTGCCTTCACATAGCATCGCACAGCACCACGCACCAACCAACAGCGTGTTGGGCTATGAGTGTGGTGAGTGTGCTTCGCGTAGCAGCTCCCAGCAAGCAGCTCGCATGCCTCGCTTAGCAGCAGCGCCAAGCATGCGTGGCTCCCTAGCAACACACATGCACTGGCTCGCTACGGTTAGTTGTGCGAGTGTGCTGGCTGGCTGGCTGGCCAGGCTGCCCAGCCTTGGTGCTAGGCGCTAGCTGGCAGCCTTGGCAGCCAAGGCAGGATACGAGCCTGCCACTTGGCAAGGAGGACCGGTTTTGCTAGTGGGGACCAAAGATTGGTTCATGCCTTGGGGAGCAAGGTGGGTTAGTCCCCTTCCTTGGTGGTCCTCACTTCCTCCCTCCCCTCCTCTTGCCACTTGTAACTTGGTGATTGAATTGTAATTTTATGTTTGTTATAATTAAAATAAAATGGGAAAAATGAAAATCCCCCACATTGATTGAGAGTGGGAATTCAAGGTTCATTTCCCTATAAATACCAAGGTTTTGGGATTTGGTAAGAACAATTGAGTGGAACTAAAAAGGCTTCTCCTTAGAAAAGTGAGAAAACCTTAAGTTCGTAAAACTCTAGTATTTATTGGTCGAGTCCCGACTAACCTTCGGGACTTGGATCGTTCGGGTCAGGTTCGTGGGTACGAGCCGTCGAAGACCTTCGCATTTGTGTGGTTCAAGTAAGAGTTCAGAATTAGAGAGAAGCACGCGCCAAGTGTAAGAATGTCTTTTCTTCTCTCTCTGAAATGTTGTTTATTAGTGATTGCATGCTTAGTCGCTTTAAGTAATGTGCGAGTCTTGGGCCGATTTCTCTTCCGCGTAGAGTCGGACTTTACGAAACCCAACATCGGTATCGGAGCCGCGCTCACTTTTATCATTGTGACTAATACTTAATTAAGGTGATTTAAAATGGATTTAAATTTATGGTTGTGCTTTCCAATTGGATTAGAAGCTCGTTTTAATAAATTTTAATCTCGTATTTTTTTAAATTAGGTTGACAAACCCAGATTTTGACTCAAAAATAGTGATTTTTGGGTAGAATCGATGCTCTAAATCGTTTCTGATCCTTTTGGGGGTTGTCTAGAAGCCAAAATCCACCCAGAAATATGTTTTTCAAGGGTTTTTTCGTTTTTAACGAAATTTTTTTAAATCTTTTAACCTTGATTAATTTTTGCATGTCGACAGTAGATTAAATGTATGGTTCCATCCCAAATCTACTACAGTTATAAACCTCATTAAGCATGTTTATGAAGTCATAATTGGTGCTTAATTTGGTTTGTTCACTTTTTACATAAACTTGAAATTTTCACATTATTTCAAATAAATTGCTTTAAGTATGAATGTTTATGGTGAACTTGCAATTTTGAAGCCCCTAAAATTTCAAAGATTCAATCTTTAATTGTTTATTTGGTTGGAACTTTGATTGTTAAATTCCATGTTGAACTAATTTTTGGATATGATCATTTTTGTGTTGATTAAAGTCCTTAAAGTTCAAAACTTGTGAATGAATTTTGATTAATCTTCATATTGGAAGATCTAATTTTTTCAATTTTACACAAGTTATTGTTGGGAAATTTTTTATTGGATGAAAGGATTTAATTTTCCAACCCCTTTAATTTTGTCAAATCTCATTATTAATTTACATTTGATTAAATTAATTATGAGTGTAGCCCTTCAATCTTGTAGCATCAAGATAGACCTAAATTGATTTAATGAATGGTTCTTGAATAATTTAGACTTGTGCACTATTTAGATTGAATTTAATTAAGTTGGACTTATTTTAAATTTTTCATTTTGCTCTAAATTGATTCTAAAATAAATTTAGAATTAATTTTATGTCACATGTATTTCGGGATTAAAATCCCGATTTATTAGCACGCAAATCGAGGTAAAATCACCCAAATGCCACCAAGGCGAGCCGGGCTGGTCACGCAACCCACATGTGGCTGCCTTGGTGCGCATGGTGGTGCTCCCACTTTAAAGCGTTGCGGCTGTGTGGCAAGGCTAGGAGTGTGCAAGGGATATACTAGTGGCTTGTGGTGCGTGCCTGCTAGGATGCGCGCAATGCTGCTGGGCAGCAAGGTAGGTAGCCCCAAGCAGGCCTTGCCACACCTTCCAGCACGCATGCTAGCATGCGCAGCATGCTGCCTTGCTAGGCATGCTGCCAGCGCCCAAGCAGCCCCAACCGTAGACTTGATGCCTAGCAAGCCTAGCCCATGGATAGGATGCTAGGCACTCGGTTTAGAGTAGGCTGATTTTTCGATGCGTGGGCTAAATAAATTAAAACTGCAAAATTTTTCCATTTTAATTTATTTAATTATTTTACGAGGCTAGGCCTCGGTTTTTTTGGCTCTTGCAAAATTTTAATTTTGACAAAATTTGGGTTAATTGGCTTAATTAATTGCATTAATTAAGTTGGATGCGGAATTTAGTTGGAGCTTCGTTAATTGCATGAAATAATTGCTTCTTAGTCACATAAAATGTTAAACAACTTTGACTAGTTTTAATTAGGCGCGTTAACTGGGTTAACCACCTAAGTTAGTTACTAGTTCGCGCGCGTTATGCATTGTTACTTGTTTTTGGTTGTAAAATGCACCGAGTAGGATAGTAAATACGGACTACGATCCGTTATGTATTTTTGTAAATCTAAATACGGTATGCGTACCGTTGCGTATTTTTGTACCTTAATATTTAGATTAATCCTTGTCGTAGTAGCTAGTAATTTCATTTTGGCAAAGATGTCTCAAGACAACGTTTCTATGAAGACGAGCCAAGATGAAGACTGTTGAAGATTTGAAGATTTCAAGGGGTCATGCTAGTTGCCAAATGCATCTTGTTTCATGTTTGCTATATATAGTTGTTCTTATGTATATGTGAATGATATGTTAGTTGCATGTTAAGGTTTTCAAATGTAGCGATGATTAATTGAGTTCACTTAAATCAACCAACATAGAAACCCTAGGTCCCAAAAATATTGAGCTACAATATGCCATTCCAAGAACAACACTTACCGAACTAATGTGCGTGTGTGATGGGCTACGCCAAAGCGAGGGATAACTACTTCCCTAGGAACGTAAGGTATAATAGGTATACAAGTTGTCTTGGTTAAGCTCAACGATATCAGTAAGGAATCCTTAGATGTGGTGGCAATAGAGATAAAATGTCAAGGAAGCATTAGATGCGACATTTTATCGAACTAAGAGTAGCTCGGAGCTATTAGCAATTGGATTGCTTACCCTAAAATATTAAGTGTTAAGACAAGCCAAAGCATTCTTAATCACTTTTTGATTTTTGTGATCTTGGAATCATTTTATTCTCGCCTAAAAGGGACTAATGCTAATGCATGGATAAAATGCTCAATAAGATTAAAAATTTGCATGAACGCTTTAAATTTCAAACTTATTGGTTTATGAATGGTTTTTCATTTCAAATTCTTTCAAATGTAGAATCATGTCTGCAAGTAACTCATACAACCAGATTTCATTACGCTCAATTCTCGACAAGGAGAAGTGTAGTGGGCTAAATTTTCTTGATTAGCATAGGAATTTGCATATTGTTCTCATGCAAGAATAAAAGGAATACGTCCTTGATGAGGAAATGCCCGACACTCCCAAAGAGGAGGTCACCCAGGCTACCCTTAACCGATGGCAAAGTGCCAATCGGGATGTCAAGTGCATCATGTTTGCCACTATGTCTCCGGACCCACAGGCAGATCCTTGAGAGCAAGGTCAAGAAAGGAGAGCTAGTCAACCCGCATGTTCTTAAAATGATTGGATTTTTTAAGAACATGGAAAGGCTCGATGCTAGGTATTCGACCGAGATGGCAATTGAAATCATTCTCAACTCGCTACACAAAGGCTATGATCAGTTCAAGATGAATTATAATATGCACAGCATGGAGAAAACACTCACCGAGCTTCATGTTATATTGAAGAAGGCCGAGCGAACCCTTAAAGATGAGGGAAAGCATGACATGCTCATGGTGAGAAAGGGCAAGCCATTTAAGTGCTCGGGCAAGAAGAGAAGCTTTAAAGGGAAAAAGAAGAAAAACTTTCCGCCTAAGTCAAGTGCTGCTAAGAGTGGCAAGGACAAGAAGGTAGCCTCTTCTAAATCCGATTTCGAATGTTTCTATTGCATGAAAAGGGACATTGGAAGTGGGATTGCCTCAAGTTCAAGGAAGATAAGAAGAACGACACCGTTGCTTCTTCATCAGGTATTTTTGTTATAGGCTTAAACTTCGCTAGCAAAATATCATGGGTATTCGATACCGGATGTGGCTCGCACCATTGTTCCAATTCTCAAGGACTAAGGATAAATAGGAGGCTAGAGAATGGAGAGGTCGAGCTTCGGGTCGGCAATGGAGCAAGGATGTCTGTCGTATCCGTCAGAACTCTCAGTTTGTCTGTGCCCTTTGGGCTTGTTTTAGAACTTGAAAATTGCTATTATGTTCCTAGAGTTACCAAAAACATTATTTCAATTTCGGCGTTGGACGCCAAAGGTTTTGAATTTCGAATTAAGAACAATAGTTGTTTATTTTATTTCGATAATGTTTTATATGGTAAGGCATATTTAGAAAACTAATGTTCGTAGAGGTAGACCTATTGCTGCGGCTCTAAAGAACCGCTGCAATAGCCTAGTTATTTTAACAAAAATGAGAGCTAATGCAACGGTATGTGTTGTATCATGAAAATTTTAGAAGCGCGCATTTCTTCCCTCTAATTTTTTCACCAAATATATTGAACAACACATGTTTAGTGACAACTCATTCTCACGGATTCTCACAGTACACAATCTACCCATTCTCACATCACCAATTTTCTCCATTTTCCCCATCTTCTCACATCACATATTTGCTTCAACTCCAGAATTACTTCGAAATGCTTAGGTGAAAATCATGAAAAAAATCACTCAAAAATTCTTAGAGGGAAATAAGCAAGTAAATCTGAGGAAGTAGACGAAGGCGGCAGTCAGGAGGTGGTGGCTGATAGCGGCACACAGGAACGACATTTTGTTGTAGCAACGATGCCGAAGTTAATATACCTGCTCAAGACAGTCCATTTTATATTTTCGACCAACGATTTGTGTATCCTTTGATTCGATGGCGTACCTCAGTCTCTACTAGTTATCATCTTTCAAAAATTTAAGTTTTCGCCCAAAATTAAAACCTTAGATTCAAATTCACATCTTTGTTTTTTTATTATTATTTTATACTGCTCAAGTGTTTAAATTTGTTGGTGCAATTTTACATTTATCTGTATTTTTCTATTAAAATTTGAACACCGTAATAGTTTCTATGGTTTAAACTGTTAGAGAGGAGCAATTGGGAACAAGAAGAAAAAATAACTCCTTTAAGTTTTCTTATAATGAAAAATGTTGTGTTCAAAAAATTTGTGTGGTATGACATTAATTCGCATAATACCTTTTCAATTTTCTAATCACCTGTTGTTCTAAATACCGCTAATAATTATTCTCAATGATTATTCTCAATATAAATTAGATTTAAAAGTGGTAATGTTAAACGCTTGAACATGCTTCTAAGGTAAATTACATGTGTTTTTTATTCATTAGATTTTTTCTAGATTATTACAATTGGTCGATAATTAATTTACAATAGATGTTAATTGGTGACTCTAAACCTGTTTCTCTTTTTCTGCCTAGATTTCAAACCATTACAGAGTTGTATGAGTTTCTCTCAAGCCTCAACATAACTGACCATATGCATACTAAATTAGGTATAAATTGTCATGTATTAAATATTTAATTGAGAGCCTTATCTAAACCCGTCAATAATAAGTTTGATACACTAATTCTTAAAAACAACCAGTCCATTACCATTAATTTAGCTTAATGTTACATTAGAAGAATAGCCTTCTTTCTCTCCTTTGGCTTAATGTTAGGTTTACACTAATTGCTAATGAAAGTTGTACATTGATTGATAGCTCTTAGGGTGTGTTAGCTAGCGGTATTCTCACGTTATAGATAGCATCAAGGTCACCCTTATTGATGTATATATTTATCATTTACTTGTCATTGCTTCTCTAAGCATTAGTTATTTGCTTGTGATCTCAGTATCACCCTAATTACCTCCCTTCGAAACACGCCAATGAAATTTTGTCATCATTTGATATGTTATTGAGAGAATATGCAGAAAGCCACTTGACAAAGGTTATTCATATATTTATGTCATTAAACGCTTTACACTGTTATATTGTAAGTAAGTAAATAAACAAGTCTGCAGTTTCATTAGTCTTTGAGATAAATCCTTATGTATAGATATCATGGAAAATGTGGATGTTCAAAATGTTTGTGCAGAGTAAGAAAAGTTTGGAACAACTGATTTTATAAATTAAAACCAAAGAGCTACTCCGTAATAAGGTTAGCAACCATTTATTTTGATCTACTTATCAAACAAGTATTATATTGAATGGTAAATAGAAATCATTTATATGAATTTTGAATCATAGTGGAATCTTTAAATTAGTGATACTTTGAAAGAAAATTCTTAGATATGCCCATGTATATTTTAGCATATGGGGTTTAGCATATGTTTTATATTTCGTATTTGGTACATACGAAGTATTTATTTCAGTTTTTATGCTTATGGATAGGGACTGCATTGTGAAGGTGGTGGAAGCATTAGCCACAACACATAATCAAACTATTGCATAGGATGCTGCAATTAGGTGGAAGGAGAATTCTGGTTTCTGTGATCTTCTCTTCTTATATATATATATATATGTGTGTGTGTGTGTGTGTGTTTGTGTGTGTGTGTGTACTCTATTTCCCCACGCTTTGAGATTCATTTTTTGGCTAAATGCAAAAAACACAAAGAAATAAAGAAATATAAAGAGGAAGCCGGTGAGGTTAGAAGAAGTTACCAGGGAAGTCAATGAACTTGCCTTGTACTTCATATGTGATTTACGTGAATAAATGGCTAAGTGAGTTTTCTTTTTCTTTTTTTTTGAGTTTCCCTTTCTGTACTTCAGAATCACTAAATACTGATCTAGTTATGAGTATCTTGTCCAAGCTAACTTATTATTCGTTGAATTCCTTAGAGTGTGCTGATTTAGGGGCTAAGGTTTTATACTATAGTATGTAAAGGGGGATAATGAACTTTAATGTGCAGTTTTGAATTGTTATCTGTGTGTAATCTAAACTCTTCTTGGTGATTAATATTCTCATCTGGGTAAAGATGAAGCAAATAGCAGCAGACTAGCAGTGGCTGAAGCTTCTTCAATTATTGACTTAGAACAATATGAACTACATTAACATGTCCTACCATTGATGAAAGTTTATACTTCTTGTTACAAAAGCTTGTTTTTTAAGGAGAGAAATTATTACCGTAAATTGTCCAATGTTAAACTTGCGAAGGATATATTCAAATTAATGTATTTCAGAATATACTTTTACTTGAAAATTGATTAGCTATACAAACATGATATGTGACAACATTGATAACTTGAAATGACAATCTAATCTATTATGTTTAAAGTAACATTATCTGTATTCTTGAGCAAAGTCTCGAGGATTTTTTGTTTCATGGGTTGAAGTACACTTACAATGTCTAGAGTAAAATCAAAGACATTGATCAAAGGGTTTCTCAATATGTTGCCACAAGGTTTTAATGGTTAGATGTGAGTCCGATGGTTAAAGTGTAAAATCTAGATACATTTGTACTTAGTTTGCAATGAATATGAAAAATGATTATACTTATCTATAATAATATATTAAAAGGCGTTACTATGAAAGTCTACGTGCCACGTAGTTGTGATTAATCCGAATAACATCAATGAACTAATGTGGATAATACATAGTTTGTGTTTCATGTGATGGTGTTAGTGTGCTAGTTATGTCTGCTTCTATGCTAATTAGTTTTCGACGATAAGCTAACTACTATATAATTTGCTGCTGCATCTACTCTATAATGTTGCGACTGCCTCTGCTTTATAATGTTGTTGCTGCCCTTACTGTAATTTTGCTAACTTGCTGCCTTGCAGACGATGACAACTCTCTCTCTCCGGGGCAGTCCTGCTAGTTTCTTGTTGGTCTCTGCTTTGCTGCTTGTGGGGCTGCTGGGTGTAGGCTGCTGTCGTGTAGGTTCTCTGCTGGTTCAGGCTATTGAGCTGCCTGGTTGTTGTTGTTTTTTCTACCTGTCTCTGCTGTTCTAAGCTGTTGTAGGGTTGAAGAAGGCATCTTGGTATGGACTTGCTTTTCCCTGTTTGCTTTTGGTATGTTGCCTAGTTTCTATTGCTTTCTTGTTCTGGTTTTGGCTGGATACTTCCTTTTACTGCTGTTGTTCTGTTTCTGCTGTTCTGCACTGTTAACTGTTGCTGTTTTGTTCTGTCAGCTGCTATGCTGCTTTCTGCCTGGTGCTGTGCATGCCTGGTTCTGGCTGCTGCTACTGTTCTGCTTAGCTTGTTGCTGTTGGGACAGCTTGTTGTGTTGTTGGTCTCTACTGCTGTTGTTCAGCTGCTAATGTTGGTCGCTTGCCTCTCAAAGATTGTAGTCGTTGTAGTTTGTGTTTTGCTTGCTGTTTTTGTTTGTAGTTTGTGTTTAGTAGTGAAATTTAATTAATTTAATTAGTGAAATTTGATTTTATAACTTTTCCCTTTAAGGAAAATAATGTACAAACCTTCAATTTATATTAATGAAATTCTAACTTAATCGTCTTAATTATTGTTATTATTATTATAATTATTATAATAATAATAATTATTATAATAATAATAATAATAATAATAATAATAATAATTATTATTATTATTGGCATTAGGGTATAGAGAACCGTGGCATTAGATATTATACCTAATGCCAGGACAATAATGTTGTCGTTGCATCAGGTGTTGATCTAATGCAACAGATCATTGGTGTCGTGGCATTAGGTGTCATATGTCGTTGCATTAGACCTACTGCAACGCCATCAGATGCCACGGTACATGGTCGTTGCATTAGGCCTAATGCCACGGATTATGATGCCTAATGCAACGGAAATGAGGGTTGCAATAGGTCAAAAATGTAGGAGTGATGTGTCTACCTTATGTCGAATAAATCTTAATCTTTTGATAAATTCAAAGAATTTCGGAGTGAAGTATAAAATCAACTTGGCAATAAAATAAAAGCACTTCGATTGGATCGAGGTGCCGAATATTTGAACCATGAATTCGACGATCACTTGAAAGAAAATGGTATTCTTTAAGAGTTGACACCTCCTGGAACTCCACAATGGAACGGAGTATCCGAATGGAAGAATCGAACCTTGTTAGACATGGTTCGATCAATGATGGGTCTTAGTGAACTTCCTATCTCTTTTTGGGGACACACACTTCTAATTGCGGCACTAACACTGAACCGTGATTCGTCAAAAGCTGTCAAAAAGACTCCATATGAATTATGGACGAAGAAACCTCCGAGTTTGTCTTTTTTTAAGATTTGGGGTTGCGGAGAATATGTCAAGAGATTAATTTCTGACAAACTTCACCCAAAATCAGACAAGTGTTTCTTTGTGGGCTACCCAAAAGAAACCAAGGGGTATTACTTCTACAATAAGTCCGAGAACAAAGTGTTTGTTGCTCGTGATGGTGTCTTTTTGGAGAAGGAACACCTTTCCAAAATGAAAAGTGGGAGGAAAATCGAACTCGACGAAGTTCGAGAGGTAGAGCAACAAAGTCAACATGACAAAACTAACAATCAAAGTGCTTTAGAAGCAGCGCTGTTGACATTGGTCAGAGTCAAACCGACAATGCAAATGCTCAACCTATTAACCTGCGTAGGTCGCAACGGCCAAGATCTCAACAAGATGGATACCTCGGTATTTTCTTAACCAAAGATCAAGACATCCTAGTTATGGATGGAGATGAGCCAGCAACATACAAACAAGCTATGACGAGCCCCGACTCTGGTAAATAGCAAGAGGCCATGAAATCCGAGATGGACTCCATGTCTGAAAATCAAGTCTAGGACTTGGTCAATTTGCCCGAAGGTTATACAGCTATAGGTTGCAAATGGATTTTTAAATTGAAAAAGACAAAGATGGAAATGTATCTATATACAAAGCTAGAATGGTGGAAAAGGTTTACAGACAAATTCACAGAGTTGATTATGATAAAGCCTTTTAACCAGTTACAATGCTTAAGTCCGTCCCGATAATCCTAGCAATTGCTGCATATTACGAATACAAAATACGGCAAATGGATGTCAAAACTGCCTTCCTTAATGGGATTTTGGAAGAAACTTTGTATATGAAACAACCGGAAGGTTTTGTTGATCCAAGCAATGCTGGGAAGGTATGCAAGCTTAAGAAGTCCATTTATGGACTAAAGCAGGCAAGCAGAAGTTGGAATCTGCGATTCGATGAAGCCATTAGTAAGTTTGGTTTTATCAAGAATCCAGATGAGTCTTGTGTCTACAAGAAGGTCAGTGGGAGTGACATCGCATTCTTAGTTGTACATGTCGATGACATATTACTCATTGGAAACAGCACTAAACTGTTAGAGTCCGTAAAGGGCTGGCTGGGAAAGTGTTTTTTAATGAAGGACTTGGGAGAGGCACAATACATATTGGGAATCAAGATCTATAGGGATAGATCTAAGAGGATGATTGGATTGAGCTAAAGTACTTATATAGATAAGGTACTGGCACGATTCAACATGGAAGGGGCCAAGAGAGGGCACCTACCCATGTCCCACGGCATAACTCTAAACAAGAAACAGTGTCCACAGACACCTGATGAGCGAGAGAGAATGAGTCAAATTCCATATGTATGCCATGATTTGTACCATGCCGGATGTATTGTAAGCCTTGAATGCTACGAGCCGATACTAGTCAGACCCAGGAGAGGCGCATTGGGCTACGGCCAAGAATATCCTAAAGTACCTAAAAAGGAAAAATGATAAATTCTTAGTCTATGGTGGCTTTAATGAGTTTGTTGTTGAAGGTTATACTAACGCAAGCTTCAAGACTAACAACACGACTCCAAGTCGTAGCCGGGGTACATATTCTGCCTTAATGGAGGAGCGTTTAGTTGGAAGAGTGATAAGTAGAGCACGACTGCAGATTCTACAACTGAAGCCGAATACTTGGCAGCTTCGGAAGCAGCTAAGGAGGCAGTTTGGATTCGTAATCAAGGGTCCAATAGACCTCTTTTGTGATAAAAATGGAGCTATTTCTCAGGCCAGGGAGCTAAGGGAACATCAGAAGGTCAAACATGTCAAACGACGATTTCACATGATAATGGAATGGAAATCCAAAGGTGAAATCAGAATTTAAATGATTTGAACAGACGACAATGTAGGCGATCCTCTGACTAAAACTTTGTCTCAAGTGAAGCACAACAAGCACGTTGAGGCAATGGGAATTAAGCACAATGGACTTTGGCTTTAATTTCCCTAAATAGATTTTTTAATTAAACTCGATGTCTTAATGTAAAACACTATGTTAAACCTTTCAATTTTGGAGCAATTAAATTTTCTGCAAATTTATGATTACTCCATATATATTTAATTGTGGTTTAGAATTAAATAATGAGTCCATTCGATTTTGAGAATATTCAAAACATGGTATCAAGACCATGTCTTGGATAAAGAAGCACCTGTTAAGTGAACATTGAATATTTTAATCGAAAATTATCCCTAATCGAGGTCATTTAAACGATGGACAATTAATGACCACTTGAGATTAGTGTGTAGCACGATTTATAGCACCGTTTCTTGTGCTACTAGGACTTGATAGTCATAAATCATATGTAGAGGTACTAGTTTGGAACTATACAAGATAGACCTATGAGAATACTTTAAGAGATATCAAATCGTCATAAGTATATTTATCATTATAGCTATCGGAACCTTTTTCCTCGACCATGAGTATTGCAAGTTCTCTTGTTTGAGTACTAGTCGTTTTGATGTTGTCAAATGTCTGCCGTAAATGGGGATTATAACGGCAGCACTCAAGCGACTAGGTCCTCTTAGTAAGGGAAGCTTACAGTACAAGACTGGTAATGTCCCCCTATTAACAATAGGGAATATGTCTTTGTTGTTTACAAGGCCTCTCGATGAGGGAGACTCTGAAAATACATGCTCGTGCTCAGATGGATTTTAAGAATAATCTGTTTATTGACAGTCGAACTCGGGAATCGAGAAACACTTCTAGATGAAATAAGAATGTCGAAGAATCATACCTTATAGTTCGTGATGAGACATTAAGAGACATAGGAAAAGGGCTATACACAATTTGCACACTTGTCCGGAAAGACAAGCGGAAGATTGAAAGGAATGGTGTCCTTCCAACGAGTGTATTATTCCGATAGAGGGTTCAGAATTATTGGATAGCTAATTCTTTAATAAGGTAAAGTGATCGGAATGTCTAGGCAGAGGCCGTTTCCGATCAGTAATATTAATGTACAATTGATATTACAGCTTAATCTTGACTGAACCCTTCTGGTCGAACCCAATCAAACAATCGATCCGAGGCGACGAATCAATCCGAAGGATTTGATAAGTCGTCAGAGTTTTATGAACAAAGACATCGGATATCGAGCCTAGAGCGTCGAGACCAAGCATCACAAGTCGAGTCGAATTTAGAATTCAACGAGACGCGAAATCAATCACGTTACAAGTTCGAGTTAGGCCGTAGCCTCGCATTCCATGCGAGGGCTAGGCTATCTCGAGCTAGCATGTGCATCGCAATGCAAGTCGCAAGCCTAACAAGCTAGGCGTGCTAGGCCCATGAATTCTAGCTAGCCACCGAAAGCATCGTAGCCTTGCGTGTGTGCTAGCATGCCATGCGCCCAGCCATCGCAAGGCTAGGCCTTGCTAGCATGCTAGGCGCTGGTGCACAGCTAGCCCAGCAAGCATTGCACAACACCACGCACCAGCCAGCAGCTTGCTGGGCAGTGCGTGTGGTGCGTGTGCTTTGCATAGAAGAGCCCAGTAAGCAGCTCGCATGCCTCGCCTAGCAGCAGCGCCCAGCATGCGTGGCTCGCTAGCGATACACATGCATAAGCTCGCTGCGGCTGATTGTGCGAGTTTGCCGACTGGCTGGCCAGGCTGCCCAGCCTTGGTGCTAGGCGCCATCTGGAAACGAGCCACTTGGCAAGGAGGACCGGGTTTGCTAGTGGGGACCAAAGATTGGTTCATGCCTTAGGGAGCAAGGTGGGTTGGTCCCCTTCCTTGGTGGTCCTTACCTTCTCCCTCCCCTCCTCTTGCCACTTGTAACTTGGTGATTGAATTTCAATTTTATTTTTGTTTTAATTAAAATAAAATGGGATAATTGCAAATCTCCCACATTGATTGAGAGTGGGAATTCAAGTTTCAGTTCCCTATATATACCATGGTTTTGGGATTTGGGAAGAACACTTGAGTGGAATTAAAAAGGCATCTCCTTAGAAAAGTGAGAAAACCTTAAGTTCCTAAAACTCTAGTTTTTATTGTTCGAGTCCCGACTAACCTTCGGGACTTGGATTGTTCGGGTCGGGTTCGTGGGTACGAGCTGTCGGAGACCTTCGCATTTGTGGGGTTCAAGTAAGAGCTCGGGATTCAAGCGAAGCACGTGCCAAGGGTAAGAATGTCTTTTCTTCTCTTTCGTAATTGTTATTTATTAGTGATTGCATGCTTAGTCGCTTTAATTAGTGCGCGGATCTTGGGCGGGTTTCTCTTCCGCGTAGAGTCGGACTCTACGAAACCCAACACTCATCAATTCAATCAATAACAAAAATTATATACCCCTTATCTCTCTAAATTTCTCTCTATCTTTTTCTATGCAATAATAAAGTTTATAATACCATGAAATTCAACACTTTCAACTTTTTAGATGATATTAATAATATAGCAGGAACTGTAACTATTCAATTAATCATTAAGCTTCAATTGTTCACTCTATCAAATTTATGATCTAAGATAGTTTCTACCAATACTCAACTTTGATATGCATACTTAATCCAATGACAATGAAGCCAATTTCATAATAAATCAAAACAATAAAAGTCTAGTATTAAATAGATATATTGATCAAATTTCATGCAAACAAATGTACAGATACATAATTCAGATATTATCCAAAACATCTTAAATAAAATTCAAAAAAGGCAAAGTTAATAAATATACCTTCAAAATCTTCATCATCTTCAACTAGAAAATCCAACCAAGTCTCAGGATGATGCGCAATATTCCCAGCAAATGTCAAAACCTCATCAATTAATCCCACAGCTTCATTAATCCAATCATCATCTTCCAGCTCAACTTTCTGCAACAAATGACTAAACGATTAAAACAGAAGGGAAAAGGAAACTCACCAACACATGCATGTAAATAATTGTCAAATATCTTGCTCAATTAACATAGTATAGAAATCAATTTTGTATTTAAAGGAAAAAATTGACCCTTAAATTGATAAAAATCAGAAACCCTAGATTTCAAATCGAAGAGAAACATACCTTCATGAAGAAATCCGCCACAGCTGTAAATGGAAGGCACCACCGCCGCCAATTACGATGGTCACGACAACATTCACCACCGCCGTCACCCTCAATTCCCCAATACTATGAAGAAAGATAGAGAAAGAAAGAAAAATCTGGGAATAAGGAGAAAGAAGAATGAAAGAGAGGGTTGTAGGGTTTCGTAGTGACCCGACACTACGCGGAAGGAAACCCCCCCAAGACCCGCCCCTTAATTAAAGCAATTAACAAGCATAATAAACATAATTAAGCAAGACTAAGAACAAGAATTATACCTTTGTTGCGTGCTTCGCTCCCGAAGAGCTCTTACTTCAAAATCCCAAAACTACGAGATCTCTGACGGATCGTACCCTCGACCCGACCCGAGCGTCCCAAGTCTTGAAGGTTAGTCAAGACCCGGAAAAAATAAAACTATGAGTTTTACGAATCAAAGGTTTACTCTAATTGCAAGAGTTGCCTTTTTAATTCCACTCAAGGTTGTGTGTTTCCCAATACCATGCCTTTGGTATTTATAGGGAAATGCACCCTTGAACTTCATTCCCCAACCAATGTGGGAGAATGAATAATTTGATAATTAATTAATTTCAAAAATAAATTAATAATTAAATTAAATCACAATGCAACAAGTGTCAAGGGGAGAGAGAGGGTTAGGTGAGGACCATGAAGAAGTGGGGGGGGGAACCATTGCCTTGCTCCCCAAGGCTTTGCCCAAGCCTTGGTCCCCACCCCTCACAAAGCCGCCACAATGCACTTTGGTGAGCTGGCTACTCGCCTTGCTTGCCAGCAAGCACAGCCACCCTAGTATGCCTAGCTGGCACATCACGCATCACCCATCCCAGCACTTACGTGCTGCTAGCGAGCCACGCCTTGTGCTGGGCGCTGGGCGCTGCTACCCTGCTATCGCAGACACACGCACATGCATGCGTGGTGCTGCTGCGTACCCGTGTCACACATGCTCGCATAGCCAGCATTTGTGCTGCTAGCGAGACATGCATGCTGGCCCATTGCCTTGCATCATACGCATCAGCCTCGTAGCACCTCTCGCACATGCATACGCACTCGTATCTCACGAACACCCACGCATCCCCTAGCAGCCTAGGTGCGTAGCGATGCTGGGCTGCTGTTCGTGGCCTAGCAATGTGCTAGCGCCCAAGCCCTCGCACACGAATGGTGAGCTGCTTGATGCTGCCATGCGAAGGCAAGCACGCAAGCCAGCACGCATGCTGCGATGGGCTGCCTGGTGCCCCTAGTGCGCCTATTGCTTGCGATAAGCTGCCAGGTGCTCCTGGTGCGCCTAGTGCTTGCGATAGATTAGCGATGGTGCGCCCCGCACACCTAGTGTGCTTAGGCTTGTGCCTAGCCATGCTAGGTGCATGCTAGCTCGAACTAGCCTAGCATCCACACGGCTAGGCCAGTGTGGTACTAGGGCTATGTTCATACTTGTCCCTTTGTGATTTTGCGACGCTTAGTCTCGACGCCCTAGGCTTGATATCCGACGTCTGTATTCGTAAAACTTTGTCAACTCATTAAATCCTTACGGATTAATTCGTCATCTCGGATCGGTGATTCGATTGGGTTCGACCCGAAGAGTTCAGTTAAGATTAATTTGTAATATCAATTGTACCTCGATATTATTCATCGGAATCGGCCTCCACCTAGGCATTCCGATCACTTGATCTTACTGAAGAATTAATTCTGTAATAATTCTGAACCTTCTATCGGAAGAATACACTTGTTGGAAGGACCCCATTCTTTTTAGTCTCCCACTTGTCTTTCCGGACAAGTGTGCATGTAGTGTATAGCCCATTTCCTATGTCTCTTAATGTTTCTTCGTGAACTATAAGGTAAGATTCATCGTCATCCTTATTACGTTCAGAAGTGTTTCTCGATCTCCGAGTTCGACTGTCAATAAGCAGATGATTTCTAAAATCCATCTTAGCACGACCATGCATTTTCATAGTCTCGCTTTTCGAGCGGCCTTGTGAACAACAAAACATTTTCCCTATTGTTAATAGGGGGACAATCCAAATCTTGCATTGTAAGTTCCTCTTACTAACATGTTCCCGTTATGATCCCCAGTTACGGCAGACGTTAGGAAACATCAAAGTGTCTAGTACTCAAACAAGAAAACTTCACAATACTCATGGTCGGAGGAAACAGGTTCCGATAGTCATAATGAGAAATGTACTTATGAAAATTTTGAAATTTCTTAAAGTACTCTCATAGGTCTTATCCAGTACAGTTCCAAACTGTACTTGTGCAAATGATTTATGACTGGCACGTTCTCGCAGCACAAGAAACGGTGCTGTAAATCATACTACACACTAATCTGAGGCGGTTATCAATCGTCCATCCGTTAGATGACCTCGATTAGGGACAATTTTTGATTTAAATATTCAATGTTCACTTAACAGGTGTTTCTTTATCCAAGACATGGTCTTGATACCCTGTTTTGAATATTTCCGTAAATTGAATGGACTCATTATTTAATTCTAAACCACAATTAAATAGTAATGGAGTGAATGATAATTTTGCACAAAAATTAATTACTCCATTAATGAATGGTTTTAATACAGTGTCTTACATTAAATCAACCAGTTTAATTAAAACACATGTACAGGGAATTTCAAAGCCGAACTCCAACATGCTTGATTCCCATCGCCTCAATGTGTTTGTTGTGTTTCACCTGAGGCGGCGGTTTAGTCAAAGGATCGGCCACATTATCATCTGTGCCAATCTTACAAATTCTGATTTCACCTTCGGATTTCCATTCCCTTATCATGTGAAATCGCCTTTGCACGTGTTTGACCTTCTGGTGTTCTCTCGGCTCCCTGGCCTGAGCGATAGCTCCATTGTTAGCACAATACAGGTCTATCGGCCCCTTGATTGAGGGTACAACACCAAGTTCACTGATGAACAAGCGAATCCAAACAGCTTCCTTGGCAGCTTCTGAAGCGGCCAAGTACTCGACTTCATTTGTAGAGTCTGCAGTGGTGCTCTTCTTGGCACTCTTCCAGCTAAACGCTCCTCCATTCAGACAGAATACGTATCTTGACTGTGACTTCGAGTTGTCTCTGTTAGTCTGGAAGCTAGCGTCGGTGTAACCTTCAACAACCAGTAATTTGTGGCCTCCATACACCAGGAATTTGTCCTTATTCCTTTTTAGGTACTTTAGGATATTCTTGGCCGCAGTCCAATGCGCCTCTCCAGGGTTCGATAGGTATCGGCTCGTTGCACTCAGGGCATACGATACATCATGGCGTACATGATCGATCCGATTTGGGGTGATGTTTGTCCAAAATTAACGCTTGACATATGCTTCGCATCCCCAAATCTTGAGAAAAGACAACCTAGGAGGTTTCTTAGTCCATAATTCATATGGAGTCTTTTCAACAGCTTTTGATGGAGCTCTGTTCAGTGTTAGTGCTGCAGTTTGTAGCGCATGTCCCCAGAAATAGATATGGAGTTCACTAAGACCCATCATTGATCGAACCATGTCTAACAAGGTTAGATTCCTCCGTTCGGACACTCCGTTCCATTGAGGAGTTCCGGGAGGTGTCAAATCTGAAAGATACCATTTTCTTTCAAGTGATCGTGGAATTCATGGCTCAAATATTCGCCACCCCGATCCGATCGAAGTGCTTTAATTTTCTTGCCAAGTTGATTTTCAACTTCTTTCTGAAATTCTTTGAATTTCTCAAAGGATTCAGATTCATTTGACATTAAGTAGATATAGCCATGTCTACTAAAATCGTCGGTGCAGGTGATAAAATATCGGTAACCTTGTCTTGCGGGTGTACTCATTGGTCCACATACATCCGTGTGTATTAGGTCACTTGCCCTTTCTCCCAACTTGGAGAATGGCTGTTTTATCATCTTGCCTAATAGACATCTTTCGCAATTTTCAAACGACACTAAGTCGAGTGAGTCAAGAACACCTTCTTGAATAAATTTCTTGATGCGTTTGATGTTAATACGGTCAAGACGACAATGCAAGAAATAGGTTTGATTTGACTCGATTGTATTAGTTCATTTGGTATTAATCCTATTGTCTTTGTGTAAAGCATGCAATTTAATTTGAACATATGTTTGCAAGACAATTTTGGAAACAACTATTGTCAAAATTTTACAAGCAAAATAATAGGTGTCCAACACCATGGATCAAAATATTGTTCAAAAGGCACGACAAAACTAGGATTAGTTTTAATTACATCTCAAAGACAAAATAGTGCATGCAAGAACGACCGAAAAACCATCTTCGTTGTCTTCTTGCTCTTGCACCGACACTTGATAAGCTTCTCACTTGGTCCCTGAAAAGGTAACATAAAGTGAGTCATACTTGGTATCCAATACCTAAGATAAGCTTAATTCACAAGTGTTTAGGAAGATACCTAAGGTAGTCGGAATGTTCCCCTCTTCCTTGAAGAGCATGCATTCTCTCTTGTAGTGGCCTTGCATGCCACAATGGAAGCATCTCATCTTTGCCTTGACCTTCTTGAACTCCTTGTTCTTAGCTCTCAAGGGCCTTTTGGTCATTCCAGAGGCGGTGGCTTGGCTAAGAAGTTACACCACCTCCTTGAGGGAGTGTGTCTCCTTTCCCGTAGCAATATGCACTCTAAGTGCATCATAGCCCAAGTGGAGTGAAGCAAGCAGGATATGCCCCGCCATCTCATCTTCCAATGGGATTCCGAGAAGCTGCATGTGTTTGAAGAGTCTAGTCATTCCAAGCACATGAGGTCGGAGGGGCATGCCGGGTCTCAATTTGGCATTGTAGACCTTTGTCCAAAGCCGGCGCCTTTCCTTAGCAAGACATCCCACGTTTGGTGGCTTTATCCTCATGTTTGAGAGTGACCTAGTCAAGTCAAATACGAGGCCATCAAAGTTGTCATTGTCACTCTCTGTGACTCTTACATTGACAACGTCCTCAAGTGCTTTGAGGAACATGTCCAGGAGATAAAAGGTAAGAATTTCCTTCCAATCATCCGGGATGGAATTTTCCATAAGTCGTGAGACCCTTTTGCAATTAGAAGACCATTCTTCATGAGCCTCATCGGTCATGATTCCTTTGGAAAAGAAGCCTGGAATGGGAGTATTAAGAGTATACTCCAAGGAACATTTCCGGAGAGTTCTCCTGAGTTCCTCCTCCCATTCCTTGAAGTTGACCAAGTTTATGGAAAAGGCCAACTTCTCGGGGAGTGCCGGGCACACATGGTTGTTGTTTGAATTACTTGCAGACATTGTTCTACAATTGAAAGAATTTTGAAATGAAAAACCATTCATAAATCAATAAATTGAAATTTAAAACGTTCATGCATATTTTCAATCTTATTGAGCATTTTATCCACGCAATTATAAAATCGTCCCTTTTAGGCGAGAATAAAATGATTCCGAGATCCTAAGGATCAAGAAATGGTTAAGCATGCTTTGGCTTGTCTTAATCATTAAATATCTTAAGGTAAGCAATCCAATTTCTAATAGCTCCAAGCTACTCTCGGTTTGATAAAATGTCGCATCTAATGCATCCTGGACATTTTATCTCTTTTGCCCTGACATCTAAGGACTCCTTACTGATATCGTTGAGCTTAACCAAGACAACTTGTATACATAGTATACCTTACGTTCCTAGGGAAGTAGTGATGTCTCGCTTTGGCGTAGTCCATCACGTACGTGCATTATTTCGGTAAGTGTTGTTCTTGGAACGACAAATTTTAGCTCAATATTATTAAGGGACCTAGGGTTTCTATGTTGGTTTGATTTAAGTGAACTTAACTAATCGTCGCAACATATAGAAATCCTAGACATGCATCTAGAAATCATATATAACAATAATATATAAAGCGTAAAATAGATGCATTTGGCAACTAGCATGACCCCTTGAAATCTTCAATTTCCATGGGTCTTCATTTTGGCTCGTCTTCATCGAAACGCCGTCTTGAGACATCTTGGCCAAAATAAAATAAACTAGCTAGAACAACTAAGATTAATCTAATAGTACAAAAATACTTATCGGTTCGCAGACCGTATTTAGATTTACAAAAATACATAACGGAACGCAGTCCGTATTTTCTATCCTAGTCGGGCCCCACTAGTTGCCATTTTCAATAACCTGTTTTGAAAACAATCTTAAATTCATCCATTCACTATTTGTGAATGGCCCATGCAATTTTACAAAATACATAATTAAACACGCAAAACTAGTAACTAACTCAGGTGGTTAATCCGATTAACGCGCCTAATTAAAACTAGTCAAAGTTGTTTAATTCATTATTTCTAAACGCAAAATGCTCACGCAATTAATTAAGCTCCCACTAAATTCCGCATCCATACTAAATTAATCCAATTAATTAAGTTGGCATAACCCAAAATTTGTCAAAATTTTGCAAATCCGAAAATCGAGGTTTTTAACCTCGTTAAAATAATTACTTAAAATATTTTAAAGACGAGATAATGCAAAAATCATAGCCCGAGTTTTAAGCAAAACGTCCCACTAAAACCCTTAGTGGGTTCGCACCATGGCTGCTAGGCAGCCCATGGCCCTGCGCCATGGTGCGTGGTGCTGCTATGTTGTGCCCGAGAAGCCTCGCTGTTTAGCATCAGCAGCCTGCTAGCATGCTGCGAATGCTTGCTAGCGTGCTGGTGCCTTCCAGCATATGGCGCGCTGGGTTGGCCCCTGCTAGCATGCTACCAGCCAGCATCCACAGGCAGCCCATCCCAACCACACCCCACGCAATGCTGCGCCCAGCCCTTCCCTGCCACACAGCCACGCGCATTGGTGCAATGCCCTTGCGTGCACCATAGGCAGCCTACATGCGGGCTGCTGGGCAGCCCGCCTGGCCTTGGTGACTCTTGCAGTTTTGCATCGATTTGCGTGCATTTCCTCGAAATTTTAATTCTGATTTGTGTGTGACAAACTTAATCCTAAATTGCACTTTAGAATCAATTTAAGGGAAATTAAAATTAGAACTAAGTCCAACTAAATAAATTTAATTTTTTATGGTGCACAAGCCTAAATTATACAAAAAAAAAAATTTATTTTGAACAAAATTAGCTCTTTCTTTATGCTTAAAATAAAATGAGCTATGTCCATAATTAATCTTTCAAATATGCAAATTAATAATGGATTTGACAAATTGAGTTGGAAAAATAAACTAATCATCTAATGAAAAAATTTCCAACTTTCATACTTGTGTAAAATACCAAGATTACATCTTCCAATAAGAAGATTAATCAAATTCTACTCACAAGTATTTGAACTTGATGGATTTTAATCAACCAAACATGAAAAATCTAAACTTTGTTCAATATGGAATTTAGGGTTAGGGTTCCAATCATTTAAACCTTTAAAGATTAGAACTTTAACAATATAGGAACTTAAAATTACAAGTTCACAACAAGCTTTCACATTTTATTGCAATTTATTTGCAAAATTTGTGAAAAAACAAGTTTATGTGAGAAATGGTATATCAACTTAAGCGCTAATAAAAAACTCCATTATTATGCTTAAGGATATTTTTAAAACTAGTAGATTAGTGATGCAAATGTGCATTTAATCTAACCTTGTAATGCTTGCATTAATCAAGGCTTAAAATGAATTAAAATTTTCGTTGAAAAACGAAGAAACCCTAGAAAAATGGGTTTCTAGTTCGAATTTGGCTTCTGGACAGTTCTCAAATAGAGTTGAATCTGTTCCAGAATGTCAATTCCACCAAAAAATCACTATTTTTGAGCCAAAATATGAGTTCGACAACCGAATCGAGAATAAATTAAAAGGAGCGTGGCTCCGATACCGCTGTAGGGTTTCGTAGTGACCCGGCACTACGCGGAAGGAAACCCCCCAAGACCCGCCCCTTAATTAAAGCAATTAACAAGCATAATAAACATAATTAAGCAAGACTAAGAACAAGAATTATAACTTTGTTGCGTGTTTTGCTCCCGAAGAGCTCTTACTTCAAAATCCAAAAACTACAAGATCTTCGACGGATCGTACCCTCGACCTGACCCGAGCGTCCCAAGTCTTGAAGGTTAGTCATGACCCGGACAAAACAAAACTATGAGTTTTACGAATCAAAAGTTTACTCTAATTACAAGAGTTGCCTTTTTAATTCCACTCAAGGTTGTGTGTTTCACAATACCATGCCTTTGGTATTTATAGGGAAATGCACCCTTGAACTTCATTCCCCAACCAATGTGGGAGAATGAATAATTTGATAATTAATTTATTTCCAAAATAAATAATAATTAAATTCAATCACAATGCAACAAGTGTAAAGGGGAGAGAGAGGGTTAGGTGAGGACCAGGAAGAGGTGGGGGGGACCATTACCTTGCTCCCCAAGTCTTTGCAAAAGCCTTGATCCCCACCCCTCACAAAACCGCCACAATGCACTTAGGTGAGCTGGCTGCTCGCCTTGCTGGCCAGCAAGCACAACCACCCTTGTATGCCTAGTTGGCACAACACGCATCACCTAGCCCCGCACTTGCGTGCTGCTAGCGAGCCACGCCTTGTGCTCGGCGCTGGGCGCTGCTGCCATGCTATCGCAAACACACGCACATGCATGCGTGGTGCTGCTGCCTACCCGTCTCGCACATGCTCGCATAGCCAGCATGCGTGCTGCTAGCGAGCCACGCATGCTGGCCCCTTGCCTTGCATCATATGCATCAGCCTCGCAACACCTCTCGCACACGCACATACACTAGCATCTCACGCACACCCACGCATCCCCTAGCGGCCTGGGTACGTAGCAATGCTGGGCTACTATGTGTGGCCTAGCAATGTGCTGGCGCCTAGGCCCTCGCACACGCATGGTTCGCTGCTTGGTGCTGCCATGCGAAGGCAAGCACGCAAGCCAGCACGCATGCTGCGATGGGCTACGTGGTGCCCCTGGTGTGCCTGTTGCTTGCGATAGGCTGCCAGGTGCTCCTGGTACGCCTAGTGCTTGCGATAGATTAGCGATGGTGCACCTAGCACACCTAGTGTGCTTAAGCTTGCGCCTAGCCATTCTAGATGCATGCAAGCTCGAACTAGCCTGGCATCCACATGGCTAGGCCAGTGTAGTGCTAGGGCTATGTTCATACTTGTCGCTTTGTGAATTTGCGACGCTCGGTCTCGACGCCTTAGGCTCTATATCCGACGTCTGTGTTCGTAAAACTTTGTCGAATCATTAAATCCTTTCAGATTAATTCGTCGTCTCGGATCGGTGATTCGATTGGGTTTGACCCGAAGGGTTTAGTTAAGATTAAGCTGTAATATCAATTGTACCTCAATTATCACTTGATCTTACTGAAGATTGAACTCTGTAATAATTCTGAACCTTCTTTCGGAAGAATACACTTGTTGGAAGGACATCATTCCTTTCAAGAGTAGGGCGACGGTGATTGGGGTGGCGGTGGAGTAAAGAATGATAGTGTGCAAGAGGAGGCAAGAGATTGAAGGTAGAGAAAGGAGGGTTTGTGCAGAGAGAGAGGACACAAGAGTGAGGGTTTGAGGTGAGAGAGGACACGTTATAAGAAAACAGAAGTAAAGGGGCATCAGTTAATCAGTGCTCATTGTATTAGAAAATTTAGAAAATAAAAAAAATTAAATCAGGGGCACCGGTTAACCGATGCCATTTGTATTTTGCCGCAGCGATTTATAATAATCGATGCTCATTCTCCAGTGCGCATTTATGCTTTTCCACTAGTGCATGTATGTTGTAAAGATGTTGGGCAGCACCAAGCAACAACATGCATAGCATGGCCTTAGGCTGGTTTGCGTGCCCAACACTAGCGCATGCTAGTGAATGGCTTGAGGCCATTTAAGCACCAAGTTTTTACTATTTTATTTTAAAACGAGGCAAGGCCTCGGTTTTTCTCGTGATTGCATACTTTTGAAAAAATTGATTAACTGTGTAATTAAATTTAATTAACTAATCTAATTAATATGGATGTGGGTTTTAGTTGGTTTTGAGCGTCTAAAGCTAAACTATGCTTATTAATTGGGTTAGTTCACATAATTGGTTAACAACTTGACTACTTTCAATTAGGGTTGTTAATCGGATTAACAACCTAAGAATAGTAACTAGTGTGTGCTTGTTTGATATAAAGTTTTGTATTATTGCTCGTATTATTTGTAAAAATGCATGGGCCATTGACTTTAGGAGTGAATAGTGAATAGAATATTATAAATGTTCTTATGTAGGTTTTTACAAAAGTGACTAGCATGGCGCGACTTGGATAGAAAATAAAACTGTGTTCCGTTAAATACTTTTGTAAATCTAAATACAGAATTCTTGCCATTAAGTATTTTTGTACTTAGTTTATTAGATTACTCCTAGTTTCTAGTACTTGCATGCTTATTGGTGAAGTCTAAAGACGGCGTATCTTTGAAGATGGAGCCAAAAGGTCCTAAGACGACCTTGAAGATTGGATGCTTCAAGATAATGTAGAAGGGCTCATGCTAATTCACTATGTATTTAATTTATACATATCTTTTTTTATTGCAAATATATCATGATATTTAGATGCATGTTTTAGGATTTCTCATGTTAAATGATTAGTTAAGTTCACTTAAAGCATACCAACATAGAAACCCTAAGTCCAAAATAAAATTAAGTTAAAATTTCCATTCCAAAATGACAACTTACTAAAACTTCGAAAGTAGGTGATGGGCTATGCCAAAGCAAGGCATCATCACTTTCTTAGGGATGTAAGGTATGTTTATGGGTTTGCCAAAGCAAGGAATCATATACATGTCAGTTTTGGTTACGCTCAACAATATTGGTAAGGAGTCCTTAGATGTTGTGGCAAAAGGGATAAGTCTCAAGAAGGCATTAGATGCGATGACTTATCAACCAAAAATAGTTTGGACCTATTAGCAATTGGATTACTTACCTTAAATTAATAAGTGTTAAGATAAGCCAAAGCATGGTTAATAACTTATTGATCTTTGGGATCTTGAAATCGTTTTATTCAAGCATGTGGGAAAATTTAAATTGAATAAAGCGTTAATAAGTTGATTGAAATTGCTATTTTACATGTACTTCAAAGCTTATTATGATAAATGGTTATACTTTGCACATATATTTGTATAATTCTAAATCGAATCAAAATGTTTTCAACGATTGGTAAAGGAAATCTTTTGAGAGTTATTCTCAAAGAAAGAAAAAGCATTTCTAAAATACAACTTCTCATAAATGACTTTTATGGCTATGTCCGAAAGGGCGGTTGGACATCATGTATTCAAAATACTATGTAGTTTTGATTAACATGAAATATTGAGTTGATAACTCAATTTTTCATTAGTTGACAACCAACATACCATTTTGTTTCTTAGTAGGACTTATTGATGTAATAATTCAAGTACGAATTAAAGTGAAATAACTTTGTTTTATGGCGCATTAGATGCTTAATTATGCTTAACAAAGTATAAAAGTCAAAACACTTAAAGAATGGTTCTAAAAGTTATGAGATAATGAATGATAAGAAATATAGGAAACAAAGAAGAAAGAAAATGAATTCAAGATTCCAATTCTACCTAAGAGTTCATGTTATCATAGTTAACTTAGCAACATATCTTCATAAGTATTGGATACTGCTTGAGTGTTTCACTTTTGATGTGACCTCAAACCATTGAAGTTAAGCTAAGTTATTGAATTACGATCTTGAATGAAGCAAGTGGTGCTACATTAGCTATAAGGGCATCTGCTTTGTTTAAAGACCTTTTAAAGCAAATGGTTATTGTGTTCCATAATAAGAAAATGTTCAATTTACACACGAAAGACTCACATTCAAAGTAAAAGAACAATAGTTTTTGGTTTTATTTGAATGGCATGGTTGTTTAAGCCATGAGTCAAGGATGTTTGATTATAAACAAACATTTCCCTAAACATAAACTCACAAGGTTCAAGTCATGAACATGATTTGTGTTCCAACTATCTTGAGTAATGTCACATCAACAAGAACATACTTAATGCTCTATTAAATAAACCCTTGAAAGTTGATCGATTCGGAATTGTTCTAAGGTAAGCAAGTCTTACCTGTTGAAACCAAGAAAAAAAGGAACTATTGTGCTTGGTATAGACAATTGAATCTAAAAGCTAAAAAGGATTTCATTACTTCAACATTTTCACAAGAATTTGAATGAATATGGCTATATTCACCAAATGTGAAAAAACTGAATCTTGAGTAGCTCAAAAGTTCAGTAAATTATAGAATCCACTTGGCAAGATATCAAAAATTCTAGATTAGATCAAGTAATGTTTTCATAAGCAAAGAGTGATCATCTAAAGATTATGAAATTGGAATTTCATAATCAGCTCCACAAAGATTAAAGTATGTATTGATGGAGACCTCGAAGCCATTTGGAATAACACGAACAATGATGTATCGCATCCCTTCCTATAATGTAATTAAAGATATGTACCAATGACTAATGTTTCACTAAAAATACTGCCGAAGCTAAGAAAAGACACCATATTCGGTTATGGATAAAAAAAATTTCTAGCATCTTTTTTCAAGTATATGTCTAGGGCTATCAGCCAGTGGGAACTCATTGGCTCAGTGGGAGCTAAGTGGCTCAATAAGGGCCAAGGTAGCTCAATGTTTTGCAACAAACTTTTACCCACAGACAACATGCAAGTCTCTTTGTAAGCAATCAAGTGAGACTAGGGGCATTACTTCCACAACCAAATTTAAAACATAGTACTTCTTGCTCGAACTAGTGTCTTTTTAGAAAGTAACACATTTCATAAACTACAAGTGGGATAAAAATGAATTCGATGACCATGGAGAAGAGAAAAAAACAGAAGCTAAATCTCGGAAGACATAAGAAGGGATTTATGAGAATGATTGATCATGAATACTTAAAATACTTTACAAGTGCCTTAGGAGAATTCATTACTCACAAAACTTTAGAAGTGTTGGAGTATGATCAAAATAGTGAAAGGGCTTTAGAAGCGCCTTGAAACTCAGTGCTTGATGCAACTACCCCGTATAGGTATATAATTCACCAAAATCTTGGATTTAATCCTATAAAGTTTCTATTAAGTTAGAAATGAACCCAAAACTTGTATACATACTATTTACTATTAGATAGTAAGGGTATAGAATTCACCAAAAGTTTGGATTGAATCCTATAAAGTTTCTATTAAGTTAGAAATGAATCTAAAACTTGCAAGCATACTATTTACTATTGGGTAGTAAGGGTATAGTGTCTTGTAAGATAGCTATGACAAATGGAAATTCTGAAATATGGTTAAAGGCCATAAAATCCGAAATAGACTCCATGTTTGAAAATCAGGTTTGGAACTTGATTAATTTGCATAAAGGGTAAAGACTCATCAATCGCAAATAAGTTTCAAGGAGAAAACTAACAAATATTAAAATATATATGCATACATAGCTAGATTGGTTGAAAAGGTTACAATTAAATTCACGGCGTTGATTTTAATAAATCCTACTCACTAATTGGAATGCTTAAGTCTTTTTGTGATTATTCTAGCAAAAAATTGCGCATATGAAATATGGAATAATATATATTGAAACCGCCTTCCTAAAATAGTATTTTTGAGGAGACTATGGTAAAAGTCTAAGTGTTTGGTAAATTGGAATAATGCTAGGTTTTAAAGCAAGTTCAAGAAATCCATTGGTGTATTGAGGGAAGCATGTAGGAATTGGAATGTATTTTCATATAAAGTTAATAAAAGGTTTGGCTTATGGAGAAACATAGAAATGCTTGTAGATAAGAAGTTTAGTGCGAGCTAGAGTTCATTTTGTAAGGTCCAACAAGAAGATTACGAACTCTATTGTAAAATGACTGTCAAATGCTAAATGCTTGATTTGTAAGTATTTATCAATGATGGACCAAAATATGGCGATACTTAGTACATAATGGGAATTAAGATCTATTGGATATATTTAATAAAATGTTTCAACGCGTAAAGAAATTTATCATTTTAAACATGAATGACTTGAAAAGGCTTTCGACTAAGTCAAACATGAAAGACTCTAGTAGAGACTTTCAACCGTATCATGTAGAAAACAATTTAGCAAGACTCAATGAAACTAGAGGAGCTTAAACTAACATGTGTGGAATAAAATTAGGAATAATTATGTAATTGAATTAATCATGTATGCTTTGATATGGAATCGTCACATGCCTTGCACGCTTAGAGCATGACAAATATAAAATACCAGTCAACATGTATCTAAGTAATGGATCATTAGATTATGATTAAGAACATCCAAAGTACATGGTTAAGTAAGAGGATGAGTTCTTGATGTATGGAAATAAATATAATTGGAGTTTTATGTTGCAAGTACAACCTTAGCAAGGATTAGATCCCTAATAAGGAATTAGTTGATAAGGATGAGCTTAGATGCGTCCGGGCTAGAGAATTGTAACATGGACTTACATCCATGTGTAATGTGCGAAAGTCTAAGGTAATTTTCCATGATCACAAAGGATTAGGTATCCCAAATAATTGTGAACTGGTCGAAGTAAAATCCAAGCAAAGCACCGTTAGGAAGTCTATTAAAGTAATGTTAAGAGCATTGTTGCCTTGGAGGTAATAAAAGGAAAGTTATTCAATGGATAGTTTGTTTTTGAAGTTTGATGATTGTAGGCTGCCAAGTAAAAGGTCCTAAAATCATGAAAATGAGTGGGAGCCATTGTCACATGGGCATTAAATCATAAATCACATGGCCATCGTCACATGGCAAGTCTATTACTCGAATTTATCATCTTATTATGAAAGTATTCGATAATGAATATACTAAGATTTTCTAAGTAATCATAACTAAACCTGTTCAATAAGAAAACCACAACATTCATAATTGCATAAATGAAATCAAGCATGTTAGATATGGGTGTGATTTCTATAAGTGTTTTGTAAAGAGTATTACTCTTGAAACATTTGGGAATACCATTTATCATAAGATAAAACGTTGAAAACTTTCATTAGGGAATAAATTTTGCTTATTATTATTCCATAACTATTTAATTGGGGCTTATAATAAAATAAAAAGTCCATTCGATTTGACGATATTAAACATAGGGTATTAAGACAATGTCTTGGATAAAGAAACACCTATTAATTGAACATTGAATGTCATATCAAAATCATCCCTAATCAAGGTCATTTATTTAAAGGATGGACGATTAATGACCGTGTGAGATTAGTGGGTAATATGATTTAATAGAAACATTTCTTGTGCTACAAGGACAGGAACGTCATAAATTATTTTCACGTGTAATGGTTTGGAACCATACCTGATTGACCTATGAGAATACTTTAAGAGATTTTTAATGGTCATAAGTATATCTCATTAAGGCTATCGATACCTTTTCCGCAACCATGAGTATTGTAAGTTTGCTTGTTTGACTACTAGTATGTTTAGATGTTGTCAAACGTCTGCCGTAATAGAGGATCATAAAGGCAACACTCAGGCGGCTAGGTCTCTTAGTAAGTAAAGCTTGACAATACTAGATTGGGAATGTCCTCCAATTATTAATATGAAATATGTCTTTATTGTTTACAAGGCCTCTCAAAGAGCGAGACTGTGAAAATGCATAGCTGTGCTCAGATGGATTTTGAAAATCATCTATACTTCACAGTCGAACAAGGAATTTCGATGAACACTTCTAGACGTAATGAGGATGACTATAAATCATACCTTATAGTTTATGAAGAGGCATTAAGAGACATAGGAAAGGGCTATACATATACTGCACCTTTTTCCGGAAGGACAAGTAGAAGATTGAAAGGAATGGTGTCCTTCGAACAAGTGTATTATTTCGATAGAGGCTTCGAAATTAATTACGGAGTAAATTATTCAGTGAAGTCAAGTTATTGGAAAGTCGAGCTAGAGGCCATCTCCGATTAGTGAAATTAATTACATTAATCTCACAACTTTCCTTTGATTGAACACATTGGGTCACGCCCAAGCGCGTAACCAAACTAAGTCGAGGATCAAGCCGAAAGGCTTCAATACGTCAATTAAGATAATTTGTACTCAGACGTTGGATTTCGAGCTTGGAGCGTCAAAGCCGAACGTCAAACGTCAAGTCGATTTTAGGAATCGACGAGAGGAGCAAATAAGTCAAACAACACAACGTAAGTCAAAATTGTAATACCCATCATAATTGCTTTAAAGGAGAATAACATACTACTCATACAAACAAGATGCATCATTCTTTTAGGGAGCTCATATGCTAAAATACTTCTTAGTTAAGCGTAGTTGGCTGGGAGTAGTCTTAGGATGGTTAACCTCATGGGAAATTTTCCTAAGGTTTTCATAGGTAATGATAAAATGCGCCGGAAGGACTTGTGTTGGTCCATGAGGACAGTTGTTGGCCCTTAATGCACATTTCGTGACAATAGGCCCCTCCCTAATTTATTTAAGGTCGGGGTGTTACTAATGTTACGACAGCAACCCTGCAACCTCGTGTTGATTGTGGATAATTAATCCTATGTAAGTCGCCTAGCGGGGGAGAATTCTATGGCCATATAGCTGTATCGCTAAGATACTTCTCAATTAAGTGTGCTTGGCTTGTAGTTGTCTTGGGATGGGTGACCTCATGTGAAGTTTTCCCAGGTTGGGCATGAGTGAGGACAAATTGCGCCGAAAGGAGTTGTGTTGGTCGATGAGGACAATTGTTGGCCTTTGATGCGCCTCCCTAAATTGTTTAGGTTCAGGGTGTTTCAAAAACCCCAAGTCGTATCCTCGTAAATGACCTAGAAAAGTGCTAGCCATGCGAGGGTTAGGCTCATGGGGTATTGGCCCTACGCATGGCTGGCAGCCAGCAAAGCATGTTAGGCATGCTAGCTAAGTAGGGAAAGCATCATTGCGTTGTGAGCATGCTTGAGGGGCTGGCAGCACAAGCCCGCTAGCGTGCTCACACTAGCAGCACGCCAGCAAGCTTGTGCACACCGGCCCTGGGCCACCAGCCAGCAGCAAGCAAATGCCTGCATGGGCTTGTTGCGGCTGGCAGGCCTAGCTTAGGCACAAGATTGCCATCTGGGCAAGCCTTGTTGCTTAAGTATCGACCAGTCATACTTGCATGTGATTGGTGGAGTGCTTTTCCTCAGGGATCAAGGAGTGACTTGTGGTCCTCCTTGTGGTGCTCACCAAACCCTTCTAATTGTTGGACAACTGTTGCTTGACTGTTTGTTCTAAATATTAATTTATTTTGGAATTAAATTAAATGCTAGATTTTTCACCTTACGAAAATTCCCACATTGAAAGATTTCAAGAGAAATAGGCAATGTCATGCCTATAAATACCCATGTATGTCTTGGAAATTATTTACAAGAGTTTAACTGGAAAAGGGCATCTCCATATAAAACGTGAGAAAACCCTTGGAGTACGTAAATCTCTTGTACTAGTGCCGCGTATTAGTCTAGGCACTAATACCGACAAAGTTTGGGCGCGCAGGTGGACTCTGTTGGAGGAACCATGTGTAGGGTTCTCTCTCCGTAGTCCGAGGTTCTTGCTCCAGAGGTTTAAGCACAATTCGAGGGTATGATCGTCATTCCCTTCTCTCTAACTCTTTTTCTCTCTCTCTCTTGTTTGTGTATTGCTTTATTTGTTATATGCATGCTTAATCTTATTAATTTATGCATGTGGTCCGAAGCGAAGTTTGGTTCCGCACAGTGTTCGGGACACCGTAAAACCTAACATAAGTGAAGTTAAATTTCGTATTATTTAGATAATCCTTAATCACCTATCTTTTCCTAATTTGTAGGATTTTAAGAATTTTCTCCTAATAATTTTTGCCCCCTTACATCACCCCAAATAGAACTTGATACATGGAAAACCTGAGATTGAAACTTACCTTAATTTGAAACGGAACCATACCTGAATTTGATTAGAATCAAGTTCTACTTGTAGCAAAAATTGTAAATGACCTAACATAACTCGAACCAAACTTGACACGACTTAAACCTATCCTGGTGTAGGAGTATGATTTACCCTACATGGACTAGTTCGAGTTTGACCCAAAACCCTATTTGACCAAACCTGGACCTAACTTGAACACCCAAATTGACGACTTTGATTTTAACTTGTACTCTGTAACATTTTTGTTCGTTAAATATGAAAAAAAAAAAACAAATCAAATCACTGAAGTTATAAAATTAATGAGATGATAGCGCTTAAAAGGCCAAGTTCACTTCACCTAAAAAATATAATATTAAGTAAAAATAATTTCAGTTAATAAAAAATAATTTCAATATAGTAAAAATAAGTTCAGTTTAGTAAAAATAATTACATTTCAGTAAAAATGAATAACTTTAAAGAAGAAATATAACGTAAAATCAGTAAAATAATTAAAGTTGAGCAAAAATAATTTCAATTCAGTAAAATTAATTCCAATTTATTAAAAAAATTTAAGTTCAGTAAAAATAACTTAAGTTCGGTAAAAATATTTTTAGTTCAATAAAAATAATTTCAATTCCGCAAAAATAAGGTGAAATGAACGGGACGACAGTTAAAACCGTTCAATTCACATAATGATGATTTACATATCTACCAAAGGAAGGAAAATGAGTAAATTTAATAAAAAATAGATAAAGTGTCATTAATTTAACTCATGACAATCAGTTGTACCCAATTAAGAATTAGGGTGTTACATAAAATTTTTTACATATCACCATTCAACTCTTTGGAAGATTTCCCCTTTTTACAATAGTACTGGGTTGTGATTAGGGCTTTTTTCTAGTCACGTGGACCAATTAAATTCTACCACGTGTCATCCACGTGGACCAACTAGGGTCCTCCACGTGTCACCTCGTGAGAGGTCCAAGGTGGACCAATCAGGCTACAACACGTGGCAGATTTCCCACACATAGGAGTCTCCATTGTTTTGCAGGTACAGACGTCCAAAGGTTAGTCTTGGTTTTGTAACTCTCTTGCAGAACATCCAAAAAACCCCGAAACATTTGGCGCCATCTGTGGGGAGAGTACATCTTAGATGGCTTCACAAGAACATGTACCGCCTCTTAATGAGAAACGGCCTATGGCCAACGTCCAGGTCTATACAGACCAGGATACAGATGACGACTATGAGGTCGATATACACACGGCCCCTTACGGTCCCTAAGGACTAGGCGCATCCATCCCATCGAAAGGAGGGACGGAATGAGGAACAGGCGAGCCTTAGTGAACAAGTCGGCAAGTCGGTTGGTCAGCCATAGGTGGCCAAAGATCCATCCCTATCACTAGAAACAAGCTCATGACTCTCATGACAAGTTTAAAGGGGAGATTAAGCACCTGATTGACAAACGGACGGTTGTTTCCAACAGGGACCAGTCGGCCAAGAAGCCCTCTCATTCTGAGAGGAATAAGCCAGTCAAAGACCGCGAGGCCACTCCTTACCCTACAACTAGGGAGGGCAGAGGCCCTTGTTAAATTTGGATAAACTCCGGTTCCCTGAGCAAGGGAAGTGGAAGGCCATCCGGCATGTACAGCCGGATGGTTAAAAAAAAACTTATTCTGATGCCCGAATGTTAATCCAGTAGAAGAAGAACATGCAACTGTCAGTGTCGGCTTCAATGTCGAACTTACAAGACAGTTTTCAAAATACCTCAATGAGGTATTCTAAATAAAATCGAGAGAACCAGACAGGCGGCATGTCCGCCCACTCTAGTCCTCTGATATACACGTTTTATACATAGATTTATCCCGATATTACATCACTTTCTTGCATGGTTTTAGGCTCTTTAGAGCCATTTCTTGTTAACAATCTCTTCTCTAGTGTGTTCGGTGTGTTTTTATAAGTTTTAGTAGGAATACGGAGTTTCTGGGATGAATCGGACGTGTTTTGGATGATTATAGAAGAGGTTGGTGTGTGAAGAAGAAGGTTTCCCCTATGCCCTGTTGACCCTAGCTTGCCCGGTTTAACAGGGCAATGAAAGATGAGTTTAATACGGAGTAATTGCTGCAGCTCCTATGTGCCCGATCAGGCATGGTCCGCCCAGTGGGACCGGGCACGGAGGAGTAGAGTTCTAGCGTTGAAACAAGAAGGCAGCAATTGATTTGGAGAAGCATAGTTGCGCGCCAGATCGGGCACCACCCGTCCGGTGGGACTCGGCGCAAGGGAGAAGAAGCCAAACGCAAATGGAGCAAGCCGTATACCATCCGCCCGATCAGGCGGTGCTCGCCTGGTTAGACCGAACAAAGGCTTGCGGAATCCGATTTTAATATCTTCACAATTTTATCTTGTTAAGGGTATAAATACCCCTTGTAATCATCATTAGAACATACTTTATTACCTCCTTATGTTTTATTTCTCTCTCTAGAACCCTAGTTTATTACTTTTAAGCAAATTAATTCCTTCATTAGATTTGAGTTTTGATAATTAACAATTTGAGTTATTTTAATTGAAGCATCATTGGTATTCATCTTTATGCCTTTCTCTTTCAATTATTTTTGTTTTCAATTATGTTTTCCTTGATTATTATTGTTATTGCTTCTTTCAATATGTGTGAGTAGTTTTTATATTCCAAGATCTAGGGTAGCCCAATTACGATTAATGCATGAATTGATTCTTTAAAATCTCTAATAGCTATTGCAATTGTTTATGATAAATTGATTGTGATTATGCCAATACTAGATTAGAGATAATTAGTATTGTTATTATTCCATAGTTCTAATCACAACGAGAGTTGGGTTTTAACGGAATTGAGTAAATTAATTTAGGGTTTGAAGTTCATCACCAGCGTAGTTGATTTGATAATTAGGAAGTGAAATAAGGTGTTTAATGTCTCTAATTTGCATGATTCCATGAGAATAGGCTTGATTGTATGTTAGGGAAGCCATTGATACTCGAGAGAGGTCCTTGGTATTGATTAGGATTTACTTTTTCCCATGTTAATTGGAATTGTATGTAAGGGGTAGGTATATAATTGCATCGATCGTAATTGTTGTGATACTTGATCTTGGATGTTTTAGCTATTTGATTTATTATATTCGTTGATTTATTCTAGTTTTCCATACATTAGCTTTTAGTTTATTCCACCATTGTTTGATTCTTGCTTGGTAATTACTTGAGTCTAGATAATTTAGGTGAACTTTAGTCTCTTGGGATTCGACCCTTACTTGCCTGATTACATAGTTAGGAGGAATAGTTAGGTTATTTTTGTTAGGTACGCGACACGCCTATCAAATTTTGGCGCCGTTGTTAGGGACTAACTGTTTCATTTGATTATTTGTGATTCGTTTTTGCTAAGCTTTATTCGTTGTTTCGACTATTTTCTCTTGTGCTTTTGATATTCTCTTTCTAGTTTTCTTGTTGCATGCAAACACGACGTTCAGGGTCAGACGATCTTGAACTATATGACTCTGAAATCGAGGCAACTATAAGGAGAAGGAGAACAAGAAATCGACATAATAGAAACATGGTAGACCAAGGAACAAAATCTCTTTTAGAGTACGATATTCCTAATACGACAACCAAAATCCTCTCTAGCATTGTCAGGCCACCTGTCACTGCTTAGCACTTTAAATTGAAACCACAGTTCATTCAATTCATCTCCAATGACTCTTTTGCAGGCACACCACATGATTGCCCATTAAGTCACATTGATTGTTTCTTGGAGAAATAATATACTATGAAAATGAATGGTTTTATGGATGATGCTATCAGACTTTGCCTTTTCCCTTTCTCATTACAAGATAGGGCGAAGGAATGGTTGAGAGATGAAGGCACTGGCTCGTTTGATACATGGGAAAAGCTAGTGAAAGCTTTTCTAGTAAAGTTTTTAGGACAGGAAAAGACGGCTAGGTTAAGGAACGAGCTAGCTACCTTTCATCAATCTGATGATGAGTCTTTATATGAGGCATGGAGAACATTCAAGCACATACAGAGACAATGCCCTCATTACGGTATCCCAGAGTGGCTGTTGATCCAAACATTCTACAATGGTCTGACCCATGAGTTTCGTATAAACATTGATGCTGCATCCGGGGGTTCTCTCATGACTAAGAACCCAACTGAAGCCAAGGAGCTAATTGAGAAGATGATAGCCAATGACAATTATCATCCAGGGGGCAAGAATACTATGAAGACTAGAGGGAAATTTGATGTTGATGCTTTAACTCTCTTGACAAGTTCTATACATGCATTAACAAGCAAGTTTGATAAAATCCAAGTTGGATCCACTTCCACTTCTTTAGAAACATGTCAACTATATGGTATTCAAGGCCATATTCCACAACAATATCAACCTCCCTCTGATGAAATGTCAATCGAGCAAGCAAATGCCTTCTATACTACGACACCTAAAAGGCCATATGATGCTCATTCAAACACATACAATGAAGGGTGGAGAAATCATCAGGACTCCTCCTATAAGAACACTCAAGCTCAATTGTATTCTCCACCACAACCACCTAGTTTTCAAGCAAGGGCATCTTTTAATCACCAACCCATGAATCAAAAACCTCCACCCCAATATTCAAAATACAATCTTGATTCCATCATGGAGACTTTCACTACCTCCCTAATTCGACAACAAGAGCTTATGACAAAGCAATTCGAGCTACAAGCAAAGCAAATTTAACACTTTGAAAGCTTGATTCAATTGCTTATTGCTCAAAACAAGAGGACAGAAACTCACCTTTCTCAACTTACACAACAAGTGAGTCATTTATCAACTCTTCATGATTAAGCAAATGTCCAAAGCGAACAATTTCAATGCAGTTTTCTTGAGAAGAGATGAATCATTTTCGAGGAAAATAGATGAGAAAGTGAGCAGTGTGGAGTCAAGAAAAGATGAAAAGTGTGAGGATGTAAAAAGCCCCTAATATGTTGCTCCACAGGCCTATGAGGAATCGATGCCCTTCCCGCAAAGGTTATCAAAAGCCGTGCTCAATAAACATTTTGGGAAATACTGAGAGACTCTTAAGAAGGTATATGCTTCTATTCCTTTTTTCGATCTTTTAATTCAAATACCTCAATTTGCAAATTTTGTGAAGAATATTAAAGATCAACATGATGATAAGAAAGTAGTAAATGAGAAGCGCTCTACTATTTTAATTGATAGCCTACCACCTAAGCTGCATGATCTTGGTAGTTTTACTATTCCCTGTATGGTAAACGACATATATTTTTACAAGGTCTTGTGTGATTTAGGTGCTAGTGTAAATTTAATGCCTTATTCACTATATGAAAAATTAGGTCTGAAAAAACTTAAACCTTCCCCTATTTCTCTTCTAATGGCTGATAGGACTGCTAGACTCCCTAAGGATGTGGTTGAGGATGTATTAGTTAAGGTTGGTGAACTTGTTTTTCCTGTTGATTTTGTTGTTATGGACATGAAAGAAGACCATAAGATCCCGATTATATTCGGTCGTCCATTTCTTGCCGCAAGTCAAGCTCTAATAGATGTTCCTAAAGGACAAGTGACCATTAGGGCCTAGAATAAACATGTCATGTGTAAGCTCTATAATGAACATAATTTTATATTTGATGGTGGTACTTGTTTAAGAATTGATACTACTAACCCTTTGGTTGATAAGTGTGTAATTGGTAGAAATTTTGGGACAAACGAGAACAAAATTCCACCAAATGATGTGTTTAGCTACATGAAGGTAAGTTTGGATACAAAGCATGTCAAATATAAAGTGAAAGAGTCACTTAGAGGCAGATATTTTCATGAGCAACATCGCGGAGTTCCTTCTTCGTTTGGTGACCCAGGTTGAGCTAATAACGAAGGTCAAACTAAAGACCTTGATAAACTAGCGCTTTGCGGGAGGCAACCCGTATTTTATTGTTTTTATTGTAGTCTTTTCTAATTTTTGTGTGTTTTTGTTTGTCTTTTGCTTTTAGAGAGGTAAGGAGAGTGTAACTTGCGCTTGTGGGAGTTTGTTTTTATGCAGATTGTTAGCCAAAAAGAGCTGAATTCGTTAAACCTTTCAATATCCTTCGCGCCTGATCGGGCACCCCTTGCCCGGTCAGACCGGGCGCGCATACGTTTCAGCAAAACTGCTCAAGTTCGACAGGCCATAACTTTTGCGTTACTAAACGGATTTTTCCTATGACCTATCGTCGGAAAGCTTTTCAAGTCTACTTTCCAATGCAATTAGAATCACTACATTATCAATTATACATCAAAAGTTATGATTGGAATAGTGCACATGACTCAATTTTAATCCTTTTCCCCACTAACTTCCCTTTAAGACAATGAGGACATTGTCTGATTTAGCTTGGGGGGAAGTTCTTGTGTACACAAGGTATATCTTTCACTCTCTCTTTCTACTTTAGTGTGTTTAGACTAGCCATAAGGTTTAATGCTTTCATTCGGAAAAAAAAAATTAAAATGAAAAATACGAGAATCATGATAATGAATGGCCATTGATCTACTTTCCTGTGCCCCTATCCTTAATGCCAAAAAGGTTTTGATTTAATTTCGATTGAAAGACTTGCATTATGGATTAAAAGATCATGATTTGACCTTGAATTGGTTGATCCCTAGTAGGGGTCAAAGCTATTAACCATGTATGATTTAGGAGCTTGACTATGTTAACCGTGAGGCTTGAGCCTTATATATTCATTCATGTGTGTGTTTAGTTCCTAGTGTAGCATTGATCTTAGTTTTGACTCTAAATTCTTAGTAGTGTGTCGTAATGCATTGCACGTGCACTTTCAAAATGACGAAGGCCATGTTCATTAGGAGACCTCCAGACGAATTTAGAACATCTGTTCCCTTCTTGCTCACCCATGTTGTAGCTTGACTATATTTTCCGTGAACTTCACAAAAATTACCCCTTAGCCCCAATTTGGTTACTTTCCCCAAGTCTAGCTCGGGGGAGCTATATTATGCGGAATTTTATGTGATTTTATTTCAAGTTGCAATTGATGAGAGATATATGAAAAAAGAGAGAAAAGAAGGAAACTAGCATGGAGCTTTGTTGAAAAAAAACATTAAGAAAAAAAAGAGAATGAATCGAAGAACAAAGAAGGAAAATCTTGTGCTTAAAATGAAGGAAATGTCTTTATTCTCGAGAAAAGGAAAAAAAAAAGAAAAGTAAAAAAAAAGAGAGGAAAAATGTTGATGTGAATAAAATAATAAAAAGAAGCTTGAAGTTGGAAAAGTAATGGGTGTTTTTATTGTAGTTGGGTTTATGTTTTGTTGATAAAAAATGGTGAATCGAGGGTGTAAATCATTACATTTGATAGCTCCCCGGTTAGACTAATATAGCCCACATTTCCCAAATTACTTCATACACATTCTTAGTTCCGGCCTACGTTACAAGCTTGAAAAAGTCCTTCCGATCTTCGTGCATAGCATCATGTGAAACGAGTCTTTTGTCAAAATGCTGGAGTATATGTTACATTTCGAGTCGACATTTGACTAGGTTGAGCAATATTATAACCTCTAAACACGCGAGTGTTGTGAGATGGGGGGATTGCATTATTGGTGGGGATGGTGATAGATCGAGCTCATTTTTAGCTTGCCACATAAAAAGTGTGTTGAGTGACCACCGATGTGAGATATTCTAGTCATCGATTCTTGAAATATACATGGTTGGTCTCGTTTGACAACTAATTAGGTGGATCGACGGTTTAAGTGATTTGATTGGTTGGCTAAGATGCATGCTTGTTTGATTTTTATTTTGAATCCGTGTTTTAAATTTGCATTATGGGGTGAAGTATGTTGTTTGGTTGTCTGTTATGTTTTATTGTCTCGCTTGAGGACAAGAAAGAGTTTAGCTTGGGGGAATTTGATATACAAATTTTATACACATTTGATATACACATTTTATGCATAGATTTATCCCGATATTACATCACATTCTTGAATGGTTTTAGGCTTTTTAGAGCCATTTCTCGCTAACAAACACTTCTCTAGTGTGTTCGGTGTATTTTTATAAGTTTTAATAGGAATACGAAGTTTCTTGGATGAATCGGACTTGTTTTTGATGACTATAGAAGAGGTTGGTGTGTGAAGAAGAAGGTTTCCCCTATGCGCTGTTGACTCTAGCTTGCCCGGTCCAACAGCGAAATGAAAGATGAGTTTAATACAGAGTAATTGCTGCAGCTCCTACGTGCCTGGTCGGGCATGGTCCGCCCGGTGGGACCAGGCACAGAAGAGTAGAAGCCTAGCGTTCAAACAAGAAGGCAACAATCGATTTGGAGAAGCATAATTGCGCGCCCGATCACGCATCACTCGCCCGGTGGGACCAGGCTCAAGGAAGAAGAAGCAAAACGCAAGTGGAGCAACCCGTATACCATCCGCCCGATCGGACGGTGCTCGCCTGGTTGGACCGGGCAAAGGCTTGCGAAATCCAATTTTAATATCTTCGCAATATTATCTTGTTAAGGGTAGAAATACCCCTTGTAATCATCATTAGCACATACTTTATTATCTACTTAAGATTTATTTATCTCTCTAGAACTCTAGTTTATTACTTTTAAGCAAATTAATTCCTTCTTTAGATTTGAGTATTGATAATTAACAATTTGAGTTATTTTAATTGAAGCATCATTGGTATTCATCTCCATGCCTTTCTCTTTCAATTATTTTTGTTTTCAATTATGTTTTCCTTGATTATTATTGTTATTGCTTCATTCAATATGTGTGAGTTGTTTTTATATTCCAAGATCTAGGGTAGCCCAATTATGATTGATGCATGAACTGATTCTTTAAATTCTCTAATAACTATTGCAATTGTTTATGCTAAATTGATTGTGATTATGCGAATACTACATTAGAGATAATTAGTATTGTTATTATTCCATAGTTGGGTTTTAACGGAATTGAGTAAATTAATTTAGGGCTTGAAATTCATTACGAGAGTAGTTGATTTGATAATTGGGAAGTGAAGTAAGGTGTTTAATGTCTCTAATTTGCATGATTCCATGAGAATAGGCTTGCTTGTATGTTAGGGAAGCCATTGATACTAGAGAGAGGTCCTTCGTATTGATTAGGATTTACATTTCCCCATGTTAATTGGTATTGTTTGTTAGGGGTAGATATATAATTGCATCGATCGTAATTGTGGTGATACTTGATCTTGGATGTTTTAGCTATTTTATTTATTATATTCGTTGAATTATTCTAGTTTTCCATACATTAACTTTTAGTTTATTCCACCATTGTTTGATTCTTGCTTGGTAATTACTTGAGTCTAGATAATTTAGGTGAACTTTAGTCTCTTGGGATTCGACCCTTACTTGCCCGACTACATAGTTAGGAGGAATAGTTAGGTTATTTTTGTTAGGTACACGACTCGCCTGTCATCCTCAGATGCTCCATGCCGTATGGACAACCTTATATGCAGCCATACATACCGTATGGACAACCTTATATGCAGCCGACCCTCTTTGGGGGGTAGGCGGCACATAATGTCCAACCCTTGGGCTAGCAGCTTCGACTGCTAAAACTGGGGAAGCAGGCCCTCCGCGTTTTCCAAGGAAATAACTGAGGCTGCTCAACCGGGAAAAGTGAAAAATGTGTTGGTAGGTACCTATAACGGTACCACCAATCTAGAAGATCACCTTATGGAATACACCAACCTTATGTATCTTCAAGGGTTGGATGATGTTGTATGGTGTATATTCTGCCTGACCACATTGAAGGGCATCGCCCAACAATGGTTCGGCAACCAGCCACCCGGATGAATAAATAACTTTAAGACGCTTGCATACTTTTTTGCGTCCAATATTTCAATGAACATCCCTGCAAAGAAAACAAGTCTTGACTTGCGGGCTATACAGCAGGGAGAGAAAGAAGGGCTACGGTCATACGTTAGGCGGTTCAATTTGATGAGAATACAAATTCAAGGGCTATCTGATAAGATGGCCTATACTAACTTTTTCAAAAGTCTCAAGGATGGCTTGGCCTTTAAGTTCGACCTCGTCAGGAAGAGGGTTGCTACCCTCCAAGAAGCACTGATGGAGGCAGACGCCTATATACAGGCGACTAAGCTCTGTCATGTCAGTAAACAGTCAGACTCAAAGAAGTCCAACAAAAGAGATAGTCGGTCATAACAACCGGCTAAGAAGGAAGAAAAGAACTTTGGGTGGCTGTTTAGAATTATTAGAAAGCTAATTCTGGTATAAGGTTGCTTATTCCTTCCAACAAGTGTATTATTCTGGTAGAAGGTTTAGAAATATTAGAAAGCTAATTCTTCAGTAAGGTCAAGTGATCGGAATGCCTAGGTGGAGGCCACTTCCGATCAGTAATGTTAATGTAAAATTAATATTACAGCTTAATCTTGACTGAACCCTTCGGGTCAAATCCAATCGAACAACTGATCCTAGACGATGAATCAATCCGATGGATTTAATAAGTCGTCAGAGTTTTACGAAGAAAGACGTCGGATATCGAGCTTAGAGCGTCGAGATCGAGCGTTGCAAGTCGAGTCGAATAAAGAATTCAACGAGACTTGAAATCAATCAAGTAACAAGTTCGAGCCTAGCCGTAGCCTCGCATTGTCCTAGCCATGTGAACGCTAGGCTAGGACAGGTCCTAAGCAATGCGTGCCTAGCAACCCCTAGCACACGCACATCGCATGGCACAAGCATCACAAGATGCGTGCATGCGTGTGGTGTGGTTGTGCATGTGTGGCTAGGTGTGCTAGCATAGCAGCGCTAGCCATTGCATCGTGCTAGGCATAAGCTAGCGCAGCTTGCGGGCATCGCAAGCACGGTGCGTGCTTGCTAGCATGCTACGTCAAGCACCTAGCCTTCGCTTAGTACTAGTGTGTTGGGCTATGCCCCAGCCAAAAGCATTGAAGCACCAAGCTTGAGCATCGCACCATGTTGGGCGTCGCACAGCGTAACCCACAGCATCTCAAGCAATGCGTGTGTGTGAGGCTGTGTGTGCTAGCTAGCCAAGCAAAGCCAGCCTTCGGAGCATGCGATGTGTGCGTGCCAGCATTGACGCACCATGCAGCAGCATTACTAGCAGCGCTTAGGCGTCAGCCCAACATGCATGGCTTGCTAGCAACACGCATGCATAGGCTGGCTGACCAGCAGCCTAGCCTTGGTGCTAGGCGCCAGCTGGTTGCCTTGGCAACCAAGGCAGGCTGCCAGCAAGCCACATGGCTTGGTGGTCCGGTTTTGGGAGTGGGGACCAATGGTTGGTCTTTTCCTTGAGGAGCAAGGTGGGTTAGTCCCCTCCCTTGGTGGTCCTCACCTTTTCCGTCTCCTCTCATTGCCACTTGTAACTTGTTGATTGAATTGCAATTTTATTTTGTTTTGATTAAAATAAAATAGGGAAAATTGCAAATCTCCCACATTGATTGAGATTGGGAAATCTAAGGTTCATTTCCCTATAAATACCCAAGTTTTGGGATTTGGGAAGAACACTTGAGAGAAACTAAAAAGGCATCTGCTTAGAAAACTAAGAAAAAACCTTAAGTTCTTAAAATTGTAGTTTTTATTGGTTAAGTCCCGACTAACCTTCGGGACTAGAACCGTTCGGGTCGGGTTCGTGGGTACGAGCCGTTGTAGACCTTCGCATTTGTGGGGTTCAAGTTTTGAAGTAAGAGGTCGGGATCGAGCGAAGCACGCGCCAAGGGTATGAATGTCTTTTTCCATCTCTCTCTTAATTGTTGTTTAATTTGTGATTCCATGCTTAGATGCCTTAATTACTGGGCGAGTCTTTGGCGGGTTTCTCTTCCGCGTAGAGTCGGACTTTACGAAACCCAACAGCAGTATCGGAGCCGCGCTCACTTTAATTTTTGTAACTAATAACTAATTAAGGTGATTTAAAATGGATTTAAATTTCTGGTTGTGCTTTGTAATTAGATTAGAAGCTCATTTTCATTAGTTTTAATCTCGTATTTTTTTTAATTTTGGCTGACGAACCTATATTTAGACTTAAAAATAGTGATTTTTTGGTGTAATCGATGTTCTAAATCGTTTTTGAACCTTATGGGGTTGTCCAGAAGCCAAAATCCACCTAGAAACATGTTTTTCGAGGGGTTTTTCGTTTTTGACGAAACATTTTAAATCTTTTAACCTTGATTAATTATTGCATGTTGAAGGTAGACAGATAGGCGTGTCGCGTACCTAACAAAAATCACCTGACAGACCACTACTATGTAGACGGGCAAGTAAGGATTGAATCCCAAGAGACTAAGGTTCACCCAAATTATCTAGACTCAAATAATCACCAAGCAAGTTTCAAATCAATGGTGGAATAAACTAGGAATTACTGTATGAAAAACTAGAATTAATCAAAAGAATATAATGAATCAATAAACTAAAACATCCAAGATCAAGTATCACCACAATTATGATCGATGTAATTATATATCTACCCTTAGCATACAAATCCAATTAACATGGGGAAAAGCAACACTAATCAATAACAAGGACGTCTCTCAAGTATCAATGGCTTCCCTAACCATAATCAAGCCTATGATCATGGAATCATGCAAATTAGAGACATTAAATACTTTACTTCACTTCCCAATTATCCATTCAACTACTCTCGTGATGAATTTCATACCCTAAATTGATCTACTCAAATCCGTTAAAACCCAACTCTCCTTGTGATTAGAACTACGGAATAACAACAATACTAATTATCTCTAATCTAGTATTAGCATAATCACAATCAATTTAGCATAAATAATCGCAATTCTCATTAGAGAATTTAAAGAATCAATCCATGCATCAATTACAATTGGGCTACCCTAGATGAATACCAATGATGCTTCAATTGAAATAACTCAAATCGTTGATCACAATAATCAAATCTAATGGAAGAATTAAATTGCATAAAAGAGAGTAAACTAGGGTTCAAGAGAGAAAATAATACTTAAGGAAAATAATAAGTTTTCTAATGATGATTACAATAGGTATTTATACCCTTAAGGAAATAAAAATTAGAAAATAATAATCCGGGTTTGCGCAACACATAGCCCGGTCTGACCGGGCTTTCCATGCCTGATCGGGCAAGTGGTATTAAACAAGCGCTGCTCTTCCTTCATTGCTTCTCCTCGGCGCCCAATCCAACTGGGCAAGTGGCGCCCGATCGGGCGCGAGGCATATCCTATTGTTGCCTTGCATCTAATCTTCGTAACTTTGAGCATCATCAGCCACCACGCGCCCGGTCCAACCGGCCATGGGCTTCCCGATCGGGCGCGTGGGATAAATGCCCAAGCTTGCGTTGTTCTTCATAATTAGCACCAACAATAAATCCTTTTGTGCCCGGTCTGACCAGGCATGCATAGCCCAACCGGGCACAGTAGAAAAATGTTGTTTGCTTGCAATTCTTCTCAGGCTTAGCTCATGTTTAGCTCGTGTTTACATCCTTGTCCACTAACATCTCCGTCAACGCTCTAAACGTGTCTGAATCATCCGAGGAACTCAAAGTTCCTGTAAAACTTATAAAAACACACCGAACACACTAGAGAAGAGAATGTTAGCGGAAAATGGCTCTAAAGAGCCTAAAACCACGCAAGAATGTAATGAAAAGTCGGGATAAATCTATGTATAAAACGTGTACATCAAATTCCCCCAAGCTAAACTCTTGCTTTCCCACAAGAAAGACAATAAAAAATAACAACCAAACAGCATACTTCACCCCATAATGCAACATTTAAAACACGGACTCAAAATCAAAATCAAACAAGCATGCATCCTAGCCAACCAATCAAATCACTCAAACCGTCGATCCACCTAATTAATCGTCAAACGAGACCAACCGTGTATATTTCAAGAATCGATGACTAGAATATCTCACATCGGTGGTCACTTAACACACTTTTTATGTAGCGAGCTAAAAGTGAGCTCGATCTCTCACCATCCCCACCAATAATGCAGCCCCCCCGTCTCACAACACTCGCGTGTTTAGAGGGTCATAATATCGCTCAACCTAGTCAATGTCGACTCAAAATGCAACATATACTCCAGAATTTTGACAAAAGACTCGTTTCACATGAACACAACGCTATGCACGAAGATCAGAAGGACTTTTTCAAGCTTGTAAAGTAGGCCGGGAATAAGAATAGGTAGGAAAATAATTTCGGAAATGTGAGCTATCAAATGCAATGAGTCACACCTCGATTCACCATTTTCAATCAACAAAACACATACCCAAAATGCAATGAAACACCCATTACTTCTTCACATTCCTTTCTAACTTCAAGCTTCTTTTCATTCAATTTTTTTTTAACATCAACATTTTTCCCCTCTTTTTTTTCTTTTCTTTTTTTTTTTCTTTTCTCAAGAATAAAGACATTTCCTTTATATTAAGCACAAGATTTTCCTTCTTTGTTCTTCAATTCATTCTCTCTTTTTTTTCGACAACCCTCCATGCTAGTTTTCCTTCTTTTCTCTCTTTTTTCATATATTTCTCATCAATTGCAACTTGTAATTAAAATCACACAAAACACCGCATAATATAGCTCCCCCAAGTTAGACTTTGGAAAAGTAACCGAATTGTGGCTAAGGGGTAATTATTGTGAAGTTCATGAAAAATATAGTCAAGCTACAACATGGGTGAGTAAGAAGGGAACAAATGTTCTAAATTCGTCTGGAGGTCACCTAATGAACATGGCCTTCGTTATTTCAACGTGCACGTGCAATGTATTACGACACACTACTAAGAGTCTAGAATCAAAACTAAGATCAATGCTACTCCAGGAACTAAGCACACACATGAATGAATATATAAGGCTCAAGCCTCACGGTTAAAACAGTCAAGCTCCTAAATCATACATGGTTAATAGCTTTGACCCCTACTAGGGATCAACAAATTCAAGGTCAAATCATGATCTTTTAATCCACAATGCAAGTCTTTCAATCGAAATTAAATCAAAACCTTTTTGGCATTAAGGATAGGGGCACAGGGAAGTAGTTCAATGGCCATTCATTATCATGATTCTCGTATTTTTCATCATTTTTTTTTTTCAAATGAAAGCATTGAACCATACTGCTAGTCTAAACACACTAAAGTATATATAGAGAGTGAAATATATACCTTGTGTACACAAGAACTTCCCCCCAAGCTAAATCAGAAAATGTCCTCATTGTCTTAAAGGGAAGTTTGTGGGAAAAGGATATAAATTGAGTCATGTGCACTATTCTGATATTAACTTTTGATGTATAACTAATAATGCAGTGATTCTAATTGCATTGAAAATTAGACTTGAAGAGCTTTCTGATGATAGGTTACACGCAAAAATCCGTTAAGTAACGCAAAAGTTATGGCCTGTCAAAGTTGAGTAGTTTTGCTGAAACGTATGTGCGCCCAGTCTTACCGGGCATGGGGTGCCCGATCGGGCGCGAAGGATATTGAAAGGTTTAAATAATTCAGCCCATCTTTGGCTCAAAATCTGCACAAAAACAAACTCCCACAAGCGCAAGTTAAACTCTCCTTACCTCTCTAAAAGCCAAAGACAAACACAAAAAAAAAACACACAAAAATTAGAAAAGACTAAAATAAAAACAATACAATACGGGTTGCCTCCCGCAAAGCGCTAGTTTATTAAGGTCTTTTGGCTTGACCTTCGTTATTAGCTCAACCTGGGTCACCACACGAAGATGGAACTCCGCGATGTTGCCCATCAAAATATCTGCCTCCAAGTGACTCCTTCACTTTATATTTGACATGCTTTGTATCCGAACATACCTTCGTGTAGCTAAACACATCATTGGGTGGAATTTTTTCCTCGTTTATCACAAAATTTCTACCAAATACACACTATCAACCAAAGGGTTAGTAGTATCAATTCTTAAACAAGTACCACCATCAAATATAAAATTATGTTCATTAAAGAGCTTAAACATGACTTATTTATTCTAGGCCCTAATGGTAACTTGTCCTTTAGGAACATCTATTAGAGCTTCACTTGTTTCAAGGAATGGACGACCGAATATAATCGGGATCTTATGGTCTTCTTTCATGTCCATAACAACAAAATCAACAGGTAAAACAAGTTCACCAACCTTAACTAATACATCCTTAACCACACCCATAGGGAGTCTAGAAGTCCTATCAGCCATTTGAAGAGAAATAGGGGAAGGTTTAAGTTTTCGTAAACCTAATTTTTCATATAATGAATAAGGCATTAAATTAACACTGGCACCTAAATCACACAAAACCTTGTCGAAATTTTTGTAGTTTATCATATAGGGAACAGTGAAACTACCAGGATCATGCAGCTTAGGTGGTAAGCTATCAGATAAAAGAGTAGAGCCTTTCTCATTTAGTACTTCCTTATCCTCATGTTAATCTTTAATATTCTTCACAAAATTTGCAAATTGAGGCATTTGAATTAAAAGATCGGAAAAAGGAATGGAAGCGTGTACCTTCTTAAGAGTACATTTCTCAGATGATGTTGCTCCATTTCTCTCCTCTTCTTCCTTGCATTCCCTTTTGTAGTAGCCTTGCCCACCACAATAGAAGCAACGCATCTTCTCCTTGACCTTTTTGAACTCCCTTCTCCTTGCTCTTAAGGGCCTCTCGGTCATTCCACATGCGGTGGCTTGGCTGAGTAGTTGCACCACCTCCATTAAGGAGCGTGTCTCCTTTCCTACAGCTATATACACTCTAAGTGTATCATAGCCCGAGTGGAGCAAAGCAAGCAAGATATGCCCCGCCATCTCATCCTCCAATGAGATTCCGAAAAGCTGCATGTGTTTGAAGAGCCTAGTCATTCCAAGCACATGAGGTCGGAGGGGCATGTTGGGTCTTAATTTTGCATTGTAGACCTTGGTCCAAAGTCGACACCTTCCCTTAGCAAGACATCCCACATTTGGTGGCTTTATCCTCATGTTTGAGAGTGACCTATTCAAGTCAAACACGAGTCCATCAAAGTTTTCATTGTCACTCTTGGTGACTCTTACATTGACAACGTCCTCAAGTGCTTTGAGGAATACGTCCGGAAGGTAGGAGGAAAGAGTTTCCTTCAAATCTTCCGTGATGGAATTTGCCATAAGTCGTGAGACCCTTTTGCAATTGGAAGACCATTCTTCATGAGCCTCATCGGTCATGATCCCTTTAGCAGAGAAGCTTGGAATGGGAGTATCAAGAGTATACTCCAAGGAACAATTCCGGAGAGTTCTCTTGAGTTCCTCTTCCCATTCCTTGAAGTTGACCAAGTTTAAAGAAAAGGCCAACTTTTCGGGGAGTTCCGGGAACATTTGGTTGTTATTTGAGTTACTTGCAGACATTGTTCTATAATTGAAAGAATTTGAAATGAAAAACCATTCATAAATCAATAAGTTGAAATTTTAAAAGCCTTCATGCATATTTTCAATCTTATTGAGCATTTTATCCACGCATTTATTAAATTTTCCCTATTAGGCGAGAATAAAATGATTCCGAGATCCCAAAGATCAAGAAATGGTTAACCATTCTTTGGCTTGTCTGAATCATTAAATATCTTAAGGTAAGCAATTAAATTCCTAATAGTTCCAAGCTACTCTCGGTTTGATAAAATGTCGCATCTAATGCATCCTTGACATTTTATCTCTTTTGCAACAACTTCTAAGGACTCCTTACTGATATCGTTGAGCTTAACCAAGACAACTTGTATACCTAGTATACCTTAGGTTCCTAGGGAAGTAGTGATGCCTCGCTTTGGCGTAGGCCATCACATACGCGCATTAGTTCGGTAAGTGCTGTTCTTGGAATGGCAAATTTTAGCTCAATATTATTAAGGGACCCAGGGTTTCTATGTTGGTTTGATTTAAGTGAACTTAACTAATCGTTGCAACATATAGAAATCCTAGACACGCATCTAACATTCATATATAACAACGATATATATAAAGCATAAAAATAGATGCATTTTGCAACTAGCATGACCCCTTGAAATATTCAATTTCCATTGGTCTTCATCTTGGCTCGTCATCATTGAAACGCCGTCTTGAGACATCTTGGCCAAAATAAAATAACTAGCTAGGACGACTAAGATTAATCTAATAGTACAAAAATACTTAACGGTTCGCAGACTGTATTTAGATTTACAAAAATACATAACGGAACGCAGTCCGTATTTTCTATCCTAGTCGGGTCCCACTAGTTGCCATTTTCAATAACCTGTTTTGAAAACAATCTTCCATTCACCCATTCACTATTTGTGAATGGCCCATGCAAATTACGAAATACATATTTAAACACGCAAAACTAGTAACTAACTTACGTGGTTAATCCAATTAACGCGCCTAATTAAAACAAGTCAAAGTTGTGTAATTCATTATTTCTAAAAGCAAATTGCTCACGTAATTAACGAAGCCTCACCCAAGCATGGTGCATTGCGCACCATGGCTGCTAGATAGTAGTGGCCTGGCTGGCTGGGGCTTGCTGCCTCGCTGCCCAGCAGCACGCACAAGCATCTCAAGGAGCCCTACGCCACACAGCACCAGCAGCATCAAGGGTTATGCTAGCGCTTGGTGCTAGCATGCTGCGCTCAGCACAGCACACTACGCTAGCAAGCACCACGCATGCCTGCTCGCATGCTGGCGCCTGCCAGCAAGTGGGGGATGGCTGGTGCTTGCTATCACGCTACCCAGCAGCGCCCTAAGCAACCAGCAGCCAATGCCACTGCCCCAAGCCCAGCCTTAGCACCCCTCGCCACACAGCCACGCAAAATTGATGCTAAGTCATGTGCGCACCACAGGCTAGCCTTGGTGACGCTTGTGGTTTTTCATCGATTTGCGTGCATTTCACTTGGAATTTTAATTCCAATTTATGTGTGGCATAAATTAATTCTAAATTACATTTTTAGAATCAATTTGAGGAAAAATAAAATAAAATAAAATAAGTCTAACTTAAATAAATTTAATTTTAGTGGTGCACAAGCCTAAATCATCGAAAAATTTATTTTTTAACAAATTTAGGTCTTTTTTTATGCTTAAAATTAAATGAGCTATAATCATAATTAATTTAGCCAATATGCAAATTAATAATGGATTTGACAAATGGAATTGGAAAAATAAATTAACCATCCAATGATAAAATTCTCTAACTTTCATACTTGTGTAAAATACCAAGATTACATCTTCCAATATGAAAATTAATAAAATTTTACTCACAAGTATTTGAACTTCATGGATTTTAATCAACCAAAATGAAAAATCCAAACTTTGTTCAATATGGAATTTAGGGTTAGAGTTCCAATCATTTAAACCTTTAAAGATTAGAACTTTAACATACTTGGGAACTTAAAATTACACATTCACATCAAACATTCACACATTATTGCAATTAATTTGCAAAATCGTGAAAAATCAAGTTTATGTGAAAAAGGCATATCAACTCAAACACTAATTAAAACTCCATAATTATGCTCAAGGATAATTAAAATAACAGTAGATTAGGGATGCAATAATGCATTTAATCTAACCTTGTAATGCTTACATTAATCAAGGCTTAAAAAGATTTAAAATTTTCGTTGAAAAACGAAAAAAACCCCAAAAACTTGGGTTTCATGTTCGAATTTGGCTTCTGGACAGATCTCAAAGAGGGATGAATCTGTTTCAAAATGTCGATTCCACCCAAAAATCACTATTTTCGAGCCAAAATCAAGGTTCGACAGCTAAATCGATAAAAATACGAGTTTTAAAATTAATTAAAACGAGCTTCTAATCTAATTAGAAAAGCAAAACAAGAAATTAAATCTTACTTTAACACACCTTAATTAATCAATAATTGCAAAAATTAAAAGGAGCGTGGCTCCGATACCGCTGTTGGGTTTCGTAGTGACCCTCACTACGCGGAAAGAAACTCGCGAAGACCCGCCCCCATAATAAATGCAATTAACAAGAAAAACATAATTAAAACACAAGAAATTATAACATATTATACCTTTGAGACGTGCTTCGCTCAACTATGAGCTCTTACTTGAACCCCGAAAATACGAGGTCTCCAACGAGATCGTACCCTCGAACCCGACCCGAGCGTCCTAAGTCTCGAAGGTTAGTCGAGATCCGGACAAATAAAACTTTGACTTTTACGAATCAAGGTTTACTCAAATCAAGAGTTGCCTTTTAGTTCCACTCAAGGTTGAGTCTTTCCCAATACCCATGCCTTTGGTATTTATAGGGAAAGGCACCCTTGATTTCCAATCTCTTATCAATGTGGGAGAGTTGGTAAATTCAACAATTTATTTAATTCCAAATTAAATAAATAATTAAATCAATCACAAAGCAACAAGTGTCAAGGGGAGAGAGAGAGTTAGGCGAGGACCATGAATAGGTGGGGGGGATCATTGCCTTGCTCCCCACCCCTCACATAACCGGCATCAAGGGGCTGGTGGGATGCTGCCAGCTAGCATGCCAGCTAGCACTGCCAACTAGCCCAGCCAGCCAGCACAAGGCAGCAAGCATCAGCCCAGCCAGCCATGCGCGTTGTATGCTGCTGTGCTGGGTGATGCCCATGCTGCGGCTTGCTAGGCGCAGGGCGCTGCTGGCTGCCTAGCACTCCCTATCGCACGCACATGCATACGCCTACCCAGCACGCGTGCTGCTAGCGAGCCACACATGTTGGGCATCGCCTCTTGTATAGCTACGCACAGCCAGGCCAGCATGCACTAGCACTTGCACACGCACATGCACACGCATAGATGCGCTGTGCTTAGTGCGTGACCTACGATGGTGCCCACACACACACACACACGCAAGGCTAGTGCTGCTTGCTAGCTCGCTGTGCTTGGTGGTGCCATGCGATGGCACGCACGCAAGCACACAGCTCGGCGCTACATTTCGAGGCTGCTGGGCGATGGTGCACACGCACACGCGCACACGCACACACGCATGTGCCTAGCACTGCGATGGTGCTGTGCGTGGTGCTAGGGTGCTGCGATAGTTCCCACGCACATGCACACACACATGGGTGCTGTGCTTGGTGCGATAGGGCTGCGATGGTGCCAGGCATGCACGCACACGCCTATGCGCCAGTGCTCAGCACTGCGATGGCTGTGCTTGGTGCGTGTGGCTTGCCATGCGCGCCTAGTCATGGTGCTAGGGCTGCGATGGCGCCTAGGCATCATGTTAGGGATGCGATGGCGCCTAGGTATGATGCTAGGGCTGCGATAGTGCCTAGGCACTAATGCCTCGCCTAGCATACCATGGTGCGCCTAGCACACACATGGTGCGCCTAGGAATGGTGTCCTTCCAACAAGTGTATTCTTCCGATAGAGGGTTCAAAATTATTACAAAAGCTAATTTTTCAGTAAGATCAAGTGATCGGAATGCCTAGGTGGAGGCCGCTTCCGATCAGTAATATCGAAGTACAATTGATATTACAGCTTAATCTTAACTGAACCCTTCGGGTCGAACCCAATCGAATCACCGATCTGAGACGACGAATTAATCCGAAAGGATTTAATTAGTCAGCAGAGTTTTACGAATACAGACGTCGGATATCGAGCATAAGGCGTCGAGACCGAGTGTTGCAAAATCACAAAGCGACAAGTATGAACATAGCCCTAGCACCACACTCGCCTGACCATGTGGATGCTAAGCTAGTTCGAGCTAGCATGCACCTAGCATGGCTAGGCGCAACCTAGGCGCACCATCGCAGCCTAGGCGTGCCATGGAAGCCTGTCGCAAGCTCTAGGCGCAACCTAGGCTCACCATCGCAGCCTAGGTGCACCATCGCAGCCTAGAAGTGCCATGGCAGCCTATCGCAACAACCACAAGGCACCAGGCTGCCCTTCGCAGCATGCGTGCTGGCTTGCGTGCTAGCCTTCGCATGGCAGCACCAAGCAGCGCACCATTCGTGTGCAAGGGGCCTGGGCGCCAGCACGTTGCTAGGTCACGCACATCAGCCTAGCATTGCTACGCACCAAGGTTGCTAGGAGATGCGTGGTGCATGATGCAAGGCTGGTGCGTGGTGCGTGATGTGAAGCGTGCTGCGTGGTGCGTAGCATGATGCGAGGGAAGGGGGGCTAGCATGCGTGGCTCGCTATCAGCACGCATGCTGGCTTTGCTAGCAATGGTGCGCAAGGTGTGAGTGCGTGCTAGCCTGTGCGTAGGCTGCTGGGGGCTAGTGCCAGCACTATGTGCTAGAAGCGTTAGGCGCTAGCAGGCATGCTAGCTGGCTGCCAGCCCAGCAGCTGTGTGGGGACCAAAATCCAACCCCTTGGGGAGCAAGGCACATGGTCCCCCCCCCACCTAGCCTTGGGCACTACTTCTTTGCACATGATCATGCCACTTGTCGCAATGTGATTTACTTGATTATATATTTAATTTGGAAATTAAATAAATCATTGATATTCAACACTCCCCCATTGGTGTAGGATGAAAAATCAAGGGTTCATTTCCCTATAAATACCAAGCATGGGTATTTGGGAATGTACAACCCTGAGTGGAATTAAAAAGGCAACTCTAATTAACAGTAAACCTTTGATTTGTAAAACACATAGTTATTTTGTCCGGGTCTTGACTAACCTTCAAGACTTAGGACGCTTGGGTCGGGTCGAGGGTACGATCCGTCGGAGATCTCGTGTTTTCCGGATTTTGAAGTAAGAGCTCTTTGGGAGCGAAGCACGCAACAAAGGTATAAATCTTGTTCTTAGTCTTGTTCGATTAAGTTTATTATGCTTTTTAATTGCTTTAATTAAGGGGCGGGTCTTGGGGGGTTTCCTTCCGCGTAGTGTCGGGTCACTACGAAACCCTACAGTGGTATCGGAGCCACGCTCCTTTTAATTTTTGCAATTATTTTTTAATTAAGGTGTTTTTAAAGAATTTATTTTTCTGGTTCATGTTCTTCTAATTAGATTAGATGCTCGTTTTAATTAATTTTAAAACTCGATTTTATTCTCAATTTGGCTGCCGAACCCAGATTTTGGCTCAAACATAGTGATTTTTGGGTGGAATCAACTTTCTGGAACAGATTCAACCCTTTTAAGACTGTCCAAAAGCCAAATTCGAACCAGAAACCCATTTTTTCTGGGGGTTTTTCGTTTTTCAACGAAATTTTTAATTCTTTTTAAGCCTTGATTAATGTAAGCATTACAAGGTTAGATTAAATGCACATTTGCATCACTAATCTACTTGTTTTAAAAATATCCTTAAGCATAATAATGGAGTTTTTATTAGTGCTTAAGTTGATATGCCATTTTTCACATAATCATGTTTTTCACAAATTTTGCAAATAAATTGCAATAAAATGTGAAAGCTTGTTGTGATCTTGTGATTTTAAGTTCCTATTATGTTAAAGTTCTAATCTTTAAAGGTTTAAATGATTGGAACCCTAACCCTAAATTCCATGTTGAACAAAGTTTGGATTTTTCATGTTTGGTTGATTAAAATCCATCAAGTTCAATTACTTGTGAGTAAAATTTGATTAATCATCATATTGGAAGATGTAATCTTGGTATTTTACATAATCTTGATTAATCTTCATTTATTTTTCCAACTCCCATTTGTCAAACCCATTATTAATTTTCATATTGGCAAGATAAATTATGGACATAACTCATTTTATTTTAAGCATAAAGTTAGACCTAATTTTGTTCAAAATTAAAATTTTTGGATAATTTAGGCTTGTGCACCAAGATAAATTTAGGCTTGTGCACCAATAAAATAAAAATTATTTTCCCTCAAATTGATTCTAAAATGTAATTTAGAACTAATTTGTAACACACAAATCGGAATTGAAATCCTGAGTAAAATGCACGCAAATCGATGCAAAACCGCAAGCATCACCAAGGCTAGCCGGGGTGCCTAGCAGCCCATATGTGGGCTGCCTATGGTGCGCGCATGGCTAAGCATCAATGTTGTGTGGCTGTGTGGCGAGGGGTGCTAAGGTTGGGCTTGGGCAGTGGCCTTGGCTGCTGGGTGCTTGGGGGCGCTACTAGGCAGTGTGGTAGCAAGCACCAGCCAGTCCCACTTGCTTCCAGACGCCAGCATGCGTGGTGCTTGCCAGCGTAGTGTGTTGTGCTGGGCGCAGCATGCTAGCACCAAGCGCCAGCCCAGCCCCTTAATGCTGCTAGTGCGTGTGAGGGGTATGCTGCTGGCGAGCTTGTGCTGTTGCTGGGCAACGAGGCAACAAGCCCCAGTCAGCCATCCCATTGCTGCCTAGAACCCGTGGTGCGCCATGCATCATGCAAGGATGGGGCCTCGTTGTTTAATTTTGAGCTATGTATATTTGCGAAAATTTTGCCGTTTTAAATTATTTACGTAATTATTTAACGAGGCTGAAAACCTCGATTTTCGGTTTTTCAAAATTTGACAAATTTATGGTTATGCCGACTTAATTAATCGGATTAATTAAGTACGGATACGGAATTTACTAGGAGCTTAATTAATTGCGTGAGCTTTTAGAAATAATGGATTAAACCATTTTGACTAGTTTTAATTAGGCGCGTTAATTGGATTAACCACCTAAGTTAGTTACTAGTTTTGCGTGTTTAATTATGTATTTCGTAAAATTGCATGGGCCATTCACAAAGAGTGAATGGATGAATGGAAGATTGTTATTCAAAACAGGTCTTTGAAAATGGCAACTAGTGGGGCCCGACTAGGATAGAAAATACGACCTGCGTTCCGTTATGTATTTTTGTAAATCTAAATACGGTCTGCGAACTGTTAAGTATTTTTATACTATTATATTAATCTTAGTCGTTCTAGCAATATTAGTTAAGTTCACTTAAATCAACAAGCATAGAAACCCTAGGTCCCTTAATAATATTGAGCTAAAAATTTGTCGTTCCAAGAACAACACTTACCGAACTAAGGCGCGTATGTGATGGATTACGCCACAGCGAGGCATCACTACTTCCCTAGGAACGTAAGGTATACTAGGTATACAAGTTGTCTTGGTTAAGCTCAACGATATCAGTAAGGAGTCCTTAGATGTCGTGGCAAAAGAGATAAAATGTCAAGAATGCATTAGATGCGACATTTTATCAAACCGAGAGTGGCTCAGAGCTATTAGCAATTAGATTGCTTACCTTAAGATATTTAATGATTAAGACAAGCCAAAGCATGCTAACCATTTCTTGGTCTTTGGGATCTCGGAATCATTTTATTCTCGCACGTAAGGGACATTTTTTAAATGCGTGGATAAAATGCTCAATAAGATTGAATATATGCATGAACGTTTTAAATTTCAACTTATTGATTTATGAATGGTTTTTCACTTCAAATTCTTTCAATTGTAGAACCATGTCTGCAAGTAACTCAAGCAACGACCATATGTCCCGGAACTCCTCGAGAAGTTGGCCTTTTCCTTAAACTTGGTCAATTTAAGGTTTGGGAGGGAGGAACTCAGGAGAACTCTCCGAAATTGTTCCTTGGAGTATACTCTTGATACTCCCATTCCAAGCTTCTTTGCCAAAGGAATCATGACCGATGAGGCTCATGAAGAATGGTCTTCAAATTGCAAAAAGGTCTCACGACTTATGGCAAATTCCATCCCGGAAGATTGGAAGGAAAGTCTTACTTCCTATCTCCCGGACATGTTCCTCAAAGCACTTGAGGACGTTGTCAATGTAAGAGTCACCAAGAGTGACAATGGTAACTTTGATGGCCTCGTGTTTGACTTGAGTAGGTTACTTTAAAACATGAGGAAAAAGCCACCAAACGTGGGATGTCTTGCTAAGGAAAGGCGCCAGCTTTGGACAAAGGTCTATAATGCCAAATTGAGACCCGGCATGCCCCTCCGGCCTCATGTGCTTGGAATGACTAGACTCTTCAAACACATGCAGCTTCTCGGAATCCCATTGGAAGATGAGATGGCGGGGCATATCTTGCTTGCTTCACTCCACTCGGGCTATGATGCACTTAGAGTGCATATTGCTGCGGGAAAGGAGACACTCTCCCTCAAGGAGGTGGTGCAACTTCTTAGCCAAGCCACCGCCTATGGAATGACCAAAAGGCCCTTGAGAGCTAAGAAAAAGAAGTTCAAGAAGGTCAAGGAAAAGATGAGATGCTTCCATTGTGGCATGCAAGGCCACTACAAGAGAGAATGCATGCTCTTCAAGGAAGAGGGGAACATTCCGTCTACCTCAGGTATCTTCTTAAACACTTGTGAATTAAGCTTATTATAAGGTATTGGATACCAAGTATGACTCACTTTATGTTTCCTTTTCAGGAACCAAGTGAGAAGCGTATCAAGTGTTGGTGCAAGAGCAAAAAGACGACGAAGATGGTTTTTCGGTCGTGCTTGCATGCACCATTTTGTCTTTGAGATGTAATTAAAACTAATCTTAGTTTTTCCATGCTTTTGAAAAATATTTTGATCAATTGTGTTGGACACCAAGATGTTTAAAATGAAAGACTTCTAACGTAGTTGTTTCAATGATTATTTTTCAAACATATGTTCAAATTAAATTGCATGCTTTACACAAAGAAAATAGGAATGATACCAAATGAACTAAGACCATCGAGTCGAATCAAATCTACTTGTGGCATTTTCGTCTTGGCCGTATAAGAAACATCAAGCGCATCATGAAACTTCTTCAAGAAGGTGTTCTTGACTCATTCGACTTAGAGTTGTTTGAAAATTGCGAAGGATGTCTATTAGGAAAGATGATAAAACAACCATTCTCCAAGTTGGGAGAAAGGGCAAGTGACTTATTAGGTCCAATACACACGAATGTATGTGGACCAATGAGTACACCCGCAAGACAAGGTTACCGACATTTCATCACTTTCACCGACAATTATAGTAGATATGGCTATATCTACTTAATGTCAAATAAATCTGAATCTTTTGAGAAATTCAAAGAATTTCAGAAAGAAGTTGAAAATCAACTTGGCAAGAAATTAAAGCACTTCGATCGGATCGAGGCTGTTGGGGCTGCTGGGCATGTGCTAGCTGGCTGCTAACCCAGCAGCTGTGTGGTGGCATTGAGGAAGGGTGTGGGGACCAAAATCAAACCCCTTGGGGAGCAAGGCACATGGTCCCCCCACCTAGCCTTGGACACTACTTCTTTGCACATGATCATGCCACTTGTCGCAATGTGATTTACTTGGTTATATATATAATTAGGAAATTAAATAAATCATTGATATTCAACACTCCCACATTGGTGGAGGATGAAAAATCAAGGGTTCATTTCCCTATAAATACCAAGCTTGGGTATTTGGGAATGTACAACCTTGAGTGGAATTAAAAAGGCAACTCTAATTAAGAGTAAACCTTTGATTCGTAAAACTCATAGTTATTTTATCCGGGTCTTAACTATCCTTCAAGACTTAGGACGCTCGTGTTTTCGGGATTTTGAAGTAAGAGCTCTTTGGTATAACTCTTGCTCTTAGTCTTGTTAGATTAAGTTTATTATGCTTGTTAATTGCTTTAATTAAGGGGCGGGTCTTGGGGGGTTTCCTTCCGCGTAGTGTCGGGTCACTACGAAACCCTACATTGGCAACCAAGGCAGGCTGCCAGCATGCAACATGGCTTGGTGGTCCAGTTTTGTGAGTGGAGACCAATAGTTGGTCTTTGCCTTGGGGAGCAAGGTGGGTTGGTCCCCTCCCTTGGTGGTGCTCACCTTTTCCCTCTCCTCTCATTGCCACTTGGAACTTGTTGATTAAATTGCAATTTTATTTTGTTTTGATTAAAATAAAATAGGGAAAATTGCAAATATCCCTTATTGATTGAGAATGGGAAATCAAGGTTCATTTCCCTATAAATACCTAAGTTTTGGGATTTGGAATGAACACTTGAGTGGAACTAAAAAGGCATCTCCTTAGAAAAGTGAGAAAACTTTAACTTCGTAAAGCTCTAGTATTTATTGGTCAAGTCCCGACTAACCTTCGGGACTAGGACCGTTCGGGTCGGGTTCGTGGGTACGAGCCATTTGAGACCTTTGCATTTGCGGGGTTCAATTTTTGAAGTAAGAGCTTGGGATCGAGCGAAGCACGTGCCAAGGGTATGAATGCTTTTTTCCTTCTCTCTCTTAATTTTTGTTTAATTTTTTATTGCATGCTTAGGTGCCGTAATTAGTAGGCGGGTTTCTCTTCCGCGTAGAGTCGGACTCTACGAAACCCAACAGGCTGATACCTCAGAACAACCGTCTAAGAAGAATAAGAAATAATATGAACCATACACCTCAAAGTATGAGTTCAACAAGGATTGTCACTCCATACTCATGGAGATCAAAGACCGGGTGACCATTCAGAAGCCGGCTGCTATGAAAGGTTCCGCCAAAAATCGGAACAAAAATTAGTAATGTCATTTTCATGAGGATGTTGGAAATGACACCAACGACTGCTATAGTCTGAGGCGGTTGTTGGACCGTCTGGCTGAAAAAGGGGTGCTCAAGTCCTACATTCTAAGGTCCAAGGTTATCCTGCAAACCAACCCTGGGCAGTCATCCAAGAAAAAGTCTCAACCTGTTAATAGTTCTGATACTAATGAAGAACGAATCTATACAATAGCAGGTGGCTATGCTGGAGGCAGCCCTACCATTTGGGGAACCAAAGATTATATCAAGCGGCTAGATGTCAGCTCAGTTGATGAGGGGCAGGCGTCTAAGGACACTTTCCCTGAAATTTTCATCTCTGAGGGAGATAGGGGCAATCTCAGAAGGCCGCATGATGTTCCCATTGCCATCAAATGCAACGTGGCCAACCAAAAGGTTGTCCAAATTCTCATTGACACCGACAGTTCCTCTGATCTCATCAGCCACAAGTGCCTGACCAAGCTCAAGTACAAGCCTTAAAGCATTCACAAGGTCTCTCATCCCTTAGTTGGATTTGGGGGCGGAGTTGTGCATCCGGTAGGTCGAATAGACTCACCCATTCGGCTGGGAGAAAAGGGCGAGGGACGCCACTTGGTGGTCTTGTTCTTAGTTGTTGAAGAGTTGACCGCCTTTAACATCATTTTGGGCCGTCCCACCCTAAATGAATCCAAAGCTGTTATCATCCCTTCTCTTATGCTTCTCAAGTATGAAAGGGGTGATGGAACTGTCGGCTCCCTAAGGGGAGACCAAAAGATGGCTAGGGAGTGCTATCTCTCTATTGTCAAACCTAGTGTGGTCGCATCTGGCCCCAGTGGAGAAACTATAGACCGTGACAAAGTCAAGGAAGCCGCACTTGCCCCCATAGCAGGCGACAAGAAGAGAAAAGTCGACCAGTTGGTGGCCGTGAAAAAAGAAACGCAATAGCAATCACTGACCGGAGAATGGCCGAATGAACACTGTCCCAGCCGACTGGAGAGCTCATTAATATTGTTCTAGATGGCACTCGTCCAGAACGTACAGTTAAGGTGGGGACGGTTTCTTTTCCTAAATTGGGTGCAGACCTGTACAACCTATTGAAAGAGTTTATAGACATCTTTGCCTTTGAAGTGCACGAGATGCCATTGTAGGGTTTCGTAGTAACCCTCACTACGCGGAATGAAACCCCCCAAGACCCGCCCCCATAATTAATGCAACTAATACAAGAAAAACATAATTAAAACACAATTAAGAGAAAGGATAAGAAATATACCCTCGACGCGTGCTTCGCTCTTACAACGAGCTCTTACTTTAACCTCGATAATGCAAGGCCTCCAACGGGATCGTACCCTCGAACCCGACCCGATCGTTCTAAGCCTCGAAGGTTAGTCGAGGCCCGGAAAAAATATAAACTTAGAGTTTTACGAATTTCAAGGTATACTCAACAATGGAGTTTCCTTTACTATTCCACTCAAGTGCATGTGTTATTTATGTGTTATTTCCCAAATACCCAAGCCTTGGTATTTATAGGGAAATGAACCCTTGATTTTCATACCCCAACTAATGTGGGAGAATGAATAATATTGATAATTAATTTAATTCTAAACTAAATAAATAAACAAATCAATCACTATGCAACAGGTGTCAAGGGGAGAGAGAGAGTCAAGTGAGGACCAACAACAAGGGGGGGGGGGGACCATTGCCTTGCTCCCCAAGCCTTTGCCCAAAGGATTGGTCCCCACTCTCCCAAACCGGCTCGAAGCATTGCTAGGCCAGCAGCCAGCCTAACTGGTCAGCATGCACTGCCAGGCTGTGCTGATAATTGTCATTTATGACACATATTAGGGCGTTTTTCTCCCTTAGTTTTAGGTTTATTTCGGTGTTTCTTTTTTATTTGTATTCCTTTTAGTCTTGTTTTATTTATATTTGTCTTAGTTTATGGTTTTAGGCCTTAGTTGTGAATAATATGCTTTTTGCTCGGTTTCTAGCTTGATTTGCATGTTTTTCTGTGTGTTCTTTCACTCTTTTCTCTCTTGGTCTATTTGTGTAGGTGCTTGACGCTTTCTTCGATGCTTATGACCCGAGAAAAGGCAAGGAAGTTCAATAGAAGAAGCTTGAAGCTAAGAAAGAATCTAAGAAGCTTGAGACAAGAAAGCTTGAAGCTCATAGAAGGCCTTAAACCGAGTCTTGTTAACTCTTTCAGCCATAAATTTTGATCTACACATCTCATTGAAGCGATTCAAATTGCGTTGGAAACTAGACTTGAAGGGCTTTCCAATTGTAGGTTTCAAACCCCAAGAGGCTTCCTAGAACAGAAGTTATGGTCGTTTGAATCCGCAAGATACTGCCAGGCAACGCAGCCTCCGCGAGCGCGGACAGTGGTGCCGCGGGCGCGGCACTATGTTTTCCCGGATTTGCAACTTTCTGGAGATGCCTTGCCGCGGGCGCGACAACTAGACCCGCGGGCGTGGGGTTATGGGTCTTTTACGAGCTTAATTTTTGGATTTCTTTCTTTCCCTCCTTGTAATATAAATAGAGCACTACTTAGACTTCCTAAGGGGGGAGTTTTTGGGGTCTTCTTTCCTCTTTGAGGGGATGAAACCCCTTTGCCTTCTCCATCATTTTATCACTTAGATTAGGGCTTAGATTTAGTTTTATCTTTGTTTTGTAATTTAGTTTAAGAGTTGTTTAGAGAGAGAAAGTAAAGAGCTTCAATGGTGGATTAAAGAGGTTGAACATGCAAAATGTGACATTGTTTTGGATTCCTTTTCAATACTTCAATGAGCATTCTAAAATCTTTCTCATTTATTGTTTTCTTTAATTATTGCTTTGATTATGTTGCTCTTGTTATTGATTTTGTTCTTAGTTTAATGTTTTCCCTAATTTCTTGTTTACTTAGTTTAATTGTTTAGGTTTAATTATTCTTGTTAGTTTGGTTTAATTGGTTTCTTGATTGTTCTTCTTTATTCTTGTTAGTTTAAATGGATTTAGTTTCTTTGTTTTTTTTATCTAGTCATGTTAGTTTGGTTTCGTAGCTAGGGTTAGGGATGATTGTTGATTAATGTGCAAAATGAACACTTTATTGATGGTTTGATGGGGATTGTTGGTGTATTGAACTAAGAATGAAGGGCTTAATGCTTGGTGTCTTTTTAGCCAATCGATATCATGATTTAATCGCTATTATGCTAGTTGTGCGAGAGTGAGCTAGTTTAATAGAAGAATTTCGTTGCTTGGTTGATCACGACCTCATAGGCGACGTTGAGAGTCTAATGGCCTAGTGTGTGCGAGAGTGACCTAGGTTGTTAGGCAATTCTCCATATTATCAACTTGACCAATTAGATTATTGATGATTGTTTGCTTGCGATTGATTAGTGCTAGTATAGTGGTGTGTGCGGATTAATTCTTAGTGATTTGGATGTGCTCATTGAGGTATGTGTAAAGCTTGCTTTCGCTTTGGCCGGTTGATTGCATGATCTAATTGCTACCCATTTAGTTCCTTGGGAAAGAGCTAATTAGGTAGAAGTGAACCCTTTGAGTTGATCACGAGCCCTTGCCCGGGATTGGGTGCTTGATTGTGTAGCATGCTCGGGAGAGACCTAGATGATTGAGCTTCGCCCCTTTCAAGTTATTGAGAATGTCCATGTTCATTGCTATGCTTGTGCTTGTCACATTGATTGCCTTGATTCCTCTTCCCTAGTGATTTAGTTTCTTAGTTCCTTTCCTTAGTTTTTAGTCTTCTATCCTTAGATTTAGTCCTCTCTTCCCCCATATCCTTTGACCTAGCTTAGTAGCGGTAGTGTATACAATAATTCGCCGTCTCTGCGGATCGACCCTTTACTTATCACTAAACTTGTTTGGTGTAGGTTTAGGTCTATAAATTTTGTTTGGTAGAGGGTAGTTAGTCCAACGACCTAGCTATTCGCCTCTTATCAAAATGGCGCCGTTGCCTGGGACGGCTTCCATTATCGTTTCATTACCTTACTAGTATAGGTCTTTGTGCATATTTTATTTTCTTTTTGTTTGATTCTGTGTACATTTCTCTTATTTCATCTTGTATATAGGAACTTGATGTTTATACTCTTGCGCATGGACCTTGGATCGAGAACCGTAACAAGAAACAAACGAAGGAATGCTTGCAAATAGAAGTTGAAGCATCAAAGAAGAGCAATTTGAGGGAAATGAGTAAAATGAGTTCTTTTGCGGGGTTCTACACCCACCTAACACTTGGTTCACTCTTTCCTATTACTCTCATTTATTGCTTTACCTTTTTATTTGCATATGGTTTGAAAGGTACATGTTTGTGGTTTTGTTTCTTCTTTCTCCCCATTATTGGTCTATAGATTGCTTGATTTGTTCTGCACACATACCAAAGTTTATTATTGACATTGGTTATTCTATATATATTAGGATGGCCATGAGCGCCTTATTAAATTGACTTTTGGTATACATGGTTTTATTGATCATGCTCTCTTCTTGTGCAATTGTATATACATTCTCAAGTTGTTCTCGTTTTGTGAATATTTGTTTGTATAAAGTCTTTTCTTTGGGAAACAAAGTAAGTTTTCATATGTGTTTTGACCCGTTCTTGTTTTGGACTTAATGTTTTTAATTTGTATCCTTGAATGTTTTTCTTCCTAAGTGGTGAATGTGTGCACGGTTTGAGAATGTCATTGGTTGATTCAAGGATATTATATGCTAAGGTAGCCGGTTTATGAACTCATGGGTTCCATGAAACCTTAGTTCATGGGAAAGTGGTAAGATGGAGTTGCTCTCTATAGTGGATGTGAAGCCCTTTAGTTGGTAATTGCTATTCATCCCTTGTGAGCTTCATTTATTCTAGCCTTCATCACCTTGTTGAGTGGCAATTTTGGATCCTTAGTTATGCAAGTCTTAATCTTTGGTTTGACTTCTAGCTTCCAGAGACCGTGACCGAGCCACTCTAGGGGAGGACAATGGCATTGTTCATTTTCCTTATCTTCTTTTTGTTTTGTTACAAATTTGGTTTTCTATTTTGCATTTGCCCCTCTTGCTAACCCTTTTAAGCCTATTCCCTTTCTTAATTATGAACCACATTACAAGCCTTATGACCTTTTGTTTCCCTAACCCTTAGTTTGGTGAATGATTTTGGTTTGGGAGTTTGTTTTGTATTGTGTAGGTTTGAATGAAAATGTGAAAGTAATATGTTCTTTGGACCAAGCAAGAAAGTAAATTGTATATATTGTGTGTAATAAAAGCAAATGCATTCAAGAAATAGCCGTCCATAGTTAAAAAAGGCAAGGACACCAAATAAGAGCTTCAAAACAAAAAACAAAAAAAAAAAAAAAAAAAAAAAAAAAACAAATTTAGTTTGTTTCGTTTTCTTCCCTATTTTAAGCATTGAGGACAATGCTTCGTTCAAGCTTAGGGGGAGCGTTTCCTTCGACTTTGTATATTTTTTTGGATGTTGGCGTTGAATAAGCTTGGAGGAGTTATATTGTTGGTATTTTTGTTTGATGTTTGGTGACTCCTTAAGTTTGTTTTTGAGAGAGGGTCACTCTTTTGCTTAACTTAGGAAATACCACCAAATTTTTCAATTTTTTTCTCGCCTTGACCCTTAGCATTACGTTACAACCAATAAAAGACCCTTAGACCCTTGAGGGTTGAGTCAACATCGGTAGAGGGAGATAGTCTTCAAACCAATGGAGAGAGTATGCATAGTTAAGATGTTGGGATGACCTTCTCATAATTTTCATTTCTTTATCTTTTTCCGGTTCCTTCGAGGAATCATGAGAAGCTAGCTTAAGGGTTGATTTGAAGCTAGTGGAGAGAACGTGGCCCGATTGGTTAGAACGAGGGTGAATTGAGTCCTTATTAGTTCTCTATGCTTAGCATATTTTATGTTTCAATCAACCATTGACATCTTGGAACGTGCATACATTCGTATATTTAGAATATTTTACATTCATTGGTGCTTGTTCCTATCTCTTGTCCAAATATGAACTTGTGGTTTTGTTTTCCTTTTATGCATCTTTTTCTTTCCTTTTTATGCTTTGCCTTGTTTTGCTTGGTTTTTTTATTTTTTCAAGAGTTGTGGGTTAAACTCTTAGGAAACCCTCACGAGAGCACACTCGTCCTTTGGAGCGATCTAGGGGTTTAAAGGGCTTGTCTTTAATTGCTAAAATTGACCGTGATTCCTACGAAAGTGAGTTAGTGTACATTCTCGTCACCTTTAGTATGCTAGTCTTGCTTGAAAAAACCCTTATCCTTTCCTCTTTTGGTTTTGTCTTCCTCGAGGACGAGCAAGAGTTAAGCTTGGGGGAATTTGATAAGTGTCATTTATGACACATATTAGGGCGTTTTTCTCCCTTAGTTTTAGGTTTATTTCGGTGTTTCTTTGTTATTTGTATTCCTTTTAGTATTGTTTTATTTATATTTGTCTTAGTTTATGGTTTTAGGCCTTAGTTGTGAATAATATGCTTTTTGCTCGGTTTCTAGCTTGATTTGCATGTTTTTCTATATGTTCTTTCACTCTTTTCTCTCTTGGTCTATTTGTGTAGGTGCTTGACGCTTTCTTCGATGCTTATGACCCGAAAAAAGGCAAGGAAGTTCAATAGAAGAAGCTTGAAGCTTAGAAAGAATCTAAGAAGCTTGAGACAAGAAAGCTTGAAGCTCATAGAAGGCCTTAAACCGAGTCTTGTTAACTCTTTCAGCCATAACTTTTGATCTACACATCTCATTGAAGCGATTCAAATAGCGTTGGAAACTAGACTTGAAGGAATTTCCAATGGTAGGTTGCAAACCCCAAGAGGCTTCTTAGAACAGAAGTTATGGCCGTTTGAATCCGCAAGATACTGTCAGGCTATGCAGCCTACGCGGGCGCGGCCGCAACACCTGCGGGTGCGGACAGTGGTGTTGCGGGCTCGACACTCTGTTTTCCCGGATTTGCAACTTTCTGGAGATGCCCTGCCGCGGGCGCGGGGTTCTGGGTCTTTTACAAGCTTAATTTTTGGATTTCTTTCTTTCTCTCCTTGTAATATAAATAGAGCACTACTTAGACTTTTTAAGGGGGGAGTTTTTGGGGTCTTCTTTCCTCTTTGAGGGGATGAAACCCCTTTGCCTTCTCCATCATTTTATCATTTAGATTAGGGCTTAGATTTAGTTTTATCTTTGTTTTGTAATTTAGTTTAAGAGTTGTTTAGAGAGAGAAAGTAAAGAGCTTCAATGGTGGATTGAAGAGGTTGAAGATGCAAAATGTGACATTGTTTTGGATTCCTTTTCAATACTTCAATGAGAATTCTAAACTCTATCTCATTTATTTTTTTCTTTAATTATTGCTTTGGTTAAGTTGCTCCTGTTATTGATTTTGTTCTTAGTTTAATGTTTTCCCTAATTTCTTGTTTACTTAGTTTAATTGTTTAGGTTTACTTATTCTTGTTAGTTTGGTTTAATTGGTTTCTTGATTGTTCTTCTTTATACTTGTTAGTTTAAATGGATTTAGTTTCTTTGTTTTTTTTATCTAGTCATGTTAGTTTAGTTTCGTAGCTAGGGTCTGGGATGATTGTTGATTAATGTGCAAAATGAACACTTTATTGATGGTTTGATGGGGATTGTTGGTGTATTGAACTAAGAATGAATGGCTTATTTCTTGGTGTCTTTTTAGCCAATCGATATCATGATTTAATCGCTATTATGCTAGTTGTGCGAGAGTGAGCTAGTTTAATAGAAGAATATCGTTGCTTGGTTGACCACGACCTCATAGGCGAGGTTGAGAGTCTAATGGCCTAGTGTGTGCGAGAGTGACCTAGGTTGTTAGGCAGTTCTCCATATTATCGACTTGACCAATTAGATTATTGATGATTGTTTGCTTGCGATTGATTAGTGCTAGTATAGTGGTGTGTGCGGATTAATTCTTAGTGATTTGGATGTGCTCATTGAGGTATGTGTAATGCTTGCTTTCGCTTTGGCCCGTTGAATGCATGATCTAATTGCTACCCATTTAGTTGCTTAGGAAAGAGCTAATTAGGTAGAAGTGAACCCTTTGAGTTGATCACGAGCCCTTGCCTGGGATTGGGTGCTTGATTGTGAAGCGTGCTCGGGAGAGACCTAGATGATTGAGCTTCGCCCCTTTCAAGTTATTGAGAATGTCCATGTTCATTGCTATGCTTGTGCTTGTCACATTGATTGCCTTGATTCCTCTTCCCTAGTGATTTAGTTTCTTAGTTCCTTTCCTTAGTTTTTAGTCTTCTATCCTTAGATTTAGTCCTCTCTTTCCCTATATCCTTTGACCTAGCTTAGTAGCATTAGTGTATACAATAATTTTCCGTCTCTGCGGATCGACCCTTTACTTATCACTAGACTTGTTTGGTGTAGGTTTAGGTATATAAATTTTGTTTGGTAGAGGGTAGTTAGTCCAACGACCTAGCTATTTGCCTCTTATCAAAATGGCGTCGTTGCCGGGGATTGGGTGCTTGATTGTGTTGCGTGCTCGGGAGAGACCTAGATGATTGAGCTTCGCCCCTTTCAAGTGATTGAGAATGTCCATGTTCATTGCTATGCTTGTGCTTGTCACATTGATTGCCTTGATTCCTCTACCCTAGTGATTTAGTTTCTTAGTTCCTTTCCTTAGTTTTTAGTCTTCTATCCTTAGATTTAGTCCTCTCTTCCCCCTTATCCTTTGACCTAGCTTAGTAGCGGTAGTGTATACAATAATTCGCCGTCTCTGCGGATTGACCCTTTACTTATCACTAGACTTGTTTGGTGTAGGTTTAGGTCTATAAATTTTGTTTGGTAGAGGGTAGTTAGTCCAACGACCTGGCTATTCGCCTCTTATCAAAATGGCGCCGTTGCCTGGGACGACTTCCATTATCGTTTCATTACCTTACTAGTATAGGTCTTTGTGCATATTTTATTTTATTTTTGTTTGATTCTGTGTACATTTCTCTTATTTCTCCTTGTATATAGGAACTTGATGTCTATACTCTTACGCATGGACCTTGGATCGAGAACCGTAACAAGAAACAAACAAAGGAATGCTTGCAAATAGAAGTTGAAGCATCAAAGAAGAGCAATTTGAGGGAAATGAGCAAAATGAGTTCTTTTGCGGGGTTCTACACCCACCTAACACTTGGTTCACTCTTTCCTATTACTCTCATTTATTGCTTTACCTTTTATTTGCATATGGTTTGAAAGGTACATGTTTGTGGTTTTGTTTCTTCTTTCTCCCCATTCTTGGTCTATAGATTGCTTGATTTGGTCTCCACACATACCAAAGTTTATTATTGACATTGGTTATTCTATATATATTTGGATGGCCATGAGCGCGTTATTGAATTGACTTTTGGTATACATGGTTTTGTTGATCATGCTCTCTTCTTGTGCAATTGTATATACATTCTCAAGTTGTTCTCGTTTTGTGAATATTTGTTTGTATAAAGTCTTTTCTTTGGGAAACAAGGCAAGTTTGCATATGTGTTTTGACCCATTCTTGTTTTGGACTTAATGTTTTTAATTTGTATCCTTGAATGTTTTTCTTCTTAAGTGGTGAATGTGTGCACGATTTGAGAATGTCATTGGTTGATTATAGGATATTATATGCAAAGGTAGCCGGTTTATGAACTCATGGGATCCATGAAACCTTAGTTCATGGGAAAGTGGTAAGATGGAGTTGCTCTCTATAGTGGATGTGAAGCCCTTTCGTTGGTAATTGCTATTCATCCCTTGTGAGCTTCATTTATTCTAGCCTTCATCACCTTGTTGAGTGGCAATTTTGGATTCTTAGCTATGCATGTCTTAATCTTTGGTTTGACTTCTAGCTTCCCGAGACCGTGACCGAGCCACTCTAAGGGAGGACAAGGGCATTGTTCATTTTCCTTATCTTCTTTTTGTTTTGTTACAAATTTGGTTTTCTATTTTGCATTTGCCCCTCTTGCTAACCCTTTTGAGCCTTTTCCCTTTCTTAATTATGAGCCACATTACAAGCCTTATGACCTTTTGTTTCCCTAACCCTTAGTTTGGTGAATGTTTTTGGTTTGGGAGTTTGTTTTGTATTGTGTTGGTTTGAATGAAAATGTGAAAGTAATATGTTCTTTTGACCAAGCAAGAAAGTAAATTGTATATATTGTGTGTAATAAAAGCAAATTCATTCAAGAAAAAGCCGTCCATAGTTAAAAAAAAGGCAAGGACACCAAATACGAGCTTAAAAACAAAAAAAAAAGAAAAAAAAAATAAAAAAATTAGTTGGTTTCGTTTTCTTCCCTATTTTAAGCATTGAGGACAATGCTTCATTCAAGCTTGGGGGGACCGTTTCCTTCGATTTTGTATATTTTTTTGTGTGTTGGCGTTGAATAAGATTGGAGGAGTTAGCATTGTTGGTATTTTTGTTTGATGTTTGGTGACTCCTTAAGTTTGTTTTTGAGAGAGGGCCACTTTTTTGCTTAACTTAGGAAATACCACCAAATTTTTCAATTTTTTTCCCGCCTTGACCCTTAGCATTACGTTACAACCAATAAAAGACCCTTAGACCCTTGAGGGTTGAGTCAACATCGGTGGAGGGAGATAGTCTTCAAACCTATGGAGAGAGTTGCATAGTTAAGATGTTAGGATGACATTCTCATAATTTTCATTTCTATATCTTTTTCCTGTTCCTTCGAGGAATCATGAGAAGCTAGCTTAAGGGTTGATTTGAAGCTAGTGGAGAGAACGTGGCCCGATTGGTTAGAACAAGGGTGAATTGAGTCCTTATTAGTTCTCTTTTCTTAGCATATTTTATTTTTCAATCAACCATTGACATCTTGGAACGTGCATACATTCGTATATTTAGAATATTTTACATTCATTGGTGCTTGCTCCTATCTCTTGTCCAAATATTAACTTGTGGTTTTGTTTTTCTTTTATGCATCTTTTTCTTTCCTTTTTATGCTTTGCCTTGTTTTGCTTGGTTTTTTATTTTTTTAAGAGTTGTGGGTTAAACTCTTAGGAAACCCTCACGAGGGCACACTCGTCCTTTGGAGCGATCTAGGGGTTTAAAGGGCTTGTTTTTAGTTGCTAAAATTAACCATGATTCCTACGAAAGTGAGTTAGTGTACATTCTCGTCACCTTTAGTGTGCTAGTCTTGCTTGAAAAAACCCTTATCCTTTCCTCTTTTGGTTTTGTCTTCCTCGAGGACGAGCAAGAGTTAAGCTTGGGGGAATTTGATAAGTGTCATTTATGACACATATTAGGGCGTTTTTCTCCCTTAGTTTTAGGTTTATTTCGGTTTTTCTTTGTTATTTGTATTCCTTTTAGTCTTGTTTTATTTATATTTTTCTTAGTTTATGGTTTTAGGCCTTAGTTGTGAATAATATGCTTTTTGCTCGGTTTCTAGCTTGATTTGCATGTTTTTTTATGTGTTCTTTCACTCTTTTCTCTCTTGGTCTATTTGTGTAGGTGCTTGACGCTTTCATCGATTCTTATGACCCGAGAAAAGGCAAGGAAGTTCAATAGAAGAAGATTTAAGCTAAGAAAGAATCTAAGAAGCTTGAGACAAGAAAGCTTGAAGCTCATAGAAGGCCTTAAACCGAGTGTTGTTAACTCTTTCAGCCATAACTTTAGATCTACACATCTCATTGAAGCTATTCAAATTGCGTTGGAAACTAGACTTGAAGGGATTTCCAATGGTAGGTTGCAAACACCAAGAGGCTTCCTAGAACAGAATTTATGGCCGTTTGAATCCGCAAGATACTGCCAGCCTACGTAGCCTCTGCGAGCACGGAATGTGGTGTCGCGGGCGCGGCACTCTGTTTTCCCGGATTTGACACTTTCTGGAGATGCCTTGCCGCGGGCGCGGCTCAAAGGCCCGGGGGCGCGGCGACTAGACCCGCGGGCGCGGGGTTCTGGATCTTTTACGAGCTTAATTTTTTGATTTCTTTCTTTCTCTCCTTGTAATATAAATAGAGCACTACTTAGACTTCCTAAGGGGGGAGTTTTTGGGGTCTTCTTTCCTCTTTGAGGCGATGAAACCCCTTTGCCTTCTCCATCATTTTATCTCTTAGATTAGGGCTTAGATTTAGTTTTATCTTTGTTTTGTAATTTAGTTTAAGAGTTGTTTAGAGAGAGAAAGTAAAGAGCATTAATGGTGGATTGAAGAGGTTGAAGATGCAAAATGTGACATTGTTTTGGATTTCTTTCAATACTTCAATAAGCATTCTAAACTCTATCTCATTTATTGTTTTCTTTAATTATTGCTTTGATTCAGTTGCTCTTATTATTGATTTTGTTCTTAGTTTAATGTTTTCCCTAATTTCTTGTTTACTTAGTTTAATTGTTTAGGTTTACTTATTCTTGTTAGTTTGGTTTAATTGGTTTCTTGATTGTTCTTCTTTATTCTTGTTAGTTTAAATGGATTTAGTTTCTTTGTTTTTTTTATCTAGTCATGTTAGTTTAATTTCGTAGCTAGGGTTAGGGATGATTGTTGATTAATGTGCAAAATGAACACTTTATTGATGGTTTGATGGGGATTGTTGGTGTATTGAACTAAGAATGAAGGGCTTAATGCTTGGTGTCTTTCTAGCCAATCGATATCATGATTTAATCTCTATTATGCTAGTTGTGTGAGAGTGAGCTAGTTTAATAGAAGAATTTCGTTGCTTGGTTGACCACAACCTCATAGGCGGGGTTGAGAGTCTAATGGCCTAGTGTGTGCGAGAGTGACCTAGGTTGTTAGGCAATTCTCCATATTATCGACTTGACCAATTAGATTATTGATGATTGTTTGCTTGCGATTGATTAGTGCTAGTATAGTGGTGTGTGCGGATTAATTCTTAGTGATTTGGATGTGCTCATTGAGGTATATGTAATGCTTGCTTTCGCTTTAGCCGGTTGAATGCATGATCTAAATGCTACCCTTTTAGTTGCTTGGGAAAGAGCTAATTAGGTAGAAGTGAACCCTTTGAGTTGATCACGAGCCTTTTCCCGGGATTGGGTGCTTGATTGTGTAGCGTGCTCGGGAGAGACCTAGATGATTGAGCTTCGCCCCTTTCAAGTTATTGAGAATGTCCATGTTCATTGCTATGCTTTTGCTTGTCACGTTGATTGCCTTGATTCCTCTTCCCTAGTGATTTAGTTTCATAGTTCCTTTCCTTAGTTTTTAGTCTTCTATCCTTAGATTTAGTCCTCTCTTCCCCTATATCCTTTGACCTAGCTTAGTAGCGCTAGTGTATACAATAATTCGCCGTCTTTGCGGATCGACCCTTTACTTATCACTAGACTTGTTTGGTGTAGGTTTAGGTTTATAAATTTTGTTTGGTAGAAGGTAGTTAGTCCAACGACCTAGCTATTCGCCTCTTATCATGTGCGCAGCTAGCATGGCTAGCACGCACCAACCAGCACAGCTAGCACATGCGTGCTGCTAGCGAGCCACGCAAGATGCTGGCTGCTGGGCGCTGCTAGTGCTGCTGCTGTCTAGCCAACACACATGCACAGGCACAAGCCCAAGCACCCGCATACGCATATATATACTTGGCAGCTGGGCGCTGCTGCCTGGCCATCGCACACACCCACGCACAGCCTTGCTGGCTGGTGCGTAGTGCTGCTGGGCTGCTTAGCGTGGGCTAGCATTGTGCTGACGCCTAGGCCACGCACATGCGGCTTGCAGAGCACAGCGTGCTGCTTGGTGGTTCCATGCGAAGGCAAGCTTGCAAGCTAGCAAATATGCTGCTGCGATTCAAGGCATGCACGCATGCCAGCACTCAGTGCTAGCGATGGTGCTGCCATGCTAGGTTGCACCTAGCCATGCTGGCGATGGTGCGCCTAACACACCTAGTATGTCTAGGCTTGCACCTAGCCATGCTAGGTGCATGCTAGCTCGAGCTAGCCTAGCATTCAAATGGCTAGACCAATGTGGTGCTACGGCTATGCTCGTATTGTTACTTGTGATTTTGCGACGCTCGGCCTCGACGACCTAGGCTCGATATCCGACGTCTGTGTTCGTAAAACTTCGACGACTCATTAAATCCTTCGGATTAATTCGTCGTCTCAGATCGGTTGTTAGTCTGAAGGGTTCAGTTAAGATTAAGATGTAATATTAATTATACCTTAATATTACTGATCGGAAGCGGCCTCCACCTAGGCATTCCGGTCACTTGACCTTACTGAAGATTTAGCTCTGTAATAATTCTGAACCCTCTATCAGAATAATACACTTGTTGGAAGGATACCATTCCTTTCAGCCATGCATTAGCCCGGACAAGTGTTCATACGGTGTATAGCCCATTTCCTATGTCGCTTAATGTCTCTTCGTGAACTATAACGTAAGATTCATCGTCATCCTTATTTCGTTCAGAAGTGTTTCTCGATCTCCGAGTTTGCCTGCCAATAAGCAGATGATTTCTAAAATCCATCTGAGCACGGCCATGCATTTACACAGTCTCGCTCTTCGAGCGGCCTTGTAAACAACAACGACATGTTCCCTATTGTTAATAGGGGGACATTCCCAGTCTTATATTGTAAGCTTCTCTTACTAAGAGGACCTAATCTCCTGAGTGTTCCCGTTATGATCCCCAGTTACGGCAGACGTTAGGAAACATCAAAGAGACTAGTACTCAAACAAGAAAACTTCACAATACTCATGGTCGAGGAAACGAGTTCCGATAGCTATAATGATTAATGTACTTATGACAATTTTGAATCTCTTAAATTACTCTCATAGGTCTATTCAGTGCAGTTACGAACTGGCACTCGTGCAAATGATTTATGACCATTACGTCCTTGCAGAACAAGAAACGGTGCTGTAAATCATACTACACACTAATCTCTGGTGGCCATCAATTGTCCATCAGTTAGATGACCTCAATTAGGGACAATTTTTAATTTAAATATTCAATGTTCACTTAACAGGTGTTTCTTTATCCAAGACATGGTCTTGATACCCTGTTTTGAATATTTCTATAAATCGTATGGATTCATTATTTAATTCTAAACCACAATTAAATAGCAATGGAGTGAAAAAATAATTTTTGCATAAAAACTAATTACTCCATTAATGAATGGTTTCAATACAGTGTCTTACATTAGAACATCAAGTTTAATTAAAACACATGTATAGGGAGTTTCAAAGCAAGTCTCCAACGTGCTTGATTCCCATTGCCTCAATGTGCTTGTTGTGTTTCACTTGAGGTAGAGATTTAGTCAAAGGATCAGCCACATTATCATCCATGCCGATTTTGCAAATTCATATTTCACCTTCGGATTTCCATTTCCTTATCATGTGAAATCTCATTTGGACATGTTTGACCTTTGGGTGCTCTCTTGGCTCTCTAGCCTGAGCGATAACTCCATTGTTGTCACAGTAGTGATCTATCGGACCCTTGATGGAGGGTACAACACCAAGTTCGCTGATGAACTTGCGAATCCAAACAGTCTCCTTAGCGGCTTCTGAAGCAGATTAGTATTCGGCTTCAGTTGTAAAATCTGTAGTGGTGCTCTGCTTGGCACTCTTCCAGCTAAACTCTCCTCCATTCAGACAGAATATGTACCCTTACTGTGACTTGAAGTCGTCTCTGTCAGTATGGAAGCTAGCGTCGGTGTAACCTTCAACAACCAAGTCTTTGTGGCCACCATAGACCAGGAATTTATCCTTGTTCCTTTTCAGGTACTTCAAGATATTCTTGGCCGCAGTCCAATGCGCCTCTCCTGGGTTTGATTGGTATCGGCTCGTAACGCTTAAGGCATACGATTCATCTGGCATGGTACATATGATGACATACATGATCGATCCAATTAGTGAAGCATATGGAATCTGATCCATTCTCTCTCGCTCAACAGGTGTCTGTGGACACTATTTCTTGCTGAGAGATACGCCATAGGACATGGGTAGATGCCCTCTTTTGGAATTCTCCATGTTTAATCGTGCCAGTACTTTATCAATGTAAGTACTCTTGCTCAATCCAATCATCCTCTTAGATTTATCCCTGTAGATCTTGATGCCCAATATGTACTGTGTCTCTCCTAAATCCTTCATTGAAAAGCACTTTCCCAACCAGCCCTTTACGGACTCTAGTAATTTTGTGTTGTTTCAAATGAGCAGTATGTCATCGACATATAGGATTAGGAATGCGATGTCACTCCCACTGACCTTCTTGTATACACAAGACTCATCTGGATTCTTGATATAACCAAACTGGATGATGGCTTCATCAAATCGTAGATTCCAACTTCTACTTGCCTGCTTCAGTCCATAAATGGATTTCTTAAGCTTGCATACCTTTCCAGCGTTGCTTGGATCAACAAAACCTTCTGGCTATGTCATGTACACAGTTTCTTCCAAAATCCCATTTAGGAAAGCGGCTTTGACATCCATTTGCCATATTTCATAAACGTAATATGCAACAATCGCTAGGATAATCCGGACTAGGATGTCCTGATCATCGGTTAAGACAATACCGAGGTATCTGTCCGGTTGAGATCTTGACCATTGCGACCTACGAAGGGTAATAAGTTGAGTGTTTACATTGTCTTTTTGATTCTGACCAATATTCTTGGCTGCTTCCAAAGCATTTAGATTGTCAGTTTTATCTGTTTGACATTGTTGCTCGTCCTCTCGAACTTCGTTGAGTTCGATTTTCTTCCCACTTGTCATTTTGGAAAGGTGTTCCTTCTCAAAAAAGACACCATCACGAGCAACAAATACTTTGTTCTCGATTTATTGTAGAAGTAACACCCTTTGATTTCTTTTGGATATCCCACAAAGAAACACTTATTTGATTTGGGGTGAAGTTTATCGGAAATTAATCGTTTAACATATGCTTCGCATCCCCAAATCTTAAGAAAAGACAACCTAGGAGGTTTCTTAGTTCATAATTCATATGGAGTCTTTTCAATAGCTTTTAACGGAGCTCGATTTAGGGTTAGTGTCGCGGTTTGTAGCGCATGTCCCCAGAAAGAGATAGGAAGTTCACTAAGACCCATCATTGATCGAACCATGTCTAACAAGGTTCGATTCCTCTGTTCGGACACTCCGTTCCATTTAGGAGTTTCGGGAGGTGTCAGCTCTGAAAGAATACCATTTTCTTTCAAGTGATCGTCGAATTCATGTCTCAAATATTCGCCACCTCGATCCGATCGAAGTGCATTAATTTTCTTGCCAAGTTAATTCTCATTTTCTTTCTGAAATTCTTTGAATTTCTCAAAGGATTCAGATTTATTCTTCATTAGGTAGACATATCCATATCTACTAAAATCTTCGTAAATGCAAATGAATTCTTAGATGTCTTAGTTAGCGGTATCAACTCTTGTCTAATCATATGTAAAACATGCAATTTCCATTGAACATATATTTGCAAGACAATTTTGAAACAACTATTGTCAAAGTCTTACATTCAAAATAACTAGGTGTCCAACACCATAGATCATAGTATGTTAAAAAGCATGATGAAAACTAAGATTAGTTTAATTACATGTCATAGACAAAATAGTGCATGCAAGCACGACCGAAAAACCATCTTCGTCGTCTACTTGTCCTTGCACCAACACTTATTAAGCTTCTCACTTGGTCCCTGAAAAGGCAACATAAAGTGAGTCATACTTGGTATCTAATACCTATGATAAGCTTAATTTACAAGTGCTTAAGGAAGATACATGAGGTAGTCGGAACATTCCTTTCCTCCTCATCCTTGCAAAAGATCTTTCATTCTCGTTTGTAGTGGCCTTGCCCTCCCCAATAGAAGCAACAAATCTTCGCCTTGTTCTTGAAATCCCTCCTCCTTGATGGTTTTTTGGTTGCCCTAAATGAATTGGCTCGGTGAAGTAGCTCCACCACACTCTTCAAAGAATGTGTCTCCTTTCTTTCAGAAAAAATTGCAAAAATTAATAGGAGCGTGGCTCTGATACCACTGTAGGGTTTCGTAGTGACCTTCACTACGCGGACTGAAACCCCCCAAGACTCGCCCCCATAATTAATGCAACTAATACAAGCAAAACATAATTAAAACACAATTAAGAGAAAGGATAAGAAATATGCCCTCGACGCGTGCTTCGCAATTACAACGAGCTCTTACTTTAACCTCGATAATGCGAGGCCTCCAACGGGATCGTACCCTCGAACCCGACCCAATCGTCCTAAGCCTCGAAAGTTAGTCGAGGCCCAGGCAAAATATAAACTTAGAGTTTTACGAATTTCAAGGTATACTAAACAATGGAGTTTCCTTTACTATTCCACTCAAGTGCATGTGTTATTTCCTAAATACCCAAGCCTTGGTATTTAAAGGGAAGTGAACCCTTGATTTTCATCCCCAACCAATGTGGGAGAATGAATAATATTGATAATTAATTTAATTCTAAATTAAATAAATAATCAAATCAATCACTATGCAACAAATGTGAAGGGGAGAGAGAGAGAGTTAGGTGAGGACCAAAAGCAAGGGGGGGGCCATTGCCTTGCTCCCTAAGCCTTGTCCCAAAGGATTGGTCCCCACTCTCCCAAACCGGCTCCAAGCATTGCTGGGCTGGCAGCCAGCCTAGCTGGTCATCATGCACTGCCAGGCTATGTGCAGTTAGCATGGCCAGCACGCACCAGCCAGCACAGCTAGCGCATGCGTGCTGCTAGCGAGCCACGCATGATGCTGGCTGCTAGGCGCTGCTAATGCCTAGTCAACGCACATGCACACGCAGAGGCCCAAGCACCCGCATACGCATATTCATGCTTGGCTGCTTGGTGCTGCTGCCTGGCCATCGCACATACACGCACAGCCTTTCTGGCTGGAGCGTAGTGTTGCTGGGCTGCTGAGCTTGGGCTAGCATTGTGCTGGCGCCTAGGCCACGCACATGCGCATTGCGGAGCACAACGTGCTGCTTGGTGCTGGCATGCGAAGGCAAGCACGCAAGCTAGCATGTATCCTGCTTTGATGCAAAGCATGCACGCATGCCAGCACTCGGTGCTAGCGATGGTGCTGCCATGCTAGGCACGCACGCATGCTAGCGCCTTGAGCTAGCGATGGTGCGCCTAGCGCACCTAGTGTGTCTAGGCTTGCGCCTAGCCATGCTAGGTGCATGCTAGCTTGAGCTAGCCTAGCTTTCACATGGCTAGACCAATGTGGTGCTACGGCTATGCTTGTACTTGTTGCTTGTGATTTTGCGACGGTCGGCCTCAACGACCTAGGCTCGATATCCGACGTCTGTGTTCGTAAAACTTCGACGACTCATTAAATCTTTCGGATTAATTCGTCGTCTCGGATCGGTTGTTCGATTGGGTTCGACCCAAAGGGTTCAGTTAAGACTAAGGTGTAATATTAATTATACCTTAATATTACTGATCGGAAGCGGACTCCACCTAGGCATTTCGATCACTTGACCTTACTGAAGAATTATCTCTGTAATAATTCTGAACCCTCTATCAGAACAATACACTTGTTGGAAGGATACCATTCCTTTCAGCCATGCATTAGCCTGGATCTAGCTATCCACAAACTTGTTGTGGATCCTAATAAGAAGTCGGTAAGGCAAAAGAAGAGGAACCATGGTGAAGAAAGAAACCAGGCGGAAGCCGCCGAGGTGAAAAGGCTTTTAGATGTTGGGTTAATTCGGAAGTGTTACTTTCGTGATTGAGTTGCCAATGTTGTTAATATAGTCTACATTAACCAAAACCATAGTGATACCGTTTGGTTTGAAGAATGCGCCTGCTACCTTCCAAAGAATGATTAATATAGTCTTCATTAACCAAATTGGAAGGAATATTGAGGCGTATAATGATGATATGATAGTCAAATCCAAACTTCAAACTGACCTTCTTACAAATCTCCGAGAAACATTCGCCACACGGGCGGCACCAGGTCATGCTTAATCCTAAAAAGTGTTTTTTAGTAGTTAAGTCTGGGAAGTTCCTCGGATTTCTGATAGATCAAAGGGAGATAGAGGCCTACTCGGAATAAATACAGGCGGTCATAGACATGCAGTTGCCCCGCACTGTAAAAGAAGTTCAAAAATTAACAGGTTATCTGGCGACATTGGGAAGATTCCCCAGTCGGTCAGGCGACAAGTGCCTCTACTTCTTCCAAGCAATCACGAAGAAGACTATGTTTGAATGGGGGGCGGATGAAGAGGCAGCCTTCCAAAGGTAGAAGGAACACTTGCACTCTTTGCCAAGGATGGTCAGTTCTTTGCTAAAAGAAGTGTTGTACATGTACCTAGCCGTCTTTAACCATGCGCTCAGTGCTATTCTCCTTGCTGAAAGAGGCGGCACCTAGCTCCCGGTATATTTCATCAGTCATGTTCTACGGAATGTAGAGCAGAAGTACCCCATGGTTGAAAATTTTGGACTTTCCCTCTTCATGACAGTGAAGAAGTTAAAGGCTTACTTCTTGGCACATCTGGTCGTGGTCTACACTGACCAGCCAATCAAGCGGCCAATGACAACCACGGAATCATCTGGCCGAATGATCAAATAGGCGATTGAAATTCAAAGTCTTAAAATTACTTTAGAGCCAAGGAAAGAAATGAAGGGACAAGCGTTTGCTGACTTCATTGTTGAAATGACTAGGCCGGCTAATCCTAAAAACCTTGAACAGGTTTGGAAGGTATATGTGGATGGGAGCTCCACCCTGAACGGTTGTAGTGCAGGCATTATATGTCAGTCTGTTGAAGGAGACAAGTATGAGTATGCACTACGTTTCAAGTTCCAAGCCTCAAAAAATGAGGAAGAATATGAAGCCCTACTAGCCAGCATCCACATAGGTAAAGCGGCTGGGGTAAGGAAAGTGGACGCTTGTTGTGATTCACAATTGATTGTTAGCCAATACCATGGTGACTATGAAGCCACACATCCGGCTATGATCAAGAACTTACAGGAGATCAAAGAAGAGGCAAGGACACTTGATGAATTTCATCTAAGTAAGGTTCCGAGATCCGAGAACAATCAGGCGGATGCTCTCTCTAAACTTGCATCATCCGCCTCTTGTGATAAACCTAAGTCTGTCTTTTGGGAAGTTGGAAAGGAGAAGTATTGAAGATGATCCCATTGGATACTAGACCAAGGTTGAACCTGGATGGACGGCATCCGAGCTTCTTAAAAGACGGCACCTTACCGGATACTTACCCAAAGATGGTCGCAATGAAAAAGCGTGCAGCCAATTTTGAAATCCGCAATGGAGAGCTTTTCAAGAAAGGCTATCTCCAACCTTTGTTGAAATGTGTTACCCCAGATAAGGGACGAGAGGTCTTAGAAGACTTGCACTCGGGCTTCTACGCCTCTCACATAGGTGGCAGGACCCTAACAAAGAGAGCTAGGCAGCATGGTTACTTGTGGCCTACCCTTGAAGCAGATACCATGGAGATGGTGAAAAAATGCGACATGTGTCAAAGGTTTGGCATGCTCATACACCGTCCAGCCACTGATATGACGACCATTTACAACCTAGTGCCATTTGCCAAATGGGGCATGGACATTGTTGGTCCGTATACGCCTGCTACAGGCGGACGGAGATATATTTTGGTTGTTGTCGACTACTTCACCAAATGGGTAGAGGCGGAGGCAGTCAAAGGCATTAAAACAAAAGATGTTATCTCCTTCATCTAGAGAAATGTCATCACACGGTATGGGGTACCCATGTATATGGTCTTTGACAATGGTCCTCAATTTAAGACGCTTGCTCTCAAGGACTTGTTGGGAGACCAAGGGATCTCTCGCTGTTTTGCATCAGTCAGCCGTCCCCAAGAAAAAAGCCAGATTGAAGCCTTCAACAAATTAATATCTGATGGCATCAAAAAGAAAATTGAAAGAGCTGGCGGCCTATGGGCTGACGAGCTACCGCATATTCTGTGGGCCATCAGGACGACTGAAAAGGGGGAACTGTTGAAATTCCATTTCTCATGGTTTATGGGCAGAAGTTATTTTGCCTATTGAGCACTACGAGCCGACTCATCGAGTTATGTTATATGACGAGGAGGCTAACTAGGAGGCTATGCAGCTAGCACTAGACACTCTTCTAGAACGTAGGGGCAATGCTGCCCTGCGCCAGGAGATCTACCGTCTGAGAATGACGAGAGCCTACAATAAAAGAGTGCACAAGCGCCTCCTGAAAGTGGGGGACTTTGTGTTGCGAAAAATGGAGGAAACCGGTAGGGCCAATGAGCAGGGAAAGCTTACTCCCAATTGGGGAGGCCCCTACTAGATCTATAAAGAAGTAAGAGGCGCCGCCTACCGCCTGGAAACACCAGACCGCAAGTAGCTAGCCAGAACTTGGAACATAGACAACTTGAAAAAGTACTACTTCTAAGACTTGTAAATGTTTTGTAAATGAAAGCACATCAATAAAAATTTGTTATTTGTTTGAATACTTTGTATTTGTACGCATTCTCCAAGGGAGGGACGCCTGCCTAATAAGCAGACGACCTTCTTATTATTTTCCTACTACTCCAACATGAGTAGAAAATAAGCTAAGTGTGTTGTTCCACTCAGAAAAAATTAGTCCTATGGCCGGATGATCTAAGTCACGCCCATGGCCTGACAATCAAAATGCGGCCTATGGCCAGATATTCTTAATTTATAAAACAATACGCCTGTGCCTAACATGAGCAAGCTTCTTGGAACATCCATTTGGGTGAATTTGTCGCAGTGAGCATCTTCCATTTAGGTGGCACATTGCTCTGTGAACTGATCAAATGAGACAAAGATAATAAAGATTACCCACTGCTCTAAAACATGCGGTAGCCTATAATATCTAAGTTGGATGCCGACTGTTGTTGCTTAAGGGAAACACAGTCGGAGAAATTTGAGGATATAAGCTAAGTTCCACACTTAACAGCTAATTGAGTAAAAAGCTAAGTCTAAAGCTTAGCACTTTTAAGGAAAAAACATGTGGCTAACGGCTGCCTACTTCTTCTATTTACTCAAGCAAGGGTGACAAAGATTGATTAATCCTAAAGGTTAACTCACAGTCGCTCGACCTAAATGACCTAAAATGCAACCTAAAGGGTACGAAAGAAGCTGCATGTCCTTTTGATAGACAGACAGCATTCGGCCACTATTCCTATTTAGGTTAGTAAAAACAATTAAATCTACCGCCTGTAACCCAACAAGCGGTTGCTACTTTTGTTTAACATCCCGTTTGGCGCTTGTTTCTGTATAGGTATCATACAAACGGATAATGTACAATCAATAAAGTAAACTAAGTACAAAACATAGTGGATAAGCGTGGTTCGTCTAAAGTACTATATTGAGGCCGAGAGCCGGATCATGCTGAGTGTATGACCGTCTGTCCAATGGCTGTCTGTCCGCCTAGTTTGGGGCAATCACCATAGTTATTGATTGACTTAGAAATCATTCATACTCTTTAAAGTATCAAAGATTTCTAAGTCCATCCATCATCCTTTGAAAACCAGGCGCACAGCCGCCCAGGGGTAAGAATAGTTGGTATACCAAAACAGTCGGCATATGGAAAGTATTCAAAGCATTCATACAAAAAGTTAAGCTATACTTAGCAAACTTTATGAAATGCAAAAATTCAAAGTAAAGTGCAAATTGGAAAATCCGACAAAACTGCCGGATGATTCATATAAACAGTTGGCCATAAGACCGACTGAAAGTTGAAATTGTTAATAAACCCCGATCCTTGGTCGGGTAATGACACAAAACAAACGGCACGCAGGCCGAAGAAAAGTTGATATAAAAAAGGAAAGCTTAAGCAGCAGGAGGAGTTGATCAGCTTCAGCAGCCGCATCCTTCTGGTCCCCAGACGGCTGCTGTTCTTTTTCATTAACCTCCCCTTCCTTCTCCTCTTCCTGGTCCGACTCCCCTAAAGTAGAATCAGACAAATCCTCCTCCTCCTCTTCCTCGCCCTCTTGGGCTTGGTTTAGGATTTTTTCATTGTATTCCTTGGAGGAGGCGGCAAACTAATTCTCGCAGTTCTCATACATGGTCTCTAGGAAGAGAGCCCCCCATGTCATCTTCATGATGGTGTTGCATTCGTCCATCATGTCCTTGACTAGGGCTTCCTTTTCTTCATCAGCCCTTGAGAGATATTTCTTGGCAAGCTGGGTCTCTTGAATCTGCAGGCGGAGTTTGAGCATGTCCACCCTAGTGCGGAGGCCGACTGCTTCTTTGTCCGCCTCCTTAAGAGGCTTGAGCTCAGCCTTGAGAGCTTTAACGAACGACTCTAAATATGAGATCCTCTTCTTGGCCGCCTCTAAATCCGTTTTGATCTGCAAGTTGGCAGTCGCCTGATAATGCAGTATGTTAGTAGGCAGAAGTTTATTATAAGCAATCTGGAACATAGCTTTGTTAGAAACTGAGGCGGCCCGAGCCTTCGCATCCTTTACCTCTTTGGTCTTCTCGTTTATGGGCCTGCGAACACCGTGTACTCGCAACATAGACTGCACCCGGCCAAAAACAAACGTCAGATACAGGCGGCGAATAAATTATATAGACAAATACAATTTTTTTTACAAGTATACCTCAGCGAGAAGAGCGAGCATGGCATCTGAGGGTGCCGACTCCTCTAACCGCCTCCTTGTCCTCAAGGGAGAGGCTTTCAGTATGGACTTGGGCAGGTGGACAAGATCCGGCCTTTGAGAGACATTTACAAAATCAATATCCTGTAAGTACTTGGTTGAAATTCGGCCAATAGACCAACTACTCTCAGAGGTGCTAAACGACTGCTGATTGAATTTGACCCTCAAAGGGTAAGGGAAAGGAAACAAGTCTTTGATACCTTCAGCAGCCCCCTACTTCTCCTTCTCCTTCTCAAGTCGACTACCAATAGGGACGGCTGGAGATTTTGGAGGTGCGTTGTTCCCTGGCCTTGAGACCGCATGTTTCTTGGCTCTCCTAGGGGTCGTTATGTCACCAGCCGTATGTTTCCTAATTTTAGGATCCGGCTGAGAGGAGGAGGAAGGCTTCACTAAGTTGCCCTGCAACAATAACAACAATAAGTAAGAAGCAGACGACAGAAAAGCCAAATGAGACTTGTTCAAAGTCGAAAGAAGCTCCCCTTGGGCGCTTGCAAAGCAGGCGATTAACTCTTCATATTACCGCTTGCCCAAGATGGCGGAGCGGTACTAGGAAGCAGCTTTCTTCGAGGCGGAGAGCTTTTCCATAGATTTGTCTGCAAAAGATGAATCAAGGAGTTAGTTTGACACAAAATTAATCAAGTTTTACAAATACACTTGAACAGGCGGTCAGCTACCTCTTGGCATCTCTTCACTAAGGCCACAGGCGGCCAGATATGTCCCATCTTATTACCAGTGGGAATATAATTTTGAGGAATGAACTCCCTCGCCCCAGTCTTGAGGTTCGCCTGGATATCTACTTTGAAGAGCCCTCTATCAAGGATCTCTTCTTTTGTTTTACGAGGAATAGGCGGCAGCTTAGAATCGCCTGTAAGGAAAGGTGGGTTCATGTTCCACCTGTTGAACTTTTTGTTCTTGACTATGTCAGGGCTGGAGACATTGTAGAAAGTGTTCCTCCAATCTTTTCACTTGTTCTCCTTCCCCACAGTCATCATAAAGCCCTTGTGGCTAGACAACTGGTACCAGCTAGTCCCGCTTGTTTTTGGGGTCCGCTGGGGTAATGCATGTGGGCGAATGCTTCAAAGCTGGGGTCTACTTGATGCATTTCATAGCCGACAACATAGCCTAATATGTTAAACCAAGAGTTTTGGGTCCAGGATTCGCTTCATAGCCAGTTGTAGAGGAAATCTTAGGCTTGCCTTAATGGCCGCCTCATAGAAGCCAAATCATGTGTCCTAGTAGCTGGACTTCTCGGGCCAAACTACAGTGTCCTCGGCATCCGGCGTACATAGGACAAAACCATGCCCCATGACATGGTTAGCTCTGAAGCTCCCAATTTTTTCCGCCATCATTTGTCTCCTGCCTGCGAGAACATGATGATAGTATGCGGCATATTGCTCTCGGCTGGTAGTAGACGGCTCCGCCCAATCTGCTCCCAATTCGACTAAGAGGGACTCTCTCGCGGTCTCTAACCGAGAGTGCCTCTCTTCAGGTTCATCTGAGAATTTGCCAGAAGTACTTGGCTCAGAGTCACTGTCTGAGCTCTCGGACCTGGTGTTTGCTTGATGGGCTAGATCAACAAAGCCCGGCATGTCATTTTGAACTTCCTCCCCTAATTTTTCTAAAACGGAATCACTAGGAGTGCTAGGTGCACCAGGCAGCACGTCAGATAATTTACTGACAGGCGCATAGAAGGAAGAGTCATCTGAATTTGTCACCCTTGCAATTCTCTTAGTTCTTGCCATGGTGTCCTGCGCGAACACATAGACAGTCGGACTTGGGGCAGTTCGCAAAGGGTGATCGAGCAAGGGGCAGTCGACAATTGACAAGCGCACATTAGGGCGCGCTTTAAGGCATATAAATGGGTAATTTTGGATGTATTTAGGCCCGTTTTGGTCGTTTATTGCCTTGTTACTCTCGTTTCCTTCATATTACGTGCTTCACGGGTTTCGGTCTGTTTTTGGTGTGTTAATAGGTATAGTTGACCAAGTTATGTCGAGTCCCGAATCATTGGTGCGTAATCAGGCTATTATCGATCCTAGTTCACCAATCTAAGCTTTGCTGCGGTTCTCAAGGCCTTGAAAGGCAAGTTAAGTAGCAGGCAAGGCAGAACAGTTCACAAATATGACACATGTTCACTATTTTGCTCATAACTTTCTATATATAAATGATAATGGAGTGATTCTAATTGCATTGGAAAGTAGACTTGAAGTGCTTTCAAACGATATATTGCACGCTTTAAACGGAGCTCTGGATAAGAAGTTGTGACTGTTTTAAGAAGGCCAAAGTGCCTGCAACCTTCCTGCCTATGCTTGCACGGCCGTGCCAGATTCAGCACGGCCGTGCCAAAATTGAAGATATTGCGGATCAGCTACTGCCATGTTTGCACGGTCGTGCCACTTCTAGCACGGCCGTGCTAATTTACGAAGGGCAGCCTGCGATTTACTTTCCTATTTAAAACACTTATATATAGCCCGATTGTAAGGGTTAAGGGAGACAGATTTTGAGACAGATTTAGGGACGTATTTTTCAGAAAGACTTTGTAGAGAGGTAGAGAGCACTTCTGTAGTTGAGATTCCATAGATTTGATCTAGTTAATCGTAGTTTTCCGGATTGATTCGAAGCAAGATTCGTTGGGATTCTTTGTATTATTCATTGACATCGGATATCAAAGTTCCAAACTTTGTCATTGATTCGCATCAATAAAATTGGTATTATTCATTCTTATTTATTAATCAAGCTTTATTATTCCTTAACCAGAATTCATGTTTAGATCTATTATGCTTTTGGAATTCATTATTGCTTTGATTATGAATATGTGTAAGTAGTCTCCTAGCTAGGGTTTCGGGATGAAACCCGGCCTAGGTAATCTATGTAATTGAGGGTTGATTTTGATAAACGGATTGTGATTAAATTGATTATATGCGATTGCATGTTAATTCATTATAATAGGAGTAGCTAACCTAGAATCTTGAATTTGATTGCATGATATTCTTGATTTGAACAAGAGATTGTGAATTGAGTATTTCATTGTTGAATGTGGTTTGATTATGTATCGAGTAATGTTAAGTGCATGAGAAATCCAAGCTTAGTATTGCCCGTTGTCTTCCTACCACATGATATTGATCGGAAATGTAGTCTTTGCATATCCCGTTTGTCTCTGTGATTCCTTGTTGCTTAGTTACCAATGGTTAGTCGGATTCCCGTTCTCCCTAGTGTCTTAGTTTATTGATTATTTCATCTTATTAGTAGTATTTTAGAACACCATCTTCCATTGATTTCGAACTAGCTTAGGTTTTAGGATTGATTAGCAGTTACTCTCGTTCTTCGTGGACCGAACCTTTATTTTCCATTATACCGGTTATAGGGTGTTCGTATAAGTATTGTTTGATTAAGAGTTAGATTGTAGCGACCGATTTAACCCTTGTTAGCAATCCTAGTTCTAGATTCAGCTGTCCCCAGTGACCGGATGATCATTAACCTAGGTCGTGCCGTGTGATTTTGGGAAACCATTTTCAAAAAGAAAAAGAAACAAAGAGAAAGTACGAAAGAAAAATAAGCGGTTACCTTTAGTTTGTGAAGATGAAGGTGCTTGAAAAATCTGCACCGGCTGTAGGTGCAGGCGGCCGTCGTTCTTTCTCAGAGAAGGACAAAGTTCTCAAAAGTTTTGTCTGGAATTTTTGGAAATATCCAAATAAATTATTTGGACATCCCCTATTTATAGTGGGGTGAATTTCAAGGGTCAGTAAGAAAAAAAAAATAAATAAATGGTAAAAACCGTTGGCCAATCAGGATGTGACATCTTTCACATGCGCCACGTGGCAAGCCACGTCACCCCCGTGAGGGGCAAATGATTAGGGAATTTTTTTCCCGCCACGTGGACCAATTAAATTATGTCATGTGTCATCCACATGGACCAACCAGGGTCCGCCACGTGTCACCTCATGAGAGGTCCAAGGTGAACCAATCAGACTACGATACGTGGCAGACATATAGCCAACTAGGAAAGTGGCTTTTAACGACCCAAATACCTAGGCAAGCCCATTCAGTCCTAGGTTTCTGAAAACCTAGTAGTGGGCACACATTTCAAGACCCTATAAAAGGGAAATGTTCCCCCCAGAGGAACATGGTTCATACAATATTAAACACAGATGTACATTAATTGCTGAGCATTAACACTAGCTTTAATTACATTGCTTGAGAGCTAAGGCTCAGATTTCGAGGTTATCTCAGATAACCGAATGATCACTTCTCTTCTGAGAGGAACCTGATCCCCTTTACTTTCCGCTCTTTATACATCCGTACACGTTCTAATTTGATCGTCGGAGACGAAACTCCCACCCACAGGAGTCTCCGTTGTTTTGCAGGTACAGGCATTCAGAGGTCAATCCTAGTGTTGTAACTCTCCCGCAGGACATCCAAAAAACCCCGAAACAGGTTGGACAATAGCCATACATTACTCCGCCTTATAATATATTTCTCGACTCTTTTTGGCTGATACTCTTCGACTTTTAACAGTATTTAAAAACTTTTGGTTAGACTTAGTTTTGTGATTACAGTTATAGCTATGGTAGTACGTAAGAATAATCAGACAATATAACTTTATCAACTAAGGAGCAATAATATATATTTTTCATATACGAAAATATACTTCGTCACTACGTGAATATTAAGGCTGGCAAATGTTACTTGCTTAATTAATTGGTATCAAACATGAATTACTTCCGAAAGCTTAAAGTTAAGCCGCATAGGTTACGTTGCATTACTTTTACTTGAGGTAAACTACTCATCAATAATGTTTTTCCTTCATAATCACTTGCCGCAAAGACCAGTTGCCTCAGCTCTCAAGTACTTATGGTGGTGAGGTTGATATAAAACTATCTCCATGTTTCCAACCTTACCCTTCTCCGCTTAAGTAGGTAAGTTATTTGTGAATATTGCTATGTACATAAACATGAACCAAACTTTGTATCCTACAATTATAATGTTTCAATAGTTAGGTTGTTTACCTCTTTTCATCAAGTTAGAAGTTAGAAATTAGTCAAAATCAAGACATAAATAGTAGTAGTACAATATTGGTATTTCCTTGTATGATAGGAGTAATATATACCACACGCTGCTAACCAAAACGATAAATGTAGGGTCATCATACCAAAAACAAGCCAAAAGACAGGCTGTGGATTTGCTGTTTCACAAAAATTCATCCGATGCTTGAGACTGACCCTTACGTTTCTCCTAGCTAAGTATTTCTTACTTGTATAAATATTACAATTCCACACAATATATTACTCCCAACAAATCACAAAGATTTAAAATTAATTGTGTATAAAAAAAATGAAGATTGTTATAGCAACTCTGCTGATTCTCACTCTTGTTGCCGCCACATTTGTGGATACTACAATAGCAGGCTCTGGTAAAACACTAAAACTTATTCATCATATACAATTATAAATTGTCTATATTGACGTAGTCCTGCATGCGGCCAGTCTTTTTCTATTTTCTTTGTTACTGTATGTATATATATATATATATATATATATATATATATATATATATATATATATATATATATATATATATTGGTGTCGAAACAAATGTTATTATATTTCTTTGTTATAATATATCTATGCATGACATGAATTTTGTGTGTTTCAAACTCTTTAAATTTTTTGTCTTTTCTTAATGGTATTTTAAAATAAAATTTCTTTGAGTGGTAATATCATTAGGTGGGTTTTTTGTAATTGGTAAAGTATATAATTTCCTAATATAATACTCAGTAGTCCTATAAATTAATTCATAAACATTAACAATATATTGAATGCGTTATAATGTTGTACAAGTTCTTTTAATTAAATATTTTGTTTCAATATTCTAATACAAAGTGTATTTTTAAACTATGTATAGAGTAATTTAAAACAAAACATTGGTATATGATTTTAAATTGAAGAATTAGATTTATATTAGATGGTTTAGTGAGCACTACAGAAATCGATCTTGGTCCTTATACGATTTAATAATCTAGGACACCCTCCATTCTTAATAAGTGCGTTACCATAATAATTGTATTATTTAATTTAATATGATAAAAATAGAAATATACTCCGTATTTATTTTTTAACTTTTTTTTTTGTTTTTGGCTTTTACTAACCCCATATCATAAATTTTGTTACCTTAACTTTCATTCAAAAAAATAAAAAAAAAAATCCCAATACAAACTAACTTTTATCAATGTTTTATTTCTCAACATATAGTGCATTTGAACATTAATACGATATTCACGTTTGTTTATTTGCCATAGTGTTATTTCATTCTCTCTTTGGTCAACAAAAAAAAAAATAAAAAATAAAAAATTTCCACATGTTTTTTAAGTAGCTGGTCATATCGTGTGATCAGTGGCTAAAACTAACCGAGTAAACTCTGACCGATTAACCCTTAAACGACCAAATAACCCCTAACCAAGTAACTTGACCACACGGTGTGGTCAGCCATGTATGAAATATTTTAGCCTTTTATTGTAATCATCTACTATTTAATATTGTCATTCTTTACTAACACAAATTCTTATATGTGGTTGGCCAGACGGTGTGGCAAGCCATCATGAGGGTTATTTCGTTAGTGTTATAGGAGTTACTCATTCAGTGTTACGACAGAGGTTTATTGGTTAGCATTTTACGGATTACTCAATTAGTGTTGTGAGGATTACTCGGTCAATATTACAAAAGTTACTTGGTCATGTTATAGGGGTTTTCTTGTTTTTTTACAAGTGGTGATATGATATGATGAGACACACTCTAAACGAGCCACTTTACTAATGACTAAAAACTTGAAAATTGTGCTTAATAGTTGCAACTACTTAAATACTTCCCTTATTAATTATTTAAATTAATTTAATCATCTTAATTGTACAATCATCATATATTAAACCTTCACTTCTCTAAATCATTTCTCACTAATGATGAGCCCCTCTCCACATATAAACACTCTCTCCTACGATTAAGAAAAGTCAGCAACAGAGCTAGGTTAATATATGTATTTTCGTTTCCCAAAGAGAAATTGCCATAGTACAGGTTACCGATGAGAATTCTTGTAATAATGTTTGTAATAGTGTCAGCCAGGTTATACCTGAATTTTTTTTTTTCTAATCTTAAATTATTTTTACTATGATAAAATAATATTTATTAAACTGTAATTAATTTTACTTAATTGAATTTTTTCTTACATATTTTTCTATTATATTTTGTCTAAAATAACTAATTTTTATTAAAATGAAATTATTTTTACTAAACTGAAATTATTATTATTGATATTATATTTCTAAGGTGAAGTGAACAACAAAACAAGGGCTTAGAGGAGCATATGTACTTGTTTTGTTATGTTAGACAAAATAATTTAATATTTTGTCTGAATAGATAGATAGCAGGAAAACAAGAGCATGCACTGGGCAAGGGGAACGAGGTATTGAACACGAATTAATAAAGAAGCTCCATTTTTACTTGAATGGTCCTTTGTTTCATAATTAGTTATAACAATACCTAAAGGATTGAACTAGCACGAATTTTTAATAATAAAAAGTAAAAGGATGGGTTTTGGAAAGAGAGAAAAAAAAAAAAAAAACATTTAAGCCATGTTCAATTCACCTTATTTTCATTTATTTCATATGACGTAAATTTAAATAAGTGTAGATAAGTTAAGATAAGCTTGTTGAAAAAAAATTATAATAAGATAAGCTGAAGAAAAAATAAGTTCTCGTAAGGGTTGGCAAGGGTTACAAATTTTCAAATTACATCTAAAATAAGATTAAATAAATTCAGGTAAATTAAGATGAATTCAATTGAGTTAAAAATTGATAAATTATACTCTAATAATCCTAATTATTTGCATTACTAATAGCTAGTCAATGGAAGCGGCTATTTCCTCAAAGAAAAAGTAAATAAATAAAATAAAATAAAAAAGGAAAGGGGTTAGTTTAAATTTTAAGGAAAAAAAATAAAAGGCAGTTGTAGGCTATAAACCCAATTTGGTAAAATAAAAAATATAAGAAAGATATAGTAGTAAATAAAAAACTTTTATATACATCCGATGTAAAGTAACATTAATGTAGATCGGGATAACTTTTATTAAATTTAGCGTAACTTTTAGATTTTGGGTAACTTTTAGCAATAAAGCATAAATAATAAATTTTATTTATATTAGGGTAACTTATATATATGGGTAACTTTTGATCATTTTAAGGTAGCTTTATAGCTTCTATTGTACATCCGATTTTGTAAAATTTTTGTCCTAGTTTGTAATTTGTAATTTATTATGTGAAAACATTTTGAAAAAGAATTGTTGGAATAATTGTTAAATTTCCCAAAATATTATGAGCAATGATATATGTAGCCTTTAGTGCTACAAATAAACAATATATTTTTTAATTAAGTTTTAATTTAGAAACTAATGTATGTCCGGAGAATGCCAGGGATTATTTCTTTGAATAATTGCTGTTGGATAAGCATATTTATTCTTTATTTTCCTATTTATTTATAGTAGTTTTTCATAAAACCTATGGTTTTGAGTGATTTTTTCTCTAGTATGATTGCTTGTGAATTGTATGGTTTTGAGTAATTTATCTCTAATCCTTATCTTTCTTGCGGTTTTATGTCGATTTAGGTTATGATACATATACGTTCTAAAACTATTGATATACATGTTATATTTTATATTGATTTATTGAAAACAAAGAGGTAATTATAAAAAATAATTACACAATTAAAGTTTTATTATATTCCTCACTTCCCTCTTATTGCTTTTCCTATGATTTTTTATATTGCTTATCCTATTACTATAAAATCTTTCCATTTATCCCTCGTTTAATAGGTCTACATAATATAGTATTGTAATTTTTGCATTCTTTTTATTTTGTTCTTTTATTGTACTCCTTTTAAAACACTAACATTTTATTTAGATTGAAGGAATTAAGTAAGGAAAAGAAAAGAAGAGAAGAGTAAAGAAAAGAAAGGAAAATGAAGGGATGATTTATCTTTGATTTGAATAATAACAAGTGAGGAACAAAGGGTATTGAACGGGAGACAAATGGAGGGATGAATTGTAAGATATTGATCTCTCTTAAAATGGATATATTTGAAAGGAAAACTCATGATTATCATTCTTCCCTTTTGTCCCCTCTCCTCCTTTTCCTTTCCTAATCCTTGCCTTCCCCTCCCTTCCCTTCTTTTTCTCCTCAATTATCTATCCAAACACACTCTAAGGTCTCCAATCAATTTAATAATGATATCATTTTGTTTTTTCAAAAATAAAAATGACAACATGTATCCACTACCATATATTTCTTATTCTTTCATTTTATTTGGAGGGAAGGAAATGGAAGGAAAGAGAGGGAAGGGAAATGGAGGGATAAATTATTATTTATTTGAATCGTGCAATAAATTTGGAAAAAAATTGAATTGGAGGGGACGGAGAGAAATGGAGGGATAAAATTATAAGAAATAGATCGCAAACAATGGAGAAATTTAGAAGCAAAACTCTTCATTTTCCCCCCCTCTTCTTTTCCTTCCCAATTATATATCCAAAGACACTATAGGTGAATAACAACTCTACCATACTCTTCTAAAATTGTATCCATGAATTAACGCTTTGTTTGGATAGGAAACAAGGAAAGGAAGGGGAGGGATAGAAGAGGAAGGGAAGAGAGAAGAAAGGGAGGGGGAGGTAGGCTCCATTTTCCTTCAAAATCTCTCCAATTTTGAAGAGATTATGCTTATTAAAGAGAGAGGGAAAATGGATCCCTCCCTTTCCTTTCCCTTCCTTCCCCCAATCCTTTACCCAAACAAGAGAATTTGTCCCCTTTTCTTTCTCTTCCTTTCTTTTCCTTTCATTTCCTTTTATCCAAACAAAGTGAAAATAAATTTTTCATTGGAGTAGGAGGGACAACTACCTTGTCTTCTTTAACCCATCCATAGCTCCTCATACCACGTACAAGACATTCTATAAACGTTGTAGTTAATATCATATCACATTTGTTTGTACGTATAGTATGATCCACTTTTTATTTAATTTTGTGTACGAGTAGCCGAGTATCTATGAGAAGGGATCAACAATTTAAATCTATGAATAAGTCTATTGCTTTTTTTCTTTCCTCGGTCAACAAACATTGATACAAACTATATCCTCCAAAAGACCAAATATATGACTAACATGTTAACTACGAGTAAGTATTGTTTTGATGTTTGATAATGAAATTCTGAATATGGGATATGGTTGGTCAAAACTACAAGTTCTCAGTTGTTTAAAGCATCTTTCATAATTGAACTGTGGAATTTTCTAATATGAAATTTTAATAAGTTTTACCATCCAGAATTTTGCAACTCGAAATGCAGTGTGAGATGCTCTAAAGCAGGATTTAATGATAGATGCTTGAAATATTGTGGAATATGCTGTGAGGATTGCCATTGTGTACCTTCCGGAACATCTGGGAATAAGGATGAGTGCCCTTGCTACAGAGACAAGACGAATTCCAAGGGAAAACCAAAGTGTCCTTGAAGCCTTGAAGGAATAGATTACAATTTATATCTCTTCATGCTTTCCAACTTCTTTCTAATTTTTTACAACAAAAGGGTTATAAAAGATGTTATTTGACATATTTTCCTTTTCAATTCGAGGACTAATCGACATGAAACTGTATGATCTAAAGTTTTTATAATACTTACCTTATGTATGGGCTTGATTTCTAAATAAAATGTCATGTACGTTGTTGAATACTTTTACTAACTAATGGTATTTATTATTAGCTAGCTACTTACGATGGCCACTTTGCTATTACGTAACTAAATGGAGTCGGTTTTATTTTTTATTTTTATTTTTTTAAAAAAATAATAAAGTAAGATACATGAAGTAGATTAGGAATGTCTTCTTATAAGTCAATGTCATAATCTGTATTGTCTTTAAATACGAAAATAAGAAAATTTTCTATGCACTAATGGATTTGTATCCTGGTTTGTTATAGCAGAATAGTCAAAGAGGCAACATTATAGCAGAATAGTCAAAGAGGCAACTTGATTTGTTGCCCAATTTCCTTCATGGTAGAAACGTGGGAATTGAAGGCGGAAAAAATTCTAAAATGGTCTAGATATCATCAATCAGTAGCAGCTAAAAGGAGCATCCACGTGCGGGCTGTTGTAGTGTCCTTGCAAAATATTACAAAAAGGATTGGTGTCCTTCGAACAAGTGTATTATTTCGATATATGGTTTAGAATTAATTACAGATCGAATTATTCAGTGACCCCAAGTGATCGAAATGCCTTGCTAGAGGATACATCCGATCAGTAAGATTAATATAATTAATCTCAGCTCATAGCTTGCTCTTGACTGAACCCAACGAGTCACACCCAATCGTGTAACCAAACTAAAGCGACGAATTAAGCCGAAAGACTTTAATACTTCGATAAATATATTTCGTACTCAGACGTCGAGTCGATTCTAGGAACCAACAAGACAAGAAAATAAGTTAAAAGATATGTCGCAGGTCAAACCATCTAGCCGTAGCCTTGTAGTGGCCTAGCAAGTCACTAGCCATGCGAAGGTTAGGTTAGCAAGGTTGTCAGCCGTAAGGCATGGCTTGGTCGCAAGCCCAGCACGCTATGCGTGCGCAGTGGCTGGGCATGCTGGCCGAGCATGCTAGCGGGATGGCATGCCAGCAGCATGGCTGCCAAGCGCCAGCACGCACAATATGCTGCTAGGCTGCCAGCCCAGCCAACATGTTAGCAACTCGTAGCAGCCTGCAAAGTGCAAAGCCTGCTTGCGAGCAGTCGCATCATGTGGCTTGCTACCAGGTGTGTTGAGGGTAGCCTGTCGTTGGCGATCTCATTTCCTCTGTGCCCTTATCCCTTTAAAAGCCTAGGACTTTACACTTTTTAGGGTGTATTAAGATTTGAATTTTTTTACTGTTTGGGAGACTTGGAATTAATATTGAGTCTATCATTACTTTTTTTTTATATAAGAAACCAAAAGAGTGTCGCCAATGAGTTTTAGGAAAGCTCATAAACCTGGAATTAGCATGAATCATAAGTTTACCCATGCCTAAATTGGTCTACTGAACCAGAAATGAGTTCGGGAGCGAGGGTACTAGAAAAAAGTTCTCCTTGAGAATAGCAATCCTAGCCCTAGTGCAACCTCTACTAGCTCTTCGTTTTTCACAATTTCATTGCCTAACAATATATGCAACGTGTAGACACCTAAAAATGTCTTCCCAAAACCAAACCCAATGATGAACAACTTTTCACTGCCGTTATTGGTCAGGTTGATTATTTAATCATTGGAATTGTTAAATCCATATTCAATCCAATACATTTTATAAATCAACCCAATTCTTAGCCCATTTCCCCAAACCATAACTTATATTCCTTTTTCCGTGTTCACACAAAACTGAGCTAAACTGATTTTTGGCCCACTAATTTTGATCAAAATTATTTGGTTGGATAGGCCTTGAAATAAGCTTTTGAAATGTATATCGTAAGCCCAATTCCGATTTAAAACGAAGAAGATATGAGCAAAACACTAAAACTCGGCCCAAAACCAACAACCTTGTACTAAAATGGCCATATATAAAAATGTAGAAAAGATTTTGACCTGGTTCTAATTGGGTTGGAAAGTAGACTTGAATTAAAAAACATTCCAAAGATATATTAGATGCCTTATTCCAATTTACGGATCAAAAGGTATCAAAGTTATAAAAATGCATAAAAATTGGTAATTATCGCGCCACGGTAAAAATACCATGTCACGGCAAACATTGCCGTGCTACGACATATATTGCCATCACACGACAATTATTTTGAGCTGCGACACTTTATTCTTCTGCGGCGCCTCATTCCTCACATTTCCTCTATAAATACGAGGTTGAAATCATAGTTTTAGGGCACCAACACACATTCTCATTTCTCTCTCTCACATTCTAAGCCATAAACATATTCTCCTAATTATTATTCTATCACTATTCCTTCCCTAAGCACTCCAAGGAGTCCATACAACACCCGAAGTTCCATTCTTAAACCAAGGCGCGAAAGGTAGAACTGATTGAGGGTTTGGACCAAATGAACTCCACTTTAATTTACTTTAATTTCAATTTGATTTATTATTATTTGAAGTTACTAACGTGTTTATTGTTTTATAGTTGCAAGCAAACATAATCAAACTAAGGAATCATGTTCCTTTTGTTCCTATTATATTTCTAACGATTTTTGTTATGTTTGTCATATATTAATCGTTATTACGGTTAAATAGCTTACAATGTTAATGTTTATTCTATTGTTTATTGTTGATCACTGTTGCATGTTTAAAGGGAATATGTAGTTGAATATAATGCTTAATAAGATAATTTGGGTGACCGGTTTAGGTTCCTTTTTAATCTTGTTGTTTAATCAAGTGATCACGATATTTAGAATTATATGTGTACATTAACATTTAACCAATTTAACTTAATATTAGTTTAGAGCAAATTGAATCTTTGTTTGTGTTCCTTTGAGATCGGAGGAAATACTTTTTACAATAAGAATCGGGTAGAGGCCAAGCCTTGTTGCCCAAGCATTAACCATTCAAGCTTGCATGTGATCGGTGGAGAGTTTTTCTTGGGGATCAAGGAGTGACTTGTGGTCCTCCTTATGGTCCTGACCTAACCTTTCTAATTGTTGGACAAGTGTTGCTTGACTATTTTTTCTAGCTGTTTAATTTATTTTAGAATTAAATTAAATGCTAGCTTTTCTCACTTTATGAAAAGTTCCACATTGATAGAATATCAAAGAGAAGGAGATGCCATGCCTATAATAGTTAAATACCCAAGCATTCGTTGGGAATTATTTGCAAGAGTTGAACTCGAAAAGCGCATCTCCATTGAGAAACCCTTGGAGTACCTCTTGTTAGTAATGTTGCGTATTAACCTAGCTAGCCGTTAATACCAACCAAGTTTCAGCGCGCGGGTGGACTTCGTTGGAGGAGCAGCAGGTGAGGTTCTCGCTTCGTTCTAGGTTCTTGCTTGAGTGACGTAGAATCATGCTTCAAGGGTATGATCGTCTTTTCCCTTCTCTCTCCCTCTCTCTCTCTCTCTTTTATGTGTTTATTGCTTTATTAATAATATGCATGTTTAGTTTCACTAGTAGAAAATAGGTGATGGGAAGCCACTAATTGGAAGCGGTTATTGGAATCCGCTTCCAATTCCATACAAAAACCCGGGATTAAAAAACAAAAAGAACAAGAGGAGAATTGAAAGTGGTTCGGTTTGAACCGCTTCTAAAAGGTAAGTAGAAGAGGTTCAAACCGCTTCCCTTTAAAAAAAAAAAAACCGGATTCCAATAATTTCCTTCGTTCCCTCCTTTTTTCCCTCCTTCATTTCTTTCGTGTTTGCTGCTTTCAATTGCACAGTACACCTCCTTCAACTAAATTCACTCCCTCCTTCACTTTCACCCACCATCACACAGCATCCCACACCACCATTGTCGTGCTTACCCACCACAACAACAACCTTGCTGCCTACTTTCACCACGACAACCGCTCGTTTCTTTCATTTAGTGTTGTTAGGAAAAGGGGTTGTTGCGCCTGCTTTTACCACCACAACCACCTTAGGGTGGTGCTGCTGCGTCCCTCTGCCTGCTGCCCTTGCTGCCTCCATTGCTACCATAGGGTCGTGCTGCTGCGTCGCTCTGCCTGCTACCCCTGCTGCGACCCTCTGCGTGCTCCTCCATATCACCTTCACACGCACCACCAAGCCACCACACCTCTCCCTCTTACCCCACATTCCATATTTTTGGGTGAGTTCATGATTAATTTAAATTCATTACTTACATGTTGTTAATAATTTCCCAAATTTTAGGGTTTCAATTTTAGTTAATCAAATTTTATGTTTATTAATATATGAATTATTTGTATACAAAATGTTAATTCTTACCTTAATTGTATAATGTTATAAGTTGTTTTAATTTGAGTAGCTAAAAAGTAATGAATTAATGAATGGATTAAAAGTAAGATTAGTTTGCTTGTAGGTAGTCCAAATAGCATTGTATGAATGAATGAACTTGTGTTTTGTTAAATGTCAAACAAATGGAAATTTTTGAATGCTTGCATCATCATTTGCCTAGATACCCGTTCAAGTCTTTCTCATTAGGAGGAAGACTTGAATAGTCCCCGGTTGGAACTGTTCTTGGACGTTTAATCTCACTTAGGTAGTGAATGTATGTCTCTTTTTCGATTTTAAGGAATATCTTCGTCTCCATGTTCTCCGGGTGCATATGTAGGTAATTATTTACCTACATTGTGTACTTGGAGAACTGGGGCGAAATGCTGCCGGATTTTCCTTAAAATTGGAAAGTTGACATACATTCACTAGTGAGATTAGACGTTCAAGGATGGGTTAGGTTGGAGTGATAAGGACCTTTTTGGGAGCATTCATTTTTACACTATATGCATGAACGATATCAATACAAACAATGTACTTTGATTATATGTTGCAATTTTACATTATTTATAATGTGTTATGAAGAAGTTAAACTGTCGTTCTGTTGCGGGTCCTAAGTGCAAATATGCAAAGGTAATGCCTTGAGTTAGTGATTTTTTTAATATACTTGGCTTCGGTAATGGCTACGCATGATAACAGTACCTTTGTGGCATGTCAGTGTGCGCAACAAAACAACGGACTTGATTGTGCCCTATACGTGATGAGGTTTATGCTTGACATAGTCAACAATTGCTCGGAAGCACAACAAGTAGATGAGGTATGCTTTTACTGTATTCAATCTATACCTTGCTTCCATTATTTCACCGAACATAAAACAAGCGTAACACATGGGGCGGTGCTACATACTGATGATAATGTTTGATTTTTTTTGTCATCTTTAGTTTTGCAAGGTTGAAAGTGTAGGTCCGTTGTCAAGCAAGGAAATCAATAAAGTTCGCGATATGTGGGCTTTTTTCGTCACGTTTGATGGCATCTAGGTAGAATCGGTGTAATGGTTATAATGGTTATATTTGGGTAAGTAAGAAGCTCATTTGAGAAATTTTCACCTACTTACGCTCCTATAACCTCGTATTTGCATGAAAATAAATACTTTTTAAGAAATTTCAACCTATAAACATGTTAAATATACTAAATATGGTACGTTAGAGTAGTTGGATATTAGTTTATAAAGAAATCAAAGAATTCGGGTAAGTAAGAAGCTAACTTATGCCATTTTCCCCTACTTATGATCCTACAACGTTGTATTTGCATGACAATGAATACTTTTAAGCTATTTCAACCTATAAACATGTTAAATATACTAAATATGGTATGTTAGAGTAGTTGGATATTAGTTTATAAAGAAATCAAAGAATTTGGGTAAGTAAGAAGCTAACTTATGCCATTTTCTCCTACTTATGCTCCTATAACGTTATATTTGCATGAAAATGAACACTTTTAGGCTATTTCAACCAACAAACATGTTAAATATACTAAATATGGTATGTTAGAGTAGTTGGATATTAGTTTATAAAGAAATCAAAGAATTTGGGTAAGTAAGAAGCTAACTTATGCCATTTTCTCCTGCTTTTGCTCCTATAACGTTGTATTTGCACGAAAATGAATACTTTTAAGCTATTTCAACCTATAAACATGTTAACTATACTAAATATGATTTGTTAGAATTAGTAGATGCCAGTTTATAAAGAAACCAAACAATTTGGGTAAGTTAGTAGCTCACCCAGCCAGGCAGGTGCACAGCCAGCCAGGTGCACAGCCAGCCAGGCAGGCACCTGCCCAGCCAAGCAGGGACCTGCCCAGCCAGGCAGGCATTGTCCAGCCAGGCAAGCAGCCAGCCAGCCAGCTGCCCAGTAGCCTGTACACGCACGTGATGCATGTGATTTTTGTGCATTTCGGCCATTTTGGTGATTTTCGGTGAATTTCTGTGATATTGGTGCATTTCGGTGTTGTGATACTCATGAAAATTTTGGTTTTTTTTTTCTCTAATGTTTTGCACGGTTCAAAAGGAAGGCACGTTAACAAGGAATGAAATCGATCAATGAATTTTGCGACATGTGGGATTTTTTCGACACATTCGATGGCATGTAGAATTGTCGTAATGGTTATATTGGTTTGTTAGCTTGACTATATTAATTACTTATTATTTTCAACATTATTTTAATTAAATACACATTAGTATGTACGTAGTATGTCTAATTGTAATCTTAATATATTTTGGTGTAATTAAATATTGTTGTTCATTAAATATATTAATGATGTTACTTTTTATATATATAATTATTTCGTGTTATATATATTATTGTATTATTTTGTAACTAATATTAATATTATTATTAATTAATAATATTAACTTTATTATGAATTAATAATAATAAATTTATATCGATTAGTAATATTATTTTATTATTAATTAAAAATACTGAAATTATTGTGAAAGGTCACTAATAATATTATTATATTAATATTATTAGTAATAAATTATAAAAAAAAAAACTACAATTGGAAGTGGTTTGGCGCCAAAACCGCTTCAAATTGTTGATTTTTTTTTTTTAAAAAACATGGGAATTAGAAGCGGTTTGGCGCCAAAACCGCTTCCAATTGTAGAATTTTTTGTTTTTAAAAAATGGGAATTGGAAGCGGTTTGGCGCCAAACCTCTTCCAATTCTCCACTATTTGAAGCGGTTTGAATCGCTTCCAATTCTAACTGACAATGACAAGCCCCCCAAACCGAACCGGTTCAAAACCGCTTCCAATTACGGGGTTTGAACCGCTTCTAAATTAGTTTTTTGTACTAGTGTTTGGTCGTATTAATTTATGCATGTGGTCCGGGGTGGGTTTTGGTTTCGCACGATGCTTGGGCACCGTAAAACCCAACATTTTCATGATGAATGGTTGAGTATTAAACTTTCGTATGAGCAGGCATGTCATATGAATTTGAATTCTTTAATTTATTATTTTTGAAACTGATGGTTTTAAATTTGTTTCTTTTGATCTGTAGTGGTCATACTCTTAATCTCTAGAGTAAATTGAAGTATTATAAGAAACAATCAATTATGCACTAAGATTAGTTTTGAACTTGAAAATGGCTCGAATATGTGATATGTCTGTACTCATAGTTTGTTCAATGGCCAAGTTCATTAACTGAGTTTCGAGTGAAACATAATGATTACTCAATCATTGTGATGCACTTAAAAATTTTAAGGCTCGAGATCTATGTAAACCATTTAGGAGATTATCGAAAGTAGCTCGAATAACATGAATATCTCATTTTGTTTATTGTAGATTTGGAGCCCATGTGTTGAGCTATATATGCATGTTTTTGCTATTTCTCTAGTCTTGGAGCCCTTAATTTGGGGTAGTTCCAACGACTTACTATTGTTTAGTCCATTCATATCATCATGATGTGGGAATAGGCTTATGTATCCCATGTTTTGTGTTTTGAGAACATTTAGGAGAGTGACATGGCTTACGCTTTTTTTTTTTACCTAAAATCATGTTTAAGGAAGCAATATAGTTCTTTGCTTGTTTACAAACCAAAAAAAATTGTGGTTAAGGTTTAGTAAATTTTACCTAATGTCAACGTTTGTAGAGATCACTGAGTTAAAACATCAAATATTTTCTTCATTCTTATTAGTCTTTGATCTTGGTTTCAAAGGTGGTTCATTAACCATCCCTAAACCAATATTCGCTAATAACTACACGAGAACTAGTTCTAATTAAGAAGTCGAATCTTAGTTCATTCCTTTTAGAAATGTTAACGTATAAGCGTGCATTGTCAAAAAGGTTATGGAAAATCTGAAAATTAATTTATTTTGAGAAAATAAAATAAAATTCAGAAAGGGAATTTTAAAGACTATTTTTTTTATTAAGAGGTAAAGGTAAGAAACTTGTTATTTTAAATTAGAATTCAAAATTCGAAAAGAGTCCAGTAAATTCAATAAATAAAAATTTGTTCTGAAATCAAAAGTGGAGCTACTATATATTTCTAGTAGACAAAATACATAAACACGTTGTTTTCGAAACTGGACCCAAAATTGAAAGAAGAGCCTAGCTCATAATTATGTGTGACTATTGTCTCCAAAATTAATGAATGATAAGTTGTAATTTGCAACTTATCTGTAAAATTGATATGAAAATGTGAGCAAACTCTTGTACATCTAATCTTATTGTCTCTCTTTTTTGTGTTTGCCATCATTGTCATATTTTGCTAATTGACAAAGAATTATTTTGGTCTTTGGATTCTAAAACACCTTTAATCAAACACAAATTTATAATACCTAAACCTAACAATAAACACAAGTCTAGTAGCAAGTCAAGGGTCGATCCACGGACAATGACTAATCACCACAACCATTACCAACAACTAAGCTAGGCCGACAAGGGGTAAGAAATGACAACTAACACTACAAGGCTATACTAGACTAAGACAAAAGCAAAAATGCTAAGGAGATGGGTAGGTATAAGCTTCACCCAAACATGGATAAGTATAGAATCAGAATGATCACAATTTAAGTACATTTGAATGTCGAATTAAGGTCCAATCCAACCACCTATCGAGGTCAAAAGGTTTATTCTAACATACCTCTATATATGTTATCACACTAGAACCATATACTAGAAGGTACAATCAAGCACAATCGACAATAATGAATCTAGCTACGTCCGCTATCGCATTATCAAGCATAAATTCACCTACAATTCACAAACAACAAGCATTTTGCAAGCAAATTGAAGATTATAAAGCATACAAAGACTTTAATCATGATCAAACCAAATTTTATAGCTGAAACATGCTCAAGCTTCAATTATACCATCCCCAAAACCTTAGCAAAAAATATTACTCCATAATCATGTAGGAATTTAGGTACTCTAAGCGGAATTTTATGAATCATATTTATACGCACATAAAATAAGATCGCATGCATAAGACACCAGAATCATATAATTATACCTTTGAAGCGCGATTTCCACGTAGCAAATTGATTGACAAATCAAGCAGAGAATAGGGCCCCAAGTGTGAATCCTCTACTCAGTCCACGGGATTCGATCAAGCCGTCCAACAGTACTAGATTGGTCGAGTGAAAGGGGAAAACCACGATCACCACCTTAATGGACAACCGGCCACCACCACAAACACCACCAGCACCGTGCACACACACCGGCGCTGAGAAGGGGAGTGAGCCGTGAGAGAGAGAGGGAGTTTGAGAGGGTTGGTTTCGTGTTTGCTAATTAGGGTTAGATCACACTGATCATGAAAACGTATGTCCAACCCTAGGCACCTAATCTATTTATGATCCTATTATAATTAGACTAGGTCAGCAAGCCTAAAAACCCTCCTAGCCATACCTCTTAGCCGAGCACCTAGAATGATGAGGCCCATCACGGGCGACCTCTTCCTCTTATGCTCAATCTAGGCTCTTTGTGTGACCTTATATGATCTGTTTAATTGGGCTTTGGCCTATTTTAGTAAACCTAAGATCGTAGTACCTCTAGCTACGATATAACGACGACCCAAAAGAACGAACTTAATTATCTCCATAATTTGATCCATTATATATCTAGTAATTGAACTTGACAAACACATAAATCATTCCATCTCCCAGTTGTCTGAGATTCCTTAAGTCAATATGTGTCAATTTGATAATATGATTGCATCTCATTTCGAGATCATATTGATCTACAAATCATTGTTTGAAATCTAACTTAGAATTACAAAACCAAATGATTATTGAGTAATACATTTGAACACGGACACGTATTTTCTACGTTCCCCCTCTTCAAGCGGCCATGCCGCATTTCCTTATTAAATAGATAGACTCAATCCAATCTTGTAGCAGCTAAAGCTCCCACTCAACTTTTGAAATAACCAGGAAACATCTTTTATAGTCCCCTTTTTACAGAATGACGTTTGCATGTACCACAGTTAAATCAATCTTTGAATGAAATTAATGTTCCACTCATAGAAGGGGAATCCACTAATATATTCAGTGTAGGGTTTCGTAGTGACCCGACACTACGTGGAAGGAAACCCCCCAAGACCCGCCCCTTAATTAAAGCAATTAACAAGCATAATAAACTTAATCGAACAAGACTAAGAACAAGAGTTATACCTTTGTTGCGTGCTTCGCTCCCAAAGAGCTCTTACTTCAAAATCCCGAAAACACGAGATCTCCGACGGATCGTACCCTCGACCCGACCCGAGCGTCCTAAGTCTTGAAGGTTAGTCAACACCCGGACAAAATAACTATGAGTTTTACGAATCAAAGGTTTACTCTTAATTAGAGTTACCTTTTTCATTCCACTCAAGGTTGTACATTCCCAAATACCCAAGCTTGGTATTTATAGGAAATTGAACCCTTGATTTTTCATCCTCCACCAATGTGGGAGTGTTGAATATCAATGATTTATTTAATTTCCAAATTAAATAAATAATCAAGTAAATCACATTGCGACAAGTGGCATGATCATGTGCAAAGAAGTAGTGCCCAAGGCTAGGTGGGGGGGACCATGTGCCTTGCTCCCTAAGGGGTTGGATTTTGGTCCCCACACCCTTCCTCAATGCCGCCACACAGCAGCTGGGCTGGCAGCCAGCTAGCACATGCCCAGCAGCCCCAGCAGCCTAGCAAGCCAATGCGTGCTAGCGCTGGGCAATGCTGGTGCTGGTGCTGTGTGCTAGCGCCTAGCGCTGCTAGCACATAGTGATGGCACTGGCCCCCAGCAGCCCACGCATAGGCTAGCACACACACACACCTTGCGCACCATTGCTAGCACAACCAGCATGCGTGCTGCTAGCAAGCCACGCATGCTGGCCCCCCTTCCCTCGCATCATGCTACGCAGCACGCAGCATGCAGCGCATCACGCACCACGCACCAGCCTTACATCATGCACCACGCATCGCCCAACAACCTTGGTGCGTAACAATGCTGGGCTGTTGTGCGTGGCCTAGCAACGTGCTGGCGCCCAGGCCCCTTGCACACACATGGTGCGCTGCTTGGTGCTGCTATGCGAAGGCTAGCACGCAAGCCAGCACGCGTGCTGCGAAGGGCTTCCTGGTGCCTTGTGGTGCTTGCGATAGGCTGCCATGGCACGCCTAGGCTGCGATGGTGCACCTAGGCTGCGATGGTGCGCCTAGGTTGCGCCTAGAGCTTGCGATGGGCTGCCATGGCACGCCTAGCCTGCGATGGTGCACCTAGGCTGCGCCTAGCCATGCTAGGTGCATGCTAGCTCGAACTAGCCTATCATCCACATGGTCAGGGTTCTAAAACAAGCCTAGAGGGCAGAGACAAACTAAGAGTTCCAACGGATAAGACATATATCCTTGCTCAATTGCCGTCCCGAAGCTCGACCTCTCCTTTCTCTAGCCTCCTATTTATCCTTAGTCCTTGAGCATTGGAACAAAGGTGTAAGCCATATCCGGTATCTAATACCCATGATGTTTTGCTAGCGAAGTTTAAGTCTATTACAAAAGCAACAGTTCTGTTCTTCTTATCTGCCTTGAATTTGAGGCAATCCCGGTTCCAATGTCCCTTCTTCTTTCAATAGAAACATTCGAAATCGGATTTAGAAGAGGCTACCTTCTTGTCCTAGCCACTCTTAGCAGCACTTGACTTAGGTAGAAAGTTCTTCGTCTTTTTCCCTTTAAAGCGTCTCTTCTTTCCCGAGCGCTTAAATGGCTTGCGCTTTCTCAACATGAGCATGTCATGCTTTCCCTCATCTTTGAGGGTTTGCTCAGCCTGCTTCAACATACCATGAAGCTCGGTGAGAGTTTTCTCCATGCTGTGCATATTATAGTTCATCTTGAACTGATCATAGCCTTTGTGCAGCAAGTGGAGAATGATGTCAATTGCCATCTCGGTCGAATACCCAGCATCAAGCCTTTCCATGTTCTCAAACAATCCAATCATTTGAAGAACATGCGGGCTGACTGGCTCTCCTTTCTTGAGCTTGCTCTCAAGGATCTGCCTGTGGGTTTTGAACCTTTTAGTTTGGGCTTGCTCTTGAAATATATTCTGAAGTTCATAAATGATCTCAAAAGCCGTCTCTTTTACAAAGAAAGTCTTTTGAAGGTCCGAAGACATACTGGCCAACATGATGCACTTGACTTCCCGATTGGCACTTTGCCATCGCTTAAGGGCAGCCTGGGTGACCTCCTCATTGGGAGTGTCGGGCATTTCCTTATCAAGGATGTATTCCTTTTGCTCTTCCATAAAAACGAACGCAAATTCCTTTGCCATCGGTTAAGGGTAGCTTGGGTGACCTCCTCATTTGGAGTGTCGGGCAATTCCTCATCAAGGACGTATTCCTTTTGCTCTTGCATTAGAACAATATGCAAATTCCTTTGCCAATCAATAAAATTTGGCACACTCAACTTCTGTTTGTCGAGAATTGAGCGTAATGAAAACTGGTTGTTTGAGTTACTTGCAGACATGTTTCTACAACTGAAAGAATTTGAAATGAAAAACCATTCATACACCAATAAGTTTGAAATTTAAAGCGTTCATGCAAATTTTCAATCTTATTGAGCATTTTATCCTTGCATTAACATTAGTCCCTTTTAGGCGAGAATAAAATGATTCCAAGATCCCAAAAATCAAAAACTGATTAAGCATTCTCTGGCTTGTCTTCACACTTAATATTTTAGGGTAAGTAATCCAATTGCTAATAGCTCCAAGCTACTCTTGGTTCGATAAAACGTCGCATCAAATGCTTCCTTGATATTTTATCTCCATTGCCACGACAACTTGTATACCTAGTATACCTTACGTTCCTAGGGAAGTAGTGATGCCTCGCTTTGGCGTAGCCCATCACATAGGCGCATTAGTTTGGTAAAGTGTTATTCTTGGAATGGCATATTTTAGCTCAATATTTTAGGGACCTAGGGTTTCTATGTTGGTTGATTTAAGTGAACTCAATTAATCATCATAACATTTGAAATCCTAAACATGCACCTAACATATCATTCACATATATAAGAACAATTGTATATATAGAAAACATGAAATAAGATGCATTTGGCAACTACCATGACCCCTTGAAATCTTCAAATCTTCAAGAGTCATCATCTTGGTTCGTCTTCACATAAAACGCCGTCTTGAGACATCTTCGCCAAAATGAAATTACTAGCTACTATGACTAGGATTAATCTAAATATTAAGGTAAAAAAATATGCAACGGTATTTAGATTTACAAAAATACATAACGGATCGCAGTCCGTATTTACTATGCTAATCGTGCCCCACTAGTTGCCATTTTCACGAAACCTGTGAAACAATATATCTTTCGTTCATCCATTCACTATATATGAATGACCCATGTGCCCAAGGCTAGGTGGGGGGGACCATGTGCCTTGCTCCCCAAGGGGTTAGATTTTGGTCCCCACACCCTTCCTCAATGCCGCCACACAACTGCTGGGCTAGCAGCCAGCTAGCGCTACTAGCTAGCACATGCCCAGCAGCCTAGCAAGCCAATGCGTGCTGGCGCTGGGCGATGCTGGTGCCGGTGCTGTGTGCTAACGCCTAGCGCTGCGCCAATCTTACAAATTGTGATTTCACCTTCGGATTTCCATTCTCTTATCATGTGAAATTGCCTTTGCACGTGTTTGACCTTCTAGTGCTCTCTCGGCTCCCTGGCCTGAGCGATAACTCCATTGTTATCACAACATAGGTCTATTGGCCCCTTGATTGAGGGTACAACACCAAGTTCGCTAATGAACTTGCGAATCCAAACAGCTTCCTTGGCAGCTTCTGAAGCGGCCAAGTACTCAGCTTCAGTGCAGAGTCTCTAGTGGTGCTCTGCTTGGGACTCTTCCAGCTAAACGCTCCTCCATTCAGATAGAATATGTACCCCGACTGTAACTTGTAGTCGTCTCTGTCAGTCTGGAAGCTAGCATCGGTGTAACCTTCAACAACCAGTTCTTTGTGGCCTCTATACACCAGGAATTTATCCTTGTTCCTTTTCAGGTACTTAAGGATTTTCTTGGACACAGTCCAATGCGCCTCTCCTGGGTTCGATTGGTATCGGCTCATTGCACTCAGGGCATACGATACATTTAGCCTTGTGCATATCATGGCATACATGATCAATCCGATTAGCGAAGCATATGGGATCTGATTCATTCTTTCTCGCTCAACAGGTGTCTGTGGACACTGTTTCTTGCTGAGAGTTATGCCATGGGACATGGGTAAATTCCCTCTTTTGGCATTCTCCATGTGGAATCGAGCCAGTACTATATCAATGTAAGTACTCTGGCTTAATCCAATCATCCTCTTAGATCTATCTCTGTAGATCTTGATGCCTAATATGTACTGTGCCTCTCCTAAGTCCTTCATTGAAAAGCACTTTCCCAGCCAGCCCTTTTGCGGACTCCAATAACTTTGTGCTGTTTCCAATGAGAAGTATGTCATCGACATACAGGACTAAGAATACAATATCACTCCCACTGACCTTCTTGTATACACAAGATTCATCTGGATTTTTGATAAAACCAAACTTGCTAATGGTTTCATCAAATTGCAGATTCCAACTTCTGCTGGCTTGTTTAGTCCATAAATGGACTTCTTCAGCTTGCAAACCTTTCCAGCGTTGCCTGGATCGACAAAACCTTCTAGCTGTGTCATATACAAAGTTTCTTCCAAAATTCCATTAAGGAAGCCGGTTTTGACATCCATTTTCCATATTTCATAATCGTAATATGCAGCAATCGCTAGGATGATCTGGACGGATTTTAGCATTGCAATTGGTGAAAAAGTTTCATCATAGTCAATCCCGTGGATTTGTCTATAACCTTTTGCCACCAGTCTAGCTTTGTATATTGATACATTTCCATCCTTGTCTATCTTCACTTTGAAGATCCATTTGCAACCAATGGGTGTATAACCCTCGGGCAAATTCACCAATTCCCAGACTTGATTTTCAGACATGGAGTCCATCTCGGATTTCATGGCCTCTTGCCATTTTTCAGAGTCGGGGCTCGTCATAGCTTGCTTGTATGTCGCCGGCTCATCACCATCCATGACTAGGATGTCCTGATCATTGGTTAAGACGATATCGAGGTATGTATCTGGTTGAGATCTTTGTCGTTGCGACCTACGAAGGGTAATCGGTTGAGCTTTTTCATTGTCAGTTTGATTCTGACTATTCTTCTTAGATGCTTCCAAAGCATCTAGATTGTCAGTTTTGTCAGGTTGACATTGTTGCTCGTCCTCTCGAACTTCGTCGAGTTCAATTTTCCTCCCACTTGTCATTTTGGAAAGGTGTTCCTTCTCCAAAAAGACACCATCACGAGCAACAAATACTTTGTTCTCGGATTTATTGTAGAACTAATACCCTTTGGTTTCTTTTGGATATCCCACAAAGAAAAACTTATTTAATTTGGGGTGAAGTTTTTCCGAAATTAATCGCTTGACATATGCTTCGCATCCCCAAATCTTCAGAAAAGACAACCTAGGAGGTTTCTTAGTCCATAATTCATATAGTCTTTTCAACTGCTTTTGACGGAGTTCTATTCAGTGTTAGTGCTGCAGTTTGTAGCGCATGTCCCCAGAAAGAGATAGGGAGTTCACTAAGACCCATCATTGATCGAACCATGTCTAACAAGGTTCGATTCCTCCATTCGGACACTCCGTTCCATTGCGGAGTTCCAGGAGGTGTCAACTCTGAAAGAATGCCATTTTCTTTCAAGTGATCGTCGAATTCATGGCTCAAATATTCGCCACCTCGATCCGATCGAAGTGCTTTAATTTTTTTGCCAAGTTGATTTTCTACTTCTTTCTGAAATTCTTTGAATTTCTCAAAAGATTCAGATTGATTCGACATTAATTAGATATAGCCATATCTACTATAATCGTCGGTTAAAGTGATGAAATATCGGTAACCTTGTCTTGCGGGTGTACTCATTGGTCCACACACATCTGTGTGTATTATACCTAATAAGTCACTTGCTCTTTCTCTCAACTTAGAGAATGGTTGTTTTATCATCTTGCCTAATAGACATCCTTCGTAATTTTCAAACGACTCTATGACGAATGAGTCAAGAACACCTTCTTGAAGAAGTTTCTCGATGTTATAAACCTGTTTGTCTAGTGAAAGCACATAAAGACCATTTTCTGAATGTGTCTTACCATATAAAACATTATCAAAATAAATAAAACAACGATTGTTTTTGATTCGAAATTCGAATCCTTTGGCGTGCAACGCCGAAATTGAAATAATGTTTTTGGTCACTCTTGGAACATGATAGCAGTTTTCAAGTTCTAGAATAAGCCCTGAGGGAAAAGACAAACTGAGAGTTCCAACGGAGACAGTAGACATCCTTGCTCCAATGCCGACCCGAAGCTCGACCTCTCCCTTCTCTGGTCTCCTATTTATCCTTAGTCCCTGAGCATTGGAATAAAGGTGTGAGCCACATCCGGTATCTAATACCCACGATGTTTTGCTAGCAAAGTTTAAGTCTATAATGAAAATACCTGATGAAGAAGCAACGTTGTCGTTCTTCTTATCTTCCTTGAATTTGAGGCAGTCCCGTTTCCAATGTCCCTTCTTCTTGCAGTAGAAACATTCGGAATCAGATTAAGAAGAGGCTGGCTTTTTATCCTTGCTTCCCTTGGCAGATTTTGACTTAGGCGGGAACTTCTTCTTTTTCCCTTTAAATCTCTTCTTTTTGCCCGGAAGTTTGAATGGCTTTCCCTTCCTCACCATGAGCATGTCATGCTTTCCCTTATCCTTAAGGGTTTGCTCGGCTTGCTTCAACATACTATGAAGCTCAGTGAGGGTTTTCTCCATACTATGCATGTTATAGTTCATTTTGAACTGATCATAGCCTTTGTGAAGGGAGTGGAGAATGATGTCAATTGCCATTTTGGTTGAATACCTAGAATCAAGCCTTTCCATGTTCTCAAATAATCCAATCATTTTGAGGACATGCGGGCTGACTGGCTCTCCTTTCTTGAGCTTGCTCTTAAGGATATGCCTGTGAGTTTTGAACCTTTTAGTTCGGGCCGGCTCTTGAAACATATTTTGAAGCTCAGAAATGATCTCAAAAGCAGTCTCCTTTTCAAAGAAAGTCTTTTGAAGGTCCGGAGACATGGTGGCCAACATGATGCATTTGACATCCCGATTGGCACTTTACCATCGGTTAAGGGCAGCCTGAGTGACCTCCTCATTGGGAGCGTCGGGCATTTCCTCATCAAGGACGTATTCCTTTTGCTCCTGCATTAGTACAATGCGGAGATTTCTCTGCCAATCAAGAAAGTTTGGCCCGCTCAACTTCTCCTTGTCGATAATTGAGCGCAAAGAGAATTGGTTGTTGTTTGAGTTACTTGCAGACATGGTTCTACAATTGAAATAATTTGAAGTGAAAAACCATTCATAAATCAATAAGTTGAAATTTAACAAGTTCATGCATATATTAAATCTTATTGAGCATTTTATCCACACATTTAAAAAAATGTCCCTTATGGGCGAGAATAAAATGATTCCGAGATCCATCACTTACGCGCATTAGTTCGGTAAGTTTTGTTCTTGGAATGACAAATTTTAGCTCAATATTATTAAGGGACCTAGGGTTTCTATGTTGGTTGATTTAAGTGAACTTAACTAATCGTCGCAACATAATAGAAATCCTAGACATGCATCTAGCAATCATATATAATAACAATATATATAAAGCATAAAAATAGATGCATTTGGCAACTAGCATGACCCCTTGAAATCTTCAATTTCCATGGGTCTTCATCTTGGCTCGTCTTCATCGAAACGCCGTGTTGAGACATCTTGGCCAAAATAAAATAAAAGAAGCTAGCTAGAACGACTAAGATTAATTTAATAGTACAAAAATACTTAACGGTTCGCAGACCGTATTTAGATTTACAAAAATACATAACGGAACGCAGTCCGTATTTTCTATCCTAGTTGGGCCCCACTAGTTGCCATTTTCAAAGACCTGTTTTGAATAACAATCTCCCATTCATCCATTCACTATTTGTGAATGGCCCATGCAATTTTACGAAATACATATTTAAACAGGCAAAACTAGTAACTAACTTAGGTGGTTAATCCAATTAACGCGCCTAATTAAAACTTGTCAAAATGGTTTAATCTCCCACTAAATTCCGCATCCGTAGTTATTTAATCCGATTAATTAAGTCGGCATAACCCAAAATTTGTCAAATTTTGCAAAACCGAAAATCGAGGTTTTTAGCCTCGTTAAATAATTACATAAATAATTTAAAACGGAAAAATTTTTGCAAATATACATAGCTTAAAATTAAACAACGAGGCCCCATCCTAGCATGATGCATGGCGCACCATGGCTGCTAGGCAGCAGTGGGCTGGCTGGCTGGGGCTTGCTGCCTCGCTGCCCAGCAGCAGCACAAGCTTGCCAGCAGCCTATGCCTCACATGCACTAGCAGCATTCAGGGGCTGGGCTGGCGCTTGGTGCTAGCATGAATGTTCCCAGCAAAGCACACTACGCTGGCCAACACCACGCATGCCTGCACGCATGCTGTCGTCTGGCAGCAAGTGGGGCTGGCTGGTGCTTGCTACCATGCTGCCCAGCAGCGCCCCTAAGCACCGAGCAGCCAAGGCCACTGCCCAAGCCCATCCTTAGCACCCCTCGCCACACAGCCACGCAACATTGATGCTTACCCATGCGCGCACCATAGGCAGCCTAAATATGGGCTGCTAGCAGCCCGACTAGCCTTGGTGACGCTTGCGGTTTTGCATCAATTTGCGTGCATCTTACTCGAGATTTTAATTCCGATTTGTGTGTGACAATAATTAAATCTAAATTACATTTTAGAATCAATTTGAGGGAAAAAAAATAAAATAAGTCTAACTTAAATAATTTTTATTTTATTGGTGCACTGATAAGTGACATTTATGCCACTATTTATATCCCTTAATCATGGTATTTTCCCGCATTTGTCCCTTGTTTGTGCCTCTTTTATCCATTTTCTTGTGTTTTTGCTTCCTCTTGTTGTTCTTTCCCCGTTTGTGTTTTTTTTTTTCCTTTTTATTGGCTTTTTCTCGTGTTTTGTAGGTGTTTGGAGATGATCCCGAGATAAAACAAGACCTCGAGAATTGGAGCCCACTCGAAGAGCTAAAACATGAGCTAAGGTTCGAGAGAAGCCAAGCAAGGGAGCTAGGCTTGGAGAGGGAAAGCAAGCATCCATGCATGAGAGGAGCAAGAGCAAGCAAGAAAACACCAAGCAAGCCAATTTTCTGTAGATGCCTTGCGAACCCTGTAGAGCCCTCTCACGCATAGAGGGCACAACCTGACTGTTGTTCACTCGTTTGGTAATAACTTTTGATATACTTATGGGATTGAGGTGTTTCAAGTTGCGTTGGAACTAGACTTGGAGAGCTTTCCAACGGTAGGTCGCACGCCCCCAGAAGCCTCCTAGAATGAAAGTTATGGCCGTTTGAAGTGGAAGATTGCTACCAGTTCAAAGCTTCCTGCGCGGGCGCTCACGCTGTCAGCCCAGCAGATTTAAGTCCCTATTTAAAGGCTGATTTGGGGATTTTTTTGGGGGTCTTCTTCCTCTCTCCTCTTTGGGGTGAAGAACCCTAGCTTCTCAATCATCTTCAACTCTTAGATTAGCTTAGATAAGTTATAGATTTAGTTTTAATCCTTGCTTTAATCCATTATAATGTAGTTTAGAGTAGATTTAGGGTACTTTAGAGAGAGAAAGTTGGAAGCTTTAATGGAGGATTGAAGAAGATGAAGATGCAAAGTGACATTGTTTTGGATTACTATTCATAAATCTAATGAGCATTCTAAACTCTATCTCATTTATTGCTTTGTTTAATTCTTGCTTTGTTTAGTTATTGCTTGATTAGTATAGTAGTTTTGATGATTTGTTCTTCTTGTTGGGTTTTATTCTTAGTCTCTCTCTTGTTCCTCTTTGTTGGTTAATGTTTGTTGTTCTTGTTAGTTTAGTTATGTTAGAGTAATTTTCTTAGCTAGGGTTAGGGTTTAATTGGGGATTAATGAGCAAGATGAACACTTTATTGATGAGCTAATTGGAATTGTTGATGTGTTGAACTAAAAATGAAGGTCTTAATGCTTGGTGTCTTTCTAGCCAATTGATGTCATTATTTAATTGTTATTGTGTTAGTTGTACGGGAGTGAGCTAGCTTGATAGAAGTATTTCATTGTTTAGTTGACCATGACCTTATAGGCAGGGTTGAGAGTTTAATGGCCTAGTGTGTGCAGGAGTGACCTAGGTTGTTAGGAAATTCTCCATATTATCGACTTGACCAATTAGATTATTGATGATTGTTTGCTTGCGATTGATTAGTGCTAGTATAGTGGTGTGTGCGGATTAATTCTTAGTGATTTGAATGTGCTCATTGAGGTATGTGTAATGCTTGCTTTCGCTTTGGCAGGTTGAATGCATGATCTAATTGCTACCCATTTAGTTACTTGGGAAAGAGCTAATTAGGTAGAAGTGAACCCTTTGAGCTGATCACGAGCCCTTGGCCGGGATTGGGTGCTTGATTGTGTAGCATGCTCGGGAGAGACCTAGATGATTGAGCTTTGCCCCTTTCAAGTTATTGAGAATGTCCGTGTTCATTGCTATGCTTGTGCTTGTCATATTGATTGCCTTGATTCCTCTTCCCTAGTGATTTAGTTTCCTAGTTCCTTTCCTTAGTTTTTAGTCATCTATCCTTAGATTTAGTCCTCTCTTCCCCCATATCCTTTGACCTAGCTTAGTAGCGGTAGTGTATACAATAATTCTCCGTCTCTGCGGATTGACCCTTTACTTATCACTAGACTTTTTTGGTGTAGGTTTAGGTATATAAATATTGTTTGGTAGAGGGTAGTTAATCCAACGACCTAGATATTCACCTCTTATCATGCATAAGCCTAAATTATCCAAAAATTTAGCCTTCCGGTTGTGTCATATACACAATTTCTTCCAAAATCCCATCAAGGAAGACGATATCCATTTGCCATATTTCGTAATCGTAGTATGTAGCAATTGCTAGGATTTTCCGGACGGACTTAAGCATTGCAACTAGTCAAAAGGTTTCATCATAATCAACTCCGCGAATTTGCCTGTATCCTTTTGCCACTAGTCTAGCTTTGTATATAGATAAATTTCCATCTTTGTCTATTTTCAATTTGAAAATCCATTTGCAACCGATAGGTGTATAACCTTTGGGCAAATTAACCAAGTCTCAGACTTGATTTTAAGACATGGAGTCCATCTCGGAATTCATGGCCTCTTGCCATTTAGTAGACTCGGGGCTCATCATAGATTGTTTGTATGTCGTTGGCTCATCTCCATTCATAACTAGGATATCTTGATCTTCGGTTAAGACAATACCAAGGTATCTGTCTCGTTGAGATCTTGGTCGTTGCAACCTACGTAGGGTAATAGGTTGATCATTTGCATTGCCGGTTTTGCTCTGACCAATGTCAACAGCTTCTTCTAAAGCACTTTAATTGTCATTTTTGTCATGTTGACTTTGTTTCTCTACCTCTCGAACTTCGTCGAGTTCGATTTTCCTCCCACTTGTCATTTTGGAAAGGTGTTCCTTCTTTAAAAAGACACCATATTGAGCAACAAACACTTTATTCTCGGATTTATTGTATAAGTAATACCCCTTGGTTTCTTTTGGGTAGCCCACAAATAAACACTTCTCTGATTTTGGGTGAAGTTTGTCAGAAATTAATCTCTTGACATATGCTTCGTAACCCCAAATCTTAAGAAAAGAAAACCTCGGAGGTTTCTTCGTCCATAATTCATATGGAGTCTTTTCGACAGCTTTTGACGGGGCACAGTTCAGTGTTAGTACCGTAGTTAGAAGTGCATGTCCCTAGAAAGAGATATGAAGTTCACTAAGACCCATCATTGATCGAACCATGTCTAACAAGGTTCGATTCCTCTGTTCGGATGCTCCTTTCCATTTTGGAGTTCCAGGAGGTTTTAACTCTGAAAGAATACCATTTTCTTTCAAGTGATCGTCGAATTCATGGCGCAAATACTCGCCACCTCGATTTGATCGAAGTGATTTTATTTTCTTGCCAAGTTGATTTTCTACTTCACTCTGAAATTCTTTGAACTTCTCAAATGATTCACATTTATTCGACATAAGTTATATATAACCATATCTACTATAGTCGTCGGTGAAGGTAATAAAATATCGATAACCTTGCCTTGTGGGTGTACTCATTGGTCCATAAACGTCCGTATGTATTAGACCCAATAAATCACTTGCCCTTTCTCCCATAAATCGAATGGACTCATTATTTAATCTAAACAACAATTAAATAGCAATGGAGTGAATGATAATTTTTTCATAAAAAATTAATTACTGCATAAATGAATGGTTTCAATACAGTGTCTTACATTAAAACATCTAGTTTAATTAAAACACATGTACAGGGAATTTCAAAGCCAGTCTCCGACGTGCTTGATTCCCATTGCCTCAATGCGCTTATTGTGTTTCACTTGAGGCAGAGGTTTAGTCAAAGGATCAGCCACATTATCATCCGTGCCGATCTTGAAAATTCTGATTTCACCTTCGGATTTCCATTCCCTTATCATGTGAAATCACCTTTGGACATGTTTGACCTTTTGGTGCTCTCTTGGCTCTCTAGCCTGAGCGATAGCACCATTGTTGTCACAATAGAGATCTATCGGACCCTTGATGGACGGTACAACACCAAGTTCGCTAATGAACTTGCGAATCCAAACAACCTCCTTAGCGGCTTCTGAAGCAGCCAAGTATTTAGCTTCAGTTATAGAATCTGCAGTGGTGCTCTACTTGGCATTCTTCCTGCTAAACGCTCCTCCATTTAGACAGAATATGTACCGTGACTGTGACTTGAAGTCGTCTCTGTCAGTCTGGAAGCTAGCGTCGGTGTAACCTTTAACAACCAGGTTTTTGTGGCCACCATAGACCAGGAATTTATCCTTGTTCCTTTTCAGGTACTTCAGAATATTCTTGGCCGCGGTCCAATGCGCCTCTCCTGGGTTTGATTGGTATCGGCTCGTAGCGCTTAAAGCATACGATACATCTGGCCTGGTAAATATCATTGCATACATGATCGATCCAATTAGCGAAGCATATGGAATCTGATTCATTCTCTCTCGCTCAACAGGTGTTTGTGGACACTTTCCTTGCTAAGAGTTACGCCATGAAACATGGGTAGATTCCCTCTTTTGGCATTCTCCATGTTGAATCGTGCAAGTACTTTACCAATGTAAGTACTATGGCTCAATCCAATCATCCTCTTAGATCTATCCCTGTCGATCTTGATGCCCAATATGTACTGTGCCTCTCCTAAGTCCTTCATTGAAAAGCACTTTCCTAACAAGCCCTTTACGGACTCTAGTAATTTTGTGTTGTTTCCAATGAGCAGTATGTCATCAACATATAGGACTAGGAATGCGACGTCACTCCCACTGACCTTCTTGTATACACAAGATTCATCTGGATTCTTGACAAAACCAAAATTGTTGATGGCTTCATCAAATCGCAAATTCCAACTTCTGCTTGCTTACTTTAGTCCATAAATGGACTTCCTAATCTTTCATACCTTTCCAGAGTTGCTTGGATCAACAAAACCTTCAGTCTGTGTCATGTACACAGTTTCTTCCAAAATCCCATTTAGGTAGGCGGTTTTGACATCCATTTGCCATATTTCATAATCGTAATATGCAGCAATCGCTAAGATAATCCGGACAAACTTTAGCATTGTAAGTGGTGAAAAGGTTTCATCGTAGTCAATCCCGTGGATTTGTCTATAACCTTTAGCCACTAGTCTAGCCTTGTAAATCGATACATTTCCATCCTTGTCTGTCTTCAATTTGAAGATCCATTTGCAACCAATGGGTGTGTAACCCTCCGGCAAATTCACCAAGTCCCAGACTTAATTTTCAGACATGGAGTTCATCTCGGATTTCATGGCCTCTTGCCATTTTGTAGAGTCGGGGCTCGTTATAGCTTGTTTGTATGTCGCTGGCTCATCGCCATCCATGACTAGGATGTCCTGATCATCGGTTAAGACAATACCAAGGTATCTGTCTGGTTAAGATCTTGGCCGTTGAAACCTACGAAGGGTAATGGGTTTAGAATTTCCATTGTCTGTTTGATTCTGACCAATCTTCTCAGCTGCTTCGAAAGCACTTAGATTGTTAGTTTTATCAGGTTAACATTGTTGCTCATCCTCTCGAACTTCATCGAGTTCGATTTTCCTCCCACTTGTCATTTTGGAGTCTTTTCAACAGCTTTTGACGGAGCTCGGTTTAGTGTTAGTGTTGTGGTTTGTATCGCATGTCCCCAAAAAGTGATAGGAAGTTCACTAAGACCCATCATTGATCGAACCATGTCTAACAAGGTTTGATTCCTCCATGCCATTGAGGAGTTCCAGGAGGAGTCAACTCTGAAAGAATACTATTCTCTTTCAAGTGATCTTCGAATTCATGGCTTAAATATTTGCCACCTCGATCCGATCGAAGTGCTTTAATTTTCTTGCCAAGTTGATTCTCAACTTGTTTATGAAATTCTTTGAATTTCTCAAAGGATTCAGATTTGTTTGTCATTGGGTAGACATAGCCATATCTACTAAAATTGTTGTAAATGAAAATGAATTCTTAGATGTCTTAGTTAGCGGTATCTACTCTTGTCTAATCATATGTAAAACATGCAATTTCCATTGAACATATATTTGCAAGACAATTTTTGAAACAACTATTGTCAAAGTCTTGCATTCAAAATAACTAGGTGTCCAACACCATAGATCATAGTATGTTCAAAAGCATGATGAAAACTAAGATTAGTTTAATTACATATCATAGCAAAATAGTGCATGCAAGCACGACCGAAAAACCATCTTCATCGTCTACTTGTCCTTGCACCAACACTTGATAAGCTTCTCACTTGGTTCCTGAAAACGCAACATAAAGTGAGTCATACTTGGTATCAAATACCTATGATAAGCTTAATTCACAAGTGTTTAAGGAAGATACCTGAGGTAGTCGGAACATTCCTTTCCTCCTCATCCTTGCAAAAGATCTTGCATTCTCGTTTATAGTGGCCTTGCCCTCCACAATAGAAGCAACGAATCTTCGCCTTGTTCTTGAAATCCCTCCTCCTTGATGGTCTTTTGGTTGCCCCAAATGAATTGGCTTGGTGAAGTAGCTCCACCACACTCTTCAAAGAATGTGTCTCCTTTGTTTTGGAAATATATGCCATTGGTGCATCATATCCTGAGTGGAGTGAAGTGAGCATAATATGACCAGCCATTCCACCTTCTAATGGAATTCCGAGGAGTTCCATGTGCTTGAAGAGCCTAGTCATTCTTGGCACATAGGGTCGGAGTGGCATACCCGGTCTCAACTTAGTGTTGCAGACTGTAGACCAAAGATGGTACCTCTCTTTAGCAAGAGAACCTTGATCGTATGGCTTCACATTCATGTCTGTAAGTGACCTAGTCACCTCCAACAAGAGTCCATCATTGTTCTCGTTGAAACTCTTAGAGAATCTCACACTGACAACATCCCTTAGTCCTCCAAGGAATAAGTCGGAAAAGAGAATGGAAGTTTTTCTTTCCATTCTTTCGGGATGGAGTTAGCCATGAGTTGTGATACTAATTTGCAGTCATTGGACCATGCACAATTAGTTTCGTCAGTCAAGTCTTTCTTGGTACAGAGGGTTGGGAGGGAAGTATCCAGAACATACTCCTTGGAACAACTCCGGAGAGTTTTCCTGAGTTCCTCTTCCCATTCTTCAAGGTTTGTTAAGTTAAGCTTGATAGCAAACTTATCGGGGAGTTCCAGGGACATAGAGTTGTTGTTTGAGTAACTTGCAGACATAGTTCTACGATTGAAAGAATTTGAAATGAAAAAACCATTCATATAACCAATAAGTTTGAAATTTAAAAGCGTTCATACAAATATTCAATCTTATTAAGCATTTTATCCACGCATTGATTAATTGTCCCTTTTAGGCGAGAATAAAATGATTCCGATATCCCAAAGATCAAGAAATGGTTAAGCATGCTTGGCTTGTCTTAACATTAAATATCTTAAGGTAAGCAATCCAATTGGTAATAGCTCTAAGCTACTCTCGGTTTGATAAAATGTTGCATCTAATGCACTCTTGACATTTTATCACTTTTGCCACGACATTTAAGGACTCCTTACTGATATCGTTGAGCTTAACCAAGACAACTTGTATACCTAGTATACCTTACGTTCCTAAGGAAGTAGTGATGCCTCGCTTTGGCGTAGCCCATCACATCCGCGCATTGTTTGGTAAGTGTTGTTCTTGGAACGACAAATTTTAGCTCAATATTTTAAGGGACCTAGGGTTTCTATGTTGGTTGATTTAAGTGAACTTAACTAATTGTCGTAACATATGAAATCCTAGACATGCATCTTACATTCATATATAACAATAATATATATAAATAATAAATTTGATGCATTTGGCAATTAAAATAACCCCTTCAAATCTTCAAGGGTCTTCATCTTAGCTCGTCATCATCGAAACGTCGTGTTGAGACCTCTTTTCCAAAATAAAATAACTAGCTACTACGACTAAGATTAATCTAAAGTACAAAAATACTTAACGGTTCGCAGACCGTATTTAGATTTACAATAATACATAACGGAACGCAGTTCGTATTTTCTATCCTAGTCGGGTCCCACTAGTTGCCATTTTCTCAAATCCTGTTTTGAAAACAATCTTTCATTCACCCATTCACTATTTGTGAATGGCCCATGCACATTACAAGATACATAATTAAACATGCAAAACTAGTAACTAACTTAGGTGGTTAATCCGATTAACGCGCCTAATTAAAACTAGTCAAAGTTTTTTAATCCATTATTTCAAAAGTGTAAAATTGCTCATGAAATTTACTAAGCTCCCACTAAATTCCGCATCCATACTTAATCAATCCGATTAATTAAGTCGTCTTAACCCATAATTTGTCAAAATTTTGCAAAAACCGAAAAATTGAGGTTTAACCTCATTAAAATAATTATATAAATATTTTAAAACCAGCAAAATTTTCGCGAAATACCTAGCTCGAAATTAAGCAAAAAATAGCCCACACAATGTCTAGTGGATTGCGCACCACGGTTGCTAGGCAGCCCATGGCCTGTGCTTTGGTGCGTGGTGCTAGCACGCAGCGCCCAGCATACCAAGCGTAGCATGCCACGCTGCTAGCACCAGCAGCCTGCCTAGCATGCTGGTGCCTGCCAGCAAGTGGTTCGTTGGGCTGGCGCTTCCTGCCATGCTGCCCAGCATCATCCCCTCGCAAGCCAGCTCCTAGCCACACATCATCGCACAGCAGCCCCAAGCTTCCCTCGCCACACAGCATCGCACAACATCACGCTTCGATGCTTAGCCCCTGTGCGCACCATAGGCTGCCTACACGCGCGCTGCTGGGCAGCCCGACTAGCCTTGCAGACACTTGGGGTTTTGCCTCAATTTGCGTGCATTTTTCTCGAGATTTTAATCCTGATTCACGTGCGACGTAAAATTAATCTAAATTTATTTTAGAATTAATTTAGGGCAAAATTGAGATAAAATAAGTCCAACTTAATTAAATTCAATTTTAATGGTGCACAAGCCTAAATCATCTAAAATTTTCTTTTGAATTAATTTTAGGTCTTCCTTTATGCTTAAAATTGAAAAGAGCTATGTCGATAATTAATTTAACCAATATGCAAATTAATAATGGATTTGACAAATGGGAGTTGGAAAAATAAATGAATCATCTAATGATAAAATTTTCCAACTTTCATACTTGTGTAAAATAACAAGATTACATCTTTCCTATATGAAGATTAATCAATTTTTACTCACAAGCATTTGAACTTCAAGGATTTTAATCAACCAAAAATGAAAAAAATCCAAACTTAGTTCAATCATGGAATTTAGGGTTAAAGTTCCAATCATTTAAACATCTAAAGATTAGATCTTTAACATACTGAGGAACTTGAAATTACACATTCACATTAAACATTAACACATTAATGCAATTTATTTGCATAATTGTGAAGAAACAAGTTTGTGTGAAAAGGAGCATATCAACTCAAGCACTAATTACAACTAAAAATGGCAGTAGATTAGGGATGCAATAATGCATTTAATCTATCCTTGAAATGCTTGCATTATTCAAGGTTTAAAAGATTAAAAACTTTTGTTGAAAACGAAAAAAAACCCCAAATAATGGGTTTCTGGTTTGAATTTGGCTTCTGGACAGTTCTCAAGGAGGGTTGATCTGATTCAGAAAGCGTATTCCACCTAAAAAACACTATTTTTGAGCAAAAATCTAGGTTCGACAGCCAAAACGAGAAAAATACGAGTTTTAAAATTAATTAAAACGAGCTTCTAATCCAATTAGAAAAGCAAAACCAGAAAATAAATCTTCTTTAAAAACACCTTAATTAATAAATAATTGGAAAAATTAAAAGGAGCATGGCTCTGATACCGCTGTAGGGTTTCGTAGTGACCCTCACTACGCGGAATGAAACCCCCTAAGACCCGCCCCATAATTAAAGCAACTAATACAAGCAAAACATAATTTAAACACAATTAAGAGTAAGGATAAGAATTATACCCTTGACGCGTGCTTCGCTCTTACAACGAGCTCTTCAACCTCGATAATGCGAGGCCTCCAACGGGATCGTACCCTCGAACCTGACTCGATCGTCCTAAGCCTCGAAGGTTAGTCGACGCCCGGACAAAATATAAACTTGGAGTTTTTTTAATTTCAAGGTATACTCAACAATGGAGTTTCCTTTACTATTCCACTCAAGTGTGTTCTTTCCCAAATGTTTCGGGGTTTTCTGATGTCCTGCGGGAGAGTTATAATTCCGAGACTGGAACCGGACGCCTGTACCTGCAAAATAACGGAGACTCCTGAGAGCTCCGCCTCCAACGGTCAAGTTAGTACCCGATTAAGGAGTAATCAATACAGAAATTAAAGTAATTAGATCTCTCTAGGTGAGAGTGTTTAGTGTTGGTAATCTGCGTTGTTAGCGAGATTAGCCGGTTGTTAATGACTCTGTTCTTCTCTGCTTGATCTCTTAATTATTCGGTCCCTTGATTAATGAGGATTAATCGAGTATTTATAGCCTTGGGAAGCGTGCAACTCTCTAGGTTTAAGGTAAACCTAGGGCTGATCGGGCCTCTAGACTGAAATGGGCCTTGATGGCCGGTTGTCCCATTTGGCATGGGTGGACACGTGGCGTGTCTTAAGTGGTCCATGGAGGACGTATCTGTGATTGACACGTGGCAAGCTCCTGTTGGCCTTTGTGAAGGACACGTGGCGGAACCTGGTTGGTCCACTTGTCAGACGGTGATTGGTGGATAAAAATCCCCTAATCATTTGCCCCTCACAGGTGGCACGCGACTGGTCACGTGTCGCCTGTGACAGGTGTCGCACGGTGACAGGCGACGGCCCGTTACAGGTGTCACCTTGCAGACGGCCGAGAGATTTTCCCGCCCAAGTTTGAATTTGGAAGCGACCCTTCGCCTTCTCATTTTGCCTATAAAAGGAAGTGCTGACTTCGGTCATTTTCACATTTGAGAACTTTTGCGAGAACATTCGGACCCCTGAACTTGCTCTGACATTTTCGGACTTTTTCTGCCTACCGCCTGTTCTGACAAGCCGACTGACCCGAACTTCCAGGACTTCATCAACCGTCACCCGTTCAGGTAACTCAGTTCTCTTACTCTTAATTTTCTTTTTATTTTTTGAAATGACACCATGGAAGCACACGACACGCCCTAAGTTAGTGATCAGCCGGTCACCGGGGACGGCTGAATCTAGGACTAGGAGTGCCGCCTGCCCTTTTCTGGACCCATCTTTGCCCTTTATACAAAGTCCGACTGAATCTGTGTCTATGCAGAACGTGATGGCCAGAACAAAAAAGACTGCTATGATATCAAACTCAGACGGCTCCTCCCAAAGGGTGCTCCTTAGTGAAACATCTGACCAGGCGCCAGATGTAGAACGAGGCGACTGTCAAGCTGACAGTTCTGAGAGAGGGACCAAGGTGTTCCCTTCCCATCTAACCGTGGACATGTCTAATTTTCCTTCTGCTCCTTCTAAGGGAGAGGAGGCGGGCCCCTCTAGGAGAGGGGAGGAGTCGTCCTCTTCGGACTCGTCAGGGGACGAGTCCGAATCCAGCTCTTCTGACCATAGTTCTTCTGGCTCAGAAGAAAAACATAGCCGCCTACAAGAGGCGAGAAGTTCTCATGCAGTGGAGAAGGGGGATAATTGGGCAGAGCCGTCCGCCTCTTACAGAGAGGAAAACGCCCCCTACTGCTGCAGGGTACCCCGAGGCCGGATTGCAACCATGCGAGACAACGTGGCGAGCTTTATTGCTAACCACAAAATGGGCCCGGAGTATTTACTGTTTGTGCCGGATCCAGAAGATACTGTCGTCTGGCCGGCTGGTACCAGCTATGGTGACGGCTGCTTTGGCTGCTATGTGGCGGCCATCAAAGCTGGACTGCGCTTCCCATTACATCCGGCTGTTCAGCGGATTTTAGATGGGTATGATCTGGGGTTATGGCAGTTAGCCCCCAACTCTTGGGTAAACGTACTCGGCTATGTGGCCGGGTGCGAACTGAACGGGGTGGAGCCAAGTTTTGAGGCTTTCGCCCACATGAACTATCTCAGCCGGACCCCTAAGTCGGGAGGTACCGGCTGGTATCAATTAACAAGCCATAGGGGTTACCTCATGACGAGAGGTAAGGCAAACAAATGGAAGGATTGGCGGAACACCTTCCTTATTATCGAGAGTTCAGACACGGAGCTGAACAAACGTTTTAACAAGTGGAACAGGGATCCGCCTCTTCTCGCAGGCGGCCGCAGCATGCCGCCTGTTCCCCCAAAGGCTAAAAAAGAGATCCTAGACAAAGGACTCTTCAAAGTAGAGACTAGGGTGAACTCTACTTCAGGGGTACGAGAGCAAGTACCCCTAAACTGCGTCCCGAGCTTCAAGTGGCTCTATGACGAGTACTTCTTGGCCGCCTGTGGCCTCGGCAGTCGGTGCTCTAGAGGTAGCCGGCCTGACGAATACTCTGTTTTTTCACGCCTTGTTTACTTGGGATTTTTACTAACTTTGCTGTTTATTTCTTTCAGCCGACGCCATGAGTAAAATAACAGCATCTAAGACTGCGGCGGCCATGCTGCGGGTCTCGCTAATGAAGCAGTCGTACGCCGACTCCCCCAGCAAGGAGGCACCCTTGGTAAGCTTTGAAAACTCTTCTCCTTTTAGTTGTATTATGCATATACTAACTCTTTTTGTTTTCAGTCTGGCACTCCAAGGGCTTCTTCCTCGCAACAGCCGGACCCCAAGGCCCGGAGGACGACTGTTGCAAGCTCTCCTGGGTCTTCCAGGAAAACAGTGGCGGCTGAGAAGCAGCCGGCCACTTCTTCAAAAACCCAGGCGGGGCCGCCTAGATGTATGGACACTTTGCTTGTAAAAGCTCACCCTTGCTTCCTTCTTGATTAGATCTAACTTGTTTTTTCTTTTCGCTTAATGCAGCCGGCCCCCAGGGACTTGACTTGGTTGAGGTAGCCAAGTCAATGGTTAAAGTAGTTCCTCCATCTGACAGGGAGGCGGTCAAGGGTGCCGGCACCCTTGACCTTGATGGAATTTCAGGGGTCCTAACTGAGGTATACTTAGCACCTTTTTGAGCTTTTGAGTTCCAGGACGCCTGCTAATTCTTTTGATTGGAAACTGACGCCTGTTTTTCTTTGTACTTAGGCCCTGCTCCGAGTCAACAGCCTACGCAAGCCGATTGATCGGAAAAACAAAGAGGTAAAGGCCGCAAAGGCTATGGCCGCCTCCAGCTGTGATAAGGCAATGTTTCAAATTGCCCAAAATGAAGTACTGACCCTTGATCTTCTTTATTATCAGGCGCAGGCGACCGCCGCTGTTCGGGCTCAGCTAGAGACGGCCCAAAAGAAGATTGACGAGCTGGAGGGGACCGTCACCAACCTTAAAGCCGAGCTGAAACCCCTTCGCCAAAAAATGCACTCTTACGAAGCCATGGAGAAATCTTTGGCTAACGTAAAAGAACGCCTGGTGAACCAGGAGAAGAGTCTTACCCAAGAGCTCTCGGACAAGGCCGAGCAAGAGAAACAAGAGCTCGTCCGGGAGATGGTGGAAGACTCCGCCCAAATCCAACGCATGACCTGGGAACGACTGTTCCCCAGTGCCGACTTTGCCTCATGGGAAAGAACGTACCGCCAGTGTTCGGAAATATATAATCAACAGATCCTGGCGGCTGCTGAAGAAGAGGCGTTGGATGGTGCGTTGGAGGAGGAAGAGCCGGTTGTGGCGCTTGTGCCACTTGGGGGTAAGGCATCAAAAGATGGTGCAGCTAAGGCCGAGTCCAGCAAGAAGAGTGCTGACCAGGCGGCTGCTGCTGTACTGAACTGCCCCCTTCTTAAGCTTTAAGTATATTTATTTTTTTCTTTTCACGGCCTGCGTGCCGTTTGCTTTGTAATTACCCGGCCAGGGGGCCGGGGTTTTGAATATTCTGCTGGTCTTTTATGGCCGGCTCATATTAATCAAATTTTTTGTTTTTGTTCAAATTTGTCTAAGTATTTGAAATTTGCTCACTTGACCGACTGTTGTGTATGGCCGAACGTTAAGACAGGTACAAATAGTAAGTATGCCGCCTATGCCCCTGGACGACTGGTTGTCTGTTTCCAGGATAGATGATCAGTCGGCCATTTAATCAATCGGTATTCGAACTCTTTATTCAATTTGACCAAGTAAATAGAATTACCTAGTAGCCAAGGAATTTAAGTAGGAAAACAAGCGGCGGGTACCGGTTGTTTCCCTTTATTGCCAATGTTGGCTTTTAACTCGTTATTTGTTAACCTAGCAAGAGTATTGGTTGAGAGCCTTTGTTTATTAGAAACAAGTGGACGACTCATACCTTTTAGGCTCCATACTAAGTTTGAGTGACTATTAAGTTAACATAGGAGTTACTTAGTCTTTGTCACAATCTTGATTGAGTAGTAGAGATATCAGGCGGCGTAGGCCGGCTAGACCCCTTGATTCACCAATGTCTGTTGGCTATTAACTCAATAGGTTATCCAGTAGGAATAGGGGTTCGAGTGCCCCTGTTTGTTTAAAACAGGCGGACGACTCAAACTTTTTGGATTCCATACCAAAATTGAAGGAGTGACTATGAGTTAACTTTGGAGTTACTCAGTCGCCGTCACTTTTGTTTGAGAAGTAGAGGTACCAGGCGGCGTAGGCCGGCTAGACCCCCTGCATTTATCCCAAGTAATACAGGCGGTCATCTGACTCAGATGTCAACTGCTACCACTGGTTTGGTTAGTGATAGAGTTATCCTTGTCTCAAAAACGGCTACGTGGTTGCCCTTGGGGACAGTCGTATAGGTGCCGTGTAATTAGTTTATAGAACAATGTTCCACACAAAAGGGAGCTGCTCTCTGCGACGAATTTCATCCGGAGGGATGCCGTCGGACGCCTGCTATGATGTTGGGACAGGTCGAATTAGTTTTGTAGTTTTGATCAGGTGGCTTGGCGCCTGGTCTGATCATTCGGCCGGTGGCCTTGGTAAGTTCTTGGTGAACGTAGGTGCTAAGTAAAAGAAGGGTAGCCGCCTGTTAGGCACAGGGTCGGCCAGGCCCTAATCTTTTTAGCTAAGTATGGTGAGTAAAATACTCGATGGAGAGTAGCCGACTGTAAAGGAACAGACGGCATGCCCCTCTAAAGATAAAGAGTGAAACTCAATGGAGAGTAGCCGACTGTAAAGGTACAGACGGCATGCCCCTCGTAATACAAAATTGAATAGTAAGTGCAAACTTTTATTAAGTAGCTCTTTACTTTACATTATTCAGAAAAAATATTTTTTAAGGTTATCTACATTCCAGGTTCGAGGCAACGGTTGTCCGCCTGGTGTTTCCAGACGGTAGGTACCGTCCCTGACTTCCGCATAGATTCGGTAGGGTCCTTCCCAGTTGGGAGTTAGTTTGCCAGACTCATTAGCCCTACCAACTGCTTCCATTTTTCTAAGTACGAAGTCCCCTACTTTGAGTGGACGCCTGTGTACTTTTTTGTTGTATGATCTAGTCATTCTCAGGCGATAGATCTCATGACGCAAAACAGCATTGCCCCTCTTTTCAGGAAGTGAGTCTAATGCCAGGCGCATAGCTTCCCAGTTTGCCTCTTCGTCATATAGCATTACTCGAAGAGTCGGCTCGTAGTGTTCTATTGGAAGAACAGCTTCTGCACCATAAGTTAGGAGGAAGGGAGTTTCTCCAGTCGCCCCTTTTTCAGTCGTCCTAATGGCCCAAAGAACATGTGGTAGTTCATCTGCCCATAGGCCGCCTGCTCGTTCAATCTTTTTCTTGAGACCGTCTGAGATGATTTTATTAAAGGCTTCTACCTGGCCGTTTGCTTGTGGACGGCCGACAGATGCAAAGTAATGTGCAATTCCTTGGTCTCCCAACCAGCTTTTGAGAACAGGCGTCTCAAATTGGGGACCATTATCAAAAACCATAGACATGGGAACCCCGAACCGAGTGATGACGTTTTTCCAAATGAATGAAATTACATCTTTCGTCTTGATTCCCTTTACAGCCTCCGCCTCTACCCATTTAGTGAAGTAGTCAACGGCAACAAGTATATACCTTCTGCCGCCTGTAGCAGGCGTATATGGACCCAGAATGTCCATGCCCCACTTAGCAAACGGTAGTGGGCTGTGAATGGTAGTGAGGTCAGTAGCCGGACGGTGAATTAATTTGCCAAACCTTTGGCACTTGTCACATTTTTTCACCATCTCCATTGCATCTGCTTCCAAAGTAGGCCAAAAGTAGCCCTGCCGCCTTGCCCTTTGAGCAAGCATCCTACCACCTATATGGGAAGCACAGAAACCAGAGTGAAGATCATCTAGTATCTCTCGTCCCTTTTCAGGAGTAACACACTTTAAGAAGGGTTGAAGGTGCCCCCTCTTGTGAAGTTCTCCCTGTATCATTTCAAAACAGGAGGCTCGTTTTTTCAGTGCTGCCGCCTGTTGAGGATCATCCGGCAGTGTACCGTTTGTCAGATATGCCCTGATTGAATCCATCCAGGTTGAGCTTCTGTCTAGAATTCCAATAGGATTTTCCTCGATGCTTCTCTTCTCCATTACTTCCCAAAACACAGTTCGAGGAGTATCGGAGGAGGCGGATGATGCTAATTTCGAAAGTGCATCTGCCTGGTTGTTTTCTGATCTCGGCACTTGGATCAGATGGAAATCCTCAAGGGAGCCGACTGCTTGTCGGACCGCCTGTAAATACTTGATCATGGCCGGATGGGTTGCTTCGTATTCGCCATTGTACTGACTCACTATCAGTTGTGAATCAGAACAGGCGTCTATTTTCCTTGCCCCTGCCGCCTTACACATGCGGATCCCGGCTAGTAAAGCTTCATATTCTGCTTCATTGTTTGAAGCCTGGAAACTGAAGCGTAGAGCATACTCGAACCTGTCGCCCTCTGGAGATTGACATACGACGCCTGCTCCACAACCGTTTGAAGTAGAGCTTCCGTCCACATATACCTTCCAGACTTGGTCTGGAACTTGAGAGTCAGGAGGACGAGTCATCTCTACAATAAAGTCAGCAAAGGCTTGCCCCTTCACTGCTTTTCTAGGCTCGAAAGTAACTTCGAGACTCTGCATTTCTATGGCCCATTTGATCATTCGTCCGGAGGACTCCATGGTGGTAAGGGGCCGCTTGATCGGTTGATCGGTATACACGACGACTGCATGTGCCAGAAAGTAGGGCTTCAATTTTTTAACAGCCATGAAGAGTGCAAGACCAAATTTCTCCACTAGGGGATACCTCAACTCGGCATTTTTCAGTACGTGACTGACAAAGTAGACCGGAAGTTGACAGCCGTCCCTTTCAGCAAGGAGCACCGCGCTTAACGCATGATCAGAGACGGCCAGGTACATGTAGAGATTTTCTTTGGGCAAAGGGCTGACCAGCCTCGGCAAGGAATGCAAGTGAACCTTTAATTTCTGGAAGGCGGCCTCAGCATCCGGCCCCCATTCAAACCTTGCCTTTTTCTTAATTGCCTGGAAAAAGTATAAGCATTTGTCGCCTGATCGACTTAGGAATCTTCCCAAGGCCGCCAGACAACTCCAAATACACATTTCTTGGGATTGAGCATGACATGGTGCCGCCTGAGTGTGGCGAAAGTTTCTCGGAGGTCCGTCAGATGATCTTTCTGAAGTTTAGTCTTGACAATCATATCATCAATGTATGCCTCGACGTTTCTCCCAATCTGATCAAAGAACACTGTGTTTATCATTCGTTGGAAGGTAGCCGGGGCATTCTTAAGACCAAACGGCATGACCGTGTAACAGTATAATCCCTGATCAGTGACGAAGGTCGTCTTCTCCTGATCCTTCTTCCATAAAGGAATTTGATGAAAACCAGAATAGGCGTCCATAAAACTCATCAAGGCATGGCCGGCTGTTGAGTCGACCAGGTTATCAATTTTAGGCAGAGGGTAACTGTCTTTGGGGCACGCCTTGTTCAAGTCTGTGTAGTCTACACACATTCGCCAGGTGCCATTCGGCTTTTTAACAAGTACCACATTTGCAACCCAATCTGGGAAGTAACATTGCCGAATGAACCCTGCATCAAGTAATTTTTTGACTTCGGCGGCTGCCGCCTGACCTCTTTCTTCACCATGGTTCCGTTTCTTTTGTCGTACCGGCTTCTTTTTCGGATCCACAGCGAGTTTGTGTACTGCCAGATCAGGACTAATGCCTGGCATTTCATGGACTTCAAATGCAAAGATGTCCTTGTATTCTTTCAACAGGTTGTGAAAGTCGTCACCAAGGTTTCTCAGAGTGTCGGTCAGGATTGGAGTCGTCTAATATCAGGTCCACATGCTCACCAGCCGGCTGAGGGCGGAACTCATCCGGCCGGTCCTCTGCCAATGATTGCTATTTTCTTGCTTTTTTTGCGGACTCAGTCTGGGGTGCCTTTCTCTTTTTGTCGCCTGTTTCTTGAACAGGCGCACTTTCCTTGACATTGTCAAGGTCTGTTTTTTCTCCACTTGACCCAGTGGCCATAACAGTGGGCTTGACATCCGAGAGATAGCACTCTCGGGCCATCCTCTGATCTCCCCTTAGGGAGCCGACTGTTCCATTATCCCTTTCAAACTTAAGCAGCATAAGTGACGGGATTATAACAGCCTTGGAATTATTCAGGGTTGGTCGACCCAGAATCATGTTGTAGGCCGAGAGTTCCTCTACTACTAGGAACCGGACTACCATGTGTCGTCCTTCCCCTTTTTCGCCCAAGCGAATGGGTAGATCCACTCGTCCCAGTGGGTGGACGACTCCTCCTCCAAAACCTATTAAAGGGTGGGAGGCCGGATGTATGCAGTCCGTCTGATATTTCAGTTTTGACAGACATTTGCTGCTGATGAGATCTGAAGAGCTCCCGGTATCTATGAGGATTCGGCCAACTCTCTGGTTAGCCACTTTACATTCAACAACGAGAGGGTCGTCATGCGGTCCCCTTATTCCTCCTAGATCCTCTTCAGTGATGACAATCTCAGGAAATGTATATTTGGACGGCCGTTCTTGGTGAACGGAATTTACATCTAACCGCCTTATATTATCTTTGTTGCCCCTAATAGTGGGGCCGCCTCCTGAGAAGCCGCCTGCAATGGTGTAGACGACTGCATCATCTGTATCGGAACTGTCGGCCTGTTGATTCTTTTTGGCCGACTGCTTTTTTGAGGAAGTATTCCCCGTAGATTTCTTGACATAAGTGTCAAGATCACCTTGATCAGCCAAGCGGTCTAGGTACCGCATAAGACTGATGCAGTCATTGGTGTGATGACCAATGTCATCATGATAAGCACAGATTTTATCTTGGTTCCGGTTGCTCGCAGAACCCTTCATGGGGAGCGGCTTCTCAATTGAGAGCCGTCCCTTTATTTCTTTTAGGATAAACTGGTTATCCTTGTTAAACACATACTTTGGGGAGTATGGTTTGAATTCTTTTTTCTTTTTCTGGGCCGGCTGTTTAGAGGAATCAGCCGCCCAGACCTCTTTTCTTTTTCCATCTTTGTTGGACGACTGTTTCTGTCGTCCTTCTCTATTGTCGAACCTCTTCCCGTCCGACTGTTTCATCGTACACAGATCAGTCGCCTGTATATAGGCTTCTGCTTCAATCAAGGCCTCTTGAAGAGTCGCCACCCTTTTTCGAACTAAATCAAATTTGAAGGTAGACCCGTCTTTGAGACCTCTAAAAAAGTCAGTATAAGCTACCTCATCCGGTAACCCTTGAATCTGTATTCTCATCAGGTTGAACCGCCTGATGTAGGAACGAAGCCCCTCCTTTTCACCCTGCTGAATTGTTCCCAAATCAAGGGTCGTTTTCTTCGCAGGGATGTTCATAGCGAAGTTGGAGGCAAATAAGTAAGCAAGTGTCCTGAAGCTGTTTACACAACCAGTCGGCAGGTTGCCGAACCATTGCTGTGCAATTCCCTTGAGAGTCGCTGGGAAACACTTGCACCAGGTGGGATCATCCAACCCTTGAAGGTACATCAGGTTGGTGAATGCCATCAGATGGTCTTCTGGGTTAGTAGTGCCATCATAGGCGCCTACTAAAACATTTTTTACTTTGGCCGGCTGAGCGGCTTCAGTAATTTCCTTGGAGAAGGCCGACGGCTGTTCACCAAGTCTAAGCAGCCGTAGCTGCCAGTCCATAGGTTGGACGTTTTTTGCTGCAGGTCCACCAAATGGAGGTGGCTGCATAAAATACTGTTGTTGCGGCACAAATGGCAAGTTTGGTACCGCCTGGGCACTATGAAAGCCGGACTGACGGGAGGTGCCGCCTGACTGACTCTCATGGTACGACTGAGTTGGCCTCATCGAGGCATTTCGCAAACTGTCCTGAAAATTTGAAGTAGAAGCCGACTCTGATAATCGGTCACTCTTCTTCTGCTCTAGCAGGTGCCGAGCATCTGTGAACGTTTGCTTTGACCCGTCCGCCTGAATATGACGAACCGGTTTCCTATTTCCCGTAGGATAACGGAGTTTTGTGAAATCAAGAGCAGACGGCTCCCGCTTCTTGAATTTAGGATGGGGAGTCGCCTCTCGCCCTTGAACTGGCTTCCTCTTTAGTGAAGTGGAAGGTTTCTTGGCCGACTGCTCCTTGACTGAAGCAGGCGGTTTTTTGTTGATCAACTCTTGGATCTCTCCCTTGAAGTCCCTCATGAAGGTCATGAGTTCGTTCCTTGTGATGGGAGCAGACCCATCAGTCGGCTGTTGCCGAGCAAGCGGTGCGCCTGCTGGCTCGCTTCCTGTTTGAAGATACTCCCGTTCCCTCATTTCGGTATGACGGGTACGTCGGGCCCTTAGAGTCCCGTCTGGAGCTGTATGAGTTTCAACTTCAAATTCACTTTCGGTATCATGGTCCGACTGAACTTGAGAGTCGTCTAGAGGACGCCTCTCTTCTGGAATCGGTACAGACTTGGATGCCATCTCTGAAGTACTCTCCCCACAGACGGCGCCAAATGTTCCGGGGTTTTCTGATGTCCTGCGGGAGAGTTACAATTCCGAGACTGGAACCGGACGCCTGTACCTGCAAAATAACGGAGACTCCTGAGAGCTCCGCCTCCAACGGTCAAGTTAGTACCCGATTAAGGAGTAATCAATACAGAAATTAAAGTAATTAGATCTCTCTAGGTGAGAGTGTTTAGTGTTGGTAATCTGCGTTGTTAGCGAGATTAGCCGGTTGTTAATGACTCTGTTCTTCTCTGCTTGATCTCTTAATTATTCGGTCCCTTGATTAATGAGGATTAATCGAGTATTTATAGCCTTGGGAAGCGTGCAACTCTCTAGGTTTAAGGTAAACCTAGGGCTGATCGGGCCTCTAGACTGAAATGGGCCTTGATGGCCGGTTGTCCCATTTGGCATGGGTGGACACGTGGCGTGTCTTAAGTGGTCCATGGAGGACGTATCTGTGATTGACACGTGGCAAGCTCCTGTTGGCCTTTGTGAAGGACACGTGGCGGAACCTGGTTGGTCCACTTGTCAGACGGTGATTGGTGGATAAAAATCCCCTAATCACCAAATACCCAAGCCTTAGTATTTATAGGGAAATGAACCCTTGGATTTCATTCCCCAACCAATGTGGGTGAATGAATAAAATTGATAATTTATTTATTTCTAAATTAAATAATTAATCAAGGCAATCACTATGCAACAAGTGTCAAGGGGAGAGAGAGAGTTAGGTTAGGACCAAGAGTAAAGGGGGGACCATTGCCTTGTTCCCGAAGGCTTTGCCCAAGGGTTGGTCCCCACCCCTCACAAAACCGGCTTCAAGCAATGGCTGCTGGGCTGGCAGCCAGCTAGCATGCTAGCGTGCACCAGCCAGCACAGCTAGCCTGCACCGCATCACTACCCAGCACGCATGCTGCTGGGCGAGGCTCCCATCGCGGCTGCTGCTGCTTGCTGGCCAGCACACACTGCCTTCTCGCATAGCCCCCAGCCAGCACATGCGTGTTGCGTGATGCTGGGCTGCTAGGAACTAGGCGTCGCTAGTGCTAGCCAACGCACACGCATGCGCACTGGGCGAGGCTAGTGCTGCTGCTGCAATGCCCTACACGCACACACACACGTACTGGCCCAGCCATGCGATAATGGTGTGTTATGCGTAGGCTTGTGCTAGAGCTTGCGATGGTGAGCTTTGCGAAGGCTGCGATGGTGCGATAGCCCTAGGCATACGCACAAGCACACACACGCAAGTGCCTAGCATTGCGATGGTGTTGTGCTTGTGCGATGGGCTGCGATAGCACCTAGGGCGCGTCTAGCACACACATTGTGCGCTTAGGCTTGCGATGAGCTAGCCTAGCCTAGCACTTCACATGGCTAGGCTAATGTGATGTTACGGTTATGCTCGTACTTGTTGCTTGTGATTTTGCGACACTCGATCTCGACGCCCTAGGCTCGATATTTGACGCATTAAATCCCTCGGATTGATTCGTCGTCTCGGATCGGTTGTTCGATTAGGTTCGACCCGAAAGGTTCAGTTAAGATTAAGCGATAATATTAATTATACCTTAATATTACTGATCGGAAGCGGCCTCCACCTAGGCATTCCGATCACTTAACCTTACTGAAGAATTAGCTCTGTAATAATTCTGAACCCTCTATCAGAATAATTCACAAATTGGTTAATGTGACCTAACCTGACTATGTTATAAGTCTGGTTAGTTTTGATTCATCTGTTTTTCGTTTTTATGATCTACTTATATCAATGTTATAAAACAAAATTAACTCATAGCTAGCAAAGTGAATACAAGTTATTACACTAGTAGAAAAAGGGAAATGCGCACCGGTTCAAAACCGGCTTTTCGCACCGGTTTTGAATCGGTTTAGATTTGAGGGATGCCAAAAAGTGAAGGTATTCGCATCGGTTCAAAACCGGTGAAAATATCAATTATTAGCACTTGTTAACCGATGCTAATAACGTGTTAGTCACACCGGTTCAGTTCAAAACCGGTGCCCTGAATAAAAAAAAGAAATAAAACAAATTTTCTTTTTTTTTTTTTTTTTGCATTATTTTCACTTAAATGGATATATAAACACTAACATATATATAAAGATACATATTTTTATTAAAAAAGGTTGTAATATTATAATTTTCGGCCAAATAAATAAATAAAATAAAATACAAGGTTACACATAAATAAAATAAAATAAAATAAAATTCTGTATGTGGGAATGTTTCAACTAAATTACCCTTAGACTTCACCAAATCCACCTACACACAAAGAGTAATATATGCGGCTACACAACAGCACAGAAGCACCAGCATAACAGCACAAAAACAGAAGCATCACAGAAGCAACATCAAAGAATTGCATAGTAGTAGAACATCAGCATTGTCACCCTCTATTCTTTCCATCCTCCATTATCACCCTCCATTCCTTCTTTTGTGACAACTTAATGATTTGAACAAGAAGTTGAAAACAGTTTAAACCTGAGATAATGACTATAAAGAAAAAGGCTGCATTACTATGGATGAACTCTAGCATAGCAAAAGTACCATCAGTAGCTCTAGCAGAGCAAAGTAGCAGCATTAGGGAAGCTAGCTAGGCAGAAGGTGCAAGTCATTCAATAAAGGCAAAAAAACGGCTCTGAAAATACTACCATAAAATAAAGGCATGATTGTATAGTATTCTCCATACTTTCACCACTGAGGAAGAATTTCGACAATAATCCACAAAGAGGTATGGCACACTTAGTAGAAGCTTCATACCAGTCCACATTCATATATACTACCCATCAACTAGACAACAACCAAGATATTACTTTTTCAATTACGCCACAACAACAAATTTTAGCGCATTCAAAGCAGAAAGAAATCAATAATACTTGAGCAGGCAAAGCAGATCAATCGAAACGAACAGCAAACTAAACAGAAGACTAATTGAACTAAACAAACTAAACCAACAACACAACCTCACTAAACAAACTAAAAAAAATTTAGGCCTACAAATGATCATTGCTCAAACAAAATATTGAAACATCAGCAAGAGTATTCATTTTTGGAGGTCAGTTATGGATCACGCAACAAAATATTGAAACATCAAATATTTAATACACTATTAACCACATTATCTGATTTTGATAAACCCACCACTAATAAGAGTGGGTAGCCGAATATGAAATCAGGCGACAAAAAAATTATCTACTATCAACTTGCTACATAAGACATAAAGGTATTGCAGCCAAGAAATTAATAGCAAGCTCAGTGTTAAGCAGGATAAGAAGATATAGATAATGGATACACATAACTATGCGAAGCATTGAGCTAGCTTCAAATTTAATTAAATAGGATTAGGAAAACAAGGGCTACTTCGTTTTTGCAAGGTTTATTTCTATATAAAAGCTGTGGAGTAGAAAATAAGTTTTTTGAAAAACAATAATAGCTATTACATGCTATATACTGTTGTAAATTTTCAAATATAACATGATTAGTAAAAATATGTGTAATCTAAGTTCAATTACAACCTATATCTATTAAAAGCTTAAAACAGGCAACATAAAATTGAAAATTGACCAGAACATTAAGTAAGATCTAATATCATACATGTTATGTACTAAAACAGACCAGATCAACGAGCCAACCTATGCTAAAACCTTAATTATTATGCAGTAACTCATGTAAATAATCTCTAAATCTTACACAGGATCTAATCATCATAATCCTTTACTCATACATAGTTAAAAACATACCCATCACTTCCTTTAGCTTACTTCTACTGCATATTCACTTTTGGAATTAGCAATTTCTAACACAAGGGTAGTGACTAACTGAATATAGGAGTGCAAGAGCGTAAACAACAAATGATTCCATACAGAATTATCAAAAATCAACATGTCTCACTTGATTGCAAAAAAATTCTTCAATCCACCTAATAAAATGCTACCTTTAAGCTCATACCACCAGGGTAGCAGGCAATTTTAAGTTTCATTTTTAGCAAAATCCGAATTTTGTCCTTCAAAGTTTATATATCAATTACAAAACACCAAATTTCCATAACAAATATGCCCATACCACAATCAAGAAATCAATCAAAATATAGCCAAACAAATATATACCCAAAACATCAAATTCAATGATAACCAATACAATATTCACAATACATCCACAAATCAAACTACTGAAATTTCAAGTATCATATACTCTATATACTCAAAATTAAAATACTCCGTGTACCCATAATTCAAATAAATGGGCAACCTCTACACCAATGCACAATCACACCACGCATCACAGTAACTCACCCTTTAATCGCAATCCTCTACAAAGTAGCACCAAAATAATCAATAAATCGGCAAAAATTGAAATTTAAACATCAAGTTACTAAACAGAAAAGGAAAATCAGAATTAATTGTGAAATTTCTCAAAAACTGAATGAAAAATGAGATAAATTGTAGAAATTGAATGAATATTGTTTCAGAATACCCTAGCCATCGATGGCGTTGCTTGCGGCGCAGTGATGGAGAAGGAGAGAGAAAAGGAGAGGGAAAGCGGCGGTGGCTGAGGGATCTGACCGGCGATGACTTTGATATCTGGCCGGCGGTGGCTTTGATTGCATGTGACTGCGAGTTTGAGGAAAGAGATGGCAAGAGAGAGCCTCCATTGTTGTAGGTTCAAGAAGTAGACGGCGGCGGCGATGATGGTTGTCCTTGGCTCAAATTGACGGCGGTTTTTTAAGGAGAGCAGCAATGGTTAAGATTGAGAGCCAGAGATGAGAGAGAGGTAGATGAGAGAGAACGAGAGATCAAGGAAAGAGAAATAAATAAGATAGAAAGAGAAAGAATTAAAATTATGAAGCTTTTTCTGGCGACTTGAACACTTCTCGTGCACCTTCAAGCTCCGTTTCCCACGCTAGCTTCACTTCTTTGCAGTTTTCTGCAGAACATGAATAATGTTAGCACTTCAACTTGGTATCACATACCTAAGTGAAAGTAAAAATGTTCATAAAAATTAACCTGAGGTTGATGCTCCATTCTTCTTGAGGTAATCAAGGTACTTCTAGCAATTGCACTTCCAATACCCCTTCTTCTTGCAGTAAAAGCATTCACTTTAACCTACAGGCTTGGGCTTTGGAGTCGCCTTGGGCTTCTCTGGAGTCTTGGCAACCTTCTTGCCCTTACCCTTGACATTTTCCCCTTGCCCCTTCTTCTTGAACCCCTTCCCTTTCTAGACCATACGAACCTCTTCCTTAATATCCTTAGGGATTTGCTTCTCTACACTAACCAGCATAGCATGCAACTCATTCATTGTCTTCTCAGAATCAAACATGTTAAAGTTCATGATAAATTGATTGAAGGATTTTGGAAATAAGTGGAGAATGATATCTGTAGCCATCTTTTTGCTGTATGGGTGCCCCAGTTTCTCCATATTTTGAAGGTCGATAATTTTGAAAACATGATCTTGAACTGTTGCACCCTTCTCCATCTTACAGTCCAAAATCTCTTAATGAAGCTTATACCTTTCAACTCGTGGCTGTTTCTTAAACAAGGCTTTGAGTTCTTGCATGATGGTGTATGCATCCTGGTCTTCAAAAAGTTTTTGAAGGCCAGGCTCTATAGTAGCTAACATTAAGCAAGTGATAGGCACAACCCTTTGAAGAGCTTCCTTGCCTACGCTTCTGAGCCTCAGTAGCGTTTTCTGGCAATGGTGCAGGCAATGAGTTGTTAATGACATCCTCTCTACCTTCTGATTTCAGAACAAGTCTCAGCATTCTTTCACAGTTGGAAAAATTATCCCCTGTCAACCTATCCTTCTCGAAGAATGGTCGAAGATTGTAAATAGAATTGTTGTCACTGTTACAGCTACCCATAAATGAATTAAATAGGTTACTTTAAAGCACTTTATTCAATATTAAATGGTCCCAATTGAATTTAAGTGATTCCAAGATCCTTTATTTGTGTAATAGTTGACCGGATTGAGGCCCTACCATCCAGCACTACGTTTTTAAGGTGAGTAAACACTTTACTGATTATAACTCTTGTAACTCTTGGTTGAATAATTAACCATCACATGTTTTATTATTAGCCTTTGCTTCAAGGTTCTAAACGCTTTAGGTAACCTTGTTGAGCCCAACCAATTAAATATGCAAAACGTGATCCACCCAAATTTACCTCAGATAACAAGTGACATCCCGCAGAGGTAGACCCATCACTTAGGATCGAAGGGTTGTTGGGTATTTAATTGGAAAAGAAATCTCAATATTATCGGGACCTAGATTATTATGTTGTGATTAATTTAGTGAACTCTAGCGCATCATCAACAACATAAGTAAAATCTAGGATGCATAATCTACTTTTGCATAAAACAAAACACTACATAGTATGGCCCCTTAGTCCTAACAAACTTGACTTGAAATGCTCCCAATTCAACCTTCATGGATTTCCATCCACCTTGATCCTTTAGGCCTTCACTTCATGGGCTTTTTTAGACTAAGTTATTTAAATAACTAATCTATTTATTTTAAATAAAAAGTTAAAAAATACTTAACGGTATGCATACCGTATTTAGATTACAAAAATACATCACGATGCGCAGATCGTATTTAGAATCTATGTGTCATACTAGTCTATATAATATCATATATTATATAAAAGGCCATATAATAAATCACTCAACATGCTTGCCTAAACTAAAATATCGGATATTCTTAATTTTTTTATTTTTTTTTAAAGGGATATTCTTAATTAAGGCAACACAATTCCTAAAATATCTCATATTTTCATTCATAATTAGATAATATCATATATTATTCATTGCCATCTATAAAATATCATATATTTTAAATCTGGCATGAGATAAAATGAAATCTTATTTTAATATGGAAAGATAAAGCAAATTTATTTTCCATGATTATCTTAACTAATTTATGAGATTCTATCCAAATTACTAGCTTAACCAATCTAATAATTTTAAAATCAATTATTTTATAATCCAATTATGAGATAATCATATTATTTAGATCAATTATTATCCTTTTGCAATATGCTCAAAATATCCTAACAAATCATATCTAAAATTAACCACTTTAATTATGGATAATTTCCAAATCAACAACTTTTGAAAATTTGATTTTATCTTTCAAAATAAAACCTTATTTTATTTTAAAATATTTTCCAAACAAATTTTTTTATTTTTTTAAAAACCGTTCTGCACGGCTAGCTGGCCACCGTGGTTGGCCAACCGAAGCTAGCCACGATGGCTATACGCTTTTCAGCAGCCACTGCCGCAAGGGCAGCAGCGAGCATCAGCAGTGGTAGCCACGGCAGCAGCGTGAACGCTTGCACGGTTGCTGCCCAATAACCACGGACCGCTTGCCCTCCCTTCCCCTTTATCTTGGGACCAGCAGCAGCGGCAGCCACTGTGGCTGCACCACCCAGCCGCGGTTGCCGCCCCTTAAATAAACCTTAAATTTTTTACTTTTATTTTTAATTTAATTAAAACAACATTTGTTAAAATAAATTAAACTAGTTTAACAATTAAAATAAAATCTCCATTCAATATTAAAATTAGGGTTCTTCATGAAATTTAATCCTAATTAATTTAACACTTAAAATATTTCATCTATCATGTAAAATTCAAAATTTATACATAAAATCAATGCTATTAAATTCATGAAACATATTTAAATCGAAATTGAACAAAACAAGCACACAAAATCATATTTTCATGGCTTATTAGGTTCAAAATTTTTGAATAAATTAGGGTTAGGGTCTGAAATTTTCGAATGAAACTAGGGCAAAATTTGATCCATGCATAAGCAATTTAGATCATAATCAAATCACATTTAATCAATTCCAAGAGTTAAATCACATTTAATATAATAAATGAACCATAATTAAATTAAATTTCCCTCTTAATTGATTATAAAATTATGAACATCGACTTTAAATAATTGTAATATTATAATCAAGTGTGTTCATGTAACAGGCTAACTAATACGTAGGTAGGAATTTAGGTATTATAAGCGGAATTTCTTGAATCATAATTATACGCACCTAAAACAAGATTGCATGCATAACACACAAGAATCATATAATTATACCTTTTAAAGCATGATTTCCACGTAGCAAATTGATTGACATATCAGGAAGAGAATAGAGCCCCAAGCGTGACTCCTCTACTTAGTCCACGGGATTCGATCAAGTTGTCCACCAATACTAGATTAGTCGAGTGAAAGGGGAAAACTGCGATCACCACCTTTATGGACAACCGACCACCACCACGAACACCACCACCACCATACACACACACCGGCGCCGAGGAGGGGAGAGAGTAGTGAGAGGGAGGGAGTTTAAGAGGGTTGGTTTTGTTTTCCTAACTATGGTTTGATCACAGTGATCATGAAAACTTTTGTCCAACCCTAGGTACCTAGTCTATTTATAATCCTTTTATAATTAGACAAGGTTAGCAAGCCCAATAACCCTCCAAGCCATACCTCATGGCTTAGCACCTAGTTTGATGAGGCCCATCATGAGCCTCTTCCTCTTATGCTCAATTTAGGCTCTTTGTGTGACCTTATAGGGTTTGTTCAATTAGGCTTTGGCCTATTTTACTAGCCAAAATATTGGTAGTACCTCTAGCTATGATATGACGACGACCCAAAATAACGAACTTAATTATCTCCATAATTTGATGCATTATATATCTAGTAATTGCACTTGACGAAGACATAAATCCTTCAAATCATGGCAATCAACAAGCTTATCAACAAATTAACATGTAAAAGCATGATTAACAAGTAACTAACAAAGCAAAATTAAAATAAAACAATATAGATAGAGAAAAGAAGGTAAGAATTTCTCATTTATTGATGTTTGAAGCCTCCCATACAATTGTCACTCTTGCATCTTCATCATCATCATCTTTAATCTCTCTTTTAAAACTCCTCACTTTCTCTCTCTAAAGCTGTACCTATGAAGGCTAATCCTCCCAAACCTTAAAATAAGAAAGAGAGAGAGCTAAAACTAATTAAGAGAGGATAATTGTTTAGACCCAAATTAAAATGGGTATTAATACAGAGCTAAGAAAGTAGAAAATATATAAATGAAGAGAAATAAATAAAAAGAGAAAATAAAGAAAGAAAGGTGAAATAAGGAACAGGGAAATAAAAAGAAAATAAGAAAAGGAAACTAAAAGGCAAATAAACAGTAGGGGTGGGTAAAAAACCCGAGTTGATTGATCTGATCCGCGATCCGGTTATTCCGATATGAAATTTAGGATATCCGATCCTGTTTTTTGAGTGTCAGACCAGATTCGGATCACGAATCTTGAACAAACCGACATCCTATCAGTTCTGATTTTTAATTTTAATTTTTTTTTAAAAAAATTAAAAGTTTTATGCTATAATTATACAATATGTTAAACAACTTAATCCAAACCCTCTATCAGATTAATTATACAATCTGTTAAACAACTTAATCCGAACCCTCTAGCAAGGTATTCTGATCACTTGACCTCACTGAATAATTAGATTTTCTAATTATTTCCGAACCCTATATCGGAATAATACACTTGTTCGAATTACACCATTCCTTTCACTTCTAGTCGCCTAGGCGGTCTTTTATGTTGCTCTTCTTGACACCCGCATAGTTTGATTATCGAGCTTTGCTCCTTTCCTTTTGATTACGAGCAAGTAACCATTGTTTGTATTCCCTATACAATGGAGGGGAGCTCTATCAAATACAATAGTCCATAATGGTCTTGCATACCAATAATCATCAAACTTCTCAACGTTCTTTGAAACAGAATATTCATGAGGGCGGCGATCAACACCAACAGGAATAGTTTTTGCAAGTCCATATTGTCCTATCACTCTAAAAGGAAATTAAAAGGTCAACTTTGATAAACTTGGGATGCGACAGAAAGTTGAGTGTTGACTCCGTTCATCTTCTTAATCTTCCACCGTTGAACAACCCACTTGATGGAGAAATTGGGAGTTTGGAATATTTTGCTCCACTCCCGATAGCCCATCTTTATAGAAAAGTTCTTCTTCCTTCTCACAAGACAATTTGGAGTATACTTTTCAATATCATTAGGAGGATTGATTAATCTCATTCGCTCCATTAGCCAAACCTCTAAGCATAGGAATTAATTGTCATTACATTACAAAATAAATATTTTTTATTTGTGCAATTAAAAGTATTAATTTTCAACTTGTAATAATAAAGAAGATGCTCGAATTTGTGATTTAGGATCCTTCTTCAATTCATCCAACCCCATCATTGTTTCTCCAACAATTGCAGACATGGGATTTCTCCCGGCATCAACTTGTTCATTAATTGTTACTAATATGGCTTGAACCATGTGGCTGCTACCATTATTGAATAAAAGTTGGCTAAACATGCAAAATAAGAAGGCTCTTCTTTTATATATTTGAAAAGAACTAGACTTAGGTCTATTAAAGAAAAAATATGCAAATTTACTTAGATCTACTTTATTTCCATTAACTAAAGAATTTAAATCGGCTTCCCTAAGATTATAAAAATGCTCAAAATCCTTATAATAATATTCACATATTGTAGGGATTACAATAAGATGCCTAGAAGGAAAGCCAAAAATAGCTCCAAATTCCTCTAGCAGGGGCTAATTTCATCATTACCTAGCCTAAAACAATGAGTGTTGGGGTCCCAATATTCTATTACAGCATAAATAAAATCATTATCGAATTCTACACTCCAAAGACCTAATAGGCCATTCATATTGAGATATTCAAGCTCTTTTCGCTCACTATTTGCCAATGAATGACACCATTCACGAGTGATTTTGCTAAAAAGTTTAGCCATAATTGCTAGAATATAGATGCAAGAAGAATATGAAAGCTAAGGACTCGAATTATGCTGAATATGTCATATTTGGAGGATTTTTATAACCAAAAGTCGACGCTGAAGCTCAAATTTATTCGAAGTTGGATTTTTCAGGACCAACATGCCGCGTTACAGCCATCGCGCCGCGATACATCCATCGCGCCGCGTTGGAGGCTGACACACTGCGATGATTCTCAACGTTGTGCGGTGAAATTGCTGTGTGCAAATTGCTTGATTTTTTATTTGATTTCTATTAAAACTCGTACTTTATTACACCAATTCAATCCAAATTTAAAATTATTTATTTTTACTTCTTTGATGGTTTGGAATTTCTTTATGGGAATCGAATTAATCGAATTATGGGAATTTCTTTTTTTCATTTTTTCTTATTTAGGGAGAAAGTCGGATACCCTCCATTGATAAAATGACAAAAAAATTTCGCAAAATTTGTCACAAAATCACACTCTTACAAAGCACATTCATACGCACATAAAATAAGTGTAAAATGTACAAAGAGAGAACATGAAATAAATATATATACATATGAGTCTAAATAATGTACATAAGTGTCAAGTGTAAATAAAATGTACAAACCTCAAGAAAGTCCAATGGTCCAAGAAGAAAATATGCATGTACGACTAAGACCCTAGCAGACGAGGCTCCTGAGAAATACCCATCCATCCCTCAACGTATGCAGTCCAAGGAGTCACATCCTGGCTCGAGCTGGCACCACCCATTGTGGGGATCACAATCGTGGGACCGCTCCATTATGTGAATTGTGGACCCCCTTGGAAGCCATACTGGTGGAAGCTCCCACCAAAAAAAGGAGGAGGTGCAAGCTGCTGCGACGATGAGCCAACCTCATACGTCCCACCAGTGAATAAAGGTGGAGGCCTGAAATCCTGAAACGATAGACCAACACTTAATGAATTAGGAACAACATGAGGTTGTGCCAGCGAGGAACAAACCTAGTGGAATTACCTCAGTCAAAGAAGACTCACGAACTGGGCTATCACTATCGCTGCCCTCTGCCTGGCAAGCTCCCGCCTCCCTTGAGCCGTCTGGCCTCGAGTTAGTATGTTACCGAGGAGCCTGCTGAAACAAAGACAAAGAAATGCAAGTCAAATGAAAATAAATAAGCAAAATAAAATAGATATGCATAAATAAAGGCACATACCGACTGAACACCATCCTTACACCAGCAGGACATCCGGGGGCTTTATCACGCCAGCTAATATTGACAGGGCGTTGACAAAAGCTGCTAGCCGCACCATAGTCTCTCGAGAGAACTGCAAAATCAGACAGGGTCAGAAAACAAAATGATATATGCATGAGGCTAAGGAAAAGACACAAACTTCCACCATGTTGGAGGAATCGTCTCCTCGATAGGGCCAAGAAACCCTTGATAGTGAATAATAAACATGCTGGGGGCTTAAAAACCTCAGGCTCTCTCTCCTTCTTTTTTTGCTTCTGGGGGCTATGAAAGGACAAAAGAAAATAAATGAATTTCAACCAACCTCATCGGAGTAAGGTGGACGAGCAAATCTAGGGAGCACCGCCTCCTTGTAAGATCTGTTAGAGTAGACGTGCTCCCAGAAAATCCGCAAACAAGACATCCTCTCTAGCGTACTCCCTGAGCATCTCCTGACTCATCATCAAGCGGGGAGGATCCTCAAGAACTAGAGGCACGTCTAAAGAGTGCTGCAGGGCCACCTTCTCACCCAGAAGACATGCCTCTCATTCATCAATTGAGAAGCTTGTCGGAAATCGCCCAAGTAGACCCACAGGCGATATCGTACCTAAGGGTACGGAAATAAAAGACACGTCAGAATCTATAATAAACTGAGGAAATCAAGAAGTAAGAAACATCTTCACATTAAGAATAGCGGCCCTTACAACGACTGTAGTAGAGGCTGGACCTGCAGTACGGTCCTGTTTGCTAGCAACTACCGAGAGTGCGCTATTTTTAAGCCTCCTCAGAGCCAAAGAAGAGAAATACTCGTAGAGCTAGACCTGCAAAGAATCCAAGAATTCTAAGAACCAAAAAACAACGAGACTTGAGCTAAAATCACAAGGTTAGAATATACCTCTTGGAACTTCCAAAGACTAGTGACGGTGACCTCCGTCCTACTACTATGCAGACGGCATCCCTACCGTAGATTGAGGAGAAGGTCGTCATATAAAATACTAGCCCATTCGAAGGTGCTAACCCGCAAAAGATCGCGCAAGGCGCGTAGGTAGCACAACAAAGTATGACTCCCCCTGTCAGGAGAGATAGTCCCCTATAGGAGGATGAGAACGAAAATACGGACCCGCTACTCCGGCGTAGTCCTCTGATCATCGAAACTGCGAGCCAGTAACTTGGAACGAATCGATCTCATGCTCGTTCTCTTCTCTCTTGCGTCAGCAACTGCCCTATGTACAATAGGACTAAGAAGAACCTTGGTCTCCGGGGATATCATTAGCAGTGGATCATCCGTCGGAACCAGAGCTGAGCAAAACTCGAGTCTGCTAATAACAAAGAAGTCGAGTGGGGTGGTAGTCATCTCACCCCACGGAAAGTGAAAGGAGTTCGTAGTTTCCTAGAATAAGTCAAGGACGCCACGAACAATGAAGCGACTCTCCCTAAAGGTCTGGAAAGCCTCAGCAACACGAAACAAAGGAGTCAACCCACATGACTCCCAAAGCTCCCTAGCCGCATTATTCCTAATAATACGGAAGTACAGTGACGAGATGATCTTGTTGCCCGAGCTATGGCAACGAACACCCTCCTCAGACGAACCTAGGAGGACATGCTGAGAAATGGGGTGAGAAGGCTCAAAAGCAAGAGTGTGCTTGTCCCAAGTAGGTAAAGTCCACGACCGGCTAGTGTCAAACAATCACGGTCGTTGACTAATCCTCCCTAGTGTCAAACAAAATTTATAATCACCTAACAAACCTATATACAATTATAGAGGTAAGTCAAGGGTTGAACAACTAGGAACGGTTATGCTCAAATGTTTCCAATGGTCGCCTAAGCTAGGTCAAAGTCGTAAGTGAATAATTAATACTATTCAACTACCAAGACAAAGAATCACACAAATGAAACACTAGGGAATGGGGATCAACATGTAATCATGACAATGGCATTAATTTTGGAAGTTGAAGCCAATGAGTAGTTGTAAAGACTAATGATAAGAGATATCAATTAGAATAAAAAAGCTACCTACCTCCTAATCGTTAAGATAGGTTTTCTCTATGAATAACAAACTAGGAGAATCACAATTTAAACCAATCTACAATTGCAAATCCCAAATCAAGTTGTCATGTCATTAGGATCTACAATGCAATCGAGCATAATTCTTAAGGCCTAATCAAACTAAGCACATGCAAACTTACATTAATCACTTTAATCTCAACAATGAATCAACATAATTCCAAATTAACCACAAACAATCAATCATACAAGTTTTATCCAAACCCTAGCAAGCAACTACTCACTAACAAACATGATCAAATCAAAGCATGTAAATGAAATCAAGAATAAAAAAATGTTGAAGATCAACTACACTAATCAAGAATCAATCATCAAAACGAAATCAAACAAACATAAAATTAAAGAAAACAATAAGATGAGATAGAGTAAGAAATTCTCATTGATAATTGACAAGATCTTTAAGACAATTGTCACCCTTGCATTTTTAATCTCTCAAATCACCATAGAAATGCCTAACTTTCTCTCTCTAAAACTATTCCTAAATTATCCCTAAAACTAGAGAGAGAAACTCTCAAATAATCTAAAATTATGAGAAAAATAATGTTTAAAAAAACTTCCTACGAAAATCGGTTAATGAAGTATTCATAAGAGGCGGGAAAACAAAGTCAAAATAATCCGGAAAACAGGGTGGCGCGCCCGCGTTGTGCAGGGTGGCGCGCCCGCGCTCTTCCTAGTTTCTTTGAGTCTTCGTAATTATGTGCGCTCGCAAATGAGTCCTTGTGTGCGCACGAATATCTTCATGATAGTCATCAAGTATGGCAGATTCAAATGAAGTTCACGGTGGGTTCAACACCATGATTTCATGAGAGCGCGGCTTTAGAACGCAAGAGCTGGAACTTGAAGCATGCCACTTTCTTACTCCTTGAGCTTTCCCAATGCTATAAGCTTGCTCCAAAGGCATCTTCCTACTTGGTAAGCCACCAATATCAAGACCCGATCCTCATAAAATAGCTGCAACCACAAAAATAGAACATATAAAGGAGAAAACACTAGAAAATCCACAAAAGTAAACAAAAACACAAAATAAGCAAGAATAAGGAAAATACTAAACAAATGAAAAAAACAAAGCATTTATTAAGAAAGAAAGCTATAAAAAGAAAGTAAAAACAACCTAAAAACTCATCAAATGAGAGTCATAAATGACACTCATCAAATTCCCCCAAGCTAAACTTTTGCTCGTCCTCAAGCAAACAAAAGCAAGTAAAGGAAAACGATGAGCTTATTTAAATAAGAAAAGAAAAGAGAGGAGATAATAATATACACTAACTCACTTTCATAGGAATCACGGTCAATTTTAGCAACTAAAGACAAGCCGTTGAAACCCCTAGATCGCCCTAGAGGACGAGTGATGCTCTCATAAAGGTTTCTAAAGTGATTAACCCATAACACTCACAAACCAAACAAACAAGGCAAAGCATAAAAAGGAAATCAAAAGAAAAGTAAAGAAAACATATGCTCTTATATGGACTTTTACAAATGAACAAGCACAAATGAATACAATTCTTTCTAAACAATAGAGGAGTGCACATTTCAAGATACCCAAGGTTGATTGAAACATAAAACATGCTAAGCATAGAGAACTAATAAGACACAATTCATCTTCTTCCTAAATAATCTTACCGCGTTCTCCCTATTAGTTTCAAATCCACCTCTAGTGAGCATCTCAATGATTCCTCGAAGGAACCGGAAAAGAAAGAGATTTTAAGGCTACTTGGCATCTCGACTATGCAAACTCGCTCCATAGCCTTGACACATATCTCCCTCACCGACTTGTGACTCAACCATAAGGGTCAAAAGGTCTTTGAAGGGTTGTATCGTACGGGCACAAAGGGTAAAGGTAGGCTAGAATTTGGTGGTGTACCTAATTGTGAAGCAAAAGAATGGCCAATTCTTAGTCCCATAATCAAGTTATCACCAAAATTCAAACAAAAATATCAACATCCCCAAGCATCTCGACTATGCAAACTCGCTCCGAGAAACATGCTCCACACTCAGGCGGCACCAGGTCATGCTTAATCCCAAGAAGTGTGTTTGGTGTTGAGTCTGAAAAGTTCCTCAAAATTCTGTTAGATCAAAGGGGGATAGAGGCCAACCCGGAAATATATACAGGCGTTTATAGACATGAAGTCGCCCCACACTGTAAAAGAAGTTCAAAAATTAACAGGTTGTTTGGCGCAATTGGGAAGATTCCTCAGTCAGTCAGGCTACAAGTGCCTCTACTTCTTCCAAGCAATCAAGAAGAAGATTATGTTTGAATGGGGGGCGGATACAGAGGCAGCCTTCCAAAAGTTGAAGGAACACTTGCACTCTTTGCCAAGGCTGGTTAGTCCTTTGCCCAAGGAAGTGTTGTACATGTACCTAGCCGTCTCTGACCATGCGCTCAGTGTTGTTCACCTTGCTGAAAGAGACAATACCCAGCTCCCGGTCTACTTCATGAGTCATGTTCTACGGAATGCAGAGCTGAGGTACCCCATGGTTAAAAATTTTGGACTTGCCCTCTTTATGGCATTCAAAAAGTTAAAACCTTACTTTCTGTCGCATCCGGTAGTGGTTTACACAGACCAACCAATCAAGCGGCCGATGACAACCATGGAATCATTCGGCCGAATGATCAAATAGGCGATTGAAATTCAAAGCCTTGAAATTTCCTTGGAACCAAGAAAGGTAGTGAAGGGACAGGTGTTTTCTGACTTCATTGTCAAAATGACTAGGTCGGCAGATCCTGAACCTTGAACAGGTTTGGAAGGTATATGTGGACGAAAACTCCACCCTGAACAGTTGTGATGCAAGCGTCATATGTTAGTCACCTGAAGGAGACAAGTATGAGTATGCACTACGTTTCAAGTTCCAAGCCTCAAATAATGAGGCAGAATATGAAGCCCTACTAGCCGCCATCCGCATGTGTAAGGCGGCTGGGGCAAGGAAAGTGGACGCCTGTTCTGATTCACAATTAATTGTTAGCTAAAGTGCCTGATGAATTTCATTCAAGTCAGGTGCCCAAGTGCAAGAACAATCAGCCGGATGCTCTCACCAAACTTCCATCATCTGCCTCTTGTGATACACCTAGGTCTGTCTTTTGGGAAGTTATGGAAAAAAGAAGTATTGAAGATCCCATTGGAATACTAGACCGAGGCTCAACCTGGATTGACGGCATCCGGGATTACTTAACAAACGGCACCTTGCCGGATACCTACCCAGAGATGGTCGCAATGAAAAAGTTTGCGGCCAATTTTGAAATAAAAAATGGAGAGCTTTTCGAGATAGGCTATCTCCAACTTTTTTGAAATGTGTTACCCCAGAGAAGGGAGGAGAGGTCCTAGAAGATTTGCATTTGGGCTTCTGCGCCTCCCACATTGGCGGCAGGACCCTAACAAGGAGAGTCAGGCGGCAAGGTTACTTCTGGCCTACTCTGGAAGCAGATGCCATGGAGATGGTGATAAAATGTGACAAGTGTTAAAGGTTTGGTTGTTGTCGATTAATTCACCACATGGGTAGAGGCGAAGGTAGTCAAAGGCATTAAAACAAAATATGTTATCTCCTTCATATGGAGAAATGTCATCACCCGGTATGGGGTACCCATGTCTTTGGTCTTTGACAATGGTCCTCAAGTTGAGACGCCTGCTCTCAAGAACTTGTTGGGAGACTAAGGGATCTCTTACTTTTTTGCATCGGTCGGCTGTACGTAAGCAAACGGCCAGGTTGAATCCTTCAACAAATTAATCTCTGATGGCATCAAAAAGAAAATTGAAAAAGCTGGCGGGCTATGGGCTGACGAGCTATCGCATGTTCTGTGGCCCATCAGGACGACTGAAAAAGGAGCGACTAGTGAAACTCCATTTCTCATGGTTTATGGGACAAAATCTGTTTTGCCTGTTGAGCAATATGAGCCGACTCTTTGAGTCATGTTATATGACAAGGAGGCTAACAGGGAGGCCATGCGGCTAGCACTAGACTCACTCCCTGAACACAGGGGCAATGCTACCGTGCGCCATGAGATCTAGCGTCTGAGAATGATGAAAGCCTACAATAAAATAGTGCACAAGCGGCCCCTGAAAGTAGGAGACTTTGTGTTGCGAAAAATGGAGGCGACAGGTAGGGCCAATAGCAGGGAAAACTGACTACCAATTGGGAAAGCCCCTACCGAATATATGAAGAAGTAAGAGGCAGCACCTACCGCCTGCAAACACTAGACGACAGGCAGCTAGCCAGAACTTGGAATGTAGACAACTTGGAAAAGTACTACTTCCAAGACTTGTAATTTTTTTTTAATGAAAGCACATCAATAAGAAGTTGTTATTTATTTTCAATACTTTGTACACATTCCCCCAAGGAAGGGACGCCTGCCTAATATGCAGACGACCTTCTTATTATTTTCCTACTACTGCAACACGAGTAGAAATAAGCTTAGTCTAGCAAACATAGCAGCTATGTATTGTTCCACTCCGAACAAATGAAGCCTATGGGCGGATTATCTAAGTCACGCCCATGGCCTGACGATCAAAATAAGGCCTATGGCTGGATATTTTTAATTTATAGAACAATACGGTTGTCCCTTACATGAGCAGGCGTCCGGCGACATACATTTAGGTGAATTCATCGCAGAGAGAATCTCCTATTTGGGTGGCACATTACTCTGAACTGATCAAATGAGACAAAGATAACAAAGACTACCGACTGCTCTAAAACATGTAATAATCTAAAATATCTAATTAGGATGCCGACTGTTGTTGCTCAGGGGAAACACAATCGGAAAATTTGAGGATATAAGCTAAGTTCCACACTTAGTAGCTAATTGAGTAAAAAGCTAAGTATAAAGCTCAGCACTTGTGAGAAAACAACATGCGGCTAATGGTCGATTACTTCTTCTATTAACTCAAACTAAGGTGACAAAGATTGATTAATCCTAAAGGTTAACTCATAGTCGCTCGACCTAGCTAACCTAAAATGGAAGCTAAACAGTACAAACAAAGTCGCCTGTCCTTTTTATAAACAGACGACATTCAGCCACTATTCCTATTTAGGTTATCAAAACAATTAAAGCAACAGCTTGTAAACCAACAAGCGGTTACTGCTTTAGTTAAACATCTCGTTTGGCGCCTGTTTCTGTACATGTATCAAACAAACAGACAATGTACAAAACTTAGTGGCTAAGCATGGTTTGTTTAAAAGAACAATATTGAGGCTTAAAGCTGGATCATGCTGAGTGTATGACCGTCTGTCCAATGGGTGTCTGTCCACCTGGTTTGGGGCAATCACCATAGTGATTGATTGACCTAGAAATCAGTCTTACTATTTATAGTATCATAAATTTCCAAGTCAATCCATTAGCCTTAGAAAACCAGGCGCACAGCCGCCCAGGGGCAAAAATTTATGAAATGCAAAAATTCAAAGCAAAGTGCAAATTAGAAAATCCGACAAAACTGTCGGGTGATTAATATAAACGGTCGACCAGAACACCGACAAAAAAAGTTAAAAATTATCAATAAACCCCGACCCCTTGGTCAGGTAATGATACAAAACAAGCGGCACGCTGGCCGAAGAAAGTTGATATAAAGAAAAGGGAAGTTAAGCAGCAAGAGGAGGTTGTTCAGTAACAGCAGCCGCATCCTTTTGGTCCCCAGCCGGCCGCTGTTCTTTTTCATTATCCTCCTCGTTCTTCTGTTCATCTTGGTCCGACCCCCCGGATGCAGAATTAGACAAATCGTCCTCTTCCTCTTCTCCACCTTAGTCATGGGCCATGATCTTGGCATTATATTCTTGGGTTCAGGCGGTAAACTAACTCTTCCAGCCTTCATAGTTAGAGTCCGAGAAAAGAGCCGCCCAGGTCATCTCCATGATGATGTTGCAGTCTTCCATCATGACTTTGACCAAGGCCTACTTTTCCTCCTCGACTCTAGAAGTATATTTTTTAGCGAGCTGGTTTTCCTAGTTACCCAGCCACTGCTTCAGTTTATCCACCCGAGTCCAGAGGCCGTCTTCTTCCTTCTCCACCTCTTGAAAAGGCTCGAGCTTAGCCTTGAGGTCCTTGACTTGCTGTTCCAGCTCAGAGACCCGCTTCTTCGCAACGTCCAAGTCAGCCTTGAACTGTAGGTTGGCGTTCTCCTGTGAATATAGTATGTTAGTCGTCAATATTTCATTTTTGGCAATCTAAAACATGGCCTTATCATGAAAAGAGGCGGAGCGAGCATTCGCAGCCTTTACCTCCTTGGTCTTCTCGTTGATGGTCCTGCGAAGACCATGCACTCGCAGCATAGACTGCACTCGGCCAAAAAACAGACGTCAGTTACAAGCGGCTTGCAAGTTATATAAACAACAAATAGAAATTTTTTACAGGTATACCTCAGCAAGAAGAGCGAGGATGGCATCCAGGTTGAGGGTGTCAACTCCTCTAACCGCCTCTCTAACCTCAAGGGAGACGGCTTTCAGCATGGACTAGGCCAGCTGTACAAGATCCGCCCTTTGAGAGGCATCTATACAATCAATACCCTATAAGTACTTGGTGTAAATTCGGCCAATAGACCGACTTCTTTCAAAGGTGCTAGACGACTGCTGATTGAATTAGACCCTCAAAGGGTAAGGGAAAGGAAACAAGTCTTTGATACCTTCAGCAGCCGCCTCTTTCTCCTTCTCCTTCTCAGGCCGACTGCCCTCAGGGACAGCTAGGGATTTTGGAGGTGGGTTCTTCCCTGGCCTTGAGGCCACGTGCTTCCTTGCCCTTCCAAGAGTCGTCACATCACTAGCCGCCTATTTCCTAATTTTAGGATCTGGCTGTGAAGAGGAGGAAGTCTTTGCTAAGTTTCCCTGCAACAATAGCCACAATAAGTAAGAAACAGGCGATAAAAAAGCTAAATGAGACTTGTTCAAAGTTTAAAAAAGTTCACCTTGGGCGCCTGCAAAGCAGGCAACTCGTCAGTTGACCGCTTGCCTTAGATGGCCGAGCGGTACTAGGCAGCAACTTTCTTCGATGCCGAGAGCTTTTCCATAGCTTTATCTGCAAAAGATGAATCAAAGAGTTAGTTTGACACAAAATCAACCAAGTCTTACATAACACTTGAACATGTGGTAAGCTATCTCTCGACATCTCTTCACTAAGGCCACAGGCGGCCAAATATGTCTCATCGTAGCCAATTATACTTGGAAATATAATTTTGAAGAATGAACTCCCTCGCCCTAGTCTCGGGGTTCGCTTGAATTTCCACTTAGAAGAGGCCTTTGTCAAGGATCTCTTCTCTAGCTCTACGAGGAACAGGTGGCAGCTCAGATCCGCCTGTTAGGAAAGGTGGGTTCCTGTTCCACCTGGTAAACTTTCTATTCCTATTTGTGTTAGGGCTGGAGACAATGTAGAAAGTGTTCCTCCAATCTATCCACTTGTTATCTTTCCCCAAAGTCATCATATTGCCCTTGTGGCTAGAAAACTTGTACCAGCCGGTCCCGCTTGTTTTTTAGGTCCGGCTGAGGTAATGCATGTGGGAAAATACTTCACAGCTAGGGTCTACTTGGTGCATTTCGTAGCCGACAACATAGCCTAATATGTTGAACCAAGAGTTTAGGGCTAGTTGCCAGACACCCACCTGGTATCCGTCCAGGATTCGCTCCACAACCGGATGTAGAGGAAGTCTTAGGCCTGCCTTAATAGCCGCCTCATAGCAGTGAAAACATTCGTCCCCGTAGCTGGAGTTCTCTGGCCAAACTATAGTGTCCTGGCATCCGGCGTGCATAGGATATAACCATGCCCCATGACATGATCAGCTCTGAAGCTCCCTATTTTGTCCGCCATCATTTCCGCCTACCTGCGGGAACATGATGATAGTATGCCTCATATTTCTCTCGGCAGGTAGCAGACAGCTCCGCCCAATTTTCTCCCAATTCTACTGAGAGGGATTCTCTCGTTGTCTTTAGCCGAGAGTGCCTCTCTTCAGAGTCGTCAGAGAACTTGCTGGAGGTACTTAGGTCAGAGTCACTACTTGAGCTCTTAGACATAGCATCCGCCTGATGGGATAGATCAACAAACCCCAGCATGTCATTTTGAGCCTCCTCCTCTGATTCTTCTAAAATGAAATCACTAGGGGTGCTGGGGGTGCCAGGCGGCACGTCAGATAATTCACTGACAGGCGCACAGAAGGAGGAGCCGTCTGAGTCTGTCACCCTTGTAGTTCTCTTAGTTCTTGCCATGGTATCCTCCACAGACACATAGAGAGTCGGACTTGGGGAAATTCGCAAAGGGTGGTCCAACAAGGGGCAGTCGGCACTCCTAGTTCTAGATTCAGCCGTCCCCGGTGACCGACTGATCACTAACCTAGGCCGTGCCGTGTGCTTTAAGGAAACCATTTTCAAAAACAAAAATAAACAAAGAGAATGCACGAAAGAAAAACAGGTGGTTACCTTTGGTCTATAGAGATGAAGGTGCTTGAAAAATCATCGGTAGCTGTAAGAATAGGCGGTCTGGTAGCAGGCGGTAGTCGTTCTTTCTCAGAAAAAGACAAAGTTCTTAAATCAAGAAGTTTTGTCTGAAATTTTTTGGAAATATCCAAAACATGATTGGGAAATTTCCTATTTATAGTGGGGTGAATTTCAAGGGACAGTGAAAAAAAAAAAAAAAAATTAAGCGATAAAAACCGTTGGCCAATCAAAGTGTGACACCTGTCACAGGCACCACGTGACAAGCTACGTCACCCCTGTGAGGGGCACAAAATTAGGGGATTTAACCCTGCCACGTGGACCAATGAAATCCTGCCACGTGTCACCTCGTGAAAGGTCCATGGTGGACCAATCAAGCCACGACACGTGGCAGGCAGATTACTAACTAAGAAAGTGACCTTTAACAGCCTAAATACCTAGGCACTCCCAGTCAGTCCTAGGTTTCTGAAACCTAGTATTGGGAACGCATAACGAGTCCCTATGAAAGGGAGATGTTCCCCCTAAGGAACGTCATTTACAAATTATAAAACACACGTGTACATTAATTGCTGAGCATTAACTCAAGCTTTAATTGCACTTCTTGAGAACCAAGGCTCGGATTTTAAGGCTATCTCAAGTAGCTAGATGATCACTTCTCTCCTAAGAGGAGCCTGATCCCCCTTTACATTCCGCACTTTTTACATCCGAACAAGTTCTAACTTGAACATCGAGGCGGAACTCCCACCCACAAGAGTCTCCGTTGTTTTGCAGGTACAGGCGTCTAGAGGCCGGTCTTGGTGTTGTAACTCCCGCAGGACATCCGAAAAACCCTTAAACAGAAACGGAAATCCAATCTTGGAAAATTGCCAAAGATTTAATGAACGTATGACAATCCAAACTTGGAACAAATTGCAAAAAGAGGTGACAATCCATTTTTGGAAAAATTGCCAAATGGAGAAGGAGCGTGACAATCCACTCTTGGAAACATTGCCAAAGGAGATGACAATCCAATCTTTCAAAAATTGCCAGTTGAAAAAGATACGCGATAATCCACTCTTGGAAACATTGCCAAAGGAGATGACAATTCAATCTTGTAAACATTGCCGGTGGAGATGATGCGCTTGAGCCTTGCAAAAAATATCAAATTTTGCCAATAGGACCTTGACAGTTGTTTGGCTTGAGGTTAACTCAAGGCTTGGTGTTAGTTGACTCATTGTGTAAGACTTAATGTACTTAGATTAACTGGATGTGTAACTCACGTACTCAAATCGACTCGATGTGTATGATTCGATGTGTATGACTTGTGTGTATAAAGTTTTGACTGAACTCAACGTAGTGACACGACATGACTCAATGTTCATGACTCATGTGTGCATTGTGTGAACTCATATGATTGTGCTCGTGCAACTCGAAAATGTAGAAAAGAAAAAATAAAGATGTGAAAAGAGGTTGCAGTGTAGAGTGTTGGTGAAAAACAAGGTTTTGGAACTTCCTCATAATGAATCAAGTGACGGTGCATGTGAGTAAGCTTAATCAAGTGTATGCATTGATTTTGTATCTCATGGTGCAAGGATTGTAGCATCCTAGGCTATCTTAATTGATGAAAGTATTTGGGTAACTTAGGCGCGGAGGCTAAGTACTTTATACTTTGTGATGCAATGATGATTATGTGTGTGTGATTCTAAGATGACAAGGCGTGCTTCAGGGTTGTATCAAGATTTCATGACAAAGGGGTCCTAATTAAGGAAAGGATTATTTGGCTATGTATGTGTGACGTGTGTGAAAGTGACACTAAGGTTAAGCTGCAAAGACTAAGGGTGTGGAAAAATATTTGAGAAGAGCCAAGTGATGGTGACTCTTAGGCTGGGTAGTTTAATGATGTGGGTTCAAGCCCCCAAGTCTAGCTCTAAATGGATACGTATGAGCATTAGAGATCCCTCGATATGATTATGGATGAATATGTGATGAATAATTATTACGGCCGCACCCCGATGTTAGGTTGCCTACGTATCCATTAGGAATCAGGCCGAACGTAGCTCTATCCGAATCTTGCACAAGTGTGTGTACACCTCAAGGAGGTGTTTGAAGGGTTGTATTAGGGTTAGGCTAAAGGCTAAAGTAGAAAGGATAAAAGGATCAAGACCCAAGATAAGCCCCCAAGGTGTGTAACCTTGCATTAGAATCTTTATATTTGTATGCTCGAGATTTTCTCACTTTTGAATTTGTTTTTATGTCTTTTGCATTTGCAATTTGTATTTGAATCTTTTTTTTTTGGATAAGTGTGGGCAATTCCGATCATGCGGTCTATCACTCACTTGACATCATGTTTCTCAGACATGGTACCGAGCACTCGATAAGAGACGCAATCTGAGACATGTCCGTATCAAAGACATTTGAACACTTGCCCTTTTGCACACTTTTATTGCTATATTTTTTTTTTTGACTTTTGAATTTTGGGAAAATCACTTAAGCTTTTGTACTTGGCTTTGTATATTGCATAAGTTACACACCATCCCATCCCAAGGTTTGGTAGATGTGGGTTGAAAAAATAAAAGTCTATCATTAGACAAGGCTCAAAGTGGTTTATCAAGAAAGGATTTGTGTATTCGAATAGGGTAAAGGTGATATGATATGGCTACAAGGGGTGCCTCAAATAATTGGTATACCTCGTGTTTAGTTTGGCATGGGTTTTTTTTTTTTGGAATGCAATGCAATGATCATATGCAAGGAAATAAAATGCTCATTTTATTGAAATGGGAAGGGTGAAAAAAAAAAACTTAAAGAAATAAATCTAAGAAATGATGGAGGGTGCCTATGCTAGACTTATTTGGGGAAGGGTTTGAAAAAAGAACAAGAAAGCATGAAATCTTGGTGAGAAGCTTGCATCGTGCTTTATGTTTTCCTTGACCATAGGTTGTAGAAAAGGAAACCATATATGTTCTTTGTCAATCACATGACTCAAACTCGATTCAACATGCACATGTGAGGAAAGGGTATAGTGTATGAGGTGAATGATACTTATGGGGAAAGCATGTAGGAGGAGAGTGTGTGAATGTGGAAAGTGTTTAAGAGAGAAAGTGTAATGTATGGAAAGTATGTGGGAAAGTATATGTGAATGTGGAAGGATATGGAAATATTTAGGAATAAGATGAACCCTCAACTCAAATGACGAAAAGAAGACTCATGCATGGACCTAAGACATGGTCATGGTGAAAAGACATGTACAAAGTGTGTGCTATGACTCGTGAGTGAAAGTGACAAGCTTAAGACTCAGGTAATGATCATGGACTAAGTATGTGATTAGACTCAAACAAAAACTAGGTTAGGACCTCAGTTATTTGATTAAGTAATCGTGAAATTTATACTCGACTTGAAGACTCGAAAAGAACAAACCAAACCATCGTGTGGGGATGGAACCGTCGCGTCGCGCTGGCTGCTGGCGTTGTGTAGCACAAACCAAACTTCAGCGCCAAAACTGGAGCGTTAGTTTAATTTGTTTTTGGTAATTCTTTCGAAGGTATAAGACTATAGTCTCACTAAGTCAAGTATATTTAGACTTTATTAAATCAAATTAATTAAGCAAAGTCCTTTTAGTCAATGATTAGTTTGTTTAGACTTTATTTACAAACACAAGTCAACAAAAGAGGTTAATTCATCATAAGTAAGGTATACACAAGTAATCAAATAGTCACAACATGATGCAATGAGTTTGCAACCAAACCATGGCTCTAGTTCTCTAAAGTTCAAGGATTACGGTAGTCAAAAGAGGGTTCATGGTTATGAATCCAGATGCATCGCGCGGAAACCTTACCTTTGAAAGGGTTAGCGCGTATGGATGGGAACCCTCAAGTTAGACTTACTTACATGGTTTAGTGAATTCACAAACTTGGATGTACCCATTGTTGCACGGAGTGTTCGATTAGGTAGATGAAGCGTGAATTCCTAGGGACTAAATCCTTATGTAGAACACATATGGATTCAGAAAAGAAGGAAAAACTCAATCAAGAAGTAGATCGGCAAGATAGTACTAGAATCGATCAAAACAAGAAGGCAGACACCTGGCTCGATGTCGAAAGAACTCGACGCGAGAAAACAGGGTTTATCGCACAGCAATAACCCTATTGCGTCGCGAAAGAGCTGTCGCATTGCAATGGAAACTGTTGTCTCGCGACAATTCCTGCGCGTTGCGACAGTTTTCCGTGTTTTTCGGATTTTCCGATTTTCGCATTATCTTTTCGATTCTAGTTGTGAAAGATATTTCCAGCTTTTCCTAAGTGTAAAAATCCTATGTTTTTGACGCATTTCGGATTGTCTTTCCAATGCAGACCTTTTTATTCTTATGCCACAATGTTAATCAAAATTACGCACATGAATATCTATAATCTTTGAAGTCTTATCCACTCATTCTAAGTTGACTACTAAAATAAATTTTAAGAATCAAAATAGAAATCCTCCCTAGTGGAGTCGCCAAAAAATTGTAGGAATATTTCAAACAGTAACTTTGAGCCCCACTGTGATCATGAATTTAAGCATGGTGGCATCCAAAGGGAAAGAGGCTGGAGATAAAATAGTCGCTAACAAATTTTAGGAACTTATAAACTGTTCACGGGTGTGAAGGTTACACCCCAATCACGATCACAGAGATCGCTAACTCCATAGTGGTCTTGAACCATGACTTCATATTCAGGGATGATGGTACGAATCCAACCTAAAAGAGATTGAACCCACCCTAAATCAACCTCTACTTAATTCTTATGATTTTCATGTGCTCTTTCCGATCAACATACATACAACAAATTAGCCCTAAACCTGTTTAATATATGTTGGTTGATTATTAATGCACAAATAAATCTATTATTGGCGATCACTTGAATTAAAATCATACTAAGCCAAAAACAAATTATTAATTATCTTATTAGGCGGAATTTCAAGTACAAATTCCCTTTAAACTTCCAGGAAGAGCGTAATCAAGCAATAACAACAAATCATGAATAATCAAGCAATGTATAATTAATTGACACAACAAATCATCATCATAATATCATCAAAAAAAATATTAGCAAGATCCTAGGTGTTTTGGGGTTTTCTGTGTCCCTCGAGAGAGTTACAATTACAAGACTGGATTTCGGGCGCTTATACCTGCAAAAAAAATGGAGACTCTGGTTGGGTGGAGTTCCGCCTCCGATGATCAAGTTAGAACGTGTTCGGAAGATAAAAGATGTGGAATGTAAAGTGGAATCTAGCTATCACAGACAGCCTCAGTATCCAAGTGTTTCACTCTCATGTGCAACTAATTATGCAATTAATGATCTATCTAAATAATTAATCTCTCTTGCGTTGAATGTATTGAATATTCTGAACCTGTTTCCTAGGAGGAAACATCTCCCTTTTATAGGGTCTCGAAATGCGTGCGCTTCTTAGGTTACAGAAAACCTAGGACTGACGGGCTACCAAGGGATTTGGGCTTTGAAGGTCGCTAAGCCCTCACTGAATATTTGTCTGCCACGTCTCGAGCCTCGATAGGTCCACTTTGGGCTCAAGCAAGGGTTACACGTGGCGGACTCTGATTGGTCCATGTGTTGGGGTAAAAATACCCTAATCATTTTCACCTCACAAGGTGACGTGGCTTGCCACATGGCACCTGTGACAAGTGTCATATGCGAATAAGTGAACGGTTTTTTACCATTTTACCTTCTAGAACATCTTGCAGGGGTGCCCCCTAAAATTCTTACCCCCTACATAAGGGTCACGCCCTCCATCATTTTCGCATATTCTCAAGACTTTTTTCGACATAGAATCTTGGACTTTAAGGAAAGAATTTGTCTTTTTTCTGAGAAAAGCAACTGCCGCCAGCACCTGACTGCCTGTTTCTACAGCCGTCCAAGACTTTCTTCAAGCGCCTACAGTACCTTCAGACTAAAGGCAACCGCCTACTTTCCTCTCGTATTTTAAATTTGGTTCTTTTCTTTTTTAAAATGGTTTCCCAAAAGCACACGGCACGGCCTAGGTTAGTGATCAGCCGGTCACCGGGGACATCTGAATTTAGAACTAGGAGTGTTGACTGCCCCTTGCTTGACCACCCTTTGCAAACTTACCCAAGTCTGACTGTTTGTGTTGTCTGTGCAGGACATCATGGCAAGAATTAAACAAACTTCCAAATAGCAAAACCAAGATGGCTCCTTTAGGGTGCCTTTGAGTGATATTTTTGATCTGTCGCCTGGCACCCTAAGCACCCCCAATGATTCAATCTTGCAAGAATCAGGGGAGGAATTAGAGAGTGATGTCTCTGGCTCTGTTGATCAGAACCCCCACGCGGACGAAAGGTCCGACAGCTCAGATAGTGAATCTAAGCCATGCACATCTGGCAGAGTCTCCGAAGACTCTGATGAAAAGCGCTCTTGGCTAGAGACAGCGAGATAGTCCCTTTCCTTAGAAAAGGGCGAAGGATGGACCGAGCCGTCTGGTAGCCGCTGGGAGCAGTTTGTAGCTTATTATCATCACGTTCTCGCGGGCTGGAGGAAAACAATGGCTGACAAAGTGGGGAGTTTCAGAGCTGACCATGTCATGGGACATGGCTTCATTTTATGCGTGCCGAATGCCAAGGAAACCGTAGTCTAGCTGAAAGGAATGGTGTCCTTCCAACAAGTGTATCATTCTGATAGAAGGTTCAGAATTATTACAGAGCTAATTCTTCAGTAAGGTCAAGTGATCGGAATGCCTAGGTGGAGGCTGCTTCCGATCAGTTATATTAAGGTATAATTAATATTACAGCTTAATCTTAACTGAACCCTTCGGGTCGAATCCAATCGAATAACCGATCCGAGACGACGAATTAATCCGAAAGGATTTAATGAGTCGATAGAGTTTTATGAATACAGACATCGGATATCAAGCCTAGGGCGTCGAGGCCGAGCGTCGTAAAATCATAAGCGACAAGTATAAGCATAGCCGCAGAACCGCACTATCCTAGCCATGTAGGCTGCTAGGCTAGGCTGGGTCAACATAGGCCTAGGCGCACCATGCATGCTAAGGGTGCCTAGGCGCCATCGCAGCCCTAGCACCATGCCTAGGCGCACATGGCAGCACCATCGCAGGCCACACGCACGATGTACAACACTATCGCATGGCTAGGCCTATGCGTGTGTGTGCATGTGCATGCGCCTAAGGCCATCGCAAGCCATGGAAGGCCACACATACCAAGCACAGCCATCATAGTGTTGGGCACTAGCGTATGTGCGTGTGCGTGTGTGCCTCGCATCCTCACAGCAGCAGCCTCGCACATCAGCCTCGCACAGCAGCATGTCAGGCAATGCCCTATGTGTGCGTGTACGAGTTCCTGTACATGCTGGATAGCAAGCAGCAGTAGCGATGATGCGTGGGCTTGTGCGTGTGTGCGTGCGATGGGGATGTCGGGAAGCAAGGGAGTGCTGGCTGGCTGGCATGCTAGCTGGCTGCCAGCCTAGTAGTCCATGTGCCGGTTTTGTGCTTGCTTGTGGGGACCAATCAAGGGGCCTTGGGGGGCTAGGAAAATGGTCCCCCCCACCTAACCTTGGCCATCACTCATTACCATGTGATTGTGCCACTTGTCGCAATGTGATTAACTTAATTATTTATTTAATTTGGAATTAAATAAATTATTGATTTTACCCACTCTCCCACATTAGTGGGAGAATGGAAATCAAGGGTGCATTTCCCTATAAATACCAAAGGCTTGGGTATTTGGGAATACACAACCTTAAGTGGAATTAAAAGGCAACTCTTGATTTGAGTAAACCTTGATTCGTAAAATTCATAGTTTTATTTGTCCGGGTCTCGACTAACCTTCGAGACTTAGGACGCTCGGGTCGGGTTCGAGGGTATGATCCCGTTGGAGACCTCGTATTTTCAGAGTTCAAGTAAGAGCTCATAGTAGAGCGAAGCACGCGTCAAAGGTATAATCTTTTATCCTTAATTATGTTTTAATTATGTTTTGCTTGTTAATTGCATTTATTATGGGGGCGGGTCTTGGCGGGTTTCTTTCCGCGTAGTGAGGGTCACTACGAAACACTACAGCGGTATCGAAGCCACGCTCCTTTTAATTTTTGCAATTAGATTAGAAGCTCGTTTTAATTAATTTTAAAACTCGTATTTTTATCGATTTGGCTATCGAACTCAGATTTTGGCTCAGAAATAGTGATTTTTGGGTGGAATCGACATTCTGAAACAGATTCAACCCTCTTTGAGACCTTTCAAGAAGCCAAATTCGAACTAGAAACCCATGTGTTTGGGGTTTTTTCGTTTTTCAATGAAAATTTTAAATCTTTTTAAGCCTTGATTAATGCAAGCATTACAAGTTTAGATTAAATGCATTATTGCATCCCTAATCTACTGCTATTTTAAATATCCTTAAGCATAATTATGGAGTTTTAATTAGTGATTGAGTTGATATGCCTTTTTCACATAAACTTGTTTTTCACAAATTTTGCAAATTAATTGTAATAATGTGTGAATGTTTGATGTGAATGTGTATTTTTAAGTTCCTAATATGTTAAAGTTCTTATCTTTAAAGGTTTAAATGATTGGAACTCTAACCCTATATTCCATATTGAACAAAGTTTGGATTTTTCATTTTTGTTGATTAAAATCCATGAAGTTCAAATGCTTGTGAGTAAAATTTTTATTAATCCTCATATTAGAAGATGTAATCTTGGTATTTTACACAAGTATGAAAGTTGGAAAATTTTATCATTGTATGGTTAATTTATTTTTCCAACTCCCAATTTGTCAAATCCATTATGAATTTGCATATTGGCAAAATTAATTATGGACATAGCTCATTTAATTTTAAGCATAAAGAATGACCTAAATTTGTTCAAAAATAAAATTTTGGATGATTTAGGCTTGTGCACCATTAAAATTAAATTTATTTAAGTTAGACTTATTTTATTTTATTTTATTTTTCCTCAAATTGATTCTAAAATATAATTTAGAATTAATTTTGTGACACACAAATTGGAATTAAAATTCCGATTGAAATGCATGCAAATCGATGCAAAACCGCAAGCGTCACCAAGGCTAGCCGGGCTGCTCAGCAGCCCACATGAAGGCTGCCCATGGTGCACGCAAGGGCCATGCATCGATGCGTATGGCTTTGTGGCAGGTAGGTTGCTGGGCGCAGCATTGCGTGGGGCTGTGGCTGGGCAGGGGCTGCCTGTGGATGCTGGTTGGCAGCATGCTAGCAAGAGCCAGCCCAGCGCGCCATATGCTGGAAGGCACCAGCACGCTAGCAAGCATGCGCAGCATGCTAGTAGGCAGCTGAAGCTAAGCAGCGAGGCTTGCTGGGCATAGTATAGCAGCACCACGCACCATGGCGCAGGGCCATGCGCTGCCTAGCAGCCATGGTGTGCACCCACTAAGGGTTTTAGTGGGACGTTTTTGCTTAATATTTAAGCTATGATTTTGCAATTTTTCCAATTTTAATAATTTTAAGTAATTATTTTAACAAGGTTAAAACCTCAATTTTTTGGGTTTTGCAAAATTTGACAAATTATGGGTTATGCCGACTTAATTAATCGGATTAATTAAGTATGGATGCGGAATTTAGTGGGTGCTTAATTAATTATGTGAGCAATTTGCTTTTAGAAATAATGAATTAAAAAACTTTGACTAGTTTTAATTAGGCGCATTAATTGGATTAATCACCTAAGTTAGTTACTAGTTTTGCATGTTTAATTATGTATTTCGTAATTTGCATGGGCCATTCACAAATAGTGAATCGGTGAATGGAAGATTGTTTTCAAAACAGGTTATTGAAAATGGCAACTAGTGGGGCCCGACTAAGATAGAAAATACGGACTGCGTTCCGTTGTGTATTTTTGTAAATCTAAATACGGTCAGCGAACCATTAAGTATTTTTGTACTATTAGATTAATCTTAGTCGGTTTGCAAAGATGTCTCAAGACGGCATTTCGATGAAGACAAGCCAAGATGAAGACCCATGGAAATTGAAGATTTCAAGGGTTCATTCTAGTTGCCAAATGCATCAATTTATGCTTTATATATTATTGTTATATATGAATGTTAGATGCATGTCTAGGATTTCATATGTTGCAACGATTAGTTAAGTTCACTGAAATTAAACCAACATAGAAACCCTAGGTCCCTTAATAATATTGAGCTAAAATTTGCCGTTCCAAGAACAACACTTACCAAACTAATGCGCATATGTGATGGGCTACGCCAAAGCGAGGCATCACTACTTCCCTAGGAACGTAAGGTATACTAGGTATACAAGTTGTCTTGGTTAAGCTCGACGATATCATTAAGGAGTCCTTAGATGTCGTGGAAAAAGAGATAAAATGTCAAGGATGAATTAGATGCGACATTTTATCAAACTGAGAGTAGCTTTGAGCTATTAGCAATTAGATTGCTTACCTAAAGATATTTAATGATTAAGACAAGACAAAGCATGCTTAACCATTTCTTGATCTTTGGGATCTCGGAATCACTTTATTCTCGCCCAAAAGGGACAATGTAGTAATGCGTGGATAAAATGCTCAATGATATTGAAAATATGTGTTTCGGGGTTTTCTGATGTCTTGCGGGAGAGTTACAATTCCGAGACTGGAACCGGACGCCTGTACCTGCAAAACAACGGAGACTCCTGGTGGTGGGAGCTCCGCCTCCAACGGTCAAGTTAGTACTTGATTAAGGAGTAATTAATGCGGAAATTAAAGTGATTGGGTCTCTCTAGGTGAGAGTGTTTAATGTAGGTAATCTGCTTTTTTAGCGTGATCAGCCTGTTATTCATGTAATCTCCCTTAATGAGGATTAAGGGAGGTATTTATAACCTTGGGAAACGTGCTAATCCTAGGTTTAGGTTAACCTAGGGCTGATTGGGCTTCCCTTGGAAGTTGGGCCTGGGTGGCCGGTTTCTCCATTAGGCATGGAGTATGCCACGTGTCATGACATAATAGGTCCAAGGTGGACAAATAAGCGGGTGCCACGTGGCAAGCCCTGACAGTTCCAACTGAGGGACACTTGGCAGGACCTGATTGGCCCACGTGGCGCATTCCGATTGGTGGGAGCAAAATCCCCTAATCATTTTCCCCTCACAGGTGGCACGTGACTGGTCATGTGTTACCTGTGACAGGTGTCGCACTGTAACAGGCGACGACCTGCTACAGGTGTCACTCGGCGAAGGCCGAGAGATTCTCCCGCCCAAATTATGAATTCTGGAAGTGACCCTTCGCCTTCTCACTTCGCCTATATATAAGGGAGTGTTGACTTCAGTCATTCACACTTGAGAACTTTGTGAGAGAACATTCGGACCCCTGAACTTACTCTGACATTTTGGACTCTTTCTGCCTATCGCCTGCTCTGACAAGCCGACTGCAAAGGATTTTCAGAACTTCATCAACCGTCACTCGTTCAGGTAACCGTCGGTTCTCTTACTCTTAATTTTCTCTTTATTCTTTTTTGAAATGGCACCACGGAAGCACACGACACGACCTAGGTTAGTGATCAGCCGGTCACCGGGGACGGCTGAATCTAATACTAGGAGTGTCGCCTGCCCTTTTCTGGACCCATCTTTGCCCTTTATACAAAGTCCGACTGTATATATGTGTCTATGCAGAGCATGATGGCCAGAACAAAAAAGACTGCCAGGATCTCAAATTCAGACGACTCCTCCCACAGGGTGCCGATTAGTGAAACATCTGACCAGGCGCCAGATGCGGAAGTGAAACAAAGCGGCTTGAAAGCCAGCAGTTCTAAGGGAGGAGTCAAAGTGACCCCTTCCCTTTTTACAGTTGACAATTCTTCATTCTCTCCTGCTCCTTTTAAAGGAGAGGAGGCGGGCCCCTCCGGGAGAGGGGAGGAGTCGTCCTCTTTGGACTCGTCAGAGGACGATTCCGAGTCTAGCTCTTCTGGCCATGCTTCTTTGGACACAGAAGAGAAAAACAGTCGCCTGCAAGAGGCGAGGCTTTCTCACGCAGTTGAGAAGGGGGACGATTGGGCGGAGCCATCCGCCTCTTACCGAGAGCAAAATACCCCCTACTACTGCACGGTACCTCGGGGCCGGATCACGGCCATGCAAGAGAAAGTGGAGAGCTTTATCGCAAACCACACAATGGGCCCCGACTTTTTAGTGTTTGTGCCGGATCCAGAAGACACAGTCGTCTGGCCGGCTGGTACCAGTTATGATAGCGCCTGCTTTGGCTGCTACGAGGCGGCCATCAAGGCTGGGCTGCGCTTCCCACTACATCCAGCTGTTCAGCGGATCTTGGATGGGTATGAGTTGGGGTTATGGCAGTTAGCCCCGAACTCCTTGGTCAATGTACTCGGCTACGTGGCCGGGTGCGAACTGCACGGGGTGGAGCCGAGCTTTGAGGCTTTCTCCCACATGAACTACCTCAGCCGGACCCCTAAGGCAGGCGGTACCGGCTGGTATCAATTGACGAGCCACAGGGGCTAGCTCATGACGAGAGGTAAAGCAAACAAATGGAAGGACTGGCGGAGCACCTTCCTCATCATTGAGAGTTCAGACACAGAGCTGAACAAGCGCTTCAACAGGTGGAACAGGAATCCGCCCCTTCTTGCAGGCGGCCGCAGCATGCCGCCTGTTCCCCCCAAGGCCAAGAAAGAGATCCTAGATAAAGGACTCTTCAAAGTAGAGTCGAAGGTGAACTCTACTTCAGGGGTACGAGAGCAAGTACCCCTGCACTGCGTCCCGAGCTTCAAATGGCTCTACGACGAGTACTTTTTGGCCGCCTGTGGCCTCAGCAGTCGGTGCTCAAGAGGTAGCCGGCCTGTCGAATACTCTGTTGTTCCATGCATTTCTTGTTATGACTTTTATTAACTTTGCTATTTGTTTTTGCAACGGACGCCATGAGCAAAATTACCGCCTCCAAGACTGCGGCGGCCATGTTGCGGGCCTCCATCATGCAACAAGCTTTAACCGACTCCCCCAAGAAGGGGTCACCCTTGGTGGGCTTCGAACCTTTCACCCTCTTTTTGGAGTTGTTTATGCATATACTGACTTCTTCTTTTTTAGACGGGCGCTCCAAGAGCTTCTTCTTCCCAACAGCTGGACCCCAAGGCCCGGAGGACGACTATTGCGAGCTCTCCTGGTTCTGCCAGGAAACATGCGGCGGCTGAGAAACAGCCGGCCACTTCTTCTAAAACTCCAGTTGGGCCTCCTAGAAGTATGAAGTTGTCCTTGTAAATTTTAGACTTGCTCCCTTTTTTACTAGGTCTAATCCGTTTGTTTATGCTTGATGCAGCCGGCCCTCAGGGGCCTGACTTGGTCGAGGTGGCCAAGTCTATGATCAAGGTCGTTCCTCCAGCTGAAAGGGAGGCGGTCAGGGGTGTCGGCACCCTTGACCTAGATGGGATTGCAGGGGTCCTTGCTGAGGTATACTTAGCATATTTTTGAGTATTTGAATTCCAGGACGCCTGTTTTCTTTTTTGTTTGGAAACTGACGCCTGTTCCCCTTTTTACTTAGGCCCTGCTCCGAGTGAACGGCCTTCGCAAGCCGCTTGACCGGAAGAACAAAGAGATAAAGGCTGCAAAAGCTATGACCGCCTCTGACTGTGATAAGGCAATGTTTCAAATTGCCCAAAATGAAGTTCTGACCATTGATATTCTTTATTATCAGGCGCAGGCTACCGCCGCTATCCGGGCTCAGTTAGAGGCGGCCCAGAAGAGGAATAGCGAGCTGGAGGCGACCATCAACAATCTCAAGGCCGAGCTGAGACCTCTTCGCCAAAAGATGTCCTCATACGAAACCTTGGAGAAATCCTTGGCGAGCGTAAAGGTACGCCTGGTGACCCAGGAGAAGAGTCTTACTCAGGAGCTCTAGGAAAAGGCCAAGCAAGAAAAGAAAGAGCTGGTCCGGGAGATGATGGAAGACTCTGCTCAAATCCAGCGCATGACTTGGGGCCGCTTCTTCCCCAATGCCGACTTTGCCTCATGGGAAAAAACGTACCGCCAATGTTCTGATATATATAATCAAGAGATCCTGGCGGCTGCTGAGGAAGAGGCGTTGGAGGAGGCGTTGGAGGAGGAGGAGCCGGTAGTGGCGCTTGTGCCGCTTGGGGGTAATGCATCAAAAAAGGATGCAGCTGAAGCCGAGTCCAGCAAGAAGAGTGCTGACCAGGCGGCAGCTGCTAATATTGAAGATCTGCCCCCTTCTTAAGTTTTATGTCTTCTTTCCACGGCCTGCGTGCCGTTTATTTTGTATTTACCCGGCCAGGGGGCCGGGGCTCTGAATATTTTGCCGGTCTTTAATGACCGACTTCTTTTTAATGAATTTTTTGTTTTGCTTCAAATTTGTTCAAGTATTCTAATATCCAATTGTACACTATACCGACTGTTTTACATGGCCGATAGTTGCAGACAGGTACGGATAGTTAGTCACGCCGCCTATGCCCCTGGACGACTGGTTGTCTGTTTCCAGGCTAGAAGATCAGTCGGCCATTTATCCATTCGGTATTCGAAGCATTTTAAAGACTGGATCCCCTTTAGGTAGGCGGTCCTGTCATTTGTAAAATTAACCAAGTAGGAAAGTGGTTTAACCAAGTAAACATGATTGTTACCTAGTCGCCAACTAACTGAGTAGTAGAGGTATCAAGCGGTGGGTACCGGTTGTTCCCCTATATTCGCCAATGTTTGTTGGCTTTTAACTCATAGGTTTTTAACCTAGCAGGAGTAGTGGTTGAGAGCCCATGTTTGCTAAAAACAGGCGGACGACTCATACCTTTTAGGCTCCATACTAAGTTTGAGAGAGTGACTATGAGTTAACTTTGGTGTTACTCAGTCGTCGTCACTCCTGCTTGACTAGTAAAGGTACCAGGCGGCGGAGGCCGACTGAACCTTTTGATTCGCCAATGTTTGTTGGCTATTAACTCAAGAGGTACCCCCTGCATTTATCCCAAGTAATACAGGCGGTCATCTGACTCAGATGTCAACTGCTACCACTGGTTTGGTTAGTGATAGAGTTATCCTTGTCTCATAAACGGCTACGTGGTTGCCCTTGGGGACTGTCGTATAGGTGTCGTGTAATTAGTTTATAGAGCAATGTTCCACCCAAAAGGGAGCTGCTCTCTGCGACGAATTTCATCCGGAGGGATGCCGCCGGACGCCTGCTATGATGTTGGGACAGGTCGTATTAGTTTTGAAGATTGGATCAGTTGGCTTGGCGCCTGGTCTGATCATTCGGCCTGTGGCCTTGGTTAGTTCTTGGTGAACGTAGGTGCTAAGTAGAAGGAGGGTAGCCGCCTGTTAGGCACAGGGTCGGCCAGGCCCTGATCATTTTTTTTATTATTATTTTTTTTTTATTTTTTTTTTTAGTTAAGGGGGGTGGCCGTGTGTTTGGAACCAGTCGGCCCTCTTTTATGGAGAGTAGCCGACTATATGTCCAGACGACATGCCCCTATGGAGAGTAAAAAACTCAATGGAGAGTAGCCGACTGTAAAGGTACAGACGGCATGCCCCTCTGAAGATAGAGTAAAATACTCCATGGATAGTAGCCGACTGTAAAGGTACAGACGACATGCCCCTCTGAAGATAGAGTAAAATACTCAATGGAGAGTAGCCGACTGTAAAGGTACAGACGGCATGCCCCTCTAAAGAGAAAATTAAACATGGAGAGTAGCCGATTGTTTATTAGTAGGCGTGCCCCTCTTAGTACAAAATTGAATATTAAGTACGCAAACTTTTATTAAGTAGCCCTTGACTATTTACATCATTCAAAAGAAATATTTCTTAAGATTATCTACATTCCAAGTTCGAGGCAACGGTTGTCCGTCTGGTGTTCCCAGACGGTAGGTACCGTCCCTAACCTCTTCACAGATTCGGTAGGGTCCTTCCCAGTTGGGAGTTAGTTTGCCAGACTCATTAACCCTACCAACTGCTTCCATTTTTCTAAGTACAAAGTCCCCCACTTTGAGTGGACGCCTGTGTACTTTTTTGTTGTATGATCTATTCATTCTCAGGCGATAAATTTCATGGCGCAAGACAGCATTGCCCCTCCTTTCAGGAAGTGAGTCTAATGCCAGGCGCATGGCTTCCCTGTTTGCCTCTTCGTTATATAGCATTACTCGAAGAGTCGGCTCGTAGTGTTCTATTGGAAGAACAACTTCCGCACCATAAGTTAGGAGGAATGGAGTTTCTCCAGTCGCCCCTTTTTCAGTCGTCCTAATGGCCCAGAGAACATGTGGTAATTCATCCGCCCATAGGCCGCCTGCTCGTTCAATCTTTTTCTTGAGACAGTCTGAGATGATTTTATTAAAGGCTTCTACCCGGCCGTTTGCTTGTGGACGGCCGACATATGCAAAGTAGTGTGCAATTCCTTTGTCACCCAACCAGCTTTTGAGAACAGGCGTCTCAAATTAGGGACCATTATCAAAAACCATAGACATGGGAACCCCGAACCGAGTGATGACATTTTTCCAAATGAATGAAATTACATCCTTCGTCTTGATTCCCTTTACAGCCTCCGCCTCTACCCATTTAGTGAAGTAGTCGACGGCAACAAGTATGTACCTCCTTCCGCCTGTAGTAGGCGTATATGGACCCAGAATATCCATGCCCCACTTAGCAAACGGTAGTGGGCTATGAATGGTAGTGAGGTTAGTAGCCGGACGGTGAATTAGCTTGCCAAACCTTTGGCACTTGTCACATTTTTTCACCATCTCCATTGCATCTGCTTCTAAAGTAGGCCAAAAGTAGCCCTGCCGCCTTGCCCGTTGAGCAAGCGTCCTACCGCCTATATGGGAAGCACAATAACCAGAGTGAAGATCGTCTAGTATCTCTCGTCCCTTTTCTGGAGTAACACACTTTAAGAAGGGTTGAAGGTACCCCCTTTTGTGAAGTTCTCCCTTTATTATTTCAAAACTGGTTGCTCGTTTTTTCAGTGCTGCCGCCTGTTGATGATCATCCGGCAGGGTACCATTTGCCAGATATGCCCTGATTGGATCCATCCAGGTTGAGCTTCTGTCTAGGATTCCAATAGGGTCTTCCTCGATGCTTCTCTTCTCCATTACTTCCCAAAAAACAGTTCGAGGAGTATCAGAGGAGGCGGATGATGCTAATTTTGACAGTGCATCCGCCTGGTTGTTTTCTGATCTCGGCACTTGGATCAGATGGAAATCCTCAAGGGAGCCGACTGCTTGTCGGACCGCCTGTAAATACTTGATCATGGCCGGATGGGTTGCTTCGTATTCGCCATTGTACTGACTCACTATCAATTGTGAATCGGAACATGCGTCTATTTTTCTTGCCCCTGCCGCCTTGCACATGCGGATTCCGGCTAGTAAAGCTTCATATTCTGCCTCATTGTTTGACGCCTGAAAACTGAAGCGTAGAGCATACTCGTACCTGTCGCCCTCCGGCGACTGACATATGACGCCTGCTCCACAACCATTTGAAGTAGAGCTTCCGTCCACATATACCTTCCAGACTTGGTCTGGAACTTGAGAGTCAGGGGGACGAGTCATCTCAACAATAAAGTCAGCAAAGGCTTGCCCCTTCACTGCTTTTCTAGGCTCGAAATTAACTTCGAGGCTCTGAATTTCTATGGCCCATTTGATCATTCGGCCTGACGACTCCATGATGGTCAGTGGCCGCTTGATAGGTTGGTCTGTATACACGACGACTGCATGTGCCAAAAAGTAGGGCTTCAATTTTTTAACAGCCATGAAGAGTGCAAGACCAAATTTCTCCACTAAGGGATACCTCAACTTGGCATTTTTCAGTACGTGACTGACAAAGTAGACCGGGAGCTGACAGCCGTCTCTTTCAGCAAGGAGAACAGCGCTTAACGCATGATCAGAGACGGCCAGGTACATGTAGAGTACTTCTTTGGGCAAAGGGCTGACCAGCCTCGGCAAGGAATGCAAGTGAACTTTCAATTTCTGGAAGGCGGCCTCAGCATCCCGCCCCATTCAAACCTTTCCTTTTTCTTAATTGCCTGGAAAAAGTATAAGCATTTGTCGCCTGATCGGCTTAGAAATCTTCCCAAGGCCGCCAGACAACCTGTTAACTTCTGAACCTCTCGGATGGTACGAGGCGACTGCATGTCAATGACCGCCTGCACCTTCTCAGGGTTCGCCTCTATTCCTCTCTGATTGATAAGGAATCCAAGAAATTTCCCAGACTCAACTCCAAAGACACATTTCTTGGGATTGAGCATGACATGGTGCCGCCTGAGTGTGGCGAAAGTTTCTCGGAGGTCCGACAGATGATCATTCTGAAGTTTAGTCTTGACAATCATATCATCAATGTATGCCTCGACGTTTCTCCCAATCTGATCAAAGAACACGGTGTTTATCATTCGCTGGAAGGTAGCCGGGGCATTATTAAGACCAAACGGCATGACCGTGTAACAGTATAACCCCTGATCAGTGACGAAGGCCGTCTTCTCCTGATCTTTCTTCCATAAAGGAATTTGATGGAAACCAGAGTAGGCGTCCATAAAGCTCATCAAAGCATGGCCGGCTGTTGAGTCGACCAGGTTATCAATTTTAGGTAGAGGGTAACTGTCTTTGGGGCACGCCTTGTTTAAGTCTGTGTAGTCTACACACATTCGCCAGGTGCCATTCGGCTTTTTAATAAGCACCACATTTGCAACCCAGTCTGGGAAGTAACATTGCCGAATGAACCCTGCATCAAGTAATTTTTTAACTTCGGCGGCTGCCGCCTGACTTCTTTCTTCGCCATGGTTCCGCTTCTTCTGTCGTACCGGCTTCTTTTTCGGATCCACGGCCAGTTTATGTACCGCCAGATCAGGACTAATGCCTGGCATTTCATGGACTTCGAATGCAAAGATGTCCTTGTATTCTTTCAATAGTTTGTGAAAGTCGTCACCAAGGTCTCTCAGAGCAGTCGTCCCAACCTTGACTGTTCGCTCAGGACGTGAGTCGTCTAAGATCAAGTCCGTATGCTCACCAGCCGGCTGAGGGCGGAATTCATCCGACCGCTCCTCTGCCAATGATTGCTATTTTCTGTCTTTTCTTGCGGCCCCTGTCTGGGATGCCTTTCTCTTCTTGCCGCCTGCTTCTTGAACAGGCGCACTCTCCTTGACATTGTCAAGGTCTATTTTTCTACCACTTGACCCAGTGGCCATAACAGTGGGCTTGACATCCGAGAGATAGCACTCTCGGGCCATCCTCTAATCTCCCCTTAGGGACCCGACTGTTCCATTATCCCTCTCAAACTTCAGCAACATAAGAGATGGGATTATAACAGCCTTGGAATTATTCAGGGTTGGTCGTCCCAGAATCATGTTGTAGGCCGAGAGTTCTTTTACTACCAGGAACCGGACTACCATGTGTCGTCCTTCCCCTTTTTCGCCCAGGCGGATGGGTAAATCCACTCGTCCCACTGGGTGGACTCCTCCTCCTCCAAACCCTACTAAAGGGTGGGAGGCCGGATGTATGCAATCAGTCTGATATTTTAGTTTCGACAGACATTTGCTACTGATGAGATCTGAGGAGCTTCCGGTATCTATGAGGATTCGGCCAACTCTCTGGTTGGCCACTTTACATTCAATAACGATAGGGTCGTCATGCGGCCCTCTTACCCCTCCTAGATCTTCTTCAGTGATGACAATCTTAGGAAATGAATATTTGGAGGGCCGTTCTTGGTGAACGGAATTTACATCTAACCGCCTGATATTGTCTTTGTTGCCCCTAATAGTGGGGCCGCCTCCTGAGAAGCCGCCTGCAATGGTGTAGACGACTGCATCATCTGTATCGGAGCTGTCGGCCTGTTGATTCTTTTTGGCCGACTGCTTTTTTGAGGAAGTGTTCCCCGTAGATTTCTTGACATAAGTGTCAAGATCACCTTGCTCAGCCAGGCGGTCCAGATACCGCATGAGACTGATGCATTCATTGGTGTGATGACCAACATCTTCATGATAAGCACAGAACTTTTCTTGGTTCCGGTTGTTTGCAGAACCCTTCATGGGGACCGGCTTCTCAATTGAGATCCGTCCCTTGATTTCCTTTAGGATAAACTGGCTATCCTTGTTAAACGCATACTTTAGGGAGTATGGTTTGAATTCTTTTTTCTTTTTCTGGGCCGGCTGTTTAGAGGAATCAGCCGCCCAGACCTCTTTTCTCTTCTCGTCTTTGTTGGACGGCTGTTTAGAGGAATTCTTTTTTCTTTTTTTGTCGGACCTTTTCCCGTCCGACTGTTTTACCGTACTACAAAGATCAGTCGCCTGTATATAGGCTTCCGCTTCAATCAAGGCCTCTTGAAGAGTCGCTACCCTCTTTCGGACCAAATCAAATTTGAAGGTCGACCCGTCTTTGAGACCTCTGAAAAAGTCAGTATAGGCTACTTCATCCGGTAACCCTTGAATCTGTATTCTCATCAGGTTAAACCGCCTGATGTAAGAACGAAGACCCTCCTTCTCGCCCTGCTGAATTGTTCCTAAATCAAGGGTTGTCTTCTTCGCAGGGATGTTCATGGCAAAGTTGGAAGTGAATAAGTAAGCAAGCGTCCTGAAGTTATTTACACAACCAGTCGGTAGGTTGCCAAACCATTGTTGTGCGATTCCTTTAAGAGTCGCTGGGAAACACTTGCACCAAGTGGGATCATCCAACCCTTGAAGGTACATCAGGTTGGTGAATGCCATCAGATGGTCTTCTAGGTTAGTAGTGCCGTCATAGGCGCCTAGTAATACATTTTTCACTTTGGCCGGCTGAGCGGCTTCAGTAATTTCCTTGGAGAAGGCCGACAGCTGTTCACCAAGTCTAAGCAACCGTAGCTGCCAGTCCATAGGTTGGACATTTTTTGCTGCTTGTCCACCAAACGGAGGTGGCTGTAAAAAATACTGCTGTTGCGGTACAAACGGTAAGTTTGGTACCGCCTGGTCGCTATGAAAGCCGGACTGACGGGAGGTGTCTCCTGACTAACTATCACAATACGACTGAGTATGCCTCATTGAGGTATTTCGCAGACTGTCTTGGAAGTTTGAAGTGGCCGACTCTGAAAATCGGTCACTCTTCTTCTGCTCTAGCAGTAGCCGAGCGTCTGTGTATGATTTCCTCGACCCGTCCGCCTGAATATGACGAACAGGTTTCCTATTTCCTGGAGTAGGAAAACGGTATTTTGTGAAATCAAGGGCAGTCGGCTCCCGCTTCCTAGATTTAGGATGAGGAGTCGCCTCTCGCCCTTGAACTGGCTTCCTCTTCTGTGAAGTGGAGGGTTTCTTAGCCGACTGCTCCTTGTCCAGAGCAGGCGGCTTCTGTTTGATCAACTCTCGAATTTCTCCCTTGAAGTCCCTCATGAAGGTCATGAGTTCGTTCCTTGTGATGGGAGCAGACCCATCAGTCGGCTGCTGCCGAACAGGCGGTGCGCCTGCTGGCTCACTTCCAGTATGAAGATGTTCCCGTTCTCTCCTTTCGGTCTGACGGGTACGTCGGGCCCTTAGGGTCCCGTCTGAAGCTGCGTGAGCTTCAACTTCAAATTCATTCTCAGTATCGTGGTCCGACTGAACTTGAGGGTCGTCTAGGGGACGCCTCTCTTCAGGAGTCGGTACAAACGTGGATGCCATCTCAGAAGTACTCTCCCCACAGACGGCGCCAAAATGTTTCGGGGTTTTCTGATGTCCTGCGGGAGAGTTACAATTCCGAGACTGGAACCGAACGCCTATACCTGCAAAACAACGGAGACTCCTGGTGGTGGGAGCTCCGCCTCCAACGGTCAAGTTAGTACTTGATTAAGGAGTAATTAATGCGGAAATTAAAGTGATTGGGTCTCTCTAGGTGAGAGTGTTTAATGTAGGTAATCTGCTTTTTTAGCGTGATCAGCCTGTTATTCATGTAATCTCCCTTAATGAGGATTAAGGGAGGTATTTATAACCTTGGGAAACGTGCTAATCCTAGGTTTAGGTTAACCTAGGGCTGATTGGGCTTCCCTCGGAAGTTGGGCCTGGGTGGCCGGTTTCTCCATTAGGCATGGAGTATGCCACATGTCATGACATAATAGGTCCAAGGTGGACAAATAAGCGGGTGCCACGTGGCAAGCCCTGACAGTTCCAACTGAGGGACACTTGGCAGGACCTGATTGGCCCACGTGGCGCATTCCGATTGGTGGGAGCAAAATCCCCTAATCAATATGCATGAACGGTTTTTCATTTCAAATTCTTTCAATTGTAGAATAATGTCTACAAGTAACTCAAACAACAACCAAATGTGCCCGGAATTCCCCGAAAAGTTGGCCTTTTCTTTAAACTTGGTCAACTTCAAGGAATGGGAGGAGGAACTCAGGAGAACTCTCCAGAATTGTTCCTTGGAGTATACTCTTGATACTCCCATTCCAAGCTTCTTTGCCAAAGGGATCATGACCGATGAGGCTCATGAAGAATGGTCTTCCAATTGCAAAACGTTCTCACGACTTATGGCAAATTCCATCTCGGAAGATTGGAAGGAAACCCTTTCCTCCTACCTTCCGGACATGTTCCTCAAAGTACTTGAGGACGTTGTCAATGTAAGAGTCACCAAGAGTGACAATGGCAACTTTGATGGACTCGTGTTTGACTTGACTAGGTCACTCTCAAACATGAGGATAAAGCCACAAACGTGGGATGTCTTGCTAAGGAAAGGCATTGGCTTTGGACCAAAGTCTACAATGCCAAATTGAGACCCGGCATGCCCCTCCGACCTCATGTGGTTGGAATGACTAGGCTCTTCAAATACATGCAGCTTCTCATAATCTCATTGGAGGATGAGATGGCGGGGCATATCTTGCTTTCTTCGCTCCACTCGGGCTATGATCCACTTAGAGTGCATATAGCTGAAGGAAAGGAGACACGCTCCTTAATGGAGGTGGTGCAACTACTCAGCCGAGCCACCGCATGTGGAATGACCGAGAGGCCCTTAAGAGCAAGGAGAAGGGAGTTCAAGAAGGTCAAGGAGAAGATGCGTTGCTTCTATTGTGGTGGGCAAGGCCACTACAAAAGAGAATGAAAGCTCTTCAAGGAAGAATAGGAGAGGAATGGAGCATCTGCCTCAAATATCTTCCTAAACACTTGTGAATTAAGCTTATCATTGGTATTAGATACCAAGTATGACTCACTTTATGTTGCCTTTTCGGGAACCAAGTGAGAAGCTTATCAAGTGTTGGTGCATGGACAAGTAGACGACAGAGTTTGTTTTTCGGTCGTGCTTGCATGCACTATTTTGTCTATGTCATGTAATTAAACTAATCCTAGTTTTTTCATGCTTTTGAACATACTATGATCTATGGTGTTGGACACCTAGGTATTTTGAATGTAAGATTTTGACAATAGTTGTTTCAAAATTGTCTTTCAAAATATATGTTCAATAAAAATTGCATGTTTTTACAAATGATTAGACAAAGGTTGATACCGATAACTAAGACATCTAAGAATTCAACTTCGTTAACAAACATTAGTAGATATGGCTATATCTACTTAATGTCGAATAAATCTGAATCCTTTGAGAAATTCAAAGAATTTCAGAAAGAAGTTGAAAATCAACTTGGCAAGAAAATTAAAGCACTTCGATCGGATCGAGGTGGCGAATATTTGAGCCATGAATTCGACGATCACTTGAAATAAAATGGTATTCTTTCATAGTTGACACCTCCAGGAACTCCTCAATGGAACGGAGTATCCGAACGGAGGAATCAAACCTTGTTAGACATGGTTCAATCAATGATGGGTCTTAGTGAACTTCCTATCTCTTTCTGGGGACATGCGCTACAAACAGCGGCATTAACACTGAACCGCGCTCCGTCAAAAGCTATTGAAAAGACTCCATATGAATTATGGACTAAGAAACCTCCTAGGTTGTCTTTTCTCAAGATTTGGGGATGCGAAGCATATGTCAAGCGATTAATTTCGGACAAACTTCACCCCAAATCGGATAAGTGTTTCTTTGTGGGATATCCAAAAGAAACCAAAGGGTATAATTTCTACAATAAATCCGAGAACAAAGTGTTTGTTGCTTGTGATGGCGTCTTTTTGGAGAAGGAACACCTTTCCAAAATGACATGTGGGAGGAAAATCAAACTCGACGAAGTTCGAGAGGACGAGCAACAATGTCAACCTGATAAAACTGACAATCTAAGTGCTTTGGAAGAAGCTGAGAAGATTGGTCAAAATCAAACAGACAATGTAAATGCTCAACCTATTACCCTTCGTAGGTCGCAACGGCAAAGATCTCAACCACGCATATACCTTGGTATTGTCTTAACCGATGATCAAGACATCCTAGTTATCGATGGAGATGAGCCAGCGACATACAAGCAAGCTATGACGAGCCCTGACTCTGCTAAATGGTAAGAGGCCATGAAACTCGAGATGGAATCCATGTCTGAAAACCAAGTCTGGGACTTGGTGAATTTGCCCGAGGGTTACATACCCATTGGTTGCAAATGGATCTTCAAATTGAAAACAGACAAGGATGGAAATGTATCAATATACAAGGCTAGACTAGTGGAAAAAGGTTATAGACAAGTCCACGGGATTGACTATGATGAAACTTTTTCACCGGTTGCAATGCTAAAGTCTGTCCGGATTATTCTAGCGATTGTTGCATATTACGATTATGAAATATGGCAGATGGATGTCAAAACCGCCTTCCTAAATGGGATTTTGGAAGAAACTGTGTACCTGACACATCCAGAAGGTTTTGTCGATCCGAGCAACGCTGGAAAGGTTTGCAAGCTCAAGAAGTCCATTTATGGACTAAAGCAAGCTGACAGGAGTTGGAATCTGCGATTTGATGAAGCCATCAGCAAGTTTACTTTATCAAGAATCCAGAATGAATTTTGTGTATACAAGAAGGTCAGTGGGAGTGACATCGCATTCCTGGTCCTATATGTCGATGACGTACTGCTCATTGGAAACAGCACAAAATTACTGGAGGCCGGAAAGGGCTTGTTGGGAAAGTGCTTTTCAATGAAGGACTTAGGAGAGGCACAGTACATATTGGGCATCAGGATCTACAGGGATAGATCTAAGAGGATGATTGGATTGAGCCAGAGTACTTACATGCATAAAGTAATGGCACGATTCAACATGGAGAATGCCAAGAGAGGGCATCTACCCATGTTCCATGGCATAACTCTCAGCAAGAAACAATGTCCTCAGACACCTGTTGAGCGAGAGAGAATGGATCAGATTCCATATGCTTCGTTAATTGGGTCGATCATGTATGCCATGATATGTACCAGGCCGGATGTCTCGTATGACTTGAGTGCTACGAGCCGATACCAATCAAACCCAGGAGAGGCGCATTGGACCGCGGCCAAGAATATCCTAAAATACCTGAAAAGGAACAAGGATAAATTCCTGATTTATGGTGGCCATAAAGACCTGGTTGTTGAAGGTTACACCGGCGCTAGCTTCCAGACTGATAGAGACGACTTCAAGTCACAGTCACGGTATATATTATGTCTTAATGGAGGAGCGTTTAGCTGGAAGAGTGCCAAGAAGAGCAAAACCACAGACTCTACAACTAAAGCCGAATACTTGGCTGCTTCAGAAGTTTTTAAGGAGGCTGTTTGGATTCGCAAGTTCATTAGTGAACTTGGTGTTGTACCCTCTATCAAGGGTCCGATAGATCTTTACTGTGACAACAATGAAGCTATCGCTCAGGCTAAAGAGCCGAGAGAGCACCAGATGGTCAAACATGTCCAAAGGCGATTTCACATGATAAGGGAATGGAAATTCGAAGGTGAAATCAGAATTTGCAAGATCGGCACGGAATATAATGTGGCCGATCCTTTGACTAAACCTTTGCCTCAAGTGAAACACAACAAGCACATTGAGGCAATGGAAATCAAGCACATCGGAGACTAGCTTTGAAATTCCCTGTACATGTGTTTTAATTAAACTGGTTGTTTTAATGTAAGACACTGTATAGAAACGATTCATTAATGGAGTAATTAATTTTGTGCAAAATTATCATTCGCTCCATTACTATTTAGTTGTGGTTTAGAATTAAATAATGAGTCCATTCGATTTATGGAAATATTCAAAACAGGGTATCAAGACCATGTCTTGGATAAAGAAACACCTGTTAAGTGAACATTGAATATTTAAATAAAAAATTATCCCTAATCAAGGTCATCTAACTGATGGACGATTGATGACTGCCATAGATTAGTGTGTAGTACGATTTACAACACCGTTTCTTGTGCTACAAGGACATGATGGTCATAAATCATTTGCACAGGTGCCAGTTTGGAACTGCACTGGATCGACCTATGAGAGTACTTTAAGAGATTCAAAATTGTCATAAGTACATTTCTCATTACAGCTATCGAAACTCGTTTCCTCGACCATGAGTATTGTGAAGTTTTCTTGTTTGAGTACTGGTCTCTTTGATGTTGCCTAACGTCTGCCGTAACTGGGGATCATAACGGGAACACTCGGAAGATTAGGTCCTCTTAGTGAGAGAAACTTACAATGCAAGACTGGGAATGTCCCCTTACAAGCGCACATTAGGGCGCGCTTTAAGGAATATAAATGGGTGATTTTGGATGTATTTAGGCCCGTTTTGGTCGTTTATTGCCATGTTACACTCGTTTCCTTCATATTACGTGCTTCACGGGTTTCGGTCTGTTTTTGGTGTGTTAACAGGTATAGTTGACCAAGTTATGTCGAGTCCCAAACCATTGGTGCGTAATCAGGCTATTATCGATCCTAGTCCACCAAGCTAAGGCTTTGATGCGGTTCCCAAGGCCTTGAAAGGGAAGTTAAGTAGCAGGCAAGGCAGAACAGTTCACAAATATGACACTTGTTCACTATTTTGCTCATAACTTTCGATATACAAATGATAATGGACTGATTTTAATTGAATTGGAAAGTAGACTTGAAGAGATTTCCAACGATATATTGCACGCCTCAAACGGAGCTCTAGATAAGAAGTTGTGACTGTTTTAAGAAGACCAAAGTGCCTGCAACTTTCCTGCCTATGCTTGCACGGCCGTGCCAGATTCAGCACGGCCGTGCCAGGCATTAGCACGGCCGTGCCAAATTCAGCAAGGCCATGCCATTTTCCAGATTCAGCACGGCCGTGCCAGGCATTAGCACGACCGTGCCAAATTAAGCACGGCCGTGCCAAAATTGAAGATATTGCAGATCAGTTGTTGCCATGCTTGCACGGCCGTGCCACTTCTAGCACGTCCGTGCTGATCTAGGGTCGAATGCGTGCTTGAGTTCTTCGAATTAGAAGACGTATATAAGGCTCGAATTTAAGGGGCGTTTTTGGACAGATTTAGAGATAGTTTTTGAGAGCCTTTGTAGAGAGTTATTGGAGAACGTTCTTGGTATTAGAGATTCATTAGTTTTCTTAAAGATTATTCTAGCGATTTTAGTTTCTTAGATTGATTTGAAGCAAGATTTGTGAAGATTCTTTGTATTATTCATTGAAGACGGATATCAAAGTTCTGAACTTTTCCATTGATTAGCATCAATACAATTGGTATTATTCATTCTTGTTTATTAATCTAGCTTTATTATTCCTTAATCAGAATTTATGTTTAGATCTATGATGTTATGGAATCTATTATTGCTGTGATTATGAATATGTGTGAGTAGTTTCCTAGCTAGGGTTTCGAGATGAAACCCGGCCTAGGTAATTTACGTAATTAAGGTTTGATTTTGATAAACGGATTGTGATTAAATTGATTATATGCGATTGCATGTTAATTCACTATAATAGGAGTAGCTAACCTAGAATCTTGAATTTGATTGCATGTTATTCTCGGTTTGAAAAAGAGATTGTGAATTGAGTATTTCATTATTGAATGTGGTTTGATTATGTATCGAGTAATGTTAAGTTCATGAGAAATCCAAGCTTGGTATTGCCCGTTGTCTTCCTATCGCACGATATTGATCAGACATATAGTCTTTGCATATCCCGTTTGTCTCTATGATTCCTTGTTGCGTAGTTACTGATAGTTTGGTGAATTCCCCTTCTCCCTGGTGTCTTAGTTTATTGATTTATTCCATCTTATTAGTAGTATTTTAGAACACCATTTTCCATTGATTTCGAACTAGCTTAGGTTTAAGATTGATTTGCAATTACTCTCGTTCCTCGTGGACCGAACCTTTATTTGCCATTGTACTTGGTTATAGGGTGTTCGTATAAGTATTGTTTGATTGGGAGTTAGATTGTAGCGACCGATTTAACCCTTGTCAAAATGGCGCCGTTGCCGGGGAACGGTGTTTGTTAATTGCTTTTTGATTTCTTGAGTCTAGTTCTTCAAATAAAAATACAAAAAGATTTTTCTTTTTGGCTACACTTGTAGCCCTGCTATTTGATTGGTTTGGTTAGTGTGTATGCGCAGGTCTAAACAGGGAGAGTTAATACCCTTCGATCCTGAAATCGAAAGGACTTTGAAAAGCAATCAAAAATCTCGATCAAAATCATCAAACTCTCAAGGAAAGGAAACCGGCCCAAGCACACAACCATTTCCAATGACAGAAAATCGGCCAGCACCAGTTCCAATTAACAATAGGGAATGTGTCTTTGTTGTTTACAAGGCCGCTCGAAGAGCGAGATTGTGAAAATGCATGGCCATGCTCAGATGGATTTTAGAAATCATCTGTTTATTGATTGTCGAACTCGGAGATCAAGAAACACTTTTGAACGTAATAAAGAAGACGATGAATCTTACCTTATAGTTCACGAAGAGACATTAAGTGACATAGGAAATGGGTTATACACTATATGCACACTTGTCCGGAAGGACAAGTGGGAGATTGAAAGTAATGGTGTCCTTCCAACAAGTGTATCATTCTGATAGAGGGTTCAGAATTATTACAGAGCTAATTCTTCAGTAAGGTCAAGTGATCGGAATGCCTAGGTGGAGGCTGCTTCTGATTAGTAATATTAAGGTATAATTAATATTACAGCTTAATCTTAACTGAACCCTTCGGGTCGAACCCAATCGAATAACCGATCCGAGACGACAAATTAATCCGAAAGAATTTAATGAGTCGACAGAGTTTTACGAATACAGACGTCAGATATCGAGCCTAGGGCGTCGAGGCCGAGCGTCGCAAAATCACAAGCGACAAGTATAAGCATAACCATAGCACCGCACTGGCCTAGCCATGTGGGCTGCTAGGCTAGGCTGGGTCAACATAGGTCTAGGCGCACCATGCGTGCCAAGGGTTCCTAGGCGCCATCGCAGCCCTAGCACCATGCCTAGGCGCACATGGCATCACCATCGCAGGCCACACACATCATGCACAGCACTATCGCATGGCTAGGCCTATGCGTGTGTGTGCATGTGCTTGTGCCTAGGGCCATCGCAAGCCATGGCAGGCAACACGCACCAAGCACAGCCATCGTAGTGCTGGGCACTGACATATGTGCGTGTGCGTGTATGCCTCGCATCTTCACAGCAGCAGCCTCGCACAACAGCATGCCAGGCAATACCCTGTGTGTGTGCGTGTACGAGTGCCATTGCGTGCTGGATAGCAAGCAGCACCAGCGATGATGCGTGGGCTTGTGCGTGTGTCCGTGCGATGGGGATGCTGGGCAGCAAGGGAGTGCTGGCTCGCTGGCACAGTAGCTGGCTGCTAGCCTAGCAGTCCATGTGCCGGTTTTGTGCTTGCTTGTGGGGACCAATCAAGGGGCCTTGGGGGGCAAGGCAAATGGTTCCCCCCCCACCTAACTTGGTCATCACTCATTAGCATGTGATTGTGCCACTTGTCGCAATGTGATTAACTTAATTATTTAATTAATTTTTATTTAAATAAATTATTAATTTTACCAACTCTCCCACATTGGTGGGAGATTGGAAATCAAAGGTGCATTTCCCTATAAATACCAAAGGCTTAGGTATTTGGGAATACACAACCTTGAGTGGAATTAAAAGGCAACTCTTGATTTGAGTAAACCTTGATTCGTAAAACTCATAGTTTTATTTGTCCGGGTCTCGACTAACCTTCGAGACTTAGGACGCTCGGGTCGGATTCGAGGGTACGATCCCGTTGGAGACCTCGTATTTTAGGGGTTCAAGTAAGAGCTCATAGTAGAGCGAAGCACGCGTCAAAGCTACAGGGACAAATGCTTTGGCTACTATATGGGGGCGGGTCTTGGCGGGTTTCTTTCCGCGTAGTAAGGGTCACTACGAAACCCTACACTAGCAAGAAGGGTCAAGCTACAGGGACAAATGCTTTGGCTACTATAAGGCGGCCATTCAAGCCGGCCTTAGATTTTCCCTCCATCCGGCCCTGGAGCGAATTCTGGATGGATACCAGCTAGGTATCTGACAACTGGCCCCTAACTCTAGGGTATATTCTGGGCATTGTTTCCACCTGCGAAATGTTAGAGGTGGATCCAAGCTTTGAGGCGTTCTCCCATATGCATTACCTCAGCCGAACCACAAAAGTAAGCGGGTCCGAATGGTACACTCTCTCTAGCCACAAAGGCTATATGATGACAATTGGGAAGGAAAACAAATGGAAGGACTGGAGAAACAAGTTCTACATTGTCTTTTCCCCAAACAATATAAAAAACCAAAAATACAAACGGTGGAACCGAAACCCCTCTCTGCTCTCAGGCAGAACTGAATTGCCGCCTGTTCCCAAAAAGGCCAAAGAGCAGATCTTAGACAAGGGTCTTTTCAAAGTGACCATTTGGTCAAATGAGGAGACTGGGGTGAAAGAGGTCATTCCCCAAAGTATTATTCCCCTCTATGATTGGCTATCTAATGGGGATTATCAGGCCACCTACAATCTGAGTGTAGAGAGGCCGAGAGGTAGACGACCGAATGCTTAGATTTTTTGTAAGAATTGATTTTTTTTGTAGATCTTATTTAACCATTTGCAATTTCTTATGTAGACAAAGCAATGGAAAAACTCTCGTCCACAAAGACGTCTGCTGCCTACTACCGCTCGCTTTTACGCAAGCGGAAGGGCGAGGACCTTGATGCCGCGAAGGCGTCAAAGGTGAGCCATACTCTTTAATTTGGCCAAGTTTGATTTATTTTCCCGCTTGCTTCTTACTCAATTTGGTTTAAGTGCAGGGCGGTTCCTCCAAACCTTCTCTTTCTTCTCAACCGGACCCGAAGCTTTAGAAGCAAACAATCAGTGATGTGGCAACTCCTGGCAAGTATAGACAACATGTGTCCAATAGGCTTGGAAGGACCCATCCTGCAATTAAGGGAAAGTCCCTAGCCGGCCCTGAGAGTAGTCGGCCCCCAAGGGAGAAGGAGGCGGCCGAAGGTCTTACAAGCTTTAATCCCATGCCCTACCCTCGTAGGGTCAAGTTCAATCAACAGTCGACCAATACTTCTGAAAGCAGCCGGTCTAAAGACCGAATTTACACCAACTATTTACAAAGTGTTGAATGTGTAGATGTCCCTCAAAGGCCGGATCTTCAACAGCTGGCAAATACCATGCTGAGGGCCATCTCCCTCGAGGACCGGGAGTCTTTTAGAGGAGTCGGCACCATCAATCTTGATGCCATTCTTGCTCTCCTCGCTGAGGTACTTTAACTTGTTATTTTTACTTTTTTGCGCAACTATTTAAGCCGCCTTGTACTGATGTTTTCCCTTCTTTGTCGGATGTAGTCTATGTTGCGAGTGCACGATCTTAGAAAACCGCTCAGCGAGAAGACCAAAGAGGTGAAAGATGTGAATGCTTAGGCCGCCTCTTCTCTAGACACGACCATGTTTCAGATTGCTCAAAATGAATTATTAAGCACTGACATACTATATTCTCAGGCGGCCGCTAATCTGCAGGTCAAGGCCGATTTGGACGCAGCGCAGAGGTGAATCTCCGAGCTGGAGAAGAAGGTTAAGGACCTCAAGGCTAAGCTCAAGCCCCTCAAGGAGGCAGACACTGAAGCAGCCGGCCTCCGCACCCGGGTGGAGAAACTCAAGGCAAGGCTGCAAAACCAGGAAGTCCAACTTGCCAAGAAGTATACTTCAAGGGCTGAAGAGGAGAAGGAGGCCTTGGTTAAGCAGATGGTAGAGGACTGTGATTTCATCATCGAGATGACTTGGGGGGCTCTTTTCCCGGATGCAAATTATGACGGCTGGAAGAATCAGTTCGCCGCCTCCTCCAAATAATACAATGATAAACTCTTGAATCAAGCTCAAGAAGAAGAAGAGGAGGAGGAGTCGTCTGATTTGGCCGAGGGATCATCTGGGAGGTCCGATCAGGAGGAGGAGCAGGATGGTGAAAAAGACCGGGAGCCGACTGGGAGGATAAGGATGCGGCTGTCGATACTGAGAAGCCTCCTCCTAAAGCTTAAGCATAGTGTTTTTCCGCGGCCTGATGGCCATGTATTACTTTCTCCGGCCTGCGTACCGTGTGTTTTCTTTGTATCTTTACTAACTAAGGGTTCGGTTATATGACACTTCTTGCCGGTACTACCAGTTAACTCATTTTAGACGGCCATAAGGTTGGCTAAGTTTATTTATGAATTATTCGGCCATTAGGGTGGCTCTGCCATTTTACATTTGTTTTGAATTTTTAATTTGCATAGATTTTAGCTAAGTATAACTTGCTTTTTTCTATGAAAATTTTCAATTTTTCACTATACCTGTTGTTCTTGCTCCTAGGCGGCTGTGCGCCTAGTTTTCAAAGGTAAATTGATTGACTTAAAAAATTTTGATACTTTAGAGAGTATGACTGATTTCCAAATCAATCAATCACTATGGTGATTCCCCCAAACCATTCGGATAGTCGACCATTGCATAGGCGGGTAAGCGTTCAATATTATCCAGCCATTGGCCTCATTATAGTTGTAAGACAAACCATGCTTAGCTGCTAAGTTTTTTTACTTAGCTTATTTTGTTATTTGTAAATTGGTCGTTTGTATTGTACCTGGGCAATAACAAGCGTCAACTGGGATATCAAACCAAGATAGCGGTCGCTTTTTATATTACAGGCGGTGGTTTTAGTTTTCTTGGTTTCGTTAACCTGAGTGGGAATAATGGCAGAATACCGGGTGGTGTCAATGAGACATGCAGTTTTGTTCGTACCGTTTAGGTTCCATTTTAGGTTGTTCAGGTCAAACGACTATGAGTTAGCCCATATTAGATTAATAGAGTAATGTGCCACCCAAATTGGAGATGCTCTCTGCGACCAATTCACCTAAATGGACGTCGCCGGACGCCTACTCATGTTGGAGCAGGTGGATTTGAGTTTTATTCAAGAAGCAAACGACCACTAGCCGTATCTAGTTGCTTTTAATAGTTTAGCTGCTAAGTTTTGGACTTAGATTATTTTTTCAATTAGCTGCTAAGTATTGGACGTAGCTTATATCTTCAAATCTAGTCGTCTGTATTGCCCCTAAGCAATAGCGGGCGAAATCTGACCAAGATAAAAACTGGTTACCGCTTGTATTAAAACAGTCGGCAGTTATCCTAGTCTCATTTGATCGAGTCAAATGGCTGCGAGCTTATCTTAATCCAGACGTTCGGCAAGGCCGTTTGTTTTTAAATTTATAGAGAAATGTGCCACCCAAATGGGAGATGCTCTCTGCGACGAAATCACCCACATGGGCGTCGCCGGACGCCTACCCATGTTAAAGCAGACAGATTTTTTTTTTTTTTTTTTATGTTATCCATCCATTGGCCTCATTTACATCATCCGGCCATTAGCTTCATTAATAGCTGCTAAGTGTTGAACTTAGCTTATACTTATTCTTGTTGGAGTAGACTATATAGTTTAATAAGGTCGTCTATATATTGTACAGACGACACTCCCATTGGGAGGATGTATACAAGTAAATAAATAGTATTAAGAACAAACAACAACTTTTTATTGATGTGCCTTTATTTACAAAAACTTTACAAGTCTTAGAAGTAGTACTTTTTCAAGTTGTCTACGTTCCAAGTTCTGGCTAGCTGTCGTCTGATGTTTCCAGGCGGTAGGTGCCGTCTCTTACTTCTTCATAGATTTGGTAGGGGCCTTCCCAATTGGGAGTCAGCTTTCCCTGCTCATTGACCCTACTAGTTGCCACCATTTTTCTTAACACAAAGTGCCTTACTTTCAAGGGTTGTTTGTGCACTCTTTTGTTGTAGGCTCTTGTCATTCTCAGAAAAAAAATCTCATGACGCAAGGCAGCATTGCCTCTGCGTTCAGGAGTTAATCCAATGCTAGCCGCATGGCCTCCCAGTTAGCCTCTTCGTCATAAAGCATGACTCGAAGAGTCGGCTCATAGTGCTCAATGTGCAAGAGAGCCTTAGCAACATAAACCATGAGGAATGGGGTTTCACCAGTTGCACCTTTTTCAGTTTTTCTGATGGCCCATAGGACATGCGGCAACTCATTCGCCCATAGACTGCCAGCTATATTAACTTTCTTTTTAATACCATTTGAGATTAACTTGTTAAAGGCTTCAACTTGGTCGTTTCCTTGGGGACGCTCGACTGATGCAAAGCAATGATAGATCCCTTGGTCTCCCAACCAATTCTTGAGAGCAGGCGTCTAAAATTGAGGACCATTGTCAAAGACCATAGACATAGGTACCCCAAATCAGATGATAACATTTTTCTAGATGAAGGAGATAACATCTTTTGTCTTGATGCTTTTGACCGCCTCTACCCAGTTGGTGAAGTAGTCAACAGTAACCAAGATATACCTCCATCCGCCTGTAGCAGGCGTATACGGACCCAGAATGTCCATGCCCCATTTGGCGAATGGTATTGGGCTGTGAATGGCCGTCAGATCAGTAGTCGGGCGGTGTATGAGTTTGCCAAATCTCTAACACTTATCACATTTCTTCACCATTTCCATGGCATCTTCTTCAAGGGTGGGCCAAAAGTAGCCTTGCCACCTGGCCCTCTTTGCTAGGGACCTGCCGCCTATGTGGGAGGCACAAAACCCAAATACAGGTCCTCTAAAACCTCTCGCCTCCTTTTGGGGTGATGCGTTTCAATAAAGGTTGTAAATAACCCTTCTTGAAAAGTTCTCCATTATGGATTTCAAAATTGGTTGCACGTTTTTTCATTACAACCATCTCTGTGTAAGTATCCGACAAAGTGTCGTCTGTCAGGTAAGCCCGGATGTCATCCATCCAGGTTGAGCTTCGGTCCAATGGGATTTTCTTCAGTACATCTTTTTTCCATAACTTCCTGAAAGACTAACCTAGGTGTATCATAGGAGGCGGATGATGCAAGCTTAGAGAGAGCATCCGCCTGATTGTTCTCTGTCCTGGGCACCAGACTTAGATGAAATTCTTTTAGTGTCCCAGCCTCTTCCTTGATCACCTACAAGTATTTGATCATGGCCGGATGGGTGGCCTCATAGTCACCATGGTATTGGCTAACGATCAATTGTGAATTAGAGCAGGCGTCAATTTTAGCCGCCTTACAAATACGAATGCTGGCTAGTAGGGCTTCGTATTCTGCCTCGTTATTTGAGGCCTGAAACTTGAACCGTAGTGCATATTCGCACTTGTCCTCTTCAGGGGACTGACATATGACGCCTACACCACAGGCGTTCATAGTAGAGCTCCCGTCCACATATACTTTCCAAACCTGATCAAGGTTCTCCTTCTCAGCCGACCTTTTTCATTTCGACAATGAAGTTGGCAAACGCCTGTCCCTTCACTGCCTTCCTTGGTTCGAAAGAGATTTTAAGGCTTTGAATTTCAATAGCCCATTTGATCATTAGACCAGATGATTCTATGATAGGTTGGTCTGTGTAAACCACAACCGGATGAGTTACGAAGTAAGGTTTTAACTTCTTGACTGCCATGAAAATAGCAAGGCAAAACTTTTCAACCATGGGTTACCGTAGTTCAACATTTCGCAGAACATGGCTGATGAAATAGACAGGGAGCTGGGTGCCATCACTTTCAGCAAGGAGAACAGCACTGAGAGCATGGTATGAGACAGCTAAGTACATGTACAACAATTCCTTTGGCAAAGGGCTAACAAGCCTTGGCAAAGAGTGCAAGTGTTCTTTCAATTTCTAAGGAATTGAAACATTGTCTTATTTTTTATAGCTTGGAAGAGAAAAAAGGCACTTGTCACCTAACCGGCAGAGGAATCTCCCCAATGCCGCCAGACAACCAGTAAATTTTTGAACTTCTTTGACAGTGCGTGGTGATTTCAAGTCTATGACCGCCTGTATTTTTTCTAGGTTGGCCTCTATCCCCCTTTGATCGATCAGAAATTCGAGAAACTTCCCAGACTCAACACCAAAGACACATTTCTTGGGATTGAGCATGACCTTGTGCCGCCTAAGTGTGGTGAATGTTTCTTTGAGGTCAGCAAAGTGATCTGTCTGTAGCTTGGATTTGACTATCATATCATCAATGTACGCCTCTACATTCCATCCAATTTGATTAATGAAGACTATATAAATCATTCGTTGGAAAGTAGCAGGCGCATTTTTCAAACCAAACGGCATCACGGTATAGCAGAATAACCCTTGATCAGTGACGAATGTCATCTTCTCTTGATATTTCTTCCACAAGGGTATTTGATGGAAGCCTGAATAGGCATCCATGAAGCTCATCAAGGCATGGCCAGCTGTAGAGTCGACCAAACTGTTAATCTTTGAAAGAGGATAATTATCCTTTGGACATGCCTTGTTCAAATCTGTGTAATCAACACACATGCGCCAGGTACCATTCGGCTTCTTGACAAGCACAACATTGGCAACCCAATCTGGGAAGTAACGTTGCCGAATGAACCAAGCGTCTAACAGCTTTTTTACTTCGCCAACTGCCCCCTGACTTCTCTCCTTGCCATGGTTTCTTTTCTTTTGCCTAACCGGCTTCTTTTTAGGATCCACACCGAGTTTGTGAACACCAAGATTCGGACTTATGCCTGGCATCTCTTCCACTTCAAAGGCAAAGATTTCTCTGAATTCTTCTACAAATTGTGCATGTTTGCACCCAAGTTTGCAAAAGCAAATGTCCCAACCTTAACAATTAGCTCTAGACGTATGTCGTCCAGAGCAATATCAATGTGTTCACCAGCCGGCTGGGGACCGAGTTCATCTGACCATTCCCTGATCAGTGATTGCTATTGTTTTTCTTTTTTGATGGCCACCAACTGGTCGGCCTTTCTTTTCTTGTCGGTTGCTAATGGATCAGGCGCAGCATCCTTGACATCGTTAAGGTTTATTGGTTCGTCACCCTGGCAAGATGAGGCCACCGTGGGCTTGATGTCTGAGAGTTAGCACTCTTTAGCTGTTTTGTGATCTCCGCTTAGGGAGCCGACAGACCCATCATTCTTCTCAAATTTAAGAAGCATAAGGGATGGAATAATAACAACCTTGGATTCGTTCAGAGTAGGATGACCCAATATCAAATTATAGGCGGTCAGCTTTTCAACGACCAAGAATCAGACTGCCATGTGGCGTCCTTCTCCCTTGTCCCCTAGCCGAATGGGTAGGTCAATCCAGCCTACCGGATGCACAACTCTACCCCCTAAACCAACTAAGGGGTGAGATACCTTGTGCATGCTACCAGGTTTCTACTTTAGCTTCGCTAACCACTTGTGGCTGATGAGATCATACAAACTATCAATGTCAATGAGGATCCGGCCTACCTTTTGATTGGCCACTTTACATTCAATGACTATGAGGTCATCATGGGGTCGCCTGACCATGCCCTTGTGTTTTTGAATGATGACAACTTTAGGGAAGGTGTCCTTAGACGCCTCCCCCTCATCATCTAATCTGACATCCAACCGCCTAATATAGTCCTTGGTACCCCGGATGGTTGGGCCTCCTCCAGCAAAGCCACCTGCTATTGTATAGATCGGTTATTCATCAGTGTCCAAAATATTAGCAGGTTGGGACTTCTTTTTGGACTGTTTCCCATGGCTAGTTTGCAAGGTAACCCTAGACCTCAAAATATATGACTTTAGCACCCCTTTATTAGCTAGACGGTACAACAGCCGCTTGAGACTACTGCAGTCGTTGGTGTCATAGCCAATATCCTAATGGAAGTGACAATACTTGTTGTTGTTCTGGTTTTTGGCAGAACCTTTCATTGCAGCCGGCTTCTCAATGTTCACCCAGTCTTTGATCTCCATGAAAATGGAGTAACAGTCCTTGTTAAACTCGTACTTTGGGATCTACGGTTTTTATTCCTTCTTTTTCTTCTAGGACGGCTGCTCAGAGCCGTCTGCTGCCCAGATCTCTTATCTCTTTTTATTTTCTTCTTTTTTAGCCGGCTATGATTGTCGACTCGCTTTTTTGTCAGACTTCTTGGAGCCCGACTGCTTACTAATGTTACAGAGTTCGGTCGCCTGTATATAGGCGTCCGCCTTCAATAGAGCTCCTTGGAGGGTAGCAACCCTCTTTCTGACGAGGTCGAACTTAAAGGTAGACCCGTCTTTAAGACCTTTGAAGAAGTCTATATAGGACACTTCATCAGACAAACCTTGAATCTGAATTCTCATCAAATTGAACTGCCTGATATATGATCGTAGTCCTTCTCTATCTCCCTGCTGAATTACACCCAAGTCAAGACTTATTTTCTTAGCAGGGATGTTCATATAGAAGATAGAAGCAAACAAGTACGCAAGCGTCTTGAAGTTATTGATGCATCTGGCTTGTAGGTTGCCAAACCATCGTTGGGCAACGCCCTTCAATGTGGCCGGGAAGCATCGACACCATGTGGCATTATCCAACCCCTATAAACACATGAGATTAGTGTAAGCCATGAGGTGATCTTCTAGGTTGGTGGTACCATCATAGGTACCTATCAGAACATTTTTAACCTTGGCTGGCTGTGCAGCCTCGGTTATTTCCTTGGAGAACGCAGAAGGTTGTTCCCCAAGTTTTAGAAGACGGAACTGCCAGTCCAAAGGTTGGACGTTTTGTGTCACCTTCCCCCCAAAGAGGGCCAGCTGCATGTATGGTTGTTAATACAATATGTATGGCTGCTAAGGCACATACGGAGCCGAATGGATTATCTGAGGGCCAAAGTGGACGGAGAGGACGCCTAACTGACCCTCTCGGTTTGATTGCGAATACCTCATTGAGGTATTTTGAAAGTTGTCAGGGTAAGTTAACGTTGAAGCCGACTTAGATAGTTATTGACTTTTCTTCTGCTTAATTAGCATCCGAGCATCACAATAAGTCTTTTTTGAACCATCCACCTAAACATGCCAGATGGCCTTCCTTTTCCCCGTCTTAGGGAATCGGATCTTTGACAGATCAATCAAGGGTCGATTCCCAACCTTTGTTTTGAGATGTGGAGTAGAGACACGGTCCTTGACTGGTTTATTCTTCTCTAAAAGAGAAGGTTTCCTGGTCGACTGCCCCCTATTGGGGCCAGCCATCCTTTCCTCAATTAAGTCCTTTATTTCCCCTTTGAAACTAGTCATTAATTTCGTGAGTTTGTCTCTATTAAATGGGGTTGCGCCTTCTGTCACCTAGCGTTGTTTAGACAGATGTTCAATTGGCTCTCATGGACCAACTTGATCATTGCCACGTTCCTTTATTTCTAAGGGACGGGTGCGCCTAGTTTTGAATGAACCGTCGGCATCTACATAGGTGTCGATTTCAAAGTCGTCACCACTGTCTTGGTCTGAGTAGACTGATGAGTGACATTTATGTCGCTCTTAGGGTAGTCTTTTCTAGTAGTTTTAGTAATAATTTGGTCCATTTTAGTATTTTTTTGCTATGATCCGCCTAGTTTGAGTATTCTACCTTTGTGATGCGTAATGTGTATTCATGTGGTTTAGGTAGTCTATACTCCCCTCCCCTTTCGTTGTATTACGCTTTGCCTTCCTGTTCCATGATTGTAGGTGTATGCCGTTGATTCAGAGATGGAAGGAACAAGGGCAAAACGGGAGAATTCCAGACCAGACAAATGGCACGGGCGCGCCACCAGAGGAGCGATCGCGCCACCTATATGCGCGGGAGAGTTACAATTCCAAGACTAGATTTCGGGCGCCTGTACTTGCAAAACAACGGAGACTCCGGTGGGGTGGAGTTCCGCCTACGACAATCAAGTTAGAACGTGTTTGGAAGATAAAAGATGCGGAATGTAAAGTGGGATCAAGTTTCTCTATGGAGAGAAATGATCATCCGGCTAACACAGACAACCTTAGTATCCGAGTGTTTCACTCTCATGTGCAATTAATTCTACAATTAATGCTCTATCTAATTAATTAATCTCTCTTGCGTTAAATGTATTAAATTGTCTGAACCTGTTTCTTAGGAGGAAACATCTCCCTTTTATAGGGTCTCGAAATGCGTGCCCTTCCTAGGTTACAGAAAAACCTAGGACTGACGGGCTGCCTAGGGATTTGGGCCTTCAAGGCCGCTAAGCTCTCACTGAATATCTGTCTACCATGTGTCGAGCCCCGGTAGGTCCACTTTGGGCTCTCCTAGGGTGACACGTGACGGGCTCTAATTGGTCCGCGTGGAGGACTCTAATTGGTCCACGTGGCAGGGAAAAAATACCCTAATCACTAGGCATGATACTAAACAGATTAATAAAAAAACCCTAGCATGTCACTATATAAAGATCAAAGCATTCACCTAAACATGATATTAGAAACATGATATTATAAATATTAATTAACACCCTAAACATGATACTAGGAATCAAATTTAACATCCTAACATGATTTTTAGGAATCAAAAGAATAATTAAGTAATCAAATTACTTACTTTGATGCCTCGTAATTCTTTCTATCAAAACAATACACACGTTAGTATCTTCAAGAAATATTAATTAAAATAAACAAATCAAATAAGAATTGAAATATAGATTAGGGATCAAACCTTCAGAATTGTCAACCTGTCACGTCAAAGTCGAAGGCAACTACGAGATTGGCTTAGAGTATTCAAGGCTCGTGAAGGAGGTATGGTGCATGATACCAAGAAGGTGTTAGGATGTGTTTAGGCTAGGGCTAGAGAGAAAGAGAGAGAAAAGCTTTAGCTTAGAGAGGGAACAGAGATGATGATCGTTGGTGATCAAGCTTGTTGATGACTGAAAATGGAGTGAAACGACCTCTATTTATAGGGAAAAACGAGAGTCGAAGGATCAGAAAGGAGTAAGAATCCGACTTAGAGTCAAACAGGCGCTATCGTGACGCGATATTTTTAGAAGATAGAATCCGTATGGAATCCGACTTCCAATCAAATTGGGTTAATCGAATATCCGTACGTATTCTAATTTTATTATAATTAAAATCATTGAAACACAAGTGTTTTATTCGATATGAAATTCTTAAATCTTTATCTTTTTAAAAAAAAGATAAATTAGAACCTTTGAGAGAATTCTATAAGCCAATAATTAATCCGAATTGGTTCAGGAATGTTGTTAAAGTTAATGAACTCTCGACATGGTCGTTGGGTCGCAAGTAAGGCTCGATTTGGGCTCAGTTTAATATTTTTGCCATAACTTCTTCGTTATAACTCGGATTTGGGCTTATAATATATCACTGGAAAGATCTTTTCAAACCCCATCCAACTACACAATAATAGGACCAGGATTATGGACCAAAATAAACTGGTTTTGACGATGTTTAAAGAGGACAAGAAATGAATGATTTTCGAAGACACAAAATGAATGATTTTAGCTTTAAGGACACGAAATAAATGATTGTGAATTAAAACATTTTAAGGAAAGGTTAGAAATGGTTAAGTCTTAAGGGAAATTCACGAGACTCTTCAACTCTTCACCTAACTCGATGATCAAAGACGTAAAAGGTACTCATCACTAGGTTTGGGTTTTGGGGAGACACAATCAGGTGTCTACATTGCCATTTATAACTTTCCTATATTTTGTTGTGTCATAGGACTCACATCTCCAAACATAATACTGGACAGTTTTTGATGACAACCCATCCTTCTGGGGCTTCCTACCACCAACACATACTACACCAACACCATTCCAACTACAGGTGCATCCACTACTTTCTTAGAATGGTATCCACCATCATCATATCCTCATCCACAACAGTTTCCCCTTCTTTAAAATCAATAATCACACGGTTATCTTCACCACCTTGCTGGTCATTTTTTCCATTTTCCCATTCTTTAAAACATGTTAGATCACAGTCATTATTCTCATCCTCTAAATCCACCTCAAAATCCACAACATCATTAGCTAACTCATCATCATCCAAACAACAGTCACCATCCATCACACACATATCATTATCCAAATCTAAATTTTCTCTCAATTTACGTTCAGTAGACATTACATTTAACTTATTCACATCTTTTCAAACATCAAAACAAAAATATTATAACAAACCACGATAATATACCATGTAATTTGTACCAAAAACAAAATACCTACAAATCACAGCATTTAACCAACAACAAATACATACTGAGTATCGAGTAGTTCAACATATTAATTAGGTTTTTCAGCCACATCTCCAATGGAGATAACTATTATATACACATCTTTAAATAATGTAATTACAAAGAACTTAAAAATTCTTCAATCAATTCTTAAAATTAACATTTATCAACAACAACATTCCAATACAAATTCACTCAAACAAAGAACATTGATACATTCCACCACATTCACTCATACTTTTGCAAATCTACAAAAGCAACTACCAATTCCGAAAAATAAGTCCTGATTGGTAATTCTATCATAAACAACAACTTAAAAGATCTAGTGGACGCTTGACGCCTTGAACATCACCCTCCTCCATCAACGGCTATTCTCCACCAGCCGGAGTACTGCAAGCCCTTTCGAGCTACTTTCTCACCAGAGTTTTGCAAGCCCTTTTGAGCTACTTTCTCACTCCTCTTTTTAGTGTTTCTTTTACGGTCTTATATCCTTTAGCACGTGACCCCCTTTTTTCCTATTTTTCCTTTCTTTAAAAACACTTTATCGAATTTCCCATTGTACCCCGGCTAGAGGTTTTATGGAATCTAGTAGCTAGAGCCAGAGAACCCTGCTTTAGATAAGCTTTTAGTGGTACAAGTAAAAGTGGTCTCACTTACCTATATCTTCCCTCCTTTCTCTCTCTACCATGTGATTTCCAATATTTTAGTATTTGTTATGCATTTGCTAATGCATAACAATACTGCATTACTACTTCCTCTTTGGAACACCTCCCGTTTGGAAGCCCTTGGTTTATTGAGTCATTCCTCTTCCGAGGGTGTTCAAAAGGAGGAATGTTAGCACAAATAATTGCATAACGAGGGGCAAAGGTATAAGTACACGTAAATGCATATCCTAAATTTAGAGTAGTACCATTGGGTGATCAATAGTATCATTGGATAATCGAATAGTACCATTGAACATTCAATGGTAGTATGTATGTATGTAGTGGTACTATATATGCATTTAGTGAATCAGCAGTACTAACTACTTTCAGATTAGTATCATTATATAATAATTGGTATTATATAAGTTTTTAGTTGTACAAGTAAAAGTGGTGTTTCAGGGTTTTCTAAGATGTCCTGCGGGGGAAATACGTCATCAAGACTGGTTCCTCGATGCCTGTACCTGCAAGTAAATGGAAGCTCTGGTTGTTCGGAGTTCCGCCTCCAACGCTTAAGTTAGTACCGGGTGGAATGTAATAAATGCGGAGAAGTGAATATAAAAGATCTTCTCGAATCCAGAGATCTAATGAATCACTATAGAGAGTGATTGTTGTAATAAATATGAGTGGTGTAGAATTGAATGTGTCCTTATCCTAGCTTATTTAATCTAGATAATTAGGCTGTGCCATTTTTACGGCGCCTTGGGACTTGGGCCCTTGAAGGCCGCCATTTCCTTAATGATGGGGGGATGCCACGTGTCAGCCACTAATTAGTCCCATTGGGACAACTCTTGGGGTGACACCTGTCACCTTTTGATTTGGCCACGTGACTTGGGTATTTATACCCTAATCATTTGCCTCCGCAAAGGTCACCAGGCATGCCATGTGGCGCCTGTGACACTTGTCACTATTACAACGGTGACGGTTTTTTAACTGTTCACCTTTTAGGGAAATTATAGAGATGCCCCTGAATTTACCCCTCTATAAATAGAAGTTTACCCCCCTCAATTTGACATTTTTATCAAATATCTAAAGAAAGAAGAAAAGAGATCCTAGAGAGAGAAAATTTCTGAACACCGTTTCACATCGCCATTTGATACAGCCGGTCAACGCCTTTCACAAATCTTTCAAAAATTTCTTTGAGGCATCCGTCTTTCTCTTTACTCTATATCTTGTCCCTTTTTTACCTTTTGTGCTTGCTTTTTTAAATAAATGTCTTCACCATCACACTGGCACAGCATAGGAAAGTTGTTAGTCGGTCACCTGGTACGGCTGAGTCTAGGTTTGGGGGTGTTGTCTCTGGGTGCTTGGACTCCCCTGTTCTTCCCTGAATCCGACCGTCTCTATGTCTGTGAATGACACTATGGCTTGGAAAAAATAGACGGCTACTAACCCTGATTATAGAGAAGACGACACATTGGAGGTGCTAACTGATGAGGTCTTTGACCATCCCCCAGGTCCACCGAGTACTCCAGAGGACTCAATATTAGAGGAGTCTGAGCAAAGAGCCTACGAAGAGTCTGGCTCTGGTTTAGACAATGAAGAAGCTAGCAGTTTTCGCCTCAGGCGACTGCCGAGAGTGAGGAGGATGATGAGGAAACCTCCTAACCAAAACTAACGGACTCGTTTGGGACCCATGTGTCTGCTAGAAATAAAGTGACCATGGAGACAAATTTTTCCTCTTATATTAGCAAGTGTCCCCTAGGTGGGGATTACCTCATCTGGGTGCCTCCTGAAACCGGAATTGTTGTTTGGGATGAGGATCACCCAAATGTCGATTGCTATTTCGGCTGTTATGAGGCGACGATCAATGTCGGTTTGCGCTTCCCCCTCCACGATGTCGTGAAGGCTATTTTGAGGGGATACAACTTGTGTGTATGGCAACTCACCCCCAATTCATGGGTGAACATCCTAGGATACGTTATCGCCTACAAAATCTAGGATATAGAGCCCAGCTGGAAGGAATTTGCAAGAATGCATTATTTAAGCCGTGTCCCAGGCGGCTGGCGGGCGTGGTATACTCTAACAACTTATCCGGAGTACTTGATGACGCTTGATAAAAGCTCTAAGTGGACTAGCTGGAGGAATAAGTTTTATCTTATCTTTTTCCCCAACCGGCAAGATAACCACGACTTTGGCTGGTGGAATAAGAAACGACCTTCTGGGTAAGAAGTGTGCTCTGTCGCGTGTCTCAGAAGAGGGCTGGGACCTGATATTGGAGCCAGACTTTTTCGGAGTCACCACTATGCCATTGTCAAACGATGAACAAATAATAGTACCTTAGAATTGGGTGCCCAAACATGAGTGGTTGAAAGACGAGTGCTTCCTGTCCGCTTGTGGTCTTAGCACCATGTTTGACAAAAGTGAGTAGGATAGCCGTCCGACATTGTTTTATGCCGTGTCTGTTGTTTAGTTGTTTCATGTTTCTTGCTTTGTCTATTTGTGTTTAACTGACGGTCTATTTGCAGAAACGGCCAAGGAAATACTTTCGCCGGACTAGACGCTTGTAAATTCAGCTGCCTAGATCCGAAAGGAGAACTTGGAGAAAAAAAAAAAAGCCCAACATGCAGCAGCTCAGGAAGAGCATGTAATAAGTTTTGTTTTTTGGGAGACGGAAAGTGCCGACTGTAATTGACATGGTGCCTTTCTTTCAGGATCGGAACAAAGAGACTCCCAGATCTCTTCAAAAGATGATTAAGCGGAAACCGGAGGATGAGGCCAAGGGCTTTTCTAAGTCTAAGAAGGAGGCCATCCCTAAGGTGCACTTGGCTAATTTCGAACGCATCACTGCCTTGCTAGCTGAGGTAACTTAGCTTAATTCAGGCTTTTAAGCTTATTTTACATTTGAGAGTCGGCGTAGTGCTTGACTTGCCGTTTGTATAATGCATGCAATGTTGTGGGTTGACGGGCTCAAGAAGAAGTTTGCTTGAAGAAAAAAGGAGATAAGGGACGCCAAAATCCAGGCAGTTGAGACTCTTGATCTGCTCAATACCAAATTATGATTCATGACATTAAAACTAAGGCAGAGTCACTTTCTCATGTAGAGACCGTCAAGGAGTTGACTAAAGAGCTGAGGCGGCCAGAAAACAAGCATCTAACTTGGAGCTTGTGCTCAAGAATGCTTAGTCAGACCTCAAGGCTTTACGGGGTACTGATACTGCAAACACCCAACTCCGAGCAGACGTCAATAAGTACAAAAATGAATTGGCTCGGGCGGTATGGAAGCAGAAGGCGACTATTGAGGCAGAGCAAAGCCGACTTATTGAGGACAATGAGAAAGATCGCGAAACACGCATGAAAATTGTGTGAGAGCTTGTCCATCCGGGCTTCGAGTGGGGGTTCTTTACTTTGTGGTACAAGTATGCTGACCTAGTATTCAATGCCCAAGATCTAGGGGAAGCTGTGACGTCTCCGTTTGATGAATGGGCTAACCAAGAGGATCCGTCTTGGGGATTGTAGGAGGAAGACGGGGAAGATGAAGAAGAAGAGGAGCACCGGGGTGAGGATACATTAGTTAACTCAAATTTACCCCCGTCTAGGCAGGACTCAGATGTGCTTCCTCCTAGGCAAGAGTCGTCTGTGCCTCCACCCTAGCAAAGTTAAAGCTTTTGTTGTTGTACTCGGCTTTGTACCGCTTGTCTTTCCAGCATATGTGCTGAGTATTTCTAATGTATTTTTATAACAATCTTGTTTATGTCAGCTATTTAATCGGTATAACAGTTTCTATTTTTCCGGCCATAGGGTCGGTTTCCAATTTACGAAATCACCAACTGTGTTGGTTTTGCTCAATTCTTCAATGTTTCAATTTTTTTTCATTTTCTATGTATGCTTGAATACCAAGTTATTAATTGCATGCGACAACTAATGAACCGCCTGTCCCTCTTGCCCATGAACAACTGTCTAGTTGGTTTAAAAGTGGGATTGATTAACTTGGGAAATTTTTAATACTTTAAGGATTATGGAAAATTCCTAGGTCAATCAATCATTACCATGATTACCATTAACCCAGTAGACAGTCCTCCATTAAGCAAACGGTATGTTCTTTGATATCTAGGTGGCCAATGACATACCTTTATTCATCGAATAAGGGGTCATTTTTTACCGTCTGGGCCATTTATCCAAATGCTCTTCGAAAATAGTGAAGACAGACGACTTTTTGACGTCTATTTCATTAGATTTGCTTTAAGCGAGTTACATTCTCACCGAGAAGATCAGACGGTCTATAAGCCGTCTAAGAGGTGAAGTTGTAATTTTTTTTTTCAAACAAATTTAACCAACCTTTGGAATGGGCGCCTAGAATCGGCTGCTTTTTTACCGTTTTTGTTGCCCAGAGCAATTACAATCGGTCTATGACATTATATTATAAAACAAATTATTGGATTTTAATCTAAGGTGACCTAATGGCCGGCTGCTGCCTGATATCCCATAGGGCAGGCAACTAATTAAGTTGTGTCTGTCACGCTTTAGACTTTGCAATATCAAATGGCTATGAACTTGTCCTAATTAGGGCAGTCAGTTGGACCGTTTGTGGTATGAGTTTATAGATCAATGTGCCACCCGAATGGGAGATGCTCTATGAGAGTGAAGCCACCCGAATAGATGTCGCCGAGGTTAGATTTTCCATTGGTACATAGCAAAAATGGTACTTCTCCCATAGGGAGTCAATATAATAATTGAAATAAAAACCATGTTGAAACAAAAAGCAATTCTCATTACTAAGCTTTTATTTACAAAAAATAATTTACAAGTCTTAGAAGTAGTATTTCTTTAAGTTATCCACATTCCAAGTTCTTGATAGCTTTCTGTCGTCTGGTGTTTTTAGGCGGTAGGTGCCACCTCTGACTTCCTCATGGATTCGGTAGGGACCTTCCTAATTGGGCGTCAATTTGCCTTGTTCATTAGCCCTACCGGTTGCCTTCATCTTGCGTAACACAAAGCCCCCCATTTTCAAGGGCTGTTTGTGTACCCACTTGTTGTAAGCTCTTGTCATTCTCGGTAAATTTCATGACGCAAGGCGACATTGCCCCGGCATTCTGGTATGAAGTCTAATGCCAGCCGCATGGCTTCCCAGCTAGCCTCTTCATCATACAACATGACTCAAAGAGTCGCCTCATAAAGCTCAATTGGTAAAACGGCCCCAACGTTGTATACCATGAAGAATGGGGTTTCGCCGGTTGCCCCTTTTGTCGTTGTTCTTATGGACCAAAGTACATGAATCAACTCCTCACCCCATAGACCACCGGCTCTCTCTACTTTCTTTTTAATGTCGTTTGAGATGAGTTTGTTGAAGGCTTCAACCTGGCCGTTTGCTTGGGGTCGGCCAACTAATGCAAAGCAGTGGGAAATTCCTTAGTCTCCCAACCAATTTATGTGGGTAGGAGTCTCAAACTAAGGACCATTGTCAAAGACCATAGACATAGGAACCCCATACCGAGTGATAATGTTCTTCCAGATGAAAGAGATGATATCCTTTGGCTTTATGCCTCTGACCGCCTCTACTTCAACCCATTTGGTGAAGTAGTCAACAACCACTAAGATATATCGCCTATGGCCTAACGCAGGTGTATATGGAACCAAGATATCCATGCCTCATTTGGCAAATGGTACTGGGCTACGAATTGTCGTCAGATCAGTTGCCGAACGGTGTATGAGCTTGCCGAATTGTTGGCACCTGTCACACTTCTTCACCATTTCCATAGTGTCTGCTTCCATAGTCACCCAAAAATAGCCTTGCCAAGCGGCTCTTCTTGCTAGAGCTCTACCGCCTATGTGCGAGGCACAATAGCCTAAATATATGTCCTCAAGAATTTCATGCCCCCGTTCTAGGGTCATGCATTTCAAGAGTGGCTTTAGGAAATCCTTCGTGAATAGCTCTCCTTTGTGGATTTCAAAGTTGGTCGTACGCTTTTTCATAGCAACCATTTATTGGTATGTATTCGGCAGAGTATCATCTAGTAGGTAGGCACGGATGTCGTCTATCCAGGTTAAGCTTCGGTCTAGTACACTAATGGGATCTTCTTCAATACTTCGTTTTTCTAACACTTCCAAAAAGACTGACCGAGGTGAATCACAAGAGGCAGATGATGCCAATTTTGACAGAGCATCCGCCTGATTGTTTTCTAACCGAGACACTTGACTCAGGTGAAATTCGTCAAGCGTCCCAGCCTCTGTTTTGACCGCCTGAAAATATTTGACCATAGCCGGATAGGTGGCCTCATAGTCAACGTGGTACTGGCTTACAACCAACTGTGAGTTAATATAGGCACCAATTTTCATTGACCCTGTCGCCTTACACATGCAGATGCCGGCTAGTAGGGCTTCATATTCAGCTTCATTGTTTGAAGGCTAAAACTTGAAACGTAGTGCATACTCATATTTGTCCCCTTCAGGAGACTAACATATAATCCCTACACCACACCCGTTCATGGTAGAGCTCCCGTCTACGTACACCTTCCAAACCTAATTCAAATTCAATAGCCCATTTGATCATTTGGCCGTATGATTCTAAGGTTGTCGTTGGCCGCGCTTGTGTGGTTAGTCTAAGTAGACTACCACTGGATGTTCCAAGAAGTATGGTCTCAACTTCTTGGCGGATATTAAAAGATCTAGGCCAAATTTTTCAACCGTCGAGTACCGGAGCTCTGCATTTCGTAGAATGTGGCTAATGAAATAGACCGCGAGCTGATTATCGTCTCTCTCGGCAAGGAGCACAGCACTAAGAGCGTGATCTGAGATGGCGAAATACATGTAAAGCGTCTCCTTTGGAAAAGGGCTTACAAGCTTTGGCAAGGAATGCAAATGCTCTTTAAATTTTTGAAAAGCCGCCTCAGCATCATCTCCCCCATTCAAACATTGTTTTCTTCCTAATAGATTAGAAAAAATAAAGGCACTTGTCCCCTAACCGGCTGAGGAATCTCCTCAATGCCGTCAGGCAATCGATTAATTTCTATACTTCTCTAACATTGCGGGGTGACTTCATGTCAATGACCGCTTGTACTTTCTTTGGGTTTGCCTCTATCCCCCTTTGATCAATCAGGATTTCGAGAAACATCCCAAACTCAACACCAAAGACAGACTTCTTGGGATTGAGCATGACCGTGTGCCACCTGAGTGTGGTGAAGGTTTCTCGGAGGTCAGCAAGGTGATCAGTTTGTAGCTTGGATTTGACTATCATGTCATCGATGTACGCCTCTACATTCCTACCAATCTAATTAAAGAAGACCGTATTAATCATACATTGGATTGTGGTAGGCGCATTTTTCAAGCCAAACGACATCACAATATAACACAATAACCCCTGATCAATAACGAATGTCGTCTTCTCTTGATCTTTCTTCCACAAGGGTATCTAGTGAAAGCCTGAGTAGGCGTCCATAAAACTCATCATGGCATGTCCGGCTATTGAGTCGACCAAACTGTCGATCTTGGGAAGCGAGTAATTGTCTTTCGAACATGCCTTGTTTAGATTTGTATAATCAACACACATGCGCCAGGTCCTATTTTGCTTCTTGATAAGGACAACATTCGCCACCTAATCTTGGAAGTGTTATTGCCGAATGAACCCTGCGTCTAACAACTTCTTGACTTCGGCAGCTACCACCTGACTTCTCTCCTCACTGTGATTCCTTTCTTTTTCCTAACAGGCTTTTTTTGAAAGGAATGGTGTCCTTCCAACAAGTGTATTATTCCGATAGAGGATTCAAAATTATTGGAAAGCTAATTCTTCAGTAAGGTCAAGTAATCGGAATGCCTAGGTGGAGGCCGCTTCCGATCAGTAATATTAATGTACAATTAATATTACAGCTTAATCTTGACTGAACTCTTCGGGTCGAACCCAATCGAACAATCGATTCGAGAAGACGAATCAATCCGAAGGATTTGATGAGTTGTTAGAGTTTTACTAACAAAGACGTTGGATATCGAGCTTAAAGCGTCGAGACCGAGCGTCGCAAGTCGAGTCGAATTTAGAATTCGACGAGACATGAAATCAATCAAGTTACAAGTTCAAGTTAGGTTGTAGCCTCGCATTGGCCTAGCCATGCGAGGGCTAGGCTATCTCGAGCTGGCATGTGCATCGCAATGCTAGTTGCAAGCTTAGCATGATGGGCGTGCTAGGCCAATGCATGCTAGCTTGCCACTGCAAGCATCGCAGCCTTGCGTGTGTGCTAGCATGCCATGGGCCCAGCTATAGCAAGGCTAGGCCTTGCTAGCATGCTTGGCACTGACGCATTGCTAGCATAGCATCGCATAGCACCACGCACCAGCCAGCAGCGTGCTGGGCTGTGCTTGTTTATGCGTGTGCCTCGCATAGCATCGCACAGCACCACGCACCAGCCAGCAGCGTGCTAGGGTGTGCGTGTGCTTCGCATAGCAGCGCCCTGACGCACCAAGCAACTCGCAATGCCTCGCCTAGCAGTAGCGCCCAGCATGCGTGGCTCGCTAGAAACACGCATGCACTGGCTGGCTGCATATGCTTGCGGCTGGCTGTGCGTGTGTGCTGGTTGGCTGGCCAGGCTACCAACCCTTGGTGCTAGGCACCATCTGACAGCCTTCGCAGCCAAGGCAAGTTGCTAGACAACCACTTGGATGGGGAGAGCCGGTTTACTAGTGGGAACCAAGGGTGTGAGCTTTGCCTTGGAGAGCAAGGCTATGGTCCCCCCCTTGGAAATGATCCTCACCTAATCTCTTATCCTCTTTGTGCCACTTGTAACTTATTGATTGAATTGCAATTTTAATTTTGTTTTAATTAAAATAAAATGGGAAAATTGCAAATCTCCCACATTGATTGAGAATGGGAATTCAAGGTTCATTTCCCTATAAATACCAAGGTTTAGAGATTTGGGAAGAACACTTGAGTGGAACTAAAAAGGCATCTCCTTAGAAAAGTGAGAAAAACCTTAAGTTTGTAAAACTCTAGTTTTTATTGGTCGGGTCCCGATTAACCTTTGGGACTTGGACCGTTCAGGTCGGGTTCGTGGGTACGAGCCGTCAGAGACCTTCGCATTTGCGAGGTTCGAGTTTTGAAGTAAGAGCTCGGGACTCGAGCGAAGCACGCACCAAGGGTAAGAATATCTTTTCTTCTCTCTCTTAATTGTTGTTTAATTTGTGATTGCATTCTTAGTCGCTTTGATTAGTGTGCGGGTCTTAGGCGGGTTTCTCTTCCACGTAGAGTCGAACTCTACGAAACCCAACATTTTCCTCGGGTCAACAGCGAGTTTGTGGACAACAAGATACGGGCTGATGCCTAGCATCACTTCCACTTCAAAAGAAAATACATCTTTGAATTCTTTCAATAAATCATGTAAGTCTTGCCCCCAATTTTCCAAAGGCAACCGTCCCCACCTTAACAGTTCTTTTCGGGTGTGCGTCGTCCAGAATGATGTTAGTGTGCTCTCTAGCCGGCTGGGGAGGGAGGTCATCTGACCATTCCCCAGTCAATGATTGAGATTGCTTCTCTTTCTTGACGGTTACTAGTTGATCGACTTTTCTCTTCTTACCACTTGCTCGTGGGACAAACTCAGGTTCCCTGACATCTTCCAGATCAACCGGCTTAACATCCTGGCCGGCTGCTGTAGGCTTGACGTTTGAGAGGTAGCACTCTCGTGCTACCTTCTGATCTCCTCTCAGAGAACTGACAGAGCCATCATCTCTTTCAGATTTCAGCAGCATGAGGGAGGGTATTATGACGACCTTGGATTCATTTAGAGTCGGACGACCAAAGATGAGATTATAGGCGATCAACTACTCTATCACCAAGAACCAAACGACCATATTCTGCCCTTTACCCTTTTCACCTAGTCGGATGGGTAAATCAATTCGACCGACTAGCTGTACGACTCCACCCCCAAAACCTACCAAGGGGTGAGAAACCAGATGCATGCTGCTTGGGTTGTACTTTAGCTTTAACAAGCATTGCCAACTGATTATATCAAACAAACTGCCGGTATTAATAAGGATCCGGCCAACACTTTGGTTAGCCACCTTGCATTCAATAACAATAAGGTCATCATGTGGCCGACGGACCTTGGCCCGATCTTTTTCTGTAATGACGACCTTAGGAAATGTATCGGCAGATGTCTAAACCTCGTCAACTGAGTTGACCATTTTTCTGACATGGTCCTTGGTGCCTCTAATAATTGGGTCGCCTGAAGCGAAGCTGCCTACAATTGTGCAGATCATGTTCGGATCTATGTTCGAACCACTGTCAGCTTTGGCTGGTTTTTTGGAAGGCTGCTTAGGGTTTGTCTGTAGAGTCACCTTGGACTTGAGAATATAGGGCTTGAGCAATCCCTTCCCAACCAACCTATTAAACAACCGTTTAAGGCTGTAGCAGTCGCTGGTGTCGTGGCCTATATCCTCATGGAAATGGCAGTATTTGCTCTTATCTCGGTTTTTGACTGGACCCTTCATTACCGAGGGCTTTTTAATGCTCACCCGGTTTTGATTTTCATGAGGTTGGAATAGCAGTCCTTGTTAAGCTCGTACTTAGGGACGTACGACTTAAACTCTTTCTTCCTCCTTTCGGACGGTTGATTAGAGTCATGAACCGCCTAGACATCTTTTCTCCTTTTGCTTTCTTCATTTTTCTGAGCCGGCTGATCTTGCTAACTCTTTGAGTCCGAATGCTTGCTTAAGGAGTAGAGTTCAGTCGCTTGTATATAGGCTTCTGCCTCCCTCAACGCCTCTAGAAGACTGAAGATCCTCTTCTAGACGAGGTCAAACTTAAAAGGTGACCCGTCCTCATACCCTTGAAGAAGTATGTAAAAGCTATTTTGTGAGGAAGCCCTTGGATTTGTATCCTCTTCGGATCGAACCGTCTGACGTATGAGCGGAGCCCCTCACGATCTCCCTGAACAACCGCCCCTAAATCGATGCTTGTCTTTTTAGCCGGTATGTTCATGGAGAAGTTAGAGGTGAACAGGAACGCAAGTATCCTAAAATTGTTGGTGTACCTAAATGGCAGATTGCCGAGTCACTGTTGGGAAATTCCCTTCAGTTTAGCTTAGAAGCATCTGCACCATGCGGCGTCATCCAACCCTTGTAGATACATGAGGTTGGTGTATGCCATTACGTGGTCTATTGGGTTGGTGGTGCCATCATAGGCACCAACCAAGACATTCTCAACCATGGCCGACTATGCTGCCTCGGTTATTTCCTTGGAGAATGTAGAAGGTTGCTCACCAAGTTTCAGCAGACGAAGCTGCTAGTCTAAAGGTTGGACTTGATATGCTGCCTATCCCCCGAAGAGGGTAGATTGCTGATAAGGTTGCGCAAATAGCCCGTATGTTTGGTGGGGCACATACAACACCGAGCCTATCATTTGAGGACCTATTCATCGGACGGAATGACCGCTTGGCGGGTGCTCATGCTTAGAATGGGAATACCTCATAGAGGTATTCTTGAAGTTGTCTGGCATTGTCGGCGTTGATGCTGTGTCAGACAGCTGACTCCTCCTGTGCTACATGATCTGCCGAGCATTAGTGTAGCTCTTCTTCCTGCCATCCGGCTTTATGTGCCGGATAGGCTTCCTCTTCGAAGTATCTAGGAGACGGAATCAATCAAGGGTCGATCCCCCTCCTTCTTCTTGAGGTGTGGAGTGGGCTGCCTGCCCTTGACCGTCTTGGTCCTACCAGAGGGAGAAGGCTTCTTGGCCGGCTATTCCTTACTTGGACAAGCCGCCTGACTTTTGATTAAGTCTTTCATCTCGCCCTTTAAGTTTGTCATGAACTTCAAGAACTCTGAACGGGTAATGTGAGCATTTAGGCCTTTAGAGGCTTACCGGCTGACCTTCTCACATAGCTTGGTTGACATTCCGTCTGCTCCATCTTTTCTTTTTTATGGATGCGCTTTGAGATGAGGGAACCATCTTCGGCCGTATGTACTTCAACCTCTGGGTCCGACTCAGTATCATGGTTCGAATGGACCTTTGCTTCTGGGCGTTTGTCCTCAGGTAGTAGTACAGGTTCTTGAGATACCATCTTAGAGGTACTCTCCCCACAAACGACGCCAAATGTTTCGGGGTTTTTTAAGATGTCCTGCAGGAGAGTTATGTCACCAAGACTGGATCCTCGATGCCTGTACCTGCAAGCAAACAGAAGCTCCGGTTGATCGGAGTTCCGCCTCCAACGCTTAAGTTAGTACCGGGTGGAGTGTAATAATTGTGGAGAAGTAAATATAGAAGATCTTATCGAATCTGGGGATCTAGTGAATCACTGTAGCGAGTGATTGCTGTAAGCCTGTAATAAATAGGGGTGATGTAAGAATTGAATGTGTCTCCTAAAGTAATAAACTCCCCCATTTATAGGGCATGGGAGTTAGTGTCTTTATCCTAGGTTATTTAACCTAGGTAATTGGGTTGCACCGTTTTTATGGTGCCTCGAGATTTGGGCCCTTGAAGGCCGTCGTTTCCTTAATATTCGAGTGGGGGGATGCCACGTGTCAGCCGCTGATTGGTCCCATTGGGACAACTCTTGGGGTGACACATGTCACCTTCTGATTTGGCCACATGACTAGGGTATTTTTACCCTAATCAAGTGGTCCCAATTACCTATCTCTCTCCTCTATTCTTTCTCTTTCATGTGTTTTCAATATTTTGATATTTATTATGCATTTGCAGATACATAACAATACTGCATTACTACTTCCTCGATGAAGTATAAATGGAGTGTCGTGAGATATGGTGAAATGTCTCACAACTATTAAAAAAAACAATAAGGAATAAGGAAGATAGAGAAAGGAAGAGTGAAAAAGGTGATGTGGGTCCCACTAAAACTTTTCAGACATATATTCATGTGCACAACGGACAAAAATTTATAGGGACCACTATCACTGAGTCTATATTTTGTTCCAATGAAACTCCAGTGGAACTTTTTTAAGTACCACTAAGACTATATTTTGTACCACTGAGATTGAAATTTTTAATTTTTAATTTTTTTTATTTTTTTTACAAGATGAAAAAGGATTTCATTAATGAATTATAGCCAAACGACACTTACAAACAATTCTTAGGAAATCTAAAATTCCAACACAAGTGCAAATCACCTTAAAACTCGTTACATCGTAGATTCGATCAACGATCGCTTTAATAAAAAACTTCATCTGAAGCAATACAATTTGTGAGATACACTAATGAATAGTTGTTTGAGTGAAAACACTCATATGGTCTTCTAAATACTTCTAGAGATTATGAAACCCTAAATCTTCAATGTTCAGCAAACGAACAAACAAAGAAATTAACACTAATAGAATAATCACCATCTTAAAGATGAGATTCATTTATAGAAAGCAATCAATTAAAAAGTTTATTGGGGCTTACCACCAGTAAAAACACCGGTGGAAGCCCCAACAATGATTTACAAAAAAACAGAAGAAAAGAGATGAAAGAGAAAAAGAGAAAAGGAGAAGAGTGAAGGAAAACCTATAAAAATTAGAAAAAAATCTAGCAATAGAGGCTAGAAAAACCCTCAAATGGGGAAACTCTAGAGGGATTTAGAAAAACCCTCCGAAGGAGAAACCCTAGAGGGAACAATCATTGAGAGTGTATTTTGTACCACTGATAGCGTATTTTGTATGTTTTGATAACTTAATGATATATCTTTAAGATGACGCCCGAAATGCCTACATTACCCTTGTGAGACATGACTTTATTGCCTCACATCCCTCCGTTTGAAAGCCCTCTTACTTCCGCTTCCCCTTTAACTCAATGGCCAATTGAAAGAATCTATCTTAGCCAAGTCAAATCACAAGTTATAACGCCACGAGGAAGTACTAATGTAGGTTTGTTATGCGTTTGCAAATGCATACCAATACTAAGATATTGAAAAGTGCACATGTGGGTGAGAAAAAGGAGGAGAGAGATGGCTAAGTGGGACCACTTTTAAATGTTTCACTAAAAGCTTATATAATATCATTGACTATGTAGTGATAGTATTTCTACACGTAGTTAGTACCACTGAATGAATATATAGTATCACTACATACATACATAGTACCACTGAATGTTCAATGGTACTATTTGATCATCCGGTGATATTATTGATCACCCAATTATCAGAATATACATTTTCGTGAAATGACCTTCATGTCCATCATGATGCATTTACTCATACCTCACTAACCTCCCTTTAGAAGGCCTCGTAACGCCACGAGCACAACACAAGCCACCCTTAACAGCAAGTCCACCGTTAACCATCAATTTAGACAAAAAAAACAGCGACGTCTTTCCTTCCTAAATTCTTGACTAAATCTCCCTATTGAAATCTCCTGACAAAATCAAAATACCTGTGCTTCATCATCTACTAATTACTCTTTATCACCATATAGCTCAGTTTCTGGTCAATTTTTTTGGGTACTTTCAAAATTCATTGAACTACTGAATGATGATGGAATTAACAGCTGAATTCAATGACGATGATAAATTTTCAGAATCCAATCAACTTTTACCCCAGAACCCCAATAAACCAATCGAATTATTCGAAGAATTAGAGGAGGATTCAGAAGTTGCGTTCGAATCCGGCGAGAAAATATGCATAGAAGATTTCGATGTCGAATCGCTAAGTGATTACACAACTCCAGGACCCTTTTCATGGAAGAAACTATGGCGATTTACGGGGCCAGGGTTTTTGATGAGTATAGCATTTTTAGATCCGGGTAATTTAGAAGGGGATCTACAAGCAGGAGCTATTGCTGGGTATTCATTGCTGTGGCTATTACTTTGGGCTACGGCAATGGGGCTTTTGATTCAGCTACTTTCGGCTCGAATCGGAGTCGCTACCGGTAAACATTTAGCTGAGCTTTGTAGAGAGGAGTACCCGAATTGGGCGCGATACTTGCTGTGGATCATGGCAGAAATCGCTCTCATTGGGGCGGATATTCAAGAGGTTATTGGAAGTGCCATTGCTATTCAGATACTTAGCCGTGGGGTTTTGCCCCTTTGGGCTGGTGTTATTATCACCGCGTCTGACTGGTGAGTTTTAATATATTTTCTTCAACTATTCTTTAATTGATGAACTAGTTTATGAACCGACATTTAGCAATTATGTTTTTGTTGTAGCTCCTTTTTGAATGATGAAGGCATATTTACTTGCATCTCTTCTGTGTAGTATTTGTTTGTTCTTCAGTTGTAAACCTGTCCTGACATTGCTCTTGTAATAGGATTCATATAATTGTATTTTGATTTGTTGGATACAACCATGATTTTGGACATTGGTACAGGATTTAACGTACCAAAGTACATGTTTTAATATAAAAAAAAAGGCCTTGAATGTTGTTAATTATCGCTTAAATGAGTTCAGAACAATCCCTATCCCTTTGGTCCTGGTATGGTTTCTTTGTTTAGTTGAGTATATATATATGTATACTAGTTTTGTGCCCTTATAAAATTTTAAGATAACATTTTTACTTGAAGGTTAAATACGGTAAAATAATTCGTTTTGATAATGTAGGATATTTAAATTAGACATACGATATCATATGGCTTATATTTATATATGGTGTACTTTATGTAGTTTTGTTTTTAATAGATATCTATATTATTATTAACTTGAAATTATATTTATTGAACTTAATTATTTTCACTGAAAATATTTTCACCAAACTAAAATTATTTTTTACTGATTAAAACTTATTTTTACTGATTAAAATTTTTTTTACTTATTTTTACCGATTTTCTAATATTTTCTTAGATTAGTAAATGCATCACAATGGACATGAAGGTCATTTCACGAAAGTATATATTCTAACAATTGGGTGATCAATAATATCATTGGATGATCAAATAATACCATTGAACATTCAGTGGTACTATGTATGTATGTAGTGATACTATATATTCATTCAGTGGTACTAACTACGTGTAGAAATTTTTTACTGATTAAAACTTATTCTTACAGATTAAACTAAAATGCATTTTGTGTGCGGCTAACCACACCATCTAACCGGACAAAGTAACCCCTATAAAACCGATCGAGTAACTCCTGTAATACTAATACTAATTGAGTTACCTCTAACACTAACTAAGTAACCCCTAACTATAACACCGATTAAGTAGCTACTATAACACCGACCACCCCTATATATAGCACTAACGAAGTAATTCTTATCTTTTAATAGTTGGTGACACGGTTTGGCTAGCTACGTATAAAAGTTTGTGATTAAATATATTATAAATGGATCTTATTTTATAAAACTTTTTAAAACAAATTTGATGATGGAAATAGAATTGAGTTAAAGAATATTTATTAAAAGTTATGATTAATTTTGTATATATGAAATATTAGAATTTTATAGATAATAAAACTCTATGCAACAATTTTATCTTAAAAAATCTATTCAAAATCGCTTACGTAGCATCATATGTGTCACAATAATACTTATTTATCTCTTACGTGGCGCGACACTTGGCGAGACCGGCTTTATATATTAGTGGTATATATATATATATATATATATATAAGAAAAGGTCCATATGTGAAAACATATACTTATGTGAGAACTACCTAAAATTAGAACATGTGAGTAAAAGTTTTAACATGTGAGTAAAAGTTTAGAACATATGAGTAAAAATTTAGAACATGTGTCTCAAATTAAAGTTTAAAACATATGAGTAATAATTTAGAACATCTGATTTAAGAATTAGAACATTTGAGTAAAAATTAAGAAAATCTGCTTTGTGAAATTTAGAACATTTGATTTAAGATTTAGAACATGTGAATAAAAATTTAGAACACGAGTAAAAATTTAGAACATACGAGTAAAAATTAAAACATATGCTTTAAATTCAAGAACATATGATTAATAATATTAGAACAAACGTTTTAAATTTAAAACATATGAGTTAAAATTTTAGAACAAATTATTTAAAATTTATAACATCAAACTTAACTAATATATGGTTTAGAACATGTGAGTACTAATTTAGAACATCCAACTTAATTTAAAACACCTGCGGAAACGTTTAGATCATCAGATTTAAAATTTAGAACATAAGAAAGTGTTCTCACATAAGAAAGAGTTCTCACCAAAGTTATATATATTTGTGTATGTGTGTGTGTGTGTGCGTGTGCGGGTGTGTGAATTCGTGTGTGTCGGTGGGGATTCTACATGCGAATGTTTTTACTTGAATTTGCAAGTATAAATTGGCATGGCTAATCAACGACTTACTAAATCTTTGATGCGAACAGTTTCATGTTTTTATTTCTTGAGAACTACGGAGTGAGGAAACTAGAAGCTGTTTTTGCAGTTCTCATTGGTACAATGGCTCTGTCATTTGCTTGGATGTTTGCTGATGCAAAGCCCAGCGGAAAGGAACTTCTTATAGGTAATTACATAGTGATAGTTTATCCTAATCATACCTTGTACTGCCTGGCTGCTGGCCTCGCTGGCATTAAGCAAATGCATTACATCACATGTTGACACTGCTTTTGCAGGTGTTCTAGTGCCTAAACTAAGCTCAAAAACAATCCGGCAAGCTGTTGGAGTTGTTGGTTGTGTCATAATGCCCCACAATGTTTTCTTGCATTCTGCATTGGTGCAATCAAGGAAAATAGATCCCAAAAAGAAGGGACATGTGCAGGAGGCCCTGAAATATTATTCAATTGAGTCCACCATAGCCCTTCTAGTGTCTTTCATGATAAATTTATTCTTGACTACCGTATTTGCCAAGGGATTTTACGGCACTAAACAAGCGAGTAGCATTGGCTTGGTGAATGCTGGACAATACTTGGAGGAGAAATACGGAGGAGGATTATTGCCAATTTTGTACATATGGGGGATTGGGTTATTGTCTGCTGGGCAGAGTAGCACCATAACTGGCACTTATGCTGGGCAGTTTATCATGGGAGGTTTTCTTGACCTTCGCTTGAAGAAATGGCTAAGGGCATTAATCACACGGAGTTTTGCTATAGTGCCAACTATGATTATTGCTATAGTTTTTAATACATCTGAAGCTACATTGGATGTTCTGAATGAATGGCTTAATGTGCTCCAATCTATACAAATACCCTTTGCTCTTATCCCACTTCTTACCTTAGTGGCAAAAGAGGAAGTGATGGCTTCTTTCAAAGTCGGGCCAATTCTTCAGGTATGTGATACTTGTTCTCCTTCCTATAGGATAATTTGATGTTTATTTTGACCTTGATACATAACAATTCTAATTGTTGGAGATGCTGAATATTCTTTTCGTCAAATCACAAGGTCAAAACTATTGATGCTCTTTACTTCTTTGAACACTGCTCGTTCCGTAGTATAAATACAAAAAACGACGGAACCCAATTATGGCTGTAGATTAAACAACCTTATCTTCTTTAACTTACATTCTCTTTTCCATTGATATGAGGAAATATTATGGTTCTGATTGATTTATCGAAGTAGTGCCATGTTTTTTTTTTTTTTTGTTTTTTTTCCCTTGTTAGTTCGATTGTTATGATCTTGTAAGCCATCGTTTTAGGAATGAGATTGTGAAAGAAACTAAAATATTTTGTGTGCTTTCATTTGTCTGAACTAGTGATGAGATTATGGAAGAAAGAAGATGCAGTGTTACTATGTCTACTTCTATAGGATATTAGGATGTGTCATATTGTGTTGCTTGTTCACTGCCTTCTGGCTTTTGTGAATTAATTAAGTACCTGCTAATTAGGAAAAGGAAATTGGGTATGACTGAACCTATCTTTTTAGTAAACAATATTGCAATTTGTTACTGAACCATCTTGCAATGTGCTCATACACCTTAATGAATCTATTGTAATAGCTAGTCTCTTATTCTATTATTTTTGTCAGTATTACAGAGTAATTTTGTGCAATTATCTGCTTTTTTTGGTGTTTCTTCCATGTTTTTTTAATTATTAACTGAATTACCAGTACCCCTCTTTGATTTTTGTCATCTATTGCAACATTATACTCCCGTATTGCAGAGAATTTGATTTGATTTTATCTAAGGAGGCTTTTGATAGGAACATTGAAAACAGAATAGAATGAAATCAAATAAGGAGAGAGAGAGAGAGAGAGGTGGGGTGGGGGGGGGGAGGTGGGTGTGGGGGGAAGGAATCAATAAACTCTTATCTTTTTATTTCTTTGGTTTATTCATGGTATGAAATCACTTAAATTTGTGTGTTTGAGAAGGGTCATGAAAATCTATACCAAGGGTTATTAATAGGTGTATAACATTACCCTCAAATAAAGGTAAATGTTACCTAGACCCTTTAATCAAAGCACTCAGTAACGATAATGGTTTATTAGTCTGTTTCCATCCAAAAAATATTGTTACCAAACATGCTCTAATTTACTATTATGGAATTGTTACATTTACATACAAAAAATAATGTTACCAAACATGCTCTAATTTACTATTATGGAATTGTTACAGTTACCAAACATGCTCTAATTTACTATTATGGAATTGTTACATTTTCAACGAACATCATAAAGTAACAAAATTAGTTATAAGTACTAGTAGCAGGTTGGTAGAATTTAGCCCTGTGTATTTTATGTGTTTATAATGTCAATGAGGTAGAACTGCATCGTTGATAATAACCCTCAGTTATCGGTAGCAGCCAAATGAAGGGAAAAAAAAAAAAAGGTTTGGTAGAAAGTCTAGAAACAATAAATAGATATCCATTGACCAAACAGCAGTATAGACTATAGAATTAATTAGGATATTTTTACTAGTGAATATATGTAGTTAGCCTTGCATATTTTTAAAATTAGGTGATAACATAAGATGTTCTTTATAAAAGGCGCTTCAATGGAGAAAAAGAAAATGAATTGATTCGCTTATAGGAACCACTTAAATAGTTAAATGTACCTCCAGACAAAAGAAGTTGGTCGTGATTACACATTTTCAGCCTGAGAATGAAATGACATTTCCTGCTTATGACCTAGATCAGAAAATTATGGACCCAATCGGAATGTTTCATTTCGCATATCTAATTTCATTCCTTGATTCCTATTGATTTATGCTAGAATGTTTCTCAAAGGTTCTTTGTCGTCGCTGACACATTGGTCTTTTTTTTTTTTTTTTTTTTTTTTTTTTTTTTTTTTTTTTTTTTTTTTTTTTTTTTTAGAGAAAGGATGAAATTTTGTTTGGTAACATGTAAATTTTAGCATTACAAATTACAAACAAAAGTAAGAACAAATGACTAGAAAACAGGAAAACCCCTGATCTCAACCCGAGCATCCTAGATGCCTAATCAAGTAACTAGCGTTGAGGGATCCAAAACTACACCATTAGGAAGGGTGTTAAAATTAACTATATTGTACGCCATGGCAGAAGGTGTTGCAGCATCCCTTTGTCAAGACTCTCATTTCATAGGCACAAAACAAGTATCAACCTTTTTTAAGAAAGTTCCGTGCACATCCAAATAATCTATTGCTAAAACTATGGTTATTGCAGTACTTTTGTTGATGTGCTGCATTGGTAGTCTTAGTAGAACCTTAGATAGCTTAATTTTCAGTAGAATAAGCATTATGTTTCTGCTTTTTCTTTGGGAAAATACTTATATGGATCTGATTCACAATAATATTATTGTAGTCCTCTGGTCCATATGTAATAGCCAAGACTATATTGATCATAGTGACCTTTTTTAAAACCTGTGTGAACACGTGCCAACCAACGTTATGTTGTATATAGTGGCCCCTTATTTTATTATAATGACTTTTATTAATTATATTGACTAGCATATTAAAACTTTCAGTATAAAATATAAGTGTCTTTTATTTTATATATTTACCTTTTTATTAATATAATGAATTTTATTTTAAAATAGTAACATTGCAACATAGAGACCCTAACATTAGTGATCCATAATAAATTAATGTGAACCATGTCTATTTAAGAGTTTACATTTTCTTGGAGCGATCCAATTTCCATACTAATCAACTCCTTAAAATATAAGAACTTTTCATTAGCCAATAAATATATTTTTTATGAATACCTAAATAATACATTAGTCCATTCTGCCTTGTTAGTTTTAAGTCTTAGTTTATTGCCAACTTTGATAGTGGAACAGCCAATATCTTTTGTGTTCCAATTATATTCTAGAATGGAGGTTGATGCCAGAATTGCTGTCCATATACCATGTATGACTAATAATTTATTCTTCTTTGCTGCATATTTATCATGCTTTAACTCTGTTTTAATGTTTAAAAATGATTTACTCAAGTCACTTAAGATGCATTCCTCGTTTCCTACCCACCCTTCTTTTCATGCTTCAATCCGAGATCAAACATTAATTAGCTTGCAGCTATGAGAAGCCAACTGATTACTTATATATTTTATTTCTCCAGAGGATTTCATGGACTGTGGCTGCGCTTGTCATTGTCATCAATGGTTACCTCCTCCTCGATTTCTTCATGTCTGAAGTGAATGGACTGTTGTTTGGATCCTTAGTTTGTGCTACAACATTAGCATATGTTACCTTCATTATCTACCTAGTTACTCGTGATGGTGTCCTTTCTGCAACGTGGTCAAATTTGATATCTGGAAAAAGCTCCATTTGTGCTGGTAATTAGACAAGATAGAAAGAGTCCTGTCTGTGGCAAGATTATTTAAGATAGAAAAGTATGTCCATATGCTTCTCAATTAATCAGTGTGAACAGGATTGTTAATCCGCAAATTTTGGTCCTTTGCGTACTCCTGCCATTGTAAGCTTGATGTGTAGGAGCTCTCGAGCAAATGAAAACTACAAGCATAAAGGATATTAGTACAGTACAAAGATAGATGATACACCTGACGTTAGTTTATAGGCTTTTAAGAATCTGCAAGTGTAACATTTTTTACTTTATTTTATTTTAACTTTTAGGGGAGGGGGATTGCGGGGGTAGTTGAAGTGGATAAGGTTCAACTATAGAAGCTTTGTTGTGCTATATGCATCATGTTTGTATGTAATATGTTATGAATAGCTGCTGTCTATCCTTGTTAATGGCAAAATATCAATTGTTACCTCACAAGTATTACAATCTATTACTAATCTTGAGACACTCTCCATGAGAATGAGCACACATCTCCAAAATGACTTTCAATGTTCAGTACTTCCAAAGATAGAAATAGAGAGGCTTTAGGGATCATTTTTTTTTTTGCTTCTTTTCTCTTTAGCTCCTTCCTTTGTCTTTTCATCCCCTATTCTCCTGTTTGATGATTTTTTTTTTTTTTGGTAATCGGTAAGATATGGGGGTTCCTCTAACATGGAGAGGATGAGGATTGAATCCCCAATCACTTGCGAGGAGACGGAGGGACTAACTATCCCTCCATCTCCCATGTCCTCACTCCTGCTCCAAGGTTGAAAGCATAACTTTTTTGATTTTCAATTTCCTCCTATTTAAGGTATCTACAATTCTAAATTGGTTGAAATTTATTTCCCTTTCTCTAATTTATTTATTGATTGGATTGGTATTTTATTTTGACACATAAGTTAGGAATTCTCCATGGATGTATGAAACTATAACGACCTTACTGGTTGAAGCTTTGTTCTAACCTTTTTTTTTTTAATAAAGTAAAACGGAATTATTATTACCAGCCTTAACAAAAGATACAGCCAAAACTGAAGAAGACTATACAATTGCACTTGACAAGCCAAGGAAACAGAAACCCCAACTCTACCCCCACTATTTCTAAAACAAAGCGATTATACCAATTCAAAATACTCCTACTTGTCTTTACATTAATCACGCATCCGACTCTTTGGAATTTCAAACATCAAATCTCTGATCACAGCTTCAGGATTTTTAAGGCACTTGTCCCACACCACCTTACTTCTTGCTTTTACACACATACTCCTAGGCAATAGGAGGAGATCTAGAAAATATAACTTTCCTATCCTAGGGATAATTTTTACAGACAACTTGCACCCCACCCAACACTAATTTGGGGAGAATGAAAATAGAAGCCCGATATACATAGGAAAAAAATTCACTAACAATGCCCTACCAACATATGACAACTTCGTTTGATCATTCCGGCCATTGGCCTCAATTTGATCATCCGGCCATTGGCCTTTGCTTGATAATTCCGGCCATTGGCCACAATGGGATCATCCGGCCGTTGACTTTCGCTTGATCGCAGAGCAATGTACCACCCAAATGGGAGATGCTCTCTGCGACGAATTCACCCGAATGGGCGTCGCCAGACGCCTGCTGGAGCAGACTGATTGTTTTATTTTAATTTTGATCATTCGGCCGATGGCCTTCGCTTGATCATTCCGGCCATTGGCCTCAATGGGATCATCCGGCCATTGGCCTTCGCTTGATCGCTAGAACAATGTACCACCCGGAAGGGAGATGTTCTCTGATTAGGGGATTTTTATCCACCAATCACCGTCTGACAAGTGGACCAACCAGGTTCCGCCACGTGTCCTTCACGTAGGCCAATAGGAGCCTGCCACGTGTCAATCACAGATACGTCCTCTACGGACCAAGTGAGACACGCCACGTGTCCACCCATGCCAAATGGGAAAACCGGCCAACAAGGCCCAATCCTGTTTAGAGGCCCGGTCAGCCCTAGGTTTACCCTAAACCTAGAGAGTGGCACGCTTCTCAAGACTATAAATACTTAATTAATCCTCATTAAAGGGAAAAAAAAGCAATTAATCTCACCTGAAGAACAGGACTGAAACATTACGGAACACACTAATAACCGGCTGATCTCGCTAACAAAGCAGATTACCAACATTAAACTCTCTCACCTACAGAGACCTTATTACTTTAATTTTCCGCATTAATTACTCCTTAATCAGGTACTAACTTGACCGTTGGAGGCGGAGCTCTCAGAAGTCTCTGTTATTTTGCAGGTACAGGCGTCCGGTTCCAGTCTCGGAATTGTAACTCTCCCGCAGGACATCAGAAAACCCCGAAACATTTGGCGCCGTCTGTGGGGAGAGTACTTCAGAGATGGCATCCAAGTCTGTACCGACTCCTGAAGAGAGGCGTCCCCTAGACGACCCTCAAGTTCAGTCGGACCATGACACCGAAAGTGAATTTCTTCATGTCTGAAGTGAATGGACTGTTGTTTGGATCCTTAGTTTGTGCTACAACATTAGCATATGTTACCTTCATTATCTACCTAGTTACTCGTGATGGTGTCCTTTCTGCAACGTGGTCAAATTTGATATCTGGAAAAAGCTCCATTTGTGCTGGTAATTAGACAAGATAGAAAGAGTCCTGTCTGTGGCAAGATTATTTAAGATAGAAAAGTATGTCCATATGCTTCTCAATTAATCAGTGTGAACAGGATTGTTAATCCGCAAATTTTGGTCCTTTGCGTACTCCTGCCATTGTAAGCTTGATGTGTAGGAGCTCTCGAGCAAATGAAAACTACAAGCATAAAGGATATTAGTACAGTACAAAGATAGATGATACACCTGACGTTAGTTTATAGGCTTTTAAGAATCTGCAAGTGTAACATTTTTTACTTTATTTTATTTTAACTTTTAGGGGAGGGGGATTGCGGGGGTAGTTGAAGTGGATAAGGTTCAACTATAGAAGCTTTGTTGTGCTATATGCATCATGTTTGTATGTAATATGTTATGAATAGCTGCTGTCTATCCTTGTTAATGGCAAAATATCAATTGTTACCTCACAAGTATTACAATCTATTACTAATCTTGAGACACTCTCCATGAGAATGAGCACACATCTCCAAAATGACTTTCAATGTTCAGTACTTCCAAAGATAGAAATAGAGAGGCTTTAGGGATCATTTTTTTTTTGCTTCTTTTCTCTTTAGCTCCTTCCTTTGTCTTTTCATCCCCTATTCTCCTGTTTGATGATTTTTTTTTTTTTTGGTAATCGGTAAGATATGGGGGTTCCTCTAACATGGAGAGGATGAGGATTGAATCCCCAATCACTTGCGAGGAGATGGAGGGACTAACTATCCCTCCATCTCCCATGTCCTCACTCCTGCTCCAAGGTTGAAAGCATAACTTTTTTGATTTTCAATTTCCTCCTATTTAAGGTATCTACAATTCTAAATTGGTTGAAATTTATTTCCCTTTCTCTAATTTATTTATTGATTGGATTGGTATTTTATTTTGACACATAAGTTAGGAATTCTCCATGGATGTATGAAACTATAACGACCTTACTGGTTGAAGCTTTGTTCTAACCTTTTTTTTTTAATAAAGTAAAACGGAATTATTATTACCAGCCTTAACAAAAGATACAGCCAAAACTGAAGAAGACTATACAATTGCACTTGACAAGCCAAGGAAACAGAAACCCCAACTCTACCCCCACTATTTCTAAAACAAAGCGATTATACCAATTCAAAATACTCCTACTTGTCTTTACATTAATCACGCATCCGACTCTTTGGAATTTCAAACATCAAATCTCTGATCACAGCTTCAGGATTTTTAAGGCACTTGTCCCACACCACCTTACTTCTTGCTTTTACACATACTCCTAGGCAATAGGAGGAGATCTAGAAAATATAACTTTCCTATCCTAGGGATAATTTTTACAGACAACTTGCACCCCACCCAACACTAATTTGGGGAGAATGAAAATAGAAGCCCGATATACATAGGAAAAAAATTCACTAACAATGCCCTACCAACATATGACAACTTCGTTTGATCATTCCGGCCATTGGCCTCAATTTGATCATCCGGCCATTGGCCTTTGCTTGATAATTCCGGCCATTGGCCACAATGGGATCATCCGGCCGTTGACTTTCGCTTGATCGCAGAGCAATGTACCACCCAAATGGGAGATGCTCTCTGCGACGAATTCACCCGAATGGGCGTCGCCAGACGCCTGCTGGAGCAGACTGATTGTTTTATTTTAATTTTGATCATTCGGCCGATGGCCTTCGCTTGATCATTCCGGCCATTGGCCTCAATGGGATCATCCGGCCATTGGCCTTCGCTTGATCGCTAGAACAATGTACCACCCGGAAGGGAGATGTTCTCTGATTAGGGGATTTTTATCCACCAATCACCGTCTGACAAGTGGACCAACCAGGTTCCGCCACGTGTCCTTCACGTAGGCCAATAGGAGCCTGCCACGTGTCAATCACAGATACGTCCTCTACGGACCAAGTGAGACACGCCACGTGTCCACCCATGCCAAATGGGAAAACCGGCCAACAAGGCCCAATCCTGTTTAGAGGCCCGGTCAGCCCTAGGTTTACCCTAAACCTAGAGAGTGGCACGCTTCTCAAGACTATAAATACTTAATTAATCCTCATTAAAGGGAAAAAAAAGCAATTAATCTCACCTGAAGAACAGGACTGAAACATTACGGAACACACTAATAACCGGCTGATCTCGCTAACAAAGCAGATTACCAACATTAAACTCTCTCACCTACAGAGACCTTATTACTTTAATTTTCCGCATTAATTACTCCTTAATCAGGTACTAACTTGACCGTTGGAGGCGGAGCTCTCAGGAGTCTCCGTTATTTTGCAGGTACAGGCGTCCGGTTCCAGTCTCGGAATTGTAACTCTCCCGCAGGACATCAGAAAACCCCAAAACATTTGGCGCCGTCTGTGGGGAGAGTACTTCAGAGATGGCATCCAAGTCTGTACCGACTCCTGAATAGAGGCGTCCCCTAGACGACCCTCAAGTTCAGTCGGACCATGACACCGAAAGTGAATTTGAAGTTGAAACTCATACAGCTCCAGACGGGACTCTAAGGGCCCGACGTACCCGTCATACCGAAAGGAGGGAACGGGAGCATCTTCAAACAGGAAGCGAGCCAGCAGGCGCACCGCCTGCTCGGCAATAGCCGACTGATGGGTCTGCTCCCATCACAAGAAACGAACTCACGACCTTCATGAGGGACTTCAAGGGAGAGATTCAAGAGTTGATCAACAAGAAGCCGCCTGCTTCAGTCAAGGAGCAGTCGGCCAAGAAACCTTCCACTTCACTGAAGAGGAAGCCAGTTCAAGGGCGAGAGGCGACTCCTCATCCTAAATCTAGGAAGCGGGAGCCACCTGCCCTTGATTTCACAAAATTCCGTTATCCTACAGGAAATAGGAAACCGATTCGTCATATTCAGGCGGACGGGTCAAAGCAAACGTTCACAGATGCTCGGCTACTGCTAGAGCAGAAGAAGAGTGACCGATTGTCAGAGTCGGCTTCTACTTCAGACTTTCAAGACAGTTTGCAAAATGCCTCGATGAGGCATACTCAGTCGTACCATGAGAGTCAGTCAGGCGGCACCTCCCGTCAGTCCGGCTTTCATAGTGCCCAGGCGGTACCAAACTTACCATTTGTGCTGCAACAACAGTATTTTATGCAGCCACCTCCATTTGGTGGACCTACAGCAAAAAACGTCCAACCTATGGACTGGCAGCTACGGTTGCTTAGACTTGGTGAACAGCCGTCGGCCTTCTCCAAGGAAATTACTGAAGCCGCTCAGCCGGCCAAAGTGAAAAATGTACTAGTAGGCGCCTATGACGGCACTACTAACCCAGAAGACCATCTGATGGCATTCACCAACCTGATGTACCTTCAAGGGTTGGATGATCCCACTTGGTGCAAGTGTTTCCCAGCGACTCTCAAAGGAATCGCACAGCAATGGTTCGGCAACCTGCCGACTGGTTGTGTAAATAGCTTCAGGACGCTTGCTTACTTATTTGCCTCCAACTTCGCCATGAACATCCCTGCGAAGAAAACGACCCTTGATTTGGGAACAATTCAGCAGGGCGAGAAGGAGGGGCTTCGCTCTTACATCAGGCGGTTCAACCTGATGAGAATACAGATTCAAGGGTTACCGGATGAGGTAGCTTATACCGACTTTTTTAGAGGTCTCAAAGACGGGTCTACCTTCAAATTTGATTTGGTTCGAAAAAGGGTGGCGACTCTTCAAGAGGCCTTGATTGAAGCAGAAGCCTATATACAGGCGACTGATCTGTGTACGATAAAACAGTCGGACGGGAAAAGGTTCGACAAAAGAGAAGGACGACAGAAACAGTCGTCAAACAAAGATGAAAAAAAAAAAAAAAAACAACAGGCGTCAGTTTCCAAACAAAAAAGATAACAGGCGTCCGGGAATTCAAATACTCAAAAAAGAGGTCTGAGCGGCTGATTCCTCTAAACAGCCGGCCCAGAAAAAGAAAAAAGAATTCAAACCATACTCCCCAAAGTATGTGTTTAACAAGGATAACCAGTTTATCCTAAAAGAAATAAAGGGACGGATCTCAATTGAGAAGCCGGTCCCCATGAAGGGTTCTGCAAACAACCGGAACCAAGATAAAATCTGTGCTTATCATGATGAGGTTGGTCATCACACCAATGATTGCATCAGTCTCATGCGGTACCTAGACCGCCTGGCTGAGCAAGGTGATCTTGACACTTATGTCAAGAAATCTACGGGGAACACTTCCTCAAAAAAGCTGTCGGCCAAAAAGAATCAACAGGCCGACAGCTCCGATACAGATGATGCAGTCGTCTACACCATTGCAGGCGGCTTCTCAGGAGGCGGCCCCACTATTAGGGGCAACAAAGATAATATAAGGCGGTTAGATGTAAATTCCGTTCACCAAGGACGGCCGTCCAAATATACATTTCCTGAGATTGTCATCACTGAAGAGGATCTAGGAGGGGTAAGGGGGCCGCATGACGACCCTCTCGTTATTGAATGTAAAGTGGCCAACCAGAGAGTTGGCCGAATCCTCATAGATACCGGGAGCTCCTCAGATCTCATCAGCAGCAAATGTCTGTCGAAACTGAAATATCAGACGGACTGCATACATCCGGCCTCCCACCCTTTAATAGGGTTTGGAGGAGGAGGAGTCCACCCACTGGGACGAGTAGATTTACCCATTCGCCTGGGCGAAAAAGGGGAAGGACGACACATGGTAGTCCGGTTCCTAGTAGTAGAGGAACTCTCGGCCTACAACATGATTCTGGGTCGACCAACCCTGAATAATTCCAAGGCTGTTATAATCCCGTCTCTTATGTTGCTCAAGTTTGAGAGGGATAATGGAACAGTCAGCTCCCTAAGGGGAGATCAGAGGATGGCCCGAGAGTGCTATCTCTCGGATGTCAAGCCCACTGTTATGGCCACTGGGTCAAGTGGTGAAAAAACAGACCTTGACAATGTCAAGGAGAGTGCGCCTGTTCAAGAAGCAGGCGGCAAAAAGAGAAAGGCGTCCCAGACAGAGTCCGCAAGAAAAGCAAGAAAATAGCAATCATTGGCAGAGGAGCGGCCGGATGCATTCCGCCCTCAGCCGGCTGGTGAGCATGCGGACCTGATCTTAGACGACTCACGTCCTGACCGAACAGTCAAAGTTGGGACGACTGCTCTGAGAAACCTTGGTGACGACTTTCACAACCTATTGAAAGAATACAAGGACATCTTTGCATTTGAAGTCCATGAAATGCCAGGCATTAGTCCTGATCTGGCGGTCCATAAACTCGCCGTGGATCCGAAAAAGAAGCCGGTACGACAAAAGAAGCGGAACCATGGCGAGGAAAGAAGTCAGGCGGCAGCCGCTGAAGTTAAAAAATTACTTGATGCAGGGTTCATTCGGCAATGTTACTTCCCAGACTGGGTTGCAAATGTGGTGCTTGTTAAAAAGCCGAATGGCACCTGGCGAATGCGTGTAGACTACACAGACTTAAACAAGGCGTGCCCCAAAGACAGTTACCCTCTGCCTAAAATTGATAACCTGGTCGACTCAACAGCCGGCCATGCCTTGATGAGTTTCATGGACGCCTATTCTGGTTTCCATCAAATTCCCTTATGGAAGAAAGATCAGGAGAAGACGGCCTTCGTCACTGATCAGGGGTTATACTGCTACACGGTCATGCCGTTTGGTCTTAAGAATGCCCCGGCTACCTTCCAACGAATGATAAACACTGTGTTCTTTGATCAGATTGGGAGAAACGTCGAGGCATATATTGATGATATGATTGTCAAGACTAAACTTCAGAAAGATCATCTGACGGACCTCCGAGAAACTTTCGCCACACTCAGGCGGCACCATGTCATGCTCAATCCCAAGAAATGTGTATTTGGAGTTGAGTCTGGGAAATTTCTCGGATTCCTTATCAATCAGAGAGGAATAGAAGCGAACCCTGAGAAGGTGCAGGCGGTCATTGACATGCAGTCGTCTCGTACCATCCGAGAGGTTCAGAAGTTAACAGGTTGTCTGGCGGCCTTGGGAAGATTTCTAAGCCGATCAGGCGACAAATGCCTATACTTTTTCCAGGCAATTAAGAAAAAGGCAAGGTTTGAATGGGGGCCGGATGCTGAGGCCGCCTTCCAGAAATTAAAAGTTCACTTGCATTCCTTGCCGAGGCTGGTCAGCCCTTTGCCCAAAGAGGTTCTCTACATGTACCTGGCCGTCTCCGATCATGCGTTAAGCGCTGTTCTCCTTGCTGAAAGGGACGGCTGTCAGCTCCCGGTCTACTTTGTCAGTCACGTACTGAAAAATGCCGAGTTGAGGTATCCCCTAGTGGAGAAATTTGGTCTTGCACTCTTCATGGCTGTTAAAAAATTGAAGCCCTACTTTTTGGCACATACAGTCGTCGTGTATACAGACCAACCTATCAAGCGGCCGCTGACCATCATGGAGTCGTCAGGCCGAATGATCAAATGGGCCATAGAAATACAGAGCCTCGAAGTTACTTTCGAGCCTAGAAAAGCAGTGAAGGGGCAAGCCTTTGCTGACTTTATTGTAGAGATGACTCGTCCTCCTGACTCTCAAGTTCCAGACCAAGTATGGAAGGTATATGTGGACGGAAGCTCTACTTCAAATGGTTGTGGAGCAGGCGTCGTATGTCAGTCTCCAGAGGGCGACAGGTTCGAGTATGCTCTACGCTTTAGTTTTCAGGCTTCAAACAATGAGGCAGAATATGAAGCTTTACTAGCCGGGATCCGCATGTGCAAGGCGGCAGGGGCAAGAAAAATAGACGCCTGTTCCGATTCACAATTGATAGTGAGTCAGTACAATGGCGAATACGAAGCAACCCATCCGGCCATGATCAAGTATTTACAGGCGGTCCGACAAGCAGTCGACTCCCTTGAGGATTTCCATCTGATCCAAGTGCCGAGATCAGAAAACAACCAGGCGGATGCACTGTCAAAATTAGCATCATCCGCCTCCTCCGATACTCCTCGAACTGTTTTTTGGGAAGTAATGGAGAAGAGAAGCATCGAGGAAGACCCTATTGGAATCCTAGACAGAAGCTCAACCTGGATGGATTCAATAAGGGCATATCTGACAAACGGTACACTGCCGGATGATCCTCAACAGGCGGCAGCACTGAAAAAACGAGCCACTTGTTTTGAAATGATTAAGGGAGAACTTCACAAGAGGGGGTACCTTCAACCTTTCTTAAAGTGTGTTACTCCAGAAAAGGGACGAGAGATACTAGATGATCTTCACTCTGGTTACTGTGCTTCTCATATAGGTGGTAGGATGCTTGCTCAAAGGGCAAGGCGGCAGGGCTACTTTTGGCCTACTTTGGAAGCAGATGCAATGGAGATGGTGAAAAAATGTGACAAGTGCCAAAGGTTTGGCAAACTAATTCACCGTCCGGCTACTGACCTCACTACCATTCACAGCCCACTACCGTTTGCTAAGTGGGGCATGGACATTCTGGGTCCATATACGCCTGCTACAGGCGGCCGAAGGTACATACTTGTTGCCGTTGACTACTTCACTAAATGGGTAGAGGCGGAGGCTGTAAAGGGAATCAAGACGAAAGATGTAATTTCATTCATTTGGAAAAATGTCATCACTCGGTTCGGGGTTCCATGTCTATGGTTTTTGATAATGGTCCCCAATTTGAGACGCCTGTTCTCAAAAGCTGGTTGGGAGACCAAGGAATTGCAAACTACTTTGCATCTGTCGGCCGTCCACAAGCAAACGGCCAGGTAGAAGCCTTTAATAAAATCATCTCAGACGGTCTCAAGAAAAAGATTGAACGAGCAGGCGGCCTATGGGCGGATGAACTACCACATGTTCTCTGGGCCATTAGGACGACTGAAAAAGGGGCGACTGGAGAAACTCCATTCCTCCTAACTTACGGTGCGGAAGCTGTTCTTCCAATAGAACACTACGAGCCGACTCTTCGTGTAATGCTATATGACGAAGAGGCAAACTGGGAAGCCATGCGCCTGGCATTAGACTCACTTCCTGAAAAGAGGGGCAATGCTGTCTTGCGCCATGAGATCTATCGCCTGAGAATGACTAGATCATACAACAAAAAAGTACACAGGCGTCCACTCAAAGTAGGGGACTTTGTACTTAGAAAAATGGAAGCAGTTGGTAGGGCTAATGAGTTTGGCAAACTAACTCCCAACTGGGAAGGACCCTACCAAATCTATGAGGAAGTCAGGGACGGTACCTACCATCTGGAAACACCAGACGGACAACCGTTGCCTCGAACTTGGAATGTAGATAATCTTAAGAAATATTTCTTTTGAATGATGTAAAGTAAAGAGCTACTTAATAAAAGTTTGCACTTACTATTCAAGTTTTGTATTACGAGGGGCACGCCGTCTGTACCTTTACAGTCGGCTACTCTCCATTGAGTTTCACTCTATCTTCAGAGGGGCATGCCGTCTGTACCTTTACAGTCGGCTACTCTCCATTGAGTTTTTCACTCTATCTTCAGAGGGGCATGTCGTCTGTACCTTTACAGTCGGCTACTCTCCATTGAGTATTTTACTCACAATACTTAGCTAAAAAGATTAGGGCCTGGCCGACCCTGTGCCTAACAGGCGGCTACCCTTCTTTTACTTAGTACCTACGTTCACCAAGAACTTACCAAGGCCACAGGCCGAATAATCAGACCAGGCGCCAAGCCAACTGATCAAATCTACAAAACTAATACGACATGTCCCAACATCATAGCAGGCGTCCGACGGCATCCCTCCGGATGAAATTCGTCGCAGAGAGCAGCTCCCTTTTGGGTGGAACATTGTTCTATAAACTAATTACACGACACCTATACGACTGTCCCCAAGGGCAACCACGTAGCCGTTTTTGAGACAAGGATAACTCTATCACTAACCAAACCAGTGGTAGCAGTTGACATCTGAGTCAGATGACCGCCTGTATTACTTGGGATAAATGCAGGGGGTACCTATTGAGTTAATAGCCAACAAACATTGGCGAATCAAGGGGTCTAGCCGGCCTACGCCGCTTGGTACCTCTACTTCTCAAACAAAAGTGACGGCGACTGAGTAACTCCAACGTTAACTCATAGTCACTCCCTCAAATTTGGTATGGAACCTAAAAGGTTTGAGTCGTCCGCCTGTTTTTAACAAACAAGGGCACTCAAACCCCTATTCCTACTAGGTAACCTATTGAGTTAATAGCCAACATTGGCAAATCAAGAGGATCAGCCGGCCTCAGCCGCCTGGAACCTCTACTACTCAATCTAGATTGTGACGAAGACTAAGTAACTCCTATGTTAACTTAACAGTCACTCAAACTTAGTATGGAGCCTAAAAGGTATGATTCGTCCGCCTGTTTTTTAACAAACAGGGGCTCTCAACCACTACTCTTGCTAGGTTAACAAATTATGAGTTAAAAGCCAACATTGGCATAAAAAGAAACAACCGGTACCCGCCACTTGCTATCTTTACTAAATTCCTTGGCGACTAGGTAATACTCTATTTACTTGGTCAGACCACTTTCCTACTTGGTTAAAATTACAAAAAGACAGGCACGCCTGCCTAAAAAGGATCCAGACAAAATAGTTCGAATACCGATTGAATAAATGGCCGACTGATCGTCTATCCTGGAAACAGACAACCAGTCGTCCAGGGGCATAGGCGGCGTACTAACTATCCGTACCTGTCTGCAACGTTCGGCCATGTACAACAGTCGATCTAGTAAACAATGGGATATTAGATATGGAATACTTGGACAAATTTGAAGCAAAACAAAAATTCATTAAAAATAAGCCGGTCATTAAAGACCAGCAAAATATTCAAAGCCCCGGCCCCCTGGCCGGGTAAATACAAAGCAAACGGCACGCAGGCCGTGGAAAAAATACATTTAAGCCTAAGAAGGGGGCAGTTCAGTATTAGCAGCTGCCGCCTGGTCAACACTCTTCTTGCTGGACTCGGCTTCAGCTGCATCCTCTTTTGATGTCTTACCCCCAAGTGGCACAAGCGCCACAACCGGCTCCTCCTCCTCCGCTTCTCCCAACGCCTCTTCTTCAGCAGCCGCCAGGATCTCTTGATTATATGTTTCCGAACACTGGCGGTACGTTCTTTCCCAAGAGGCAAAGTCGGCATTGGGGAAGAGGCGGCCCCAGGTCATGCGCTGGATTTGAGCGGAGTCTTCCATCATCTCCCGGACGAGCTCTTTCTTCTCTTGCTCGGCCTTTTCCGAGAGCTCTTGGGTAAGACTCTTCTCTTGGCTCACCAGGCGTTCTTTTACGCTGGCCAAGGATTTCTCCATGGCTTCGTAAGAGTACATTTTTTGGCGAAGAGGTTTCAGCTCGGCCTTAAGATTTGTGATAGTCGCCTCCAGCTCGTCATTCTTCTTCTGGGCCGCCTCTAACTGAGCCCGAACAGCGGCGGTAGCCTGCGCCTGATAATAAAGAATATCAATGGTCAGTACTTCATTTTGGGCAATTTGAAACATTGCCTTGTCACAATCAGAGGCGGCCATAGCTTTTGCAGCCTTTACCTCTTTGTTCTTCCGATCAAGCGGCTTGCGAAGGCCGTTAACTCGGAGCAGGGCCTAAGTACAAAAAAAAAAAAACAACAGGCGTCAGTTTCCAAACAAAAAAGATAACAGGCGTCCTGGAATTCAAATACTCAAAAGAGTATACCTCAGCAAGGACCCCTGCAATCCCATCAAGGTCAAGGGTGCCGACACCCCTGACCGTCTCCCTTTCAGATGGAGGAACTACTTTGATCATGGACTTGGCTACCTCTACCAAGTCAAGCCCCTGAGGGCCGGCTGCATCAAGCGTAAAAAAGCAAGTTAGGCCTAGTAAAGAAGGAAGCAAGTGTAAAAGTTTTTACAAGTAATTGTCCATACTTCTAGGCGGCCCCGCCAGGTTTTTAGAAGAAGTGGCCGGCTGCTTCTCAGCCGCCACTGTTTTCCTGGAAGACCCAGGAGAGCTTGCAACAGTCGTCCTCCGGGCCTTGGGGTCCGGCTGTTGCGAGGAAGAAGCTCTTGGAGTGCCCGACTGAAAAAAATAAATAAAAAGAGTTAGTATATGCTTAAGACAACTCCTAAAAGAGGAAGAGTTTCGAAGCCTACCAAGGGTGCCCCCTTGTTGGGGGAGTCGGTACAAGAATGTTGCATGAGAGAGGCCCGCAACATGGCCGCCGCAGTCTTGGATGCTGTTATTTTACTCATGGCGTCAGCTGCAAAAAATAAACAGCAAAGTTAGTAAAAATCCCAAGTAAACAAAGCGTGAAAAAACAGAGTATTTGTTAGGCCGGCTACCTCTAGAGCACCGACTGCTGAGGCCACAGGCGGCCAAAAAGTACTCGTCATAGAGCCACTTGAAGCTCGGGACGCAGTTTAGGGGTACTTGCTCTCGTACCCCTGAAGTAGAGTTCACCCTAGTCTCTACTTTGAAGAGTCCTTTGTCTAGGATCTCTTTTTTAGCCTTTGGGGGAACAGGCGGCATGCTGCGGCCGCCTGCGAGAAGAGGCGGATCCCTATTCCACTTGTTTAAGCGTTTGTTCAGCTCCGTGTCTGAACCCTCGATGATAAGGAAGGTGTTCCGCCAATCCTTCCATTTGTTCGCCTTACCTCTCGTCATGAGGTAGCCCCTATGGCTTGTTAATTGATACCAGCCGGTACCTCCCGACTTAGGGGTCCGGCTGAGATAGTTCATGTGGGCGAAAGCCTCAAAGCTTGGCTCCACCCCGTACATTTCGCACCCGGCCACATAGCCGAGTACGTTTACCCAAGAGTTGGGGGCTAACTGCCATAACCCCAAATCATACCCATCTAAAATCCGCTGAACAGCCGGATGTAATGGGAAGCGCAGTCCAGCTTTGATGGCCGCCACATAGCAGCCAAAGCAGCCGTCATCATAGCTGGTACCAGCCGGCCAGACGACAGTGTCTTCTGGATCCGGCACGAACAGTAAAAATTCGGGGCCCATTCTGTGGTTAGCTATAAAGCTCTCCACTTTGTCTTGCATGGCTGCGATCCGGCCCCGGGGTACCGTGCAGTAGTAGGGGGTGTTTTCCTCTTCTGAGCCTGGAGAAGCGTGGCTAGAAGAGCTGGACTCGGACTCGTCCTCTGACGAGTCCGAAGAGGACGACTCCTCCCCTCTCCCGGAGGGGCCCGCCTCCTCTCCCTTAGAAGGAGCAGGAGGAAAATTAGACATATCAACGGTAAAATGGGAAGGGACCACCTTGACCCCTCCCTCAGAACTGTCGGCTTGGCAGCCGCCTCGTTTCACTTCTACATCTGGCGCCTGGTCAGATGTTTCACTAATGAGCACCCTTTGGGAGGAGCCGTCCGAGTTTGAGATCATAGCAGTCTTTTTTGTTCTGGCCATCACGTTTTGCATAGACACAGATACAGTCGGACTTTGTATAAAGGGCAAAGATGGGTCCAGAAAAGGGCAGGCGGCACTCCTAGTCCTAGATTCAGTCGTCCCCGGTGACCGGCTGATCACTAACTTAGGTCGTGTCGTGTGCTTCCGTGGTGACATTTCAAAAATAAAAAGAAAAATTAAGAGTAAGAGAACTGAGTTACCTGAACGAGTGACGGTCGATGAAGTTCTGGAAATCCGGTGCAGTCGGCTTGTCAGAACAGGCGGTAGGCAGAAAAGGTCCGAAATGTCAGAGCAAGTTCAGGGGTCCAAATGTTCTCGCAAAGTTCTCAAATGTGAAAATGACCGAAGTCAGCACTTCCTTATATAGGCAAAGTGAGAAGGCGAAGGGTCGCTTCTAAATTCAAAATTTGGGCGGGAAAATCTCTCGGCCATTTGCAAGGTGACACCTGTAGCAGGCCGTCGCCTATCACCGTGCGGCACCTGTCACAGGTGACACGTGACTAGTCACGTGCCACCTGTGAGGGGCAAATGATTAGGGGATTTTTATCCACCAATCACCGTCTGACAAGTGGACCAACCAGGTTCCGCCACGTGTCCTTCACGTAGGCCAATAGGAGCCTGCCACGTGTCAATCACAGATACGTCCTCTACGGACCAATTGAGACACGCCACGTGTCCACCCATGCCAAATGGGAAAACCGGCCAACAAGGCCCAATCCTGTTTAGAGGCCCGGTCAGCCCTAGGTTTACCCTAAACCTAGAGAGTGGCACGCTTCTCAAGACTATAAATACTTAATTAATCCTCATTAAAGGGAAAAAAAGCAATTAATCTCACCTGCAGAACAGGACTGAAACATTACGGAACACACTAATAACCGGCTGATCTCGCTAACAAAGCAGATTACCAACATTAAACTCTCTCACCTAGAGAGACCTTATTACTTTAATTTTCCGCATTAATTACTCCTTAATCAGGTACTAACTTGACCGTTGGAGGCGAAGCTCTCAGGAGTCTCCGTTATTTTGCAGGTACAGGCGTCCGGTTCCAGTCTCGGAATTGTAACTCTCCCGCAGGACATCAGAAAACCCCGAAACATTCTCTTCGACGAATTCATCCCAAATGGGCGTCTCCGGACGCCTGCTAGAGCAGACGAATTGTTTAATTTAATTTGATCATCCGACCATTGGCCTTCGCTTGATCATTCAGGCCATTGGCCTCAATTTGATTGTTCTTCCATTTTCGAATTTGTAAATATGCTAGACGACATTGAAATGCCTCCTGCTAATTCTTGATACCAAGCTCTTCAAATGGTGACATACGGCCATCGGACGCCGAGCTACCGAGCTCGAGAAACGAATTTGCTCTCAGCTTATACAGACGGCTTTCCATTGAGATGCCTCATGCCTTGGACACTACTCAGTGCCGGGGGGCTATACCAGTCGGTCATTCTATCATGCCGCTTGATTTAGATTCAACTTCAAGTGCTAGGAGGTTGCCAACCCATATACATGCAGCAAGGCTCCAACTAACATACACACGGAAAGAGAACAAGAAATTGCCGAGGTACCCAGGCGATTCCTTGAAGCTTTACTTGATGATACCCCAGACGGCTGATTCGAGCGGCTAGGCTTCAACCCATATATATGCAACCGGTTTATTGGAGTATGATCATGTCGCCGTAGAGTATGCAACAACAAGCGGTCGCAATGGTGCGACACATGCGACACTCATCCGGTTTTTCCGATCCATGGTTCAGCTTGATGAACAACTCTTGTGCTGGCAACATTCATACATGAGGCAAGACTTCATGCAATGTACATGCGGCAGACTTCAAACTCTACTAACGCAGAAAGGCGTCCAGCCCCACACTCGGTCATCACTCATGGCATTTCGTGAGGTTGTATTGACCCACATACATACGGCCAATTCGATTTGCTTCGAAGCGACGCTTGTGCTTACAGTCGGAGGCCGCCTCATGATAAGGCCGGCTGTTTAAAATACTCAGCTTTGAAGACTTGGGATAATGCCATGAAGGGTCGGCTGCTCATTGATCATTGTACCCACAGCCAGTTTCCATGGTGTGGCAAGAGTAGCACCCAACCGGACAACTCTTGGCTCAGACCTCGTACATACAGGCGGCTTAGCAAGGATGTACCCACTACCGGCGTCAATAGCGTAATGCATACATGCACCATTCATACAGAGATCTCAAGGCTCATCTCCCATATATACAGCCGGCTTTTTTTTTTATTTTATTTTTATTTTTTATAGGTTTGATCAATGATTAAAATAATCATGGTAATGACCAACCATTTGATCAATACTAAAATAATCATAATAATGATCAATCATTTAAATAATGATTTGATCAATCCATTATTTTAATCAAAATAATGATAACCAAGCTACAATTGGAGCTTGCAACCATGCTTTCATTCACATACACACAACCGGCATTTAAGGCCGGGTGCATGGTGAGAGCTAACAGTTGATCTCACATACGGAGGTCACTTTGCTTTATTGTGCTTTCTCATGCCGGCTGTTAAGGGAATAACATTTTGAATGTAACAGCCGAATGTATATACGGAAAACGGGTTGCTCTTAATGCTTTAGGAGCCGATTTTCCTCGCAAATAGCACACCCCACACAATAGCTTCCAAGGAGTTGCCGTATGCACGCTACTCACAATTTGTAGTGCAACTAGGGTGCCTAGCTGATGATGTTGAAACAAGTATTCATAGCCAGTTTTAATGGTGCAACGTGTGCCCCCAACCGGTTTCGCAAGCCTAACCATACACACGACCATTGCCCACTAAGTGCCGCTTGTGTGAGCCAATTCAAGGATCACTAACCAAGGGTAGAGTTGAGCTTGTTGCACATTACTCATACTCACAGTCGGCTTTGCTTGCATGCACCTACAACCGTTTGCTCATGGCTTCAATCATGCATGTACAGCCGGATTAGTCTAATTTCCTTAGGCAATCGGCTCCTTCGTGGCTACCTTCCATTCATACAGCCGGGTCTTGATACTATCCTCCTTAAAGGAGCGTCTCACCCATATACACAGCCGTGTTGTTCTTGTCGGATGCATGGTAGGTGGGATAGTGCCGGCTGACCAATGGCTCACATTCATTGCAATGGTGAATAAAGAAGACGGGAGAAGCACAAGCATTACATGCGGGATGCCCATGGCCTAGTTCGCATATACACATCCGGTGCTAAAGTCGGTTGTATGGTCTGGGCTGAGGGCATCAGTCATGCGAGTAACCCCAGCTGGCTTCGCTTGGTCTTAGGTGCTTGACCGGCTGTTCTTATGCAAGTATCACAGCCGGCCTAGCGTAATGCCGCTTGTATATGAAAGTTTTCTCTTGATAAATAGTTTATTCAATCAAGAGGGATGCCGCTTGTGTTTTAAACTCACAAGAGGCCGCTTGATAGCATTGCACCACATGCTTGATGCCCATTCGCATGATGCTCAACCGGTCTTTTACAGGAGTGCACACAGCCGGGTGCATGGTGGATGCTTGGGTGCCGCTTGACTTGTGCTCATGCAAGGGGGAGCTTTCTTTTTAATGGTAAAGAAGACGGACAAAGCACAAGCATTACATGCGGGATGTCCATTCGTGTGATCCCCAACCGGACTTCTACGCAAGTGCATACAGCCGAGGTGTATTCACTTTGCTCATAATCAGTCGGTTTAAATGACACGACTCATGCGTGCTAATGAAGGCTGACCCCTTTGCTATTAAGAGCTCAAAAGACCGACACTCATGGCCAATATACACAGCCGGTTTGAGGTTTCCTTCGTTGCCATTGGTGAGTGAAATATTGCCGGCTGTATGCTCTTCAAACCAAGGCCGCTTGCGTATAAGAGAGATGGTGTTTGCTGGCTGCTCTTAATGGCTTAACAACCGGTTTTGATGGTGGCTCTCCTACATACATACAGCCCGTCTTTGAAGGCTGCTCCCACTCATGGCAAGGCCGGTTGCTTTTAATTGCTTCGACCATCCAGACTGTCCAAGATGGCTCTTGAATAAGCACAACCGGCTTAGCAATACGGCCAGATGCTTATGCAACCACTTGAACTTATGAGAGGCATATAAACACCACCGGTGAGGACGTTATCTTTGATGACGCATGACCCCATTGCCTACAACATAGAGTAGTAGCAACCTCTTCACTTCATAGCTAGCCGAATGATGTGTGAGGTGGCCGGATGCGTCGTTAAAGCTGGCTGAAGCTTGGCTCGTCTTGAATTCATACATCTGGATTTATTTCCGGCTGACCCTATTGATAATAGCATAAAGTAGCAGCAGCTCTAGCACCCACAACCAGACCTTGACGTGCCGGATGCATGGCTAAGATAATGCTTAGCTATAGTGCCAGGCTGCATGGCTTCAAATTGGCTTGATTTGTTCACATGCAGTCGATGAATGTCGTTTGTATGGTTAGAGCTCGCCAGACGCTTAGCTTGCTAGGAGCATCATGTTGTTCAAGCACTCACAACCGGCTTAGCGCTAGTTGATTTAGAAACTCAACTGAGCTTATTGTGCCGCTTGGGTATGCGGGGTTGGTCTCGATAAATACTCACGCATGGGGAGCAAGATGATAATATAGCTAACAATATTACAAGATGGTAATAATTCCCCTTCTTATTATTATAAAAGTCTTGACTTTTATAATGATAATATATTAGCTTCCTAGCACTCACACCGCCTAACTCATGTACTTCCAGCTAGCTTTTTTTTTTTTTTTTTTTTATTTTTTTTAATTTTTTTTTTATTTTTATAAATCATAATGATGATATGATAGTAAGAATAGATTACAAGCTTGCCTGGCTGACCCTTGACATTCGGTCATATGACGCTTGTAGCACTTGACATCCGGCCTTATAACGCCTCCTGTACTTGACAGTTGGTCTCACGACGCCTGTGGTACTTGGCCGCCTAAACGGATGCTCAGAGGCGGGTGTCATGCCGGCTGTATGTGCTTGAGATAACAAGCCCTCGGCTCTTGCTTTCAAGGCTCATGCGCCTATACCAGCTGGATGTTTGTGTTGTTTAGTAGCTGGATGCCAGCTGTACCCATTGGATGTCATGCTGGTTGCATGTTTCTTATCCCACATATGTACAGCCGGATGTGTGGTTAGAACAGGTTGGCTGCCTTAGATGCCGCCTATTTATGCATGGGGCAAGTATGACCCAATAATACCTGTAGCACTGGACCTTTGGCCTCATGGTGCATGTTGTGCTCGACAGTTGGCTTGATGATGCCTGCATTATTTGGCGGTCTAGCGCTTTCACACCAGAAGTTATTTCTTTGGGAACACATAAGGTGGTTCCTCAGGGTTTTTGCAGGCAGAGCTGCTAGTCCCAGTGGGCATTTTTGCCACCTGACCCTTGAAAAAGGGCTAGCTGCATACATGACTGACCACACGTCACGTATGGCTGCTGAGGCGCATACTGTGTCGAATGGATTATCTAAGGGTCAGAATGGATAGACAAGCCGCCTGACTAACCCCCTCGGTTTGTCTAGGTAGGTCAACGTTGAAGTCGACTCAAACATTTAAGATTGGGAGGAGGCACCTGGTCATTGATCTCGACCGTAGGCCGCCTCCTGTCAGCAGGCGATACAGAATGCTGTGAAGCTATCTCGGTAGTATTCTCCCCACAGACGGCGCCAATGTTTCGAGGTTTTTTGATGTGTCCTGCGGGAGAGTTATAACAGCGAGACTGACCTCCGGCTGCCTGTACCTGCAAAACAACGGAGACTCCTGAGGGAGTTCCGCCTCCAACGATCAAGTTACAACGTGTATGAGGAGTATAGTGCGGAAATATTAATTACTTCTCTCTGATTCAGAGAGAATTCTACAATGAAAATTGCTCAGTTTTTGTGTGGTTTGAATGAGTATTCAATGTGTGTTTTTATCAATGAGGATGGTTCCTCTATTTATAGGGAAGGGGATTAGTTATCCTTCTAGGGTTTCCGTGACACGTGTCAGTAGAGGGTTGGATCCCTTTGGGCCTCTCTAAGGCTGACACGTATCAGCGGGCTGTTGGGACACGTGTTGCATTAACACTGGTCCATGTGTTAGGGGTATTTTTACCCCCAAACAACAGTAGTAGTAGTAGTAGTAGTAGTAGTAGTAGTAGTAGTAGCAGCAGTAGTAGTAGTAACAGCAATAGTAGTAGTAGAACCAACAGCAGCAGCAGCAGCAGTAGTAGTAGTAGTAGCAGCAGCAGCAGCAGGAGTAGTAGTAGTAGCAGTTGCAGTAGCAGTAGCAGTAGCAGTAGCAATAGCAGAAGCAGTAGTAGTAGCAGTAGCAGCAACAGTAGTAGTAGTAGTAGTAGTAGTAGTAGGAGCAGCAGCAATAGTAGTAGTAGCAGCAGTAGTAGTAGATGCAGTAGTAGTAGTAGCAGGAGCAGTGTTGTAGTAGTAGTAGCAGCAGTAGTAGTAGGAGTAGTAGCAGCAGTATTAGTAGGAGTAGCAGTAGTAGTAGTAGAAGTATTAGTAGTAGTAGCAGCAGCAGCAACAGTAGTAGTAGTAGTAGCAGCAGTAATGGTAGCAGGAGGAGTAGTAGCAGCTGTAGCAGCAATAGTAGTAGTAGTAGTAGTAGTAGTAGTAGTAGTAGCAGTAGCAGCAGCAGTAGCAGTTGTAGCAGCAGTTGTAGCAGCAGTAGTAGCAACAACAGTAGCAGCAGCAGCAGTAGTAGTAGTAGTAAAAGCGCTAGCAGCAGCAGTAGTATTAGGAGTAGTAGTAGTAGTAGAAGTAGTAGTAGTAGTGGATGTAGCAGCAGTAGTAGTAGTAGTAAAAGCGCTAGCAGCAGCAGTAGTATTAGGAGTAGTAGTAGTAGTAGAAGTAGTAGTAGTAGTAGTAGTAGTAGTAGTAGTGGATGTAGCAGCAGTAGTAGTTGTAGCAGTAGTAGTAGTTGTAGTAGTAATAGTTGTAGTAGCAGCAGTGGTATTAGTAGTAGTAGTATTAGCAGCAGCAGGAAAAGTAGTAGTAGTAATAGTAGGAGTAGTTGGAGTAGTAGTAGTAGCATTAGTAGCAGTAGTAGAAGTAGTAGCAGTAGTAGTAATATTAGTAGCAGCAGCATTAGTAGTAGTAGTACCAGCAGCAGCAGTAGTAGTAGTAGTAGCAGCAGTAGTTGTTTCGGGGTTTTCTGATGTCCTGCGGGAGAGTTACAATTTCGAGACTGGAACCGGACGCCTGTACCTGCAAAACAAACGGATGCTCCGGATGATTGGAGATCCGCCTCCAACGGTCAAGTTAGTACTTGATTAAAGAGTAATTAATGCAGAAATGTAATTTAGTCTCGCTAGGTGAGAGTGTTAAATGTGCGTAATCCCCCTTAATGAGGATTAATGGGCATATTTATATTCCTTGGGATGCGTGCCAATACTAGGTTTAGGTTAAACCTAAGGCTGACTAGGCTTCCCAAAGATTGGGCCTTGTTGGCTGATTTATCCTTTTGGCATGAATGGACACGTGTCGTGTCGCAATTGGTCCACGGAGGAAGAATATATGGTTGACACGTGGCAGGCTCTTACTGGCCCATGTGGCGGACACATGGCGGTACTTGACTGGTCCACTTGTCAGATGGTGATTGGTGGATAAAAATCCCCTAATTATTTGCCCCTCACAGGTGGCACGTGACTGGTCACGTGTGACCTGTGACAGGTGTCACACCGTAACAGGCGACGGCCTGCTACAGGTGTCACTCGGTGAAAGGCTGAGAGGTTCTCCCGCCCAAATTTTGAATTTGGGAGTGACACTTCGCCTTCTCATTTTCGCCTATATAAGGGTGTGTTGACTTCAGTCATTTTCACACTTGAGAACTTTTGAAGAGAGCGTTCGGACCCCTAAACTTGCTCTGACATTCCGGACTCTTTCTGCCTACCGCCTGCTCTGACAAGCCGGCTGCTCAGAATTTTTCAAACTTCGTCAATTTCACTCGTTCAGGTAACCGTCGGTTCTCTCACTCTTTTAACTTTTCTTTATTTTTTTTTTTGAAATGGCACCACGGAAGCACACGACACGACCTAGGTTAGTGATCAGCCGGTCACCGGGGACGGCTGAATCTAGGACTAGGAGTGTCGCCTGCCCTTTTCCGAACCAATCTTTGCCCTTTATACAAAGTCCGACTGTCTCTGTGTCTATGCAGAACATAATGGCCAGAACAAAAAGAACTGCTAGGATCACAAACTCAGACGGATCCTCCTACCAGGTGCCGATTAGTGAGACATCTGACTAGGCCCCAGATGCTGAAGTAAACCAAGGCGGCTTGACCGCCGACAGCTCGTAGGGAGGGGTCAAGGTGGTCCCTTCCCATTTTACAGTTGACATGTCTAACTTTTCTCCCGCTCCTATCGAAGGAAAGGAGGCGGGCCCCTCTAGGAGAGGAGAGGAGTCGTCCTCTTCGGATTCGTCAGAGGACGAGTCCGAGTCTAGTTCTTCTAGTCATACTTCTCTAGACAGAGAAGAGAAAAACAACCGCCTACAAGAGGCGAGGCTTTCCCACGCAGTTGAGAAGGGGGACAATTGGGCGGAGCCGTCCGCCTCTTACAGAGAGAAAAATACCCCTTACTACTGCACTGTCCCCAAAGGCCGGATCAAGGCCATGCAAGAGAAAGTGGGGAGCTTTATTGCGAACCACACAATGGGCCCCGACTTTTTAGTTTTTGTGCCAGATCCAGAAGACACAGTCGTCTGGCCGGCTAGTACTAGTTATGATAGCACCTGCTTTGGCTGCTACGAGGCGGCCATCAGGGCTGGTCTGCACTTCCCATTACATCCGACTGTTCAGCGGATCTTGGATGGGTATGAGTTGGGCTTATGGCAGTTAGCCCCAAACTCCTGGTTCAACGTTCTCGGCTATGTGGCCGGGTGCGAACTGCACGGGGTGGAGCCAAACTTTGAGGCTTTCGCCCACATGAATTACCTCAGCCGGACCCCTAAGGCAGGTGGTACCGGCTGGTATCAATTGACGAGCCACAGACGCTACCTCATGAAAAGAGGTAAAGAAAATAAGTGGAAGGATTGGCGAAGCACTTTCCTTATCATTGAAAGTTCAGACACAGAGCTGAACAAGCGCTTCAACAGGTGGAACAGGGATCCGCCTCTTCTTGCAGACGGCCGCAGCATGCCGCCTGTTCCTCTTAAGGCTAAGAGAGAGATTCTGGACAAAGGACTCTTCAAAGTAGAGTCGAGGGTCGACTCTACTACAGGGGTGCGAGAGCAAGTACCCCTGCACTGCGTCCCGAGCTTCAAATGGCTCTATGACGAGTACTTTTTGGCCGCCTGTGGCCTCAGCAGTCGGTGTTCAAGAGGTAGCCGGCCTGTCGAATACTCTCTTTTGCCATGCATTACTTGTTATAACTTTTATTAACTTTGGTTTTTGTCCTTGTAGTGGACGCCATGAGCAAGATCACTGCTTCCAAGACTGCGGCGGCTATGTTGCGAGCCTCTATCTTGCAACAATCTTCAACCGACTCTCCCAACAAGGAGGTGCCTTTAGTAAGTTCCAAGCCTTTCACACACTCCTTTTTGAAGTTGGGTTTACGCAGAGACTGACCGCGTGTTTTGCTATTTTTTTTTATTAGACAGGCACTCCTAGAACTTCTTCTTCCCAACAGCCGGACTCCAAGGCCTGGAGAACGATTGTTGCGAGCTCTCCTGGCACGGCCAGGAAAATGCGGCGACTGAGAAACAGTCGGCCACCCCCTCTCAAACTCCAATCAGGCCGCCTAGGAGTATGGACCTGTCCTTGTGAATTCTTGATGCAGCCCTTTTACTAGGTCTAACATGCTTGTTTATGCTTGATGCAGCCGACCCTCAAGAACCGGACCTGATCGAGGTGGCCAAGTCTATGATCAAAGCTGTCCCTCCGGCTGAGAGAGAGGCGATCAGGGGTGTCGGCACCCTTGACCTAGACGGAATTGCAGGGGTCCTGGCTGAGGTATACTTAGCATACTCTTGTCGTTTAAACTCCAGGACGCCTGTTTTTTGTTTGAAAACTGACGCCTGTTTCCTTTTGATCAGGCTCTGCTCCGAGTGAACGGCCTTCGCAAGCCGCTTGATAGGAAGACCAAAGAGGTAAAGGCTGCTAAAGCTATGGCCGCCTCTGACTGTGATAAGGCAATGTTTCAAATTGCCCAAAATGAGATTTTGACAATTGATATTCTTTATTATCAGGCGCAGGCTACCTCTGCTATCCGGACTCAGTTAGAGGCGGCCCAGAAGATAAATAATGAGCTGGAGGCGACATCAACAATCTCAAGGCCGAGCTGAGACCTCTTCGCCAAAAAATGACCACATACGACGCCTTGGAGAATTCCTTAGAGCGCGTTAAAGAGCGCTTGGCGACTCAGCAGAAGAGTCTCACTGCGTAGCTCTCGGCAAAGGCCGAGCAGGAAAAGAAAGACTTGGTCCGAGAGATGATGGAAGACTCGGCTCAAATTCAGCGCCTAACTTGGGGCCGCCTCTTCCCCAATGCTGACTTTGCCTCATGGGAAAAATGTACCGCCAGTGTTCCGACAGATACAATCAAGAGATCCTGGCGGCTGCTGAGGACGAGGCAATGGAGGATGAGGATCCGATAGTGGCCATAGTGCCGATTGTGGTGGCTGCGTCGAAAAAAGATGCAGCTGAGGCCGAGTCAAGCAAGAAGAATGCTGACCAGGCGGCAACTGCTATTATTGAAGATCTGCCCCCATCTTAAGCTTCATGTCTTCTTCGGCCTGTGTGCCGTTTGCTTTCTTTTACCCGGTCACGGGGCCGGGGCTCTGAATATTTTGCCGGTCTTAATGGCCAGCTTCTTTTGTATCTTTTATCCGGCCAAGGGGCCGGGGTTTTGAATATTTATGCCGGTCTTTGTGGCCGGCTGTTAATATATCTTAGGCGACCATTATTTTATGTCGCCTTTTTTGCCAAAATGCTTCGAATTTGTGCTTTAATTTTGCTAAGTATCAAAACTCTGATATCCAGTTGCATACTATACCGACTGTTTTTTGCATGGCCGATAGTTGCAGACAGGTAAGAGGTAGTCACGCTGCCTATGCCCCTGGACGACTGGTTGTCTGTTTCTAGGCTAGGCGATCAGTCGACCATTTATCCAACTGGAATCTGACTTATTTTGAAGACCGGATCCCCTTCAGGCAAGCGGTCCTGTCATTTGTAAAATTTACCAAGTAGGGAGGTGTTTTCCTACCTGCCATGGTTTTAAGCGAGAGAAACTAGGCGGTCTAAGCCGGCTAGTCTTGCTGTGTTAACTTAGTAAGAACAGGCGATATATGGACACCTTTTTAGTTTCACACCAAGTTTTAAGGAGTGACTAAGTAAACATGATTGTTACTTAGTCGCCGAATGAGTGAGTAGTAGAGGTTTCAAACAGAGAGTACCAATTGTTCCCCTTTATTCGCCAATGTTTGTTGGCTATTAACTCATAAGGTATCGACTGTTCTTATCCCAAGTAGTTCAGTCGGTTGGTTGACACGGATGGTTACTGCAAATACTTGTTTGACCTGATTAGTCGGTTAAGTGAGAAGTATCCTTGTCTGAGAAACGGCTATGGGGTTGTCTTAGTTAGACAGTCATATAGGTGTCGTGTAATGATTTTATAGAACAATGTTCCACCCAAAAGGGAGCTGCTCTCTGCGACGAATTTCATCCGGATGGATGCCGTCGGACGCCTGCTATGATTTTGGGACAGGTCGAATTAGTTTAATATTTGGATCAGTTGGCCTGGCGCCTGGTCTGATCATTTCGGCCATGAGCCTTTGATAGTTCTTGGTGAACTGTTTTATACGAGAGTAGCCAGTTATATGGAACAAGCGGCATGCCCCTCTTAAGTAAGAATAAAATATAAAATGGAGAGTAGCCGACTGTTTGCCAGTAGGCATGCACCTCTTAGTACAAAATTGAATGAAACAACAAACTTTTATTAAGTAGCTCTCGGCTATTTACATCATTCAAAAATAATATTTCTTAAGATTATCTACATTCCAGGTTCGAGGCAACAATTGGCCGTCTGGTGTTTCCAGACGGTAGGTACCATCCCTGACCTCTTCTGTAGGGTCCTTCCCAGTTGGGAGTTAATTTTCCAGACTCATTAGCCCTACCGACTGCTTCCATTTTTCTTAGTACAAAGTCCCCCACTTTTAGTGGACGCCTGTGTACTTTTTTGTTGTATGATCTGGTCATTCTCACGCGGTAAATTTCATGGCGCAAGACAGCATTTCCCCTCCTTTCTGGGAGTGAGTCCAATGCCAGGTGCATGGATTCCCAGTTTGCCTCTTCGTCGTATAACATTACTCGAAGAGTCGGCTCGTATTGTTCAATTGGAAGAACAGCTTCCGCACCATAGGTTAGGAGGAATGGAGTCTCTCGAGTCGCCCCTTTTTCAGTCGTCCTAATGGCCCATAGAACATGTGGTAGTTCTTCTGCCCATAGGCCGCCTGCTCGCTTAATCTTTTTCTTGAGTCCGTCTGAGATGATTTTATTAAAGGCTTCTACTTGGCCGTTTGCTTGTGGACGGCCGACTGATGCAAAGTAATGTGAGATACCTTGGTCACCCAACCAGCTTTTGGGAACAGGCGTCTGAAATTGGGGACCATTATCAAAAACCATAGACATGAGAACCCCGAACCGAGTGATGATATTTTTCCAGACAAATGAAATCACATCCTTCGACTTGATTCCCTTGACAGCCACCGCCTCTACCCATTTAGTGAAGTAGTCGACTACCACAAGTATGTACTTCCTACCGCCTGTACCAGGCGTATAAGGACCTAGAATATCCATGCCCTACTTAGCAAACGGTAGTGGGCTATGAATGGTAGTGAGGTCGGTAGCCGGACGGTGAATTAGCTTGCCAAACTTTTGGCACTTGTCACATTTTTTCACCATCTCTGTTGCATCTGCTTCCAGAGTAGGCCAAAAGTAACCCTGCCGCCTTGCCCGTTGAGCAAGCGACTTGCCGCCTACATGGGAAGAGCAGTAGCCAAAGTGGAGATCTTCTAAGATCTCTCTTCCTTTTTCTGGAGTAACACACTTCAAGAAGGGTTGAAGATACCCTATTTTGTGAAGTCATCATCACTTTCATGGTCCAAATAGACCTCATCTTCAGCCGTAGGCCGTTTCTCATTAGGAGGCGGTACAAATTGTTGTGAAGCCATATTAAAGGTACTCTCCCCACAGACGACGCCAAATATTTCGGGGTTTTCTGTGTCCCTCGGGAGAGTTACGTCACTAAGTCAGGATTCCGGGTGCCTGTACTTGCAAAACAACGGAGACTCCGGTTGGGCGGAGTTTCGCCTCCGACTATCAAGTTAGAACCGCTCAAAGAATGTAAAAAGGTGCGGAAAGTAAAGTGAGATTTTCTCGGATTTCGTGATCAGGTGTTTTCTCTGATGTGAGAGAATTTAGTGTTTTCAATAATTGAATGTTGTCCCCAAAGTGAGGTAAATCTCCCTATTTATAGGGTCATTGGGATTTGTACCCTTGTCCTAGGTTACGGAAACCTAGGACTAATGGGCTGCGCCGTTTTAGGGCAGTCTAGGGAATTGGGCCTTGAAGGCTGCAAATTCCATACGAGGTATCTGCCTGCCACGTGTCTAGACCTGGTAGGTCCACTTTGGGCTCCCCCTAGGGTGACACGTGTCACGCTCTGGCTGGTCCACGTGCTCTGCCCTTGCTCTGCTCTTCTTTTCTCTTATGAAATCTGCTCTGCTCTCTAGCCCTTAATCCTAGAAAACTAGTAAATGAAAATGCTCCTACTCGAGTTATTAGGGATTACCACCCTTGATTTTCCATTTGGTCCTCCACATCATAGTCTACTATGATTGATGGAAAACAGTAATACTATTTGACATACAACTTCAATAAAATATTACAAAAATATTTAATTGTACGCTGACCGTACTTAGATTACAAAAATACATTATTATGCGTAGATAGTATTTTATAATCAAATGGGCCATACTAGTCATTATACATAGATACATAATATCCTATATCATATAATTGCCATATTATATATTTTAAATTTGGTATGAGATAGAATCAAATCTTATTTTAATCTTAAAAGATAAATCATACTTATTTTCTAAAATTACCTTAAATAACTTAGGAGATTCTATCCTAATTACTAGCCAATCAAATAATATTAAAATAAATAATTTCCTAAAAAAATATGGGATAATCACAATTAATTTATCAATCATTATCCATTTGAAATCTTTCTAAATATATAGTAATAGACTTTTCAAATAATAAAAAACTTTTAATTTTGAAATTATCATAGTAATATTTTGATTTTATTCAAAATAATTTTTTTTTAAAATTGTAATATCCGAGTTACCGCTAATCGCCTTGGTTTAAAAACAATGGTGTCCTTTAAACAAGTGAAATATTTTGACCAAGGGTTCAGAATTAATTATGGAGCTAAGTATTCAGTGAAGTTAAATGATCAGAATGCCTAGCTGGAGTTCGTTTTCGATTAGTGAGATTAAAATAATTAATCTCACAGCTTGCCCTTGACTCAACCTAACGGGTCACAGCCATGCACAAATAAAATTGGAGAGAAGGATTAAGCCGAAATGCCTAAATACATCGATAAATACAGTTTATACTAAAATGTCGGATTTTGAGCTTGGAGTGTCTAAACCGAGCATTCAACGTTAATTCAATTTGAGGGATTGACTAAACAAGGAAAAACGTCAAGTGACACAACGTGATAGGCACGAGGCCTTGACACGCCATTTGCATAGAGGAAAGGCCTAAAAGAGCTGCTAGGCCAAGTCACAAGGCATAGGCTAAGTAGTAGCCTCAGACCAGCAAACTTGCAAGGCTGAAAACGCTAATAACTTTCCGTGCGTGGGCTAGCTGGAGCTATCGCAAGGCTACTAGCCAAGCCTCGCTAGCAGCATGGGCTGTCGCAAGCAAGTCTTGGCTAGCGTCTTCCTTGCGTGGGCTACAGTGCCTATCGAGCATGGGTTGCCAAAAAGAAAAGCCTTGCTACCTAAGGGCGGACATCTTTCCTTGTTTCTTGCTCCCTAAGCTCAAGGTGGTCCTCCCACCTACTC